>NC_045599.1:29209712-30459712 GCF_009762305.2 Zalophus californianus | reverse complement strand
CCTTTAAACAGAGACATGCCTGGAACTCAAGTTTTCACATTTCACTGAATTTTATTTATCTCAGCCACTCTTTATACGTGACAGTAATAAAATCGCACGCATTTAAAATATTTCATAATTATCGTTCCCGGGTATACTTTTTCTCCCTGCACTGGGGCCTAATTGGTAAGATTCAAATGCACAAGAAGACACATTATTGCAACTTTAAACATATTACAGTTAATTCTTGAACAACCTGGGTTTGAACTGTGTGAGTCCACTTGTGCGTGGATTTTTTTTTTTTGATAAAGTACAGTCCTATAAATGTATCTTCTCAAGATTTTCTTCACATTTTCTTCTCGAGCTTACTTCATTGTAAGAACATAGTATATAATGCATGTAACATGCAAGATATGACCGACTGTTTATGAATTCAGTAAGGCTTCTGATCAATAGGTAGGCTATTAGCAATTAAGTTTTGGGGAATCGGATTTTCAACTGCCTCGGGGTTCGCCTCCCCTCACCCCCGGTGTCGTTCAAGGCTTGACTGTATTTCCACAGTACTATAAACCTTTGGCGGTGGACACCAAAGTGTACATCTTTTATTTACTGAGTAATTGTCCGTGTCTGACCATATCCCAGGTGAGTGGCCGTGTTAACATGCATCACTGTGACCCATCCTGTAAGGTGAGTGTGACGTCTTTGTTTTGTAGCGAGGT
The DNA here is from genome assembly GCF_009762305.2 of Zalophus californianus. Lineage (NCBI taxonomy): Eukaryota > Metazoa > Chordata > Mammalia > Carnivora > Otariidae > Zalophus > Zalophus californianus. Next base: position 30,459,014 of record NC_045599.1, on the reverse strand, counting down.
AAGAGAAAGATAAGGGAAGCTGAGTGGATTATGTGAGGCCCTGCAGCCAGTGAGTGCCAGAGGCAGCATTTAAATCTCTGTCTGCTTCAGAGCCTGTCCTGTGTAACCTGTCGCCTTGGCCTTTGCCTCCATAGTCCTGGCTGTTTCCCTCTTCCTGGCCATTCAGAAGGCGGCCCCTGGTTAGCATTGGCATTTTGCTCATATGGCTAATAAGGTCAGAGAGGTGGATGGCTTTGGGTCAGGGGAGACACCCCTTGTCTTGGTCAGAGTACACGTGGAGCCTCACATGCCCATTCCTATTCCCAGAACAGTAACCGTGTGTGGAGCGTACTTTTGGGAAGGGATCTCAGACTCAGTTTTTCTCTCTGAGAAAAGAACAAGTCAGCTGGTCACTTCCCCCGACTTCAGCTTGGGTGGATGGACAGGGACACACAAAGTCTTGAAGCAGCAGGAACTCTCTGAGGTGATGGCAATCCTTTAATTGGCTGAAGGTGCCATGACGATATTACTCATTTTACTTATTTCTAAGACCCACATTCATGTCTTTCTCAGGTGTTAGACCCCTTCAAGCTATTTTGGAGCTACAAGGCAAAGCAGTTTCCTTGCAGAAACATAGAGGGTCTGTTATTCCTGGTCTCTGATGTCATCTCCAGATTTTTACTGAATTTCATCCCTTGGACCGATGTCGCAGGAAATTATTCACTTAAGATCCTCATAGATAGTCATCATGACTGGGTGTTGGGATCTAATCATGATTTTGCTAGCTGTTCTACCATAATGACATGGATCACTAGTGCACACTCAGTTTGCTCCCCACTTGAGTTATTCTACCCAATAACCTTGTATTTTTTTCCCCATGAACTTAATGAATGATGGGACTTTTTCAAGGGTGTGATGGTCTGTGACTTGACAGAAAATATCTTCGTATGACCTTTCTAATGTTATGATGATATGAAAATTTGATGCAATTATCAAAAATGTTTATATTCCTTCCGATTGTTTGATGTGATTCTTTTATTTTTTTTCTCATTTATAATGCTCTCGTACTCAGGAAGTTGAGGTAGGTTTTTGACTTTTCAACTGTATGTAGACATAGCATCCCAATAGTTGCCAAATAAAATGTAAATTTCATTCTTAATCCTAAATCTCAGTGGTAAATATTTGTTTTAGTTCAGTGAACCAGCACTGCACACATTTATTTCTCATTGATATATCCAGGGGATGCAGTTTATCAAACACATATAAACAGTCCATTTGCTGCTTTATCTTTTCTCATTAGTTATAGTACAAGTATGATTGTCAGTTATTATCTGTGTTTTACTGGTGTGTTATTTATTGAAAGAGCAGAGCAACTGACATGGTTATTTTCTAAATCATTTTGTCTAGGGCCTGCAGGACTTGATACCAAATGTCAGACCAATTTATCAAAGAATCACTCTATTCGGGAAGAAAGTGATTTAGAGTGTCTCTATAAACATATACCCACCTGTATTTACATGCTTACCAGTAACAGTTTGGGGAATTTTGCAGGAATACAAAGATGTTAAAGCTGGAATGGCTTACTTCTACTTTATACAATTTGGGTAGGATTTATTGGGTGCTTTTGAGTGATGCCTTGGGGGAATACACAGGTGAGTAAGGTCTTCCTTCCCTGCTCAGAGGTAGCCTAGGCTCAGGTGTGTGGGAGTGATAGATTCACATGCACACAGCTCCCAGTCACTGGTGTACAAGGTTCTCAAGAGTGGGGTCTGTGAGGGAAGCCTGGTGGGGCCTCGAGTCACTGCCCAAGCTGGGCCTCTTGTGGGAAGCACTTCCTTCAGAAGGATTGGATTCCCACTGGGTGCAGCTCTTTGCCAGGGATGGGCAGGATGGGCCTGGTGGAGAGGAGACTGGGAGCACGTCGCTTGCCCAGAGATAGAAACGCAAACAGCTCAGTGATAAGGTTGAATGGGAAGCCAGCTCCTTTCCCAGTAAATAAACGGAATGTTTGGTACCTCCCAGTGGCTGGATTAGTAGACATTTCCTTTGCACACCAATTAAAATTCCAGTCAAATGTCAGATTATACAGCCGATGCACTTAAATAACGTCATCTGGAAATCTCACTTTTCCTGTGACTTCTGTTGTATTTTAGAGACACTCTTTCCACCTGCCAACCAGCCCTTCTGCCCCCCCCCCCCCCCCCCCCAGTCAGGTAATGTGAAAATTAACTGAACTACTTTGCACTGAATCCTTTTGAGAGAGGTTTTCTTACAGTCCCTTAGTGGATCTTTTTGTAAAGGTTTTGGGTTCTATAAACGGGAATGTACCCCATCCAGGACCTGCAAACCCGACTTGACTCTGCCTGACCATGCAGGGCAGTGCTTTTCAACCCTTGGCGTTTACCTGCTGAGGGCCCACAGATGACCCCACAGAGGCTTCGCTTCACCTTCCTTCCTTCCGTTGGTGTCCCCGTGGCTCACTCCTGCTTGAGACAAATAAGGCTCCCATTTATTTTCTAGGCTGGGAATCTGTATTATCTCAGGGAATCTCCATATGAAACTGCAGGGTTAGAACAGCGTCACTGAAATACGTATGAAGGAGAAGTGATCTGTTCCATGTGAGCTAAGTGTCTTTGATCTGTAATATTTGGAGCTGTGAGATAAATAATAAATTACATCATCATGTTCGGAGGTGTAAGTTAGGCAGTTGGGTTTCACAAACGGTTTCCATTTTGTTCTCTGCCTCCCCATCGCCTCCTCAGAGTCTGTTTTGACAGTCTGTAGAGCTGAAGTAAGCACCTCTGGAAGAGCAAATCCCTGGGGAATATTTGAGCTAAATTGCATCAGCCACTTTGGGGCTCTGGGATAGTGCAAGAAAAATTCAGGTGCCCATTCAAAATGGGATGGAACCAGAGATTTTTCCAGTTGGTTATGATCATCCATGACGAAGAGACATAATCACTCAAATTACAGATTTTTTTTTTTTTTTTTTTGCACCATTTCATGTCAGGGAGGCTTAAAGACTTTATTGGAAGATGAATTATAGAGCAGAATAATTATATATAATTGTATAATAATATGCAATATGTGTTCTTGATATATATTTTGAATGGATTTCCTTTCCCATGCATGTTTATCAGAACAGGGTATCACTAAAGTGGTCAAAAACCCAGAGTTAAATTCCTTAGCACTAGTCGCTGGCTGGCAGGACTTTAAAAGGATCCTTTTCTATGTTAGTAGGATATTTAGTGAAATAAATGGAGAAATATGTCATTTTCTGTATCGATCAGCTGCAGAGGATTAAAATAATTGGGGCTGTAATCTTGCCCAGGCTCTGATTCTTTCTCTAACACCAGGACCCCACCACCTTCTTTTTCAGCCTACACAGGTAATGATGTGTCACTTTCTTACTGCAATTTTTATGCTGACTTTTCATGCTTTCTTACTATGGCTTTATCCTGCCTTGAGATACTTCATGATTTCAGATGTAAGTCAACCAACGGGCTCGAGTTTGAGACTCTGTTTCAATTTCTAGGTTCTTCCAGATTTTCACAGTCCCTGAAGAGTTGGGTGATTTTCAAGTATGAAGAGGTGTAGTTAAATGGAATCAGCCTTTCCTCCTCTGGTTAGAATTTGGAGGGAGACTGTTCTCAGGCCTTTCTAGTAGAGGCCTGACATGATACTATGCAGTAGAACCCATAAAATACACATATGCAGTAACACCGCCATCTTTCATTCCTTAGCCTGTGTAATGCACTAATAGGAGTTACTGAATTTAATAAACGGCTATATTTAGATATGCATCTTTCTATTGAGGTTTATGTTTTAAAAATTAACTCTTGCTGGGGTCCTTGCATGTCCTTTTTAAAAGCCTCATCATTAGATGATAAAATAGCCAGTGGAGAGGCTGTCTCAGATGCGCACATCTCTCCCAGCACATTTGATGGGACTCGTCCGGTATGCCTTCCCCTACAGGCTGGATTCCAGCAGCTCACCACTTTCTTGGGCCAGAAGGAAGATGAGGGGCCAGAGCTCTTCAAGGCCTGCACTGTGCGAGTTATCTGGAAGGGATTCTGGGGTCCGTGCAGCAGGAGCACACTTGGGTACAGTGCAGAATTGGGGTGGTATGGGGACAGGCACAGTTCTTGGCCCCATGGGAGTTGAAACTCTGAGCAAACTGGCACAGCTGTCCGTGGCACAGGAAGTCCTGGGTCGGTTTTAGGACAACATACGTAGGATGTAGCTCTATCAATTTAGATAGAAAATAAGAGACAGGTTGGGGTGCTAGCTCTCCCCCGAGCCCCCACCTCCAGTCTTGGGCCCTGGAGAAGTGACCAGCCCTGGTATTGATGGAGTATTGGTTCAGTGCTGCGCCCCTCCACCCCCAGACAGTTGTCCTTATGTACCTCGAGCATCCTGATAAGTGGACTTCTGCTATCAGCACGTGGTCAGGAGGTGTGGCTCTAGAAGAGGCAGTCTTCTGTCTGTGGCTTTTTCCACTTGAGTGTAGATGCTGCCTCCCCGGGCATTCCTGCACACGTGGAGGGGATGGATGGAGACAGTCCCTGCCTACTTGGACTTGCCCTGTGTGCAGGCCAGTCAGACCCAGCAGGTATGGTGTGGGGGGGTGCTCTTTGTGCCCGGACATCTCAGCCTCCACTTGGCTGCACCTGTGCCCCTCCCCGGGGCTCCCTGACTATCCCCCAGGTGGGCTCTGGTTCTAGTGTGCTTCCCACGTGTTCATGACCTTGGCCTTCGATAGGGGTTTCTCTTAGCTCTAGCCAAAGAGTTGCACTCAAGGTTTCACCTGCTCCTGGCTCATTGGTTTTTGCTTAGGCCATCCACTTTGCTTAAGCTGAGCAAAAAGCAGTCAGATGCGGGGAATCATTCTCTTCCCGGGCTTTGCCTTGCTGGGCCAGGGGCTGCTGGAAGGACTCACTTTGCATAATGAGTGTTCACTCAAGGTGCACTTTCACATCTTGGCAGCAATTAGGCAGTATTATTACCTTTGCAATCAGTTTAAAATATTATAATGCAGATACCTGCTTTTATGACTGAAAGGCTTTGTATTTGAAACTGTGATTTATTTTTTTTCCCCAAGAAATTTGTAAAAATGGCCGTTGTAGTTAACCTGGAAAAGTGACAAGGGGCCCAGAAGCATGTTTCACATGCCAGCCAGGTTACAAAGTAGGTGGAAATCATTAGGGAATATTCCCTTCTTGAGACTTGCTCAAACCTTTCTTTGACATCAAAGGAAATATGGCATGTGAAATTAAAGTAAAGGAACTTGTCTCTGGCTCCAGTCCTTCCCTGTGGGACACACATCCTAAGCCTCCAAGGATTTCCATGTATCAGAACAGCATGTTCAAGTAGAAAATATTTCACAAGATTCCCCATTGCCATTGGACAGGACGCTGGCCTCTATGGGAAGAGAGCAATGATGGACCACAGTTGGAAGGATGGATGTTGTTTTTTTCTCCATTAGTGAGGATGGGTTCTTCCTGGATTAATTCTGCTCATGTCCTCGTGAACAGCAGAATGTGTGGGGAACATGCTTGTGTCTAGGGCTGAGAGCACACTGGCCATCCGACTGAGAAATTGGGTGCTATGTTTTTTCCACCTAGTATCCAGTCCTTAACTTACACTCATGTAATACTGGCTGTATTAAGAAGAGTCTCAGACCACGTAGTTCAAAGGATTAGGATTGTATTTAAAACCACAGGTGGACAGAGATGTGGCAGAGGGCTTGTTTTGAACTTTCTCCTTGATATTTCATGGTGTGGCCTTTGGAGACTTCCTAACCAGATGGGTGAGAAGGTCAGTGATGCCATAACATTAAAGCCAGAGCAAAGTGGGCTAATTCCATGGAGTTAAAAATAATTTAATGCTGAATCCCCAGGATCCAGAGGAACCTGTTCGTGTTTATTCATGCTCTGGAAAATGGAATCTCTGCCCAAGAAGCAATATGTTGTAATTTTACTCTAAATCCAGTTTCCTAAAATCTATTAAGGGCTTAGGTGAACTCAACAAGGATCTAATAAAGCCAGGCAATTGAACGACACAGAGGCCGATAAAATTCACGGGAGATCGTGTTGGAGATAAACTGCAGCAGGAGACAGCGTGGACAATAATTTAAACTAATTGTGCACTTTGATGTAAATTAACTTCTCAGGAAGAGAAATTGAGGCCTCCTTGTAGGCAGCTCTCTGAAACTGTCTGCAGCATGCAGAGTACCTGCCAAAAACACATGCAGCAAATAATACTCGGCTATATGGAGGAGGAAATTAACTGAAAAGGTGCACAAGCCCTAAAATGGTATGGGCATGATGAACATGGGTGAAGCCTCTTCTCTTGGCAACCTGATTGCATGGACAGAGTGGGTATGCTAGGGGACAGTGCGGGTGGCTGAGTGCTCAGCTGGGGGCGGGGGGCTGAAGATAAAAAGCAGGCAGCAGTTAAGAAGAAAAGGTTATTAAAAGTGGAGAAGAGGGGCGCCTGGGTGGCTCAGTCAGTTAAGCAGCTGCCTTCGGCTCAGGTCATAATCCCAGGGTCCTGGGATCGAGCCCCGCATCGGGCTCCCTGCTCGGCGGGGAGCCTGCTCCTCCCTCTCCCTCTGCCTGCCTCTCTGCCTACTTGCTCTCTCTCTCTCTCTCTCTCTCTCTCTCTCTCTCTCTCTCTCTGCCAAATAAATCAATAAAATCTTTAAAAAAAAAAAAAAGTGGAGAAGAGGTTAATGTAACCGTGAATAAGTGAGTGGCCTAGACCCTGGGAATTTCAAAGTAACGAAGTGTCTAGCCTTAGAGCATAAATTGATACAAGCAGCATGCAGGAAAGACATGGTTTTGAATTAACCAGATTGGCCAGCCTTTGTTACTTTATTGTTACACACCTAGAACGAATGGTAGGAAGCCCAATGCATGCCTGTGGTTGATTCTAACATCGGAAGGGCCAGTCTTTTTAACTTTTGTGAGCCTTGGAAAACTGGAACTGCACACCACGAGTTACATGTCTCCATATGAAAGGGATGTTGACAGTTGAAATTATCAGCTGTTACAAACACAGAGGCTTAATCATAAGTGAGGGCAACAAGGCATCACCTGTGGGATAATTGATAGCAAATCCAGCTTGCACTTAGAAGGTGTCTCGGTTTATCTGTCAAGCCAAGAAGAGCAGGGTTGTTTCCATATTAGGCTGAAATGTTTTTACTGTGCCTGGTGTTTAATCCATACAGTTTGCAAAGACAAGAATTTGAAAAGTAAATTGATATTTTTGATTTTACGTGAATGGGGAAAGATTTCTAAACCGTGTGTGTTTGCTTTTGTGTTTTGGGAGGTAGGGAGAAAGGCAGGTTTTATGCAGTTATGTGAGAAGCTTTCTGAAATCTGACCTTCGTTTTCTATTTTTTTTTCCTTATATAGGATGATTATTTCAGAAACTGGAATCCCAACAAGCCCTTTGACCAAGGTAAAGGATGCATTATTTCTTGTTGTATGTTCCATGGGAAATGCAATGTCATTTTTCGTTCCTTGCACGCTGAGTTACTGTTCCTAAGAAGGCTGGGGAGCTGTCTTAATTGACTGACTTGGGGGCCTGAAATGACTATGGTGATAGAAATGATTTTGTCAGTTTGGTTATTTGTCTGAGATTACCTAAGACAGATTCTTAAAAATGTATTGAGTTGACTACAGTCATTGGATATTCTTGTTTGTTTGTTTGTTTGTTTTTAAACACCACCACTACAAAAGAGTAAAACGCTTATCACAGTAACCTGGTGAGTTGTTGGGTGGAATCCAGTGATTTCTTTCATGGAACAGACTGCCTGGAAAGGCTGTGCAGTTGACTTGCTATAAAATGCAACTTTCTTTCTAGAAACAGGTTAGTCCCAGGAGGCTTTCAAGGGTAGTAATAATTTCATTTGTTAAATAACTTCTTCATGGTTTCTAAAGAGAAGCTTGTTTCTGAGCCTGCTCACTGACCACTTGGGTGTAAGGTTGGTCCTCAGGGGGCTCTTCGCACTCGCACCAGTGAGCATAAAGCCCGTCTCCTGATGGCCGTTGTAAATCACCACCACGGTGCTCCTGTGAGTTATTTAAGACACACCGAGGAACTGCTGTGAATCACGTCCCCTGTTCCTGCTGTTCCATGTGTGGCTGCTCTTGGCCACAGAACTGGCTGCTGAAAATGATGCTAGATTGTACCCGAAGTACGTGTATGCAATTAATTCCAAAACCTAGAGGAAAAAGATTACCGACTACGTGTCAAAGTTTCACGCTTTTGAGGATGAGCTTCAGTTCTGTGGCTTGAGTGTTTGACGTGATCCCGATGGTTGCCCTGACAAAAAAGAAATCAAGGAAGGCATTGACACGTAACCCGGTAGAAGGTGCCCCTTTCTCCTAACTCCTTTGTCACTTTATTGGGTCCCTCTGCCCCCGGACTCTGGGTTTTTGTTTTTATAAACAAAATTGGTGTTAAAATTTCTACATGTGCATTTTAGCTCATGCCTCTAAGTAGGGCAACATTGTATTCATTCATACATGCGTTCATTCATTCTCCAATGTTGAATACTCACCGTGGACACAAGCACCAAGCCAGGTTCTGGGAATAAAATGAGAAAGCTGTGGTTCCCGCCCTGGGGGAACTCAGAGTAGAGCGTAGGGAGGTAACCTGGGCAGCAGTTTTGGTGGGATGTGTTCAGGGCCGTAATGCAGGTATGTGCAGGGCACGTGTTGACTCTGTAGGTGGGGAATTTACTGTGTGTTGCGTGCATCTGCAGAGCAGATGCCAGGAAAGGCTTTCCTTTGCAGATCAGTCTGGGCTTATCCATATCTTAGGCTCCACGAGCCTCTCTCCTTTGCCACTTTACCAATGACTGAGTTGTCACAATAAGCTACATTAAAGCATACGAAGATATTTATAATTTAATTGAGAAATTTTCTGTTGAGAATGATCAAAATTTCTAAATATTTCTTTTGAAAGGGTACACCTTCCTTTCAGAGGAATGCTCAGATACAGAGCAACACATTGTCTGTCTATGCCTGACAGATGAGCCCTTCCGTAAACATTCCTACCAGGATTTTGCTTACAGAGGTCTCTCAACTGATAGTGGCAATGGACTCATTGTTTCCAGCCCTGAACCAGAAATGGGTTCTTGTCCTTTGAGGATCACATGTTGTCTGAATAACTGCCAGATTGACTCTGCCCCCAAGACTTGCAAATACTTAAACCAAACAAATACTTAAACTTCCCCGGGAGAAGACATTTTCATTTTTACTACTAAACATTGGAAAAGATAAATACTTGAAGGTGGGCATCATTTGCCACTTGGGGATGTATATGATCACTTGCCTTGATTTGGGGGTTAATACAGAAACTTTAAGCATCAAAAAGAGCATGATATTTAAATCTGCTAAACCAAGAAGTCCAAAGAAGGATTTTTCTCTTTTAGGAATGGTGGCAAGCATATCCAGCAGATTCCCACCCCGGCTCCCTCTTCTCTAGCTCTGCAGGCATGAAAACTGGATCTGCTTAGATAAATCTTCCTTCGATGAAACCTCCTGACTTTATGGGGTATAACTGAGGACCTTAGCTGAGAAGCCCCGCTTTGTAGCTCAGGTGTAGCTGCTGTTGGCTATTTATATCCAGAGCCATGGGGAGAGCAGGCAGAGCTGAGAATAGCCTTCACTTAAAATATCAGCCCCAGCAGATGTCATCAATTCCATTGTGTGCTGCTCAATAAAAATGGGAGGTTACTATATCAGTGCTGACACCACTTGGTGAAATATAAACCATAGGCATGGAAGATACAGAGCATTTCATCTTCCAGATAATAGGAGAATTGCTGAACTCCAGTGAAAGTTGTCAGCTGCAGGGAGAAGTCATTTCCCCTCCTAAGCTGAAAAAGAATCAAACATGGTTTGAGTGGTTTTGCGGTTGGGGAAAACTTTGAGTTGGTAGAAATAGAACTTGTTGAAAAACATCACGGGGTTTCATGTGACGATTACACCCGGGCACGGGGGTGGCATGGGGGTGGACGGCACTTCCCGATGGTGGTGGGGGCGAGGTGGGCTTAAAATGCAGGGAAGAAGAGGGGAAGGAAGGCGGGCCATGAGGGATTCTGGTAGAGGATAGCCGGAACGGTGGGGCTGAGGCAGGTTTTGAAGGACACTTCATACCCATCTGTGAAGTTTGAACTTTGTTTTCTTGGCAGTGGGGAACCAGAGAAAGGTTTTCAGCAGAGGAATGACGTGATGAAGGCAGTATGTTAGAGGACTTCATTTGGTGACTCAGAAGCTGTGATGAGGAGCCCAAGTCATAGCTGCTGAATGAAATCCCTCCTATGGGACTCTTGCGTGACTTGTCCATTGCCCCTTCCATCGCTTTGGAGCTTTGGTCTTTGGCTGTGGCAGCTGGTTAGACTTAGCATTCAGCCCTGGAGCTCGATCTCTGAAATGCCCGTGTAGCTCCGGCTTCTTTTAGGTGTTGGTGCGAGTGGTTAGGACACTGATCGTATTTAAGAAGTAGTTACTTAGCTGGAATTGTACTCTCTGCTTCGGGATATTTACCGAACTTGGAACAACAGGGCTTCATAGAGAGCACTTACCATGTAATTGACTCGAAGGCAGTTAGAAGAAAAGTACCTCACTTGGTGGTCTCCTTCCGAGAGACTGAAAATGGCTTAAACTTGTTATCTTAAAGTGAATCATTAATGTTTCTGTCAGTGGAGTATAATAGCCATCAACCTCAGGCTTTTCTAAGAATTCTTTGTGAGATTTGGGTAAAGTAGTATATCCCCCCCTTTTTTTTATGTGATAATGATTTAATGCCAGATCTCCTCACAGAAGGGACAGAGAGGAGTTCAGAATTGAAGGCAACGATTACTCACTCAGGTGAGACATTGCCTTTGTGAAGTCCACAAAGCTAGACGCCCTGCGGGGAGAGCTGGGCGGGATGCCCAGTTGGAGAGGGCACGGGCTATTGCAGATGGTTCTTGTCTTGCATGGGCAGGAGTGGAGGCCCTGAGGTGGCCCTCTGCAGAAGGCTGGTTGAGGCTGTAGGGCTTGGGCATGTTCCCAGAGTTTTGGGTGGCCTCTATCATCATTCTGCCCTTTGAGCATATTCTGTCGCCTGGCCCCTAGCAAACCTGGGTGCACATAGTAGGTGTGGAGCAGGTATGAGGTTTATGTTTTTGGAAGTGGTGTCTGGTCCAGCACAGTGCTTCTCTAAGAAAACAGTCCTTGGTCCAATAAGTTTGGGACCCACATAAGCTCCGTGCTTCTCCTGAAGATTCACAGGGCTCATTAGCTATTGAAAAGCGCAGAAAAGTCTTTTGGTAAAGGCTTCCATTTAACTTCGCATTTTTCTCAATTTGCCTTTGACTACGTGCTTTTGTTTTTATTTTTTCACTCCACATCTATCAGGTACCCAGAGAAAGTAGTATGTTCTGTGGGATGTGTTCCGGTCAGTGCGGTGTGGGGACTTAGGGTTTGCAGTCAGATTCACCACGTTTGGAACTTGACTTTGCCGGCTACCAGCTGAGCAGTTCTGGGCAAGTTGCTTCACTTCTGTGCTTCGAAGCCTTCCAGTCTGGCAGCGGCACCAGGAAAGGCACTGGGAGGATGAAATGAGTTAATGTTTGGCATACAGTAAGTGCTCCGTAAGTGCTGCGTCAGCAAGTAATTGGTCTTTTTCATTCCCTCTTCCTCCTGTTTACCTGTCTCTCCCTGTTGGATACATCCTTTCCCACTCAGGTTTTATTTCTCTCTTCCTTTCTTCCCTTCTGGGGGCCTTCAGAGTTGTGATGCTCTGAAGCGCTTGGGGTAAGTTGGAGCCTGCCTGTTTTACACCAGGCGGGTGGGTCATTGCAGTGGTGCACCCCAGATCCTCATTTTTTGGGGCTGAAGAGGTTCAGGCTCTTAATATGTTCCTTCCTTCCTCCCGTCTATCTATAAATGGTCATCAAATGCTCTGTGTTTCAACCTGCTCTGCTGGATAACAGGGACCACACTTACTGTGGCCTTTCTGTGGGACACTCCCCATTATCAGTCAGTCGTAAGCCATCCATCTAAGGTCTTAAGCATCAAGAGCGTGTAAGTACTGGGAACGGGGGCGCTGGGGGCTGGCAGCAAGAGCCAGGGCTGGTGGGGGTGCGTCAGGTGAGGAGTGCTGGTCTCAGAAACTGGGAAATCCATAAGATGTCAAGTGTTAATACAAGTGACATAGGTCAGTGTTAGTTGAGGTGACATTTTCTGTTACAACTTGGCCTCACTCAGTCTGTGCCTGTGGTGTGTGGATCAAGCTCCCTGTGCTGTAACCACCAACCTTTGTTAGTAACAGCCACCTTCAGTGTGATAATAAAGGTGCTGTCTCAGGGGTTCTCTTTTTCCTTAGAGTGGGGTGGCTGAGGAAGGTTATCCAAAGGGCTTGGAGCGGAAAGGAGGAGACAGTTTATCGAACCACAGTGTTGTGTTAAAAGAATAAAAGGTGTTGCTTTATGTCATAGAATAGAGGATGAACAAGAAGCAAAATGAGTTCTAAAAAGTTGTTTCAAAGCTTCTTCACCAGTCTTTTTTGAAAAAGAAATTTGAAGCTTTCATCACAAAGTTTTTGCTGAATAAATGGTTTTTTGTTGTTGTTCTTGTTGCATTGGGAGATTGGGAAGGTAATTTATGCATATAACGAATAGCTTACTTTTAGAATAGAATTCTGATTACTTGAAGAAGTCCTAAAGTGATGGAACATTAATTAATTGAGGTTCTGTCCTGTAGCCACGGTCCACCCAGAAAGAACCCACCGATTTATGTGGGTATGAAGTTCCGTTCGATGAGACAAGCCTTTTTAGGACAAAGGGCTGAAGGGAGATTTATCATGGAACTTTTTGAAACAAGCGAGTTCCTTTAATGTGGAATAAATGGATGTTTTAGATGGAGTGTATAGCTGTTGGTTTTAAGGATAATGTTTTTTCTTCTGTAGTGAATACTAATCGTTCTTCTCGAGCAGCTTTGGCTGTGACTAAATCTCCGATGATGCTGGTGATCTTCAGAGCAGAATATGAACTTGTAGAAATTGATCTCCAGATAAAAATAAAGCTCAGAAAGTCAGGGGCCCGTTTCACTCGTGCTGTTCACTTGAATCAAAGAAAAGAAGAAAACCCTTGGCCTTTGACTTCCCATCTATTATACCAAGATTCCCAACAAGCTCAAATTCTGACCAAAGCCTTGAACTGTTTTGAAGCAGAAATTCTAAGACTCAAAAGGAGAGAGTCCTTTCCATGTTCCGGCTGTGTTTCTGGAACCGGAGCCCCATGGATTATGGCGGCATCCATGTTTTGTTCCAGTTCTAAAGGGGGCTCCAGGGGAGGCAAGGTTGCTTATTTATAAAATGATTCTTCAGAAGAGGATTTTTTTTTTTTTTACTCTAGATTAATCTAAAATTTTACATGCTAGGCTTAAAAGAAATCTTCAGTCCCCACAGCTTTCCTCTTGATGTGGAATTTAACCTCACCCCAAAAAGAGCCTCTGATTTGCATTCATACGGCCTTGAACATTTCTCAGTGTTTAAGGATCTGTTCACCTTATCTGATCGCTGGAGCTGCTGATTTTTGGAGGCAGCTGGCTTGGTTTGTGTGAGGCATCTTAATAATTTTCCCCTGGTCGTCTCATGTCTGGTCCGCTTGGTTTCTCCCTCTTTGCCTTTTGCGTGATGTCGCTGCGACACTTTCCCCTAAGTGGCAGTCGCTCTGACCTCCCGGGAGCACCTTTCCCACCCCAGACCTTCCTGCTCTGCACTGCCCCCTTTAGCTTCCTTCCTTTTGCCTTCCCTTCTTCTCTTTCCTGATTGTGACAATAAAATAGTTACTGTTTTTTTTTTTTTTTTAATTTTCAAGTATTGATTTTTAACTGTTCGAAGTCAGTTCTGCCAGGGAAGAAACAGAAAACTGTTAATTTACATCTTGGTGGGCTGCCGCTTTTTACTCAGCCTATCTGCTTTGAAGTTAGATCAAGTTAAAAGTCACAACTTTCATCTCTGGCTGCCTTGGCCTGTTTGCTTATTTTAAAGAAATAAAACATCACATAAAAGATAGAAATCCAATGGGTGCCCCTTCTTGCTGCTTTTCCCTAAGGTGCCACATCATTAATGTACTTTTCTGTCCATGTTCTTTCACTTTTAGGTCATATGGGGGCGTGTCTCCAGACAAGATGTTACATTACATGTTGGGCCCAAGAAATAAATGTTTCCTTCTCTAACCTGTTCATTTCACTGAAAATTGTTTCTGTGGGTCTTTGGTGTGGTAGTTGTAGATCTAGTTAATGCCTCTCTGTTATATTGCCTTATACTAATATGCTACCATTTATCTGCTATTCCCCCATTGGCGGACATTTATGCTGCTAGTTTTGCTATCGGGGCTGCCTTTTCTTAGCATTTCTAACACACACCGACTCATTCTGCCCTGAAGGCACTTGACCTGGAGAGCCTGGTACCCCAGGAGGAGGCCGAGATGGGTCATGACTCTGCCACTATTTAAGTGTGTTAAATTCAGGCAAATCACGCAGCCTTTCCGGACTTCACTTAGCCTATTTCTGAAAAGAAAAAGGGGTTCCCGAGGTCCTTTCCATCCACGATAGTTAAGCTCTCATGGTTTCAGGCAGCATGGAGTCTGGGTATGTTTTCCTCATAAAGGAAGGAAAAATGAAAAATCTGAAGCCTGATGCTCTAGTTTCAAAGGTTACAGTTTAGCCAATGAGGTATGAATATAACTGTAATAAAACCAGTGGAATTAAGCGGGCCTTTAAACCATCAGGGATGGGGAGGGAGGCTCAGAATAAAAAGCAGAAAAAGCCAAAGTGGGAGGTACTTGGTCTTCTCGCAGATTTTGGGGGGCATTGCCAGGGGTGGAGGGAAGAGCAGGGTCTCAAGGGTTCCAGCTGGAGTAACTTATTAGCCTCTGTCTTCTCATCTGGGGCTAGTGACACCTGTCTCGTGGGGCATTCGTGGAGACTCAATGACATCATGCTGCAGAGGGCCGCGAGTCAGTGTATGGCTTGTGCCCACTTAACCTCACTTTGTGGCCAGCCGGGTACCATCAGCTATGACTTTGTGGACCCCGCTTCTTCGTGGGGGTGCCGATGGCTCTGTCCGTGTTCTGTGCCGGCCTCCCCCTGGCTGCACTAGGAGCTCCCACCCCCCGGTGCCTCCAGAACCAAGCCGTGGTGGGTTGTGTTCGGCCCTTTGCATGGAATGATAGAGAACCATGAAGGTAAAATTCCCCTTGCAATTACGGGGCTCTGTGGCTTTCTTTTACTGTGTTTAAGAGGTTCCTTCAGCACGGACAAATATGTTTTAAAGACGTGTTTATTACCTTTCCCCAAACTCATAAAATGTGGTATTAGTTTTATAAAAATGGGGGAAAAAATCCTTCCTGCTATTCCACCTGCTAGAACATCGGCCCCTGAATTAATTATATTGTCTTTGTGGAGTGCTAATGAAACAGCCCTGGTTTGGGGAGAGTCTCAGTAGGGAAAAAAATGTCAGCTGAATTTTAAAATCATCAATAATGCTGCTTAAATTGTCCTCCTTTGGGACTGTAGAGGGGATTAGAGCATTTTCACAAGCGGACATGGCTGTTGGCAGGAACCCTACCAGCATCACCTGTGTCCCCACAGGTCCCAGGCCCGAGGTGGAGGTTTTTCCTTTGTTGAGGTCTTCAGCTGTGTTCCGTGGCAGCTGATTGCTGGAGGCCTGTCTGCTGTCCACTGATGCCCAGGATGCGAGGCAATGTGTTATATCAGAGAGGTCCTCAGTTTGCGGTCTCGGTGATGGGGTTTGATTCCCAACTCTTGCCTTCGGGAGCTGTGTGTGCTTGAGGCAAGTGCTTAGCTTCTCTGAGCCTGTTTCCTCCTCCTCTAGAAAATAGAAATTGACATTTATTGTACCTATGATCTGTCAAACTCCTGATGTAGTACCCGACCCAGTCTTAATATCAGGATTACGATAAAGGCCACAAAGCTTTGGTAAAAGATGAAGGGACAGTGTTTTGTGCTGGATTCTTAGATTTGGAAGGCTCTTTGAAGTTTCTGCTACATCCGCTTACCTGATCCAGCGCACTAGCTAATTGATCAGGGAATTGTTGAGTCGAGTGCTTAACCGATGACCTAATAGGTGCTGAGGTGGTTCCACACGGGGACTGTGAGGAAGAATGTCATGGAAGCTTTCCTCAGGGCATTTAGCATCTGTATAGTCAAGAGCAGGACCTGTGGGCAATAAAAAATGCCCGAGGATGTGTTTGAGGCACCCTGGATGCTCTGGGCCAGTCAGCAGTTCCTGGGTGAGGCTCAGGAAAGGGATCCCAGGAGGTGACCTGGGGGCCTCTCAAGGATGAGTAGATATATGGAGATAAGCTGGGGGGGAGGTGGGCAGCATTTGATGGGAAGAAATGTGTCCTGAGAGCTGAGCCTTCAGGTGCTACAGAAGTGGAGTTTGGTAGGATTGCTTCTTTTGAAAAAACACATTTATTAAGAGAGATGAGGAAAGCGTAAGCCATTGCTTTATCAGGCTGTTTCACTCTTTACCCATTTGTCTCTCAAGATCTCTCTGATGGGTACCTCAGAATACCCCCAGAGCAGAGATGGTGAACCAGGAGGTCACCTGTGCAGGAAAAGGGGGAGGATGGGGTTTGGGATGGGTCAGCACCAGCTCTGTCTCCAGAGAGCGACCGTGACGCAGCCCTAGCTGAGGGTGGTCATGAGGGTCTGGGACCCAGTGGTGACAGAATTTCTGATTTCTGAAGGGAAGCAGGAGATGAAGAAGTTTTGACATGTGTGTGAAACCCAATTCTTCAGTGTTTGCAAATAAATTATTAAAAACAAAAAAAGCCTACGAGAGGGTAGGCGTATCTCTGGGCTTACTGTCTGTGGCTTCTCTCAGAGAGGGAAGCCAGACGCCTCGTTGTCAGACCTTGTCTTTGGCCTGTGGTGTGTGTGCTCTGGAGGCTGATGAGTCCTTGGGGTCCAACTCCCCCCCAACCCCCAGCCTGGAGGCAGTGCCTAGCTGAGCTGGGGACATGCCGCCTGAGTGGAAGTCATCTGTGCCCAGGCTGCACTCGGACACTGTGAGGCCTGAAACCCGCATGTAATGGGCAGCGGAGCCTGATGGAAACTCGAGCCCCGGGCAGAGTGCTGGGTTATTACTGCTGTTTCTCGGTGGCTTCCTATACCATCTTTCGATGGATTGTCTTAATCTTGAGAAGAGGGACACACACCCCTGCCCACATGCAAGCACACTCACGCAATTCACACGACACAGGTGCCTCGGGGTTTCTGAAACACAAACCACTCCCCCAAAGCCCTAGTGAAGCCGGTGTGAATCAGGAGGGATTTAATAGGGGCTGAGTCTCCCTGCTCTGGGGAGGGTTTGGGCCGCGCGGGGGCACCGGCAGCCTGGCCCCAAGGAGCCGTTGGCAGGAACTGAGTGTTGTGTTCAGCGCTGTTCCTGCTCTTTTTTGGCCCCAAAAGAATGATAGACAGGGATAGAGAAGGTGGACAACATGAGTGGTGCTCGCTGCTAATGGGAGAAGACCCCAGTAAGGTAGAAGCTGGTCCTTCTGAGCCCATGGGAGCCAGTGTGACATTCTAGCCCTGGTTTGGCCCAGGGTCAGTGCCATCTATGAGCCCTTGCTCACATTCTACTCCAGCCCCTTCTCCACCTGCTAACTTCAAGACTGGGAGACAAGGGCACTTGTTCTTCCCACTATGTTAGCTTCAGGTCCACGAATGCTCATTTTCCTTATAGGAATTTACTTGAAATGTCACTCAGCTGCCCTCATATCTGTAACCAAATGCATGACAGCCTGACTTTTTTTTTTTTTTTGAATTAGTTTCTCTGTCCCATTCTCGAAATGGGAAATTCAGCAATATATAAGTATCAGTTAAAAAAAATGAATAGATGAACAATATTTGGATATAAGGAAACATAAATGAAAATAAAGCTGCAGCAAGGGTAACTACTTAAAACACATGCGTAGTAAATTTCTGTGCACTTCTAGAGCTGGCCCTAGAGCTTCCTAACAGCCAAAGTAAGGAAGGAAACACACCACCGGATGTGCCTGTAAGATGAACGTAAGACCGCTATTCAGGGGAGATCTGAGGCTTTCCTGGTAGTGAGGCTAGAGTTGCCTTCCTCCACTTGAGTTTTCTAACAGAGAGTCGTCTGAGGGCTGTGCTCTTGACCATGGCTGACAGGAAATGCCACGGCCACTTGTTATGACTGCTTCCTCCTCGGTCTCTCCGGGTACACGGATGGCTGATGGCCAAAGTGCAGTTCTGTAAATTAATTCATTGATAAGCCAGAATAATACAGAGTACACAGTTTTCGTAAGGCCGGGCTTGATACACGGATAAAATTGACAACATCAGGAAGAATGGATGCCCTGTGTCTCCATCAGGGAATACTCTGATTGTTTTGTTTCTGGCAACTGATTAACATTGGAACTGAGAGCTCTGGGCTTTTCCTGGCAGGAACAAGAAATTCAGACGGTCTCTGTTGCCAGTTAGCAGAAGTAAATGGATCTGTTCTTATCAGCCAAGTGGCAGGTAGAGCCAGTGTCCTTGGTCAGAAATTCAGAATCCAAGCTGGAATTTTGATGCCTCAGTGTAGAGTCACCTTCTTCTAGGCTGAGACTGTAGATCAATTCAAACCCACAGGCAAATGGGTGATGATTAACATCAGCTTTCTTCCCCGTGCCCCATTGCAAGCCCAGGCGGTTACAAAGGTATCACCCAGAAGCTCCACATGGGTGGGAAACACTTCCCATGCACATGTACGTGTACACAGTCATCCCTGCTTCTCAGATGTGTCCAGATGCCAGTATGCTTGATAAAATTCACATTTTATTTGAAGATATTGCCAAATTCATGTTACATATTGTTAGCAAATTCTGAGCCACCCACAGAACTATGGGCATGTTGGCTGTATTTTGTGGGGGTGGTGAAGGGGAGGATGCAGTTCACACATGTTTACAACTTGAGCCTGAGTTGTCTTTTCCATTGGTGATTAGGCAGAGGAGAAATTTCCAGTTTGTGATGACAAAGTTGTCCTGTCAGCTTAGGGGTGAACACTCAAACCAAGGCACAGATTTGTTCATTCAGAAATGGTTTCGGGTGCTTCATACGCGGTTGTAAAAGTAGGGGTGAGGTGGCAAAGCCCTTTGGCGGGGGCAAGCCTCTATATAAGCCAGCATAGTGGGTGGAATTCTGAACTCCTTTGGATAGAAGAGCTATACTCGGTCTTGGTTGAGTCCTTGCAGAGAGGAAGCTGAAGATTGTTTGGCACCAAAGGAATAGTCCCCAAAAAAGTGAATGGGAGTTGCAAGGTGATAGATTTTGGCTCACTCTAAGTCCAGCCTTTTCACAGCTCAAGCTCTGTGGGGAAGGGGTATCTGTCACGAGGGATGAGTCACTGTTGCTGGGATAGTCACATCTAAGACGGGGCAGCCACACGGCTGGTTTGCTGTTGGAGGACGGGGTACTTACCGTTGACATTCCTTCTGACTTTTAATTCATGTCGTTCTATGATAAGGCAGTTCTGTTGAGAGTTGATAATTTATTTTATAATAGAAATTATCCCCCATAGGATTTCTTCAAACAACTTGCCTAATTGGTACATCGAGGTAAATTCAGTTTGACAAAGTACGGTCCTTGCAGCTTTACAAGAAGACCTAAGAAGTAAATGGGTTTGGTTGTATACAATTGGAGCCTTATTCTTTGCAAGTACAAGGGACTTGAGTAAGAAAAATGGCAGGATTATTTGGTGTTTCTCATGAAGGAAAGTGATCTGTCCAGTCAGTTTAGATCTTCGCTTCCATCATTTTGAAACAATCCTACTTCTGTGAATGGATTCTGTTGTTTTTGGCAAGAATGGCAGGGGAATCTCCAGCCTCGGTGCCATGTTTTATCTTGCTAGAGCGGCAGATGCAGGCATAAATTTCCAAATGCGTGGAAATTTCTCAGGGTAGGACTCCTGTGGAGAGATTGTTGTCCTCCGTGGAGAAAGAAATGTTTTTGCCTTACGTTCAGATGCTTGAGGGTAAGGGTAGTGCATGAAGGAACTGGGAAGCCGTCGTCTTTACAGAGAAGCCCCCGAGGACCAGGACGAATAGATGAGGCTGGTCTCTACCCACAAGGGAGGCCTGGTCCCTCCGTGTGTCTTACTGTCTATCTTCGAACGCTAGAGCCACGTCCACGGATCCCCTGCCACAGCCTCCAAAGGGCAAGCTTTCACAAATTCCTGTCATCTGACAGCTTGTGTTTTTGGAGAGATCTGAAGTGCATGCAGGATTCCGTGTGGTTTTGTTAGCATATCAAATAATGACTCCCATGATGTTTAGAACATCACGCTATCTCAGACACCAAAGAAGAGATCCGGGAACTCTCAGGTAAAGAGGGATTATTATGTATTTGGGAAGTTTGTGCCTGGTGTTTACATCTGGTCAAGACTGAGCAGATCTGCCCTGGAAGAGAAGGGAGGGGAGGGGCCACCTCTGTCTCCAGGGTCATTTAGGCTGAAGCATCAGATCAAGGAGGTGGGGGGGTCCTTGTCGGAAGTGATCGTGCTAGCTGTTGGGTTAATTGTGCTGCAGGAGCTTTTCTGTAGAATATTCTCACTGCCTTCATGACTGTTAGTCATAGTCACATTTTTCTTCTTTGTATGTTTCCATTTTTCTGAGAACCGTGATTTCTGGTCTCTTTGATGATTTCAGTGTACAAAATGGAAGTCGATCTGCGTGGTATAATTTTCAGATAGTGTGGAGGGAGTTAGAATTGTAATTGAGGGTCAATACGGTTATTTCATCTATTAGTTGTGTGACCGTTTAAGAATTTACTGTAATATTGTAATAATTAGCAAATAGCTTGCACTGGGGCCTTCACACATTCCCATTCTCTGTGTTTAGCATATTCCTGCCCTCCCACCACCACGTGGTGTGTCCAGCTCTTTGTTCAGGTCCCAGTTCATATGTTACTTCCTCAAGGAAATCTCTCATTGACCCTAGACTCAACTGGATCACTCTTTCCTAATAGCCTATACTTTGCATCATTACACAGTTGTGGTTTAGTAATTTTCTAGAATTATTTACTCTTTGATTCCCTCGCTGGACTGTGATCTCCTTGGGAGCTGACTTATGGGTGTCTTGTGTACTAGTATATCTCCCGGGGCCCAGTGCAGGGCTGATGCAAAGTAACTGCTGAGTTAGTAGTTGTTGGGAAGAATAATAATTACCACTTATTGAACACCTGTATGCGAGTACTGTCTATACTCTTCTTAAAGAAAAAAGTGTGTGCACATGCGCACAGTCTTGTTAATACTGATACCTGGATAAAGAAGACATGGTTGCTCCCATTTTAAAACTGGGGAACTGGCTCCAAATCCTGAGAGTAAAATACTCCGCAGCTTCTTTTAAACAGGTTCAAGAAATGTATACACAATCACCTGGAAAAGTATCCCTGATGTTGGTGATAGTCATATAAAAAAGCATAACAGTGTATCTACTAGGACTCCACTAGGTAAAACAGAGTGTTGCTGTATGTCTGTAGCTGAGGGGGGCTTGTATTTGCATGCCAGATATCTGAACACCAAATTGTAACCTTTTATCTCTGAGGAATGGGCTGGGAGAAACAAGAGGAATTTTAGTTCTTAACTTTGTAATATTTTATATACTTTCATTTTAAGAATTGACTATGAGTCTCTCTTTATAAATAAAAAGTATAGGAAAGAAAAGGATTTGCCCAAGGTCTCCGAGGTGGTGGTATGGCTGACCAGGGATTTGAACCCCAGCCTGGCTTCTGGCTCCGAAGCCTGGGTTCTCTTCCTGACCCCTTATATGTGGCTACAGCAGTAGTTTCAACTGGGGAGTACTCCCCCCACCCCGTGCCCATCCTGGGGACATGTGGCAATTTCTTTACACAGGTTTGTTTTTTTCAACTGGGGTTGGGAAAGGGTGCTATGCAACTAGCCGGTTGAGGGCAGGGACGCTGCTGACGTCCTACACTGCGCTGGATGCCTCCCACGGTGCCCCAGCCTAACACGTCAGTAGTGCTGAGGCCCAGCAACTCTGCTCTTGAGTGGCATCGGGGCCCTGAGTAGACCCTGGTGAGTCTGGTGCCCCAGTCAGCCCCACAGGACCATCAGCCCCCATGGCTGTGGGCTGCCTGCCATTAGCCTACGCCCTGGGCACGGAGCCTGCTCTGAGGTCACATCCTTTCAGTGCCCAGTGGAAGCAGCAAAAGGTAAATCGTTTATCGGCCTCATGCTTACCCAAAGCTTTTTAAAGAGAGACAGAGACAGGGAGGCTTTTAGTCAAAGAAAGGTCCTGAAGAGGTGCAGGGTGGGAGGGAGCATCCTTGTGTCTTAGCGCAACCTGAGGGAAAAATAAGCGTTCTTTTAGGATGGATGTTGATGTCTGGATTTTCCCCATTGTCTCCTCTGATGATTTACAAGTTTATTTACTACCTGAAACCAGGTGTCATGCAGGCATCCAAAGCTGATTGGGGCATCCTTCTGGTGCCTGTTGGCAGATCATTCAGTACTGAGGGGACCCCTCCGGGAGCTGCATGGATTCACAGTGAGCACTTAGGGGAGGGAGGCTGCGCCTGCCAGAAGCGGGGCAAAGGCTTTGTTGCTCCCCTGGGAGGGCTCTTGAGAATCATCTCCCTTCACAGGGAGGAAACTGAGCCCAGAGAGGGGAAACCATTTGCTAAAAACTAATGACTGGCCAGTCGGGATTGGACTACAGGCCCCTGGCCCCTGGTCTTGTAGTCAACCCTAAGACAGCAACGGGAAGAAAAGAGTGATCATTTTCTTAAAGGCAGAGAGGCAAACAGACAAGAACATATTCTCCTTGTGTAGGTGAGGTTGGGTAGGACTTGGTTCAAGGAGCAGGAGGTGGGAAAGCTGATGAGGGGGTGAGGGTCTTACTGTTACAGTGACTCAGTACCACAGTGGTTCTCAAAATGTGGCCCTCGGACCTGCAGGCGGCATCACTCCTGAACTTGTTAGAAATGCAAATTATCCAGCCTGGCCTCAGAATGGAGGAATGTGGAATATGGGAAGCTTTAAGTTTGGGACCCAGCAATTGGGGATTCTGTTGAGAGCCACTGTGGAAAAGGATAGAAGATAGACTGCTCTTTCTGGGGTCCCCATTCCATTAGCCAGGACCTTGGTGCTATCACGTGACTTCGGTGGGCCTCAGTTTCACCGTAGAATGCGGATGGTGCTACCTAACTTGCAGAGTTGTTGGAAGAATCAGCAGAGAGTGCAGGTGAATGGGATTGGCACAGCATTACCCGAATTAATCAAGCTTGGGGCGTGCATTTGCTCCCATTCTCCTGGACAGGTAAACGCCACTGTCGCTGTTTCTCATGATATGCTTTGGAAGCTGCTTTTGTTCTTCTTTGCCTATAGAATAATTCTGCCTATTCCTATATGTTGAGGACATTCCACGTGTCTTCCCGAGGAGCCCTCTGGAAGATTCAGCCTCCCAAAGCTCGGCGCATGCGCACAGGCAGCTCCAGGGAAAACAGAGAGGCTATGGCTAAGGGAGGGGCTGGGAATGCTGTGCTGTAATACTGACCCAGGGTCTGTGGGTGGCCCGTACAAAAGACCTGGAGAGACTGGTGCTGGGAAAGAGGATCATCACCACAAGGGGCAGGTAGGACCAGAGCGTAGCACTTAGCCCTGAAGGTAATGGTCCTCACATTTATAGCCAAAACTGTTTGGTAACCAACATGTGACAGGCTCTGCCTTTTTTCATCTGATCTCTGACACCATCACTGGAAAGATACATTAGTTTAGGTACCACGAAAAAAAAAAATTAAACTGCTACGCCATTGGTTATAAAAAAAAGAAAATTCTGACTTCAGTATTGAAATGTGAAAAACAATATTTTAAAAAGTGCTGAACATTTTTCGCACATTATTACATTCGGTCTTCACAACTGCCCTGTGAAATTGGGGCTAATACTGGCATTATTTTATAGTTAAG
Organism: Zalophus californianus; assembly: GCF_009762305.2. NCBI lineage: Eukaryota > Metazoa > Chordata > Mammalia > Carnivora > Otariidae > Zalophus > Zalophus californianus. The sequence continues at coordinate 30,435,008 of NC_045599.1, read as the reverse complement.
GAAACTGAGGCTCAGTTAAGTCAGTTGTATCGGGCAGAGGCCAGCAACCTTCTTCCATAAAGGGGCAGATAGTAAATACTCTAGGCTTTGGGCTCCGTATGATCTCCTTTGCTACAACTCAATTTTGCCGCTAGCGTGTAAGCATCCACAGACAGTATGCAAATGAGTGGACCTCGCTGTGTTCCAGTAAAACTTTATTTATGGACACTGACCGTTGACTATCATAAAAATTTCACATGTCATAAAAGAGTACTTAATTTTTCAACCATTTGAATATGTGCAAGTTATTCTTAACTTGTGGGCCACAGAAAAACTGGTGGCAGGCCAGATTTGGCCCTGGATTTGGCCCCTGGGCCATAGGTTTTTGTTCCTGGTTTAGAGTGTCCTAGAGTTCAAATCCAGTTCAAATCCAGGTCCAAATCCTGGTGTGTCTCTACAACCCATTTTAATCTCCATTATGCTATGGATAAGGAGAGGTGGCTGTCAACTTGCTTTTTTGTCAAGAAACCGAAAAACTTTACTAAAAACCTGTACTAAAAGTACTATTTGACTTAATCATGAAGTTTGTCAAGTTTTTCGAGGAAAGTCTAATTTTAATTTCCTCTGAACTTGTGTCTTTGTAGCTCAATGTTAATTATAATTTGGGGAGGCATTTTGGCTTTTGAACTGACAGTTTGAAAATGTAAAGTTTCTTTTTGAGTGAAACAAACAGGTACATGGTGTAAAAAATTCACTTCAAAAGTATATAAAATAAAAAGTAAAGTGCCTTAACTCCCTTGTTCCCTTTTATTCCATAATTATTCCTCCCATAGGTAACCACTGTGAGCAGCTTCTCGGGGTCACACTTCTCGAAGTTTTCTCTGGGACTATAGCAGTGTTTGCGCACACTGACTTTGGTCTGCATCCCTCCATTTTCATGTCCTCTCTTAGAGAGCTCTCCTTTGTCATTTCATCCGTCAATCCATTATTCTTAGTGGATGCATAGTATTCTGTGTACGTACTCCTAAAGCACTGCTATGTATTTAACCATGTTCCTGTTCTTGGATTTGAGTTATTTACAGTTTTTTCTAATTATTACCAAGTAGGGTTCACTGACTATTGCTGCAAGTAAATCTGTCATGCTTTCATAAATATTTCAGTAGGGTAAGTTCCTGGAAGTAGCTACTGCATCAAAGGAGATGTACTTTTCTGATGCAATCATGTTTTCCTTACATGAAATTTCAAACAGGTTATATGCCCGAGCCAACAATGTCTACAAAAGAGCAGCATTGCTGGGGTCGGGGGTCGGGGATCGGGGTGGGGGAGGAAATTGACTCCTGTAATGCTTGCACTCATCCATTGTTTTTTGTTTGGTGAGGAAATAGGTCGTGTTTCATCTTAAAGAGTTGGTAGAGAATTAGTTGGTGGAGAATGGTGACAGAGGGGTTTCGGGCTCTGGATCTCAACATGATCTTTGACTTTGATGTGAAGAACAGTCACCTTTTCTTGAAGAACCCAAGAAATGTGCTGTGGGCCTGTCTGACCAGGGTTCTCTGATTGGGAGGCAACAGTGGTGGTGAAAACTATCGTCGATCTCTGTGCACTTTCTTCAAAGCCCAAGGAATGATTGTTAATAGCTGACAGGCATCATGTGACACCTAGTGGTTCTGAGCACTGACTCTTTTCCAGCTTCTGTACTAAAGCCCTTTATAGGAACTCTCTCCTCAAGTGTGTATGGTCACATTAGAAGGCTGGAAACGGGTTCACAGAGGCCCAGAGTCACAGAGCAAGTTAGGGGTACAGCCAGACTTTGAACCCAGCTTTGACTCCAAAACTCCCATTCTTGACCACCAAGCATACTGTTTTCTCATATTAGTTGTCTTAAACTTTTGAAAGTATCCTATATTTCATGATAGAGAAGGGTTAATCAGTAGTTCCCAGTGAGCCCATAGAAGTAGATGTTGCTTCTACTTTCTGCTTCACAGATGATTATGGAAACAGGCTTTTCTTCTAGACTATGAGTTCAAGGTCAGGATGGTATGTCACTTAGACCTGTGACCTAGCACAGAGGGTGCTTGGCAGATACTGAATGAATGAATGAAGTAGACAACTACAGGGAAAATACTTAGAGAACAATTTAAGACTTCATTTTGTTATTATTAGGGGCTAAGTAGTAGGATATGCAGATGGAGATGCTGTAGGACTTAAAGGGTGACAAGGGCTCAGACAACATATATCTCTCTGTATTTTCTTCCCTAGAAATGAAACCCAAAGAATAAATTTAGTACATTTAAACTTGGCTTTGTAACCAATTCTTGGCCTCCAAGTAATGTTAGGAAAATAGATAAAGAGTTAACACGAGGCCTTTTTTCTAAGAAAGAAGCATCCTTTCTTTTTTTTTAAAGTTCCTCGTGAACTTATATGATGATGCGTAATTGTGTAACTGGGGTCTAGAAGAGACGTATCTATTAGGTTTTCTGGGCTCTGGATTGTTCCTGAGAAGCAAGCAGAAGGAAGACTGCTAAGGAAATAAGATCCTTGCATTTATTCTACAACCATAGGATGATGTGGATCCTAGCCAGAGCAGAACCAAAATGTCTATGTGGCTGATGGCACCTGAACCCAGGGCAAGTCTAGCCCAGATGTGTGTGTCACTGGGCCGCACAGGAAGGCTACATGCCAGGTCATGGGCCAGGCACTCCCTCTGCCATCTGTCTTGCCCTCACTGCTCGCTGCCCGCCCTCGTTCCCCTCTGCCACCTAGCCTCCTATCACGGCCTTGTTCTTAGCCTGGGCCGTGCTCAGCCACCACCTGCCATGGTCCCTTTCCCCCCATGGTTTCTTCATTGACCTAGCTCATGCCTCTTCATCCTTCCGAGTGCCCTTCCTTGTTGCTCTTCTTATTTAGAATCTTTTTTTTTTCCTTATCACAAATTCCATTTTCGAACAACATCTCAGGTCCTTAAAGCTCCTTAGGAGACATTTTTTAACCAAGGTAGCTTTGCGAGAATTTCTGCTTCAGAGAATTTGTGCTTGGGCCTTGTGACCACAGTTCCCCCGAGGTGGTTCCTGTCCCCGTGATTTCGATGCCTAGCCGTCTGGGTGCCTTTGCAAAAAGCGTGAGCCCTTTGTGCCTGGCAATCTGTATGCAGAACTGGGGCTTTTTCACTCCACCCCCCCGCCAAGTTCTTGATGCTTATATTGCCCTCAATTTCGCTTTTATTTTTAAGGAGTGGTATTGAATGTGTAATTAATTCCCTCCTCTGCTTATGTCCTTAACTATTGATTAGAACCAACAACTGGTATAATAATCATTTGGAGTATAATTATTTCTTGTAAATGTTATATGAGTCCTGGGAATGGCCTTGTAAAGCTCCAGAAAGTAATGGTAAGGTATACTTATGTCCATGTGTTTTTTCCATTTCTGAAACCAATTATTTTTCTAAAATTGCTTTTCAGATTGGCTATTAAGTTGAAAAGATCATTGATTTTTTTTTTTATACTAGCATCAAGGAGAATCCTAATGAAACATGATGTGTTTACAGTTAATTATGTTAGCTCTCACCTGGCTGCTTAATGCCAGGAGTGTTTATTTTTGGGTTTGAGTGGGACAGGTGGTCATGTTCACTAATACCTCCTCAACTTTTGCTGGGGTGGGGGGAGAGAGAACAATGATCATTTTCATTGAAATTCATAGAGGATTCTTTTGTATTACTCACTTTTACCCATTTTGGGGAGCTGTTTTCTCTTATTAGATGCAGATAAACTTTATCTTGGATGTTGCGGAGTTGTAAAATTAGTCTTTAAAACATAATTTGTTAAAGACCTTGGTTTGAAAGAATCTGACTTCCCTGCCCCTTTGGGGTTTGACTTCAGTTCCCGTGTGGGAGGGCAGCGGGCCAAGGTGACAGGTGCCGGCACGGTGGAGCATCCGGTGAGGCCAGATGCCCAGGTGCCAGTGCTTACCCGGAGCCTTGCCCAGTGGACTCGTTTGCCCTCGTCAATGTAGGTCCAGCAGTCCTAATTTCTTTCTTCACATGTGCGCACTCTCCATTGAGGCTGGAACAAACCCTGCCGACCACCGTCACGTGGAATTCTGTCTTCTGGCAGGACATTCCTAAATGGAGACCCAGAGACTTGATGTTCTTGCTGTTTTATTTTATTTTATTTTATTTTAGATTTTATTTATTTTAGATTTTATTTATTTGTCAGAGAGAGAAATACAGAGAAAGAGCACAAGCAGGGGGAGCGGCAGAGGGAGAGGGAGAAGCAGGCTTCCCGCCGAGCAGGGAGCCCGACGCAGGGCTCAGTCCCAGGACCCTGGGATCATGACCTGAGCTGAAGGCAGATGCTTAACTGACTGAGCCACCCAGGCGCCCCTGTTCTTGGGATTTTAAACTTGAGACTGCCCACTCCATTTTTTAGGTGTTAGAAATCAAATTTTCCATTTTGGTGCCACGGTGTTGGGAAGATGCCTAGAAATGAGCTCTAATTCGTGCTGATTCCTTTTCGATACCTAATATATATATATATATATTTTCCAAATTCTTCGGTGTGTCTTTCTTGCTAATGTCCTTTGTTTTGTAAATCTCATAGTGGAAACTACAGGATCGTAATTACCTGAAGGATGCGTGTTCGATAGTGCGGTCTCTCCTAGCCCCAGCCTAAATCTGAATTTTGTGCCCCTTGAACTTCGGCGGCTCCCTGTGCCACCAGCAGCCTCTCTGAGTGCCTTGCTTTGTGCTTTTGCGTACCTGTATCGAAGGCAATAGAGTGTCTTTATTGCCAACATGTTATTTTGATGTGCCTTACTTTATTACACCTGAAATGAAACCATCTCTGACACTTTTTATACTCACTGAATTTTTATTAGAGTTCTATCTTTCATCAATAATAACATAAGCTGCAACAGCCTTCCCTGGAATATTTACTGAGGTTGTTGCCACTCTTTGGAAAGAGTGCTGTTGCCACCTTATTAGAAATGGCTTCATCCTCACTGCTTTTATCTCATGAGATAATCCTTTAATCCTTGTTCCTTGCGGTGGATGCTGCCTCCCCTTGCTGGTGCTGCCAATGCAAGCCCACAGTGCAGGGTGCTGGGTGAGGCCAGCCCACTGGTTCATCAGTTTCGAGTCGTCATTGTCATTAGTTCTGGTGGCTTTGGGACCAGAGGTCTCGTCCCTGAGGCCGGCCCTGTTCATTCATAATGAGGGATTTAGCAGATATTTATGCAAGCAGAAAATTGAATCAGCAGCACCATCAGTGCTTTAAGGGATGGCATTTACCTGCAGAATTCCTGTAAAATTGTAGTAGTGGATTTGGACAGAACCATTTCTTAGGCAGGTTCTTTGGAAACCTGCTGGAAACAAACAAACCAGTTTGTTTCTGGTTGGTCCCCATGTACGCATGTGGCAGTCTGTGTTTAGATACTAACCTTTTTTCCCCATCGATTCTGCAAAATCACCTTCTTAATGATGTCTTTGGTGCCAGGAAAATGAGACTGAAAACAGAAGAAAACAGAGGCTCTAGTGCTGAATTTAAAATACACAACCCTAGCCTGCCTTCGACTTTTGGGTGGGGTTCGCTATAAATTTGAGACGTCTAAAATAGCTCCTGATGGTGAGGGAGCCTGCAACCTCCACATCTCTTCCCTCCGGATGCTGGCTGTTGGGGAAAAGAGAAGACCCAGGGGAGTTTCAAGGGCTGGGCTCTAAGTGGGGTGAGGCACCTGCCAGGGCATGTCTGGAGAACAATTTCTAAAAAAAAAAAAAAACCGTCTCCCAGGAGATCCCATTTCTTATTTTCTTTGTTTTTTAAATGTAGTTTTTAAGTAGGGGGATATATTTACATGGTTCGGAAATGAAAATAAATAGCAAGGAATACAGTAAAATGTCTCTGTGTGCCCAATTTTCTCAACCAGTAACCACTGTTATTAGTCTCCTGTGTATCCTTCCAGAAATATTTTTAAGCATTTATTACTTAGCGTGTGTATGTGTATTCTTTCTCTTCTTTTGTTAAAACGTAACAGATAGCATATTATGGGCAATATTCTGTACTCTGCTTTTTGCAACTGTCAGTGTATTTTGGAGGTCTTTCCATATCTGTGTAGAGATCATTGTTTCCTTTTTTTTCTTCTTCTAAATCTGTGCAGTACTGCAGGGTACAAATGACTTATTTAACCATCTCTATTGATGGACATTTGACTTTCCAGTGTTTTACTATTGTAAGCAGTGCTGCAACTTACAAATAACCCTATATATGTGGCATTTCACACATCATGTGCACATTCTTCAGATGGTAAACTTCCAGAAGAGCAATTACTGGATCAGAAGATAAATGCATTTATAATTCTGACGACTACTGTCAAATTATACCTTGCCCCTCGGTAATGCTAAGTATTTGAGAAAAACTGCTTCCAAAGAGCCTTGCCAAAGATAGAACAGGTCTGTTCTAATCCTTTGCCCATTTTCTAGTAAGTCCAAAGTCTTTTACTTGTTAATTTCTAGAAGCTCTTTGTATGTTAGAAAGATTATCCCTTTGCCTGTAATTTGAAAGCAAATAAAAGATTTCCAGTAGTGGTGTTTACCTTTTGACTTCGCTTATGTCATATTGCTAAGTAAAAGTTTGACTTTTATGTGTTTGTATTTATTGGTGTTGACTTTCATGGCTTCTTGGATTAAAAATCTGTGGATTTTTAGGCATGACTCAAAAGGCCTTTTCTGCTTCAAGGTTAATAAATAATTTTTTTCTCTCATCATATTTTACATGTTGCGAATTTATTTTGGTGTATATTGTAAGATAGAGAAGTTGTCTTTTCCTTTAGTGTTGTTCAGTTGTGTGTACGTCGTTAGTCGAAAATACATGTTTTCCCCCCGCTGGTAGAGATGCTCACCTTTACTGTGTACTGAATTTGGATTGATTTTTGGACTTTGTGTTTTGATCCATTTGTCTGTGTTTATAGTCAAATCCAGTGCCAGCAACACTATTTTAATATTAAACCTTTATAGTACGTTAGACTCTCTGATAGGGCCGCCCTTTTTTGTTACTTCTCTTTTTCAGAGTTTTTTGCTCTTGTCTTGATAGTCTTATATATTTTTCTAAATATACTTAAGGATAAACTTGTGTAATTCCCAAACTAAAAATGATGTTTTCATTAGGAGAGCATTACCTTTATAAATTACCTTAAGAAAAAATGGACATCTTTGTGAGTTTGTTTTACTGTCTAGGAACATTATGTCTTGTGCAAATCTTTTATGTCCTTTAAAAGTGTTTTAAAGTTTTCTTCTTAAAGGTTTGCACATTTATCGTTCAGTTAATTCCTTGGTATTCTATTTTATTTATTGTGGTATTTTATATTTTATATAGTGCAGTTTTTTTTTTTTTGAAGTACATCTTCTCATTGGTGGAGGTTTGTATATAGGGAAGCTGTAGATACCTACAAGTTAATTTTGTATCTTGTTAGCTTTCTGAATTGTCCTTTGTTTTATAGTTTTAGTTGATTTTTTTTTTTGGCTTTCCTAGAATATGATCACCTTGTCTTTAAATAGTCCTAGTTTTATGTGACTCCTTTCCAATTTTTATTCTTTAGGCTTTCCCTGGTTCCGCTCATAGGATGTAAAATAACAGGCTGATAAGAAGCACCCTTGTTTTCATCCTGATTCTGTTGGCTTGTATTCTAGTGTTTCATCATTAAGTATGATGCCACGTTGGGATTGAGATAAATATATTTCATCATGTCAAAAAAGTATATACATTTATTTCTGTTTGAGTGATTTTGTTGTTGCTATTAAGAATGGTTGTTGAATTTTATCCAGTACTTTTTCAATGTCTGTGGGGTGGTTACATGGTTTTTCTCTTGAGTTCTTTGATTATGATAAACTAGTATGATAGATTTACTAATACTGAGCGATCTTTGCATTATATGTATAAATTCCATTTGGTCGTAGTGTGATAACTTTTTGTGCTTCTTGATTCTTTGTGTTATTTTTTGCATGATGTTCATGAACGAAAGTGGTCTTGAGTTTTTCTTTGATGCGTAATTGGTATGAGGTTTTGCACTTTAATGACAAGATTCTGTATGTGAAGGAGGGTTTTTAAAATAATTTCATGTTGTGAACACAATTTTAGGAAGCATGTCTAGCTTAAAGGAACATGTAGTTTCAAGAACTGCTTAGGAGTGTATTCATGTATGTGGTGCAAATTTGAACTATTAAGATAAGGTCTCTGGGGAGACAGTTTGGAAAATAATTTACATATGTTTTGTTAGTATTAATAAGAACTAACAAGAATAATCACTTGTTAACTAGATTAATTAACTAGCTGAATATGTAATAGGTTGGATTTACATTTGTTAGTTCATTTTGCTCCTCCATATGGCCCTGGGTGGAGTTGCTTTTAAGTTACAGAAGGGAAAACTGACTTTGGAAGAGGTGAATTTGACCTGCCCAGGGTCATGCAGCTGGGCAGGCGTGGAATCACACTTGAAACCTAGATCTCTTTGACCCCTGCATCCATAATCTCAAGCATATGCTATATTATTTTTTAAACAAGTTTGAGTTGTTATAGGTAATTAGAAGTAAGGCAAGCGTTTCCTCACGCAGTGGCCTCCCAGTGTGGTCCCCAGACCAGCAGCATGTGCATCCGTGTTAGAAATGGAGATTCTCAAGCCCTCACCAGATCTCCTGAAGCAGAAACCCCAGGGATGAGGCCCAGCTCTGTTTTAATAAGGCCTGCAGGTGATCCTGACGTATATACACTAAGTTTCTAGAACCGCTGCTTTAGGAAGGACAGACTATTCTTCCCTCTGCAGTCTGCATATTAGGAGTTGTTAACTTGTCAACTATGAGTAAGGGTAAATAGTCTTTACTTTTCTCCATTTGCTCTCCAGAAATAAGGGCTAATCGATTGTTTCACACCTTACGGCCTGTTCACAAAAACGCATATTTGCTGAGCCTAGCTCCCTGTGAACTTGGGACGATTAAACACGCTGGTGAAATGCCCCTCCCAGCCCAGGCAAAGGTCTTAAGCAAACTAAATTGGACTTCGTTTGCAAGTATGGGTAGTTCACAGGTTTGCATGTTTTCTACATAGGCCCTCTGTGCGTGGTGCACCTTCCTGAGACTTAACTAGAAGTGGATGCTGGGAGAACAGGGACCCAGCAGCCTCAGCTCTGCCTCCCAGACAGGTACCCAAGGTCTTCGTTCCATTTCCTGGAATGAGTGAATGCCACGAGGAAGGTGAAAATCATGGTGGGCCGCCCACTTGTCACAGAATGCCACCAAACTGAGGAAATAATGATAATTCACTTAACCTAAAAAGGCTCAAGCCAGTTAATGATTTCCATGCAATTCCAGTTGCTTGCCCTTCCCTTCCGGGTGCAGAATTCATTTCCCCGGCATCACTGATTTACAAAAGGCAGAGTGCTTGCAAGCTAATTGGGTAAAGTCATTATCGAGGGCAGCGTGGCTGTGAGCTGGAGCAGTGCTAAAGTGGTTTTCGATAATGTGCCTCTTGTCCTTGCATTGGTTGTCACCCCCAGAGTAATTAGATCTTAGCGGCGTCAGTTTGGGGCTGTGAGGATGCTGTGGGTTTACCAGTGACCCAGCGTAGTTTGCTGAGACTAGCTCTTAATAATATTCAGGTACCTTGCCCAGGTTTGGGGTTTCCAGACTGACATATTTCTGTGGTTAGTAGCTGCTTCCCTGGTGTGTGTGTGTGTGTGTGTGTGTGTGTGTGTGTGTGTGTACACACTTGTACGTACGCACGTGCGCATGGTGGGTTAGAACTGATAGGCTAAGCGCATCACTCTCCAGTGACTGCAGTATAGGTGCCTCTGTGAGCTAACTGAGTAAAGCATGTCTATCCCCAATCCAGGTCAGAAATGTTCTTACCTCCAGTGCTTCTCTCTGCGGATGAGCAGCGGGGCTGCTGGAGCCCGCGGTTGGTGGAGCCCCGGGACGCTCAGGGAGGTTGCACATACAGGCATACGTGGGTGTACAGCGGAAGCCTACAGCAGGCGTGAAAGTGAGGCTCACATACCCTAAATAATTGAGTTGCAATATAACCACATGAGCATGCTGTGAGCAGTCACATGCGCTCTGTCCCCCTGCCTTGACAGATGAGCCTCTGTCATGACCTGTGATGTGGTGGCGTGGCGGGAGCACACCTTTTCTTCCCACTCACTTCATCCTGCTCCATGAGGGGCCTTGCATGCCTGCCTGCAGACCCCACCTTCTTATCTGAATCCTGATCCTAAAACCTGCTCGCCACTGCCGACTGCTGTCCTAGAGCCTCTCCTTGGGCACAGGGTCCCTCCCTGAAAGCTCAGGCCACCTTGAAAGGACAGATGTGGAGAAGAGGCTCAGGCAGACAGGCCTGGAAGTTGGCTCGGGGCCATTTGGGCAGGAAATTTTGGTTTTAGGGGACCCAGGCTGTGGTGTAGAAAGGGGAAGCATGAGCTGTGGATAGGCATGTCTCCCTCAGCCCCACAGAAGCCCCACCCCATCGAGGCCAGGGTAAGGGCCCCCTCTGTGGGGGTCTAGGATGGTACTGGCCTTGTGAGGTGTCAGTAGAGTTATATTTATCCAGGGCCTTAGTCAAAGGAGAAGCCTTCAGCATAGGCTTGTGTATTCAGGTACATAAGCCACATAGCCATCGACATTTCCTGATGATCACACACTGACTACCCGTGTCCGCTTCATAGGGTGCTTGCATGCGCCCCCCCACCCCCACCCCGGCGCACTCACACTGACCCTCCTGCGCTCATAGTGACATGTCCGCACTACTCTTAGGTAGAAACACACAGACATTGTCACCTGCCTGCCATTCTGTGGCACCCACACACCTGTCCTAAATTTTTATACACCCCAGTGTCTTCCCACAGACATGTGTATCTAGCAGCTTTGCACAGGTAGACACGCCCACCTATTTGCAGGTCTACGTGCCTCCAGCCCGAGGCATCTTTCTGTCCGTATGCCTGTACCATGCAGCCACGCTTAGTTCATCTGAGATGTTCCTCTCACCAGCCGTTGTCATTGCTGCCGTTCCTAGGGCTCGGGTTGACATCAGCGGCTTAAATAAGGCTTTAGGGTTCCAGGTGCCATGACTTTATTGAAGGTCTGACTTTGGCTCGTTAGTGGATAGTGACACCTGCTCACATGGCAGTTACTGATGGTTGTGAGGTAATCTGGACCCAAACGCCCAGGTCTCTGTGGTGTTTTCACGGGTGACGCAGTCCCGCTGAAGGTTGACGTGTGTCATCCAGCAGGGCACGTTGCTTGGCCACCACTCTCCTGTCTGGACGTTTCAGGATTCCATATAGCATTCCATATCCTATCTCCCTTGACACGGGGAGACCCATCCAGAGAAGACTGAGTGACCCGGGGGCTTCACTTCCCACTTAGCCAGTCATTCAACCCCATACATCCAATCTCCAGATCACTGCCCCCTTGAAGGCAGGCGCAGATAGCTCACTCTTTATATTCACTTCAGTGCTATTTCTGCAATGGGATAATAGGTGCTTCTTGGAAGACTTGCGGGTGAGCAGTATTTGCCCTAAAGCCCTTTAATGCCAGTGTCTTGTCCTCCCTAAAGTAAAAGCTATCTAACGGTGTGATCAGAAGTTTCTGTTAGGAGATAAGTTTCATATTTGGTAGTAGGATTATTTCTCAATTAATTTTTTAAAAATGAGCTTTCGTTTTGGAACCCTCTCAGATTTATAGAAAATCTGTACAGATGCATACACAGAGGGCTCTCTGTGTCTGTCATTCAGTTTGACCCATTCATAATGTCTTACATTACTATCGTCCATTTGTCAGAACTGAACCTGGTATTGGTAAATCACTGTTAACTAAATTCCTGACTTGCATCACTTGGTAGAAGTAGTCTTTCCCACTCTTGTCCTCCGTAAAGCTAGTACTTTACCTTTTCTCTGCTCGCTTTTTTGAAAGCAAGTCGCTGCATCTAGCCCACCTTCAAGGGGGAAAGCCAGGAATTAATAAGCTCCACCTCCTGGGGGGAGCAGTAGCTCTGTAATTACTTGGAATTCTACTGAAAGAAAGAGTTCATGCACTCTCACTTTTAAACAGATGGAAAGGTGTTGGTGCAACTTCTGGTCTGGACAAGATGGCATAGAGTTGCTTTTCCCTCCCCCTCCTAGCTTCTTGTGACAGTAGACCCTGGAAATAGCACAGGAGGTAACCAAAGGATAACTCTGGAAGGTGGGAAGAGAAAGGTGATTCGGTTCGGGATCCCAGCACTGGAAGAACAGCACAGCAGCGGGGCATCGTGGCTAGGGCAGGGGGATATGCACAGTTAAGTGGTCCAATCTGGGAGGCTTCTTTGTCCCTGAGAGCCTGAGACTCCCCTCCTCCACCCAGAGATACCTGGGCAGCTGGGGGAGGCCCACCTGATGCTCAGGGACATCTCTTCATCGCCATGGGTCCGACTTCCTTCTCAACCCAACAGATACCAGTTGGCCTTGACTGGGGAAGGCCCTTGTCTCGAGGAATGTGACAAAGAAGTCTGCTCTCACCACTCGTAGTCAACAGAAGTTGTAGTCACCGCACTAAGATGAGAAAAAGAAATAAAAGGCATTGGTAAGGGATGCCACACTTCACTGTACCAATTTGTAGATAACATAGTTGTTGGTGTAGAAAACCCCTAGGAATTAACAAAAGAAGGGAAAAAAGTCCCCTGGAACCAGTAAGTAAGCTCAGTAAGGTCACAGTATACAAATGAACACAGAGAAATCAATCATACTTCTGTATACCAACAATGAATATGTGACATCTGAAATTAAAGACACCATTTATGATCATTGTGAAGAAAATGAAATATTTAGGTCTACTTAAATCCTATATAGGATCTGTGTTTTGAATATTACAAAACTGATGAAAGAAATCAAACAAGACCTAAATGAATAGAAAGATATCTTATCATTGATTGGAAGACTCAACATAGTAAAGATGTCCCAAATTGATACACAGCTTGAAAGCAATTCCTATCAAAATTCCAGCAAGTTTTCTTATAGGCATAAATAAGGTTATTCTAAAATTCATGTCGAAAGGCACAGGCCCTCAAATAGCTAAAGGGATCTTGACAAAGATAAAACAGCGGGGAATAAGTCTACCTTGCCATTAAGGCTCACTGGATGGCTGTAGTAATCAAGACAGTATGATATTGACAGAGGGACAGACACATGGATCAATGACACAGAATAGAGAGCCTAGAAATAGAACCAGAGAAATAAGCTCAGTGGATTTTTGACAAAGGTGCAAAAGCATCTCCATGGAAGAAAGCTTAGCCTTTTCAAGAAACGATGCTGGAGCAGCTGGACGTCCATAGGGCAAAAAAAAAAAAAAAAAGAGAGACTTCACCAAAACCTTGTACCTTATATAAAAGTTCCCTCAAAATGGGTCATGGACTTTAATGTAGAACTATAAAACTTGTAGGAAAAAACAGAAAATCTTCGGATCTAGGGTTAGACAAAGAATTCTTGGACTTGACAACAAAAGCAGATCCATTGAAGGAAAATGGGTAAATTGGACTTGATCAAAACGTTAAAAACCTGCAGTCTGTGAAGAACCATGTTAAGAAAATGAAAAAAGAAGCTGTAGACTGGAAATATTTACAGGCTACATTTCTGACACAGGACCAGTATCTGGAATATAAGATCTCTCAAAGCTTAAGAGTAAGAAAACAAGGCCATCATAGAATGGGCAAACGGCATGGAGAGTCATTTTTACCAAGGAAGATACACAGATGGCAAATACACACATAAGATGAGCTTGGATGTCTTTAGCCATCAAGAAAATGCAAATTAAAATAACCGTGAGATATTATTACACACTTTTCCGAATGGCTGAACTGAAAAGGAGCTAGTGAGGATGTGGAGAAACCAAGTCCCCAGAGTCACTTGTGGAAATGTAAAATGGTCTAGGTGCTCTGGGATGCAGGGACCGTGCAACCCAGCAAATGCATTCTTGGGCGTTTATCCCATTTATTCATACAAAAAACCTGTACACAAACTTCTAAACACAGGGGTTGTTTTATGTGAAAGACTAAGACTGAAATGCATAGCAGATAATCAAGTTAAATGAATTTTGTAACCACTGACCTCGTGAGCATAATCAAATACACTGTGCAGCTCACATAAAGAAAAAAAATCCCTGTTTCCAAATGGCCACGTGAGTTCTGCCAAACCTTTCTTGTATTCTTTTTTCTTTTTTTTTTTTCCTCCCAGGTTTATTGAGATGGAATCGACATACAACGCTGTGCGAGTTTAAGGTGTACATGCAAACATAGCAGCTCTATTTGTCAGAGCTAAAAATCGGGATTGGGCCAGAATTCCTTCAGTGGGTGAATTTGGTTAAACTGTGGCGTATCCATACCATGGGATAGAATAGGAGTGTGCCACTGATGGATGGAATGATCAGTATAAAGTCTCCAGGGCTTTGCTGAGTGAAAAAGCCAGTCCTAAAAGATCACATGCTGTATACAGTTCCATTTATATAACATTTAAAAAAAAAATGCCAAAATGTTAGAAATGAGTGAAAGATGAGTTGCTGCCAGTGGTTAGCGATGGTAGGGGACTCAGGAAGGAGCAGGGTGTGATTATAAATTGGCGATAGGAGGATCCTTGTGGTGATGGAACTGTTTTTGTATTTTGGCTGTGTATTTGGTAGAACACGAACCTACACGTGATGAAATGATATAGAACTAAACACACAGACACAGAACAAGTGCAGTTAGTGAAATCCAAATGAGATGAGTGGATTGTGTATGTGTGAAGATCTGGTTGTGATACTGTACTGTAGTTTTGCAAGACGTTACCATTGGGTGAGATTGGATAAGGGTATATGGGATCACTTTGGACTATTAACTACTGTGTGTGAATCTACAATGATTTCCATAGAAACTTCAATGTGAAAAGGTACGTAATGTGGTAGAATCAGGTTTAATATATTTTGAAAGTATTAAAAATGATTAAACAGGCCCTACCATGAAATGTTCAGAGAAGTACACAGAAAAAGACGGTAGTAATACCATCTAAAAGTCCTCTCCCATAGTGGATAGCTTACATATGTATGCATTTTGTTCTGATCTAATGATTAGATAATGATACCAGAAAAATAATTTAAAAAGTGAATCATCTTTTATTTTTCTTCTTGCAAAAGTACTGAAGGTTCATTATAGTTGGAATTTCCAAATAAGCCCAGAGAATAAAATAACCATTACCTATGTGTTTGCTTAGCCATTTAAGACTGCAGTGGCTTTTTTTTTGGTTTGTTTGTTTTTGTGTGTGTGTTCCTCCTATGGTTCATTTTGCAGTTGGTGGGTGGGGCGACCTTTTCTTTCCAAGGAGAACCCCCATGTGTTCATGTGTGAAGGTCTTTTTCTGCCTGGACATTTCTTCCAGGATGCTGTTGGTTTGAAACAAGGCCCTTGCACAACATTTCAGAAGCTAGCTGCTCATGAGACATAACCAAACTCACTTCCTCTGTGCCTTCAGCAGCTTGGAGCTGCTATTAGGTGGTAACTGGAAGGATACCAATAGATATTTGCATATAAAGAAAGATGGGGAGAGCTCAGGGTCCAGAGTGTCCAATCCTGTCTTTGATTAGCCCTTTTCATTGCAAGTGCTTCTTCTGTGCTTTTGTATGAGTGGAGTCCTCGGTAGTCCCAGATTGCCTTTCCTTCAGAGGCCAGAGGCCGTCTTCCTTGTCTGCCACCCTACAGCAGTGAGGAGTCTGCTCCTGGCTTGCTGTGTCTCCAACTGAGCTCTCTCTGCTGGATCTCTTATTTTGTCTGCCCAAACAATAGCCATTCACCTTTCTAGGAGTTCTGCTTCTCTTCCTCTGTAACCTTGTGGTTCAGATGAGAAGGTCATCTTCCTGTGCCCTGTGTTTCTTCACTCCGGTGGCATTGGGGGCCTGGGAGCTGCCAGAGGTGTGCTTTCATGTCCTGATGGTAGACCAGCCCCTGGTACCAGTCATCCCTAACACTGGGCATCCTTTGAGCTCTTTGTTTACATGAGCTAGTAAGATATATTCCCAGGCTTGGCTGGTCCATGTTGGGTGTCCTTCACATGCATTCAGGCATCCTGATTCACACTCTTCCTAAGATCAATATCCATGATTTTCTTTGTTTATTCTCTCCTGTATCTTACTGTTCTTAAATATAAGAGGAGAGGCCAAAATAAGCGCATTCTTTTTTGTTCTTTCAGTTTCTTTCTGCGTCTTAGGCCAGATCAGTTCAAGATTCCCTTTGTGTCTAGGGAGGATCAGGTGCTTCTCCAGAAACAGCTCCAGCCTCATCAAGAATCCCCCACAATGTGAACAAACAAAGTCTGGTTTAGTGCAGCCGGGGGTGGCTCCCATTGCCTGTGTTTGTAGTGTGTGAGCTCATCATGTTGTTGGAGAGATGGATGTCATCAGCCAGGCTAAGTCTTACTGAATTCCTGTATCAAGCCCTAGGAGTGATAGCAGAGGCGTATTTAGAATGTCCCTAAATTCTGACATTGCTCTGAGGTAAATCCATTATCTGGGCAAGAACTGCTGTGTAGTAATTAAACCAAAAATAGGATATTTGTATATGCTTTCTGCCCCTTGGCAAAACATATTTAAAATGTTGCTAAAGGTGATTTTTTTAAATCTTTGCACTTTTGTACCACATTTCCACTTGAGCAACACTCGAGTGCTATCGTGAAGGTGACTGGTGTTTCTGTCATGGATTGGGTGGGGTTCTGCCCAGACGTGGTTCTGTGGGGTGTCTGCTCAGAGGTCTTGCGGGATGGTTTGGGAGCCATGTCTCCAGGGAGGACACTGCTGCAGCCGCCTGGGTCATGGATGTTCGCCAGAGCCCTGTCTGTGCTCGTACCAGCCACGTGCCATCCGTGAGTCCCCATGCTTGTTTGAGTCATTCCCGGCTTCCCAGGTCCTCCCAGGCAGTGGTGGCCATTGGCTCTCTGCTGAGAACTGAGGAGGGAGAGTGAGAAGATGAAACGAGGCCAGCTTTGCTCATCATTGCAGTTGGGTTTCATCAGCCCTGCTAAGGGAATGGGATTTATTGTTTCTCTGTGTTAGATGTGGGTGGGGAAATGCCCTGATGGCGGAGTTGTGTGGTTTCTGTGCATAGGTGTATCTACTGCCCGGCGGCCCCTGTTCATCGTGGAAGCTCCCAGGGAGGACAGCAAAGACCCAAAGGATGGCAGGGTCTGAGATGCATGATCCTTCATCACAAATCCGCTTTGGTGGTCTGTAGTCTAGAGTCACTGTACTATGGGCCTGTTGCTTTGCTCTATGAGCCGTACGATAACTTGCTCTCATGTCTGTTGGCAAAGTCCACAAGTGTGCTCTGCAGACATGGACCTCTTTTTTTCTAAGAGAGTCACTGGGTTTGGGTCATGGCCTGTGTTCCCTGACCCTTCAGATACTGCCATGCAGGTTGGTTTGTTCCTTAAACCACAGTGGCAGGCCCTCGGCCTCCTGTGCACGTCTCAACACCTGGCACTGAGTTGGCCAATAGACGAATTTCCAAAGCCTCTTATTTTATTCCGATCATACCAAACCGGAGGGTCACTAGGCTTTCAAGACCCTGTGAAATGATCTGACGTAAAGCATAATACAGCAAGTAATTCAACTTGCTATACTTAAAAAGTTCTCCAGAGACAAGACCAGGGGACTGAATGGGGCTGAAGCTTTAGAAAGCAACCACGACTTTCAGATTTCATTTTCTCTTTTTGGCAAGCAGCACAATCTGTTTCTCTGTCAAATGAAATTTCACCTAGAACCTAGGACATACAACTGATTAGAGCAGAATTTCTAAGGTTAGCCTAGCCCTCACCTTCTATACAAGGGATCCCGACACTCTTCCTTGGAGGCCCGAGATTGCAGGGTCCCTGCTGCTTTAAGAACCTTCTGTACTGCCTTAAAAGCTAAGTCGCTCCCAGAGCACAGAAGTGGCCTGGAACATTCTGATTCCCCACATGCTCTGTGAGATTCATTTTTGCAGCTGTCCTGGCATCCCTGATGTGTCCCTTGATTGCAGATTTTGCTAGAAGTCCTCAGTCACAGTGCTTCATTTTGCAGATGGATAAAGGGGAGCCCTGAAAGAGGCAGAGAGTTGCTCTCCGTTAGCTGTTCGTTCGTTCGTTCGTTCATTCCTGCATTCATTCATGTCTTCATTTATACATACTTGCTGAGCCCTTACACCTATTACAAAGCTTTACTACGTTGTGGAGATACCCTGGTAAGTGTCCCTTGGCCTCCCAAGAGCTTACAGTCTGGATGCATCCAACTCTCAGAGCCCCGAATGCTCTGAAGGGGAGCTGCAGGGGTGCTACACTGGTCTGCTCGGGCTGCTCTAATGCAACACTGGAGACTGAGCGACTTAAACGGCCAACACTTCTTTTTCAGTTATGGAGGCTGGATGTGTGGGCTCAGGGTGTCCACAGATTGGATTCCTGCTGAGAGCTCTCTTCCTGGCTGGCAGCTGGCCGCTTTCTTGCTGTGTCCTCACGTGGCAGAGATAGATCTCTGATGGCTCTTCTTCTTAAAGGGCCCTGATCGCTTTCAGGGGCCCCACCCTCATGGCCTCATATGACCCTAATCACTTCCCAAGGGCCCCACTTCCAAATGCCCATATTGGTAAGTAGAGCTTCAGCATAGGAGGTTTGTTTGGGTTGTGTGTGTGTGTGTGTGTGTGTGTGTGTTGTGTGTGTGTGTGTGTGTGTGTTGGAGGAGGCAGGAGAGGACAGTCTTCCAAGCAGAGGGGACAGGCCCATACCAAGACCCAGAGATGGCAGAGTCTTGAGCCCTTGGGCACAGGTGCCTAGTGCTCAGGGAATGAGAGCTGAGGACCCCATGAAGCCATGGGTGTAATGAGTCTGACCATATAGGGTTCATATGCCCTGCTTGAAGGTTGGGACATAACCCCAAGGGAAGTGGGGAGCCATGCAAAGGGGAAAGCACACCTGAGCAGGAGCCAATCCTCAGTGTTGCTTCCGTCCACTGCATTAAAGACCCCCACCTGTCTATGTGGTGCTTCACGGTCCAGCATCACCTAGAATAAATGTGGATGCCTTGGCAGCATGGCACTCCAGCCCTGAGGGCAAGAAGATCAGGCCACATTTTGTGTGGTAAACAGATTAATTTGGTCAATAGTTTGATTCTGGCAGCCGCTGAATGACATTATAAAGAATGCAGTGGCATTTCTACTGGAAATGTCCTGCCATCATTTTCTTCTGGACATGGGGAAAATAAAAGCTTCCAACTCCAGAAAGAATTAGCATGAAATGTGCCCATCAATCTCCCTGTGAGCAAGCTTTAGGCTACAGGATTGTGTTAACATGGGGAGGAAGTGATAAGTGAGTAGGATGGTGTATGGCCCACTGGTAGTCTCGTTTCCAGACACCCAGCCCTCCACAGGGCCTGGCTGTGGTCTGGATACCCCTGTTGGGCTGTGGCCTTGGGTCAGCTCTGCGTGGCTGTCTCCCTGGTGGAGGATGCCTGTCAGCCACCATTCTTGCTGCTTCCTTGGGGCCAGCCCCTGGATTCGTCAAGGGCTTGATTCCCTTTGCTTCTGAACTTCTCAAAGCTAGTTTTTGTTTTCATAATATCCCTCTTTCCATTCTCTTTTTTAAAATTTTTCTTATTTTTTTATTCTTATGTTAATCACCATACATTACATCATTAGTTCTTGATGTAGTGTTCCATGATTCATTGTTTGTGCGTAACACCCAGTGCTCCACGCAGAACGTGCCCTCTTTAATACCCATCACCAGGCTAACCCATCCCCCCACCCCCTCCCCTCTAGAAACCTCAGTTTGTTTTCATAATCCATCGTCTCTTATGGTTCGTCTCCCCTCCGACTTACTCCCCTTCATTCTTCCCCTCCTGCTATCTTCTTTTTCTTTTTTCTTAACATATATATGTTGCATTATTTGTTTCAGAAGTACAGATCTGTGATTCAGCAGTCTTGCACAATTCACAGCGCTCACCATAGCACATACCCTCCCCAATGTCTATCACCCAGCCACCCCATCCCTCCCACCCCCCACCACTCCAGCAACCCTCAGTTTGTTTCCTGAGGTTAAAAATTCCTCATATCAGCGAGGTCATACGATACATCTCTTTCTCTGATGGACTTATTTCACTCAGCATAACACCCTCCAGTTCCATCCACGTCGTTGCAAATGACAAGATCTCATTCCTTTTGATGGCTGCATAATATTCCATGGTGTATATTTACCACATCTTCTTGATCCATTCATCTGTCGATGGACATCTTGGCTCTTTCCACAGTTTGGCTATTGTGGACATTGCTGCTCTAAACATTGGGGTGCACATACCCCTTCGCATCCGTACATTTGTATCTTTGTGGTAAATACCCAGTAGTGCAATTGCTGGATCGTAGGGTAGCTCTATTTTCAACTGTTTGAGGAACCTCCATACTGTTTTCCAGAGTGGTTGCACCAGCTTGCATTCCCACCAACAGCGTAGGAGGGTTCCCCTTTCTCCGCATCCCCGCCAACATCTGTCGTTTCCTGACTTGTTCATTTTAGCCATTCTGACGGGTGTGACGTGGTATCTCATGGAGGTTTTGATTTGGATTTCCCTGATGCCGAGCGATGTGGAGCACTTTTTCAAGTGTCTGTTGGCCGTTTGGATGTCTTCTTTGGAAAAATGTCTGTTCGTGTCTTCTGCCCATTTCTTGATTGGATTCTTTGTTCTTTGGGTATTGAGTTTGAGAAGTTCTTTATAGATTTTGGATACTAGCCCTTTATCTGATAGGTCATTTGCAACTATTTTCTCCCATTCTGTCGGTTGTCTTTTAGTTTTGTGGACTGTTTCTTTTGCTGTGCAAAAGCTTTTTATCTTGATGAAGTCCCAAGAGTTCATTTTTGCCCTTGCTTCCCTTGCCTTTGGCGATGTTTCTAGGAAGAAGTTGCTGCGGCTGAGGTCGAAGAGGTTGCTGCCTGTGTTCTCCTTCAGGACTTTGATGGACTCCTGTCTCACGTTTAGGTCTTTCAACCATTTGGAGTCTATTTTTGTGTGTGGTGTAAGGAAATGGTCCAGTTTCATTCTTCTGCATGTGGCTGTCCAATTTTCCCAACACCATTTGTTGAAGAGACTGTCTTTTTTTCCATTGGACATTCTTTCCTGCTTTGTCAAAGATGAGTTGACCATAGAGTTGAGGGTCCATTTCTGGGCTCTCGATTCTGTTCCATTGATCTATGTGTCTGTTTTGGTGCCAGTACCATACTGTCTTGATGATGACAGCTTTGTAATAGAGCTGGAAGTCCGGAATTGTGATGCCGCCAGCTTTGCTTTTCTTTTTCAACATTCCTCTGGCTATTCGGGGTCTCTTCTGGTTCATACAAATTTTAGGATTCTTTGTTCCATTTCTTGGAAAAAAGTGGATGGTATTTGGATGGGGATTGCATTGAATGTGTAGATTGCTCTAGGTAGCATTGACATCTTCACAATGTTTGTTCTTCCAATCCATGAGCATGGAACGTTTTTCCATTTATTTGTGTGTTCTTCAATTTCTTTCATGAGTATTTTATAGTTTTCTGAGTACAGATCCTTTGCCTCTTTGGTTAGATTTATTCCTCGGTATCTTATGGTTTTGGGTGCAATTGTAAATGGGATTGACTCCTTGATTTGTCTCTCTTCTGTCTTGTCGTTGGTGTATAGGAAAGCCACTGATTTCTGTGCATTGATTTTATAGCCTGCTACTTGACTGAATTCCTGTATGAGTTCTAGCAGTTTTGGGGTGGAGTCTTTTGGGTTTTCCACATACAGTATCATATCATCTGCAAAGAGTGAGAGTTTGACTTCCTCTTTGCAATCTGGTTGCCTTTGATTTCTTTTTGTCGTCTGATTGCTTGGCTAGGACTTCTAATACTATGTTGAATAGCAGTGGTGAGAGTGGACATCCCTGCCGCGTTCCTGACCTTAGGGGAAAAGCTCTCAGCTTTTCCCCATTGAGAATGATATTCGCTGTCGGTTTTTCATAGATGGCTTTTATGATATTGAGGTATGTACCCTCTATCCCTATACTCTGAAGAGTTTTGATCAAGAAAGGATGCTGTACTTTGTCAAATGCTTTTTGTGCATCTATTGAGAGGGTCATATGATTGTTGTTCTTTCTTTTGTTAATGTATTGTATCACGTTGATTGATTTGCGGTTGTTGAACCAGCCTTGCAGCCCAGGGATAAATCCCACTTGGTCGTGGTGAATAATCCTTTTAATGTACTGTTGGATCCTATTGGCTAGTATTTTGGTGAGAAGTTTTGCATCCATGTTCATCAAGGATATTGGTCTGTAATTCTCCTTTTTGATGGGGTCTTTGTCTCGTTTGGGGATCAAGGTAATGGTGGCCTCATAAAATGAGTTTGGAAGTTTTCCTTCCATTTCTATTTTTTGGAACAGTTTCAGGAGAATGGCTATCAATTCTTCTTTAAATGTTTGGTAGATTTCCCCTGGGAAGCCATGTGGCCCTGGGCTTTTGTTTGTTCCGAGATTTTTGATGACTGCTTCAATTTCCTTAGTGGTTATAGGTCTGTTCAGGTTTTCTATTTCTTCCTGGTTCAATTTTGGTAGATGATACCCATTTCTTCCAGGTTACCTAATTTGCTGGCATAGAGTTGCTCATAATATGTTCTTATAATTGTTTGTATTTCTTTGTCGTTGGTTGTGATCTCTCCTCTTTCAGTCATGATTTTGTTGATTTGGGTCCTTTCTCTTTTCTTTTGGATAAGTCGGGCCAGGGGTTTATCAATCTTGTTAATTCTTTCAAAGAACGAGCTCCTAGTTTCGTTGATCTGTTCTACTGTTCCTTTGGTTTCTATTTCATTGATTTCTGCTCTGATCTTTATTATTTCTCTTCTCCTGCTGGGTTTGGGCTTCATTTGTTCTTTCTCCAGCTCCTTTAGGTGTAGGGGTAGGTTGTGTATTTGAGACGTTTCTTGTTTCTTGAGAAAGGCTTGTATTGCTATATGCTTTCCTCTCAGGACTGCCTTTCCTGCATCCCAAAGATTTTGAACAGTTGTGTTTTCGTTTTCATTGGTTTCCATGAATTTTTTTAATTCTTCTTTAATTTCCTGGTGGACCCATTCATTCTTTAGTAGGATGCTCTTTAGCCTCCATGTATTTGAGTTCTTTCCGACTTTCCTCTTGTGATTGAGTTCTAGTTTCAAAGCATCGTGGTCTGAAAACATGCAGGGAATAATCCCAATCTTTTGGTACCGGTTGAGACCTGATTTGTGACCTCGGATGTGATCTATTGTGGAGAATGTTCCATGGGCCCTAGAGAAGAATGTGTATTCCGTTGCTTTGGGAAGGAATGTTCTGAATATGTCTGTGAAGTCCATTTGGTCCAGTGTGTCATTTAAAGTCTTTATTTCCTTGTTGATCTTTTGCTTAGATGATCTGTCCATTTCAGTCAGGGGTGTGTTAAAGTCCCCCACTATTACTGTTTTGTTGTCAATGTGTTTCTTCGCTTTTGTTATTAATTGCCTTTTATAATTGGCTGCTCCCATGTTAGGGGCATAGATATTTACAACTGTTAGATCTTCTTGTTGGATAGACCCTTTAAGTAGGATATAGTGTCCTTCCTCATCTCCTGTTACAGTCTTTGTTTTAAAATCTAAGTTGTCTGATATAAGGATTGCCACTCCAGCTTTCTTTTGGTGTCCATTAGCATGGTAAATGGTTTTCCACCCCCTCACTTTCAATGTGGGGGTGTCTTTGGGTCTAAAATGAGTCTCTTGCAGACAGCATATTGGTGCGTCTTGTTTTTTAATCCAGTCTGATAGCCTGTGTCTTTTGATTGGGGCATTTAGCCCCATTACATTCAGGGTAACTATTGAAAGGTATGAATTTAGTGCCATTGTATTGCCTGTAAGGTGATTGTTACTGTCTATTGTCTGTGTTCCTTTCTGATCTATGCTGCTTTTAGGCTCTCTCTTTGCTTAGAGGACCCCTTTCAATATTTCTTGGAGGGCTGGTTTCGTGTTTGCAAATTCCTTTAGTTTTTGTTTGTCCTGGAAGCTTTTTATCTCTCCTTCAATTTTCAGTGAGAGCCTAGCTGGAGATAGTACTCTTGGCTGCATATATTTCTCGTTCAGTGCTCTGAAGATATCATGCCAGTCCTTTCTGGCCTGCCAGGTCTCTGTGGATAGGTCTGTTGCCAATCTAATGTTTTTACCATTATAGCTTACATATCTCTTCTCCCAAGCTGCTTTCAGGATTTTCTCTTTGTCTCTGAGACTCGTAAGTTTTACTTTAGATGTCGGGGTGTTGACCTATTTTTATTGATTTTGAGAGGGGTTCTCTGTGCCTCCTGGATTTTGATGCCTGTTTCCTTCCTCACATTAGGGAAGTTCTCTGCTATTATTTGCTCCAATATACCTTCTGCCCCTCTCTCTCTTTCTTCTTCCTCTGGGATCCCAATTATTCTAATGTTGTTTCGTCTTATCGTATCGCTTATCTCTCGAATTCTGCCCTCGTGATCCTGTAGTTGTTTCTCTCTCTTTTTCTCAGCGTCTTTATTTTCCATCATTTGGTCTTCTATATCGCTGATTCTCTCTTCTGCCTCATTTATCCTAGCAGTTAGTGCCCCCATTTTTGATTGTTCCTCATTAATAGCCTTTTTGATTTCGACTTGGTTAGATTTTAGTTCTTTTATTTCTCCAGAAAGGGTTTCTCTAATAACTTCCACGCTTTTTTCAAGCCCAGCTAGTATCTTTAAAGTCATGATTCTGAACTCTAGGTCCGACATTGTAGTAATGTCCGTATTGAGTAGGTCCCTGGCTGACGGTACTATCTCTTGTCCTTTTTGCTGAGGTGATTTTTTTTGTTTTGTCATTTTGTCCAGAGGAGAATAGATGAATGAGAGAACAAAATGCTAACAGGTTAACAATGTCCCAGCAAATATACTCTATACAAATCAGAAAAGACCTGAAAGCAGGGGAAAAGAAAGGGAAAGAAAGAAGAAAGAGAAAAGAAAGAAGAAAAAAACAAAAACAGAACATTACAACAAAAACAGAATATGATCAAATATGATCAGGCTAGTGCATAGATCAGTGCCACACACTAGATTTTGGGCGTATTTTGGTCTGTTAGAAAAAAGTGTCTCCTAAAATTTTAAAGGAAGAAAGATATATGTACAAAATAAGGGTTGATAGAATGAAGGGATGGAAGATGAGTGTAAAGATGAAAATTATAAAAAAGATTTTATAAAAGGAATTGATATGAAGTTGTTTGAAAAAAGAAAGAAGAAGATTTAAAAATAAAGGGGGAGAGAATGTGATCAGGCGGAGACTAGAACAAAGCCATACCCTAGTGATTTAGGGTATATTTTGATTTGTTAGAAGAAACTGTATCTCAAAATTTTAAAGAGGGAACAACTTATATATATATGCCAAAAATAAGGGTAACTACTATGAAGGGATAAATTATGACTGTAAAAATGAAAAATAAAAAACGTTTTTTTAAAAAAAGGGATTGTTAAGATGGTTGAAAAATGGAAAAAGAAAATTAAAAAAACAGTTAAAAATTAACTTTGAAAAACTAATGAATCATGGTAGAAAAAAGCCATGAATTCTATGTGCAGTATTCCCCTAGCGCTGGAGTTCTCCCGTTCTCCTTGATCGGAAAGTTTGGTCTTGGTTTGCTGGCTGTTTGTGCTGATCTTCTGGGGGAGGGGCCTGTTGCCCTGGTTCCCAAATGTCTTTGCCGGAGGCAGAATTGCCCCGCCCTTGTCAGTCCAGACTAAGCAAGCTGCTTGGGTTTGCTCTCAGGAGCTTTTGTTCCCTGCAAGCTCTCCGTACAGCTTTGGAAGACCAGGGTGAAAATAGTGGCCTCCCAATCTCCGCCCGGAGGAGCTGAGAACTCGGGGCCCCGCTCCTCAGTGTGCCCCCAGAGAAAAGCAGTCACTCCCGTGTCCCTGTTCTCCGGCCACACTCCGTGCTCACCCGGCCTGTGACCGAGCGTTTCTATCTCTGGCACTCGATCCCGTGTGGAGTCTCCAAACCCCGCAGATCCCTGTGGTGCACTTCTGCGCCGCTCCTCCCCGGGGAGGAAGGGGAGTCTCCCCAGCTCTGCCGCTTGTTGGGTCCCTGCTGGAGGAGCAGCGCCCCGACTGGGCCGCGGATCACAGTTTATGGCAACCCCGAGCTGAGAGCCCGCGCCTCGGCTCCGTCTCTGCAGCCGGTTTCCCCACTCCGATCCCTGGGAGCTCTGCCGCACTCAGGCACCCCCGGTCTTTCTGTGACCCTGAGGGTCCGGAGACCACACTGTCCCGGGAGGATTCCACCCCCCGCTTAGCCACTGGAGCGACGTCCCTCCGCGGAGCCGACTTCTAAAAGTTCCGATTTTGTGCTCCGCGGCTCTAGCACTTGCCAGAAGCCGCCGACGGAGGCCCCCTCCCCCGCCATGTATCCTCCCAAATATCGCCTTGCATGCACTTCTTCGCCCGTCCTACCTTCCAGTAAGTGGTCGCTTCTCTGTTCAGAGAGTTGTTGCTACTCTCTTCTTTGGTTTCCTGTTGAGTTCGTAGGTGTTCAGAATGGTTTGATCCCTATTCATCTGAATTCCTGAGACCAGACGAAATCCAAGTCTCCTACTCCTCCGCCATCTTGCTCCGCCCCCCCCTTTCCATTCTTGAGCTGGTCTCATTTCTCGTCCCTAGAGCACAGTGCTTCTTGAAATGTGGTCCTTGGGCAGGTGCACTAGGCCTGCACATTTTTAAGTCTCAACTCAGACATACTAAGTGTGCATCTCTGAGGATGAGCCTCAGAAACCTGTGTTTTAACAAGCCTTACAGATGGCTCTGGTGCACGCTCAAACTGGGAACCTCTGCTTCAGCTCATGTATATTTTGTACGCTTGTATATTCCATGCCTTAGCATACACGCATGTGGGAGAACTAAGTTTGTGAGCCTGGGTGCACATGTCTGAACCATTCAGAGAAGGTTCTGTTCAGGGAAGTAAGCATAGGGGGGCCCTGGGGTAGGGGCTGAGTGAATCCTGAGGGTTCTTCAATATCTGCTAGTACCCAATAGTGATGTTGATGGTGAGAGCTAACAGCTCTTGAGCAGGTGCAGTGTGCCGTCATTCTGCCCAGACTTGTGCACATGACCTTATTATCACAATTACCTCTGTGAGGTACTTTTCCTAGCCCCTTTTTATGGTGAGTCTTATAACAAGTAACTCGGTCAAGGTCATCCAGCTAGAAAGTGGCCGAGATAGAACCCCCGAGCACAGGTCTCTGCTGTGTCCGAAGCCTGTGTTCTTGACGGCTTCGGTCTTCACCTCCTCCTGCTCTGTTGGCATACCAGTGTTTCGGGGTGGGCTGGGGAGGGGAGGGTGGCCACATTTAGCAACACCTGCCTTTCCTGTGTGTGGCTCTTGGGCTGAGTTGGTTGAACTGTTTCAGTATAGAGTCCTGCAGAGGGTTTGAGCATGAAGGGCTTTCATGCTCTTGGAAGAGAATGGTACTTCATCTCTCCAAGAATACCTTTAGAAGCACAAACAGGAACCAAGAAAATGAAGTGAACTGTTTTACACTTGAAATGCTCCATGTGTGAGCGAGTGCCTATTAAATTGGGCTGGGTCTGTGCTCCTGGTCCCCTATGATTGGGGCCTTTAAAACCTGCAGGGGTGAGCTGGTTAATTGTCTTCTCAGGCTGTTGCAGCTCTGTGGGAGAGGATAGGGGTCTCATGCCGCCTGCACATTTCTCTGTGGACTTTCCTCTCGTTTTAAATAGGCAGCAGTGACGATTTTATTATATTTAAGGGTAGCGGAGAAAAGAAAGCTGGGCTGAGATTTAGAAGACTCCATGAAGGGATATGTGTGCGATAACTGTTCTATTAGGCTTAGCAGAGACAATTTCCGAACCTCAGCTTGCTGCTTCCAGGGTGATTGGTGATGCCTTTTCAAGTTTCTTGCTGGCTCTCAAATCTGTAGGTAGATGGGTGCTTTGGGACTCAGATATGAACTGGCCTTGTGGTTTTTATACCAGCTGCTTTTCCTAGCTAAAATTCTTCAAGGATTTCTATTTGGCTATTTCCTCCTTACCACCAAAATTTTGCAGTCTGCACTTTGAAAGCATGTCACTTATTCCAAGGAAAAATGTAGCTAAATACACAGTAAATCACATGTAGTCCTATAGCCTGCTTATATTGTAAGCAGTCCCCTGCCCACTAAGTAGCTCACCATTTTCCAGATTTGTATTGGAGACATCCAGCAGTGGGCTGCATTTCCCTGTGATTTCTCTTCCCCAATTAGCTTGTAGCCAAGTTCCAATAATATATTAAGCCGAGAGCTTTTCTTGTTAATTTCCCCATAGAAATGATGTGGCAAAGCTACAGGGAGGCTGAACTTAGCCTACAAACATTGCTGAGCTGTACTGTTCTTCCTTTCAAATCATCACTTGCTCCCTTGGAGAATAGCTTTGTTTAGCATCTGGAAAGATGTTGAGTGTTACGGAAGTTGGAAACTTTGTGGCATTATTAGTTAGGGGAAACACTTCTGGAGTTAACTTCCCAAAGTGACTCTTGCAACTTACTATCCAATAGGTGAGTAACAGGAAGGTAGTTCAGACTTCCTGAGATTCAACTTTGGCATGAACCAAAGTGACTCAGTACATTATAAATTGGTGTCCATGGATGTCCTTATCTTCATGGGTTTTAGATCACTGTTCAGATGTCCCCTAGCAGACAGGCATTCTGAGCTCTGGCAGGCAGGGCCGGCCAGCTTAGAATTCATGTTTTTAGATCATCACCTTTGCTTGTACAACTTGAATGTTAGAGCAATTTTTTGAGGTTGCAGTGCATCCTCCCCTCCCCCCCCCCCCCGCTCATTATTTCATAAACACGTGTGATAAAATGAGAATAACGGTGTTGAAGTTCAGGTCTCAGGAATGTGGAGATAACATCAGGAATCATTAAGCATGCCCCAAATGGCAAATCATTAGTCTCAAATGGACGGACATTGGAATTAAGACAGTCAACTGGGTACTTAATTGTGAGGAAAAAGGGAATTAAAGGGCATGTATGAACCTCTGCAAATATGTCATCAAAGATGGTGTTTAAAAATGATGTCATTAAGAACTTCATGTTGCTTTTCATTCTTTAGGAATAGGCCCTCCCCCAACCCCTACAACATGGAAATCTGTTGTTTAGCCATCATGCTTTTAATTTTTTCTTTCCACAGTATCGCACATTATGTACCACTTACTGGGCTGCCCTTGCTTATAGAGGCTGCCCTTTTAATTTGTCATCAGAATGTCATTTTTCTTCTCACGCTGAAGTCATAAATCTCATTAGCAGTCATGATTGGGAGGAAAATTGAGAAATTAATCAGTGGAGATGGTTGTTTCCCCCGTTTCCATCCCCCGTCCCTTCCTGACCAGGCTTGACTTCCTCTCCCTGCTTCATTTCTCTCCATAACACTTAGGCTTAATAAACTATCCATTATACTTACCATTTGCCATCTTTCTGCTGCAAGTAGAATATTAGCTCCATGAAGCTAAGAATTTTTGTCTGTTTCTTAGTCTATACCAGTATTTCTAACCATTTTCCCCCATTATCACTCCCCTAAAGAGACTTTGTAGACTCTTTGCTCCTAATTGCCCCCCCCTCCATGAAATTTCGATAACACAAATATACCATGAATCTGTGTAGTGTATGTATATCTGTGATTTATATGTAACAAGAGTAAGATGTTTCTTAATCCCTCAAAAATCAGTTTCACCTCTTGAAGAGAACAGTGGCCCTTTTGAGAATGCACATTGTAGCTCTAAGCCAACAGGAGTGCCTGGAGCAGAGCTGGTGCTTAGTAAGTTTCCAAGTATCTCTTTCTAAAATTTCACCCCTCTTTTTTTTTGTTGCGGTACAAATGTTGGCTAGGCCTTTGACAGGTATGTGAAGGAAGTCCTTCCTATAGTTGTATCAAGTCCTTATTCTTCTTTTTTTGTTTTTAAAGATTTTATTTATTTATTTGACAGAGAGACACAGCCAGAGAGGGAACACAAACAGGGGGAGTGGGAGAGGGAGAAGCAGGCTCCTCAGTGAGCAGGGAGCCCGATGCGGGGCTTGATCCCAGGACCCTGGGATCATGACCCGAGCTGGAGGCAGACGCCCAACGACTGAGCCACCCAGGCGCCCCTCCTCATTCTTCTTTTAAGAGGCTGTGATCATTCAAGAGAGGGAATGCTTTAATTGACAGTCTTATTTAAACCCGTAGATGATTCTCGGGGCACCTGGGTGGCTCAGTTGGTTAAGCGGCTGCCTTCGGCTCAGGTTATGATCCCAGGATCCTGGGATCAAGCCCTGCATCGGGCTCCCTGCCCTGTAGGAAGCCTGCTTCTCCCTCTCACACTCCCCCTGCTTATGTTCCTTCTCTGGCTGTGTCTCTCTGTCAAATAAATAAATAAAGTCTTTAAAAACAAAACAAAACAAAACCTGTAGATGATTCTCCTTGATAATTAGTGCATAAACTGAAAGCTAGTGCACACATTTATAAATGCTCTTACTGGCTCCTGGCATGAGCTCTGTTCCCACTTAAGCTGTGGTACCCAAACTCACCTGTTTGGTGACAAGAGTCCCCCAGCACTATTTTGTGGGGTCCTGGTGGTGGCCTTACCCCAACAGAGTTTTCCACGAGTACTCCTGAAGCAGAGGTGGGAACCAACCAGAAGCAATTCAGCAAATCTGCTCAGTATGCCCTGGATTTACCCAGGCACCTTGCATGTTATCAGTTCACTCGATAATCTGCCACCTCTCCTACGTCTTTCCCAATAGCCTATGCATATGGCATGATAAAACCCAGCAGTTTCTCTTGCATTAAATAAAACAAGGAAACTGGAGGTGTCATGCTGTCCTGTGTGATTGGAATAGTAACAGAAGCAACACAATTAGTATGTGTCCTTTAAGATGCCAAGGAATAGGAAGACCCTCTCAGACTAGAGTCTGCGGCTTTCCCATCTGACACAGACAGACCCAGTGCCTGAAGCCTTGTGAAGGGGTGGGTGCTGCTTGCCTTGCGATGTCTCAGGAGAAATAACTGGCTGTGTGCATTCCCAGAAGGAGAGGCATTCATTCATCATTTTAGGTAGCTTTGTTTCTCCATAGAAATATTTCAGATGCTAATTTCCTTGGGAGAGGAGATTGACATTCATGCTTACTTTTATACCCACAATTACTCAGAAATATGAATATTCATGTCAATAGAATGAATTTAATTATAGTCTAAGAAAATATAATGAATGGTTCTGATAGTCTGATCCTCGTGGCTATGGTAATAAAGTTAAGTTCCTCAATTTGGGATCTATTCTTGTCTCAGTCATTGATTGAGAATGGAAAGGCTTTGAATTTTTTTGTTTTGATTCCCTGAAATGAGACCTAAGTATGTCTTATAAGGCTGCCTTGTAACAATTCTCATTTTAGTGGGGTTAGTGATGTTACATCTTTTGGAGTTTTGTTACCGCCAGATGTACCTGTAAGTTTCTACTGTTAGCCTGGACTTTTAAAACATGAGGCCATGTACGCATCTTGGTAACTGTAACTGATGGGTCATTTTTCCTTATGATGGGTAGAAGTTAAAAAGATTTGATTTTTGGAAGGTGTTGAACTTAGACATTTAAAACCGAAATTTCCAAGGCAACAGGCTATTTGAAGGAAATGTATGGTGAATCCTTTTTATAATTGAGTGCCTCTCCGTGTATATATTTCTACACAGTTATGTGGGATTTATATTCCAGTTTTTCTTTTTATTTTTTTAAGGATTTTATTTATTTATTTGAGAGAGCGAGAGACTGAGCATGCAAGCAAGGGGAGGGGCAGAGGGAGAGAGAGAATCCCAAGTAGACTCCGCATGGAGCGCAGAGCCAGACATGGGGCTGGATCTCATGACCCTGAGACTATGACCTGAGCCAAAATCAAGAGTCAGATACTTAACCGACTGAGCCACCCAGGTGTCCCCATATCCTGGTTTTTCTTAACGGGAGGGATACCCATCTAAGCAGATGTGATTTTGCTGTCCCTGTTACTGTGGCTGTTGTTTTCATTGTAGCAGCGTGTTAATTTAAGTGAGTCATTTTAACAGAGAACAAGTGCAAAAATGCCTTAAAAGCATGGAAAATAAATCAAACATCTTGATAATATACAAAATTGGGAGACTTTTTACATGAATTTCATTTGCATGTTACTCTTTTCTACTTTGTGACACAGCTGCGGATTCCACATGGGGACTGGCAACACTGACTTACTGGCTCACTCCGTTACTTGCTCCCTTATTTTCCTAGGTACCTGCTGTGTGCTGGTCCCTCTGCAAGGTGCGGGGGGTGCTGGAGAGAACCTGACTCAGTCCTGGCTTTCAGTGTCCTCACAGTTTGAGAGTGGAGACTGTGACTAAGTCTCATAATGACAGTAGGAGGCAGTAGATTCACAGTGGGTAGGAGACTAGATTTAGGTGTCAGCCCTCCATGACCTTGGCCAAATGACTTACATATATCCTTTGTGGCTTAGTTTATTCATCTGTAAATTAGGGGTAAAAATAGTACCAACTTCATAGGGTTCCTTGAGGATTAAGTGATGCTAATCCGTGGCACCTGGTCATGACCAGAAAATGATGATCCCTCCAATAAATGCTCAGACATGTGCCACAGAGAATGACTCACAGTGCATCTGGGGACATGCCACCAGGCAGGGCAGCTCGAGGGAAAGAGTCACTTGTGTATCCAGAGGAGAAAGATGGGAAGGGCATTTTCTTTTTCTGCAGAACTTGACAGAATAGTGCTTTTGAGGAATGTGGACTTGTTGGTATGGGATATGTAGGGCGTGATTTTGAAGTCATCTGATGCTGCTCTGTGCTGCTGTCTTTGTACCCCTCTTTCTCTGTCCCCCTAAACCGTGGCATGTGAGGTTATCTGCCATGAACCAGACGGGGAGCTCATCCAGGGCTGGGACCCTTGCTTCCTAAGCACTTATCACAGGGCCCCGTGCTTGACAGACATTTGTTGAATGAATGAATGAATGAATATGTGCTAAGATCATGATGAGGTGTAGAATGTTAAGTAAAGGCACTGTGCCAGTTACTGTTTTTCCACATCTATGTTTCTGGTAATAAGGTATATTTTTTCATGGAATTTGACCCGGGGTTTTGTTTGGCAGTATTTTGAGCTTCTATTCATTTGGAGAAGGAAAGGCATGATTCTTAATTGGTGTAATTTTACCTTCATGAATTCAGAAATGCAATTTCTAGAATAATGAGTTCTCCTTTTAGAAAGAAACGTAGATTTGCAGAAATGCCAATTCCTGGCTCATTAGGCCTGGCCTAGCTAGCTCTGGAGCTGCATGACTCTCCCTGGGGCTGGCCGAGTCAAATTTGGGGATCCTCTCACATTTTGCAGTCCCTGCTGCCCCCAATCAGCTCTACCTCTCACAAGTAAGAGTTAATATTTAATGAAAGGACCTTTGAGACTTCTACTGCCAGAATCCTGCTTGCTTACCATTCTGCAAATAATTTTGGATGAGTGGTTTTTATAATCTTACCATCATTATTCCTGTTCACACAAAGAACACAGTGTATTTATGTAAACAGGCCAGTGGACAAGTTGATGGGGTGATGATAGCATTTGCTGGGTGCAAATTTGTCAGTAGTCATCTATTTGGAGAGTTCCCAGGTGAGCTTGAAGGGGAGACAGCTTTGAATCAAGCAGGTTTCTTCTCACGTGCCTCCTTAAGATTCCTCCCACGCAGGGATTGCAAAGGGGGGGCGGTGCATTGGAGACAACCCTGAATTTTCTGACTGCCCCACCTGTGACCCCCTTGGAGGAGGCCGGGGCACTGCTTTTTTCCTTGTTGATGTGATTTTGGTCTTTCCATGCCTGCCCCTGCCCAGGCGTCTGATGGCTGGGGTCTTGTTCCTGACTTTGGGCAGTGCTGTCTGGGCTCCCCCATCCCTTCTTCTGATGTGGTATCAGATGAGGAGCACCTCCTGGGCCCGTCCGGGGCCACCTGTCCTGTGTGTGTCAGAGGTAGAGAAAGAGTCTGGCTGGCCCCTCTAGGACTTCATCCTGGGAGCTTGCTTCTGCTCTGTCCTGGGACGGAGACTCATGGCTCCTGCTTTAGATGTAGCTGAGTCACACAACTTGTCAGTTTTCCCTGCAAGGCTTGGAGAAAATTGAGTCCCTCCAGAAGGAATTAAATGAGTGGTGTTATGATTTTGTTTAATTCATGCGTTTTCTGGGATTCCCAGTTCAAATATTTGTTAGCTTGGAAAAAAAAAACCCACTAATTTCTCAGCTTTACCAATTACTTGTTTAAGTGAGAACAATGCTGTTGTGCAGTGGGCCATTAGTTGGATGACTTGTAATACCAGAGAACCACGTGTTAGGGCTGGACGTAAGACCTTCTCCTTCTGGAACTTGATGGCTTGGTCATCTTCTGCATATCCCTTCTGCTGTTGATCTCTGTTCCCTTAGAAAGGGCCCCGTCCTTTGTGCAGGGGGATGTCACCATCTGCTTGCTCGACTGGCCATTGAGAGAACAAGATTTGTGTTCCTCTTCTCATTAACAAGCTGTGTTACCTTAAACAAATCACATCCCTCTGACAGGTTTCAGTTTTCCCATGCAAAGATGATGATGAAGGTAAGGGATCAGGTTTCATCTTGAACCCCGACAAGTTAGAAATGGATCTGGGGTCATAAGTCAGTGGAGAAGGAATCTGTGATCGATTAGTGATGTCTGGCACAGGTAAGGAAAGGGTGAGTGGTGGCATCCCTCAGGAGGGTACTGCCAGAGCCCCTTCTATTTGTGATGTTCCCCCTGTGTATAGTGGCATTGAAGCCATAGGATAGTACCTGTATGATGGGACAGCATAGACGGTAGGAGTGGGGGTGGACCCTTCCACCTGGTGTATCCCAGCTCCCCCGTGGATGAGCTCTGACACATCAGATGATTTACTTAACCTCTCTTAGCTGTGCTTTCCTCATCAGCAAAAGGGAAATGCTATAGTCCCTACCTCAGAGGAAGGTTATGAGGATTGGGTCAGGTGTTTTAAGGACTTTGCGTAGCAGGTGATCAATAACAATGTGGTTGAGGTGTTAGTACTGATAGAAGAATTACGGCCAGTACTTTCTCCCGTACCAGTGGCTGACCGCCAGACAGCCCTTGTTTCTGCATCACAGAGGATCTGCCCACGTCACGGTTGTGAATGAGGACTTCGGAGCAGTGCAGAGGTAGGTTATGGCCCAATCCTGGCAGGAAATCCCATTTTTACAGTCACTTGTGAGCTAGAAGCCAAGTTTTTATAGATGGGAATATCTGTAAACCTTAGGCCTGGGTGGTGGAGGGTGTTGTCTGAGGTTACTGGGTGAGATGAGGGCAAGGTGGATTCTATCCTGAAATTCTAGCATGTCCTTGACCTCTGTCTCTCTCCCATGGGCTGATAGCTGCCCAGCCTGGTGGCCCCTGCCAGGAGGGGAGATGCTGCTCAGTGGGTTGGGTGCTCAGTCAGGGCTCTCACAGTGATTGGCTCTGGGGAGCGATTTGAAGGGAAGCCAGGTGCTGCTTTGTAGTCATTGGAAGCATATTTATTTATTCATTATGTTTGAGAAGAGCCTCTAGTACCGGAAAGAAATGCTTCAGTCAACTGAGTTTTATTTTCTTTGTCGGTTTATCTTGATTCCCTGTGGCTTCCTATAGGCTTCCTGTCATTTCTCCCTTCCCAGCCTCATCTCAGCTCCATTCCTGCAGAATGAGGCCCTCAGAGTCTTGCCTCCCTCCCTCTGGACTCCCTTTCCCTGACCTCAAGCCTCCAGACTCCTGCCTGATGCCTCTTCTCAAAACATGCCTCTGACCACAGCATGACTCTGATTAAAATTTGGCCCCCACGGCCTCCTCAGTCTCCTGCAACAGGCCCTAGGACAGCCCGTCCTGAGCTCCACTCCCCAGGCCTTTGCCTGTACCCCCTCTCCCCTTGGAGCACCTTTTCCCATCCTCTCCTTTACTTGTGGTTTCCTTTTATCTGGAAAGACAGTCCACATGTCACCATTCTGAAGGCTTCCCCAAAGATGGCTTCATAACCTCCTCATCCTTGACCCTTGACCCCTCCAGGCAGAATTGGGCTGGGCTTTGGTCTCCTGGACTCCTTGCTCTTGTTCCTTACTTGTTTCTTTTACTGAAGTATTCCTTAAAGGAAATAATGCTGTATTGTGCAATTCTTTAATCCCTCTCACTAGCGTAGTGCCTTCCTGGAGCAAGTATTGAATCCATGTCTGAAGGTCCAACTATAAACATCTGATTATCTTGGGGTCCTTGTGAGATCGTGTCAATTAGGGTCTGCATCTGAGAGCTGAGAATACAGAGGCCAGAGAGGCTAAGTTGTCTACAAGCCTGGCTAGTCATTGATAGGGTCGGGATTTGAATACGGGGTACGAGATTTCAGATCCCCTGCCTCTTAGGCTGTGGTGAATGAAAGTCACAAATGGTGACCGGTCTTTGTCCAAGGTGGTCTTCACTCGCCAGATGCATTGCCTGTCTGAGTCCTTGTCGTTGAGGATCTACCATCTCAGTGCCCCATCCCCCGCTATGCCCTGGATTGGGCCTCTGCTCTGCCACTTTTTGACCTTGGGCCAGATGCTGAGCTCTTTAAATGGCAATTTCTTTATCGCTAGAATAGGTAGTTTTATGTTTCGAACAACTTGTAACTAGCCTAATGTCTGGGGTTTCACTTACAAATGAACCCTCATGCACCAGATCAGAAATGTGCAGTCTCCCCAGAGATTCTCTGTGGCTTCTGTATCTGCAAAGTTTTACTAACTGGAGCCTTAGAGAACTGCCTACCATACCACCCCATGGTGGAGAAACGGGAGCCATATGGTTGGGAGGTGTGGGGGTGTGGCCTGAAGCAGCCTTCCACAAACCTTACATCCCTTTGAAGTCTTAGGTTTCATCTTTAAAAATACATACGCATTTTGAATTCTTTGTCTTAATCTGTCAGTGTTTATCTTGGTATGAAAATAGATGAAATGACCACCCACTATAATCTATCTGCATTCCACAGTGGAATGCTCTAGTTTCCACTGCACACTAGCTCTGGTGGGGCTCTAGCTTTCTCTCTTGTCCCGGAGCGCTTGGTTGATGTGAGTCCTCTCCAGGTGACTGGGGGAAGTTGGATCTTGGGGGGTCTCCAGAGCACGGTGTCCCTCCTGCTGACCAGGAGACCAGACCTTGCTGGAGGCTGAGTTCTCTCAGGGCATGAGGTTGCTTAGAGAAGACAGTTGGTGTCTTTATCCAGGGGAAAGCAGATTCTTGACATTAAGTTGGAAGAGATTTACTTGTTCTCTGTGGAGGTAAAAATAGGTTCCTCATGGGTCCTAGATGAGAAAGCCTATGAAAAGCTTGGTTCTTGGCACATAGTAAATGGTCAAAGATGTTTTGTCCCATTGAAATTGAAGACCTTGCCACCGATCCCTCCCAGCCCATATTTATCCATTACTTTCTATAGGCAAGGATTTGTCTTTCATTTGCAAGAATCATTGATTGTTGATGCTTTAGTACATGGTATTCCTTTGGTCTGCATCTAATTGAGGAGTAAATATTTATTTTTCCCTTGGATATGTTGAGTTTCCTTTCTTAAATGAGGAGTAGGACTTGCTAATTAAAATATGTATTTGCCTAGGAATGCAATATTTCTACAACAGAACGATCATGATTTAATGTGCTATAAATTTTGCTTCCTATCATCTCTTAATCAGATCCTGACTACTTTAAAAATTCAGCTCAAGTTCAGTCTCCTGATGTCCTCAGGCCCCACTAAGCTCTCCTTCCACCCTCGTTAGACCTCATCTTTGGGATCCTGAAACTGGCACTTGGCGTGTGAGGCATTGTTTTCGTTGACCTTTTTTATGCCTTTTTATTACTGTCTGTCCTAATTGGTGTGAGGGTGTAGACCACAGCTGTCAGTAAATGCTTAGTCAGTCGTTGAACTTTTTGTTGTTGTTGAGTGCCCAATGTGCAGAAAGTGTGCAGGACTCTGTGGGAATCATGGTGTGATAGATAAACATGATCTTTCTGAATGAAGGGTGAAACTGATGGCTCTATGAGGGGACGCTCAGCCCTCTAGAAACGACGGAAGTTTCTGGTATTGGAGCGGTCCTGACTGTGCTTGGGCGGTGGTGGTGTGGAGGGGCCTTGGGTGACTTTCACACAGTCCTGGGTTGGAATCCTAGCTCCACCACTTACCAGCTCTGTGATCTTGGCCAACGTTTCCTCTCTGACCTTGCGTTTTTTTCACTCATAAAATAGAAATAAAACTGATCTTTCCTTCATAGTTGGAAGAGATGAGGATAACAGAGTGCCTGGTTTATAGCAGTGAATACTAGTAATTTGTTAACTGTTTACTATCATTTCAAAATACATCTGTTCCTGTTCCTATTATATACGGTAGACTCTGGGCTACGTGATTTGCTAAGTATTGGGGAGTACGTGCATATGGTGACAAAGGTTCTTGCTCTTACTAAAGAGCTTTGGTAGCAGTTTTCTTGGTCTGAGTCATCTAGTGCTGGTATAAAATAAATGCTGATGTGAATGAGTGGTTGTATATTATACATGTGGCTTCCCACCCCCCCCGCCCCAGAATATTCTGTTGACATTATTACTGCTTTGAGATGAGGATGAGTTAAAATAATGGCACCAGAACAAGGTTTGGTCTGCCCTTGCTGCATCGAGAAACACCTCAGATGACAGAGGTCACCATCATTACAGTAAAAACCACTCCCCACCAGGTGTGTGTTGCACCCTCGAAATGGAGCCTTGCTCACACTCCCTGGAACAGGCACTGTTGCCCCATTTCACAGATGAGTAACTGGGGACCCGCCGAGGTTACTGATGTAGCTGAGGGTGTGTGGTCAATGAGAGGTGAAGGTAGGACTCGAACCAGGTTTCCTCCTTCCCTAATCTAGTCCTCTCCTGAGTACGGCACCTGAGAACTCAGAAGCAGGTGCTGGCCTCTCACCCACTTGTGTGACATGCCTTGCTCATCCATTTCCTCTTCTGCAAGATAAGAGCTAGGACCTATGTGATGGAGGTTTGGTGGAGATGAAATGACAGAATGTAATGGCTCTGTGCAGAGCGCAGCTCATAGATTCCGAACATGAGCCATTGGTGGTACGGGTGTCACTGTTGTACAGAGACTCTCGGGGGCCACCTGGGTGCAGAGCCTGTGTCTGCAACTTGTTGTGCATCCACAGGTTAGCTACCCATTCTGGCTAAGCCTCAGTGTCCTCCTGAGTAAAATGGGACAGTCATCATGTACACAC
Organism: Zalophus californianus; assembly: GCF_009762305.2. Classification (NCBI taxonomy): domain Eukaryota; kingdom Metazoa; phylum Chordata; class Mammalia; order Carnivora; family Otariidae; genus Zalophus; species Zalophus californianus. The sequence goes on along the minus strand of NC_045599.1, from coordinate 30,395,696 downwards.
GCAGTCTGAATAGCAGGTGCTCATGGAGGTTAGTGATCACTCTGACAGCGATGCTTGATGATTTTGGACTTCACCTCTCTTCCCTCATCCAAAACGAACCCCACGACTGTGTGCCTCAGACCAGCACCTTTTATGCTCTCTGACTCTTGAATTAACTGGCTCCTGCCTGATCCTGCAAGGACCCTCAGTGAGGTGCAGAGGCCATGGCCGGGCCTTGAAGCCAGGATTCATTGCCTGACCTCCCCCTGACCCGGCTCAGCACTCACCTCTCAAATGGTAGCAGCTAGAGTCTGGAAGGTCAAAGGCAGAGTATGGGGCTGTGGAGGTCTCCCTCGTCCCCGCACTTTCCTCCTTCAGCAGACTGTGGGCTGACCACCACCTGGAGCTGTTACCCATGTGCAAGACGCCAGGCCTCTGACCTCGTCCACTGAAGGGAAGCTCAGCTGCTGGGGAAGCAAATCTGGCAACACACATAATACGAGTTTAGGAAATGGTAGCAATGTAGTCCTAAAGGGCTAAGACTCCTTGCCCCTGGCTCAGGGCTTCTGTGTCAGTCGTGGATCAAACAGGTGACCACATGGTGCCTTTACCTGAGCACGATGAGATTGTTAATTAGGCACCAGGCAAGCCATTCAGGCCAAGGTTGATGACGGGGTCCGGCAGCCTCCTTGCTGAACCCGCACAGTGCCTGGCCCCGAGTGTATGTTCAGTATATCATTGTTGCGTTGAAGAAAATGAACCCTGAAAGATTGTTGTTCGAAGGGATGCTAGGAAATGCATCATCATCATTGCATTTGCTACAGTTAGTTTATTGCATCCCTACTCCATGCCAGGCACCATGACAAACACTTCCTGTGAACTCTCCCTGATTCTTAGCAACACCCCTACTGAGGTGAGCACATCCTCACTCTCGTCCCCACACTCACACCTGGGGGACTCGGTCTCAGGTGCGGAGAGACTTGACCAAGGTCACACAGCTCAAGGTAGCTGAGGTGGAAATCAGAGATGTATTTAACTAGGAAGACCTTGCTCTTAATGAATATGCTGAAATGTGACCCGGGGTAATGGGACCTCATGTGTAGGGGTGATAGTCCCTTACATCTCTGGGCCTCGCTTTCCTTATCTTTGAAGAAATAGTGCAGAGCTGGGGCTCAGAAGGTCCCTTCCAGAGCTGTCATGCTTGGTCTGCTTTGCCTCTGGGCTTCCGGTGTGCCCGGGACGGGGCTGAGCTCACGTCACTGCTGCGGAGGCTCTCCGGTGTGAAGGGAACTGCACTTCCACGTCGCTTTGGCTCACTGGCAAGAATCCTAGTGAGTGGGCTTGGAAACAGAGTACTCAGGGAAATAGAAGGTAAATAGAAGGTAGAATGAGCCCACTCTCCAGTCACACCACGCAGGCCAGGCTTATCGGCCGGTCTGGGTCTGGATATCTCTTAAGTGGCCTGAAATGGGACTGGGGGAGTACAAATAAGGCAATGAGGAGGTGAGAGCCGTAACATGGAGCCCCGGGCACCTCTCCCCCGCCTCCTCCCCCCGCTGCTCCTGGGCACCTCACCCAGTGGTTGACTCACGTCGAAGAGCAAAGCTCTGGGACTCTTGGTGAGGACTTAACCAGCTAAAGGCTGGCCTTACCTCCCCAAAGGCCCCCTCCTCCCAGACTGGGTGCCAGCCTGTATCATAACTGAGTCTTAGATCCGCTTTCCTCTCCTGCACCTCCCTGAGATCCTAAACAGAGCTGCTGGGAGGCTCCAAAGAAGAGAATGACACAACTCTTAAAACTGATCATTTGAAAGTGTTTCAGAAATAAGTGCAAATGGCTCAGTGTTAATTCTCCAAAAATTAAGATGGGATAATGCTGCCAGAATCCCCTGGTGAAGTCGTGTCCTCAGCCTTGAAAGTAACGGGAAAGCTGGGGACCGTGTCTTTAGATCATCCCATTTTCAGTGTTTCTTTGAGATGAAGTAAGAGAAAACTTGGCTCAGTTGCTATTGCATGTGTGTGTGTGTGTGTGTGCGTGTGTATGCGCGCGCGCGCGCGTGAAAGAAGAAGGGAACTGTACACAACATGGAATGAAATTGAAACTCACTTAACTGATATTATACACCTGGCATCTCGCATCACTCTGCTTAATTGTCCTATGTATAACAAGGTGGAAGTGTCACCTGAAAATGCTGTGGAGTTGGAAATGCATGGAGAAAAACCGGCTGGCTACCCTGGATCATAGATTTGGTTCCAAGCTCTTTCGGTTCCTGGCTTTGTAACAAAAAATCGATATCAACTCTCACTGGGTTGGCAAGTACACAAGTTTGAAAAGGCTACAGTGGAACATTGAAATTCGTAAAAGTGCTTGAGTCTTAATGCCCAAGAACATAAAATATGGATTTATGGCATTTAGTGTTTGGAAGAGTTCATATTTGCCTGCATTTCTTGTGGTTTCTTGTTTGTGTACAAAATGTATCATATGCATCTTTTAAAACTTGATCCCCGTGATTGCATGCTCACTGACCACACGAATCAATTTTTCACCTTCTAATATAACTTTCCTGGACATTCTCAGGCTGGAAGGTGGGCTGCTTGTTTTGTATCTCATGACTGACACTGGGTTGAACTCTCAGGGGGCCCATCATGGAAGCAAAGTACAGTCCTGCAATATGTGGTTCCTCTGATTCAGTCAAGCCCGGTATTTTCTCATCTGTCACGCAAGCCACTCTTGTGGTTCTGGGCTCCACAGTTTATGAAAATGGTTTCACGTTTGCCGCTGATGGTAATGTTGTCTGCTTCCAACTTTGGGGAGGATATTTACAGTGTTTCTATCAGTCTGAGTCTTATCAGGGCAAAATCAAAGTACCTCCATATCTGCTTTTAGAAGCAATTCATGTAGAGTGCGCGGGTCATGCCATGCTGGCTGTGATGCGGCCTGGCTATTTAGGGCTTTGGCAGCCTTAATAGCTTTGAATTACCTAATGGAAAATATATTTTGGAAATAGGAAATAGTAAGCACTTTTTTTGAGTAATTCTTACCATGGTGTGGGATTTGATAGTCAACAGGAGAAAAAGTTGTTGATTCCACGTTTGGGAGATGACATAGGTTTTTTTTTTGTTGTTGTTGTTGTTGTTGTTGTTTTAAACTGGCTCATCGGGTTGAAGGGAGGAAATACTATGCTCTTCGGATTTTCAGGACAACCTTATGAAATCAATATTATCACCCCCGGTTTGTGAATGAGGGAGTGGAGGTGGGAGGGTCAGGGAACTCGGGAAGGGAGGCTGGACCTCACGCTTGGGCAGAACCACCTCCACCAGTGGAATTCTGTGTGGTTCTGTTTCACATAGAGAAGAGGCTTTCTGGATGGCATAGTTCTGTTGGGGAAGCCGAACGGAGTGTCTCCCACCTTTGGGTGTGTGACCTGGAAGTTGTCTCCACCCCTCTTGAGCTTCATCTCTGCATCTCATGAAAATGGGGACAGTATCCCCAAATGACATGGTTGTCCATATTAATGATACTAGGATAGGACAAAATTATTACTAGGGCCATGTCCAGGGAGCTCCATGCTCTCCTCGCTACCAAAGAGAACGCTGTAATTGCTGACCCCATTTTTTTCTCCCCACCCCCTTCTTTGTAAATAGAGGGGAAATGTTTTCCTGGTGGGAAGAGAGGCTAAGCCAGTCAAATAATTAGGGGCAAAGAAATAAGAGACATTTAGATGGAGAGTGAATGAGGGATTTTGGGGGCGTGCACTTAATGAGGCCAGCTCTACTTTGGGAAGAAGAATCAGTGGGGGAGAGGAAGGGGTTTTGATCAAAGTTGCGGGGACTGTATATTTAGATCCTTTCGAATGCCATTTGGAGACATTTGAGGATGAAATTCCTTTTTTAAAGTTAAATGAATGAGCTGTGCTCTGATTTTGAGCCATGCAGGACTTCAGATTCATCGAGTATGGTAACAGCTAAAAATAATAATTGCAGGAGTAAATCACAGCAACCACAGTCAACATTTCTGGAGCCTATGCTGGGCAGGCCCGGGGCTGAGCCCTTCAGGTGTGTCATCACATTGGATCCCCCGACAGCCCCAGGAAGCATCTAGCACAGGGCCCAGCACTGCTCTTGTGCCCCCTTTCCTCCGCCCAGAGTCACAGCCGGGTTAGCCGCTGCCTCCCCTTCCCTGCCCCTGCCGCAGGCTGTCGGTCCCCTGGCCCGCGGGTGAGGCCTCCCCTGACCATCTCACGCTGGGCCAGTAGGAACCCAGGTGACCGGTTGGGCTGTGCACGAGCAGCCAGGGCAAACCCAGGGCCGGTCTGCACTGGAGTGGCACAGCCAAAGCCTAGACCTCTTCCCTGACAGTTAAAAACAATTTTGATCGAAAAGACCATGAAGGAAATCGATGTGCACCTGTAAATCATTTACTCACCATCCCTTATACTTGTAAATCAAGAGAATGCTGGAGCTGGTGTTGGGGTTCCAATTTAGAATAGGCCCCGTTGGAAGGGCTCTCTGCTTGTGGGCCTGCCCCTGGCCTGCAGGGGCCATTCCTGGGGAGTGTGGGACGGCAGTGGCCTGGGCAGAAGGACAGGCGTGGAACGGGCTCGCCAACAGGCCCCTCAGTGTTCTCAAGCTGGACGCCAGAGAACCTGGACGAGAGGGGACTGAATCTGAGATCAGTGTCACTTAGGACAAAGGACTATACGTGTGAAAATACATAACGTCGAGGGACAACGTGCCGTATTCTCCCGTTCCTGACAGGCTGGTAAGGTGCGGCTCAGACCGTGGCCTCTACAGTCCCCTCGCTGGGTTCCTATCTGGTCTCTGACACTTACTAGGTGTTGTGTCCCTTAGCAAAGTTCTTTAATTCCTTGTTCTCAGTTTCCTCACTTTTGAAACGGGGTTAATTGCCCTACCTTGATGGGGGCATTTGAGAATTAAATACAACAACCCAAGTATATTACAGAAGATGTTGCCTGACATATAGTTAATGCTTAATAAATGGCAGCTCTGATGATATTTATATGACGTTTCTCTTGCTTATGTTAATTATCCTGGTTGTAACACAGTAAAAGCAATTTTAACTTGTTGGATTATATTAGCATTTCCTGATCGTGTCTGTTAACTTCCATATCATCACAGCTCAGGAAGCCATTGGGTTAGACAGGTGATGGAATAATGTCTCGCAGTTTGGCTTTTCCAGGTAGCAGGGACTCTTGCAAGCATCTTGCTGTGTTTGCCAGGCCCGTGCAGTTTTTGGAAGGCCTTGTGGGGACACACGGCAGAGCTCACTGTGGGCCTTCTGGGGGAGGGGGGAAGGTAGGAGCCCCCGTGCGAGAAGCTTCAGGTGCTGGACCAGATTTCTCAGGGCATTCCAAGGGCTTTGTGTTTGCCTTCTCAGGAACCCCTTTCTTGAAACTCACCCTAACGATGCTCTGACTTAGGGGTTCTTAATTGGCTCCTTGGAATCTGTCGCCATCTGGCAGCCTTAACAAGGATGTTCAGTGGGTTTTTGAACACCACCAGTGGTTTCCTCTAGAGATACTGAAAAAGATGGTACATGCTGAATTTTCTCTCCCATTGCCGTGAGGCAGATCGTGGTGAGGTTGGGTGTGTGTTTTCTGTCTGCCTGCCTGGGTCCTCGTCCCCGCTTCGCCTGTAGAATAGTTGACCTTGGGCGCTGTGCGTTAACCTCTCTGGGCATGTCGGTGTTCTCTTCTGTCCAGTGGTGCCTCTGACAGTGCCCGTGTCTTGGGGGCGCCGGGGAGGCCCGGATGAGTGAGAACCACACCAGACACATGTGAGTGCGCTGCAGAGCTTATGTACGAGCGATCTGTTTCCTCTAATGTCACTGTGTCTCTTTCCAGAGACAAGCTGGGCCGGCCGGGCACAGAGATGGTACTCACTCCGTGTCTGGCGAGCCCGTGAGGAGTGATGTTTGGCCTTCAGCAATGGCTGTGACCGGAGGAGCATCTTCCCTAAAACGGAGGTCAGGAAGCCATGTGGGCAGGTCCAGTTGCCACCCCGTTCCTGCTCTCCCTCCCCTGCCCCGTCGCGGGGGGCTCATCATTGCCAAAGCCTGAGCTCCTTCGTGTCATGGAGTCCTAGACATGAAAGCCCCTGCCAGCTGTGCAGCTCAGTCTCTTGTTTCCTGTGCCCCGTTGACTAGTCCCTGCTTTTGAATGCATTCAGGGCTGGGGACCTCACTACTCACAAGGCAGGCAACTCTCTGAGACAAGGGTGCCTTCCTGTCCCTGAGATGTGTAGGCTCCCCCACAGCATCCCCTCATGTGGGTTTGCTCTTTTCCTTGCAATTATGCAGAATAAAACCCAGACCTCCCTCTGCCCCATCACAACCCTCAAAGAATTCAGATTGGGCCAAGTTAGTGCTTGTGCGGAGTATGGTGCTAAGTGCAGGCAGCCTGGTGGTGAAGGAAAGAGGACACCCCAATCGTTCTTGGAAAGCCTGCAGGCAGAGTGGAGAGACCCAGGTCAAAAAGCCAAAGTGGAATTAAATTCGAGAAAACTGTTGTGAAATAAAAACAAACAAAAACAAGTGGAGTACTGTGAGAGGAATAGATCATCTTCTTCCGAGTCTTGGATTCTCTCTTCTTAGGAGGGAATGTTTCAGCTCTATCTTGTTGGCCAGGAGGGAGGCAGCAAGGGAGACACCGGTCTTGTAGAGGAAGCAACCTGTGCCTGGGGCCCAGGGCTGGGAACCGGCTGAGTGTGTTTGAGGAATGGAGGCGGTGCTCTGAGAACACAGAGTGAGAGACCGTGGGGGCAGATGAGCTTGCATGGGTCGGCAGAGGCCTGTTGGGATTTGGGCTTTACTACCAAGGCAGTAGGGAGCCCTGAGAGGGTGTTAAACAGACTCTGGCTGTAGGATGGAGACTGGATTTGGGGAGACTGGGTAGTGACAGAAGGTAAGGAGTGGGAGGCAGGGTTCATTGCCGTATTGCTGGCGAGTAGACAGATGATGGCCCTGGGACGGAGCCCTGGGTGTGCGGGCGGGGGGGAGAATTGGGGATATGTTTTAAAGGCAGAGTCTATGGTACAGCCTGATGGGTTGAGAAATGAGAGAAGAGAGGTGACATCAAGGGTGGCTCCTAGATTTCTACCTTAGCTGTGACTTGGGGGATGGTGCCATTTATTGATGACACGTGGAAGCCAATCAGTACGTTTCCCTTTTGTCAGTCTGCTGCCTTGCTTCTCTGGGAGAAAATGCAGGCTAGGGATTTCTCCCAGTCACAGTGAGGGATGCATGAAGGTCTGAAGGTCTTGTTGGATCAAGTTTATAAAAATCTCTGCCTTTTTTTTTTTTTTTTTTTTTGCAGCTCTTTTCAAAACTGTTATGCTACTGGCTGGGCATTACTAATGATTTTACAGATAAAATTAAAAATATTAGCATCTGACATTTATCAAGCCAGTGCTACAGACTTGGTAGGCATATTAATTGGTGCCTTATCAGGAGTCAAGAGAAAAGGGTAATTATTTCCATTTTACAGAGGAACAAACCAAGGCTTTGGTTGGTTCATTAACCGTCCAAGGCCACCAAAGCAAACGCATAGTCCAGGATTGAAATCCAGATCTGTCAGCATCCAGAGCCTAGGCTTTTACCCAATAGGCAGACTTATTTCCCATGTTGCCTGAGTTTGATGTTCTGGAAGAATTCAACATCCCCCCTCTCTTGGGAAGGGGGAGGCACATCTTTAATCCACATTACTTAAGGGGGATTTTCCATAATGTCCCTCCAGTTAGCCTGATTAATTTTTGAAGGAGAGACAGTTGGGCAAGAATGACATCACTCCTGATGTGAGTAGTTTCTTGTTTACACATGCAACGTTAGAAAGCACCATGTAAATCAAAAAGGTGTGAGCCAGGTAGAGTAAATAATTTTTGTTGACGACTTGGTGAGATACTTTAAATTCATTTAAGCAGCATCGTATGCAAAAGTCTTAAGGATTAGAGAAGAGAGAATGATTTTCTCATTTAGCTAAAGCATGCATTACCCTTCAGGTAAACATGGTAATGCCATCCTGAGGAAAAAAGGGTAAATAGCAGTAATGATAAGGAAATCATACGCTGAACATCAGCAATTAGAAGCAGCTCCCGGGACTTCCCTAGGGAGGAAACGAGAAGATGCTCAGGCCTGGGATCCTTTTATTGCTCTTTTTTTACTTCAAGAGTAAATCTCCTGCAGTTTGCCTCGCCACCTTGATTTTGGGAAATGTTCTCCTCCGAGGCAGGGGAGCGATAGTGAGTCTGTCATTTATGGTACTAGATTAGCCACCACGTGCCCTCCATCATGGGGCCGAGCAATGACTCGGGGTCACCAGATCATTCCTGGACTGTCAGTGGTCAAGACCAGGAAAGTGTTCAAAGTTTATCAGCCGTGTCCAGGGTGTTAGTTACAAAATTTGGGGAATAAAAAACAGAATGTTATCAGTTAGTTATTTGTTAAACCAAGGTAATCATTAGCCTAAATGAAGTTTCCATTTAGGGTAATGTACTCATTAGGCATAAAATGGCTCGAAAAGCTTAACTATCATCATTTCTTAGAATAACTCAAACCTTGGTTGAGGTGGTTGACTTTCACCCTTGTGCAACAAGCAATCAGCATTTAATTAGTCGAGCACTTTGATTTGTTGATTAGGGTGCATTCAGGACGTGAATATGGATGACGTTCTTTAAGCAAGATCAGCCTTTGCTTTTCTGAAACTACTTGTCCAGTGAGTTTCAAAGCCTCACAATGAATATGGATGTTAGTGATTATTTATAGAATAACTCTTCTGTTCCCATCCTTAGCCTTTACAGAGTTATTTTTGAGTTTACTGTGACCTGATTTTTAATTCAAGGAAAAGAATGCTTTGTTATTTTTCTTTGCTGAATCTGAGCTTCTCACATGAAGGCGGTGTCTCAGCCTGTGAACGTCTAACTTATTTACAAATGGAGGAAATTATTTTTGAACTCAAATCAAGCCTCTAAGTGTTGTTCAACACAGTTGTTACTCACTGCTTCTCCTGGAGGCATTTCTGTATGCTGGGAACACCAAGAAATTGATGTGTCATGTACATTTGTGTATGTATACTCTTGTCTGCATCTGTATCAGGAGGCATAAAATCAGGTCTCAAGTGGAGCTGAATCCCAGCTCATCCTAAGCTGGAGTCTGGCTTCTCTGGTTTGTCACACTGCCTGATGCCTTCTGGTTTTCTCTCTGATTCCCAGTACAAGAACAGCAGTGAGACAGAAGTGTCTGTTAGCAGTATATTCACATGATAGGTACTTTGTCCAGACGGTGTACGAACAGACAACCGTACCTTCCCTCCCTGCTTCTTTCTTCATTTCACTTTGTTCTCTTCACAATTCTGTGACTTGCTTTTCCTGTGTTGTGATGGGAAGTCCTGCAGATTTGCCGCTGCCTCACGCGTCTGGGCCGTCATTAGAGGCTGAGTCATAAGAACGGGATCAGGATTATTTCGAAATGCTTGCATCTGGTGACACAGCCACGTTCTGCTCACATGACTGGCAGCGTATTGTGCCTGGAAGCCTTGAGCGCCCTGGGGCGTTGGGGTGTTCAGGAGATGTTGTAGAAGCTGTGGGCGGGGAGCTGGCCCCCGGGAGCCATGTCAGGGACCTCAGTTGTGTTGAGAGGTGTGTGTGGCCTCCTGTGATGCAGAGAGAGAAAAGAGAAAGAGAGAGAGGAGGGGGAGGGGCAGTGGGAGAGAGAGAGTCTCATGCCGACGCCACGCCCAGCATGGAGCCCGACCTGGGGCTCCACCTCATGACCTTGAGATCATGACCTGAGCTGAAATCAGGAGTCAGATGCTTAACTACCTGAGGCACCCAGGCACCCCTCCTGGGATGCAGTTTCCATCTATATGTGAGTCACATGGGTTTTCTCTCTTTGTTTTCCCATCTATGGAATGGACCTGGCTTTATTTATAACACAGCTTCTTTAGAGCTGAGGGAGAGTCGATGGTAGGAAAAATGAGAAAAAGGAGAGAGAGAGAGAGAGAGAGAGACAGTGTGTACCATTTACCATCATAGTCTTTATCCAAATTGGGATTAAGCAGCCTTTCTCAAGGGGGTACAGAGTTACCTTTTTTCTCCCTTTCCATTTTTCTAGGGAAAAGCTTGTATTGCCTTACTTGTCCAAATGAAGTGTGCACATGAGGTATTTTCAAATGTTAACATTGCTCTTGGCACCAGGGCCTGGATTATATCCCAAATGTGGCATCTCTGGGACTTAGTTAATAAGATTCTGTTTATATCAGCAGGAAGAATATTAAAATTCTCCCAAAACAGCTTGAAATGTTACAGTGGCTTTGTTTCTGAGGTATAACAGAAATGAAGCACATTATTAATTTAGAAACAGCTAGGTGGAGCCGCCTTCCACCCCCCTTAGAATTAAGTGATGAGAATGGGCATTTGTGAAATTGACTGAGTGCTCTTTGGGGGATGCTTATTAAAATCCTAACATCATTCCAGAGTTTTGTAGCACAGTCATTATTGGCTGTAATCTTATTAGGACTGTTTTGTTTTGTAATCACCGTTTCGTCTGTGGGGCCCCTACAAGAGCACCTTATTTCTCTGCTGGTCCAGCCGTCCTGGTCTCTTTTGTTCTGATGAATTAATACCTCTTCTTCCTTTCAGTCAGATCGGTCACTCGCTCTCTCACTTGGTGTTGGGCATTGTCTTGCTGATGTCTTTTTCCCTTTCTGGGCCAACTCAAGAAGACAGTTGCCTTGAGGTTCACATCGTTCTCCCTTTAATTTTTTTCCAGAAAAACTACATTCTAAAGATGCCAGGGGACAGAGGCCCTGCTGCATGGTAAAGCAGAACAGGGCTTGATAAATAGATCCAGTTTTGATCCATAGTGTTACCATCTTAACCCCTCATTTCCTATTCACAGTGTTGTATACAGAGACCCCCTGACATCTTCAGTTCTAGGTTGAAATTCTGAGCTGGGGAGGCTTTCTGATGACTCTGCTTCCTTGTTTGTCAAAGAGGGATTTGTTGATCCATCCATATAGTCATCCATTTGTGCATTGAGTAGCTAAGAGCCTACTATGTGCCAAACACTGTTGGGGATCTATGCGTATTGCAGTAAACAGACAGAAATGCCTGTCTTCGTGGGGCTTAGTTTCTGGTGAGGGGGGCAGTCAAGAATCAAGCTTATTAAGTAAAATGTAGAGTCTGTTCAGTGTAAGTGCCAAAGAAACAAATAAGGCAGGGAAAGAGAGTGCGAAGTGGAGAGTTGCTATTTTATTTTGGGAGAACTGACATTCCATTAGGACCAGGGAAGGCCTCCTGGAGAAGGTGACGATGAGGAAAATGCTGACAGAAGTGGAATTGTGTGCAAGGACCACTGGGGAGGAAGGGGGTGGGCAGCAGGGACGAAGCCCCAGAGGAGGGGTGTGCCCATCTTGTCTGGGGAATGGCAGGGGCATCTGGAGGAATGTGAACAGGGGGCAGAATATCAGGAAGTAAGAATAGAGAGGTGGTGTAGTAAGGACTTTGACTTAACGCTGAAGAGGGTCACAGGGCAGAGCCAGGGAGACCGTCTGGGAGACTGTTGGTGACGGCCCATTCCAGGGTGGTGGTAGCAAGGGCAGAAGGATGCATTTGGATTCTGGCTCTGTTTTGGTGGATGTGCTGACAGACTGTGATGGGGGAAGGCCATGGGAGGAGCTGGTTTGCCGGGGAAGGTCAGTTCACTTTGGGACATGTTAGAAGTCTAGCTGTTGATTTTTGGATACATTGGTCTGAATATCTGGGAGGGATCCAGACTGGAAATGTCATCAGCCTGTACTTGGTGTTTAAAATCCTGAGACTGGATGAGATCACTGTGGGAGGGTGTATAAGCAGAAGGGCAAAGAGGTTTGATGACTAGGACTAATGCCTCAGATCTCCAACATGCAGAAGCTGGGAAAATGAGCAGGAAGTACTAAAAGGCTAAGAGGGAATTTCTAGAAACAAGGTGGAGAACCAGAACAGTGTGTTGTCCTGGACCCGGGTTATGAAAGTGTGAAGGAAGAGGGAGATATCAGCAGGATTACTTGAGGCTGATGGAGCAAGTAAAGGAAGGACTGAGAGCCAATGAGGTTTAGGCAGTAGCCATAGATAGCTGAGAACTGTCCTTGACACTTCAACTTCTTGCTCAAAAAATTAGCTCTGTGGTGAGCAGGCATCCCCGCAGGCTCTTTCCTGACCAGTCTGGACTTTAGAGAATATACACAGAAAACAAACGTAAACCATGGCTTGAAAGAGAATACATGAGGTGAGGATTTGGGGCCTGAATGGTATTAATGATACCAAAGACCTGTGTCACACTGACACCATGTTCTCCTGCACTGGGGTCTTGGTGTTAATGCCCAGGCTGGTTCTGTCACAGGGGGCTGTCATCTGAGAGAAGGCAGTGGTATTGATGTCCTTGGGGTCACAGTATGACAGGATCCATTGACTCAGGCTCTGAGGAAGATGAGTTTTCCCCCTTAAGAGCTGATGTAAAATTCAGTGGACATAACAGTGGACTAGAATCCATAAGTCAAAAATAAATCCTGGTAGTCAGTGGTAGGTCTTTGGCCTATGGTTACAGCAGCAGCACCAAAAGAACTATTCTATTCACACGGTGCTGGGAAATTTTGCAAAATACTTTAGGATAGGCAGTTACCTTCTGCCAACCAATGAAACGCATTTATTGAGGAAGAGTTATGTATAAAAAAGGAGAACACAAAAAAGTTAGTAGAGATCATGGTTGAATTTTCATCCAGCCCTAAGAATAGTAGGTCTTGTAACTAAAGCCAGAAGGTTTGACGACATTAAAATTAAAATATAATTTGTGTCAAAAATGCAACACAAAGTAAATTAAGAATAATACTGTCACAAGTAAGTCAAGGAGGTGATAGCTTTAATATATAAAAAGCATTTATAAATTAATAAAAATACCAAAATTTTACTAAAGACATGAGTATAGAATGGCATAAAAGAATAATTAACATGAAAATAATTAACATAAAAATAATTAACATGGAAAAATGTTCAACTCTATTGGCATTCAAGGAAATGTAAAATAAAAGATAAAATCTTTCTTCTATTCAGTAAGCCTATATTTTTTTACTCTCTTTTCTCCCTGTGACAGCTCTTTATCCAGCCCCTCAGCATGTTAAGTACTGTGGTAGGCACCATATAAATTGAGGAAAGCACTTGGCATTATGTTAAGAATTTAAAAAAAGAAAACCCATGTGCTCTGTTATACAATTGTTTAGAAGTCTGTCCTAAAGAAATAATTAGAAATGAGGACAAAGGTCCATGCAGAAATACGTTTATTGCAGCATTATTTATAAGACCAACATCTGGTAAAAAACTATTAACATATGATGGAATATTATGGAAATTTGACATCCTGTTCTTAATAATGATGGCATGAAAAGTGAAAATATCAGCATACAACCAAGTTCACAGTGTATGACCTCAATTTTGTAAACGTATTGATTGATTATTAGAAAAATACATACTGAAATTTGCTTATGGGTGGCAGCATTATAAATTTCATTTCCTACTTTTGTATGTTTCTGGCTTTAAAAAGTGTCATCAGGAGTGACAGTGAGGAGGGTAACAACTGAAATAATGTTTACTGAATCCTCACAGGGTGTCAGGTGCTGTATCAAGAAGCTCATATAAATTATCTCATTTAATTTCCGCAGCAAGGCTAAAACTGGGAAATGTTAGCATCTTCATTTTATGGATGCAGGCTGGAAGCGGCGGGGTAAGGTAGCTCTCCCGGGCTGAGCAGCTGGTAGGAAGTGGTGCTGAATTTGAATCCGTTCAATGGGTCCTTATCGCCTACCTACTGTTGCCTCTCAGTGAAAATGTATTACTGTGATAATCAGGAAAGAAGAATCTTAATTTTTTTAAAGGAATACAGTGTGTTCCTGAATTTGATTTTTAAGCTTATCTATTTTTGTAGAGAAGTAGAATCGGGATTTTTCTCTTATAATGGAAAGTGGAATTGGCGGCCTCTGTGCCAGGGCATGGTATACATTATCATTTCATTTATCTTCGCAACCGCCTCAGAAGATAGAGATTATGATTCTTATCCTGACTTTATACGTGAGAAAACGGACCCGTGGCACAGTGACTTAGTGGCGGTCACCTCGCGAGTGCCTAGTAGAGCTGAGATCGGAAGGAAAGCTGTGCTTTCATTCTAAGCAGGTTCTCTCATACCTCTTTTCATGGAGTATCATGATCTTTCTGTGAGTTTTCTGAATGACATCTCTTCCTTAGTGGAGCAACATCAAGGAGGCATCAGCAGCTTGCCCAGGATAGTCACTCAGTTTGGATGCCCTGCGCTCCCAGAGCTCCTGCATGGGCAGGGTACCGAGTAGGGTTGGGTTGTGCGGTGGGGAGAGATTCATGCCTCAGTGCATTCTCGAGGCTTTATGGACTCAATGAGCTTCCCATGGTGGTCCACAGGGCCCAGGATCCCACCTGTGTTGTCAAGATGAAGGTGATGGGTATCTTCTAATGCGTATCCTGCTCTAAAGCTTCTCTTTAAGTCACAGGGGAGCTGGAATCCTCCTCATCACCCAGGGGTTCCTCCAGCTACTTTGGGTGGCTATTTTATTTCCATTTCTGGATGTCCATTTTCTTGAACCTAGATGTGAATCATCCTGAACTAGACTAGCTGTTGCAACCCCCTGGAGATCAAGATTCTTTGACTCAACAAATATGCACTAAGCTCATGGTGTGTGCTGGATGCCCTGTTGAGTATTGACCACACAGTGACGACAGAAACCAGCCCAGCTCTTGTTGTCCTAGAGCTAACAGGTTTAGGGAGGAGACTTATTAGTCAAATGATTACATAAATAAACAGCTTAGAGACAGTGGTAAGTGCCGAGCAGGCACACAGTGTTCTGGATGGTTATAAAAGGAAGACTTGACACAGAGATGATTTGGGAAGGCTTTCCTGCAAGTTACATTCCAGATGAGATTGGAAGGAGCTGAATAGGTGAAGCAGAGAAGCAAAGCATTGCTGCCAGAAGGAACAACATGTTGAAATGCCCTCTTCTGGAAAGTAGTGGGGGAAATTAAGAGGGATTGAAAGAAGGCCAGAATGCAGACGACTGGGTGGGGCCAGACCACAGGGCTGAGCAGAGCACTTGAAGGAATATTATTGTCACCTTAGCAACGGGGGGGAGAGGGGGGGACACACTGAAAGTCTCTCAGGTGGGTGTGCAAGCTCCGATGACAGATTTGTATTTTGGAAAAGTTCCCACTGGCGTATTGTGTGATGGATGGGCTGCATAGGGAGGGCTGGGGTTTGGGGTCTGCAGTGGAGAGACTGTTGTTCTAGATGAGTCTTGGGTGGGACTGGGAGGTGGTAGTACTGGAGATGCTAGCAGGTAGATGGACTCGGTATGGGGGAGGGAGCAGGAAGGACTGAGGTGTTGATTGATGAGATACTGAGTATCAAAGTAGAGTTTCCAAGTCTCCTATTTCTTCTTTTTTTTTTTTTAAGATTTTATTTATTTGAGAGAGAGAGAATGAGAGACAGAGAGCACGAGAGGGAAGAGGGTCAGAGGGAGAAGCAGACTCCCTGCTGAGCAGGGAGCCCGATGTGGGACTTGATCCCGGGACTTCGGGATCATGACCTGAGCCGAAGGCAGTCGCTTAACCAACTGAGCCACCCAGGCGCCCTCAAGTCTCCTATTTCTTAGGATCCTCCAGGGCACTTAGCATTCTTTGGAGCACATGGTAAATGTTCATTTGATGGACTCAGGGGCGCTTGGGTGGCCTGGAAGAGTAACCTCTTCCCTTAGTCACTTTTCCCACCTCCCCAGGGTGAAGCATCCATTACCTTAGTCTTCTTCCCCCACCACTTTGGATGCCAGTTGACTGACTGTCTCTAGATAGGAGGTTCCTACAACCCCTACCATTGGGTTTGATGACTTTGCTATAGTGATTGACAGAACTCAGAGAAACATTGTACCGTTGAGATTATTGGTCTATTGCAAAACAGTGTAACTCAGGAACAGCAAGATCAACGAGATGCATGGGGCAAGGTGGGGGGAAAGCATGCTGCTTCCATGTCCTCTCCCAGCGTACCACTCTTCCCCAATCTCCGTGTGTTCACTAACCTGGAAGTTCTCCAAACCCAGTCATTTAGGATTTTTATGGAGGCTCCATTACATAGGTATGATTGGCTAAATCATTGGCCATTGGTAACTGAACTCATTCTTTAGCCCCTCTCCCTTCCCTGGAGGTCTGGGTGTGGGACTGCAAGTTCCAACCGTCTAATCACATGTTGGGTGGTTCTCAGGGTGACCAGCCCCATCCTTAAATGCTTTCTCAAAGGCGCCTCATTAACGTAACAAAAGCCACCTTGATCACTCTCATCACTTAAGAAATTTCAGGGGTTTTAGGAGTTCTGTGTCAGGAATAGGGTTGAAGACCAAATCTGCCTTTCCTACTATAAATTATAGTATCTCACAGGGGTCCCCATGATTCTGCATCTTTACTGCCACCTAGCGTGCTAACATCTGCATTCCTGGCATGGAGGATGGAGTCTATACCAGCTATCTCTGGTGGGATGTCCACCCTGGTGGTTCCATGTGATGAGCATGTAGTCATAACTCTCTTTTCATTTCCAACTCTAGGGGGCAGTGAACAGTCCAGGTGAGGACTGACCTAAAGTTCACACATCTGGAACTGTGGGTCACCCACATGTCATGCCGTGCTCGCTGGGAGCTGTCCAAGCTCAAGGCTGACCTGCTGTAGCCTGTGGCCCCCTGGGGCCTCCATCCTCCTTGGCCCTATCCTTCACCCACTGTCTCAGCTCCCATATCTCCTGCCTCCTGCCTGGTAGGGGGGATAGTGATGTTCGGGCTGGATCTAGGCCAGCTAAGGTCATGGCCACCCATTTGCTTTGCTAAGAGGTCTTTAACAAAAAAGTTCACATTAGGCAAAACCAGAGCACTGTATCGTGACCTTTTTAAATGTCTGTGAAATTCAGGTCAATCACTGATCACCTCTATCCAGGCAAGCCAGCAGGGTAGTACCTGTGTGATGGAGCCTTCCCTAGAATCCAAAGCACTTACGTGGGCAGAGAATCATTAAAGTTGGAAAGATTGGTAGTTACAACTTGAGGGAGGGGTGTCAGAACCCTTGCACGGGTGGTGCGTATACTCACAGTGGAGGGGAATTAAAAGGAGAGGCCGAATCACCTTATTCACTTGGGATTTTAAGAGGGTCATTTGACATTGTTGGAGTGCAAAGAAAAAGAAAGCAGTGATGGATGAGCCCTTTGCTGCATGGTGGATTTAATCACGGAGTGCTGCCAGGCCCTTCTGTCTCTCTGACTCATGTGTTGACCATGGAGGGAGACTGAATTGCATCAGGGAGAGGGTGGCTGCTCTCCGCATTTTGTTTTCTTTGTGGTGAAGCTTGTCGACCCTTGTCGACCCCTCGGACTGGGGTCCCTTGTGCTGCCGTTTGCTCTGTCGGTATGCTTCGCGAGAAGGCTCTGACCAGAAATGGGGAGTCATCTGTGAACGGAGCAGGAAGGATCTTCCTCCGGACCTGGGAGGATCATCGTTAGCAGGGGCTCTCAGTGGAGGGGTCAGAGCTGCCCTCCCGGTGGGAAATCCAGCAGGGTCTGGTGGCGGGAGCAGGGCTCTCAGGGAAGTGGAGGCTGTGGAGGGTGAAGGAGGAGAACTTCGCTCTATTCTATGAGCTCCTAGAGGGCAGGTCTGTCCATATCCCTCCGTCTCCCAGGGCAGGGCGGCACAGGACTGAGTTCTGAGAAAGAGAGACAGGTGCCCTTGCTGACCCCTCCACCCTCATCTCTGAACACTCCACCTGCCACTCTGTGCTTCAGCAGAACTGGATTGCTGTGGATCCAGTGGCAGCCCATGTGGTCTCTTACTCCTGCGCCTTTGCACATCCTGTTCCCCCTGCCTGACACACTCTTCCACTCCCTCGCCCTGGCTAATGCCCTCTCACCCTTTGGGTCTCAGCTTGCCCTGGGAAGCATCGCCAGCTGTGAAGTGGTCTCCCCTAGACATCACCTGTCTCCCCCACCCCCCCCGTGCCGCAGAGCTTCTCACACAGTTCTCGTGCCTGTCCACTTGTCTGTCTGTCCTCTGTACGGTGGGCACATCGAGAGCCAGGCACGGTGCCCGTCGCAGTCGATACTTAATACCTCGTTAGTGAATGTGAATGACCAGCCTCTCTGTGGCTTCTCTCCCTTTGTTGATGAAAAGGGGTTATCAATTCGAAACCTCGAAGGAAAAGAAGTTCCGTGGCATCCATCTCTGTGCCCGTCTGTCAGTGATACCGTGTGACATGGGGAGCCCAGACTACCCCTGCCTTCTGGGAATGTTCTGTCTGGAACAGGCACATTGCTATTACTGGATACCCTGAAAACCTAGACCCCAGGAGGCCTGTGAATGAGATGAGCAGTTGCACACTTGCCTGTTGCATGTGTCTCGGCACATGTGTGGGAGAAGAAGCCTCCACGCTGCCTCTGGGAGAGGAAAGAGTGCAGGCCCAGGCCGCCATGGGGCCGGCGGAGCCTGACTGGTTAGCTACACGGTGGCGCTGTTCTGTCTCACCCATCCTCATTTCCACGCTATTAAATCTCCCTTTCCTGACGTATCCTTGAAGGGGAAATAAATCAACAGCACTCTGTACCTACGGCCCGCCATTATTACCGCTGATATAAGTTCTCAGGGGCCGCCAGGCGCTGTTCACATTTCACAGTGGTCTGGGCCCCCAAAGCCATATTGAGCCATTAACTATTCATAGGCACCATCTCAGCCGTCTGTTTTTCTCTGCTCGTCGTACCCAAAGGTTTGCAGGCAGAATTAAGTGCGGGCTGCATTCCTCCTCCGGGCCTTCAGCTCTGTCCTTTCCATCCCTTTCTTAATTGGGTTATTTTATCAAGGGCAGGGACCAGGCATGACCCATAAAGAGAATCCTTATGATAGTCTGTTGTGACAGCCCATGGTGGGTCTGGGGAGATGTCTGTGTCCCACTTCATTTGCTAGAGAATGGTGCCGAGGATGGTTGCTTCTGGATGTCCCTGGGTTGACCATTTGGCTCTCCTCCACTGCCTTCAGCCTACTTCGGTGCTTCCGCCCCCCAGTTACTGTGACCAGGCAATAGGCCCTCAAAGTGCCTCCTCTCCATGCATCTACTCCCACCTGCCCCGAACATCTGTCAACACCTCAGGCCTGCTGGGTCACCTCCAAGACACACGAGGACTCTGTCCACATCTAATTATCTCCAGTGCCACCCTCTCACCTCCCGTCTCTCATCTCAACTATCGCGGTCACCTCCCAATGGGTCCACCCGCCTCCCCTCGGGCCCCCTCCCATCCACTTGCCTTTGCAGCTGCCGCAGTGACGCTTCCTTCTTCACCTCTGTAGCTGCCCACCAGTTTTAACACAGCCTTCTCGGCTACGGATCATTGACTTAAAGAAATTAAACAGCATAGATTTGTCAGTGAGGACCCCAGTGTGTCCTTCCTGGATCGCATTCCCTTCTTTCCTCCCCAGAGGTACTACAGTCCTGAGGTTTTCATTCCTGTGTGTATGTTTTCACTCTGTGTGTATCTGTAAGTAAATACATCTACTAGGTTTTACATGTTCTAAACCTCATACAGATGGGTTTTTGTGTTTTTTTTTTTTATCTCAAGTATCTTGAAGGTTTATCCGTGTCGATTCATGCAGTTCCAGCTCATTCACTTTAGTGGCTGGTAGTCTTCTGTGGGCATGATTCCTTTGTCCAGCCTTGTGTTGATGGACAGTGAGTCATCTTTTTAAAGCGTAGCTGAGATTGTGTTTCTCCCTTGCTTACAGCCCTTCAGCGCCCAAAGAGGAGGTTGTCCCGGGCCATATGGCCTTGTTTGGCTCTTTCCCGGCTGGTGATTGCCCAGCCCAACATAGGCAGACACCAGGAGAGAGGCAGCCTCCTCTGGGAGTGGGAGAAATCGTTTTAACTTAGACTAATCATAGATTTGTCTTTATTCCAATCCGAGTGGCTGCACTTGGTGGGTCACTAACAACTAACCTTGGGCTCCGTTGCTGTGGGCTTCATGTGTGTAGAGATGGGTTTATGCACCATTGCCAGGCTGTCATATATGCTGGCCTCTGCTGCAGGACTCATTCCCTCTCAGTCCTGGGAAGGAGTCTCTCTGAGCTGGTTTTGCATATTACTCTCTTTTTGATCACCCCTTTCCCGTATCTCTTCCATAAGGGCAGGTGGTGAGTTTGTTACAGTGCAGATACTGGGAACATTCTAGAGGTAAGCACCTCCCCTTTAAGACCCATGGACTTTAGGGACCACTCCCCCCAAATTTATCCACCCTTCGGTGTCTCCATTGACCTTGTCTAAAGGCAGTGAGAGCCAGTCGGTGGAGTGGCTGGGTCTTAGCAAACTCATTTTCCATAAGAAAGAAGCAGCTCAAAGCAATTCTGTCTAAGAGTGCATTGATGCCGTGTGGTTACTGGAAGGGTATGAGTGACACAGTCATACTACAGGTCAGGTTCTACAGCCCTCAAAGAGGAAAATTGTGATTGATGCAAAGGTTTTGAACCACTAGGTGAAACCTAGCTTATTTTAAACAAAGGTTTCTCTGTTCGAAACCCAAGTACTTTGAACTTAACAGCTGAGCCCCCGAATACATGCTATGCTATGGAGTCCACTAGCAGGTTCCCAACACAGAGCAGGCCTCCTTCGGCAGGTATGAGATGCTGTGCTTTGCTTAGTGAGACTTGCCACAAGGCGGGGTGGAGGAAAGAGACTATGACATTAACTGAGGACTTACTAGGGGCTCCTTTAAACACATGTTAAATTATTTTTCATAAAACCCACACGTGGGATGTTTTGTGTTTCTCATTTAAAAAAACAGAAACACTCAGAGAAAGTCAGAGAGCTTCAATAACCAGCTCAAGTTCACATAGGCAAGAAGAGTTGGAGTTTTTCTTCTCTGTCTGTTCGGTCCTGGCCCCCTGCAGACTTGATGGAAGAGAAGACAGAAGAACCAAGAGAGAGGAGGAAAAAACCCCAGCCTAGAACATTGTATCCTTAGATTAAAAGGGCAGAACCTAGATAGGACGCTCTTTCAAAGCTCCTTCTCTTGTCCAGGGAAGAGCTTGTTTTTTAAGGCTCTGTAGGAGGTAGACCCTACAATGAGTTCTTGATTTACTCAGGGAATCTCTGTGGAGCTGTATGCATTGCCAGGGGCTGAAATAAGCTCTGGTAGAGAGGGCAGGATCACACAGCAGCCCTGCCCAGCCCTGTCCTAGATCCCGTGGAGGAGTGGTGGAAGAAGACCACAGACACATCACAACATGAAAGTTCTGAGGAGGGAAGAGGTTGGTCAGGCTTTCCTGGGCTGTAACATGTGGCCTGAAGGATGGTAGATAGTGTGGAAAAAGCATTTCAGGCCTGGGATGACAGCATGAGAAAGATCCCGAAGTCTTGGGAGTATAGTCACAAAGTGGTGGTCAGGTGTGGCTGGAGTAAGGCACAGGTTGGAGACAGGTATGAGATGCAGTAAGCTGGGGCCGTGTTATAAGAGCCTTAGCCATTATAATGAGAGTGTCTGAAAGGCCAACAGCTTCCATCTTCTGTTTTGTGGTGACTCCATGACCCAGGATGTCCTGTGGACTCGCTTGGACTGCTGCTCACCTTGTGGGTTAGTAACTCCTACTCTTCAGTCTGCAAAGAAATGAGAGGGCTCTTATTACCCCATGGCCTTGTGTCTAATGTATAGAAAGGTAATGATCTGAAAACAAATGTTCTTGGGCCATTACTCCTTTCACTAATTTATGCTTTCTAATTACTTGGGATCCCTCCTAATGGATCACACCCTCCTGTGTATCATGACACCACCACTGGTAGTTGTGTCGAGGGCATCCACTGGGGAGGCCCTGAGGTTGTTGATAAGTGAGTCGAATGGCTTTATCCATCTCTTTCAGGCATCCACAGAACTCCATATAGATCCTTGTTTTTAACATACTGAATTTTAGCAGTTTGCTTATGTCTTGTTTAGAATTCAGAGCCCCTGGGAACATGCCCAGAGTGAGAGTCGCTTTTTGTCCGTGCCGCTCAGTCCCCTGTAGGTGCTCGGTGCATGCATGGGCCGTAGGCAGGTAAAGATGCCGGGTGGGGGGCGCCTGGGTGGCTCAGTTGGTTAAGCGACTGCCTTCGGCTCAGGTCATGATCCTGGAGTCCCGGGATCGAGTCCCACATCGGGCTCCCTGCTCAGCAGAGAGTCTGCTTCTCCTTCTCACCCTCCCCCCTCTCGTGCTCTCTGTCTCTCATTCTCTCTCTCAAATAAATAAATAAAATCTTAAAAAAAAAAAAAAAAGATGCTGGGTGGGAAGGTGGAATGCAGGGAGATCTCGATCAGGAGATCTGTAGATCAGGTGGGGAATTGTGATGGGTTGGTGGGGAGGGACTGGGGGAAAAACCGGAGGGTGGAGTGAAGGGTGTGAGGCTGGTGAAGGGCAGGGGTTATAGATGACTATGTTCCCGGTCAGGATTCCTAAACAGGAGCCCAGAAGGAACAGGTGGCTTGGGAGGAGGAAGGGTCGGATAAGCGTAGGGCCCCAGGGGCTGTCCTATTGCTGTGGCTCATCCTTGGGATGAGGAACAACAGGCTCCTGGACAGATGGGCCTGCAGAAGTGTTTGGGAGCCCTCCCTGTAAAGGAGGTATCAGAAGCCAAGGAGCGGGGTGGAGGGTGGCTGTGCCCTTTCTGGGAGAGCAGGCCAAGAGAGAGTTGGAACCCCAAGGACCAGTGGCAGTGAGGGCATAAAGAGGAGGAGTGTCCGCAGGTCAGGGAGGTGCCAGAGAGGCCAGTAGTCGACCGGGGCCGGCAGAGACACATGGGGACGGAGGAAGGACGTGGTCAGGCGGGGCCGGGGAAGCCGAGAGCCAAGACAGGGACTGGGATGTGGCCTTTGGAGTGGGCTGGAGGTCATGGGCCGCTTGGTCAGAACAGTTTCTGTGGAGCGAAAGGACAGAGGACGCTGCAACCACATCGGACGCAGCCTTGTCCCTCCCCCAGCTGACACTAAGGACTCTGAGAGATGGACAGCGGTGTGGGGACACTTGGATCCCGACTGGGGATCTTGTGGGCCCCACAAGTGTCAGACGTGCCCTTGTTTAAGCCTGACACGAACCGTGAGCCTCCTCGAAGTTGCGGGAACTGGTGTGTCCCCCCTCGCCCCCACCTCGGGTTCTGTCCCTTTCCCATTGTCACCAGCGCGAAGTTTGGTGCAGGGCTTTCGGGATGTTTTCCTGGAGTGGAACTGAGTCCTTCCAGGATGGTGCCAGTGAAAATAGGTGCCATCCAAAACAGAGTTGGAACAAGAGCGGTGATGGCCATCATGTAGCTGTTGGAGTGGGAGGGGCCTGACGAAAGCATTCTGCCTGACTCCCCAGACGTCGGGACTGTCGCCAATACTGTTGCTGCCCAGACGCCTTCATGAAGGTGGGTTGCGAAAGGTGGGCAAGGGGGGAGTAGCGGAAGGGGGCACGGGGCTGAGGGTTGTTCTGCTAACAGTGGGGTGACCCGGCGCTCAGCTGCCCTGCATGCACATCTGGATTCGGCGCCTCATGCCTGCAAGCACGGGGCTTTGGGGATCCGCAGTCATCCCCTTTGTTGTGGGTACAGGTCAGTCTGATCTGAGGGAATCAGCTGTCCCGATTTGTGCCCCTTTGGAAGACTTTGTTTCTCCTGACTTGTCCGGGTGGAGCGCTGTGCTTGTTACAGCCTGTCTTGTAGCAAAGGCCCCGCTCATTTGGTTTTCAGTCACGGGCTGTGCCCTGAAAGGCCTTAAGGAGTGGAGGGCCAGCTGTGTCTTCCCTGCCCCGCCTCTTCCTCTGCGGCCCTGCGGGCGCCTCCTGAGGTGCAAGCCTGGCTTACATCTGTTGGCTGTCCCCTCCTCGGCAGGGCCTCCCCGGGGCACACTGGCGCCACGGTCCGTCACCTCACTACACCCCAGTCCCTACTGTGGTTACCACTTTGCTCTCAGAAGATGTCATTTCTTTCTTTATTACGGCTTAGGAGCCTTGGAGGGCTCTGGATCAGAAACACGACTGCTACAGAACTGTCAGGTGTGGAAGGCATACACATGCGGCTAATCTGTCTGCTTCCGGTTCCTGACTTAACAAGAGAGAGTCAACAACTTAAAATAATTGTGAAGACTCCTCCAGTGCTGGAGCTACCTGCTTGAGCGATCCTGGGGTCCTGCCACGGCTCAGGCCCCACGCAGGCTCCTTCCTGGTGTGGGGGGCAGCCAGGCATGGGGCCAGCCGGGGGCCGGTGTGGGGGGCAGCCAGGCATGGGGCCAGCCGGGGGCCGACGTCAGGGAAAGGTGGCCTCGGCCCTGGAGCAAGTTCATTGACATGGAAGCCGCGGAAACTGTGTAGTGCCTTTGTGGCCTCCAAGGCACAGAGAACAAGAGATAAAAATATCCCTGGCCACCCAGGGTAGAAGTCTCTGTTCTGTTCTGTTCTGTTCCAGCCTCTCTCTGTCTCCTCTCCCTCTGCCAGTGGAACCTGTCTGCCTTGATGTCACCCCTGCCCCTTCCCTTTGTTTGTCCTTTCCGCCCTTCCCCGTGTGCCACCCGCTCTGCCCGCGCCGGGCATCCGGTAGTCAGCACGGCAGACAAAACAACAGACAGGATCCTCACCGCAGGCTTCGGTTCTGTGAAGGGGATGCACAGGTTCCAGGGACGGAGAAGCGAAGGGAAGGGTGTTCGGGAGTGGGCTGGGCACATTTCAGAAGAGGCCTGGGGGATGAGACAGAGCAAGGCGTGGGGCGCTCTCCAGGGGCCGGACTGTAAGAGGAAGCAGCAGGGCAAGGCCTCTTAGCGGCACAGATCTTGGGATCCTCTCAGAACTCAGAGGCAGGGAGGGTGAAGGCGAGGAGGGAGGAGAGGGCGCAGGGGAGGAGGCTGGAGCCAGAGGCCACATCAACACACCTACTTCGAGATTCTCAGGAGAGGAGTCCATTGTCCCAGTGTCGTTTGCTCTCTGTACTCCTCTCCTGAGCTGGGAGCTGGGTTTTGATGTGGCTCTGCCCTAATACTCCGTGCCCTGGGCTGTGGCCTCTTGTTTGATTTCTTCAGCTTGTGGATGGGACTGTGGATTTTGTTTGAAACCTTGCGGAGCTGCAGCCAGAAGCTTAGGCACGGAGTTCTTGACCTTCCTGACCAAACTGACGGGGGTAGGAGCCATATTGGGCGGCAGATACCAGGAGCTGAGGGGACATCCTCCGGTAGGGAAGGGGACTGAAGTCACTTGTATGGGGCAGGGAGGGGAGGGCTTTCTGTGGCTGGGTGCTAGCGCCAGTTGAGGAAATTGGCTTGAATGTTCCTGCACCAGGCTTGTGCCTGCTTCCACAGCTTTCTTTGACCCTGGATCTCTGAATTAAGTCTACTCGTGAGCTTATTGTGCTAGTCTCCTAAACACAGCTATATACCCTTGGGAGAAAGCAAACCCCAAGTGCTCGCTGGAGGATATGTCCTTTACATAGTCATTAAAGAAAGCAAAGCTGTGCTTTAAACATTGAATAAGGTTGGTTCCAATGCTGGGGAACCCTTCCGTTGGTGGTCACTGGACTCCATCCTAAGTCCACACTGCCATCCCATGGTCATGATGATGACCGTAATTGTAGATAAGCATCCAATGAGCGTCAGGTGTCAGCCACTGTGCTAAGTGTGCTGGATGGACTGTCTCCTCCAAGGTAGATGATACTCATGGCTCCATGTTAGAAGTAAGGAAAGCTAATGCACAGAGAGGGGATGGGCAATTTGCTCAGAGTCACCCAGCTTAATAGTGGAGCTGGAATTTTCATCTGGGCATTCAGACCCTCAACCTTTGTGCCTCACAGCCTGTTGGGGAGGAAAGGGTGTGAGAAGCTAAATGACTTGCCCTTGTCCACACAGCCAGCAAGAGCTAGAGACTGGACTTAAGTGCGAGTCTTTTGGCTTAGTCTGGGGCTCTTCCAGGCTCCCCTCATCCTCCTCGGTGTTCTCTGGGTTCTCTTCCAGTCCTAGAGCAGTAACCCCCACATCCTGTCCCTAGACCGGTGCCAAACAGAATGCAGAAGAGTCAAAAGCACAGCATCTTGGGCCTTGCTACCCAGATTCTGGTTTCAGGAAGTAAGGTTGAAGAATCCATAATTTGTTGTGCCGTCGGGTTTGAAAACATGGACCCAAATACTTAACCTGTGAATAATGGTTTGCAGGCCAAGATGTCTTCTAGGGCACTTTTCCTGACTTTGATCTTTGTAGAATTGGCTGTTCCTCCTTTGGTAACCCATATAGGTTGTTGTCTCACCCTGTGTAGACTTTGACGCTTGCTCACCCCCTCTGCCAGAGGGGCGGGTACTGGGTCAGCTCACCCCCTCTGCCAGAGGGGCGGGTACTGGGTCTTTCTCATGTTTATCCACAGTCCCTACCCCATAGCGAGTCCTCCATACAGATTGTTGGGATTAAGGGATGTTTGAAAGGATGTACTATGAAATGTCCTGTGTTCACATAGAGAGCTACCTGTTCGTTCCTGGTAGAGACTGTGGGGGCATGCATTGGGGCTCTCATGCCATTCATACCAAGAACATACCTGCAGGGCCTTGTATCTCCCAAATACATGAGTTGTTGTTGCCCAGTTGTGGGAGTTGCTCTCCACTAAGATATTCTCATTCCTTCACTACGTCTCCATGAACATTGAAGACATGGGCTACACCGGCCTTCGGCTCTAGAGACCTTCATCTGCAACTCTCGACAGCCCTTGCAGTAGGCCAGTATCCCTCCGAGGGCCCAAGGGAAGGGTTTGGGCTGTCTCTGCCCTCAGGGACCTGACAGTCCGACGGGAAAGACAGATCCGGAGAAATGTTGACACAGAGCTTTAGTGTGAACAGGAAGCCATTCAGACAAGGGCTCTGAAACCTGGGCTGGAGTGTGGGGTGGATCTGGGCTTTGTCTCTGTGCCCTCTAGCATCTTAACCTCTCTGGAATCCCTCCTTGCAAAGTAGGGATCATAACAGCACTGTCCTGTGCATATAGTAAACACTGCCAAATATTTGTCACGTAACTGAGGGCCGAGACAGTGTTCAAGAAAAGCTTCCTATAGAAGGAGATGTCTGAGTGGTGTTTGGAACAACAACTAAGATTTAGCCAGAGGAAGAGGGGTGCTTGGGTGGAGAAAACTGTACCAGCAAAGGTGTGGAGGGGTGTGTGGTATATGAGGGAAGGTATTGGCTGTTCATTTATTACCGAGACATGAGGTTTTAGGTGGTAGGGAGCCATGGAGGGTGAAGGCAGGAGAGGTGTGCCTTCCGGAGCATTTTAAACTTAGTTTCAGAGTTGATGGTAACTATCAGATGTTAAGCCCACAAGTGGCACAATTGAGCTTGTGCTTTCCATATGGTCTTTATACAGAGAAAGGCCCTGAACTCTTCAGCTCTGTGGGTCTCTTCCCATGAACCCCGTGCTAAAAAATTCTTGGCACATGATTGTCCTCGTGTCTCTTTTATAGCCAACAGTGGAAGGTCGGCGGATGAGTCCTGTGGGGACTGGAACACTGGGAGCATGTCAGCTTCCTGACCAGGTCTGGTCTGCCATGTCTGCAGGGTCCCGGCGGATGAGAAGTCATCATCAAGCAAGTCCTAATCGGATTTCCCAGGCAGTCATCTGCCCAGCCCGATTTAGATGGTCCTCCATTATCCTCAGCCCAGAGCGTGGGTGATTGTGGCAAGATTAGCTCACACTTTGCATTTGCCCTGGGAGTTTGCACAGCAGCAAGCCTGTTTGTCAGCTAATGCGCCGAAGTTTGCAGCCTCCACGGGGACCACAGTTCCAGCTCAGTTTATGTTTTACTCAAATACAGCAAAAGAGAGGCACAAGGCTGATGGCAAGCTGGACGCTTCTAGGATTGGGAAGCCAGCAGCAGGGTCCCTCCCAGTTTTGCCTTTTGACCGTATCTCTCATTCTATGAATTCTATGAATCCAGCCTGGAATTTTCATTTCTAAGGCTTGAATTTGAGAGAGCACCATTTTGTGAGCAGAACCACAGTCCCCGGTTGACTGGTACTTCTAGTCTGCCTCAGTCCCCATGGCTGATGGAATGAAGGATCCTAAAGCGGATCCCTGTGTGTCACCCCTCTCCTCAGAAGCTGACAGTGGCTCTCACTGACTATAGAGTAACGTCCGAACCAGAACTTGTGTTCTCACACGCATCCAGGCTAGAACTTCCTGTATCGTGTCTTCAGTTTCTTCTTCCTGTGTTTGCTCTTGCTGCTTCGTCTACCCAGAATACCTCGTTTCCACCTGCTGGAAGCAGTATGTGTTCTTTCTAGCCCAACAAAATACTATTCGCTCCACAGAGCATTACCATTTCTGCTAGGCTGTGGCCCTGTCTTCCATTCAATCTTTTTGGACTTGGATTGAGTCATGGGCCCTCTAAGGTGGAAGATCCTTGAGCTTTGGATCTGGCGATGACCTTTCTTCCCTATCTCTTCCCCTGGGGCCCAGCCCAAGATCTCACATGCATATAGGCTTGGATTCTGGGTATTTTCCAAGCCATCTACTCGATCACATAGTATTTCACTTTTTTTTATTTTGAGGGCAAGGATAGTGAGTGGCTCATTCATGCCTTTGGTGTTTTTCCATTCTTGCAATGTCTGAACTCAGGGGCTTTCTGTTCTGAGTCTGTGCTTGTCATTGTCAGTGTGTGGGAAGGAGGAAAGCTGGAGTGGGGAAATGAGCCCTCACGGCACCGACCTGAATATTCTGGAGCCCCTGGCTCTCCTGGGTTTCTTTCAGCCCAAGGTTAACAGGGGAGGGGTGTCTTGGCCACAGTGGGAGGTGTCCGTTGAGTGGCCAAGGGAATGGTGCCCGGGAATCAGGCCACTCCTTGGAGCAACGACTAATCCCTGAGAGTCTTGCAGCAGGGTCTTTGGGAAAGAAAACCCACTGGCTTCAGGCTTAGGAAGCTAGAGGTTTCTTTGAGCTTGATTTTCTTTCCTGTAAAATGGTCATAACACCTAGCCCAGAGTCTTTGAGGAATAAGATGTGATAATTTAGGTAAGACACCTGGTGCTTCAGAGAGTCAGGTCTCCCTTCTTCTTTCCCACCTCACCTCCTTATTTAAAACTGGCTCAGGGCAGGCTTACAAACATTATCATTACAAAAGGGAATATGAATTAATAGCAACAGCTTATAGTCGAGTTGTGCTTGCCTGCTTTACAAAGTAGGTGATATGTAACTCGGTCAGTGCTCATGGATGCCAGGTAGCGGGTGTTCTGGACCCGCTGTGGGGAAGGGTGGTGCAGGGTAAAGCTGGAGCTCTCCCCTCTGCGGGCTCTGGTGGATCTCAGCTCAGCCACTTGGCTGCTATGTGATCTTGGGCAAGTGATGTAACCTTCCTGTTGCTCAGTTTCTTCCCTTAAAATCATGACACAGATTTTCACTTAGTGGCATTATTCTGAGGAGGATGGTTTTGAGCTCTTGTCAAGCTCTGGTGCCTGACATCTAGTGAAGACACAGTCCATGTCGGTGAGGGGCCTTGTAGGAGGGAAGTAGGGCCTTAGGCCTCAAGGCGTGCATGGCCCAAGGGGTGGAGATGGCTTCGAGTAGGTTCAGTCCTCGTAGAAGGCCAGTGAAGTGGACGGAGCTGTCTATACATCCCTCCTTCTCAACGAAGTCAGGGGCCTGCCGTCAATCTCACAACCGGCAAGAGGCTGAGCCGGGGCTTGGGGCAGGTCTGCCGTCTCGCCCTCTTGCTCCCCAGCCTGGGGAGGGAACCCCGCTCTGTGTCTGCTGTGGAAAGAAGAGAGCAGGGCAGACAGTGTGTTAGTGCCCTGCAGTGCTTAGACTGCTGTCGGGGGGATTTCTGGCTCTAGCAGTGATTAGAAAAATAGGTGTCCTGAGAAAGTATCCTTTTCCTAAAGATAGGAATGGTCACCAGGCCTCTAGGATCTCCCAGCAATGCACAGAGGGAACAGGATGACCCCTGTAAGTCGGCCAGCCCTGGGAGCCTGTAATCTACCCTGTGTGACAATGTAAACGTGGGAGTTAACTAATTGGTGGCATTATGCCCTATTGAGAGGAAGCAAATGGCTGTGCCTTTTCTGAGATAGAATCAGATCTTAGATCAGATGCTCTCACAGGAACTCAGAGCCGGGCCGTTATTTTTAGATCAAATGGGGAAGAAAAGGGGACAGAGAGCTCGTTTTTTCACTGGGTATGGCTAGAAAACTGGTCCCCCCCCCTTTTTTTTTTAACCCTATGGGTGTGGTTCTGAGCAGACTGGGGATGGACTCTTCCTTTTCTGCAAAGACCCGTTTATGGCATCAAAATCTATTTTCCATACTGGAGGAAAAAAAAATACCTGAGTTTAAATAGCCTGAATGACCTTAGAAGTGCTCCACAGGCCAGCTTGGAGTGGGAGTCACTGGTCACGACCCACCATCTGCTGAGCTTCTGGGGCACTTTATTTTTTGGGCTAGCTGCTGTGCCGGTCCCTGGGGACGCAGAGGGACATTTAGCTCTTTGTTGAGGTTAGGCTGAGCTCTTGCCGTGTTCCAGGCACTTTCCTCCGCCCGGGGGATACAGTGGTTTACACAACATAAAAGATCACCGCTCTTGGGGAAGAGCTGCAGGAAAACATGAAACCGTGCTAAATGCTACCCAGAAAAGCCAGGATGACAAGACGGAGGCAGGCAGAATGTGAGTGACTAGAGGCCTTGCAGAGATCTCAGGAGGAGTGACTAGAACCAGCGTTTTTGCAAAGGGTCAGAAG
The DNA here is from genome assembly GCF_009762305.2 of Zalophus californianus. Lineage (NCBI taxonomy): Eukaryota > Metazoa > Chordata > Mammalia > Carnivora > Otariidae > Zalophus > Zalophus californianus. The sequence goes on along the minus strand of NC_045599.1, from coordinate 30,364,897 downwards.
GAGGGCAGGCTTGTTGTGGCTGGACCAGAAGGTGAGAGGGGCCAGGGATGAGGGCAGGGTCCATATTGTGCAGGATTTTGTAGGCCATGGGAGAGGCTTTCCAAGTCACTGGAGAGAGTGGTGCTGGGGTTCTCCTTTCTTCTTTTTCTTTAAAGATTTTATTTATTTGACAGAGAGAGACAATGAGAGAGGGAACAGAAGCAAGGGGAGTGGGAGAGGGAGAAGCAGGCTTCCCGAGGAGCAGGGAGCCTGACGCGAGGCTCGATCCCAGGACCCTGGGATCATGACCTGAGCTGAAGGCAGATGCTTAATAACTGAGGCACCCAGGCGCCCCAGGATTCATGTTTCTAATCGGGGACTCTTGCTGCCCGGAGCGGGGAGATGAGAGGGCACAGGGGAAGGAGCGGGTGTCCAGCTGGGAGGCTGCTAGAGGAGGCTGGGGAGGTAGGGAGGTTGGAGAGAAGTGACCATCTGAAGAGGCCAGTAAGACCAATGGGTGGTAGGTGGTGATGGGGAGAGAGTGATCAATGTGGCTTCTGCTTCAGGGCCTATGGGGTGGTGTATCCTTCACTGAGATGGAAAAGACAGGGGGAACAGGTTTTCTAGAATGAAGAGTGTTGCTTTGGAACGTTAAGTGTGAGCTCCCTGCTGGACATGTGATGTCACTTCGGCAGTCACCCAGTGGGGGACTCAGAGGTGAGGCCTGCAGATGGGGACGTGGGGTGCCACCTGCCCTGAAGGAGCCCAGGGCACTCAAGAAACTCAGGGCACCTTCTTTCCCTTCTGTAACCAAGGTAGCTCTAAAATGCTACCCCTTCCACAGGCTCCTCCTGTGACACTTGCTGTCCTCCCAGAATTGATCCCTGCATCCACTGGGGCTGGGAATCCAGAGGCCGAGACGTGGGTGGGTCAGCATCAGGCCAGCCCAGAAGTGGGTCAGTGGTAGCCTGGGTCCAAACATATTATTCTACTTATTTCTGCTCCCTTGTCACCCCGAGGGCAGGGGACTGTACTGGGGTGGCCCCAGCTGTGCTTTCTCAGGAGAAAGCAAGCTGGTTGGGCTGGTATAGTACTAGACCCTGTCATTCTCTAATCTCTGTACGGAAAGGACCTTGGGCTTCGGAATTGGATGCCTGCTCTGCTCTTCAGTTATGCAGTCAAGTCCCTTGACCTCCCTGAGCCTCAGTCTCCTTAAATGTCACATGTGTGCAGTGATGCCTTCCTTGAGGATGTTCTGCAGGGATGACTTGCGATCAGGTGCCTGGTGCATCTGGACATCGCAGCCCTGAAGGATCCTCTCGGTGTCCCCCGAGAAGGCGGTGCCCAGGGCGGTACTCCTGTGACTCATGGGAAGAATTCAGAGCTTCTTTTGCTCGTTCCACTAGGTGCTGTGCTTACCAGTGTGCTAAGCACGGGGAACTGAGACGTAAACAGACAACTTCCTCTTCTAAGAAACTCTGGTTCCAGGAGGGGAATCAGTGGTAAATAATCAAACACCGATGAGCTGATTTCTGGGCAGTTCTGTGTGAGGCAGGTGGATAGTCAGAGGCTTCTTGGGCAGTGAGATGGGCTGTTTCAGGGGCTTGGGATGAGGTGGCCTCAGAGATTTGCCTCTCCAAAGCTGCCACCCTCTCTGCTTACCTGCCTGGGGTGTGGAGGTGATTTCCAGAAAGGAGCCACTGAGCAGGTGCAGTGCTCTCTCCACCTATGGTCTTTGGGGTCCTTCCATTTCCCTGGCCGCCAGGCTACCCCTTCGCTCACTACTGACTCCAGGTTGAAGAGAAGGCCGGGGGGCTCACCTGGCTTTCTTGTTTCAACCCCCATTTTGAAGGCTTTGGATTGACTCTCCCCCGGCCCCCCATACCCCGTCCCTCCTTCACACGCGAAGTCAGAGAACTCCATTCCCTCTCACTCCTCATTTCTCTAGACTGGCTGACACCAAAGACAGTTCTTAAAAACACTCCTCAAAGTGAATGCGAGGGGCTCCCCTTCCGCTTATCTTTGAGTCCGACAGCATTTTTGTGGAAGTTATTTTTTTTTACGTGTGTTAATGTGAAAGGGAGTTTTAATCTTCGTTATCTTACACGCTCTCCATTTTCATTCCCCTCCTTCCTGAACCCCTATATTTCTCCCTCCCCTCCCTGGCCTCCTTCAGCCTCTTTCCCAGAGTACCTTTGTCGGCTTTCTCCTTCTTTTTCCCTTTTTCACCCAAGTTTCTTCCCTCTCTTCTTTGTCACTCCCTCTGAACTCCTGCCTCTTCTCCTTGTGCATTCCTCCCTGGTTCTCTCTTAGATTTATTTTCTCCCCACGCTCCGTGCCCTTAGCTCCATAACCCCACTGCTGCCAGGGGCTATTTCCCAACGAAGCGGCCTCTGGACTCCCTTATGTGCATTATTTATCCTGCCCTGGGACTCTTTTGAAGATGCCTTGGATAATATGGATGGCCCATGGCACACTTGTGCCACAGGACACCTGCTTTGCTTACTGGCTGAAATTGCCCTGATTTCAGAAGAAGCAAATGTTGTCTTTTTTATTGTTATGTTAATCACCATACATTACATCACTACTTTTTGATGTAGTATTCCATGATTCACTGTTTGTGCATAACACCCAGTGCTCCACACAGAACGTGCCCTCTTTAATATCCATCACCAGGCTAAACAACCCCCCACCCCCATCCCCTCTAGAACCCTCAGTTTGTTTTTCAGAGTCCATCGTCTTTCATGGTTGGTCTCCCCCTCCGATTTCCCCCCCTTCATTCTTACCTTCCTGCTATCTTCTTTTTTTTTTCTTAACATATATTGCATTATTTGTTTCAGAGGTGCAGATCTGTGATTCAACAGTCTTGCACAATTCACAGCGCTCACCGTAGCACATACCCTCCCCAATGTCTATCACCCAGCCACCCCATCCCTCCCACCCCCCACCACTCCAGCAACCCTCCGTTTGTTTCCTGAGATTAAGAATTCCTCATATCAGTGAGGTCATATGATACATGTCTTTCTCTGATTGACTTATTTCACTCAGCATAACACCCTCCAATTCCATCCACGTCATTGCAAATGGCAAGATCTCATTCCTTTTGATGGCTGCATAATTATCCATTGTGTATATATACCACCTCTTCTTTATCCATTCATCTGTCGATGGACATCTTGGCTCTTTCCACAGTTTGGCTATTGTGGACATTGCTGCTATAAACATCGGGGTGCACATACCCCTTTGCATCTGTACATTTGTATCTTTGTGGTAAATACCCAGTAGTGCAATTGCTGGATCGTGTGGTAGCTCTATTTTCAACTCTTTGAGGAACCTCCATACTGTTTTCCAGAGTGGCTGCAGCAGCTTGCATTCCCACCAACAGTGTAGGAGGATTTCCCTTTCTCGGCATCCCCACCAAGATCTGTCGTTTCCTGACTTGTTCATTTTAGCCATTCTGACGGGTGTGACGTGGTATCTCATGGACGTTTTGATCTGGATGTCCCTGATGCCGAGCGATGTGGAGCACTTTTTCATGTGTCTGTTGGCCATTTGGATGTCTTCTTTGGAAAAATGTCTGTTCGTGTCTTCTGCCCATTTCTTGATTGGATTCTTTGTTCTTTGGGTGTTGAGTTTGAGAAGTTCTTTATAGATTTTGGATACTAGCCCTTTATCTGATAGGTCATTTGCAAATATCTTCTCCCATGCTGTCGGTTGTCTTTTGGTTTTGTGGACTGTTTGTTTTGCTGTGCAAAAGCTTTTTATCTTGATGAAATCCCAATAGTTCATTTTTGCCCTTGCTTCCCTTGCCTTTGGCGATGTTTCTAGGAAGAAGTTGCTGCGGCTGAGGTCGAAGAGGTTGCTGCCTGTGTTCTCCTTTAGGATTTTTGATGGACTCCTGTCTCACGTGTAGGTCTTTCAACCATTTGGAGACTATTTTTGTGTGTGGTGTAAGGAAATGGTCCAGTTTCATTCTTCTGCACGTGGCTGTCCAATTTTCCCAACACCATTTGTTGAAGAGACTGTCTTTTTTCCATTGGACATTCTTTCCTGCTTTGTCAAAGCTGAGTTGACCATAGAGTTGAGGGTCCATTTCTGGGCTCTCTATTCTGTTCCATTGACCTATGTGTCTGTTTTTGTGCCAGAACCATACTGTCTTCATGATGACAGCTTTGTAATAGAGCTGGAAGGCCGGGATTGTGATGCCGCCAGCTCTGCTTTTCTTTTTCAAGATTCCTCTGGCTATTCGGCGTCTCTTCTGGTTCCATACAAATTTTAGGATTCTTTGTTCCATTTCTTGGAAAAAAGTGGATGCTATTTGGATGGGGATTGCACTGAATGTGTAGATTGCTCTAGGTAGCATTGACATCTTCACAATGTTTGTTCTTCCAATCCATGAGCATGGAATGTTTTTCCATTTCTTTGTGTCTTCCTCAATTTCTTTCATGAGTATTTTATAGTTTTCTGAGTACAGATCCTTTGCCTCTTTGGTTAGATTTATTCCTCGGTATCTTATGGTTTTGGGTGCAGTTGTAAATGGGATCGACTCCTTAATTTCTCTCTCTCCTCTCTTGTTGTTGGGGTATAGGAATGCCACCGATTCCTGTGCATTGATTTTATATCCTGCCACTTTACTGAATTCCTGTATGAGTTCTAGCAGTTTTGGGGTGGAGTCTTTTGGGTTTTCCACATACAGTATCATATCATCTGCCAAGAGTGAGCGTTTGACTTCCTCTTTGCCGATTTGGAAGCCTTTGATTTCTTTTTGTTGTCTGACTGCTGTGGCTAGGACTTCTAATACTATCTTGAATAGCAGTGGTGATAGTGGACATCCCTGCCGCGTTCCTGACCTTGGGGGAAAGCTCTCAGCTTTTCCCCATTGAGAATGATAATCGCTGTAGGTTTTTCATCGATGGCTTTTATGATATTGAGGTATGTACCCTCTATCCCTATACTCTGAACAGTTTTGATCAAGAAAGGATGCTGTACTTTGTCAAATGCTTTTTGTGCATCTATTGAGAGGGTCATATGATTGTTGTTCTTTCTTTTGTTAATGTATCACGTTGATTGATTTGCGGATGCTGAACCAGCCTTGCAGCCCAGGGATAAATCCCACTTGGTCGTGGTGAATAATCCTTTTAATGTACTGTTGGATCCTATTGGCTAGTATTTTGGTGAGAATTTTTGCATCCATGTTCATCAAGGATATTGGTCTGTAATTCTCCTTTTTGATGGGGTCTTTGTCTGGTTTGGGGATCAAGGTAATGGTGGTCTCGTAAAATGAGTTTGGAAGTTTTCCTTCCGTTTCTATTTTTTGGAACAGTTTCAGGAGAATAGGTATGAATTCTTCTTCAAATGTTTGGTAGAATTCCCCTGGGAAGCCATGTGGCCCTGGGCTTTTGTTTGTTCGGAGATTTTGGATGACTGCTTCAATTTCCTTAGTGGTTATAGGTCTGTTCAGGTTTTCTATTTCTTCCTGGTTCAATTTTGGTCGTTGATACATCTCTAGGAATGCACCCATTTCTTCCAGGTTACCTAATTTGCTGGCATAGAGTTGCTCATAATATGTTCGTATAATTGTTTGTATTTCTGTGGTGTTGGTTGTGATCTCTCCTCTTTCAGTCATGATTTTGTTGATTTCGGTCATTTCTCTTTTCTTTTGGATAAGTCGGGCCAGGGGTTTATCAATCTTGTTAATTCTTTCAAAGAACCAGCTCCTAGTTTCGTTGATCTGTTCTACTGTTCCTTTGGTTTCTATTTCATTGATTTCTGCTCTGATCTTTATTATTTCTCTTCTCCTGCTGGGTTTAGGCTGTATTTGCTGTTCTTTCTCCAGCTCCTTTAGGTGTAGGGTTAGGTTGTGTATTTGAGACCTTTCTGGTTTCTTGAGAAAGGCTTGTATTGCTATATACTTTCCTCTCCGGACTGCCTTTGCTGTATCCCAAAGATTTTGAACAGTTGTGTTTTCGTTTTCATTGGTTTCCATGAATTTTTTTAGTTCTTCTTTAATTTCCTGGTTGACCCATTCATTCTTTAGTAGGATGCTCTTTAGCCTCCATGTATTTGAGTTCTTTCCGACTTTCCTCTTGTGATTGAGTTCTAGTTTCAAAGCATCGTGGTCTGAAAACATGCAGGGAATGATCCCAATCTTTTGGTACCGTTTGAGACCTGATTTGTGACCTAAGATGTGATCTATTCTGGAGAATGTTCCATGGGCCCTAGAGAAGAATGTGTATTCTGTTGCTTTGGGATGGAATGTTCTGAATATGTCTGTGAAGTCCATTTGGTCCAGTGTGTCATTTAAAGTCTTTATTTCCTTGTTGATCTTTTGCTTAGATGATCTGTCCATTTCAGTCAGGGGGGGTGTTAAAGTCCCCCACTATTACTGTATTGTTGTCAATGTGTTTCTTTGCTTTTGTTATTAATTGCCTTGTAAAATTGGCTGCTCCCATGTTAGGGGCATCGATATTTACAATTGTTAGATCTTCTTGTTGGATAGACCCTTTAAGTAGGATATAGTGTCCTTCCTCATCTCTTATTACAGTCTTTGTTTTAAAATCTAATTTGTTGGGCGGAGGAGTAGGAGACCTGGATTTCATCTGGTCTCAGGAATTCAGCTGAATAGGGATCAAACCATTCTGAACACCTACGAACTCAACGGGAGATCGAAGAAGAGAGTAGCAACAACTCTGAACAGAGAAGCGAGCACTTACTGGAAGGTAGTACGTGCGGAGAAGTGAATCTGAGGCGATATTCGGGAGGATAGACGGCGGGGGAGGGGGCCTCCGTCGGCCGCTTCTGGAAAGTGATAGAGCCGCAGAGCACAAAATCGGAACTTTTAGAAGTCACTCCACTGAGGGACGTCGCACCAGTGGCTAAGCGGGGGATGGAACCCTCACGGGATAGTGTGGTCTCAGGACCCTCGGGGTCACAGAAAAACCGGGGGTGCCTGAGTGCAGCAGAGCTCCCAGGTATCGGAGCGGGGAAACCGGCTGCAGAGACGGAGCTAAGGCGTGGGTTCTCAGCTCAGGGTTGCCATAAACTGTGATCCGCGGCCCAGTCGGGCCATTGCTTCTCCAGCAGGGACCCAACAAGTGGCAGAGCCGGGGAGACTCCCCTTCCTCCCCAGGTAGGAGCAGCGCGGGAACGCACCACAGGGATCTGCTGGGTTTGGAGACTCCACATGGGGTCAGGTGCCAGAGAAAGAAACGCTCGGTCACAGACCGAGTGAGCACGGAGTGTGGCTGGAGACCAGGGAGACAGGAGTGACTGCTTTTCACTGGGGGGCGCACTGAGGAGCGGGGCCCCGAGTTGTCAGCTTCCCTAGGTGGAGATTGGGAGGTCACCATTTTCACTCTGGTCCTCCAAAGCTGTGCCAGAGTTTGCAGGGAACAAAAGCTCCTGAGAGGAAACCCGAGCAGCTTGCTTAGCTAGGAGCAACAGGGGCGGGACAGTTCTGCCACCGGCAAAGAAATTTGGGAACCACGGCAACAGGCACCTCCCCCAGATCATCAGCATGACCAGACAGCATGCCAAGACTAAGTTTACCGATCAATGAGAATGGCAGAAATCCAGCGCTAGGGGAATACTGCACATAGAATAGAATTCATGGCTTTATTTACCATGATTCATTAGTTTTTCCAAGTTAAATTAAAAAAACGGTTAAAAAATTTTCTTTTTCCCTTTTTCACCCAACATCTTATCAATCCCTTTATAAAAACATTTTTTATTTTTCATTTTTACAGTCATATTTTGTCCCTTCATAGTAGTTACCCTTTTTTTTGGCATATATGTATAAGTTGTTCTCTCTTTAAAATTTTAAGATACACTTTCTTCTAACAGATCAAAATATACCCTAAATCACTAGTGTATGTCTTTGTTCTAGTCTCCTGCCTGATCACATTCTCTCCTTTTTTTTTCTTTTTTTTTTAAATCTTCTTTCTTTTTCAAACAACTTATTTTACCAATTCCTTTTATAAAATCTTTTATAATTTTCATCTTTACTCTCATCTTCCATCCCTTTATTGTATCAACCCTTCTTTTGTACATATATAAGTCTTTCTTCCTTTAAAATTTTAGGAGGCACTTTTTTCTAACAGACCAAAATCTAGTGTGTGGCACTGATCTATGCACTAGCATGATCATATTTGATCATACTCTGTTTTTTTTTGTATTGTTCTGTTTTTGTTTTTATCTTTTTCTTTTTGTTTTTTTTTTTCTTTTGCTTTCTTTTTTCTTTCTTTCCCTTTCTTTTCACCTGGTTTCAGGTCCTTTCTGATTTGTATAGAGTATATTTGCTGGGGACGATGTTAAGCCGTTAGCATTTTGTTCTCTCATTCGTCTATTCTCCTCTGGACATAACGACAAGACGAAAAAAATCACCTCAGCAAAAAGAACAAGAGGTTGGTCCGTTAGCCAGGGACCTACTCAATATGGACATTAGTACGATGTCGGACCGAGAGTTCAGAATCATGACGTTAAAGATACTAGGTGGGCGTAGAGGGGAGGAGGGTAGGGGGATGGGTTAGCCTGGTGATGGGCATTAAAGAGGGCACATTCTGCATGGAGCACTGGGTGTTATGAACAAACAATGAATCATGGAACACTACATCAAAAACAAATGATGTAATATATGGTGATTAACATAACAATAAAAAATTAAAAAAAGATACTAGGTGGGCTTGAAAGAAGCATGGAAGTTATTAGAGAAACCCTTTCTGGAGAAATAAAAGAACTAAAATCTAACCAAGTCGAAATCAAAACGGCTATTAATGAGGAGCAATCAAAAATGGGGGCACTAACTGCTAGGATAAATGAGGCAGAAGAGAGAATCAGCGATATAGAAGACCAAATGATGGAAAATAAAGAGGCTGAGAAAAAGAGAAACACTTACAGGATCACGAGGGCAGAATTCGAGAGATAAGCGATACCATAAGAAAAACAGCATTAGAATAATTGGGATCCCAGAAGAAGAAGAAAGAGAGGGGCAGAAGGTATACTGGAGCAAATAATAGCAGAGAACTTCCCTAATGTGAGGAAGGAAACAGGCATCAAAATCCAGGAGGCACAGAGAACCCCTCTCAAAATCAATAAAAATAGGTCAACACCCCGACATCTAATAGTAAAACTTACGAGTCTCAGAGACAAAGAGAAAATCCTGAAAGCAGCTCGGGAGAAGAGATATGTAACCTATAATGGTAGAAATATTAGATTGGCAACAGACCTATCCACAGAGACCTGGCAGGCCAGAAAGGACTGGCATGATATCTTCACAGCACTAAACGAGAAAAATATGCAGCCAAGAGTACTATCTCCAGCTAGGCTGTCATTGAAAATTGAAGGAGAGATAAAAAGCTTCCAGGACAAACAAAAACTAAAGGAATTTGCAAACACGATACCAGCCCTCCAAGAAATATTGAAAGGAGTCCTCTAAGCAAAGAGAGATACTAAAAGCAGCATAGATTAGAAAGGAGCACAAACAATATACAGTAACAGTCACCTACAGACAATACAATGGCACTAAATTCATACCTTCCAATAGTTACCCTGAATGTAAATGAGCTAAATACCCCAATCAAAAGACACAGGCTATCAGATTGGATTAAAAATCAAGACCCATCAATATGGTGTCTGCAAGAGACTCATTTTAGACCCAAAGACACCCCCAGATTGAAAGTGAGGGGATGGAAAATCATTTACCATGCTAATGGACACCAAAAGAAAGCTGGGGTGGCAATCCTTCCCTCAGACAAATTAGATTTTAAAACAAAGACTGTAATAAGAGATGAAGAAGGACACTATAACCTACTTAAGGGGTCTATCCAACAAGAAGATCTAACAATTGTAAATATCGATGCCCCTAACATGGGAGCAGCCAATTATATAAGGCAATTAATAACAAAAGCAAAGAAACACATTGACAACAATACAGTAATAGTGGGGGACTTTAACACCCCCCCTGACTGAAAATGGACAGATCATCTAAGCAAAAGATCAACAAGGAAATAAAGACTTTAAATGACACACTGGACCAAATGGACTTCACAGACATATTCAGAACATTCCATCCCAAAGCAACAGAATACACATTCTTCTCTAGGGCCCATGGAACATTCTCCAGAATAGATCACATCTTAGGTCACAAATCAGGTCTCAAACGGTACCAAAAGATTGGGATCATTCCCTGCATGTTTTCAGACCACGATGCTTTGAAACTAGAACTCAATCACAAGAGGAAAGTCGGAAAGAACTCAAATACATGGAGGCTAAAGAGCATCCTACTAAAGAATGAATGGGTCAACCAGGAAATTAAAGAAGAACTAAAAAAATTCATGGAAACCAATGAAAACGAAAACACAACTGTTCAAAATCTTTGGGATACAGCAAAGGCAGTCTGGAGAGGAAAGTATATAGCAATACAAGCCTTTCTCAAGAAACCAGAAAGGTCTCAAATACACAACCTAACCCTACACCTAAAGGAGCTGGAGAAAGAACAGCAAATACAGCCTAAACCCAGCAGGAGAAGAGAAATAATAAAGATCAGAGCAGAAATCAATGAAATAGAAACCAAAGGAACAGTAGAACAGATCAACGAAACTAGGAGCTGGTTCTTTGAAAGAATTAACAAGATTGATAAACCCCTGGCCCGACTTATCCAAAAGAAAAGAGAAATGACCGAAATCAACAAAATCATGACTGAAAGAGGAGAGATCACAACCAACACCACAGAAATACAAACAATTATACGAACATATTATGAGCAACTCTATGCCAGCAAATTAGGTAACCTGGAAGAAATGGGTGCATTCCTAGAGATGTATCAACGACCAAAATTGAACCAGGAAGAAATAGAAAACCTGAACAGACCTATAACCACTAAGGAAATTGAAGCAGTCATCCAAAATCTCCGAACAAACAAAAGCCCAGGGCCACATGGCTTCCCAGGGGAATTCTACCAAACATTTGAAGAAGAATTCATACCTATTCTCCTGAAACTGTTCCAAAAAATAGAAACGGAAGGAAAACTTCCAAACTCATTTTACGAGACCACCATTACCTTGATCCCCAAACCAGACAAAGACCCCATCAAAAAGGAGAATTACAGACCAATATCCTTGATGAACATGGATGCAAAAATTCTCACCAAAATACTAGCCAATAGGATCCAACAGTACATTAAAAGGATTATTCACCACGACCAAGTGGGATTTATCCCTGGGCTGCAAGGCTGGTTCAGCATCCGCAAATCAATCAACGTGATACATTAACAAAAGAAAGAACAACAATCATATGACCCTCTCAATAGATGCACAAAAAGCATTTGACAAAGTACAGCATCCTTTCTTGATCAAAACTGTTCAGAGTATAGGGATAGAGGGTACATACCTCAATATCATAAAAGCCATCGATGAAAAACCTACAGCGATTATCATTCTCAATGGGGAAAAGCTGAGAGCTTTCCCCCAAGGTCAGGAACGCGGCAGGGATGTCCACTATCACCACTGCTATTCAAGATAGTATTAGAAGTCCTAGCCACAGCAGTCAGACAACAAAAAGAAATCAAAGGCTTCCAAATCGGCAAAGAGGAAGTCAAACGCTCACTCTTGGCAGATGATATGATACTGTATGTGGAAAACCCAAAAGACTCCACCCCAAAACTGCTAGAACTCATACAGGAATTCAGTAAAGTGGCAGGATATAAAATCAATGCACAGGAATCGGTGGCATTCCTATACCCCAACAACAAGAGAGGAGAGAGAGAAATTAAGGAGTCGATCCCATTTACAACTGCACCCAAAACCATAAGATACCGAGGAATAAATCTAACCAAAGAGGCAAAGGATCTGTACTCAGAAAACTATAAAATACTCATGAAAGAAATTGAGGAAGACACAAAGAAATGGAAAAACATTCCATGCTCATGGATTGGAAGAACAAACATTGTGAAGATGTCAATGCTACCTAGAGCAATCTACACATTCAGTGCAATCCCCATCCAAATAGCATCCACTTTTTTCCAAGAAATGGAACAAAGAATCCTAAAATTTGTATGGAACCAGAAGAGACGCCGAATAGCCAGAGGAATCTTGAAAAAGAAAAGCAGAGCTGGCGGCATCACAATCCCGGCCTTCCAGCTCTATTACAAAGCTGTCATCATGAAGACAGTATGGTCCTGGCACAAAAACAGACACATAGGTCAATGGAACAGAATAGAGAGCCCAGAAATGGACCCTCAACTCTATGGTCAACTCAGCTTTGACAAAGCAGGAAAGAATGTCCAATGGAAAAAAGACAGTCTCTTCAACAAATGGTGTTGGGAAAATTGGACAGCCACGTGCAGAAGAATGAAACTGGACCATTTCCTTACACCACACACAAAAATAGTCTCCAAATGGTTGAAAGACCTACACGTGAGACAGGAGTCCATCAAAAATCCTAAAGGAGAACACAGGCAGCAACCTCTTCGACCTCAGCCGCAGCAACTTCTTCCTAGAAACATCGCCAAAGGCAAGGGAAGCAAGGGCAAAAATGAACTATTGGGATTTCATCAAGATAAAAAGCTTTTGCACAGCAAAACAAACAGTCCACAAAACCAAAAGACAACCGACAGCATGGGAGAAGATATTTGCAAATGACCTATCAGATAAAGGGCTAGTATCCAAAATCTATAAAGAACTTCTCAAACTCAACACCCAAAGAACAAAGAATCCAATCAAGAAATGGGCAGAAGACACGAACAGACATTTTTCCAAAGAAGACATCCAAATGGCCAACAGACACATGAAAAAGTGCTCCACATCGCTCGGCATCAGGGACATCCAGATCAAAACCTCCATGAGATACCACGTCACACCCGTCAGAATGGCTAAAATGAACAAGTCAGGAAACGACAGATCTTGGTGGGGATGCCGAGAAAGGGAAATCCTCCTACACTGTTGGTGGGAATGCAAGCTGCTGCAGCCACTCTGGAAAACAGTATGGAGGTTCCTCAAAGAGTTGAAAATAGAGCTACCATAGGATCCAGCCATTGCACTACTGGGTATTTTCCCCAAAGATACAAATGTAGGGATCCGAAGGTGTACGTGCACCCTGATGTTTATAGCAGCAATGTCCACAATAGCCAAACTGTGGAAAGAGCCAGGATGTCCATCGACAGATGAATGGATAGAAAAGAGGTGATATATATACACAATGGAATATTATGCAGCCATCAAAAGGAATGAGATCTTGCCTTTTGCAATGATGTGGATGGAATTGGAGGGTGTTATGCTGAGTGAAATAAGTCCATCAGAGAAAGACATGTATCATATGACCTCACTGATATGAGGAATTCTTAATCTCAGGAAACAAACGGAGGGTTGCTGGAGTGGTGGGGGGTGGGAGGGATGGGGTGGCTGGGTGACAGATATTGGGGAAGGTATGTGCTATGGTGAGCGCTGTGAATTTTGCTAGACTGTTGAAGCACAGACCTGTACTTCTGAAACAAATAATGCAACATATGTTAACAAAAAAGAAAAGAAGATAGCAGCAGGGGAAGAATGAAGGGGAGTAAGTCGGGTGGGGGACGAACCATGAGAGTCTATGGACTCTGAAAAACAAACTGAGGGTTTTAGAGGGTAGGAGGGTGGGGGGTTGGGTTAGCCTGGTGATTGGAATTAAAGAGGGCACATTCTGCGTTGAACCCTGGGTGTTATGCACAAACAATGAATAATGGAACACTACACGAAATACTAATGATGTAATATATGGTGATTAACATAACAATAAAAATTAAAAAAATAAATAAAATCTAATTTGTCTGATAGAAGGATTGCCACCCCAGCTTTCTTTTGGTGTCCATTAGCATGGTACATGGTTTTCCACCCCCTCACTTTCAATCTGGGGGTGTCTTTGGGTCTATAATGAGTCTCTTCCAGACAGCATATTGATGGGTCTTGCTTTTTAATCTATTCTGATAGCCTGTGTCTTTTGATTGGGGCATTTATCCCATTTACATTCAGGGTGACTATTGAAAGATATGCATTTAGTGCCATTGTATTGGCTGTAAGGTGACTGTTACTGTCTATTGTTTGTGTTCCTTTCTGGTCTATGCTGCTTTTAGGCTCTCTCTTAGCTTAAAGGACCCCTTTTAATATAGCTTTGAGGGCTGGTTTCGTGTTTTCAAATTCCTTTAGTTTTTGTTTGTCCTGGAAGCTTTTTATCTCTCCTTCAATTTTCAGTGATATCCTAGCTGGATATAGTATTCTTGGCTGCCTATTTTTCTCGTTTAGTGCTCTGAAGATGTCATGCCAGTCTTTTCTGGCCTGCCAGGTCTCTGTGGATAGGTCTGTTGCCAATCTAATGTTTCTGCCATTATAGGTTACATATCTCTTCTCCTGAGCTGCTTTCAGGATTTTCTCTTTGTCTCTGAGACTCGTAAGTTTTACTATTAGATGTCAGGGTGTTGACCTGTTTTGAGAGGGGTTCTCTGTGCCTCCTGGATTTTGATGCCTGTTTCCTTCCCCACATGAGGGAAGTTCTCTGGTATAATTTCCTCCAATATACCTTCTGCCCCCTCTCTCTTTCTTCTTCTGGGATCCCAATTATTCTAATGTTGTTTCTTCTTATGGTGTTGCTCATCTCTCAAATTCTTCCCTCGTGATCTATTTGTTGTTTATCTCTCTTTTTCTCAGCTGCTTTATTTTCCATCATTTGGTCTTCTATATCGCTGATTCTCTCTTCTGCCTCATTTATCCTAGCAGTTAGTGCCCCCATTTTTGATTGTACCTCATTAATAGCCTTTTTGATTTCGACTTGGTTAGATTTTAGTTCTTTCATTTCTCCAGGAAGGGTTTCTCTATTAACTTCCATGCTTTTTTCAAGCCCAGCTAGTATCTTTAAAATCATGATTCTGAAGTCTAGGTCCGACATTGTACCAATGTCCGTATTGAGTAGGTCCCTGGCTGACGGTACTACCTCTTCTTCTTTTTGCTGACATTATTTTTTTTCGTCTTGTCATTTTGTCCAGGGGAGAATAGATGAATGAGAGAACGAAATGCTAACCTGTTAACAAGGTCCCCAGCAAATATACTCTAAAGAAATCAGAAAAGACCTGAAACCAGAGGGGAAAAAAGGGAAGGAAAGAAAACAGAAAGAGGAAAAAAAAAAGAAAAAAATAAAAACATAAATAGAACAAAACAAAACAAAAACAGAATATGATCAAATATGCTCAGGCTAGTGCATAGATCAGTGCCACACGCTAGATTTTGTGTGTATTTTGGTCTGTTAGAAGAAAGTGCCTCCTAAAATTTTAAAGAAAGAAAGACATATATGTACAAAATAATGGTTGATACAATGAAGGGATGGAAGATGATTGTATAGTTGAAAATTATAAAAGATTTTATAAAAGGAATTGATAAGTTGTTTGAAAAAAGAAAGAAGATTTAAGAAAAAAAGGGGGAGAATGTGATCAGGCAGGAGACTAGAACAAAGCCATACACTAGTGATTTAGGGTATATTTTGATCTGTTATAAGAAACTGTGTCTCAAGATTTTAAAGAGAGAACAGCTTTATATATATGCCATAAATAAGGATATCTACTATGAAGGGATTGAATATGACTCTAAAAATGAAAAATAAAAATGTTTTTATTTCAAAAAGGGATTGATAAGATGTTGGTTGAAAAAGGGAAAAAGAAAAATTCAAAAAATTTAACTTTGAAAAAGTAATGAATCATGGTAAAAAAGCCATGAATTCTATGTGCAGTATTCCCCTAGCGCTGGAGTTCTCCCGTTCTCCTTGATCGGTAAACTTGGTCTTGGCTTGCTGGCTGTTCGTGCTCATCTTCTGGGGCAGGGGCCTGTTGTCTTGGTTTCCAAATGTCTTTGCTGGAGGCGGAATTGCCCCGCCCTTGTTGGTCCAGGCTAAGTAATCTGCTTGGGTTTGCTCTCGGGAGCTTTTGTTCCCAGCAAGCTTTCTGTACAGCTTTGGAGGACAGTAGTGAAAATGGTGGCCTCCCAATCTCCACCCAGAGGAGCCGAGATCTTGGGGCCCTGCTCGCTCCTCAGTTCGCCCCCAGAGAAAAGCAGTCAGTCACTCCCGTGTCCCCGGTCTCTGGCCGCACTCCGTGCTCAGCCGGCCTGTGACCGAGCGTTTCTATCTCTGGCACCCAACCCCGTTTGGAGTCTCCAAACCCAGCAGATCCCTGCGGTGCACTCCCGCGCCGCTACTCCCGGGGGAGGAAGGGGAGTCTCCCCGGATCTGCCGCTTGTTGGGTCCCTGCTGGAGGAGCAGTGGCCCGACTGGGCCGCGGATCACAGTTTATGGCAACCCCGAGCTGAGAGCCCGCGCTTCGGCTCCGTCTCTGCAGCCGGTTTCCCCGCTCCGATACCTGGGAGCTCTGTCGCACTCAGGCACCCCCGGTCTTTCTGTGACCCCGAGGGTCCTGAGACCACACTGTCCCGTGAGGGTCCCACCCCCCGCCTAGCCACTGCAGCTACGTCCCTCAGCGGAGCCAACTTCTAACAGTTCTGATTTTGTGCTCCGCGGCTCTAGCACTTGCCAGAAGCGGCCGACGGAGGCCCCTCCCCCGCCGTCTATCCTCCCGAATATCGCCTCGGATTCACTTCTCCGCACGTCCTACCTTCCAGAACGTGGTCGCTTCTCTGTTCAGAGTTGTTGCTATCTTTCTCTTCGATCTCCTGTTGAGTTCGTAGGTGTTCAGAATGGTTTGATCCCTATTCAGCTGAATTCCTGAGACCAGACTAAATCCAGGTCTCGTACTCCTCCGCCATCTTGCTCCCACCCCCGCAAATGTTGTCTTTAACTGCATATGGTGGATTTTCTCTGGGAGGAATTTCTGCAGATACCAAGAAAAATGCACACCCCAAATTCAATTGTCAGGGGACAGATGCTGCTCTGTGAGGCCATTCATTTACCTCCTTTCTCCGAGCATACTTTATCCAGCCTTATGTTAATGTTTTTTGATTAAATCCTCTTGTCTCTGCGGTTTTACTTTTTTCTGAAAGTTGTACTTCCAGGTTTTGTGTGCCACCGAATAATTTCTGGCAGAGAACACAATCTGATCTTTCAGAAATGGAAAGCAAGGGAATTGGGGTTATGCTGTTATGTTGGCACATCTGATCAGCATACCTCTGTGCGCTCCTGCCCACCACTGCCTCCACCACCAGGAATGCCCGTTAGGAGAATGATATGAGAAGGGGACGCACGGTCCTTGGGATTTTGTTCACATTGCATCAACGGTCTGTACCAGCCTTTACCCTGCCCTGCTCCTGTGGTTGATTTGTATTGATGAGAACAGCATTTTGGGTTACTGCCTTTTCAGATGGAGTAATCATCTTTCCGAGGACTTAACAGGTGATGGGTTCTTAGAGTCAAGTTAAGTTACTGATGAAAAAAGTATATGTGCACGTGCATATATGTGTGCGTAAGGACACCCCCCCCACACACAGTGCATTGTGTGAGGGAGATTTTTGTCATCCCTGGGAAGGATTGGGATTCTGAGCCTTTCAGTGACAACATTTGAAGTTCATTTTCCCCACATCTGAATGTCCACGGTGACATTGAAGGATCTTCCCAGCTTCTAGGGCATGTGCGAAGTCAGGTCAGCACCCGGCTCGTTGCTGTGCCCACTGTCAAGGAGAGAGCACGTTTTTTCTTGTAGAAAGTAGTGTAGGGCCTTGGGAGAGACCTCCCCCTGAGCCTGTTCAAGATGACCTCGATGGCAAATGCCGAAGAGAATCGAAGGCATGTTGGCCATTTATGTGATTAAGGGACAGGATCTTCCTCGCTTGAAGACAAGTAGAACATTGTTTTGGGATTTGCTTGGTGCTTCTCATTTTAGGAGCTTATAAAGCCAGACAGGCTGGTGATTTTAATGGTTGTTGCCTCAGATTAATTCAGTCATTAGGAAGATTGGGTAAAAATTTAGTGCCGTTGGCAATCCCCTGGGGTTGATAGCCTGGTCTAGAAGCCTCTTTCTGTAGCATTAAAGTTAGCATCAATGGATGCAGAAGATAGACCTGGGCAGTGTCAGCCTCCTGCCCTTACTTTTTTTTTTTTTTCTTTTTAAGTGGGCTCCGTGCCCAGCATGGAGCCCAATGTGGGGCTTGAACTCTTGACCCTGAGATCAAGACCCAAGCTGAGATCAGGGAGTTGGATGCTCAACCGACTGAGGCCCCCAGGCCCCCCGTCCTGCCTTTACTTTTGTTCTAGATGCATTTTAATTTAATTGTAAGCTCCGAACAAATCATGCATTTTCTCCAAAAGAGTCATTGCTTAGTGTGTGTTTAAGTACGTCCATATACACAGATCTCAATCATGCTCCTCTCAGGGGATGGTCATGGGGGAGGATCCTGGGATGGCTGGAAGGGATGGCTTAGGAGCTTTAGGGAACGCATTCTATATGCCGGCTACTCTGCAAAGCACTTTATAAGAATTGCCTGCTTTATTATTTGACAGCCCTATGACATAGCTGTAGTAGTTTTTTCCTTTTCAAAAACCAGGAAATTGAGGTCAGGAAAAGTTAAGTAACTCGTCCAAGATGACACAGCTAGTAAGTGGTAAGCCTGAGATTAGAACCTGGAGCTCTAGCTTTTAACCACTGTGCTATACCTGACTGACAGTAACACTTGATGGAACAGTCCAGCCATTCCCAGGGGTGAATAGACCAAACCATAACGCTTAGCAATCTCTTACTCTGCTTTTCCCGGCACAACTGTACTCTGCCGCCGACCACCTTCCATGGAAATTAGAGAGGTTGAACGTTTGCATTTGTAAAGGTGTTATTTTCAGTTTACTAGTAAATCATGTACAGCTCTGGTCCTATCAGGATTTTACTCAAAGGCCTCAGTTTTCCCCAACCCAGCCGAATCACTGGGGCTTTTATTGTCACCCCTGGTCATGTGGTTTCCCTACCCCCAGTTTCCCTGTGTCTCATAGTAGCAGCCACTCTTCAGTGCTTACTCCCATCGTCCCCACATCCCCTGCCCCCATTTCTGTAAGCTCCCTTCATGCCTGGTGCAGGCGGTGATTTCTCTCTCTCCATCACATTGATTCCCATAGTAATTTGTCATTTTTCCCTCCTGACGCCTGGTGCCTTTTTACAAAATCACCTTATAAGGTCTTGGAAGGACTAAATGAGTTGTAGGCCCCTGTAGAAGGAATAGGAGTTATATCTGCATGGATGTGTGTGTGTGTGTGTGCATGCGTGTGTACGCATACCCATCCAGTATGGTAAGAAGGTGGTGGCCGCCTTGTCCCTGCTGGTGCACCATTCCTTAGGTGACGCCTTCTCCTTGAGGCATGGCATATCCCTTTTCCTTCACTCCTTTCCGTGGACATGTGCTAGACCCCCCTTTTCTGGCCTTCTCCGTCATTCCTCAGAGGACAGCCAGGGCCAGTGATGGGCCAGGACTTTCCTGATGCCAAGTCGGGATGGTCTTTCTTCCCTTTCTTCTGCCAACTTCCGGGTGCTTGGACCTGCCAATGAACCAGTTTGGGAACGGAATCTCTGATCAAGGTAAAAGTTCCCTTTTAGAGTGATGGAGGTACCTGAGTCAGTCTGAAGACGATGGACAAGACCAGGCAGCAGGGCCTGGTGCCCACGTGTCAGGACCACCAACTGCTGAGGCCAGCTAGGACATGGTTCAAAGGAGAGCAACAGATTTGATTGTGGAGCTGGAAATGAGGGCATGTATGAAAAATAATTAGGAATCGTAGCCTCAGGAAAAGGAGCCTGCAGGGAGACCTCGTAATTGTCTTGAAGCATATGAAAGCCAATTATGCCACCGAGTTAGGTCAGCTTGTCTCTTCCCTGTGGAGAGGAGAGAAGTATGTTTAAACTTGAAGAGGAAGGGTTTCTGCTAAATGTGGGATTATTACCTGCTGGCACGAGCTGCCACAGAGTGCTCACATCAGAGGAGGAGAAGGTGTCCCCCTTTCCAGAGGGAACGCTTAGGCAGAAACCAGAGGCTGGCCTAGGTGAGCTCAAGTTTCTTTTAGCCCCCAGGACTTGGTCGTTGGATTTTACTGTGAAAGATACCAGAATGTGTGCCCGAGAGTAATCATTAAGTGGCATAACTTGATGGCTGGGTTAGATCCAGAAGCTCTTGAATCCCCTTAGAGTAGGTTCTGATCTTAGCTCCGCCTTTTACCAAGATAGGTAAATTAGAGCCAGTTACCTGTCTTCTCTGGTCTCTATGTATTTTACTATGAAATGCTCATAATAATAATGTACACTTTGTGGCATGGTCGTGGGGATTAAATGGTACCAGGTATACACAGAATATAGTAACTACATAACATATCAATGGTGCTAGATACAAGGCAGCTAGATCCTTATGACCAGAAATGTCCCACCTTTACCCTATAGTAGTCAGTACCCTGGTTAAGGAGATGGGATAAGTGTAGAGATGAGGGTTCGCTGAGGAGAGCCAGGCTAGAACTTTTCAGATTCCTAAGCTCTGACCCCTATAGGCAATTCACAATGAAAACAATGCGAAACTCCAAAATACATGCAGGAAAGACTAATACAATTCTGTTTCCCATGATTCTAGTCACAGCTTGGTGGTATTCAGTTTTTGTTTTTGAAATATCACAATCTTATACAAATCCTTTTAGTAGTCCTAGCATGGGCTCAGTCTGCTGGTTGGCTAATCTAGCCCTGGCGATGAGACTGAGTAGTAATTGGACCATAGCAGCTTTTCTCTCCCCCTCCCCCTCTCCCCCTCCCCCTCCCCTTCTCCTGCTTTTTCTCCCCCCCCTCAACAGTTTTTTTTTTGTTTGTTTTTTTAAAGTATTTTATCTTTTTTTTTTTTTTTAAAGATTTTATTTATTTATTGGAGAGAGAAAGAGAGAGAAACAGCATGAGAGAGGGGAGAAGGTCAGAGGGAGAAGCAGGCTCCCCGCTGAGCCGGGAGCCCGATGCGGGACTCGATCCCAGGACTCCGGGATCGTGACCTGAGCCGAAGGCGGTTGCTTAACCAACTGAGCCACCCAGGCGCCCTCAAGAAACAGTTTTTGAACAGGAAGCTTCTTGGGTTGCAAAGAGCAGAAGCCAACTTCCTTGGTTTAAGAAAGCTTAAGAAGCAAGTGATTTATTAGAAGGATGGCAGGAGTTCAAAGAACTTCTGGGAGTGGGGGGCTTGGTCAGTGTGTAGAAACAGAGAGGACCCTGCTGAAGGCCAGACACTCAAAATGGTCAAGTCCGAGTGCTATCACCTGTGCCGTGGTGAGCTGGGTTTTTGAATTTTCCCTGAGTCACTCCTTAAAGACTCCGAAGGAGGTCTGGGGCTGGGCTTAGACCGCATGCCTGATGCCCCTCTACGCCAGGACTCAGGAAGAATATGTATCTGGTCTGTGCCCCCACAGGGTGAAAGGCAGGCATCACTGGAAACTTCGTTCCCACGAACACTACACACAGAGGGGAGTCTGGTGCCAGAAGGAAGGGAGTTAAAGATCGTGTGGAAAGAAGGACGCAGACGTGCACCATGCCTTTGACATGTGGGCCCCAGTGTGATAGTCATGTACTCGGCTGGTCTGTGGGCCCCATCGTTTACCTGTCTATTTCCTATTGTCTCTAAGGAAACCCTTGAGCTTCCACGAGGACAGGGATCCTGATTCATAAGCTTTGTATTCCCCAACGTGGCGCTCACTTAAACGTCTGGTGATCTGGTGATTGATTGCATCACTGTTTATTGGATTCTGAAGTGACTTCACCTCCGTCAGCAGGAACAGACAGTGATTGGGTGTCCCTGGAGTAGGGAGTTGTGTATTAGACACCGGGAGTGTGTAGTTAAGGCCAGAAACAGCCCCATGGTCTCAGAAAACCGGCAAATACATCTCTCAGATTGCCTGCTGAATTCCAGCGTTGTATCTGGAGGCCCAGGTCTCTGGTGGAGAGGTTGAAAAAGAAAATAAACTCATCCCTCAATTGCCTTATTAAATAATGCACAGATGACAGTGCATGAAATATTGATGCATAGAGGGCTCGTCCTCCTGTGGGGAGAGGGGCCTCTGGATAATTGGTTTTTCTACATGGCAACTCAGATTGCTTGGTAGTGCTGTTGCCATTCCCCTCACCGTCTCACACCCTATCTCTTAATGGAACCTTGTTTTCCAAATCCTCATTATCCTGCCATCGTGAGGCATCACGATGAACCGGAGGGCACAGCAAAGTACCGTTGTATTCACATAAATCACCTTGCGGGATCGGGCACTTCCTCTGGGCTACGTTGGAGGGCCAGTCTGACCGTCTTTTTAGAATTTGGTGGAATGTTACTTTGTTTTTCTTATCCATTTGAAAAATTTAGGAACATTGTGGGTTCATATTGAAGGCCAGGGCTGCATTCTGTGGTGGGAAGGGTTTAAGTGCCATTGCCACTGAATTCCTCGCAAAAGCTGTTTTTTTGTTTTTTGTTTTGTTTTGTTTTTTTTTGTAAAGAAGTGAAGTAGGAGAACTTGCCATTCGAAGGCCAGATGCTCAGGCCACTTGCTGGCCAGGGAGACAGATTGTCCACGGTGAGACTCGCGCAGGGCATCGGAGCCCCTGCTCTGCCCCTCCTGATGGAATTTTAAGTCGCTGTAACCGTTATAACTGGAAGCACACAGATAACATATGTCTACTAGAGAGGTACGGCCCTTGTCATGTCCTCTCACATACTCACATATGAACAGCACCTCAAAGTCTAGCATGAGTTTCTCTTCATAGGAATTGTCAGTTGACAAGTTCAGCAGGTCACGGCCTTCTGTGTGCCAGCCTGGGATTTCCCTCTCTTGCCCTCATTTCCTTACTTTGTGTCATTTGTAAGTTTTTCTGATGGCCGTTTTGAGCCAAGAGTAAGTTGAAGCTGTCTTGATGTGAACACAGATCTCTGTCCGTGGCTTAAAACCGCTGAGCAGAGTGTCCTTTATTCACGCATTTACAGAGCACCCGTTAAGAGCTAGATTCTGCCCCTTCACGTCACATAGTGCTGGAGTGTTGCCCACCCTTTCGAGTGGTGGTTGCAAGAACGTTTCTTCCCAGTTCGGTTCAGCAAGCATTTATGGAGTGGCTGCCCTGGAGCGGGCCCAGAGGAAGTCAGGGGGAGCACAGAGACAAGTAAGTTTCATTCTCTGCCCTGGAGGAGCTCATAGTCAAGGAGAAAGATAAGCCAGAATGGTCAATCAATGGTCATGTGACTTGCCAGGCTTGTGGGGTTGAATGTGAGCCCCATTGAGGGGCTGCCCAGAGACAAGAATGAATTCGGAGACAGGCCAATCCAGGGAAAGAGCGGAGCACGTGTGCCCGGTTCTCTGTGCACGTGGTGGCGGTAGAGTCCGTGGGGAGGGGTAAGGGCTTTGGGGCCACCTGCAGGAGAGCCTGAATCAGGGCTGACTCCTCTGTGCACTTAGGGGACCTTCACAGGCTCTCTGAATTTTAGTTGTCATAGCTTCAAAATGTTAATGGTAGTAGCACAAGTAGTCTGCTTGGCTAACAAACTACCATGCACTGGGGGGCTTGGACAACAGAATCTGATTTTGTCACAGTTCTGGAGACCAGAACGGTTGGTTCTCTTCATGCCTTGCAGATGGCCCCTTCTCACTCTATGCTCCCATGATCTTGCCTCTGTGTACACAGAGAGTGAGCAAGTGAGCACCTTCTCTGGTGTGCCTTCTTAAAAGGGTGCTGATCTCATTGTGAGGCCCCCATCTTCATAACCTCCTGTAACTCTACCTCCCCAAGGCCCGATCTCCAAACACGATATATTGCGCGTTAGGGGTTCAGCATGTGAATGTGGAGGGGAACACAATTCAGTCCACAGCAGCATCTCCTTTACTTGGTTGCTGTTGGCTAATGTTTGTGGAGAGTCTAGTCCAGTGCCTGGCATGTGGTAAGTGTTCTGGAAATGGGAACTTCTGGAGTTGTATGGGTGCATCTTTCTTTGTAAAATCGTAAGCTCCTCAAGGTCAGGGTTGTGTTGTATTTATGGTTGCATCTCTTAAGTGATTAGTTGAATGGGGACACCAGCGAAAGGAGAAAAAGAACAAGAACTTGGATTTGGAACGATAGATTTGAATCTTGGCCCGACGGTGTCCTAGCTGCATGTCCCAGGGCAATGGCTGAACCTCTCTGAGCCTTAATTTTTTGTGCTTAGTGAGATGGGAGAAGTAACTCTTACTTTGCAGGCTTCCGGTGAGATTTCAGTAAGACAACCCGTGTGACAGCACCTATGTTTTTGGATACATAGTGGGTGTTCTCTAAATGTTGGCTGAATGAGGTTCTCATGCATTTATCTATGAAGTGTTCACAGCCCCAGCAGGCTTGGTCAGCTTGTGGTCTTAAGTCCTGTGTTGCCCTGACTCTGCTGCCCTGTATATGGACCTTCTGGCCACGGTGGTTACGTGGCTGGGCGGGTAGCCATTGGGTGAGATTCTTGACAGGGTTAAAAAAAACCCAAACTTAATCTGGTAAAGAACTAATGACTTGGATCCAATATTCACACAGAAATATGGGTTATTTTGGATGTTCTTAGTCCCATTAACAAAATTTAATCTAGTGGTGAAAATTTATGGGGCAGCAAGCAATCTCTTTTGCCTGATGGTGTTCAGAAGTGCAGATGAAGACTTCATATAACCTCCCTGCTTTTCAGAGTTTAACAGCGTACGAACATTTACATTTCAAACAAGGTGGTCCTCATGCCAGGGTGGCCATTTATGGTCTGTGTGAGCTACATGAGTTCAAAATAGATGGTCTGCTGACAGCTTGAATTTTCTGAGACGCCACAGGAAGAAATACAATATATATTAATGAAGGTAGCTGTGTGTTTGCTACGCGACCTTATGGGTAGACTGCAGGCGTGCCATTGGGGTTGTGGAAGAGAACAGGAAGTTGAGAGTCACACGCTGGCCATGCAGACTGGCAGTTCTTAGCTCTGAGAGCTCGGGAAGTCTCGCTACCCTCCGCCTAGTCGTTAAGAGCTGAGGTCTTGGTGGCAGGCAGACCTGTGTGTGAGTTCCTCTAGCTCTGTGACCTTGGACTGGTTATTTTGCATCATTGAACCCCAGTTTCTGCATCTATAAATCGGGGTAATGATACCTACATCCCAGCGTTGTTCAGAGGATTTAATGAGATGGTGTGTGTAAGTGCATGGCGCAGTATCCTGCGCACAGCCTGGTGTCGGAAAATATTGGCTGTGACGATTAGCACCACTGTTGCACTACCTAGGAATGCATTACTAGGAAATGAGGAGGCAATGCAATGCCTAGTGACCTATGAAAGGTTTAGAGCCTGAAGCAAAATGTTGCTTTTAAAAGGTACTTTTTAAAGGTACTTAGGGAGTTTGCCTTTTTAAAGGTACTTAGGGAGTTTGCCTTTTATAGCTTTCAAGCCCTGGAGGGGATATTAGGGTACTAGGCTTACATTTGTGTCTAGCTTTTCTCCCTTTCCCTGGTGGCTGTGCCTGCCACTCTTGCAACGTATTACCAGAGGTGAAGTCACGTGACAACAGGCACTTTGTCTCTCCCATTCACTGTTACGTTTCCGGCACCTGAACCAATGCCTGGCGTATAGTTGGTCCTCAGTGCTGAATACATCCCTTGCCTTCTAGTCTTTAGAACGTGCATTTGATTCCATCCTGGATCAGAAAAGTTTCTCTCTCTTTTTTTTAAAAGATTTTATTTGTTTGAGAGAGAGTGAGAGAGAGCCAAAGAGAGCAGGGGCAGGGGAGAGGGAGAATCAGGCTCCCCGCTGAGCAGGGAACACGATGCTGGGCTCCATCCCAGGATCATGACCTGAGCGGAAGGCAGACACTTAACCGAGTCACCCAGGTGCCCCTAGAAAGGCCTCTTCTTACTGCCCATCTCTTTTAATGAATTTAAAGGCTGATGGTGGTTTTGGAGATGTCTCCCCTTTTCTCCTTTCCTGGGGATCAGTGTGATGGAGCAGATGGAACTCTGGGCTGGGGGCATGAGACTGGGCTTCTCATTTCAGCTCTGCAGCTAGCTTGCCCAGGAACCTTGGACAAGTTGGGCTCTCCTCTCTGGACTTCATTTCCTCTTCAGTATCGTGAGAACATTGGTTTATATGGTTTCTGGAGGACCTTCCAGTGCTGACATGGGATAGATGTGCTCTAGGTTCTCTAGGGACAAAACCCCTGTTCCTACTCCCTTTTTCTTAGGCCCCCCCAGTTCCATATAGGCTCACTTATGTTTCATCCCTCATGTACAAATGAACCCAGCCCCAAAGGCTGTTTTCAACAGTAGCTCTTGCCAACGCACCTTGTATACCTAAGCTAGGGTATCTGCACCTTGGAACTATTGACATTTGGGGCAAGATAATTGATGGTTTTGAGGGGCAGTCCTGTGGATTGTAAAATGTTTAGCACCATGTCTGACCTCTACCTACTAAATGCCAATAGTATCGTTGCCCCTCACCCCTGCTCACCAGTTGTAACAAGCACATTTTCTGCAGACATTGCCATGTGTCTCCTGAAAAGGTGTGTGTGTGTGTGTGTGTGTGTGTGTGTGTGTGTGTACATGCAGATAATCCCTGATCTAAACACAAATTGTTCTGTAGCATTACTTCAGATGACATTGTAAGCAGACAGAAGGTTTTCTCGGGAGACTAAAGCAAATGGGAATAGTATATTGATCAGAGGCTTCTTTTTCGCTAGGGATGGGGTAAAGAAAAAGAAAACCACTACCTTACCAGCTTGAAAGTGAAAATACAAAGCTAGCCCAAATATTGTGCTGGGGCTCTGGATTCATGCTAAGATCAGTCCACATATCATATACCACCAAAGATGCAAATAAGGAATGACAACTCTTAGATCTTACTCAGACTGTGACAGCTATTGGATCTTATTCTTACATCATGGAAAATGGGTCGTGGTGGCTCTGAATACTTGATGACATCTTAGATGTAGGTACATCCTAGAGATTTTTGAATTCAAAAGCAGTTTGGAGAAAAAAAAAATTTCAGTGGTGCCAGGATGTTATAAACAATGTGTTTGTTATAAACTTGTTGGTAATGTTTTGTCAACAGAATTAGGATGTTGGATGCTCCGAGAGAAGTAAAAAATATTTATAAGACACGGCTCACAGTTTGGTAGGCGACACAAGGAAAAATCAGTAGAAATATAAATCATAACTAAATTTGTAGATGAAAGCCTTAATGCTTTTACAGCATAACCAGTAATTGCCATTGGAGCCCAAAGAAATGTAAGTGTGAGCTTGACAGGAAAGGAGGTCAGCCTTACTTGGGGAGAGAGTTTCGAGGCTCTGGAGGAACATGGGACACTGTGATGCCCTTTGTCTGAAGCATCTGGAGGTTGCTTAGGATCCTCATTCACTGCATTTGGAAATTGGTGAGAAAGCATAGACTTAACATCAAGTGTCAACTCTACGGTATTTATTCCAGTGGCTTGGGCTCTTCAAAACAGAGGTGATCCCATTTTTGAAGACTTTTTTTTTTTTTTTTTTTTGTCTCATGTAATTCCTGAGGTTGATATTCTTGGAGGTATCTTCCCGACTCAGAACTACCCATTCTCTAGGAATATTTATTTCCATCAAAAAAAAAAAAAGAAGAAAGTGTCATGGGTAAGGCACCTGGTGGCTACACTTGCTTTCTGAGACCAGAACCTTTACTTCAGGCCATAGTTGATTGGGTTCAGGGGGACACCTCATTCCAGTCAGATCTGATTCTGGGTGGAGAATTTCATCCTAGGACTAAGAGGCACACCAGTCTTCTCATGTGCCTGGAACTGGCCTGTTAATCTGGGAGACAGTACAGCCATCTTTCCCCCATCAAGCCTGGAGATGCCATGATGAGGCGGTGATTTGCCTCCTCTGACTGAGACCCGGGGTGTGCCAGTCACTGATACCCCTGGACCAGGTTATCCCATGGCCATCCTGAGAAGGATGAGGTTTACTTGGGGGTCTTCTCATGTCCTTTTTTCATTGGCCCTCCCTGGTCACAAGGCCCTCAAGACTCCTGCCCTGTGGCGCAGCCGACGTCTGCTCCCCGCTGACCTTCACAGCAGTGTTCCGTGTAAATCTCAGTACCCGCATTCCAGGGCTATGCCCAGTATTGTCCAGGGAATAGCTTTCTATGGGCTGTGGTGTTGAGGATGGTCTACTGACCCTAGTCTCTCTGAGCCTTCAGAGCAGTGGTGGCTCAGTGTGTTAACTGGCTTAATTCAGGACTGTTCACTGCCTTAAAAGTGCCGTTTCCAACTACAGACCCTGGTGACGTTTTCTAGATGCCATGAATTTACTTAAGAGTTCTCGGGCAACAGAGCCTGACGCACATACCGTTGGAAGGATATGCTGGGCTCACCGAAGTTTTGAGAGCTGGAGTAGAAGACTTGGCTTGGAACTGGGATGAAGGGAGTACCAGGCAGCTAGGCGGCAGGAGGTACAGGCTGATAATGCCCCCTGCCCTCTCCACCCTGGGACATCACCTTCACTGTGCAGTCTCAGGAAGGTCGGTGGGATTGAATGCACAAGGGCAGGAAGAGGAAGGATCGCTGGGCACCTGTCTCCCATGTCTTTTTAGTGGGAAGTGGGAATTCTGAACCACCGTCCCGCTTAGCCTGTGCACAATGGGGAGAGAGATTCTGTGTAGGGAAACAGGGTGCTGCTAGGAAGGGGGACTGAAGGATTCAAGGTAAACATTCACTTGGGTCTTTGACCTCACAAAAATGCACATAAAAATTTGGATGCAGGCTTTAGACCCTCCGAAGCTTGCCCACAGACCCCTGGTTAACAACCTTTCATCCAAAGGAATTTGTTCATTCCTGTCATTTCTGACATTAGTGCCCAGAGAATGGGATGTCTATGGGCTGGGTTGTTGAGAAGATGTTGGTTGCAGAGCAAGTGATTAGCAGAAACCTCTACAGATCAGGAAGCCACGTAGGAGACATCCTCCCCTGCCACTTCGGCATACATGAAGGGGAGAGCCCAGCCTGGGGGAAAATACTAGGGGGGAAGAAGTCCCCTTGTTGTCCCTCCACCTGCCCCCACCATAGAGTCACCTCTGAGATCTGACCACACTAAGACTGATGTTCAGTACAGTCAAGACTCTAAGAAAAAAAAAGCAGAGTAAAGCCTGTTAAGAGGGGGAAATTCTCCAGGGCAGAGAATTGCTAAATTAATTATGCAGATGTGAAAATTCAAAGGAAGAATAATTAGACAGGTTGTTAAAGCTAAAAAAAAAAAAAAAAAAGTTATCATGTTGTTTGCCAAACACTGAAATACTGTGGACTGGGAACTGCTTTTAAACTCAAGAAAACTAACCCTTCTGGAACATTCTATCCCAATTGTCTTAGGAGTCTTTGCTAAGTGAAAGAAATATAGAATGTGAACGGTGCAGTTGTTTATTTTGTAAAGAAAAGATAGGAGCTCTGTGGGTGGTACGAATACCAGTGCCTTCAGGCCCGCAGGCAGGCAGTGAACGTAGGAGAGAAGGAGATAGGGAGAGAAGAAGGCAAAACACAGCGCACAGGGGGACGCAGGGGATGGTGGGTAAAGCAGGCAGCCATGTGGGAATGCAAGCCCAAGTGTGGCCACATCTTCCCATTAAAAATAATCCAGAAATGCATATTGGGTTTTTAAACGATACTTTCTTTTACTCCTAGCAAGTTACAACTGTAAAAGCCCTGTATGGGCTGGTCAGAACAGGTCTGTAGGGTGATCGGGTTATCTTGACCATAAGACGAGCATGATGGAAACACCTGCCTCATAGGGTTGCTTCTGGATTCCATGAGATCAGATGGGGCGGGTACCTGGTGGCTCTCAAGGGCCGGTCACTGCCACAAGCATAGGGACTGGCCTATTTGATTTAGCACCCAGAATGATGCCTGCCACCGAGTAGGACTCAGTGAGGGTCTGCGTTCAATGAATAGATGAATTATTGGATGTTCAGCTACTGTAGCATCCACCCTGTTCTCCTATTAATTCCTTTTATTATTATTATTATTGAAGTATAATTGACAGGCAATGTTATATTAGTTTCAGGTGTACAACAGAGTGATCCGACAGTTCTTTACATTACTCAGTGCTCACCATGCAAGTGTGGTCACCCTCTGTCACCATTCAGTGTCATTGTGTTATTACTGATTATATCCCCGTGCTGGACTTTGATCTCTGTGACTTATCTCTTCTCATCTCCATGACCTATTGATTCCATTTTGAAATCCACAGGGGAGAGGATTGGTTGCTAAGGAGATGTGTCCTCTTAAGGAATTGTCCCCTAGGAGATGACTGTATCAACTCTTGGTCGGGATGGGATGGGCTGAGATAGAATTCATGACCCTCGAAGTGCACAAGAACCCATGCGCTCTGAGCACCTCAGACCACATCCAACCTGTCACTTGATTTTTGCACCCACACTTGGCTGCTGTTCTGCCACAGCCCCTCCCCACGTCTCAGGATGCAGACGCACTTCTACCCCGTGAATGCTCTCCTCACATCCCCTACTTTGTAGTCCTGCGAATTTCTACCCTCTCTCTGAAGCTTTGTCACACTCTCTGTTCAGGCCATTGCCCGAAATGGTAGTGAACTTCGTCTGAAATGTTGGCAACTTGCAATTAGAAATGAGTTAAAAATCAGTGGGCTGCTTCATCAGTGTGTGTTCACAGTCGTGGGTTTGGGCATGGCATCCAGTGAAGGAAGTTTGCAGGAGGGAGGCAGGGAGATGCCCCACAGGTCAGCCTCTGTGCCGGTGGCTTGTGGCTTTGAGTTCGCATCAAGGGCCTCTTGCCCTTGGTGATTGGACAGGCGCACAAAGAGACCAGACAGAGTTTCTGTTTATCAGAGGAAGGAACACACCAGGGAGATTTGTTGCCCGTTTAAGAAATGATTGGGCATGAAATGGATACTGTTTGGGTTACACAGAAATGCATCCCCTCATTAGCTATTTCAGGATCACAAAAGGCCTGATGGCTGCTCCAGTCCCAGCCAGTGGGGTGATCTGGGGCCAACAGTCTCGGTTACACATTTGCATCAGGAAGGAGTATTGGCAGAAGAGGGACCCTCCTTTATTTCATTGTTTTCTTCTCCTCTCACCCTGTTGTGTACATTTACAGGGCGCTAGGTATATCAGTTTGCAGCTCAACCTCACCGAAGGGGGTGGGGGTGGGGCAGAGCATCCTGGGCCAGCAAGGGGGTGCGTGCAAGCGGACTCCCTGGAGGGCCTACAGCAGAGGGCGGGGCCAAGCTGGCCATAGAGGGAGGCTCGCTGGAGTCTCCAGGGAAATAGATATTAGGGGCAAGGTGGTTTCAAGACTGCATTTTGGCATAGAGATGACCTGGTAGAGAATTCTGGAGAAGAACAGAGGTTCAGTTTGGACTGGTGGATCTTCAAGGAATGTTTAAGCGGAATCGTGTGCGAAAGAGTTGAAACTAACATTAATTGAGGACTTGCCAAGGTCAGTGTTCAGCCTTTGACATAGTGCCTCATCCAGTGCTCCCAACCATCACGTGAGGGATATGGAGCCACTCCCTTTTATGGCTCAGAGAGGCCGCATAACTTGCCCAAAGTAACGCAGCACCCAAGCAGCTGAGCTCAGATGTGAAACTGGATCTGTCTGGAGCACAAAGTTCATGTTCCTTTAACCTTACAATATAATTCATGTCACGTATATTGGTCCTTTGCTTATATGAGCAAAGATGGTGTCCAGAAAGCCCGAGACCTCGGTTCTCTCTGGTCTATTCATCTTTTAGCTTTGGAACCGGAGTGATGACTTGTCAAGACCCCTGTGTTGAAGCAGAGCCCTGGGCCTGTTGTGGAAAGGCTGTGGTCATGAAGGTGAGTCCAGGTCTGGAGTGAGGCCAGTGGGTGGTTGCCTCTGTACCTCTGTTAGATCTCAACATGTCTCAGATATCTCAGAACTCACTGCTCTAGGGATACACAGCTGAGACTTGGTCTTTCTAAAGTCACGTACTGGTCCTGTCCTAGCTTTGTGTCCTTGAAAAAGCCATGTGACCTCTCAAAGACCTGTCTCTCTATCCAGTACTGCAGGATCTCTTCCTGCCTTGGGGCCTTTGCATCCCTTCTTCTGCAGTGTTCCTCACCTGATCTTCTAAAAGTCTGGCTCCTTCTTGTCAGATCATGGTTGAATGTCACCTCCTCTGAGAGGTCTTGCCTGATTACTTAATCCAGTGTGGCTACTCAGGAGCTCTCTACTACATCACTCTTTTAAAATCACCTGCTTCGCTTTTGTTACTATCCATCATTTCCTCCTCACCTCCCTTCTGTCTTAATTTCCTCTTGCCCTTCCTTCTCTTTCCCTGCTCCTACCCCTCTCCCTTTCTCTCCCTTCCCTTCCCTTATTGTTATCCCTCTAACAGAATGTCAGTTCCTTTAAGAGCAAGAACTGTCTCTTACCCATCTCTGAATGCCGCGCTCGGCGCATAAAAGTAGTTTCATAAATGTTTGCTCATTTGATGGGTCGAAGTCTTCCCTTTGTTAAAAATGAACTTGTTGGTCTGGAGGCAAATGCTTCAGGGACTCTTCTAGTGCTGAATGAACCTTTGGGACATAGAAATTCCAGCTTATAAGATTCATCCAGAGATACTCTTTGCGTAGACAGTTTATTCAGCATTAACTGAGCATGTCCTTTATAGCAGACACATGCCAGGGAACTTGGGGTTCAGAAATGATGAGCCAGACTTGATTCCTAGCCTCACAGAGCAAGAGAGAGTAGTGATTGGGTCCATGGGCTGGGGGCTGTTTCTGCATGCACTCATTCAACACCTCTTGTTGAGCCCTATGATATTCTAGATGCCGCTTAGGGTGAGGGCCCTGCAGTAGTGAGGACAGACACTCTCTGTGGTCTCCTGAAGCTTACAACAACTGGATTACAACAGACTCAGAATCACAACTCATCTGTGTCATGTACTAGTTACATGATATTTGGCTAGTTCTAAATTTTTTTCTAATCTCTCAAGTGGAGATAATATTGGTCTCATAAGGCAGTTATAAGAATGGAGTGGTTCATGGGGCGCCTGGGTGGCTCAGTCAGTTTAGTGTGTGCCTTTGACTCAGGTCATGATCTCGACTGTGATCGAGCCCAGAGTCGGGCTCCCTGCTCAGCCAGGAGTCGGCTTCTCCCTCTCCCTCTGCCCCTCCCCCTACTTGTACTTGCTCTCTCTCTCTCTCTCTCTCTCTCTCTCTCTCTCAAATAAATAAAATCTTAAAAAAATAAAAGAATGGAATGGTTCATTGATTGGACACTGCGGTCTAGGCTCTAGAGGCATGAAAGCAAATGAAGACTTGGAGAGTTTGTGAGTTGCCCCGTGTAACTGAAGGGGTGGGGTAAATCTTGGAGGATGAGGAGGGTACAAGCTGAGAATATGAGCCAAATTCTGGAAGGGAAGTTTGAGGCCAGACTGTGGAAGACAGAGTCATGAAGCTCTTTTTTTATTGAGTTATAATTGACATATACAATATTATGTTAGTTCCAGCTATATAATATAATTCAATATTTTTATACATTATGAAGTACCTCATAGATCTAGTTACCACTGGTCACCACACAAAGTCATTATAGTATTATTGACTGTATTCCCTGTGCTGTACTTTTCACCCTCATGACTTACTTAGTTTATAAATGGAGGTCTGTACTCTTAATCCCCTTCACCTGTTTGTCCTCTCCCCTCACCCTTCTCCCTCTGGCATCCACCAGTTTGTTCTCTGTATTTATGAGCCTCTTTCTGTTTTTTTTTTTTTGTTGTTGTTGTTTATTTGTTCATTTGTTTTGCTTTTTAGATTTCACGTATAAGTAAAATCATGTGGTAGTTGTCTTTCTCTGACTTAATTCACTTAGCGTATACTGTCCATGTTGTCCAATATTCATCCATGTTGATGCAAATGGCAAGATTTAATTCCTTTCTTTGGTTGAGTAATATTCCACTGTGTGTGCGTGCATGTGTTTGTGTGTGTGTGTGTACACCATCTTTATTCATTCATCCATAGATGAGCACTTAAATTGTTTCCATATTTTGGCTCTTGGAGATAATGCTGCAATGAACATAGGGTTGCATATGTCTTTTAAAATTACTTTTTTGTTTTGTTGGGATAATTACCCAGAAGTGGAATTGCTGATTCCTATAATAGTTCTATTTTAATAGTTCCATACTGTTTTCCACAGTGGGTGCACCAGTTTATATTCCCACGAGCAATACATGAGAGTCTCCTTTTCTCCACATCCTTGCCAACACTTGTTTGTTTGCTTTGATAATAGCCGTTATGACAAGTGTAAGGTTATGTCTCATTGTGGTTTTGATTTGCATTTCCCTGAGCCTCTTTTCATGTACCTTTTGGCCATCTGTATGTCATCTTCAGAAAAAATGTCTTTTCAGGTCCTCTGCATATTTTTTTAATTGAGTTGTTTGGAGTTTTTTTGTTACTGAGTTGTATGAGTTCTTCATATATTTTAGTTATCAACCCCTTTTCGGATGTATCATTTGCAAGTATCTTCTCCCATTCAGTAGGTTGCCTTTAACAGCTTCATTTCCCATTCAGGCACCCTACTGAATGGGAGATAAAACTCTTTTTTAAAAAATGTATATAAAATTTAGAATCCATAAATTTCATGAAAACAAGGACATCATTCTCACTCCTTTAGTGAAAGAAATGTCGCAGCCATTATAGTATCCAAAGATGATTATCTCCCTGCTCTGTTTTACCTGCTGGGTACTCATTTTCATTCTTTAATACTGAAAGATTTTACTCCTTGTGTTTATTCCGTGTTTGTCTTAGGAAACTTCGTAAGTGCTTTCTCATTTATTGTTGCATCTGTCTTTCATGTGCAGTTAAGACCTGATTTATATTTTATATTAGCAGTATAGGCTTTATCTTAGAGTAATGTAAAGGAGGTAATTGGCCACTGAGGGGCACACTGGTGAAGAGAAAGGCAGACAAGAGAGCTGGTTGTGGGCAAGGTTGGAACTGTGAATTGCTTAGCTGATTTGGATGCACATGGAAAAGTATTTTAGCAATGATTGAATAAGGTGGGACACAAAAACAAAGGAACAAGAATACACAAGACTTAAATGACACAGATTTACTGAACCCTGCATTGGGAGATACAGCCATTCTTCTCTCAGTTTGAAGTGCTTTCTAATAGCTTAGAAGGTTCCCAAAGAAATCCCTGTTCCAATCAGCACTAACTTTGTCATGACTGCTTCAATGTTATCAGTTAAGGAATGGAATTTAATCGCCTTGGGAACCATCGCAAGGAAGCAGAAATGAAACTGCCCTAATTGGAGAAAGAAAGAACTTGGAAATGCGTAGTCTCTGATTACCCATTTATAAAGCTGGAGCTAAGTGTTTCTAAAAAATTAACAGTGGGAGGGATGAAAGTAATAAAAGCTTTCATTTTGATATTCATACCTAGGGAGCCACAAATGCTTTGTAACTCATTTGTAAACCTCACCCAGTGCTTGGCACATTGACGGCTCTCAGAAAAGCTTTGGGTTGTGCAGGGTCAGTTCTCTGAAAAATCCTGGGGCCTTTCACCAGTGCGACTGAGATCCCTGGGAGCAGATGGCGTGGAGAGTCTGTTCCCGGGGGCGTGGGATGCAGTTTTGATTAACTAGCTTCAGCTGGTCCTGCAACAATGAATAATTTGCTTATGAAAGTTCTTTGTGTGTACTTTTACTATTGATTTTCCATCCTAGATATCAGTACCCTGGAGAGCTCTCCACTTCATTCTTAAGACCTTTTAAACTTGGTAAACACTTTCCACACTTCTGAAACTTTTCTACTAAAGAGCCTGTAAGGGCAAGCTAGAACGAACATCTATCATAAGATTCAGGGGACAGAACCTACTGTGAACACATACATTTTTGGAGTCTTTTTATACAAATTTATGTGAATTTTGTATTCTATAGTAGGCCAGTGGTTGCCTTAATATTAAAAAAAAAAAAAAAAAGTTTTAACTTACTTACCCCTAGTAAAATAGATGCTGCAGGGATATTCCCTATAGATTTGCATTCTTGTTGGCCCACTATAGTCTGAGAAGCAAGAACTAGGTTAGATTTTGGAAAACAGGAAAAGGAGGCCTGGCTGTGGTAGACACATAGGGTTTGGGACTATTTTGCCTTCTTGCACTGATTTGTGGACTTGTGAGGGAGGTGCCCAGTGAATGAGCATCACGCTACCTCACTAGAGCTCTGGATTGAGGTTCTGCTTCTCAGGATGCCACATTATGGAAGTGACCGCCCCATCTCAGGTTCTTAGAGGTCATTTGAACATCCCCTTGTCTGATTTGGGGCAGTATTTCCCTGCACACTTTACTGTTCTGGTTTCAGTTAACACCTGTCCTTGCCAAGCTTTATAAGACAGGGCAGAAGCAGTCAGATGGACAGCCTCTGGCAAAGGATTGGAAAGCACGAACCTTGGGCACAAAGCCTTCCTTGCTAAACCCTGCTCTCCGTTTGTACCCAGCACACCTCACGTTACCAAGTTCCCTGGACTCGTGCCCTTGTCTGCTTGGATCAGCAGTGTTTTCCAGATTCTTTATCCTTAATGGTTGTTTTTTTCTAGCATTTTATCGGTGGTGCCTGAATGTAGGCCTTAGAATACCTTAAGACTCAAATTCCATGACTTTCCAATAGATACTTTTCAAAGCCCAAAATACATTCTCTCAAAACAAACAAACAGAACAAAGACTGTGACCATGTAGGTTTGTTGACAAGGCTTTGTTGTTTGTTCTTAGTGCATGTAATTTAGAGCAAAAAAAAAAAAAAAACACAAACAAACAAAAAAAAAACGTTTTCATTCATCATTCCCAGACCTTATAATCTCTGAGATGAGACAAGGCAGAACACAGCTCTGCTAGAGATACATGAACTCCTTAATTGTCATATGTGGATTCAGCAGTGGTGTAGATCTGGTTACTCAGCAAAAGTTTTCTAGATAAAGGACAGACACCCTGAGCTTGATGTTCAAAGAGAAATGTTGAAGTTTCTTCTTGTACAGATGAGTCTCCTATTTAAATTGAAAGGGCTGAACAGCACTGTAGCTCCAGGATCTTTTAAAAATTAAATTAAATTTAATTAAATTTAATTTATTTTTCATCATGCTAAGTGTACTCTTGAATCGCCATCACCCATTTTACCCATCCCGCCTCCCACTTCCCCTCTGGTAAACATCAGTTTGTTCTCTATAGTTAAGAGTCTATTTCTTAGTTTCTCTCTCTTATTTTTTCTTTGTTCCTTTGTTTTGTTTCTTAAAATCCACATATGAATGAAATCATATGGAATTTGTCTTTCTCTGACCTCCACTGTCTCCTCTCTAGCTTCATCCATGTTGTTGCAAATGGCAACACTTCATTATTTCTTATGGCTGAATAATATTTCATTGTATGTGTATACCACATCTTCTTTATCCATTCATCTATCAGTGGACACTTGGGCTGCTTCCATAGTTTGGCTATTGTAAGTAATGCTGCAAAAAATACAGGGCTGCATGTATCCCTTTGAATTAGTTTTGTGTGTGTGTGTGTGTGTGTGTGTGTATATTTTGGTGGTAAATAGTAGTGTGATTACTGGATGATAGGATAGTTCTATTTTTAATTTGTTGAGGAAGCTCCATACTGTTTTCCAGAGTGGCTACACCAGCTTGCATTCCCACCAACAGTGCAAGAAGTTTCCTTTTTCTCCACATCCTCACCAACACCTGTTTCTTGTGTTTTTTATTTTAGCCGTCTGATAGATGTGAGGTGATATCTCACTGTGGTTTTGATTTGCATTTCCTGGATGATGAGTGATGTTGAGCATCTTTTCGTGTGTCTGTTGGCCATCTGGATGTCTTCTTTGGAGAAATGTCTCTTCAGGTCTTCTGCCCATTTTTTGACTGCCCCGGTATCTTGAGTCTCTAAAATGTTTAGGGTTCCTTGCTCTTCGTGAGGATGATAACCGAACATGCACTGTGTGTCAGGCCCTGTGCTGGGCAACATTCATGCATTATGTCATCAGATCCTCAACAATACTCAAGTGAAGTAGATCTCTTCATCTGCTTGATGAACAAAGGAGTTCATTCTTTATGAAAAGCTGCATGTTTTATAGGAATTTTAATTGTATTACAATGAAGTATAGGTACCAAACATAGACTTAATGAGCTACAAGATTCTTGTAAGTATACCCTTTTCTTGGAAATACTTGATTTTTATTGTGCTTTTTATGTCTTTTTGTTTTCCCAGTTTATAGAACTGGTCTTAGGTATCTTCAGTAATTCTGTCTCCTTTGTTCATAAATGTCTTCCGAATAACATCCGCCAGTTATCATGAAGTAGTACCCAAGGACCTGTACCGTTACAACATGTTAATGAATTCTGGCCATTCTGATGGATGGGAAGGTTAAGACTTCTCTGTGGTTGGTGTCTTGACCCTCCACTAGAACTGAGGTCATGCTCAAGTCTTACTGCTTGTGCTGCTCATCCCATCCCATGTTGCCTCCAGGTGTCGTGCATCTCCTCATCAGTGATGTGGGCCATAGATAGGCTTCACCGAACACCCCACAGAAGGAACCACAAAGCTCACCTGGTCCATGTTGTTTTTCAATCAGAGAGAATATTAAGTTCCTTGGGCATGAGCAGCGCCTTAAAAAGAAACTTTGACTTTCATATTCATTTTAAAAGTAATATAAGCTTACTCAAATGTCCAACAGTCTGGCTTTGCCTTCTGATAGGATGTTTTCTTCATAGTAAGAAGTTCTTTTTGGGGGATCCTAGAGGTGACGTGATTCTTGGGGGAGGGGGAAAGAGGGGTTCAATATGCTGCTGCTTGGTACTATAGTTGTCATTTTTATCCCCATTATAAGCTGTTTTCGTGAGTGGCCTAGTGGCTCTGAGCATCAGCTTTGGTGTGAGACTCCTCTAGTTTCAAGTCCAGACTTAACCAGCTGTGTGACCAAAGACAAGTTACTTACCATTTCTGTTGTCAGTTTCCTTGCTGGTAAAGTAATACTGAACTGATCTCTGCATCTGTGTCTTCAGTGGTTTAATTAGAATAATAGTACATTATTCTATAAGTTGGTAGATGTCAGTGTCAACATTGTTAGCACACTAATTGAATGATGCATCATGTAAAAAAATGGTCCCTCTTTCCCTTTCTTTCTGCTTAGTTCTCCCACCTGCTTCCTTTTATCCTCCTTTCCCCTATTGCACTTTCATAGGGAAGTCAGTGTTTTGGCAGATGCCTGGAGTGAGGGTCCTTATCTTTACCATCCCAGAGCAACTGGGGAACAGAGGAAGGTAGAGGATGATAGCTTTGAGAAGGGGGGATTGGCTGGCCAGGCTCATAGAATTTTTTGTGGCTTCTGATTTTCTGGAACATATTTCCACTGCTGCTCTAGTAGACTTCTCTTAATGCATTCTTTTCTCATGATCAGGATTTGTAAATCAGCCATGTTGGACTAATCAGTGGTTGCTTGTAATGTCTTGTTTTGCACATGAGCTGAGAGGCAAAGCCCTTTCTAGCCAGACACGGGGTGTCCTTAACTTTTACACCTTAGAGGCAAATTCCCAATTTTCACAGGGCTGGACACTTGCTATTGCTCCCAGCGATGGTCATGACTTCATTGTTGCCTTGCTGCAGGCACAATTCTCCAAGAAGCAGGAGACTGGTTTTTGCAGGTAATGTTTGTAAACCCATCAGTGACATGCAGCAGCCGTGGTATTGGCCTGGGGGCATAGGGAGTCTGAATTCATTCATGGGTTATTGCAGGGATAGCCCCAGGAGGGAGAGGCCAGTGCAGAAATGGAGGGTCCTGCTGTGTTAGTGGGTGGAGGCTAGGACATTGTGGGCAGAGGGACTTCTTCTTGAGGCCAGCAGGATAGCAAAGGGGAAGAGATCTCCTTTAGAAGCAGACAGACCTAATATCATTCTCAATGGGGAAAAGCTGAGAGCTTTTCCCCTAAGGTCAGGAACGCGGCAGGGATGTCCACTATCACCACTGCTTTTCAACATAGTATTAGAAGTCCTAGCCACAGCCATCAGACAACAAAAAGAAATCAAAGGCTTCCAAATCGGCAAAGAGGAAGTCAAACTCTCACTCTTTGCAGATGATAATGATACTGTATGTGGAAAACCCAAAAGACCACCCCAAAACTGCTAGAACTCATACAGGAATTCAGTCAAGTAGCAGGATATAAAATCAATGCACAGAAATCAGTGGCATTCCTATACACCAACAACAAGACAGAAGAGAGACAAATCAAGGAGTCGATCCCATTTACAATTGCACCCAAAACCATAAGATACCTAGAAATAAATCTAACCAAAGAGGCAAAGGATCTGTACTCAGAAAACTATAAAATAACTCATGAAAGAAATTGAAGAAGACACAAAGAAATGGAAAAACGTTCCATGCTCATGGATTGGAAGAACAAACATTGTGAAGATGTCAATGCTACCTAGAGCAATCTACACATTCAATGCAATCCCCATCCAAATAGCATCCACTTTTTTCCAAGAAATGGAACAAAGAATCCTAAAATTTGTATGGAACCAGAAGAGACGCCGAATAGCCAGAGGAATGTTGAAAAAGAAAAGCAAAGCTGGCAGCATCACAATTCCGGACTTCCAGCCCTATTACAAAGCTGTCATCATCAAGACAGTATGGTACTGGCACAAAAACAGACACATAGATCAATGGAACAGAATAGAGAGCCCAGAAATGGACCCTCAACTCTATGGTCAACTCATCTTTGACAAAGCAGGAAAGAATGTCCAGGGGAATAAAGACAGTCTCTTCAACAAATGGTGTTGGGAGAATTGGACAGCCACGTGCAGAAGAATGAAACTGGACCATTTCCTTACACCACACACAAAAATACTCTCCAAATGGTTGAAAGACCTAAACGTGAGACAGGAGTCCATCAGAATCCTAAAGGAGAACACAGGCAGCAACCTCTTCGACCTCAGCCACAGCAACTTCTTCCTAGAAACATCGCCAAAGGCAAGATAAGCAAGGGCAAAAAAAAGAACTCTTGGGATTTCATCAAGATTAAAAGCTTTTGCACAGCAAAAGAAACAGTCCACAAAACCAAAAGACAACCGACAGAATGGGAGAAAATATTTGCCAATGACATATCAGATAAAGGGCTAGTATCCAAAATCTATAAAGAACTTATCAAACTCAACACCCAAAGAACAAAAAATCCAATCAAAAACTGGGCAGAAGACATGAACAGACATTTTTCCAAAGAAGACATCCAAATGGCCAACAGACACATGAAAAAGTGCTCCACATCGCTCGGCATCAGGGAAATCCAAATCAAAACCTCAATGAGATACCACCTCACACCAGTCAGAATGGCTAGAATTAACAAGTCAGGAAACGACAGATGTTGGCGGGGATGTGGAGAAAGGGGAACCCTCCTACGCTGTTGGTGGGAATGCAAGCTGGTGCAACCACTCTGGAAAACAGTATGGAGGTTCCTCAAAGAGTTGAAAATAGAGCTACCATACGACTCAGCAATTGCACTACTGGGTATTTACCCCAAAGATACCAATGTAGGGATCCAAAGGGGTACATGCACCCCAATGTTTATAGC
Source organism: Zalophus californianus (assembly GCF_009762305.2). Classification (NCBI taxonomy): domain Eukaryota; kingdom Metazoa; phylum Chordata; class Mammalia; order Carnivora; family Otariidae; genus Zalophus; species Zalophus californianus. Next base: position 30,323,376 of record NC_045599.1, on the reverse strand, counting down.
AGCAATGTCCACAATAGCCAAACTGTGGAAAGAGCCCAGATGTCCATCGACAGATGAATGGATAAAGAAGAAGTGGTATATATACACAATGGAATATTATGCAGCCATCAAAAGGAATGAGATCTTGCCATTTGCAACGACATGGTTGGAACTGGAGGGTGTTATGCTAAGTGAAATAAGTCCATCAGAGAAAGACATGTATCATATGACCTCACTGATATGAGGAATTTTTAACCTCGGGAAACAAACTGAGGGTTGCTGGAGTGGTGGGGGGTGGGAGGGATGGGGTGGCTGGGTGACAGACATTGGGGAGGGTATGTGCTATGGTGAGCGCTGTGAATTGTGCAAGACTGTTGAATCACAGATCAGTACTTCTGAAACAAATAATGCAATATATGTTAAGAAAAAAAAAAGAAGATAGCAGGAGGGGAAGAATGAAGGGGAGTAAGTCGGAGGGGGAGACGAACCATGAGAGACGATGGATTATGAAAACAAACTGAGGTTTCTAGAGGGGAGGGGGCTGGGGGAATGGGTGAGCCTGGTGATGGGTATTAAAGAGGGCACGTTCTGCGTGGGGCACTGGGTGTTATGCACAAGCAATGAATCATGGAACACTACATCAAAAACTAATGATGTATGGTGATTAACATAACAATAAAAAATTAAAAAAAGAAGAAGCAGACAGACCTGGTTTTGAGTACTGGCTTGCACATTTTTTAGCTGTGTGGTGTTGGGAAGTTACTTTGCCATTTCAAATATTTTAACTTGCTTTTTCACGTAATTTGTTATAAACATCTACCTGTGTTAGTACCTACCGATCTCCCTCCTCTTTTATAATAGCTGGACAAGATCTCATGAAGGGATGTGTTGTAATTGAGGTAACTGTTTCCGACAGATGGTGATATGGACTGAATGTTTTGTATGTTGAAGTCTTAAGCCTCACTGTGGCTGTATTTGGAGGTGGGACCTCTAAAGATGTAATGAAGGTTAAATAAGATCATCAGGGTAGGGCCCTGATCCTATAGGACAGGTATCTTTGCAAGAAGAGACATCGCAGAGCTCCCTGGATTGCTCTCTGTATGCACGGGGAAAAAGCCTTATAAGGACATAGTGAGAAGGTGCCTGTCCATCCGCAAGTCCGCAAGTGAGGACGAGAGCTCGCACAAGAAACTGACCGTGGTGGCAACTTGATCTCAGATTCCCCTGTATCCAGAACTGTGAGAAACAAAAGCCTCTTGTCCAAGTCACCCAGGCTGGGGTATTTTGTTCAGGCAGCCCAAGTAGGGTAAAGTAGATGCACATTCAAGTTGATGATTTTCCCTTGCCGTAGATCATTAAGATGCACATGTTTGCATAACGTGTTGACTTGCTGGCTCATAGGATATTTCTTTTTCTCTCCTTTCCTTTTAATACTAAAATTTTCATATATACCAAAAAGTTGAGGGAGTAATATAATAAACTCCTATATACCCATCCACCTCTATTTAACAATTGTTAGCGTTGAGAGACTTGGCAAATTAATTGCCCTCCAAAAAAGGCTGTTACCAGCTTGTACCACCCTAACCCCTACCACCCACCACACGCACACATACACACACACACACACAAACACACACACACACAGTGTAAGAGAGAGGATGCTTTTAGTTTTAACACAGAAAAAGAGTTCTCAGGTTCTTGGTTTGAAGGGGAAGGAAAATCTCTCTTCTCAGGAGGGGTACCTTTGGTCAGATGCATCTTTTTATCCTCTGCGCCTTTGGCCTAATCTATCTGTGTCCCCGCCCGCTGCCATTCCCCCGTCCTTGGGCGCACACGGTCAGCCGCCTCTACACTGCCTGCCTGACTTAGCCACGTAGCCCGTGGGCCCCTTTGTTCAGCCTCTGATGAACATGGCCGGTGCCTTGCATGGAAAACTGAAAATGGTGACAGAGGTCTTCCCAAAGACCATTCTTCTCCGGTTCCAGCAAAATTCTGTGGGCGGAATCTTTTTTGTATTCTGTGAGGCTCTGTCGTCAGCTAGTGAACAAGCCCCTCCGGAGAGGAGAGGGAAGCAAGATGCATGCACAAGTTACCATGGGGACAGACAAGCTGTAATAAATGTTTGGGATCTTAGCTTGACGAGGTTTTAGCAGTTTGGAGTAATTTCTTTGTCATCCATCCATTAAGTCACTCCTAATGAATCCCTGGGAGTGTCTGCTCTTCAGATGAACCACGCGGTTGAGCATGACTCAGGCAGAGAGCAGTCTTAAAAGCAACAAGGAGATAACAAACATTCATTAATTGGTCAACTTTTTGTAAATTGAGTGGCCTCTTGTCTGTGGAAGTTTCCTGGAGTTACCGGCTTGGACCACAAGTTCATGTGGCTGTTTTAGACAATGTCTTGGCTCGTTTGACTCAGCGGGTAGGCTTGTTGCCTCCCAGAATCCTGTGTGCCTTCGTTTTCCTGGAGGTTCCTTACAGGAGGAAAGGAGGCTCTCAGAGCTGGCCACAGAGACCTCCACCCTGAGACCCCTTCTTACTTGGAGGGTGAGAGTATGCAGCTTGTTTCTTTTTACCAAAGTGCTACTTTGGCTGAAACAGGTGTACCCCCTCTCCACTGACATCAGCGTGAGAGGATGTGCCAGAGGTGACCGGGCTCTGCCCTGTGCATCTCACTGGGGACTTGGAGGGCCCTGGTCCTCTGGAGTCCTCCCTGTGCTTTCCAGGCCCTTCCTGGTGATGCCACCCTCTCCCATTGTATCACATACCACCCCTGCTCCAACCTGTCAGGAGCCCAGCGAGACACTTCAGTTCCCCAGATTTGCCTCGGTTTCTCTGGGGAAGAAAGGTGCCTCCTATCTGGAATGTTCTTCATCCTATCACCTGGCTTGAACCCATTTTCCATAGATGTCTGTCTGTCAAGGAAGTCTCACTCTCCCCCGAGAGGCCAGGCGAGGTCCTGTGCCTTCTCCCCTAACACACTGAACTTCACCTCCTGTTGCCTGTCTTCCCTCAGAGCTGTGAGCCCCTGGGGGGCAGGAATGCGGTCCTGTTCCCTCTGGAGGTGCCAGCCACCAGCCTGCACAGAACAGAGGCTCTGCAGGTGTTAATGAAAAAAATTCGAGTGTGTGTCAGTGCCCCAGGTGACTCTTGGGGACTCTGTGACCAACCCACAAAATGGAACATGCCCTCGTCCCAGCGGCTCTGCGGTGGTCTCCTGCTCCACTCTCCCAGGGGTTACTTACGGCCCTTTGCCCGTGAGCTCTCAGGATGTGCCCACGGACAGCGAAAAGGCTTGGCTCTGGATTTTAAAATCATTGTAGCTCATTACAAAGTAACTTGAACTGGAAAACAAGTTTAGAAACAATTAAGATAATTAAAATATCACAACCTTAATTGAGACCAAGCAGTGAGCTTAAAAACTGAAATGAATTTTTAAAAAAATGACACGAAGCCTATAATGAATTTGCTTTCGAGTTCAGTGTTTTCCATTTTACCACATCTCTCTGCAAATTAATTTGTTCCTCTTTTCTTCTTGGAAAAAAGTTTTTTTGTAAACGTTATTAAGCGAATTAATTGGACATGTGGTCTGTGCCCGTTGACCCTTGATTGGTGTTGGGGAACGGGCAGGAGAGATGAAGTGAAGCACCCGTGGGGGAGCGCTCTGTGACAGGGACACTAGCCTCGTGTGGTCCACAGAAATCCTCAGGCATCATGAGGGGAGCAGGGCAGGTGCAGGGATCCGGGGCTCTGCCATCCCTCGAGCAGTGCTGCATCCTGTCGCCAAGCCTGTGGTGGGAGAGAGAGAAACTTGGAGCACAAGCTCCTGAAATCATTAACCCCTTGACAAGGAAGCTTCTAGGCCTGCTCTCAGTTATCACTCACACTAAGCTCGCTCTCCCTACCTCTTTCCCTGAGCAATTTCCCTGCGTCTTATTAAAGGGCCTCTCAAATGCCACTTATCATTCTGATCCGTTACCATTCCCTTTAGAAAGTGGAACCGCACAGCCCTGTCCACTGTCACCATGGGCCTGGGGGCTGCTTGGAAAAGCACATCTGGGAGGCCACATTTAAAGGGAAATCACGCACTCCCTTCACCGTCCTAACCCCCTCTCAATCTCAACGTTGCTGTTTTTCAGACTCAGAATGTACCGTGGTGATTCAATGAACACCGACAGCTTGATTTATTACTGTTGTGTTGTTCTGCAAAGTTCATTTACTCAAAATAATTCGCATACATGTTTGAAGTATTCAGACTCTGGTAATTATTTTTTAGCAGACTTTATTTCTGTATGCAAATTGTTAAGTATGTGCGTGGAGTTAAGGGACTGATTTTCATTTATTAGTATTTTTGGTTGGATTTTTTTGTGTTTGTTTTGAAGAAGTGCCGGCTTCGAGAATTAGAGGGATGGTGATTTATAGTAGTTAGCCTAATGGTAGCATGCCACATGGCAGGGCTGCAGAAGGAAAACTGACCAGAACAGTAGTCTGTGGAGTTAGCTGGACGGTTGCCGTGTTCAGAGAGGCAGCAATCAGAGGGTGCGGTTGCCCAGGGCTGGACACCTCACCTTCTCAGGAAGCCCTGGGGTCTGTGTGCGGTCCATGGGGCCCATCCTGCATGGTCCAGCCTGGGCACACCAGATTCCCTGGCTGCCCCTTACTTAGACCCCTTGCGTCTCTTTCTGCCCCGAGGACTTCCCAAGAACCTGGTGTACTTGGGCTCTCTACCTGGTATGAGGTGTGGCCCCATAGTCAACTCCTCAAAGGAGACCCTAGGTAATTCTCACGCTGCTAGCCATTGAAGGTGAGGAGTCAACTGATCGGGTGTCACATTCCCTCTGCACCTCTCATTGGTGATTCTTTAAGACCTTCATTTGCAGAATGGGTACATTAACAGAAGCCCCCTCTTTGGGTGGTTTGGAGAATTAAATATGGTAATCCAGTTAGAGGGTTTGGTCCATTGCCTCCATGTCTGAAGCTGTGGGTAAGTGTCAAGGTATCCATGTTATTATGAAGGCTTCTTATTCATTCTGGGGACAAAGTGCTCAAAAAATGAGCAGACAACTGCGAGGTGTGTTACCTATACCAAGTCTGTTTTAAGTACTCACAGATATTAACTTGTGTAGTCCTCCTGACAACCCAAGCAGTAGCAGGTGGCATTACCCCTCACTGTGTAGAAGAGGCAACTGAGGCACGAGCACATCGCAGAGCCGGCATTCAAACTCGGAATCGCTGGGCCCGGAGCCCGCTCTTCCGTACTCCACATGGCTCACTCAGTTGCTCTGAGATGGCACTGTCCACGCGGGACATCTGGGCCACAGGATGGACGTGGATGTTTGTGGAGTTGCCTGCAGAGAGAAAGAGTTTGGCCCGAAAGCTGGTCATGCAGTATTTCAGATTTTGCTCTCCATCACCCTGTCGGTTTCCACTCTGCCACATGGTCCAGTGAAAATCGCTGGGGTTCTGCAATGCTGAGCACCTGTCAGGGAAATGCTGAAGCTGGTACCTTGGTGGGGGCTGCCTGTGGTCTGGTCTTCGAGTCTCTGGAGCTCCATAATGTCTGACTCGCTCCCGTGTTGAGGAGGACCCGCGAACAGTTGGCATGGTCGTCGTTAGCGGTCATCTGGTAGTCATTCTGCAAGTTGGATTAATTTTGCATGCGTCTTGGAAAGCAAGTCAGAGTTGGCTGGGCAGCCACTCTGGGGTTGGGGGTGGGAGATACTGCCCAAGGAGAAGGTCACTCACCTAGGACCGGGCAGTCCCTGCTGTGAATTTCCGGAAGGCCCAGCCTCGGGGGACTCTGTGAGCGGACACAGCACCCCCCCGCCCCCCCGCCACCACCACCACCATTTACCTCCCAGATGCAGCCCTCAGCTGAAGAGTTCAAAGTGAACGCCCTGTCCCTGGGGCTTGAATCAGTCTCTTTTTTTCGTCCTGCAGCTCATTTTCTTCTGCTAAGCTTCAGGCACCTGGGCAGTCCCTCGGGGAGTAGGCTCTGCCGCATGACTTCCCAGGGACCAGACCCGGGTCTTGTTGCTGACTGGCCAAAAAAATGCACCCTGCCTGTGTGGACAGTGGCTGAGGCTGCTGCAGCAGAGGGGGCCTCCCCGAGCTATTCATGTAGCAGAAAGGCCTCTGGCTGTTGTGGGTTCAGATCCCCTGAGACTTGCCCTGCAGCCATCAGAAGAAGGTGATCTTGAGACTTGGGGCCTGCTCCGGCTGAGAGGAATCAGGACTTCTCTAAGCGCAGGGGTATCGTGGTGGTCGAGGGACCCAGCCATGGAGGGGATGATGGCATTTCTCACGGCAGGTTTGTTGTCCGTGCTCGGGACGCCCGTTTGTGTAACCGCATACGTGTGTGGGGAGGACATGGGGAAACCTCACCTCCTCTGGTTGGGGAGAGAAGTTATGAAAGATTTACGGCCTAAATAGGCTTTAGGCCTGGAGCTGGGAGATGGTACAATTGCTTTTGTTTTGCGGAGAATTTCCTGTGGCCTCTGTTCTGCTATGAGCAGCTGAGGAGTGCTTATGAGCTCAGCTGGCTCTGGAAAGCGTTGCAGTTTGGCAACTGCTGTTGTGGGAGACCCTCTCTCCGCTGCCTGGGTTGAATTGACATCCCCTCCCTGCCCCGCGTCATTCCCACCTGCAGGCCACACTCACTCATCCGATGGAGTGTCTTTCAATGGCCCAGATGTGCCTCCCTGCGCTGGCGTGTGCTGGTCTTCATGCCTCGATTACCCCCGCATTCTGCCCCTCCTTCAAGATCCAGTTCACGTATTTTTTATTTTAAGATTTTATTTATTTATTTGACACAGAGAGAGACACAGCGAGAGAGGGAACACAAGCAGGGGGAGTGGGAGAGGGAGAAGCAGGCTTCCCGTGGAGCAGGGAGCCCGATGTGGGGCTCAATCCCAGGACCCTGGGATCATGACCTGAGCCAAAGGCAGACGCTTAACGACTGAGCCACCCAGGCGCCCTGATCCAGTTCACATATTAATGCTTCATTAATCCATGCCCCAGAAATTGATCTCTATTTTTCACTCGAGCTCTGTTATCATTTTATATGCCCGTCAGGACCCTTATCTCCTCCCGCCTTGCACAATAAATATTTATGTGTCAGCTTGTCCCCCTCCTTATCATATCAGAACTTTGTGTGGTATAGAACGGTCTCGCGCATCCTCACGTTAGTCACAAAATTTAAAATAAGCTTATTGATGCACACAGTCCATGTTGATTGAACTGGAGCCAAAAAAGTCTATCCTCAAGGACTTCTCTACGTTGTAGGAAATAAGTAAAGGTAGGCATGGATGAAGTCATAAAAAGCAGTTGTAGCCAAATAACCAAAGAGGGAAAAGTAGCTCTTGGTCCTTGAAGCATGTAAGATTCTAAAGGATTTTTAAAGTAATTCCTGCCCGAGATGGAGATGCTGAAACTCCCCAAAGCACAAAGGAATCACTATCCTGGTGTTAAAGAAGAACATGTGCCCAGACACAGAATTCCCCCTGGTTTGGGGATTCATTGTGATCCCCATCAGCCTAAGAAAACAGCACGGAGTGCAAACACATGGTCTGCTTATTTCCCACTTGTTTGAGTAGAAAGAGAGATTAAATTTCCCTGGAGGTCCTAACCCCCCTCTTCTTGTTCTTATTGCCTCAGCCCTGGACCCATCCAAAGACCCCTGCCTGAAGGTGAAATGCAGCCCTCACAAAGTATGTGTGACCCAGGACTACCAGACTGCTGTGTGTGTCAGCCACAAGTACCTGCTCCCCAGGTAAGGCAGGAGCCCAGGAGGTGCTCTCCAGCTGTCAGATCTGGGGGTACCCAGTCTCTGGGGGATGGGGAGGGGGAGGAGAGCAGGTGTTTCTGTTGCCATTTTTTTTTTTAAAGATTTTATTTATTTATTTGAGAGAGAGAGAGCACGAGTTGGGGGCAGAGGGAGAGGGAGAAGCAGGCTCTCCACTGAGCAGGGAGCCCAGTGAGGGACTCGATCCCAGGACTCTGGGATCGTGACCTGAGCCGAAGGCAGATGCTTAACCGTCTGAGCCACCCAGGCGCCCTTCTGTCGCCCTTTTATATGGTGTTTGGTACCTGCAGTCCTGCTGGGTATGAATCTCAATTCTCAAACACAGATTTGCAAAGAATTTCAATATCTGTATTTGCTTTAAATCAACTTATATGTCTCTGAGCCCACATCTGAGCAGATGAACAGAAAATCCCTTCTTGGTCATTGGGGCCATTCCTCCTTCCAAAATGACCCCAGAGATCCAGGAAGCATATAGCCAAGGAAACAGGGTCTGAGCCTTTCATCTCCTGGTTGCCACCGACCTCACTGTGATAATCCTTTGAGGTTCCTTGAGGTCTGCAGGCTGTCTGCTTTCATGCCCATATAGGCTGTGGGCATCTTTGTCAGACTGGGTGCCCTGGTTTGGGGTCTTCCCTCCTCAGGACCCCCACACCACCATTCCTCCTGAGAATGTGTCTTAACTATTTTCTCAGGCTGCAGCACCTGATCTCCCTTCTTCCCCAGCCCAGGGGGAGATAGGTCTCCCCACTCTCCTTTAGGATCCTTAAAGCCTTTGCCTCTATTTTTTTATTTTATTTTATTATGTTATGTTAATCACCATACATTATATCATTAGTTTTTGATGTAGTGTTCCATGGTTCATTGTTTGCGTATAACACCCAGTGCTCCATGCAGAACGTGCCCTCTTTAATACCCATCACCAGGCTAACCCATCCACCTACCCCCCTCCCCTCTAGAACCCTCAGTTCGTTTCTCAGAGTCCATAGTCTCTCATGGTTCATCTCCCCCTCCGGTGCCCCCTCATTTTTCCCTTCCTACTATCTTCTTTTTTTTTTTTTTTTTTTTAACATATATTGCATTATTTGTTTCAGAGGTACAGATCTGTGATTGAACAGTCCTACACAATTCACAGCACTCACCATAGCACATACCCTCCCCAATGTCCATCACCCAGCCACCCCATCCCTCCCACCCCCCACCACTCCAGCAACCCTCAGTTTGTTCCCTGAGATTAAGAATTCCTCATTATCAGTGAGGTCATATGATACATGTCTTTCTCTGATTGACTTATTTCTCTCAGCATAATACTCTCCAGTTCCATCCACGTCATTGCAAATGGCAAGGTCTCATTCCTTTTGATGGCTGCATAATACTCGTGTGTGTGTGTGTGTGTGTGTGTGTGTGTGTGTGTGTGTGTGTGTGTGTGTGTGTGTGTGTGTGTGTGTGTGTGTACATACATATACCACATCTTCTTTATCCATTCAAGCCTTTGCCTCTTACCTTCTCCCAGCTTTGTCCATCCAGTGGGCTTAGGCTTTTGTAGGGGACAGAAAGAACCTTTGAATTGGGGCTATTTGTGCCTTCAATCCTACAAAAGTATTTGAAGCAAGAACCAGCACATGCATACACACACCCACACGAGGCTTTCTTTACCAGTGGGGTTGGTTTGGTGGGGGTGGGAGGTCATTTCAGTGCCTAGTCTCCCTTCTTCCTATACTGCTGTACAGTCGAGAAGTGTGGCACTAGGCATCGGAATCATCCCACTGGTTTTGGATTTGGCCATGTGCTCTGCCATGCACCTGCTCTCTGCCATGACCTCAGGCGAAGAGCAGCCTTTCTGGGACTTCGTTCCCACTGAAATGTACCTCCTGTGGCTTTAGCTTGTCAGCTCCATTTTGACCCTGGGACCATGTAGGATGTCCTGCCCCTTCCTGCACTTCTTGAAGTCTAATCAATGATGGTCCCTTTGGGTGCTCCTCTTGGGACCTGTTCTGATTTTCTTCAGTTCCCTAAGTGGTCTCCTCTGAACCTGCCTGGGAAGCTCCATTATGGTCCAGCAGAGAAACCGCCTGGAGCAGAGCCCTCACCCTCTCTGCCTCTGCAAGGCTGGTCCCTGCAGCTCCTGACCCAGCCTCCATGGTCACCTAAAAACAGTGATCCTTTGTCTCTGTAAGCCTGAGATGCAAGGTATATTGTGTTTTGCTCTTTCCCGCAGACTGGAGTGTTCTCCCTGGAAGTAAAGGTAGATCTCATCCCTGAACCCCAGCATGTGCCAGGCATGGTGCTCAGCACCACATCCTTGAGTTCTTCCAGCCATTTTTGTCAAGTTGGTATTTATTTTTGTCTCCACTCTGAAAATGACAGAAGTGAGACAGAGAGAGGCAGTAGCAGTAGATACCCAGAAAGTGGCAGCTATTATTCAAACCCAGGACTGTCCAGCCCCAAAGCTTATGTTTCCCATTACTACCGTATGTTGGCCTCTCTCTTCATCCTGTCTTTGTCCGTTCATTCGCTATCATTTAACAAAAAGGTATTGAGTACCTACCATGTGCCAGGCTAGTGTTACACACTGAAGCTTCCCACTTTGCTACCCTTGAGGAAAATCTTGTTCGCTGTGGAGTGGGATGTAAAAAAGTTGGTTGTTGTTATTACTAGAAAATGTTTTTAAGGCGTGAAAACTCTGAGAAAACTAGCCTAGATTCTTCTGCATATGATTTCTTCCTTCTCTGCAGGTGGTAAGACGGGGCCTCTTTTGCCACAAATACCCAAATACGCTTTTTGGGATAGTGCTCTAGGTTTCAGCTGTCTGGTTGTGTCTGCGTGTGTATGGGTGTGGGACATGGATGGTCTGTTGCCTGTCTCCTGGAATATAGCCTGTGTGAAAGTACTGCACAAGAGATTTTTAGCATTACACTCCAAGCTGTGCAAGGGGGAGGCTGGAACCGGGCATGTCCAGGTGTAAGTGGTGTGTGTCTGGGCACGCCATGTTTCCGTGTGGGAGGCGTCACCCCTTGTTTACTTGTGTTCCAGGTGTACTCCTCATCCCCCTCCTCTCCTGGTGGCCACAAAATTACAGTCACTAAGAGCAGGGATTTGGGAATGAGCCCAATCTGGGCTCTGTTCCCGAGCTGGCTGCTTCCTTGCTCTGTGACCTTGGCGAGGTACTTTACCTTTCTGAGTTTGTGCATTTTCATGTACAAAATGGATTTAATGAAAACACTTACCCATTCCTCTTTCCCCTTCATTGGGATACATCCTCTAGTGACTCTTCAAGAGGGGGTTTCCAGGCAATAAGTGTTGCTAGTCCTTGCATGGGGATTCTGTGCACGCACGTTCTTGTGTGTGCGGGTTCAGTGAGATGTACGTGCATCAGGAATATAGTGTAGCATCACGTCGTGATGGCTTACCTTCCAGTTGCTAAAACAATTATGATCATAGTTATTGTTACTGTCTCATTCATTCTGGAAGGTCAGCCAGGAAAACCCACAGTAGCATGCTCCTGAGAAGAAGGTAGCCCCCTCCAGGTGCCCTGCCTCCTTCCCAGCGGGACTGTGCCTGCTTTTCCTTCCTTCTGGAGGAAGCTGTGAGGTTTAGCATGAGGATTACAGTGTCGTTTCTGCTGCCCTCTTTGTGATTCACAGCAGGTAAGGACTAAGAAGATGACTGCATTTCTCATGATAGGGACCTTTTGTTCATTGGAAAAACAGCCCAAAGAGGAGGCTGTGATTGAGACAGCATGCCCACTCCCTTAGGATGATTTGGGAGGTGGTCTGGGCCAGGGATGCTCGCCAGTGGTGTTGGCTCCGACTGTGCGCCCGCCCTCCCAGCTCCTTCTCGGAGGCTGAATTACTCGGCCTGCCGTATCAGCCGAGCACACACCTCTTCTTAGGGTCTTGGACATCTTCCCAGATGAAACATCTGTCCTGCCACATTCTACTTCAGGGGTCCCCTCTGACCATGGAGATGGTGTTGACAACTCTATTTATTCACCAATCAGGGAAGTAATCTTCCTCTCCGTGAAACATCTGTAGGCAATCCCATCAGCCAGTCTGGCCTGTGCGGCAGCTCAAGAGGCAAATCCCGCTTGCCAGATCATCAGCAGTACATACACATGGAGCGGCGGCTGGGCCGGCCATAGGCTGATCACGAGGCTGCAGACTTAAGCTGTCTTGTCAAGTGTATTGAGACAGAGGACAGTGAGCACATCAGCGAGAGAATTTCATTAGCTTTCCTTGCCCATGGAGAGGGAGTGAGTGGAGAAGCTATTTGACATTCATGTCTGTGACCACGGAGTGTCTGGGAGGACAGGCCAGCATTTTGGTGGGGTCTCAAGTGGGCCAACCGGCTTCCCTCGACTGGAATTCACCTTTATTAGGGTGGTATTTGGCTTTGGGTTTGCATTTGGTTTGGTCTAGAGGCTTTAGCTAGTCTTACATTCTCTTTGGAGAATTCTCCTTGGAAATTCTTTGTTTCATCTCTTCCTACTGTTGAGCCACACTGAGCGGGCTGGGGAGATGGTGAATTCTTGGTAGTATGTTCACCTTTTAGGTTCTTCAAAGGGGCCATTTATGCACTGAAGAGCCCTGTGAAGGCTGCCTGGAGTTGGAAAGCCTCTGAGATGATTTTTTAAAAATATCTTAATTGATTTTTGGTATAACAGTCTTTGGTGCTTATTACAGCAAACACTAAAAATATAGAAAAATGAAAAGAAACAGGAAATAGGCAATGGTCGCACAAGCTAAAAACAGCAATTAAACATTCCTTCCATTCTTTTTTCTAGTCATGGGTTTTATCCATTGGTTTGTTCCTGTTAAAACTCGATCGTCAAGTGGTGCCTATCCTATATATAAAGATTTGTATTGGGCTCTTTTCAGTTAATTTTTATAAATGAGTATTTTCATGATACTACAACTCTTTGTAGATACAAAGTTTGTAGACTGTCATAACATAGTATACAGAAGATTAACTTGAAATGGACCTAAATATGAGTTAAGAATATAAAACTTCTGAAAGAAAGCAGGAGTAGTAACCTTGGGTCTGACAGAGATTTCTTAAATAGGGCACAACAAAAAGCGTGAACTATAAAAGCAAGAAATAATAAAAAAAATTGAATTTCATCAAAATTAAAAACTTGATCTTCAGAACACATAGTAATAAAAGGATTAGCCATACTAAGAGAAAATATTTACAAAACACAGGTCTGACAAAAGGTTTGTATCTGGATTACGCAATGAAAGCTATGTCCTACAAAGACTCACTGATGAATATTCATAGCCGCTCTACTTGTACTAGCCAGGAGCTGGAAGCAACCCAAGAAGGTCCATCAACAGGTGAATGGATAAACAAATTGTGGTACATCCATGCAGTGGATTACTACTCAGCAATAAAAAGAGATAGGCTATTGATGCATGCAGTAGCATGGATAAATTTCATTATAACTATGCTGAGTGAAAGGACATAGTCCAGAAAAGAGTATAGACTCTATAATTTCTATTTACCTGAAATCCTAAAGAATGCAAGCTAAGCTGTGCTAGTAAAATGCAGATCATTGGTTGTCTGGGAGAACAGGTCAGTGGGGTGTCGGAGCATTCTTTAAAGCTAGATAATGCAGGTTGGATCTTTAGGGAAATAGTCGTAGTCTGGTCTTAGATGCCAAAAATCCCTCCGGCAAAAGAACTCATTGGGGGAGGAAGAGTTTTTTAATGCAACAATGTGTTATTCTCCCTGACTTAGATTTTGGAAATACCATCTTAGGCTTTCTTAAAGAGAATGCCCTCTCAGGAGACAGAGATGGACAGAAAGTCATACAACCCACAGATGGCTCTGCCCTTAGGGATTCGCTGCCAGTCAGCACGGCTGGTTCTGATTTATTGCTCTGGGTGGGCAGGAGCTGGGGGTGGGAGTCTCCCTACAGAGCGATGAACATTGATTTTACCTCTCTGTTGCCATTGATTTTCATTTGGAGAATGGAAAATTGAAGCATTTGTTTTAAGCCTTGCAGACAAGCCGCATTCTCAAATTCTGCAAGTGTATTGTGAACGGGAGGAAAAGGGTGTCAGGATGGGACTTAGAATATCTGAGCATACCCTTGGAAGCCTTCTGAGAGCAGTGGGAACTAATCTGTTTTTAAATAAGGAGCCGATGGCCAGTCTTCCCAGTGGGCTAGGCCTCTCTAATGTAATGGCCCTTTATCTCTGCTTCCTAATTATCTGGAATAACAACGAATTCTCTGCACTGGTGAAGAATTCAGATTGAGTCCAGGCTCATGGTGCTGTAGACCAATCTGAGAGCTTTCTGTCTTTTATGTGAACTTGGAAAAAAAGAATCAAAGTGTTTGAGGTCAGAGAAGTACATGACAGAATGTGCCTCAAATACCAAACGCTCAGAGGATATTTGAAAGGATGATGGTTATTTCATCTCAGTTTTGTTTTACAACAAAGCACTGCCTTCTGCTACAGGGGCTTTGAACGGCTTGATTATACATACACATATCCATCTCGGTTTGGAAGACACACAGCCATGTGGAAAGTGGGTGATTCCTCGGCGTCTGCATGGCGTTCTGGTACTTCACAACTCAAGGCCTTGCCAGTGACCAAAGTGTGGTCATGCTTGTGTTCCTTATTACGTTTTCATCTTTATAGAGCTCACACTTCTCCAGGGGGCCCTTGCATTGCCTTGTGTTCTCTTTTAACCTTAAGGGATCTTCCTTTTCCCTGCTCTGGGGCCGGGTGGAGTGCTGGTGAGGGCTTGGTGCTGTTTATAGGGCCATTGATGGAAATTATGGAGCTGAGTTTTGGGTTTGAGCCCACTTCTAAATCAGCCACCTTATTAAATAGGAAAACCATCACTATGATCTCTTTACTCGTGGTCACTGAGGCAAACAAAGGGAGAGTGGTTGGTTCAAGAGATGCCACTTCTTGGCCATGTTAGACATACTTGGCAGAACGGGTCTTGCTGACTTCTCACGGTATTCGGATAGGTCTGCATTATGATCCCCATTTTACAGATGGGATTATTGAGGTGCTGTCAGTAACTCCTTTCCTGGCAAAGGGCCCATAAGGGGCAGATTTGAACCAGAATGGAGGAATACCACACGGCCACCTCTGCGGTAAGAGTCATGGGTGTGAGCTCTCACTGGCTAGTTTGCCTGTTCCATCCATGCTGAAGCCCACCAGTCACCCAGTTAACCTGTCGACCTGCTCCTGGCCCTACAGGTACTATGCACAAGCTGGTGCCCTTCTGTCCTAACTCCTGCCACTAACAGAGCCATTGGTGGGGGTATGACTGACACCCATTTCCTCCTTTTCTGTGCCCAGAGCGGTCATTCTGGGTTCATTTTTCCCCTTGGTGGTTTTTCCAAAAGTTGTCAGTGAAACCACATGTCACCTAAACATAAGAGATACTTATTTAAACCACAGCCTTTTTTTTTTTTTTTTTCTTTCTTTCTTTCTTTTTCCAATGTAAGTATTGTATGCCTCTGCCTGGAAGGACCTAGCTGCTCCTGGGGACTTCAGAGAGCAAGATTTCATAACTTAAGCCAGCCAGTTACCTTCTCTGTTCCTTTATTTTCCTCTCTGAAATTGAGAGTATTGATTACCCGAGCTTGAAGACAAGAGCAGCAGAGAGTAAAAAGCAATTCGCAATGGAGATGTGAGTAACTGTGTAGAATTTTTAGTCCCTTGGAACAAAGGGGATGGAGTGAAAGGCAAATCTTAACTTTGTAAGGCAGATTCACTAGGTGAGTTTTATAAACACATTAAAATCATGACTGTTGGTAAAATTTACCAGACCCAAATTTGGCCTGCCTTGTTTCCCCCTCACCCTTTTTTTAAAACTTTATTGCCAGTGCCCCCACAGGTTATACCCAAAGACGGAGGGCCAAGGAGGGCAGTCACTGAGTGAGCTCGCCTGCGAGTCTGATGGCATCTTGCCTGGCTGGACAGTTGTTACTGAGTGTGATTCTTAGGGACCAGATCCTCTGCTCGGCCAGAGCCCCTCTCTGGCCCTCGCCACCCACGACCACATGTTCATCTCTCCCTCCCAAGTTGCACTGCTCGAGATGCCCTTTCCAGAGAGGGCAGTTTGTATTTCCCGGTGACCCCAATGCAGTGGATCGGTGTCTTTCTTTCTTTCTTTTTTTTTTTTTTTTTGAGCCATGTTCTCTCTGTAGGAGATAGGAAAGGTTTTATCTTTGAATTCCCAGAATGTGCATGGGCCCAGAAACAAAGTTGCTGGGAAGCTAGAAAGCCACGAGTGTGTGGAGCTGGAACAGGCACTGACGTTCGCCCCGCCCTCTGGACTCCTCCGCCTGCCTCTGTTGCAGAGCCTGCATGCGCTCCGCTGCTGCGTGGTCCTCCCTGGGATGACGGTTGCGTTTGCTCTGTTGATTGCTGTCCTTGCCCATTAAGAAACGGACAGAGAGGCAGATTTCATGCATCAGATTTAAATGGATTAGAAGGAGGAGGTTGAGGTGGGTGTGCAGGTTTTGAAGAGGCAATCACTAGGTGTGATTTCCACCAGGGCTCAGGGCGTGCTGGGAAGCACACAGGTGTGAAGCATGACATTAGCACGCTCATCCCTAAACACTAGGGAACAGACCAAGTCCAGCCCCCCTGCGACTCACTGACGATGTTCCGTTGCCCATGCATTCTGGGGGCCCTTTATAGCATCCAGAGAGAGGAGTATCCAGGTATCCTGGGGCAGGGGCAGGGGTGGGCAAAGCCTATGTGGCCCCTTACAAAACACATCATCATCTTTTACAAAAGGGGTCAGACTGAATTTTCCCACTTAGATTAACTTTTGCTTTAATTTTCTGAAATCTCTTTCCTTTGCCTTTGTTATTAATAAATCTGCTGTGGCCTGCTTGCTTTTCTGCTGAAACGCATCAAGATCCCAACTCGTAGGTTTTCAGTTTAGACATTTTATATCAGATTAATTCAACCCATGAACCATGAAAGGCATTCTTTATGGGTATTGGACACCTTAGTAGGGCCCATCTGGGGGCATTGACCATGCAGCTTCTGGGGCCAGAAAATGGACTCAGGATGATTTAGATGGGCATCCAAGGCTATCTTTAGAAGTACTTTTGTTTTAAATGAATGTTCTCAGGCTAATGTCCTGTCTTTAATGTTCCTCATGGAGAGGGTGGGCAGAGGGTGAGGCCTTCCATGCACAGAGGGACAGGAGAGATGAAAGTTAATTAGTTTGGGGACTTTGGTACCTTTCCAAGACACTCTCTTAAATGATGTTTTTAATGGGCACACACTGAAACGGATGCGGCTCTATTACTGGGTTGGGAAAGGCCCTCCTTCCAGCCTGCCTGGCTGTCCGTGATCTTGCCACAGCTGGTTGTGCTGGTGTGTCCTGCCTTTCCATTAAACTGGGAGCAGCACTTTTCATCACCTGGTGGGAGAGAGGAAGCCCTGGCTCCAACGTCCCGTGGCTATGAGTAATTCCCAAGTGCAGGGCAAGGTGACAGGGCTCTGGTCCAGCCTGGAATTCGAATCTTCCTCTTGGGAGATGCTAGGGGAGGCCATCCGTGAATACAGCAAGGCTGATAAAGGGCTTTAGGACTCGAGTCTCTCCTGTCATAATTTTGGCAGGACTAGCCCTCAGAAAACAGCTCACATACACCAGGGATGCTGGGTTAAAGGCCCTTAATTCAGAATCCACTAAGTTGGAGTCTGTGATAATTTCTTGATTTAACAAATATTTATGGAGGCTTCCATTTGCCAGACCCTGCCGTGTGTTTGGAATTCTGTGATGAAGGGGCACGATCTTGCCTTGCGAAGAGCAAAGTCTACAGGAAAAAAAAGATAAAAAAGAAATTAAGTATCTAATAAACTGTCATAGGCACTAGGCAGGATAAGAGCTGGGTGTCCTAACAGAATCCCTTTAGTTGGTTGAACGGGGGCTAGTGCGGGGGGCACATTGGGGAGGTGAGAGGTGCCAGCTGGGCCAAGAGTAGGGAGAAGTGTTCTCAGCGGAGGGAACAGCCTTTGCAAAGGTCCTGAGTCAGGGAAGGGGACGGGACTCAGGGTCTAAAGGAAAGAAGAGGAGAGAGGCCTGTGCTGCAGGAAGGTGGTGATGGAGGGGTTCGTGGCTGCCTGTGATTGGAAGGGGTGGCCGGGCCAGGGCCTGCAGAGCCTTGAAGGCCATGGGACACATTTGGCTCTCAGGCCACTTGAGAAGGGACATCTTGTGTGGCTTTACATAGGAGAGTGGCAGAATTCTGTGCCTTAGGATGGCCTGAGTTTTCTTGCGTTATCATTTTTTTTTTTAAGATTTTATTTATGTATTTGACAGAGAGAGACAAAGCAAGAGAAGGAACACAAGCAGGGGGAGTGGGAGAGGGAGAAGCAGGCTTCCCGCCGAGCAGGGAGCCCGATGCAGGACTCAATCCCAGGACCCTGGGATCATGACCTGAGCCAAAGGCGGACGCTTAACCGACTGAGCCACCCAGGCGCCCCTGCATTCTTGTTTTTTTAAGCCACACCGTGTGCTTTGTGAAAGGAGCCAGAGGTCCTGGGTGTCTCTGTGTGTTCATGTGAAGATCCTGCAGATCTCACGGAAGCTTGTGGCCTGGGAGAGGAGATTAGAGACAAAGATTGTATATAATCAAAGCCAGAAAATTTTAAAAAATGCAATGGAATAAAGTTAAGGTTCCAAGAAGCAGGCAACAATTTCCAGCTGCAGTGGGGTTGGGACAAGGGTGGAAGGCAGAGAAGGGGCAGCATTCACCAGTAGTATTGCTAGTGGTATAAGAGCATGTGAGCACAGTATGGCCCACACACATTGGGACTTGCCCAGTGCCGCACAGCCGGTGCACGGCAGAGATGGGGGGCCAGGGCAAGGCTGCCCCGAAGCTCATCTGCTCTGTCAGGGCCACTCTGCCCTCGAGACACTTTCCTACACTAAATCTCCATTTCCTTTCTAAATGCCAACTTTCACACTAGCCCGTGGCCTTGTGGTAAGGAAGCAGTAGACATAGTGCTGGCACATAGTAAGTGCTCAATTAAAGTTAGTCTCCTGTCTGAGTCTCTAGTTCCTCGGTGTACATCTCCTTGGAGGAATAATCCTTGCAGACCTTGCGGAGTTGCTCAGGCCTACATGAGGTCACACATGCAAGGGCCCTGCTATCTTCAACGTTCTGGATGGTAGCAGTTGTCATGATTGGTAAGTTCCCGCCTGGCAGCGTGTGCCCTTGCTCCTTGTTAGGCTAGTCCCCCTTACTTGCACTGCCCACACTCCCTCTGGGGCATAAGCTCAGGTCTTGGCACATGTTCAGGACATACTGAAGGGATGAATGAGTCACTTAATTCTAGAAAGAAGCTGGAGATTCAGGGCCAGGCTGGTGTCTTTAGTTAGGAGCTCTGGGAGGTCAGCGAGTCACAGAGCAATGCTCCAAGTCACGTCAGGGCTGTTCATATGAAGGCGGGGTATATCCCATTTCCCTTTGTAGGAACTACCATACTCTTGACCATCCAGGAAAATGCTCAGATGGTTCCTGTGAAACCCCACAGGGAAGCCGGAGGCAGTGTGTCAGTCTGGTGTGAAAGTGGTCTTGTTATTATTAGGAAGGGGCAATGTACTCTGGACTCCGCACTCTGTCCTCACCTGGTGGCCTGTTCCTGTGGCACCCTGCCTCTTTGCGCGCCTTCGCTCTCTGCTAAGTGGCGGGACACAACTAAAGGTCCACTGCCCTCTGGAACTCCAGGCTTGGTCTTGGAGGGCATAAGGTATCATCTGTCTCATTGACCCCTCGAGTCTCTCAGAGCTGGAGGTCTGTTCTTCAGAGTGCTGCAGGAGGGCCTTTGAATCTGCCTGCAGGAAGGAAGGGACACGTGCTGGGCATCCACTCTGGCAGCCGCCATGAGCAGGGCCCCTGAGATTGGCACGTCTCCCCCGCAGCTCCCCTGAGATCAGCCTCAGTTCGTCTTCCTCCTTCATCCAGGAGTCTCGCAGGCTCCAGAATCTCTTCTCTGTGAAGTCTGACTCCTCTCTCTCTCGCTCTATGGGACTGGCCCTTCCTGCCTTCCAGAACAAGAAGGGCTGCTTGCAGCCCATGTTGCCTGCTCAGCCAGGAGGAAGCCCAGCGAGGCAGCAGGCACTGTTCTTTTGGGTCCTTCTCTGAGCTGAGGAGAGGCCTGATGCACAGGGGCTGGGTGATGAGCCAGCCCTACCACTGGGAGGGCCTTGGGGCTCCAGTGTGAGCCCACAGTGCACCTGCCAACCGATTGGAACACAATGGGGTAACATTTGATTTCCTGCTAATCTACCCACTCTCCAACTTTACCAGTTCTCCCTGTGCCTTTATTTCATCCGGTGTTATGGGGCAAAGTTGGATTGTTGCTCTTAATGACTCTGTTGAGTACTTGTGGACCTTTGGTGGCATGTCCAAACACTTGGCATCAGAGTGGTACTTGGTAGATAAGGGCAGAGTGGAGGGTTGGGTAATGGTCCCGGCAGGGTGCTGTTGATGGGAGTGTAAATTGGTACACCATTTCTGGTGGGCCTTTTGGCCTCATTGACCCCATGATTCCACTTTGGAAAATCTGTCTCATGGAAATAGAGATGCCCATTAAGATTTGTATACAAGAGTGTTCAGTGCACCTGACTGCAGTATCGTAGAAATGGAAACAACCTCCTCACTGTCCGGTCATAGAAGGATACTTATGCCAATTGTGGTGTGCCTTCTGGAGAATCCCCTTCCTCTAGGTGATCCCTGCCTGAACGCTTGTGGTATTGGGAACTTCCTTCACCAGCCTTCTCTAGACAGACTCTGTCTCTGTACGGCTCTCACTCACTGTGTGAGGTGTCTTCCTTACAGTGACTTGAATGGGTTTTCTGTTGGTAACTTCTGTGCATCGGTCCAGGTTCTGCTGTGGAATAGCACTGGGACCTGTGGATTTATCATTCCCTGTGCCAGCACGTTCTGGAGCATCGCGTCTGTACGTTGAAACGGCTGGGAACCTGAGTATAGCTAGAGTGACTGGTGATGAAGAGCTGCAGGGCACATCCAGGGGACTCGGAACACAGGGCGTAGGATGTCAGAGATGGCCTCCGGGTGAGGTGGCGTGGGAGTGGGCGCTTGCGCAAGGGTGAGAGGATCGTGGCAGCGGAAGATAGGAGCTCAAGAAGACCCAGGCCCGTGGAGTTAGCCTTAGTTCCTGGCCACGTTTCCAGAAAATTCCTCATCAGTGAAGGCCACAGAGCCGTGGCAAGGCTCCCAACTTCTTTCCTGTGACAAGGTGAAGAAAGCTTCCGATCAGGGGCAAAGTTACGGTGCTGATGGGGCTCTTTCTGCCTCCTGCAGTGCTTTGGGGGGCGTGGCCGGCTATGGACGGTGTGTGCGTGATGGTGTCCAGCTCCTCCAGTACCACGTGCCCATCAGCTTCCTGTCTCTGGCTTGTCCTGCAAACCGCAGTGTCCCCGATGTCATACTGTCTCCCCACTTCGGCTTCATTTCACCAGCTTGTTCTTCCCAAGGTAGATCATACATGGCCGTCTCAGGACAGGGTGCATTGTTGCTGGTGACTAGAAAACAAATATGGGAAGCCTTTCTCTCAGGCACATGGCCACAGTCATGAACTGTTCCCCCAGGAATGCCAGCGCATGTTTTCTAAGATGATAGCAGCAGAGCTGATGGTGGAATTGCGTGCACACCTGAGCTTACGAACGGCACCCTCAGTTCTTCCTGCAACGAGTCAAGATTATGAATGCTCAAGGAGGGAAGCCAGATGATATTCTCGGCCTTGGGCTTGCTTATCATTCGATTTTTCCCAATTAGCGTGTCCATTGCTAACGATTTCCACTAAGATCCCAGGGCTGGAAGAGGACCTCTCTTTATCGGGCCGCACACAAAGAAGAGCAGTAAAACGAGACATCAAACAGGGATGCCCAAGGTCAGTGGGTAATAGTCACAATTTCTTTGCTGCCCCCTTTTAGGAAGAGATAGATTTTTTAAGACTGAGTACTTCACTATCCACTATCCTACGGGAATAAAGAAAGCTCAACCGTTCACTTATATTTCCCTAATAGCTTGCCATTACACAGCTGGCTTGGCGTTTTCCTTCACAAAGCAGAATCTTAGTTGGGTTGTGTGTGTGTGTGTGTCCGTCCATGCATGCGGACTGCTGATGCTTATAGGTCTCCGTGGCCACATTTGTATACCAAGCTGAACTCTGATTTCAAACCCCACTGTCTCTGCCTCCCAGGGCCCCTTGCTGCCCCTGGCCGAGCTCTGTCACTCTCTTAATAGGAGGCGACTGCAGACAGAGTCCCCAACCCGTGGTTAGTGGAGTTTACATAATCACATCAGCCTGCTAATCTTCCTGGTCAGGAAACACCGAGAGCATGTTCTCGGCTAAAAGTAGGTTTGACGAGGATCCCTGGATGTAGATACTCAGTTTCAAGTATAAGGAAACGTTGATTGCAAGTAAGGTCTAGAAATGTCTTTGTCCTCTGGCAAGTTCCTTTTCTTCCTGCCCTTTGTGCGGTTTTGACCACACACATGGCTTCTGACACTGGTAAATGGAGAATGGCTGGGGGCGGGGGGGTGGGGGGGGTGTTTCCGAAATGGACGTCACATTGCTTGCTGTGTAGAGATGTTCTTGGACAAGGTAGCAGTCTGTGAGAATCTTCAGCTTCTCAAGATGTAAGAATAAAGGAGTTAAGGCCACACCTACCTCACATCAGTGCAGACGTTCAGAGTAATTAAATAAGATCATTACCCTTTAGTAATAGTGGTGACACGTGATGTGTGTTAGAGCAGTCTGTCAGTTACAGGGCTAGCATCGGCTTTGGATTCTTTGCCCAATTTCTGGCACATAGCAGGTATTTACTAAGTGTTTAGTGAAAAAGTAAAGATTGTGTTTAGAATCCTAGCTGCGTTTAGGATGTTTATACCTTCAGTTTTGATAGCTTTCCTTGAACAAAGGCTCAACATAATTTGGAAATTTAGTTTGGATACAGTGATCTGACCCCTTAGTCTCCCCTGAAATCTTTGAGGCCCGGTCACCTTTATTTAGGTGAACTAAGTCCCCTTTTTTCCCAGCAGAGAGAGAGACAGACAGACAGAGCAGAAGCACGGGGAGTGGGAAAGGGAGAGGCAGACTCCCCACTGAGCAGGGAGCCCGATGTGGGGCTCGAACCCAGGACCCCGGGAACATGACCTGAGCCGAAGGCAGATGCTTAACCGACTGAGCCACCCAGGCCTCCCTAAACCACCCTAGCTTCTTTAAACACAACTGGAGACACGGGAGACGCAGTCAGGTGTGCGTTTGGCAACCTGCATTGTTTAAAAATTCTGAAAATGCATTTTTGTTTTTTAGATTTGGAACAAATTAGATGAGCAGCACATGATTGTCAGTCGGGCAATAGCCGTGTAGAGTCACCAAGCAGAGGTCCTTTTCTCAGACCCTCAGGCCTCCCTCGCCTTCTTCGCCACCTTGAGTTCATTTACACAGTCGCATACAGTGTTTTTGGAAACTGTCATCTGGCTCTTGACTCTTCTCATCTATGAAGAGTAGATGCATCCCCAGCTGCCTCGGCCATGACACAGCTCAGGTGACAGGCAGGTCATGGAGACTCGGGTTGACCTTGACCTATACCTGGAAGATGATCCTGCTTTTAGAATTGCTGACATACCAGGCACATAATTTTTTGGTGGCCCTGACTCTGCTCTAAAACTGTAAAAACACACAGTTTTTCTATGGGTTTGAAGGTGCTTTAGAAACCTGTTGATGATGGTTTGGAAGCATGCCTGTGAACCGATGGCTCTCTCCTTATTCCGGGGCTTGAGGTGTTTGAGCCGTGACGTGGAGTATATCATGAGCTTCACCGACCTTACCTGGGTCACCTCCGATGGGGAGAAGCCTTGGGAGGAGTAAATGAGACACATCACTGAGTAAAGGGCTTAAGACAATGCCTGGAACTTGAGAGCTTAAAACATGTTAATTACTATTGGTGGTAGTAATAATAATAGTATCAGGAGAATAGTAAGTCCTCACTAAATGTATAGCTACTGTTGTTATGCATTTGCCATTTTAAATTTCAAGCATTTGTAAGCAGCATGTCTTTGTACCACGTGGGTGCCCAGTAGCACGTAGGACACCCCTAGGCACACCCTCATGACTGCATGCACACTGAGAGTTCTTCCTCTGTTCTCTAACGGGCATCTGTTCATTAGGAAAACTGGACTCTCTTGGGACAGGATCTTGCATCTGTTATCTTCTTCCTTTGGAAGAGAGTGGAGACTTAGGAGTCCTCGGATACCAGGATGGAGAGTGTCTGACATGAGAGCCTGTCTCTGTCATCAAAGCAGGTTTTGCAAATGACACAGGCCATTATGCTTTTCCTGTGTAATTTTATGACTTTGTATAATGACTTGAATCACCCTAACAATGGAGAAATTATAGCATCATTTTACATGACAGATTATTTCAGAGGTTAACATGTTTTTCATTTCAATTAACATTCATTATTTTGTCTCTGGTTCAAAATAGCCACCACCGTTAGCTCTCTGAGTATCTTCCATCCTTGTTTTAGAAGCAATTAGCTCGGATTTTGCAAACAAATTCAGTGTTGTTTTTGAATGGGCAGTTTGATATTAACAAGAGAATACACTGCTTGTGATGCTGGCTACCAGCCGACAAACACTGGGATCGTTGGAAACGGGCCCTTCTTGGGTGGGTTCTCTCTGGCTCTGAGCTGACAGGTCTGCTTTAGAGAGCTGATGAGAGAACAGACGCAGGACAGAAGAAAAGGTCCTGGGACTGTGACCGGCTGTTCCATAAGCCTCAGTTTCTCCCTTCTGTACAATGGGTTAATGACAGTATCCACTGTCAGAGGGTCATGGGGTAGGAGGAGTCAGGGAGATCTGTTCAGGGCCCTTAGACAGGCAGGTGGTTGTCCCACAGAACTACTCGAGTCCTGCTAGCTACTGTCACTTACTATCTGGACTTGCTTTATTCTTTGACCAGCTGTTCACACAGAGTGAAGCAATTTTATCTAAAGTTAGGCGCCTGTTAGAATACCAGGGTGCTATACAATGAAGGGCCTTTTTTCAATAACCAAAAGAAAAAAGTCAACAATGCTGCATAGGCTCTTAGCAGCCCCCACCCCCAGTATATCCTTAAATATTTTTTGGACCCAGATTGTTGAATTTCATCATGCAGGATCAATGTCAAGAAACGTATACCTGCCCGTCTATCGCCCAGAAAATTATTGCAAAAGTGTCTGTCCTGCCACTGTTTTGCCTTAGGTCTTGGCTGGGGTCTTCCTCTGGTCATGGCCAAGTGGACTGATGTCATCAAAGACCTCGGTGAGTCAACTCTGGGGAATTGGCAGGAGAGGGAACTTGCCTTGATTGGTGAGGATGGGGACATCTGAGTGAGGAGTGGCAGGGTCCAGTGGGAAGCAAGAGCAAGACATTCCTGGTGTGTGGACTTGAAGGTTAAGGTTGGCATTTCCAGGAACCAGGACGGGAACATGTTGGAAAGAGTGGTCACAGTCTGGTCGGTCTTGCTTGTAGCTGCTGCCCTCTTGTAAGAGTGTGAGTTGCTCTTGTAAATAATATGAATGCTAATATGTTTATTTACATACTATACTGAAGAGAAATCCTCTGAGTGGTGTTCCAAAGAATCCTTTTGGAACAGTGTAAGTCTTGAAATTGAGACTGTCGACATAAGATCCTGTGCTGTGCTGTTCCCTTGCTAGAAGGGTCCCGTCATTTGAGTACTACCCAATAATGATTGCTGATAATTTCCACTGTTTGAATTTTCACTTCAGGCTATATTTCTTTATAATTAATACTAAACTTAATACTTCCTGTTTGTTTAAGAAATGTGTAAATATTGTGAAGAATGTAGAAAAACTTACTATTTCAGCAATTCTTGAGGATTCCTAAGAATTCTGATTTCTCGTTCCTAAATCCTAAAAATTGGTATCTGCTAGGAATTTGGAGCCACTGCATCAGAGGTCCTTACCCAGCTTGGGAAGCAGTCTGACCTCTTGGAACAGGAGGAGCCTTCAGCCCTGACGTGCAGAGCAGAGTTCCCTCCACACACTTCTCAGTTGGCTTTAGAGAATTTTTGCTAATTGTTGTTTTTTCAAGTTTTGACTTCGGATTTCTGAGTCTGTTGAATTCTTGTTGCTTAAAACCGCACACTAGGTCTGTCTTCTAGTTAGTGCTGGTAATTTCCAGAAATAAAAGGAGGAAGTTCTAAAGGTCCAGATTAATAAATTCACCTTTTTCACTGAACAAACTCATGTGTTGAGGGTTGACCATGTTTCCCAGCCCCACGAGTGCAAAGATGGTGACAGCCAGTCTACCCTTGAGGCATGCACAGTACACTGAGGAAGACAGACTCAAAAAGAACTGCTTTCTGCTGCAGTGGATGTCACAGCTGGGTCTGAACCAGATGTAATGTTGGCACAAATAATGTCATGATTAGTCTCCTTGAGGTCAGGCTCACAGGTTCAGGAGCGATGTCTTGAAAGGCAGTTGATTGAAGCTGGAACAAGGGACAGACATTTACCATGCAGGCAGAAAGTCTTTGTGCAGTCATGTAGACTTGCATTTACATGGCTCATACAAGGAACATGGAGGGGGCTCATAGGGCTGGCTGGAGTTGGATCAGGAGGACTGAGTGCTGGGGGAAAGTGGTGAGGGCACGAAGGGGAGGTGTCCAGGATGGGCTCCAAGGCTTTTAGCCTGAATCTACCCCACGTCCTATTGGAATAATCGTAGCCACTTATATTTGGTCAAGTTGAAGCAAGGTTCTCAATGGGAGACTAGGCGGGAGCCTGACCGGAAGTGATCACAGGACCACGGCGGCATGGGCGTGCAGCCAGACTGCCTGTGGAGGGGCCCCAGGAGACTTACTGGGGGAGGGAGGTAGTGAACCGGGGCTTGTAGAATTTCACCTTAGGAGGCAGAGAAGATGGAGGGGAACAATGTGGGTGGGAATGAAGATGCATCAGATGGAGGAAAAAAATCCACATGGTGGTACAGGTGCACAGAGATTTTGTTGTTGGGCTCTGGGAAGCAGCAGAGGGTGGCTGGAGTAAAAACACATGAAACACGTGGTGGTGGTGGTGGTGGGTGTGTGTGTGTGTGTGTAGCAGGCACTGACCCTGCAAAGGTAGGCCTCAGTCAATGTAATACCAAAACTAGGAGTTCAGCCTGTGCCCTGGCCGGGGTGGGGTGGGGTGGGGGTGGGGGTGGGGAGAGGGAGGTTTTAAGTATGGGAGTCATGTCATCAGATTTGTACTTAAGAATCATCTCTCTGCTTCAGAAACATAAATGCTGGGAATTTTGGTAAAATTAAAAAAAAAAAAAAGATTGAGAATAAGCAGTTAAGCACAAGAGAAAAAGAAGTGCCCATGACCTGCCAGGTATCTGTGTGCTGTCCTTTCTGGGCTGCTTGTGGGTTGGGATTTTCTTTATGGTGCTGTCAGTAGGGTAGGAGGTGTGGCTGCCCCTTGCACCAGCCAGCTCACGGTGGAATCAGGGCTTCATGGCCAATTGAAAGGCTGGCAGGACCTGCTTCCCAGATTAAATCGCTTGTGTCACGCTAGGTGATGAATGTCTGTGGCGTTGGGTATAGCAGTTTCATCAAGACACCTTCATAGGATTTCATTCTTGGACTTAAGAAGTGAAATACCTTATAGTCCAAACAGTCCCTTGCCTTGACTGGATGGGTTAAGTTTTAGGGTTTGGGTGAATTGTGGGTATTGAAATATACACACAGTAGCCAGGGAAGTTCTGCCTCCATGGGATCACATAAACTTGTAACATAACTTTATATAATTTGTCCCCGGATGGAGACCATAGGTTTGGATGCCATGTCCACCAGAGTCCTAGTAAGGTAAGGAACATCGGGGTTTGCTCCAGTATGACAGGTAGGCTTGTTTCACTGGAAATGTGAACATTGAGATTGAGTTGGCCTTTTATCTCTAGTCCCCAAGGCATCCTATGAGAGAGAGGTCAGACATGGTGCCTCCATGACCGCCCGATGCTGGGTATGCTCAGCTCGCTCCTTTGCAGGTGCAGAGCCAGGGACAATGTTTCAGAGGAGTCTTATTTATAAGATTGACCCCTGATAATGAAAATACAGATGCCAAAATAGGAATTAAAATGGTCCCAGAGCAGTGTCGCCATTTCCAGAATGACTTCATTTTGACAAATGCATGTGAGGTAGCTTTGCTGTATTTCTGTGTGACACTGGCCAAGTCACTTCCCGTCTGTGTCTCATTCCTCATTTATTATAAAGTAGAATTGTTGGACTAGATTCGTTTTAAGGTATTTTCTTGTTCTGACTGACAGTCTGTGATTTTGTGGTGAACTTCTGAGTGAGCACTGCGGTGGTCAGCACATAGAGACCCAACCCCTCACCCCCCAGGGATCTAGGGAGCCTCCATCATGTACCCGGCCTACTAGCAAGCAGCAGCCAGCCTCATCTCTTTGTGTCCTCATGAGGAACTTAGTTTAATAGTGAAGTTCAATGTCCAGGGGTAGGGATGGCCTGTCATTAACTGGTTTTTAATAGGTGATTCCATTTCTTCCTCAAAGCCATTGTCTCGGTGTTCACGTCTCCCTCCTCTCTCTTTGGTTCAGCTCCTTCTTTCCTCTGGGACATCATTATACGTGGTTATATCTGCTCCAGCAAAGCTGCCCACTCTTTGGGCTTTATAGCCTCTTTCTGGGAACTCATAACAAGAATTGCTTCAGCATTGGCCATGAACACTGGGGACTGACCCAGGAGAGGGGTTGCCAGATGCCAGAACTGCTCCCTGTGTTTGTCGATTCATTATCAATGTCAGACAGTCTGCCGCGTGAATGATGATAAATGTGCGGCATTCTGCTGAAGGAATCAGGGACGCTCAGGTTCACCCCGTGCTGACAGCCTACTTGGCCGCTGCATGGAGTCCCGTCACCCAACCTCCCTTCTTCTCTAGTCTGGAGCAGACCTTCAAGGAGTCAGGTATGTTTGGCAAAGGATCCTAGGAGACCTCATGTCCATGTGATTTAGGAATGGAGATGTTTTTATTTCAGACAGAGAGGCCAGGACAAGGTGGGCAGCTGTTACGGAAGCAGGGAAGCATTGGAGAGAGAACCACCCCTGACAAACATGTAGGTGCCCCCAAAGAAGTTTTAAGTTAGTAATCTAGGTGGGGCTGACAGGGGCTTGAAGAAGAGAGATTCATCCTTGGTCACTGTGCAGCTGCGTCAATGTCATCATAATCGTAGTCCTAGCTACTGATTGTTTTCCTGACTTTGGGCAAGGCTCTTACCCAACTTGGGCTTCACTTCTCACCATTCGTAAGATGAGCAGGCTGGACTAGGTGATCTCATGGCATCCTTGTGGGACCTTCTTTTTCAGTTCAGTGGTCACACAGGCCCAGCCCTCTGGCCCTGCCAGCCTGGCACCCCCTCATGGCACTAAAGGTTGTGCCGTGGGTACATGGTCAATCTTAAAGGTAGTTTCCCAAACAGACCTTCCTCCTTGGACTGCCTCCCCCATATGGCTAGGGAAGGTTGAAGGAAGGATAAAAATCAGGTATCAGGTAGGATAAAAAAACTCTTCCTAGATCATTTTCTTTCATTTGGAAGAGGGTGGGTCACCTCCGACTCCAAATCCAAATTCATATGGAGCTGGAGATTTATTCTGTAACTAGTAGAAAAGCTTTCCTTCTGTGGCCCCATGAGTTCTTCCGGAGAGTTAGATGCCATTCCAAGTCTTGGGCCTTGGAATGAAGTCACATTGCTCAGGCAGTGGTAATTTCATCCTCTGTACCCCATTATGTTATTGGGGCAAATAAGAAATAGCGACAGCTGACATTTTTATGGCTTTCTGGTGTCTAGGCATTAGACCGAGTACATGCATCAGCTCATTTAATCCTCATGCCACTGGCTTGAATTAGATTCTGCTTCCCCCCCTCCCATTTTACAGATGAGGAAACTGAGGCTTACTTACAGTTCCAGGGTTACATATCCTGACAAGATCACATAGTGAGTAAGTGACAGAGCTGAGATTTGTACTTGATGTCTTCTGACTCCAGGGACCAGAGGTTAACCACCAGGCAGCATTGCCAAGGGAAAAACGCTGGCAGGGCCCCATGATCACCTGGTGGATCCAGATGGCCCATGCTCCTGCTGCAGCTCGCCCCATGGCCGTAGAGTCCCTCCCCGTGCTTTGTGGGGCGAAGCAGCTGGGCGACAAGAGGAAGGGTGCAGTCACTGCAGGCCTTTATTTCAGTGGCTTCTGATTCAGGGGTGGGGTGCCTTCCGTGGACATAGGCCATCCTAATAGCATCATTTGTCATTATGACACAGGTTAGGATGGGAGAAACTGGAGCCAGAATGGGAGGGTAGAATTCTGATTATTTTAGCAGTTGAAAGTGACATCACATCAGAGCCTCTGTAGAATGGCAAATTGGAAGCTGGACTGAAATTGCTTCAAAATGTATCCAAGGATCGTTTTCCACAGCTGTGATAAAGTCATTTGGTTGTGTTGGGAGATGCGTTTCTGTCTCAACTGCTCTCTGAGTTGTGTGTGTGTCAGCCCGCTGGGAAGGCTGCCCATCAACCCTGGAGGAGTGCAAACTCCGGGGTGCTGTGCCCGGGCGCCCCAGACATGCCGTACCCTGGACCAGGGGCTCGGGGACCTGGTGCAGCCACTCCCTCATTGTTTCTTTTAACGTGCTGCGAATGTCTTTCCGTGTCACTAAGTCATGTTTTCCATTATTTCTCCTGGTCGCATCTGGTGGGTGGAACCGGGGCTTTCGGAGCAGACTCTCTTGTCCCTGTCAGCACGTTGGAACAAATGGGAACAAACTCGCGAAGGCCTCCAGGATGCGCCTGGCTGTGTGACCAGCCCTGTTGTTGATTCACTGGGCTTTCATCCAGGCAACTTGCAGGTGAGACCAGTGGGGACCGGAGCTTCAGTGAACTCATCCCCTCTCTTTCCGTCCTTAGGCAAAAGAAGGGGAACGTGGCCCACAAACACTGGGTCGGACCCTCGAATCTGGTGAAGTGCAAGCCCTGTCCTGCGGCGCAGTCAGCCATGGTCTGTGGCTCCGATGGCCACACCTATACTTCCAAGGTCAGTCATCTCCATTCTTTTTTTTTTGTCATCGAGAATATGCCACGTCTTCGTGTTCTTACTAGTCTCTGTGCCAGCACGAGGGCCCGTGACTCTCCGTGGGCTTTGGGCCTCGCCCTCAAGAGGCTGCCGCATGAATAGACTCTCTAGCCGAAGAGACAGGATACAAATGTTACCTCCCATGGAACTGGAGTGATCAAGGACTATGGGGAAAGGATGGTTCTGAGGGTGGCGTGTGATCCTCAAGTCAGTCCAGGCAGGCTTCCTGGAGAAGGTGAGGTAGCAAGCGGTTCCGCAGATCCGAGTCCTATAGCTGAGCCTGTGGGTGTCTCTGGAGTTTGCCGTAGGACGTGGCCGCCCATCTTCCACAGCTCGAGCTGCGGTGCTTTTCTCTCTCCTCCTGTTGTCTCTGTGAGGCTCCCTTGCGTTTAGATTCTGGGGCTGAAGACGGTTGCTATCAGCAGCACCCTGTGACCCCCCTACCAGGTGGCTCTTGGGCTGTGTCCTGTCTTGGTCCCCCCTGCCCTGCACACACAGGTGCCAGTGTCTCTTCCTGTGAGCCCCTCACTATCCTAACCTTTACACCATGGGGCTCCCACGGGGTTAGTGGGGGGCCCTCCCTGCCTGCTGTGCCCTGAGGCTTTTTGGGGTTATTTCAAGGCTGTGCCATGCTTTCCCGCTGATTCTCTGTTGCACAGATGATATATTTTTGTTCACTGAAAGCAGAGTCGTATCCTCTCAGATTTGCACATGATTCTAACCAAAGGGGATATGTTTAACAAAACAGGAAGCCAGAAGGTATATCTCGCTTGTACTTGGGCCCATGTAACCTGCTTTTTGGACCTCAACATCATAACCACTCCTTGTTTATTCTTTCAACACATATCATCTGAGCCCTTCTTATGTGCCAAACTCTGTGCCAGGTGCTGGGGAAACTTAGAGTGGAAATTAAAAAAAGTTCACACATCTTCATAGCCAGAGTCAGGAATCCTTATGTCCCCAGCCTCAGACCTGCCCTGGGAATTAGAGCTTCTGTGCCCAGGGTCACAGTCAGTAAATCCCGGTTAAATAGTCCAGCTCAGCTTAGCAAACCCACCCTTGCCCCTTGGCCTCCTGTCCCTGGCCCCTGATGGAATCCGTTTGAGATAGTTTGCAGTAGGAGGGCTTGCTGCTGGCACCCTGAATATGTCTGGAACTGTGGATTTTCGGGAGCACCCATGAATTTGTTCTAGCCGCCATTCCACAAAGGCAGATGAGGCCAGCATTGTCTTCCACCTAAAGCCCAGCTTCCAGGGATGTGAACAGTCACCTGAAGATTCTGCTAAAATGCCCATTGCAACACAGCAGGTCTTGTGTGGGGCCTGAGTTTCTGCATTTCTAACAAGTTCTCTGGTGGTGTCCATGCTGCTGGTCGCTGGACCACACTAAGTAGTGAGGACTTTGGTTTTTATAGACCTCTCCTAGTAGATCTCCTTACCTCCTATCTGCCCTTCCCCTGCCCCCAAAGGCCGTTTCTGCATGACGGAAGAGATGGGGAGGACTCTGTAATAAAGGTCTGTTTGTGTGTCTCCCCCTCTTAAAATGCTTGGCTATCTTTCTTCCTGCTAAAACTAAACCCCAGACCCTTTCTCCTTACTAACAGAGGCTTCTAGAGTCGGCTGCCTTCCTACTCCATTATCACTCCCTGTAGACAACCTCCTTCCTTCACTGGTACAGCATGCAGTTTGTGAACATTTCTAGGTGTTCTAGGCCCTGTGCAGAACATGACAGTGGGGAATGGGACAGACACCATTCTAGCTCACTGGTGGTTGCAATCTGGTAGGGCAGACAGAAATAAATAAGTAACCAAACAGATAAATAGGCAGTTTCCCAAATTTTGGCAAGTGTTACAGTGGGGCTGAGAGAGAGAGAGAGAGGGAGAGGGAGAGAGGATGCTTTATAGGGGATGGTGAGGGAAGTCCTTTCTCAGGAGGTGTCCTTTAATGAAAAGTGGAGGGTAGAATGTTCTAGACAGAGAAAATAGCCTGGGCCAAGGCTCTAAGGCAGGATGCTGTGTGTGAAGAAGGGAGAGGATGCCTGTGTGGCTGTCGCATTGGGGGCTGGGCGGACAAGGAAGGTGAGAGAACAGTCTAAGAGGAGACCTGTAGCCAAAGCCAGAGGGTGAGCACATCATCCAGCAGTGCCTGACTTGGGGGACACTTGTTACTGTAACTGCCGCCTTCTCTGTGTCTGCCTTAAGAATGTGAGGCCCCAGAGACAGAAATAGTGCCTGTCCCCACCTTCACAAGGCATGGGACGCAGTGCGTAGTGGGTGCTCAGTGAGTATCATGGACGAGAGGGGGGCCCCCAAGGACTCTGGCTGAGACGGAATGGTGAGAAGCCAGTCTGTGTAACCATCTGGGCCTGGGAGTGAATGGGTTGCAGAGAGCTTAGTGATTGAGAAAAATAAGCTGTCCCCACCCCTGGCAAAGTTGCTTAGCTAAACACCCAGCCCGGGGCTCTAGCAGAGAGTCAGAGTTCTCCTTGCAATGCTTCTGTCTCTGTGAAGATCCAGCTTGTGCTGTTCAAATTATTCTGTCCAGCTCTGGAGTAAACTGTCTGATCCTCAAGCCTGAGACTGGAGACAGGCCATGAAATGTCAGTGGGTGATCAGGACTGTTGGGGCAAGTGGCGTGTTGCACATCAAAACCAGCAAAAACCTGCCCGCTCGCCTCTGTCTCTCGTTCGCAAAAGGAGCTTCAAATGCCAGCTCCCCGTGAACCCCGAGCTACAAGGAGCAGTAGTAACCTGTCAGCCGTGGCTTGAGGTGCTGTCAGTTGCGCAGGGAATGTCTCTGGAAATGCTTGCTGGTCCTGGCCCCCTGCAGTCTGGACAGGAAAGTTGGCTTTTTGTTAGAGAAGGTTGCCTGCTCACCGGTACTGATAAATAGCTTCTAGGAGAGGCAGGATCGGGATTAGGAAGAGTCTTGCAATGACTCCTGATTCTTCAAAAGAAGTGTGACTTCCAGATACTGCTGTGCCCTCAAAGCCTTCATTGGCCTCGGTCCGCCTCTTGTGCTAGTGTCCTTGAATTCCAGCAGAGTCCTCAGTTTCCCAGACCTACTCAGCTGTCTTTTCCAGACGCAAACCAAGAGATCTAAAGCATTCTTATTAGGAGGAGTACTATCCTCCCATTCTCCATATTGGGTATACTGAGGCCCACAGAGCCATGGACGGCAGCGCAGTTTGAAACCCAAGGTTTCCTGCCTCCATGTCTGTAACCAGCTGCTGCTTTTTTTTTTTTTTTTTTTACTATGTTATGTTCATCACCATACATCACATCATTAGTTTTGATGTAGTGTTCCATGATTCATTGTTTGCGTATAACACCCAGTGCTCCACGTAGAACGTGCCCTCCTCAATACCCATCACCAGGCTAACCCATCCCCCCACCCCCTCCCCTCTAGAAATCTCAGTTTGTTTCTCAGAGTCCATCGTCTCTCATGGTTCATCTCCCCCTCTGATTTCCCCCCTTCATTTTTCCCTTTCTACTTTTTTTTTTAAATGTATTATTTAATATATAATTAAATTAAAATATAATGTATTATTTCTTTCAGAGGTACAGGTCTGTGATTCAACAGTCTTGCACAATTCACAGCGCTCACCATAGCACATACCCTCCCCAATGTCTATCACCCAGCCACCCCATCCCTCCCACCCCCCACCACTCCAGCAACCCTCAGTTTGTTTCCTGAGATTAAGAATTCCTCCTATCACTGAGCTCATATGGTACATGTCTTTCTCTGATTGAGTTATTTTGCTCAGCGTAATACCCTCCAGTTCCATCCATGTCGTTGCAAATGGCAAGATCTCATTCCTTTTGATGGCTGCATAATATTCCATGGTGTGTGTGTATATATATATATATATATATATATATATATACACACCACATCTAATTCCATTTATCTGTCGATGGACATCTTGGATCTCTCCACAGTTCGGCTATTGTGGACATTGCTGCTCTAAACATTGGGGTGCACGTACCTTCAGATCCCTACATTTGTATCTTTGTGGTAAATACCCAGTAGTGCAATTGCTGGATCGTACGGTAGCTCTATTTTCAACTGTTTGAGGAACCTCCATACCGTTTTCCAGAGTGGCTGCACCAGCTTGCATTCCCACCAACAGTGTAGGAGGGTTCCCCTTTCTCCGCATCCCCGCCAACATCGGTCCTTTCCTGACTTGTTCATTTTAGCCATTCTGACTGGTGTGAGGTGGTATCTCATTGAGGTTTTGATTTGGATTTCCCTGATGCCGAGCGATGTGGAGCACTTTTTCATGTTTCTGTTGGCCATTTGGATGTCTTCTTTGGAAAAATGTCTGTTCGTGTCTTCTTCCCATTTCTCGATTGGATTCTTTGTTCTTTGGGTGTTGAGTTTGAGAAGTTCTTTATAGATTTTGGATACTAGCCCTTTATCTGATATGTCATTTACAAATACCTTCTCCCATTCTGTCAGTTGTCTTTTGGTTTTGTGGACTGTTTCTTTTGCTGTGCAAAAGCTTTTTATCTTGATGAGGTCCCAATAATTCATTTTTGCCCTGGCTTCCCTTGCCTTTGGTGATGTTTCTAGGAAGAAGTTGCTGCGGCTGAGTTCTAAGAGGTTGCTGCCTGTGTTCTCCTTTAGAATTTTCACAGACTCCTGTCTCACGTTTAGGTCTTTGAACCATTTGGAGTCTATTTTTGTGTGTGGTGTAAGGAAATGGCCCAGTTTCATTCTTCTGCATGTGACTGTCCAATTTTCCCAACACCGTTTGTT
This sequence comes from Zalophus californianus, assembly GCF_009762305.2. Lineage (NCBI taxonomy): Eukaryota > Metazoa > Chordata > Mammalia > Carnivora > Otariidae > Zalophus > Zalophus californianus. Next base: position 30,287,687 of record NC_045599.1, on the reverse strand, counting down.
GAGGAGACTTTTTTCCAATGGACATTCTTTCTGCTCTGTCAAAGATTAGTTGACCATAGAGTTGAAGGTCCATTTCTGGGCTCTGTATTCTGTTCCATTGATCTATGTGTCTGTTTTTGTGCCAGTACCATACTGTCTTGATGATGACAGCTTTGTAATAGAGCTGGAAGTCCGGAATTGTGACGCCACCAGCTTTGCTTTGCTTTTTCAACATTCCTCTGGCTATTCGGGTTCTTCTCTGGTCCCGTACAAACTTTAGAATTATTTGTTCCATTTCTTTGAAAAAAGTTAATGGTATTTTGATAGGGATCACATTAAATGTGTAGATTGCTCTAGGTAGCATTGACATCTTCACAATATTGGTTCTTCCAATCCATGAGCATGGAACATTTTTCCATTTCTTTGTGTCTTCCTCAATTTCTTTCATGAGTATTTTATAGTTTTCTGAGTACAGATTCTTTGCTTCTTTGGTTAGATTTATTCCTAGGTATCTTATGGTTTTGGGTGCAATTGTAAATGGGATCGACTCCTTAATTTCTCTTTCTTCTGTCTTGTTGTTGGGGTATAGGAATGCCACTGATTTCTGTGCATTGATTTTATATCCTGCCACTTTACTGAATTCCTGTATGAGTTCTAGCAGTTTTGGGGTGGTCTTTTGGGTTTTCCACATAAAATATCATATCATCTCCAAACAGTGAGAGTTTGACTTCTTTGCTGATGTGGATGCCTTTGATTTCTTTTTGTTGTCTGACTGCTGTGGCTAGGACTTCTAATACTATGTTGAATAGCAGTGGTGACAGTGGATATCCCTGCCATGTTCCTGACCTTAGGGGAAAAGCTCTCAGCCTTTCCCCATTGAGAATGATATTCACTGTAGGTTTTTCATCGATGGCTTTTATGATATTGAGGTATATACCCTCTGTCCCTATATTCTGAAGAGTTTTGATCAAGAAAGGATGCTGCTTGGGCGCCTGGGTAGCTCAGTTGGTTAAGCGACTGCCTTCGGCTCAGGTCATGATCCTGGAGTCCCAGGATCGAGTCCCACAACGGGCTCCCTGCTCAGCAGGGAGTCTGCTTCTCCCTCTGACCCTCTTCCCTCTTGTGCTCTCTATCTCTCATTCTCTCTCTCTCAAATAAATAAATAAAATCTTAAAAAAAAAGGATGTTGTACTTTGTCAAATGCTTTTTCTGCATCTATTGAGAGGATCATATGATTCTTGTTCTTTCTTTTGTTAATGTATTGTATCACGTTGATTGATATGTGGATGTTGAACCAACCTTGCAGCCTAGGGATAAACCCCACTTGGCCATGGTGAATAATCCTTTTAATGTACTGTTGTATCCTCTTGGCTAGTATTTTGGTGAGAATTTTTGCATCCATGTTCATCACGGATATTGGTCTGTAATTCTCCTTTTTGATGGGGTCTTTGTCTGGTTTGGGGATCAAGGCAACGGTGGCCTCATAAAATGAGTTTGGAAGTTTTCCTTCCATTTCTTTTTTTGGAACAGTTTCAGAAGAATAGATATTAATTGTTCTTTAAATGTTTGGTAGAATTCCCCTGGGAAGCCATCTGCCCCGGCCTCTTGTTTGTTGGGAGATTTTTGATGACTGCTTCAATTTCCTTAGTGTTTATATGTCTGTTCAGGTTTTCTATTTCTTCCTGGTTCAGTTTTGGTAGTTGATACATCTCTAGGAATGCATCCATTTCTTCCAGGTTATCTACTTTGCTGGCATATAGTCACAGTTGCTCCGAATATGTTCTTATAATTATTTGTATTTCTTTGGTGTTGGTTGTGATCTCTCCTCTTTCATTCATAATTTTGTTAATTTGGGTCATTTTTCTTTTTGATAAGTCTGGCCAGGGGTTTATCAATCTTGTTAATTCTTTCAAAGAACCAGCTCCTAGTTTCGTTGATCTGTTCTACTGTTCTTTTGGTTTCTAGTTCATTGATTTCTGCTCTGATCTTTATTATTTCTCTTCTCCTGCTGGGTTTAGGCTTTATTTGCTGTTCTTTCTCCAGCTCCTTTAGGTGTAGGGTTAGGTTGTGTATTTGAGACCTTTCTTGTTTCTTGAGGAAGGCTTGTATTGCTATATACTTTCCTCTCAGGACTGCCTTTGCTGCATCCCAAAGATTTTGAACAGTTGTGTTTTCGTTTTCATTGGTTTCCATGAATTTTTTAAATTCTTCTTTAATTTCCTGGTTCACCCATTCATTCTTTAGTAGGATGCTCCTTAGCCTCCATGTATTTGAGTTCTTTCTGACATTCCTCTTGTGATTGAGTTCTACTTTCAAAGCATTGTGGTCTGAAAATATACAGGGAATATTCCCAATCTTTTGGTACCAGTTGGACCTGATTTGTGACCTAGGATGTGATCAATTCTGGAGAATGTTCCATGGGCACTAGAGAAGAATGTGTATTCCGTTGCTTTGGGATGGAATGTTCTGAATAGGTCTGTGAAGTCCATTTGGTCCAATGTGTCATTTAAAGTCTTTATTTCCTTGTTGATCTTTTGCTTAGATGATCTGTCCATTTCAGTCAGGGGTGTGTTAAAGTCCCCCACTAGTATTGTATTGTTGTTAATGTGTTTCTTTGCTTTTGTTATTAATTGCCTTATATAATTGGCTGCTCCCATGTTAGGGGCATAGATATTTACAATTGTTAGATCTTGTTGGATAGACCCTTTGAGTAGGATATAGTTTCCTTCCTCATCTCTTATTATAGTCTTTGTTTTAAAATCTAATTTGTCTGATAGAAGGATTGCCACCCCAGCTTTCTTTTGGTGTCCATTAGCATGGTACATGGTTTTCCACTCCCTCACTTTCAATATGGGGGAGTCTTTGGGTCTAAAATGAGTCTCTTGCAGACAGCATATTGGTGGGTCTTGTTTTTTAATCCAGTCTGATAGCCTGTGTCTTTTGATTGGGGCATTGAGCCCATTTACATTCAGGGTAACTATTGAAAGATATGCATTTAGTGCCATTGTATTGCCTGTAAGGTGACTGTTACTGTCTGTTGTCTGTGTTCCTTCCTGGTCTGTGTTACTTTTAGGCTCTGTCTTTGCTTAGAGGACCTCTTTCAATATTTCTTGGAGGGCTGGTTTCGTGTTTGCAAATTCCTTTAGTTTTTGTTGTCTTGGAAGCTTTTTATCTCTCCTATTTTCAATGACAGCCTAGCTGGATATAGTATTCCTGGCTGCCTATTTTTCTCATTTAGTGCTCTGAAGATATCATGCCAGTTCTTTCTGGCCTGCCAGGTCTCTGTGGATAGGTCTGTTGCCAATCTAATGTTTCTACCATTGTAGGTTCTAGATCTCTTGTCCCCAGCTGCTTTCAGGATTTTCTCTTTGTCTCTGAGACTTGTAAGTTTTACTATTAGATGTTGGGGTGTTGACCTATTTTTATTGATTTTCAGGGGCGTTCTCTGTGCCTCCTGGATTTTGATGCCTGTTTCCTTCCCCAAATTAGGGAAGTTCTCTGTTATAATTTGCTCCAATATACCTTTTGCCCCGCTCTCTCTGTCTTTTTCTTCTGTGATCCCAATTATTCTAATATTGTTTCGTCTTATGGTATTGCTTATCTCTTGAAATCTGCCATCATGATCCAGTAGTTGTTTATCTCTTTTACTCAGCTTCTTTATTTTCCATCATTTGGTCTTCTATATCACTCATTCTCTCTTCTGCCTCATTTATCCTAGAGGTTAGAGCCTCCATTTTTTATTGCACCTCATTAATAGCCTTTTTGATTTCGACTTGGTTAGATTTTAATTCTTTTATTTCTCCAAAAAGGGTTTCTCTAATGTCTTCCATGCTTTTCTGAAGCCCAGCTCGTATCTTTAAAATCGTCATTCTGAACTCTAGTTCCAACATCTTACTAATGTCCATATTGATTAGGTCCCTGGCAGGTCAGTATTGCCTCTTGTTCTTTTTTTGAGGTTTTTTTTCCATCTTGTCATTTTGTCCAGAGGAGAATAGATGAATTTGAGAACAAAATGCTAACAGGGTAACAATGACCCCAGAAAAATATACAATAAACAAATCAGAAGAGACCCGAAACTGGGGGAAAAGAAAGGGAAAGAAAGAAAAAAGAAAAAAAAGAAAAAGATTAAAAAAAAATAATATCAATATAATCAGGCTGGTGCATAGATCAGTGCCACACACTAGATTTTGGGTGTAATTTGGTCTGTTAGAAGAAAGTGCCTCCCAAAATTTTAAAGAATGAAAAAGTTATAGATGTACAAAAATAAGGGTAAATATGATGAAGGGATGGAACATGACTGTAAAGATGAAAATTATAAAAGATTTTATAAAAGCAATTGATAAGAACTTGGTTGAAAAAAGAAAGAGGAATTAAAAAAAAAGGGAGAGAGTGTGATCAGGCAGGAGACCAGAACAAAGCCATACACTAGAGATTTAGGGTATATTTTGGTCTGTTAGAAGAAACTGTATCCCAAAATTTTAAAGAGAGAACAACTTATATATATACCAAAAATAAGGTTAAGTACTATAAAGGGATAGCATATGACTCTAAAAATGAAAAATAAAAACTATTTTTAAAAAAGGTATTGATAAGATGTTGGTTGAAAAAGGGAAAAAGGAAAATTAAAAAAAAAAAGAAAATTTAAAATATTAACTTTGAAAGACTAAAGAATCATGGGAAAAAAGCCATGAATTCTATGAGCAGTATTCCCCTAGCGCTGGTGTTCTGCCGTTGTCATTGATCGGTAAACTTGGTCTTGGCTTGGTGGCTGTTCTTGCTGATCTTCTGGAGGAGGGGCCTGTTGCCGTGGTTCCCAAATGTCTTTGCCGGAGGCGGAATTGCCCCGTCCTTGCCCCTCCAGGCTAAGTAATCTGCTTGGGTTTGCTCTCGGGAGCTTTTGTTCCCTGCAAGCTCTCCGTACAGCCTTGGAGGACCAGGGCAAAAATGGTGGCCTCCCAATCTCCACCCGGAGGAGCTGAGAACTCGGGGCCCCACTCCTCAGTGCGCCCCCAGAGAACAGCAGTCACTCCTGTGTCCCCGGTCTCCGGCCGCACTCCGTGCTCACCCGGCCTGTGACCGAGCGTTTCTATCTCTGGCACCCGACCCCGTGTGGAGTCTCCAAACTCAGCAGATCCCTGTGGTGCGCTCCCGCGCCGCTCCTCCCGGGGGAGGAAGGGGAGTCTCCCCGGATCTGCCGCTTGTTGGGTCCCTGCTGGAGGAGCAGTGGCCCGACTGGGCCGCGGATCACAGTTTATGGCCACCCCGAGCTGAGAGCCCGCGCCTCGGCTCCGTCTCTGCAGCCGGCCTCCCCGCTCCGATACCCGGGAGCTCTGCCGCACTCAGGCACCCCCGGTCTTTCTGTGACCCCGAGGGTCCTGAGACCACACTGTCCCACGAGGGTTCCACCCCCCGCTTAGCCACTGGAGCGCCGTCCCTCAGCGGAGCCGACTTCTAAAAGTTCCGATTTTGTGCTCCGCGGCTCTTGCACTTGCCAGAAGCAGCCCACGGAGGCCCCCTCCCCCGCCGTCTATCCTCCCGAATATCGCCTCGGATTCACTTCTCCGCACGTCCTACCTTCCAGTAAGTGGTCGCTTTTCTGCTCAGAGAGTTGTTGCTATTCTTTTCTTCGATCTCCTGTTGCGTTCGTAGGTGTTCAGAATAGTTTCATCTCCATTCAGCTGAATTCCTGAGACCAGGCGAAATCCAGGTCTCCTCCTCCTCTGCCATCCTGCTCCTCCCTTCTGTAATCAGCTGCTTCTATTTGAAGTTAAAACAAAGGGAAGCAGTCACTGAGGGGTAGCATTGCAGTAGAAAATGTTGTGGTATGGTCTTTAGCATTAGACCGATAGTTTTCTTTATTTTTTTTTTAAAGATTTTATTTATTTGTTTGACAGAGAGAGAGAGAGACAGCGAGAGAGGGAGCACAAGCAGGGGGAGTGAGAGAGGGAGAAGCAGACTCCCCGCTGAGCAGTGAGACCGATGTGGAGCTCGATCCCAGGACCCTGGGGTCATGACCTGAGCTGAAGGGAGACAGACGCTTAACGACTGAGCCACCCCGGGTGCCCTGGGACCATTAGTGTTCTACCTTATTCGAACTTCTAGAGGGTTGGCATTTTCTTTGTCCTGAAGAAACAAATCGAATAGCAGTCCATCAATAGCGGTGTGTTGGCTGCTTTAAGACCTCTGAACCCAAGGACGGTTCTAAACCCCAGTGGCATTCAGTAAGGCTTCCTTCCAAGGGGGATATTTCAGTCTGGTCTGGTTTACTACTGTAAGTGTTTGAATTATTGCCCGCAGTACATGGCCACCTCTTTATGGAGATTTAAGAGGACATTTTAGTCTTACAGACAGAGCCATTGGAGAACCATGGGCAGTTGGTCATTTAATAAAAGTGAATGTGCTCTTAATGAACTCCATCTCCTGGAGTTATGGCCTTTTTTGGGGGTCATTGGGGTCAGGAAACAAAGGACAGATGAGACCATGAAACATGTTTAACAGGAGGGATTTGATATCATAGGTCAAATTTACAGAAATTAATGTTGGCAAAATATTTTGCAGCTTTGGTCCCCCTCATCATCGGGGAAACCCACACCCCATAGTAAATGATGCCAATACTCCACGGGAAGGTTTGCTCTTTCCTGGGTGGATCTGAAGGCTATGGGGCACACAGTCAGGAGCAGGAGGAACAAGGAGCCCGCACAACAGACAGGGGCTGCTGGGTATTTGTCTCCAGGTGATGTCACATGAGCTTTCCTTCTGCTTCTACACCCAGAACAGTCAGACAGTCATAGAACTTAGGAGCAGCCCCTGTCTGTGACAGAGCTTCCAGTGTCCCAGCGTCGGGGACACCACTCAAGAGATTTATGACGCCCCCGGGATCAAAGATAAAGTGAGCAAGAATGCACAAAGTTCGTGGCAATAAATGTTTATTCAGACTCTGTAACCATAAAAGAGAAGGAACAGAAAACCACCAGGGGGGATAGACACATTGAAGGCCAGCCCTGCAGCTCGTGTGAGCATATGATACAGACCTTGCCCCTGACGTGGGGTCCAGAGAGCTAGTATCACCCTAGTCATTTCACCACCCTTGATGTCATGTTCTCCTTGCCAGGAAAACTGAAGTAGTCCGGAAACTCAGTCAACATTTATTTCCTTTCTTACTGTGTGTCCTGCATTGTCCTCATTGCTGTGTTGTGGCAAAGGACAAAGCAGACAAAGTTTTCATGGAACTTAAAGGTAGGCAAATTGAAAAGCGGTCTCCTCCTGTTAGAAGAGATGTTTAGCTGAGGGACATTCTGGGCGCTGCAGGCCGTAGAGCGGGGCCACCTCCACTGGTTTGGAGGTGTGAATGGTCTTCATAGCAGAAGTGATGGTTCCATTGAGATCTTAAGGCTGGAAGGAGTCAGCCAGAGCAAGAGTGACATGGAGGGCAGCTCATCCATCAGATGGGAGTGGGGGTGGCAGAGAGAGATGAAGGACAGCATGGCCCCTGAGGGAGCGAGTGACAGTGTCAGTATGGCTGATCACATGTGGACCAGGGACAAGGGCTTAGCTACAGAAATGAGGCTAGAAAGTAATCAGGGGCCATTTCTTCACGGCCTTGAAGGCCATGTGAGGGGGCACGAGTTTGCCCTAATGGCCCTGGGGATTCTGTTGAGGGTTTCTGGTTTCAGATTCGCTTATGCTGGCTGAAGAGTGGGAATAGTTAGGGGCAGGACTGGGAGCGGGGTGGCTGTGAGGGGCCTGCTGGTGGTGTGAGGCCTGGATGTGTGTCGTTGTTGCAGAAATGGGCAGAAAACAGTCCTTAGAGACATTCAGGGAGTCAGAGCTGGTCTTGGTGACGGTGTGAATTTCAAACACAGAAAGTCATTTCAGCTCTGAGCTCAGCCAAAGGCCGCCTTCGCTCTCCTAGTCCTGGTGGGACTTGCAAATGCTCCTGCCAACACCTTCATGTCGTCAGCCTGGGCCAGCTGGGAACCTCTCATCTGTGAGCCCCTGTGCTTCCTCTCTTGTCATCCACGTAGAAGGATGGAAGCTAATCAGGGTCTCCTGTGTGCAGAGGGGCTGCATAGCCACGGCTGAGCCCAGTCTGACAGCCTGGGCTTCAAGTGGACAAGCTCCCCTCTGGAGGGGAGAGCTGTTTTGGAAACCTGAGTCGCTCTGGGGTCCCTGGCAGCTTGGAAGGGAGAAGGGCTCGGATGCTCCACATTCCTGTTTGCGGTGCAAAGTCCTCTTTCAGCAGGACTTCATTGAGTCCCCTCTCAGTCTGGACCCATTTGACCAAAGCTCAGATGTCAGGGCTAGGACTGCTCATTGCCCAGTGAGAAGCCCCCAGTACTTAGCCTGACCTCGAGGAGAGACCTCCCCGAATGGAGCTGGGAGTCCCTGAGAGCCAGCTCTGTTTTCCCCTATCAGCCTGGCTGTTGGTAATTGGAAAACAGCAGGCAGACCTCCTTCTGCTGTCACCCTCCCCCTCCCCAGAACGTTTCCTTCCTTAATCACTGTTAAACAATTAGCAAATGGCTCATTTATGTCTAGACACAGGAGAGAGATGCAGAGTTAAGAACTGCTGTGGAGGAAAATGTTTCTCTTCTGTTCTGAGTGTGCACACATGAAGGAGGGGGAGAGAGCGAGCTTGCTTTACAGGGTTGGCATTTCTTTCAACATATTGTCGCTGCAGATTATATTATTTTCAGAGTCATCTTAATAGTTTCCAACAATTGCTACCAAGTAAAGGTCATGTTTGAAGTTCTTGGCAAATGGAGTCTCTGTTGGCCGGCATTTCCCATGCACAGGCTGTTCTGAGGGTTAGAGCGATCCAGAGTGTGGATTGTAAGACTCTGCAAGATAGTGGTGAGCTCAGTGTCTCTTCCTGATCTCCCTCAGGCTCTTGTGGCCCTGTGACCATGACCATGACAGGCATGGCACCTTCTTATGTACAGCAAGTCTGCTTTGCAACAGAGTTGAGAATGTCAGTATTTGGGGGGATATTTGTGAATAGCCCTGCCTCCACAGGTAAGCAGCTCAGGGTTGGTCACTGACCAGGATCCTTTCAGCTTATTGTTCTTTCTCAGCAAATGGAATTACTGAGCTTCTGCATCTGGGTCCAAGGCGGCTGCTCTGCCCCATCCAGAAAGAAGGAAGAAAGAAAGGGGGCACAATTCAGAAGTCACTGGTGTCACTTCTGCTCACATCCTTTTGGACACAACTTAATCACAAGGCTCCATGAGGGTGCAAAGAAGTCTGGGAAATGTAGTTTTTATTCCGAGCAGCTATGTGCCTAGATAAAATTTGAGACTTAAATAATTAAAGGAAGGACAGAGTGGATATTGGGGTTACCTATCAGTCTCTATCCTAATAATATTTTAAATAATCCTGATCATGACAACAACAACAAAATAATAGCACTTAATTACTAAACATACATTAAGTGCAATGGCCTTGTACTAAGAGCCATAGTATTGTATTTCCTCTATTACTCCATCCAATTCCCACAACAAATCTATGAGGTCATACTTTTATTAGTCCCAAATTAAAGATGTGATCATTGAAGCAGTGAAACTTTTCCAAGGGCTGCAGAGCTCATAAACAGCAGGGCAGATTCTTGAACACTGGTCTAACTCTTGAATCAGTCTTTACTTCAATGAGTGGAAAGCCATCTGAAAAGTAATGTAAAATAGCAGCTGTGTCATCAGGATGCTTTTGATTTCGAGTGACAGAAACATAACTCACACTCTGCCTAATCCATAAATGAAGATTCACTGCCATATAAGGCTAGAAAGTATAGTGGGGTAGGCAGACCTCAGAAAAAGAAGAGGAAATTCAGTGTTGACAACACTGCATTTCCTTCTCTCTCTATCTCTGCTTGGCTTCATTCCGCAAAGAGGCTTTCTCCCCTTGGCAGAATATAGGGATTTTGACAGCCCCAGATTCATTTCCTCTCAGCCTAGAAACTTGAAAGACATTTACCAGTGTCTCTGCTTCAATCCCAGGGAAGGATTCCACCTGGCTCTTTCTGAGTCCTATGTCCGTCCTTTAATCAAATACCAGGCCACATGACCTTTTTCCTCCCTACTGTTTACTAGGATCAAGGGTATTATTTTTTCCAGAGGAGAGGGAGGGCAAGATTATTTCCTGGATTGAGGGAAATTTAAAAAGCAGTGTACTACATAATCACTTCCCAAAATGTCAAGTATACTAACCTCATTAAAGGCTTCAGCTAAATGACACTAACTTGAGCCCGTACGAATATATTAAGGCAGGGCACCTGGGTGGCTCAGTTGGTTAAGCGACTGCCTTCGGCTCAGGTCATGATCCTGGAGTCCTGGGATCGAGTCCCGCATCGGGCTCCCTGCTCAGCGGGGAGTCTCCTTCTCCCTCTGACCCTCTTCCCTCTCGTGCTCTCTGTCTCTCACTCTCAAATAAATAAATAAAATCTTAAAAAAAAATAAGAATATATTAAGGCATTCTGTGTTTCTATGAATGAGAGGCATAGATGGGCATATAAGCCAAGTCCATACCAGACATGTTAGTTATCCAGTTAAAGAGAAAGTTCATGCAAAATAGTGTAGATTCAGCATTATCTTAATTCAGAATGCTTTTCAACTATTTGGCCCAATGTTGTAATATTTCCTTCTGATCATGTGGCACATCTGTCCTCAGTTATATTAAGTATTTATTTCTTCTTGGAACATGCCAAGGTAACAGGCTTTTTGGCTCCTGAGGATAAACTTTCAGGCAAAATGGTTATTGTGACATTTTCAGGAAGCACAGATGTTCAAACACCATCCATGGTGAAAATGCATCCACAGAATTTACACAGACTACTTCAACATGCAGATTAGTTATGAAGTTACAGCAGAAGGAAGCAATTCAGCTAATTATTTTACTACTTATTTCTGTGTTTTATATGCAAACATGCATTTAACCGAGATTGGAAGAATAGGTATTCATTTCTTCTTCTCAAATGCCCTGAATAGGATGCCATATAATTAGTTAGCACCTTTGTTAAAATCACATTAGGAAGAATAACCTACTTGTTGTCAGTTCTCTTGAATGTACAATTAAACCATTTGATAAAGCAATTACCTGAACACAATTATATTCATCCTCACCCCATCAGGAGATGAAATTAAGGATTAGGTAAAAATTGCAAAGCTCATGAGATCTCTGCCAACCCTTCCTTTAGAAGACAGAAAGGTCCCTGGCCAGAGTGAATTTGCACAGTGCTATAAATCTAATTAAGTCATTACAAAACAACTTTAATTAAGTTCACGATCATATTGCTTTTCTTTTTCTTTAAAAGAAACAAACAAAATACTCCCTGTTGGCGTGCTGTCAGTCAGGCTTCTTCACATGTTCCAAGAGAACAGTGGAGTCCCAGATACGGGTAATGTTTCTAGAAACTGATCTCATTGTCTAAGTCTCAGGCTAGTACCAGTATGTTATGTGCGGGAATGAGGTAGGTTGGAGTTTACCATGAAGCGATGCCATCACTGTGTGTCGAGGGAAATGGCTTTAATGATGCTCTTGCTCTCACCAAAGCAAGTTGTTGGGTTTTTCCCCTTTCTGAAACAAATGGGGAAGTTTCGCGTGTTCACATATGATTGCGTGGAACAAAAATGCCTCATCCTCTGGTCAAGGGTGGCTTTCTTGAGATGCTGGCTTCTGTCCAGTAATGTGCTCAGAACACCAGACTTCGGCATCAGGGAAGACCCAGTATCCAAAAGAGCAACTTTAAGTTCTTATCCAGAGGTACCGAGGACTGCTTTGAAACCCACATCTCCCCAAAGGCTGGCTCTGCCATTGTCATGTCCAGATGAGAGAGCAGGGGCTACAGGAACCTGGGGACCCTGACCAGATTGGTCAGATGGAGCACATGATAAGGGTTTATTTGCTTTCTCCTCTCCTGGTAGAGAGATCAAAAGATGTTACTATGCATCAGCATGGATGAGATGCCCCAAAGGTGGTACTGAGAGAGGTCTCCTACCTCTCTCATGTTATGTTCCACATTTCCTGCCGGAAGCTCTCTAGCCCAGCTGCCTAGCCCCTACTGCGAGCCCACCAACATCCAACCCATTTCCCTGGTACAAAACAAAGCAAGATAGAGGTGGAGTAGAGAGGATGCATCCTTTGTTTTTGTTTGTTGATTTGGTTGCTTGGTTTTTGTTTTCTTGCGTTTTTGTTTGTTTTCTTTTTGTCTCTTAATGTACACGAGAAGATAGAATGGATTGAGCCTCTCTTATCCACATCCACCCCCGCTGGAAAGGGAATAACCATATTTCTGAGAGTTCAGCTGTGAGGCTCAGCCTAAACATCTCCTCAGTGAAGCCTCTGTGAGCCCTTTTTGCTAAGTTTGGCCATTTCTTTCTCCTGAGCTCCAGCAGCACCAGGTGTATACTCCTGCTGGCACATTTGTTACACCACCTTGGACCTGTTCATAGATAAGTGCTCGTCTAGCCTCTTGATGAGCTAGAAAGCCTGAAAACTCTGACAGAGCCCCTCGATAGCATATCCTTTGAAACAGCTGAGTTTGTAACATGTGAGGGAAATCCCTGGTTGGAAGGTGGGCAGAAGGAAAACCAGCAGGGATCTTGACCACTGCCCTGGGGGCCCTGGGGCCTGGGGAGGTGGGTGGCAGCTGATCGCATAAAGAGTTTTTAGGGGCAACAGCTTACCTGCTGTAAGTTCTTACAAGGTGGGAAATTGGAGGTGAGACCCCACACATTAATCCAAAAGCTTCAGTGCGTTTACCCTGAATTAAAGGGTGGACTTGATTTAAAAAGAAAAAAAAAAAAATCTACCGGTTGTTAAAGTCAGATAGCAAGAACGCTTGTCAATTTCAGCCCGGATTCTGGTTTGGGAAAGAAAAGACCTGTAAAACTTTTAAAGAAAGAACCTGCATTCATTCTTATAGGGCAAGGCTGGTACACCAAATATTTCATGACGGATCTAAGATACAAATATACATCAGTCAGAGAGTGGCTAGTTAAGCTCTCCTGTGGCACACTGGGTGGATGCTGACCTGAGTATGTGGTTGCCATTTATATTCTTGGTATGGGATAGAAAGCCTGAAGCTGGTTAATTGACTTAAAGCAGTCTTGTGCAGGAATGCACTGAGATTCCTGCAGTTGTAAATGCTCTCTGGAGGGCTGAGCCATCAGCTCCAGCTTCACAGGATTCCCTCAAAACCCTGCCAGATAGGACTCATAATTCTTTAAAACCTATAGTGAAGTAAGCCACCATGAACAAGAGGTAGCACAGACAATAAAGTGTAGAATTAGACCCCCAGGAACTTGAGAGGTGGATTTTCATGTAAAATCAATACAAATGTTCAGAATGTTTAAATAAAAATAGGACAGCTTAAATCTTAATGAATTCTATGCTACCAGAAAATGCCAACTTTGAAAGGGAGAAATGGAATCATTAAAAGTACATTTTAATGAAGGAAACACATGAAAACTCCTTCTCCGTGGGAAAGAAACCAAGGCTTTGGCTCCTTATTCTAAATTTTGCAATTAAAAACAAGCCATTAGACAGATACTATTCTGTACAAATCATATTTCAGGGTATCCCTGAAGCTCTGCTCAATAGGGGAACATTCTTTACCGAAGACGTATAGCTAATAAATGCAGAAGTAATTACAGAACTAGAAAATCACCCTTTTTCGGCCTCTGATGGTACAGCTGATGTGGGCAATGACCTAGTGTGGATGACACCATTAAACAACAGGTTGAGAATGAACTTCAGGCTATTAACTCCTGAACCTTCTTCAGATGCATCACAGAATCACTGAAATGGGCAACTGGCATTGTTTGTCTTGTCCTGTGGTAAGATGTTGGCCTCATAGGTGTGTGGAGTACTTTCGCCAAAAGTAGTTGAACTTCAGTCTAGTCAAGCCTACAGTGTTACCTTCCGTGTACAGGATGTACTAAGTAAAGGAATGTGTTAAAGGAGGCCTCGCAGAGGCAGACAGATGAATTCAGAACATGAGGTGTTTGGGGAGCCAGAAAATGGATCCAGTTAGTGCCTGAAAAACGGAGGAGTAGGGCACATAACTGTCAAATGTTTTGTCAACACTGGTTGAACCCAAAGAGAAACAAGCCAGCAAAATAGTAAAAGGGAAAGATGTTTGGGGGATTTTTAGGAAAATTGATTAGGAAGGGGAAATGAGGTAGGATAGTAGCATTGTAGTTGAGTAAGAAAAACCCACAGTTTTAAGAGAGATACACTATGAGGAACATAGAGGGTTTGCCATATGATGATTTAGTGAGGAAGGGGGGAAAGGAGGAAGAAAAGATATGATCAAGCCAGTGTGGCAAAAATCTAGAAAATTGTTGAACTGTGGTTATAGAGATCCATTGCACTAATTTCTCTACTTTGGCCTATATTGAAAATTTTTCCTAAGTTAAAAAAAAATGCACTCTTTGAGGGGAGAAACTATCTCCTGTTAATCTTATCTCCAGGGTTGAACACATAAAGTGAATATTAGCAAAAGGATGGAAGCCATGAGCTCAGGACAGTTTTAGAAAAAACCGAAGGGATAAATTTGCAAAACTATAAAAATATATACCTCATAGATTTAAATACAAACCTTAAAACTATAAAGCTTCTAGTTTTTTCTGGGAAAAATAGAAGAATATTTGTGGCCTTGGATTAGGCAAATATTTCTTACATCCAACACCAGAAGAGTGTTGCATAAAATATAAAAAGGATAAGTATTTTTCATTTCTGCCTTCAAAAGACACTGTTAAGAGAATGAAAAATGCAACCACAGCCTAGTACAAAACACTTGAACTGCGTGTATCTGGTATAGGACTTGCGTCCAGCATATATGAGGAACTAAATTCAATAATTAAACAAACCACCGAATAAAAATGGGGAAAAGATCTGAGTAGGCTTTTCGTCAGCAAAATATGCCGATGGTAAATAAGCACATAAAAGATAATTCAACATTATTGTCATCAAGGGAATGCAAATGACAGCCACTGTGAGATACCACAACACTAGAATGTCTGAAATTAAAAAGACCGATCAGTTCACGTGCTGGCAAGGAAATGGAAGAACTGGTCCTCTCCTATATTGCTGGTGGGAATGTACAATGGTGTAGCTACTCGGGAAAACATGTACGAAGTTTCTTAAAGTGCCACAGGTATGATCTAGCTATTTTAATGATAGGTCTCCACCCAAGAGAGTAGAAGTATATGGGCCCAGAAGTAGTTGCTCCCACATGCTTATACCACCTTTATTTGTAACAGCCAGAAACTGCAAATAATCCATCAAATGACTAGATGAGCAAATGTAGTATATTGATACAATTGAATACTACGCAGAAATAAAAAGGAATAAACTCCTGATACATGGAACAACATGAATAAATAATAAAATAATTATGCTGAGTGAAAGCCAGTCCAAAAAATAGTACATACTTTTTGATGACATTAATATAAAACTTCAGAAAATGCAAGCCGATCTATAATGACAGAAAGCAGATCCATGATTTTGTGTTGAGGGGGGAAGGGGTGGGAAGGCAGGATTACAGAGGGGCAGGAAGAACCTTCTGGGGATGATGGATATGTTAATGATCCTGATTCCAGTGAAGGTTTCGTGCGTGTGTATGAATGTAAATATAAATATGTTTATCAAAGCTCATCAGATTGGACACCTTAAATATGTGCAGTTTATTATACTGGGTGGGCCTCAATACAGCTGTTGGGAAAGTTTTTAAAAAGATGACTAGACCTGTGGAGTATGTCTGGGGTGTAGCATGTTCGTCCACTTTGCCACGGTGGGTCTGCATGTTTGTCTTGATGGGTGCTGGTACCCTCCGCCGCTTTGTGGCCTCATCTAGGCTGAGTAATAATGGCAGAAAACAGAGTTGGTGCCGTCCAGAGATTTTTACCAGTGAAGCATTGAAAGGTAAAAAGATGCAAGTTACCCTGAACACTCAGTCACTTTGGATTCTTCTTTCCCAGAGAATTCTCTGTACTTGAAGTATGCCCTGATGGTCACATCCCCGGGGGTACAGAGCGGTTTTCATTTGCTGCATTACCCTTCTGCCCCTCTTTGCGAAGCACGGGTCTCGGGAAACTGAGCGGTAGGCAGAAGAGCGACTCCGGGAGCGGCAGGGATGGCAGAAGGCAGTCTCCTGGGGTGGCCCATGGCACCTGCGGACCTAGTGGCCTTTCAGGGAAAGTCTGCTTGGGCCAGAGGGATGGTTAGGGTTCACGGCGTGGCAAGAAGAAACTACACCAAGTACATAAATGCCTAAGAGATAAGAACCAGTGGTCAGTGCAGGTGAGGGGAAAGATGACAGGCGTGACATGGCTGCTGTGAGTAATACACCACCACCACCAGTCCGGGAGGTGACAGGGGAACAAGGGAGATGGCGCCTCTGAGGGCCGCGTGCTTAGGGGAGAGGCTGCTTCAGTCTTCAGACTCTGCAAAGTGTTCAGCTCCGTTCACTGATTCCTGTCTCAGACCCCCAAGTGCAGAGGTGGAGAGAGAGTTTTCTGGGGCCAGCCTTGAGAGCCTCTTCCAGGGGGGCTCCTCCACTCATCGGACACATCACTGTGTACCAGAACCCTGCCGGTCGTGGGTCCTGTCCCCGGGTTGTTTCCTGATTCGGGGGAAGATGGATGGTAAACAGTGAGGGTTTCCTGGGTTAGCCAGGGGAGGGGTGTGGTAGAGGCATGGGCAGGGTGAGGCGCTGTGTCGGAGGAGGGAGGGGGGATTCACGCATCGGTGTCTTGGTTAAGAGCTTGTCCGGTGGGGCTGGATGGCATAGGCTCAAATCCCAGGTTAGCTTGTGAGCCGCGACCTTGAACAAGTTCTGGAGCCTCTTGGTGCCCCAGTTTCCCTGGGTACAAAATGGAAACAATTACACCTACCTCAAAGAGTTTTCGCAAAGGTTAAATTAGTGATTAGTCAGTAAATTCTTAGAATGGTATCTGGCACAGAGAAAAGCCATCTATAAATATTATCTGCCCCTTCCCAAAGGAAGTCTGGGGACCTGTTCTAGAAAACCTGTCCTCCATCTGGCCCCATCGTCCAGCTTTTACATCACACTTGACGCTGTCTTCCTGACGTCTTGAGCAGGAGGGATGGCTCCACATTCTGATGGAGGCAGTAATGGTGAGAACAGTAGCAGGCTTCTTCAGGGGAGGGTATCCTCTCTAGCAGCCACCAGCCGGCGAAAAGGATTTTCTCACTCACCGTTGATCTCCTGGTAGCGCCCAGCATGGTAGATGCTCGGCCTGTTGGCGTGAAATGGCACTCAGGTCCATTCTGACGCATTCCACTGATGCTCAGTGAACACCAGGCCACAGCACATTCAGGTGTGGCTGAGCTCCTATTGGTGATACCAGGGCGGGCCTGAGTTGAGAACATCTTACTGAGCTGGCGGGGTGGTGAGGAGGTGGTAGCCAAGTGGGCAAAGACCCCTGTAGCCTTGCCGGTGGGAATGTTCTCTGCATACTCACAGCTGCGCTCCACTCACCCTGATATCACCTCATCCTCTCTCCACTCCTGGTTCATTCAGTGAGCCCCTCTGTTACACCCAGGACGTGGTTGCCGACACAGGCCGACTGAGCTGGCTGCACTTTCTAGGGTTTGGGAGTAGCTCTGCTGGGAGGGGTAAGCCAAGGTTTGTGTATCTCCGAGGCAGGATCCTGTTGGAGGACTGAGTGACAGCAGCTTTGGCCATGGCCTGACCATTCCTGGGCTGGAGAGAGCAGACAGAAATGGGGCCCTCGCCCCGTCTGCCAGATAGGCGAGGGGAGCAGCAAACTGGGCCTCTGTCCGTTCCTTCCTGGAAAGTTTCCGCTCTAAGGAATTAAGCAAAAGCAGCTTCTCTGGTCACATGGCCAGGCACGCGTGGTCCACTCCAGAATCCCTCACCAGGGGCCACCCTGATGTCCCCTGACCTGGGCGTTATACTCCAGGCCCCCCGTTGGCCCTGCTGACCACTTATCCGTGATCCAAACCAATAGCAGTGCCCATTCCACACCAAGTGTTAACCGTGTGCCACTGGCCAGACTAAACACCTGACCAGACGAGATCATGCTTCATTCTCACACCAGCCCGCTCAGATGGACGCTAGTACTCAACCCCTTCTTGGGATCATGAAGGGAGAGAGAGTCTCGGCTGTTCACACTGTTCTCCGTGGAGAGGCGGGGCTTCACCATAGACTCATTGTGATGACTTGCGAAGTCCAGACAGTCCTAATGCCAACACCGCTGAAGTCAGTCAGAAGGAACTGACTGACTCGGAGTAATCTGGGAGGGGCGGGATTCATTTAGTGACAAGAAAATCAGATCTTAATTACAGAAGTTTCTTTTTCTTAACTTCGAAGAAATACTATGGCTTTAGTCTGAGGATCCGCTAATCCTGTGCTGGCAATTAAATATCAATAATGGCCTGGGTCGGCTCATGGATTTCTTAAACACAACGATGCTGCCATTGTTGATTTGTTTTTCAAGTGTCATGAGTGGCCCCCTTTCCTGAGGAGTTGAACTGTACCTTCACAGCGGCGTCTGCACTCATTCCTCCCCCTGGGCAAACCCTTTCTTTCCCAAACTGTGATTGGATGACCCAGGCCCAGCTCGCAGGCCTGACCATGTGGGTGTTGGTGGCATGTGGCGGAGAGCTCGGTCTCCGAGGATGACAACTGACCCTACTGGCACTGCCTCTGTGTGGCTTTCTCTCCCAAATACCCTGCTCAGAAGTGGTCGTCATGGAAACACGTTTTTATTTTGTCTTGGGCGGTGGGATGTTGTTTTATTACAGACGTGTGGGAAGAGTGGAGCCCCCCCTCTGCAGAAAATGAGCATAGCATGCGACTGAGCAAATTTGGGGGCTGCTGCAGAGAGGTAGAGGCTGAGAATGAGGCGGGCCGTGGGACCCCTTGGGGTGGCCCTGCCCATACCACCCCATTATTGTATCACATAAACAAAGTGCGTCTGTCACATACCTCAGTGCTGACAGCCTCCCCGGTCCTATCTCTGAGGGGACCCCTCCTTCTCGATGAGAGTGCACCCCCTCCCTCCTGTCCACCCCTCACCCTGCCAGGTTCTTGGGTAACACCGGGAGCTGGTGCTGTGGGGGAGGGAGTAAGGGTTCCTGGGGTTACTTGGTTTTCACAGCTCACAGGTTTTCTTGATTGCATGTTTTGTAGATCCACATTTTCATCCCTGTAGCTGTCATTTTTCTTGACCTGCTGTTTCAGTCACTCAAAACAGTATTACTATATCGCATTGGAATTTCTCGGGCTCTTTTCCTTCATGAAGTTTTCATCCACCTGGGGAGAAGAACAGCTAATCATAAGAGTGGGGATCCACAGCTCCTCAGCGGTGGGCAGGCTTGGCTGTCAGTACAGGGCCAACCAGCCCGAGCCCAGTGCTGGCCCTGCACCTGCTGCTGCCCCGGGCCCTTGCCGCTCCCCATCCAGTCGGGTCCTCGCCACCCTGGGGTGAATCAGTTTTGGTCTCGTTTTCACAGAAGAAGAACTGAGCATCACAAACAGGTTGCTCCTACAGTCCGAAGTGGCAGAGTTGGATCTGAACCTAGATGGAGCAGAACCCAAACAGTTCTAGACTTTTTCAATCCTTAAAGTCCATGAAGTATTTGGATTTGCTGGTTTAATGGCCTGGTGCATTGACAGAATGCCATTTGAATGGCCTGCTAGGACTGTTCCCTCAGATGTGTCATTGGTATCTCCCATTCATTGTGGCCTGAATAGATGACTCTCTTCATTGCCCATGGTCTCCCCCAAGCTGCTATGACTCCACTCTGTACCCAGGGACTCAGAGCCCAAACCTCACAGTCCTCTTGGACTTTTCATTTTCTCACATCCTCTTCAGCCAATCCATTAGCAAGCCTTGTACTCTTCATCTCCAAACTGTAGTGTGATTTGACTACATACAGGTCATCACTGATACTCCCATGACACCGTTGCCACTGTCGTCTTGTACCTGGGCCCCTGCTCAGCCTCCTCACTGGTCTGTTTCCAGTACTGTTCCCTTGGCATTGGTTGGTTCCTCACAGAGCAGCTGAGCAAATACTTAGACACCTGTGCACTTCCCATCACCTGTAGAATGATGTCTAAAATCCTTACCCTGCTCCCCAGGTCCGCCATGATCTGGCCTCTTTTGAACCATATTTGACCATGTCTCTCTGTCCATCTCTCTGTCTGGACACCTTGATGTGCATTTCTCCCCCTGGCGTGCCGAACTTGTACCACATCACGGATTTTGTGCATGCCATTCCCTCTACCTGAATACTCTTCCCCCAGAACTTCACAAGGCTGCCATTCTCTCATCATTCAGGTCTTAGCTGGAAGGTCCCCTCCTCTGAGAAGCCCTCCCTGACCACCACACAACAGAGCCAGCTTGACCATCACTTACTTTCTAGTCCATTGCTCTGCTTTCTTCAGACGGGTTACCTGTGTCTGCAATCATCTTATTTCACTTGTTCCTCCAGACTGTTTGCTCCATGAAGGCAGGGACCATGTCTGTCTTGTTTCCTGCTTGGTTTCCAGAATAGTGTGTAACATATGGGAGGGGCTCAGTAAATATTTGTGAATGAAAGATTTGATGATAGAGTGAAGTATAGAGTTCTCAAAACGTGCTGGAGTAGCTTCAGAGTGTAGCCCTGGGCTTTTTCCAGGCCAGAATCTTTTGGGGCTGGGAGATGATTCTGCCCTTCTGCCCACTGATGAGGATGACCACTTCTCCGGATTGACCTCTGGGAGCCTGGGGAGATAGCTAGAACACAGAATCATGATACTAAACACAGAGATGCTATTGACTGCCCAGACACTGACACATTTAGAGATGCATGTTTGAAAGAGACAGGAGAGCTGGTTGGGAGTGATCAGCACTGCATCCATCCATTCATTTTTCTCTCTTTCTGTTCATCAGGAACGAACTGGGTACTTGTTCCCCTCTGGGTACTGCAGATGTGAAGATATATTAAGTGAAGTCCCTGCCCTCATAGACTTCCCATCTCAGAAGGGGAGATGGAAAGTCCTGTGTTGTTAAGGGGCTTTATAAAGACGGGCATGTGCAGAGCACCGCGTGGTCACACAGGAGGGCATCATACCTCACTCAGGAAATTAGGGAGGGTCTCCTGAGGAGGTGATAGCTGAGCTGCACGTGAGAAGTGTGAAGGATGTTGGCAGAGGTTGGAGTGAGCCCTTCAGGGGCTCTCCCTCCCTTCATACGACCATAGCAAGCTCCTACTCATCCTGCAGATCCTAGCTTTAGGTTACTCCCTCATGAATGCCTTCCCCGATGCCCTCTAGATGGTCAGGCCCCTTGTTAAACATCTCAACAAGACCTTTCATTCTTGGCATTCACCACAGTTAAAGCCTAATTTTGTATTTGTAAGGTTACTTCATTAATAACTCTCTCCCCCAGCAAACTGTGAGTAACTTAGATTAGGAACTACATTTATTTTTGGCTCACTGCTTCATCCCCAGCAGCTTACACAATGCCTCAAGTGACTCAATAGACACTTGCCTGTTGAATGTAGGTGGGCTGAGAAGCAGGAGATAGGAGGCCGGAGAGGTGAGCAAAGGCACATCGTTAAGGTCTCCATGTGACCTCCTGATGGACTTGACAGGAAAATAATGGAAATGTGAGTTTATTGTTCTCTAAGGACTGACGTGATTGAGTACTCTGGGGACTCTTTTTTTTTTTTTTTTTTTGTCATACTGGATGGAATGGCTTTGTGAGCAAATGTAATCTAATGTAAAAAATCTCTAAGGACAAATGAACTCCCGTTTTTGGAACTCTCAGTCCTGGAGAAAAGACTTCAATTCACCATTGACTATACCTGTACCTTCATGCCAGCCTTTGTGTCCAGCCCTGGGAATGACAGAGATGAACAACCAGGGCCCCTCCACGGTGGTGATCTACATTTGGAGGCAGGGGTTGATCTGTGACCCTCCAGTAGGGAGCAAACTTGGACTGCAGATACAGAGGAAGGCTCAGAGAGCCTGGAAGCCAGTGGGACCCAGAAATTAATGTAAACATGGCTGTCCAAAGAACTGATATTTTTATTTGTTACCTGGAAACCAAGACATAAATGTAGATGCTGCCAATGGGGCCCAAGTCTCAGTGGAGATGTGAACAGTCCCTTTCCAAGGAGAGCCCAGGGCATGTACTTCCTGGTATTGATGCTTTTTGTGAAGGAATTGTTTCTTAGCCTCACCTACAGTGAGGGTTTTATTATTTCCGTTTAGTATAACCCTTGGGAGTGTCATCTTGTGCTGGCTGGGTGCTGTTTCTCCACACTCGTTACTTCATGTTCCTAACACCTTCTCCAGTGCCTGCAGCTAGTAGGCATTCAGTAAATGGTGATAGAAGGAAGGAGTGGAGTAGAGAAGAGACAGCCCTTGAAAAGATAGAGGAAATGACTTACAGGCTACTGAGTTTGAAGGTAGAGTTCTCACACTCCTAAAGCAAACTGTCAGGTTTGTTAGATTCATCCGTGTACCCCCTCTGGCCAACTCCACCATCACTATCCCTCTGTGTCTCTGCTACCTTTTGCCTCTTGGCCCCTGAACACGGAAAGTGGGAAGGGAACGTGTGGCCCCATTTCCGCTGTTACTGTGTTGCCTTTTCCCCATGACTTGGCTCGGTTCCATGGCTGCATAAGCATGTAAGGAGCTGAAGGAGGGAGGTAGACTGGGATCTGAAACTGAGCCAGAGAGCACTGCAAGAAAGAGAAACTGCTTCATGATGACAGGTGCCTGGGAGTCTCCGGAGAATCAAGTTGCTGCTTGTCAAAGCCCCTTGCTTGAAAGCCCAGAGGAACAAAGGGATTTTCCTTTTACAAAATCTGCCTATTCTATTTGAGCCATGACCCTTTTTTCTCTTCCAACTTGGGCACTATGGTGCACTTGAGAGGTGTTCCATTCTTTCAAGATGAAACTCTGCCCAGCATCTGAACTTGACTGATTCTGCACTTTCATTAACTTTAGACAGCAAAAATGCGTGCTTTGTTCTGATCCCTGTGCTTGGCTCTGCCTTGGGGGGATGTGGAGACAGGGTGGACATGGTGCCTGCCCTCTAGGGGTTGGCACTTTTAGCTGCCACTTACTTAGACTGGCTCCACAGAAGTGGAAGTTCAGATGTCCCCAAGCAGTCTGTAACTGTATGCCAGAAGCCTGCCATGCACATAGGGAGGAAGGCCTGGGTATGGCTAGAGACAGAGACCAACGGTTACGATTCTTTCTTGCGGACCGGGACAACAGAGGGGCTCTGAGGTGGAGAACAGAGCTGGGATTCTTCTCCTTCTCCCATTGTGTTGTGACTCACAGATGTGTTTGTTGGCTAATTGCTTCTCTGTGAGAAGTTTGGAAATGACACAGCAATTTTGTTGACAAAAGGATGAACTTCAGATTGCTGTTTTGCAAGGAAAAAATGTTTTGTTCTTGAGGCAAGTTCAACCCTTTTTCATTGAAATAGAATCTTAAAACTGCAGCAGCTTGTCTCAGGTGGGATTTGCACATTTTGTTAGAGTTTTGCTTCCATTTCTGTTGTTCTAAATGATGGGCCATTTCCAAGTTGACTCCATTTCTCCATGGATTCCCAACCAAGTCAGTGAGGGAAAAACAGCTAGCACCCAAGTGTTAGATCCAGTGTTTATATCCCAGCTGATTGTTTTGGGGCTAGAATGCTCCAGCCTGCTGGTGGCCTCTGTCACATTGCTCCCTCACCTCCTGGGTGTATTTCAGAAGGTGTCCTTCTTTTCCTCCTTCCAGCTCAAACCCTAGAGCCATCTTTGTTGGTTACAAAGCTCTCTAGCCCAGGACTTGCCAAAATGTCTTCAAAATTGAGTTTTTTAGAGCTTATTCTCCATTTCTGGACCTATTTTTTTCCCTAAAAATTAGGTCTGGATATTTTTGTCTCATTATGAGATGATGCATCTGATGGGACTTTGGAGTTGAGTGGACACCCAAGTTCAGTGGAGAAGGTCTCTTGATGAAAGCCTTGTCTGCTTTGCATGGTTTCCAGAAGTCAGCCCCTGGGGTTCCTTTTGACTGCAGTCACAAAGAGATGTGCTGACAAGGTCACTCAGGAGGCCCTGATAGGCAGTAGCCTAGCTGTCCAGGTCCTGGGTGTGAAGAAGACCTTGCTGGTGTCCCATTGCCCACAGGTCATTGGCACCAAGGCCCTCGATGTCCCATTGTGGCAGGTGTGGGAGGAGGAGGAGGAGGAGGGGGGCCACATCCTGGGAATTAACATGTTGACCACTAGGGTTAATGCATTCAATATGAGGTAGGGGCTGTCACTACAGTTTTGACTCTGGAAGCCTAAAGGCATTTCTACTTGCCTTCCCCAGCAGAGCTAACAGAATATTAGAAGAAGCTGTTGAGGTAGGGTGACTTTGAAGGTTTTTGGTTTTGTGTTCTTCCAGAGGGAGATTCAGAGGGAGTATCAAGGATTTGATGCTCATGAGCAAGGACAAGCAGGGAGGTGGGAAACCCGAAGGGGTGGTGATGGGCTGGCTTTCAGAAGCGGACCCTCTCATGCTCTCTCTGTTTTTGCATTTTTGCATTTTTGTGCCATGCTCCCTCTGTTTTTGCATTTTTGTGCTATTTCTGTACCGCATAGTTCTCCAGTGCATCCTGCTGGCCAAGGTCACGGTGTTTTTCCTGGCCTCCTTTCCGGATATGTAGCCTGGCCTTCTCCTCTGCTTGAGCAGATACAGTAGCTTCTTGTTGTTTCTCATGACAAAAATGGGCTCTAGTTTGAATTCTAAACCTCTTTCCTAATGTCAGTCTTTGCTCCTGGTCTCCCCTATGCCTTGTTCTTTCCATATCTTCAGAACCTTGCACCAAGTTGCTTGGCCACTGGGAAGACATGTCACCACATGGGTTTGCTCTCTTCCAGTTCCCACAGTGCTGAGGGTCACTGGCCGTGGTCCACCATGTCGTTGTGGCCAATCTGGTATCATATGCTAGTGGATCCATTTGTTAATCTACTTGAAAACTCTTTGAGATCTTTGCCACTCCATTGTGAATCTATCGATGTACAGTTTCTGCCAGAACAAAGGTGATGGACATTAAAAGCTAAGGACATCTGCAGGGTGGGGGTGATGGTGGGTAAGGTGAGCGGCAGGAGGATTAGCGAACTTGCTCTACAAGGTCAATAGATTTGACATCCTGATATCACTCTTATTATCTTTCTTCCTAAATGCCTTGGAGCAAGCCAGTCAGGTGATTTGTACCCCAAAGTAGAAACAAGCCCATTCGGAAGAGAGAGACTGCTCATCTTTCAACTCTGTGAGAGATTGCTGAGCAAACGAGAGGAGTACAGCCGACTCACATAGTTTAAAACCAGTGGCAGGAGGAAGTTAAATTCACCTGAGTACGCGGGAGTTGAGCATGTGACTTCACGTTCATGACGTCGCTGTGAGACTGCGGTCACATCCATGGGTGGCTTTGTGGGAAGAGAAGATGTCCGTTTTGAGGTGGAAAATTCTTTTGACAAATGAAGGCACAGTGTATTTGAGTTGGTGGGAAGCCTGGAACCTCACTAGTCTAGCCTCTCCTGGTCCCCGCTCCCTGACGTCCACCAGAGTTTCCAGACGTGAAGACTGAGACCAGGAGAAGTCAGCTTATTGTCTAAACAGAGACCAGAACCTGAGCCTCCTGACTTCCACTCAAGAGCTTTTCATCAGAGGGTGACAGATGCTTGTAGGCTCTAGGAAGCTGAGAGAAAACACATAGTGTCAGCAGCCCCGTGTATAGAAATCCTGGGTGGAAAGTTCCTGTTAAATGGAGCTCCCTGTGCTTTTTCCCTGGTTCACATGCTTATTTTGGTTCTTTTTCCCCCTCTTTTTCCTGCCTGCTTTTTCTGAGGTCTTTACTGGCTCCCCCCCCCCCCCCCCCCCCCCCCCCCGCTGCTGAGGCTGGGGAACCATTGCGGGGCCCCTGAAAGATCCAGCTGATGCTGTGCTTCTGACTCCAGCCCTGCCTGTGTGTCATGTCCCGGTGCTCCCCAGGTTCCCTGCCCTGCCAGCCATGCCATGCCATCCCTGGGACAGATGCTGCTAGTCACTGCTTCACAGAGAAATGAAAGCTTGAGCCCTCCCTGCTGTTCAGAATCCCAAGGGTGTAGGAGTTTTGAGGGGGAGAGATCTTGAGGAGATAGCTCTTTTAGGTGAACCTGAGGACGTGAACAACAATGTTGATGATGGTAATAGTAACGTAACAATAAAGATAAAAGAGCTCCTGCAGCCTGCAGATGTGGCCGTCACCTCTAGGGAAGAAGGGAGGCCACTCAGTGACTCTTTCATCTTCTGGTCCTGCTGCATTTACTCTGTTGGGAGGGGAAGAAAGCCAGGCTGTGCGTGGTTCCCGTCATCCTTCTCCTTGGGAAGCTTTGCCTGATGTAGCCTTATTGTATTGATTTAATTCATTTCCACAAATACCTACAAGGACTTCCCCAGCTGCTGGGGGAATAACAGCTTGTTACATAATAGGAGCATTTGATCAGGACTCAGAAGACATTAGTCAAGTTTCAGCTTTCCTCTGTGTTATCCCAGTAACCTTGGACAAATCATATGATTTCTGAGTCTGGATTTCTTCATCCATCCCATGAAGCTAATGATGAAAGAGTCAATGTGGCTGTCCTTGCTCAGTTTTTGTACCGAGGTGGCGGCTGGTCAGGGATGTTGAGTCCTAAGATCTTGTAACCTTTGGGGTGGCTCATGGTGCCCCCGCCCGAGAAAGCTTCTGGCTAGGGCCAGGTGTGAGTCATGGCGAGAGGAGCAGAAGGAAGGAGCCAGCGTTCAGGAAACAGTTCTTTGCGTCCTTTGTGGAGCTCAGGTGTCCTCAGCTGTCAGGCAGCAGGTTAACCCAGGGAGTGGGATGGGAAGATGCGGGGCCCTTAGTAGGAAAAGGAAGGAGGACCAGATGGGGAGTCCTGGAGCTCAACACTCCAAGAGCATTTTTCATTTCACTTGCCTTAAATATAACCACGCTTGAAGGGAGTGTTGTTGTTATTTTCAGTCTCCAGATGGGTGAACCAGACTCAATTAGTATGTGGTGACACTGGGATCAAGCTGAGGTCCGTCAGCCTGGGAAGCCCATGGCCCCCAGCCCTGAATGGCACTGCTTTGTGGGAGCAGGATGGGGGAGGGGTTTTGTGCTGGTGAAATAGTGGTCTCATGCCATTTTCCACCCATCCGATTGGCCAATACCTGAAGCACCAGGCAGGCTTAACAAGTGAGGATCAAAGCTAATTAGGACAAAACTCTACTTTATATTGGCCCCGTCATGTCTGTCATTCTCATCCACATCAGGAGAAATGGAACCAGGAGTGGACTTGGCCATTTTCTTTGATGTGGGCATGCACTTGGCTGTCGGGTTCGTCACTCCCTTTGGAAAGCAGGGTTCTTCGTCCCTGGTGCACATAGTGAAAATGTTCTTAGCAGTGGCCAGGGCACAGGTCTCTTTCTGTAAACCATCTCCTCCCAGGCCTCTCTGTGATTGGCCCCCTCGCTCCTTCTGGTGTCAGAAAGCCAGCGGGGAGGCCGGCCAGCAGCTTTACACCCAGTACAGATGGCGAGTGGGATCATTTCCCTGGAGCTGAGCTGTTTGGGGAAATGTCACTTTCCTGCTCTTCCCTCTCAAGTGCCTCGGAGCTGTGGTTTGTCATGGCCCTAAATTTAAATCTTGGTTTTTCCTTTCTAGTCACTTACGGGTCCTTTCTGATAGCTCCCCCATTCGGTCCATGTCACACGTTGCTGTCCTTGGTTACCTGCCACATGTGTGCGTGCGTGCGTGCGTGCGTGTGTGTGTGTGTGTGTGTGTGTTTGCATGCGGTGGGGTCAGGTAGGGGCAGTTCTGGATGACCTCACTGGTGCTGCTTAGGGAACCCTCGGATCTGTGACGTCCTTTTATGGTTTGTCACATTGGATGCTGAGAGTCTCTTCTGTTAGGATTGCATATTTGACTGTCTTCTAGAAACATGGACATTTTATAATTTTTAAAAATGTTTCATTGCTTTGTTCTGGTGAAAACTGCAATAAATGCAGAATATTTGTGTGACTGTGGAACATCACGTGCTATGTATAAATCCCTTGCCTTCTGCAGATTGTGGATCCCTGAAACAGCCCTTTACTTCGCTGGAAGGATGAGCTTCTGGATCCAAAGGGAAAACATCCAGAGCCTGGGAAGTGGGGGTGGTCCCTGAGGGAGGTACTGGGTCAGTGGGCAGCTGAAGAGAAATTTTAGAAGAGATTGAAAAATCCGAGGTTTTCTTTTTGATAGAACCTCCTCTGTGGTCTTACAATGTCTTTAGCAGAATCTTCATTTTTCACTAATATTTCTTACAGGGGCCTTTTTGTTGGGGGATCAAAGTGACAAGGTCCTCTCTAATTGTGGCTTCTCTGTGTCCCCCTGGACTGGTTGCTTCAACTCACTTTCATTCCTCTGGTGTTTTCTGTGTCCCAGCAACATCCCGTGTACTGAGAGGAAGACTCAAAGGAGGAAGGTGAGCCTGTGCCCACCAGGACAGTCTGGAAGGGAGAGGACGTCTGTGACCTCACTGTGGCTCCAAGTTGACAGGAAGTTATGGGCAGTCCCTGGACCACTGTGCAGCCTCTAGGGCGCGTCCTGCTGCTCAGGGCTGCCATGATCAAGCAGAAGGGGTGAAGCCACCTCGTGGGGATGGGGTTTATGGCGTCTTCATGGATGACAAGTAAAATGACCCAGGCACTCTGGGCACAGTCTCCAAAGTAGAATGGAGGCGCCACAGCAGCTGTAGCCTCCTGAGTCCGCGTAGGGGTGATGCTGGGTTTGGCAGAGGGGAATGAGCACTCCCCTGTGTTAGGCACCTGGGGGAGCCCTCACCATAATCCTGGCTGATCCTCACAGCGCAGGCAGGCAGGTACCATAATTGTCCCCATTTTATGTACTCAGAAACTGAACACCACAGAGTTAAGTGACTTGCTCCAGGTCAACGAGTGAGCAAGCAAGAGTTGATATTTGAGTCTGAGTTTGTCTCCAAACTCGTCACTCTTGACTCTTGTAGAATTCTTATTATGTCATCGTTTACTTCTGTCACGCTGGAGGGAGAGAAGCCGACAAGGTTCCCCAAGATGAAGGCTGAAGGAACGTCCATTCCTTCCATGGGCAGGCGTATCCTAAACGTATCCCGTGCTTTCCATCTCTCACTGAGCCCATGCTCTGTGTCTAGCCTCGTGCGGACCACTTTATTCACGTCATTTCATTTCGTGTTGATTTTTTTCCTAGTATCTGGCTTCCTTTTCTAGAATGTAACCCATTCGAGGACCACAGACTTTCCTGTTTTGTTCACTGCTGTGTCCCTAGCAACTAGAGCATTGCCTGGCACACCAGTAGGTGCTCAACAAAAGTGTCAGTTGAACAAATGGATTATAGCAGGCCACTGAGACTGGTGGTATGATTTCCTCCCTTTTAGAAATCAGATAAGTCAGGAACGGGAGGGTTAGCTCACTTTCCCATAGCTCAGAAGTCTAGAGCCAGGGAAGATTTGAACTCAGGGTCGCTCATTCTAGAGCCTCTTCTCTACCCCCTCTGCTCTCCTGGGAGGTCACCAGTACACTTGCAGTGGGTTTAAGTGGCTGATATCCTGGCTTTCTTGTGAACTTCACAAGTGGCATCCTCCCCAAGCAGCAGAGGGAAGGAGATAATTGAGGAGCTTAATTATCTGTGGCAGTGACATGATGGGGGTGACACGACGTGAGTGAGTGCTCGTTATTACTTGGCAGCGCAGGATGCCCCCAAACGGGAGGGACGCACACATTGCAACAGGCGCTGCGAGACAGGAACTGTTCCATTTCGCTCATGGGGGTCCCCCCCAGAGCTTGGTGTTAGAGTGTTTGAAAAATCACTCAACTGTATGAAATACAAATTATGTTCGATGAGAGCAGCTAGCTTCCTGGAGATCACAGTTGGCCTTCCTTAATGAATTTTGGCCTGATTAACACAGGTTCTGGATTGACATCAAAATATGGGAGTAGAAACTTGGTAGGGGTGGGAGGAGACTAGTTTGAACTTGCTGACTTTGAAATCACAGGAAGGAAAGGCTTGTGTGAAGCCTGCAGCTGAGGACTGTGTGTCTCGTGGGCTCCTGGGTCTTGGAAGCGATATTGCTTTGCTCAGACCTCTGTAGACTGAGGCCCGGCCCACACTCTGCTGGTTTCCTGGCTCCGTTCCCTGCCTAAGGACACACAGGGTAGAAACCTCAGGCTGATCGACCCTCAGAAGCTGCACCAGCTTCTTCTCTTGTGTCTCATTTCCTTGGTACCTGGATGAGTGTCATGCATTGTCATCTAACCCACCCTTGAAGTCCTCACGGGACTTTGAGGGGAGTTTTGTCCCCGAATGCCTGCCTCGTCATAGCTGGGTCTCTCTTTCTGACCCTCCTGTGTGGACCCTTGTCAGTTGCTCATCTAACCATCCCCACCCACCTGGTTGGGGTCATGGCATGTCATCACAAGACTCAACTTTTTCTAAGTGCTAAATTTGTCTCTGCCCCCTCTCTCCCCATGGCTGACCTCCTGGATTCAGATTTAGATCTTGTACATCCTAGCTGGTCTGGCTGGCTCACCTTTCATCACATTCTAGGAGAAATGAGATGAGATCTGTTTTGGGGGGAAAACTGTATAATCCCAAGAGGAAAAATGACTGTCCGGTCCTCACCAGTTCCACAACTCAACTCCCTCATCAGAGAATGAACTCTTGCAAGGGCGTTTTATTACTTAACTGTGTTTTTCACAGAGGTGATGCCAAGCAAAGAAAATCCGCCTTGAGTTATATCACTTTTTTGTTCAGCACTACAGCGTCTTTCATCTCTAAGCAGTAAAATCAGGCAGTAATTCAAAGTGTAAGTCACCGTTTCATTGAAAAAAAATCACCTTCACCTTGTCGCATTTGGTCAAAAGTCTGCTTTGGCATTTTTGGTCCCCTCTGCCCACGGCTTCATTTTTGTTGACTCTTAGGAGCGTATGCAGGCTTTCTTCAGAAAGGTGTCTGGGGTTTATTCTTTTAGAGCAAGTAAAGGCGGAGAGAGGAAGAAATTGTCTAGAGCAGACCCAAAGTGAGGTTGCCTGGCTGGTGATGTTTATCTCCTGTCAGGCTGTGGTGGGACGTTAATGGCTTTTTCTGACCTTGGGGAGTGTTAGCTTTGGAAACAGTTGGTGGATTTGCTTAGCTGGCATCTGTTTTCTCATTCTGCAGAATGTCAGGGGCTGCTGGGGTGCAACATGGGCTCTTTATCACTCTAGAAATCTGCTGCCCTTTCCGTCTGCATTTCTTCTTCCTTATCGGTGAGGAGAGAGGGTTTTTATGCAGAGGCTCTAAGAGAGGTCCTCACTTGAGAAACCGTGAGTCATGAGAGCCTGCCTGGGCTCTGTGGTGGTGATGACAGACAGCAGGCAGCATCAGGAAGGCGGCCCGGGACTGCCCCTCAGAAGGCAGATCCACAGGGGTACTTTGGGACAGGAGGCCGGCAAAGCCTCCGAAGGAGGATCAGAATGGAGAGGTGCTTCACCATTGGCTCCGTTCCACCGATGAAGTGCTTACGAGCCTGCGTTCTAAGGAGTTCAGAACCAGGAGAAGATTTGCTGGAAGCCACAGAAGAGGCCTTGGTTGTGTTGCTTTATGGAGGTTATGGATCTGATCCAGAATTCTGTTCGCTCTGAGCTTCCTTTTCATGAGTGACACGGTTATCCCGCCCACACCTCTGGGTGGCTGTGAAGTGCTCTGTCCTGTATAGCCACTTAGAATGTCTGTGGTGGGGGCGCCTGGGTGGCTCAGTCAGTTAAGCGTCTGACTCTTGATCTCAGCTCAGGTTTTGATCTCAAGGTTGTGAGTTCAAGCCCCGCACTGGTGGGTGTGGAACCTCTCTTAAAAAAAAAAAAAAAGAAAGAAAGAAAGAAAGAAAAGAACATCTGTGGATATCTTCTTTAATTTCTCCAAGAAACTCATTTCTAATTTGGCAGTAGTTCTGGTAGAGCTTCAGGTGCTTATTTCCTATCTCATTCCTTGATTC
This sequence comes from Zalophus californianus, assembly GCF_009762305.2. NCBI lineage: Eukaryota > Metazoa > Chordata > Mammalia > Carnivora > Otariidae > Zalophus > Zalophus californianus. The sequence continues at coordinate 30,255,657 of NC_045599.1, read as the reverse complement.
TTTCCTTGAGCACATAGGGGCACCTGCTGTGTTCTGGGCACTGTTTGAGGTGCCTGAGATGCAGCAATGAATGCAGAGACCAGGCTCCCTGCTCTTGTGAGGTCCACATTGCCGTGAGACCACAACAAGAGCCCCACAGAGACACTTGGGAGAGACACCTCCTTTCTGCCTTTCCACATGCAGAACGCTATAACTCAGTGCGCGCTACCTAAACATATAGTCCAGGGAGAATTCTCCACACGTGTGAGACTGGGCTTTCCTTGGAGGAGAGGCGTTCCTGCAGGCACCCTGAGCGGACCAGCAGGAGCGCTGTTAGTACAGCTCTGAGCTTGCTAAACATCTTGACAAGGGACCGTATAATCAACCCCTTCAGAGCACAAGCCTTAGGGTCAGATTTCCGGATTCAGGTTTGAATCTGACCTCTGCAGCTTAGAGTTGGCTTTCACTGGGCAAATGTTTCTGAGCCCCCGTTTCTTCATAGGTAAGTTGGCTGTTAGCAGACTTCTTGTTGTTTAGAGGCTGGGGTGAAAATAAAGGGAGAAAGTGTAGGAAAAGCCTTTAGCACAGTACCTTTTCCATGACTAGTTGTAGTGTACCTTAGGTATATTATGGAGACTTTGAAGCCATTTCTACCAGCACCGTGGAGGCTATAGATGGACTTCATGTTCATAGCTTGACTCTGAGGGTTATGCACGTGTGCTACACAGAAGCCGGGCAGCCCAGCAGCTCGGTCGTAAATGGGAAGGAAAGGCTAGGGGCCGTGAGGAGTGGCTGTGGGCCTGTGGAGGGGCAGTGGCATGGGTTGGAAATGTGCCTGGGGCCAGGGGCATCCTGGAGGAACATTGCGCAGGTGGGGAGGCTTCGGGTAGGAGCAGAGAGAGGCTGCCGTGTGAGAGGAGCATCAGAGTGGAGCAAGGCCTGGGGAGGGGAGTTGGGAGCCACTGCGGAAGGACTAGGGCACGGTTGTTGGGGAGGCAAGATCGGGACCAGAGGGGATGGGCCTTGAATTTGAATTTGGGAACTTGAATTTAATCTGGGCATGTGAGGAAAAGGTCTGCACTTGGGGATCTTTGGCCTGATTTCCCAATAAGCGGGGAGGATCAGACTGGGGAGGAGGGACTAGGCAGGTTTTGTGTCTGGTGGACTGTGAGAACCTAGGTGCCATCCACAGGGCCGAGGAGCGTCAAAACCTTGAGTTCATGGTGAGAGATCACCAACTTCATTTGGGCAACTCGACTGCAGCTCATGGCCCCCAGGCTGTGTGTGATTGCTTGGCAGGTGGTGAGACGTCTGGTCATCTGCCCAAGTGTCTATTAGTCCATCAGCGCTTTTTGCTACCTGTTCTTCGGATCTTTTTCTAGGCACTAAGGTTAAACAAGTGAACTACAGCACCGTCTTTGTGGAACCCACAAGAGAGACAGGCAAGAAAGCAGTCACTGCAATGCAGGGCAGCGTGCGGTGGAGGTGGGCACCAGCGGTGGGTGCCCTCGGGGAAACCTGCCACAGGATCCCCGGGGGTGCTGCAAACAAAGCAAGGCATCGAGGTGGACGGTGTCAAGGCAGGAGCATGGAGGGTCCGTTCAGGGGGCAGCATGCTAGAGCAGAGCGAGCATGTGTTGGGAAGAGAAGCAGAGGGACAAAGTTAGAGGAATACATGGGCTGTAGACCCTCAGGGTCCCCTTCTGGGCTCACATCTTCGCGCTCATCTGAGGATGACAAGGGACGAGGAGTGGGTGTGAACTGGGGCCGAGAATCACATGCATTGGCATTTCACAGGATCCTTCAGGTGTGCAACAGCTACTGGAGGAATGGGAGCATGAACGCAGGATTGGCAGGATTGGAGGCGTGAGCTGAGATTTATTGTCCACCATGTGCCGGGGTGCTGCCTGACAGCGGGGATGCCTCAGTTACCCATTCTGTCCTGACAGCTGTCGGGGAGGGGGGTGGCTTTATCTAGCGCTAAGGAAAGGAAGTCTTGGGCAGGTTCTGTGAATGGCTTAGACTCTCCACCCTAGAAGGCAGTGGAGGCCCTGACATGCCGCATCCCCTTTGAGGCCTGCGGTGACAGAGGCAGGCAGAGCCTGGGCAGAAAGCCTCTCCCCCTCCATCATCACAGCTGGAGAGGTGAGAGTCCTGATGGAAATTAGGTGCCACCCTCACAGGGTGCCACCTCCTGTGAATCCTGTCTTTGTGAGGGAGTCTGTCCTGGTGGTTTGGGGGGTTGGGGCAGGTGGTCAGGAGAGATGGCTTCACATGGGCAGGGCACCTCTGAGGAAGCCAGGACAGCCGAAGAGACAGGCATCCCAAGGGCATTTCTGGCAGCAGAGACGTTTTTATTTTAAGCAGGTGCCAGCTAGGAACATTCTCTTCCTTTCTCCTAGAGCTGCCTGAGCCCACACAGCCAGGCTGGGCGAGAGACTGTGAACGAGCCCCTGCTCCCAACCCACCTCCTGCACCGCCTGGAGTCTCTCCTGGAGGGTTGCTGCTTTTCCCTCTGCTTGCAGGACCCCCTCCCTTCTCCCCTTCTGCCATGCTTCCTCCGCTGCCTGCTTTTTTTTTTTCTTTCTTCTCTTTTCATTCTTTCCCCCCCCTCCTCTGTAGAATGGGATGGCATTCCCTAACCTCCTAGAGTTGCTGGCAAGATGATGAATTTCAGCAAGCCCCTCACCCACTGGGAGCCGTATGGCTTATGTCTGGCCCTAGGGTGTACAGGCATGAACAGCATCCAGTTGTCCAGTTCTTACTCTTGAGAATGCTCTCAGGAACCTTTCCCTGTGGTGGGAGTGAGGTTCAGAGGCCTGATCTTAGAGCCCTCTCTGACTGGGCCACTCTGGAATGCGAGCTCCTGAAAGCACTGTGCCCAGGAGAGCCCCAGTATGACATCTGATGGTTACTCTGTGAGCCCGGAATCACTGTAGGCCCTTGTGCCTCCAGGGCACGTGAGCCTGGGTGCCATCAGCTTCCCGAACACAAAGGGAAGGCGCCCACCTCATGTTACTCAGTTCTGTGGACTAATCTGCTTGAGTTCTGCAAGTAGTCTTAACCAATTGCAACCATTTAAAGTGACTTTGGATAACATCACTAGCACCAGTGCAGTTGACAAGCAGGGGTTTCATTTGGCCTAAGCTAGGGGAGAGCGGTCAGCTGCCTTCCTTCCCTTCCTATAGCTCAGCATCATGGCAGCTTGCAGCAGAGGACTCCTTCCCTCCCATTCTCTACTTCCCCAGACGTAGAGTCCTTCCCTCCCCCTCAGTATCCTCTCCCTATACGTTCAGCCATCCTGGGATGCCCGGAAAGACTTTGCCAGACCCCTCAGTGTCCAGAAGTCCGTGAGGCACTGCACACAGCAGTGGACTAGGGAGAAGGTGAATGATCTGGATTAAAAAGGAAGTCTGCCATTTACTGACCTTGTGACCTTGACATAGTTCTTTACTTTCTCGAGGTTTCACTTTCTCTATCTGCAAAATGAACCCACCCACATCTGCTCTCACATAGTGTTATATAAAGTATATCCCATAAGTAAGTCAACATATGAAACACTTGCTGTGTGCTAGGGTCTAGACAAACATGCATGTTTTCGGGGCGCCTGGGTGGCTGATTCAGTTAAGCGTCTGCCTTCAGCTTGGGTCATGATCCTGGGGTCCTGGGATCGAGCCCCGTGTCAGGCTCCCTTCTCAAGGGGGAGCCTGCTTCTCCCTCTGCTGCTCCCCCTGCTTGTGTTCTCTCTTGCTTTTTCTTTCAAATGAATGAATGAATGAATGAATGAATGAATAAAAATCTTTAAAGAAAAAAGATGCATGTTTTCTTCAGAGGAGGCTGTGTAGATAGATGAGTACGCGCAGTGCAGTAATGGCGGTGAGCGAGCTTGGCGCCGGGGCACAGAGGCTTCCCGCCGGAGGCCTGTCTGGAGGGAAAACAGGAGCCAGGCCAGGAAGAGGGGGCGGTCTGAATCTGTTCTCACATCCAAGTGTCTGCCTGCCTCTTCAAATTCTAAGGAAATCAGTCTCATTCTACTTGGAGCCCTTTTCCTGTAGGGCTGGTAGGAAACTTGAACTCATTTTGTGCGTTTTGCCTCCTTCCTGGGGTCCTGTCACTCGTCAGAATTCTTACTCAGTCTCTCACCTGTGCACATAGGCCGTGGCTTTTGTTCACTCATTCCTTTACCCCGACGTGTTTCTACTGAGCAACTACAAGCCAGGTACTGTGCTGGGCACTTGGGGTATAGCAGTGAACAGAACAAAGATCCCTGTCCTTGTGGAACTTAAATTCTAGCAAGGGAGAGCGACAGGAAACAGTAAATAAAACAAGAAATCCATACAGTGTATTAGAACATGGGGTGTGTGTGTGTGTGTGTGTGTGTGTGTGTACACATACGTACACACAGGAGAACCGTGTGAGAGGGCACGGAGTGCTGGTTATGATCATACCAGGGTGCTGAGAGAAGGCTTCGTTGAGAAGGTGACACCTGAGCAAAGGCCTGAATTATGTGAGGGGTCACAGGGAGGGACCTTTAACTGTCCCTGGGACCAGGGCTGCTTTGGATGTGGGGCTGTCTGCTGCTTCCGGGCCACGCGTGGCCAGGCTGCGTGGGGTCCCATCTCTCGTGGTGCAGCCCTGGCAGTTCTTGCTCCGTGGGCTCTGTCGGCTTCCCAACAGACTGATAGGAAGCATGTCCTCCTGCATCTGTGCCGTCTCTCCCAAATCCTAGATAGAGAGGAAATCCCACAGAAATGGGAAATTTCACAACATGGTCCAGCCTTCAGAGGATCCCACACAGAGCAGACAGCAGGCAAAGTCCCAGAAGGGAGAAGCAGTGGAGGTGAGGCATGGAAGCCCCAGGCGGGTGAGGTTGGGGCACATAAAACGTGGACCAGGGACAGGGGAGTAGCGGCGATCAGCCTGCGGACCCTGCGGGGCGGGGCGGGCACCCCACGGGGCGGCTCTGATCACCAAGGTGGGGTCACTGCTGGATGCTTGGCATGGAGGGTGCCACAAATCAAAGTCTGCCGGGGTCGGTCCCAAATTGCAGCATGTCCCTTGAACTGCCCCTGGGGAGCTGACATCTTTTCCTTAGGCCCCCTCACGTGGAGCCTTGCCCTTTCCTTTGGCATTTCACGAGCGGGACGTTCCACTGGTCTTGTTGCACGAGTTAGAGGAAATTGACGCAGCTTTGCCTCTAAACACAAACGTGTGACAACGTGTACTTGAACTGGACTGAAATTTGCCTCGTTTGCTGAAGAGGGGTTTGCTAAATGGTTGACAAGCTGAAGAAGGTCAGGAGAAGGTAGGGGTGTTAGTTACTTAAGAGAATGACCTCAGACAAGATGTGTGTCTTTCTCCATCCTGTTTCCTGTATGCACCACCAAAGAGTGTCTTTGCAAGATCTAAAATGCTGTCATTCACTGCGCCTGCGTTGACCCTTCACATTGCGGCCATGCTTGCTTCTCTCTCCTAAGAGAATTTGTGCTCCAGAAAAATCTCAATCGTTGGTTGAACAAATTCTTGCCAAAGGCCTGTTCTTCCTGCAGACCTTGGTCTGCAGGACCCTCACTGCCCTCCAAGAGCTCGCCCCCTGGTGGGGAAGCGGAGGAGGACAAGTCATTGCCGTAGGCGCCACGCCCACGCATTCTATGAGGAACAGTTCAGGGGAGCACATAGGCATGGTTTGCATGGTTTCCGGAAACATTTTCTCAGCACCACCGGGCAAAGCAAGTTACATTTATTTTTCTCCAGCTTTTGGTTTAATAATTTTTTAATTGGAGTATTAATTAACATACAGTGTTAGATTAGTTTCAAGTGTATAATGTGATTCAGTAATTCCATACATTACTCAGGGCTCATCATGATAAGTGTGCTTAGTCCCCTTCACCTGTTTCATCCATCCCCTAATGACCTTCCCCTGGTAACCTCCAGTTTGTTCTTTGTATTTAGAGGTTTTTTTTTTCTTTTTGTCTCTTTTTTTCATCATTTGTTCATTTTGTTTCTTAAATTCTATATACGAGTGAAATTATATGGTATTTCCCTTTCTCTGCTGACTTAGTTCACTTAGCATTAGACCCTCTAGGTCCACGCATGTTACAAATGGCAAGATCTCATTGTTTTTGTGGCTGAGTAATATTCCGTTGTGTGTATGCGTGTGTGTGTGTGTGTGTGTGTGTGTGTGTGTGTGTACATACATAGCACTGCATCTTCTTTATCCATTCATCTTTCAATGGACACTTGGGTTGCTTCCTTATTTTGGCTATTGTAAATAACACTGCAGAAAACATGGGAATGCCTGTATCTTTTCAAATTAGTGTTTTCCCTTTCTTTGGGTAACTACCCAATAGTGAATATACTGCATTGCATGGTAATTCTATCTTTAATTTTTTGAGGAACCTCCACACTGTTTTTTACAGTGGCTGTACCAGTTTGCATTCCCACCAACATTTGGATATGTCTCCTCAGGCAAGGAAAATGAAAGCAAAATTAAACTATTGGGACTACACGAAAATAGAAAGCTTTCACACAGCAAGGGAAACCATCAACAAAACAACACAGAGGTCTACTGAATGGGAGAAGATATGTGCAAATGATATATCCAGTTAGGGGTTAATATCCAAAATACATAAAGAACTCATACAACTTAACACCAAAAACCAATCCAACTGGAAAATGGGCAGAGGACCTGAATAGACATTTCTCCAAAGAAGACCTCCAGATGGTCAAGGGAAACATGAAAAGATGCTCAACATCACTCATCATGATGGAAATGCAAATCAAAACCACAGTGAGCTATCACCACATACCTGTCGGAGTGGCTAGAATCAAAAAGACAAGAAATAACAAGTATTTGTGAGGATGTGGAGAAATTGGTTTAATAGTTATTAAATATATGGAAGAATTTAAAAAACAAAGCGACGAGTACTTACATACCCCTCACTGAGATTTGGCAGTTGCGAACGTTTTGTGAAATTCACGCCCTCTCTCTAACCTACATGCTTTCCCCCTTGAACCATTGAGAAATAAATTATGGATGCTAAGACACCTCACCCCTAAGGAAACAGGCATCCTCCTATATGACCACTTTCATAGGTATTATTACACCTACGGGAACAATAACCCAGTAATGTCACTTAATGTGCAGCCCTCATTAAAACCACAGCACTTTTTCCCAGAATGTCTTTTGCAGCTTTTGTATAATTGTGGTTTTTCAAGATCTGGTCAAGCCTCACCCACTGCATTTGTTCTAGCTTTTTAATTTCTTCTAATCCCTAGAAGAGTGACACACGCTCACGCCAGGGTTTTTTGGTTTTTTTTTTTTTTGAAAGTTCAGGCATTTATCTTATAAAATGTCTTCAACTTTAGACTTGTTCTCTAACGAATAGATGGAGGGTGAGGCATTTTTGGCCCTGATCCCTCGGAGGCACTACTGTGGAGTAGTACTTCCTTGTGCAGGAGGTACATCAGCTGGTCCCACTCTGGGAATTTAGGAAAATAGGAATTTACTGTCTCACAGCCCTGCTGGTGCTACATTGGCCCCTCAGTCCCTGCATTAAGTTGTGACTGCCATGTATTTTTAATGAAAATGTACATTTTCCTCTTTTAGTAATGAGGTGTGTGTTGTGCGGGTGGCCCTTGGAGACCGTGTGATTGTTCTATTCCCCAATTCCTTTTACCCACGATTTCTAATAAACATCAAACGATCCTTTCCTGACTCAATTATTACATGGGGAGTTGCCAAATGATTTTCTATTTCTAGCATTCCTTCTCAATTTATTTAGCTGGCATTCTTCTGTAAAGACGAGCTTTTCCTTTCTCACATTTTTAGCAACTTGGTTTTAAGGTGTAAGGTTCTGCCTCCTTTGGAATCCTTAACTCAGAGCAGTGTGTGCATGTGTGTGTGTCGGGGGGGGTGGTAGGGGAGCCCCGAGTCACACATAGGCCTCCGTGCATTCAGCTGAGATGGTCCCTTCCGCTCTCCCCCCTCCCCCACTCCCTCCTCTGTAGGCACACGGGCTTCCTTGATGACTGTCAGGTACAGTCAGCATCTTCTACCTTGGGGGCTTTGCCTGGAATCCCCTTACCCCAGAGGGCTGCATGGCTTACTTAATTCTTTTCTCAGATGTCATCTTGCCAGATTGCCTCATCACCCCATGTAACATACCCTCCCCTCCCCGTTATTCTCTCTCATTCTCCTTTGTGCTGTTTTATGGTCCTCATCCGCGCCTGCCGTATAAACTTCATGGCAACAGTGTTTTTTCCTTGTTGGTTTGGAGCCTGGTACAGGGCCTGGCCCATAGTAGGTGCTCAGTAAATATGTGTTGGATGCAAGAAGGAACACACACATGAATGCATGTTTGGCAAAGCTCTGAATGAGCACAAAGACCCTTCTTTTGTTTTTCTTTACTCCTCCTTGCACATGACCACAGGGACAGTCAAGCCCCAGACAGACGGACAGATGTTCTCCCGTCTGTCAGGAATAACATGGGTAGCCAGCAGCTGCTCAGTTCCTGCCCGCTCATTAAAGCCGGCAGAGCCATGAGATTACCCACCCCCCGCTTCTTCAACATGGTTTTGGGGGAATAAAAACAAATCAGAATTCATCAACTGTGAACAAAATTGTCAACTGTGAACTGTCAACAGTCTGGTTTAAAAATACATGATTGGTTGATGAAATAGAGTGGAGAATGCAATTTAAATAAAATGTTAAAAATAATACCCAAAGCATGCAAGGCAAAGCAAAGAGTGTGGGGTGGTGGAGAAACGTCCTCAGTGGAGACCTGTGTGAGCAGTGAACCAGAGAGAGGTTATTAGTTTTGCTTTACAAATCACAGAAGAGAAAGATTTACTGGCCATTTGCAGTAACAGTCACTCATTCCGACGTGTTGGTGTGTTATGCAAAATGGAAGGAAAGATTGGTTGGGAAATCTGCTAGCACATTTATTTTTAAGTAGGTCAACATTTTGAATATTTCTGCCCATTCGCACAGTCTTTGGCTCCCTCCATCTTCTGCGTTTCTGTGAGGACTGGGGAAGACCTTTCTCTCCCAGCAGGTCAAGGGGTATAGAAGCTTCAGGAGGTTATATCCGTGTTTCTCTTTGTGTTCCTACGAATATGGATTACAGTACAAAGTTGAAAAGTTGTTTAAAAGTTGTTAATTTCCCACTTTCCTCCTTTAAATACTTAGGGCTTATCATTTATTTCACTACTTGATCATAAAATCATTATAAAGTCTTGAATTTTTCATATTTCTGCCCATGAGTCACAGTTGATAGTATTCGGCCAAGTTCTATATGTCCACCTGCCCAACATCCTAAAGCTGCTGTTCCAGGTTTTTTACTTGCTTTCACGGAGAACTAAGTCATCTTGGCACAAAGGTCTGTGTTCTATAAACCCAAGACGAGACATTTCTTCGTTTCGTTCTTCGAGACTGTCTCTTTTTAAACATCTGGGCGGAAGGTGTATTCGTTTGCCAGGGCTGCACTGACAAAGTACCACGACCTGGGCGCCTCAAACAATAGGAATGGACTGTCTCACAGCCCTGGAGGTAGAGGTTGGAAGCCAAGGTGAGGGCGAGGTTGGTTCCTTCTGAGGCGGCGAGTGAGAATCTATCTTCTGCCTTGTCCTTAGCTTCCCACAGCCTCAGGCATTCTTTGTAGGTGGCTTTCTTCTCCCTGCGTCACTCCTCCGTCTTCCCTCTATGCGGGTCTGTCTCTGTGTCCAACTTTCCCCTTTGTATAAGCGTGGCACTCACAGTGGATTAGGACCCACGCTATTGAGCTCATTTTTTAAAAATTTTTTATTGTTATGTTAATCACCATACATTACATCATTAGTTTTTGATGTAGTGTTCCATGATTCATTGTTTGTGCATAACACCCAGTGCTCCACGCAGAACGTGCCCTCTTTAATACCCATCACCAGGCTAACCCATCCCCCATCCCCCTCCCCTCTAGAACCCTCCGTTTGTTTTTCAGAGTCCATCGTCTCTCATGGTTCATCTCGCCCTCCGACTTACTCCCCTTCATTCTTCCCCTCCTGCTGTCTTCTTTTTTTTCTTAACATCTATTGCATTATTTGTTTCAGAAGTACAGATCTGTGATTCAACAGTCATGAACAATTCACAACGCTCACCATAGCACATACCCTCCCCAATGTCTGTCACCCAGCCACCCCATCCCTCCCACCCCCCACCACTCCAGCAACCCTCAGTTTGTTTCCTGAGATTAAGAATTCCTCATATCAGTGAGGTCATATGATACATGTCTTCCTCTGATGGACTTATTTCACTCAGCATAACACCCTCCAGTTCCATCCACGTCATTGCAAATGGCAAGATCTCATTCCTTTTGATGGCTGCATAATATACCATTGTGTATATATACCACCTCTTCTTTATCCATTCATCTGTCGATGGACATCTGGGCTCTTTCCACACTTTGGCTATTGTGGACATGGCTGCTATAAACATCGGGGAGCACGTACCCCTTCGGATCCCTACATTGGTATCTTTGTGGTAAATACCCACTAGTGCAATTGCTGGGTCGTATGGTAGCTCTATTTTCAGCTGTTTGAGGAACCTCCATACTGTTTTCCAGAGTGGTTGCACCAGCTTGCATTCCCACCAACAGTGTAGGAGGATTCCCCTTTCTCTGCATGCCCGCCCACATCTGTCGTTTCTTCACTTGTTAATTTTAGCCATTCTGACTGGTGTGAGGTGGTATCTCATTGAGGTTTTGATTTGAATTTCCCTGATGCTGAGCGATGTGGAGCACTTCTTCATGTGTCTGTTGGCCGTTTGGATGTCTTCTTTGGAAAAATGTCTGTTCATGTCTTCTGCCCATTTCTTGATTGGATTATTTGTTCTTTGGGTATTGAGTTTGATAAGTTCTTTATAGATTTTGGATACTAGCCCCTTATCTGATAGGTCATTTGCAACTATTTTCTCCCATTCTGTCGGATGTCTTTTGGTTTTGTGCACTGTTTCTTTTGCTGTGTAAAAGCTTTTTATCTTGATGAAATCCCAAGAGTTCATTTTTGTCCTGGCTTCCCTTGCCTTTGGCGATGTTTCTAGGAAGAAGTTGCTGCGGCTGAGGTCGAAGAGGTTGCTGCCTGTGTTCTCCTTCAGGATTTTGATGGATTCCCCTCTCACGTTTAGGTCTTTCAACCATTTGGAGTCTATTTTTGTGTGTGGTGTAAGGAAATGGTCCAGTTTCATTCTTCTGCATGTGGCTGTCCAATTTTCCCAACACCATTTGTTGAAGAGACTGTCTTTTTTCCATTGGACATTCTTTCCTGCTTTGTCAAAGATGAGTTGACCATAGAGTTGAGGGTCCATTTCTGGGCTCTCGATTCTGTTCCATTGATCTACGTGTCTGTTTTGGTGCCAGTACCATAATGTCTTGATGATGACAGCTTTGTAATAGAGCTGGAAGTCCGGGATTGTGATGCCGCCAGCTTTGCTTTTCTTTTTCAAGATTCCTCTGGCGATTCGGGGTCTCTTCTGGTTCCATACAAATTTTAGGATTCTTTTTTCCATTTCTTTGAAAAAAGTGGATGGTATTTGGATGGGGATTGCATTGAATGTGTAGATTGCTCTAGGTAGCATTGACATCTTCACAGTGTTCTTCCAATCCATGAGCATGGAACGGTTTTCCATTTGTGTGTTCTTCAATTTCTTTCCTGAGTATTTTATAGTTTTCTGAGTACAGATCCTTTGCCTCTTTGGTTAAATTTATTCCTAGGTATCTTATGGTTTTGGGTGCAATTGTAAATGGGATTGACTCCTTGATTTGTCTCTCTTCTGTCTTGTTGTTGGTGTATAGGAATGCCACTGATTTCTGTGCATTGATTTTATATCCTGCTACTTTACTGAATTCCTGTATGAGTTCTAGCAGTTTTGGGGTGGAGTCTTTTGGGTTTTCCACATACAGTATCATATCATCTGGAAAGAGTGAGAGTTTGACTTCCTCTTTGCCGATTTGGATGCCTTTGATTTCTTTTTGTTGTCTGATTGCTTGGCTAGGACTTCTAATACTATGTTGAATAGCAGTGGTGATAGTGGACATCCCTGCCGCGTTCCTGACCTTAGCTTTTCCCCATTGAGAATGATATTTGCTGTAGGTTTTTCATCGATGGCTTTTATGATATTGAGGTATGTACCCTCTATCCCTATACTCTGAAGAGTTTTGATCAAGAAAGAGTACTGTACTTTGTCAAAAGCTTTTTGTGCATCTATTGAGAGGATCATATGATTCTTGTTCTTTCTTTTGTTAATGTATTGCATCACGTTGATTGATTTGCGGATGTTGAACCAACCTTGCAGCCCAGGGATAAATCCCACTTGGTCGTGGTGAATAATCCTTTTAATGTACCGTTGGATCCCTACTGGCTAGTATTTTGGTGAGAATTTTTGCATCCATGTTCATCAGGGATATTGGTCTGTAATTCTCCTTTTTGATGGGGTCTTTGTCTGGTTTGGGGATCAAGGTAATGGTGGCCTCGTAAAATGAGTTTGGAAGTTTTCCTTCCATTTCTATTTTTTGGAACAGTTTCAGGAGAATAGTTATAATTCTTCTTGAAATGTCTGATAGAATTCCCCTGGGAAGCCATCTGGCCCTGGGCTTCTGTTTCTTTGGAGATTTTGGATGACTGCTTCAATTTCCTTAGCGGTTATAGGAGGTCTGTTCAGGTTTTCTATTTCTTCCTGGTTCAATTTTGGTAGGTGATACATCTCTAGGAATGCACTCATTTCTTCCATGTTATCTAATTTGCTGGCATAAAATTGCTCATAGTATGTTCTTACAATTATTTGTATTTCTTTGGTGTTGGTTGTGATCTCTCCTCTTTCATTCATGATTTTGTTGATTTGGGTCCTTTCTCTTTTGGATAAGTCTCGCCAGGGGTTTATCAGTCTTTTAATTCTTTCAAAGAACCAGCTCCTAGTTTCGTTGATCTGTTCTACTGTTCTTTTGGTTTCTAGTTCATTGATTTCTGCTCTGATCTTTATTATTTCTCTTCTCCTGCTGGGTGTAGGCTTTATTTGCTGTTTTTTCTCTAGCTCCTTTAGGTGTAGGGTTAGGTTGTGTATTTGAGACCTTTCTTGTTTCTTGAGAAAGGCTTGTATTGCTATATACTTTCCTCTCAGGACTGCCTTTGGTACATCCCAAAGATTTTGAACAGTTGTGTTTTCCTTTTCATTGGTTTCCATGAATTTTTAAAATTTTTCTTTAATTTCCTGGTTGACCCATTCATTCTTTAGTAGGATGCTCTTTAGCCTCCATGTATTTGAGTTCTTTCCGACTTTCCTCTTGTGATTGAGTTCTAGTTTCAAAGCATTGTGTCTGAAAATATGCAGGGAATAATCCCAATCTTTTGGTACTGGCAGAGACCTGATTTGTGACCTAGGATGTGATCAATTCTGGAGAATGTTCCATGGGCACTAGAGAAGAATGTGTATTCCGTTGCTTTGGGATGGAATGTTCTGAATATGTCTGTAAAGTCCATTTGGTCCAGTGTTTCATTTAAAGTCTTTATTTCCTTGTTGATCTTTTGCATAGATGATCTGTCCATTTTAGTCAGGGGGGTGTTAAAGTCCCCCACTAGTATTGTATTGTTGTTAATGTGTTTCTTTGCTTTTGTTATTAATTGCCTTATATAATTGGCTGCTCCCATGTTCGGGGCATAGATATTTACAATTGTTAGATCTTCTTGTTGGATAGACCCCTTAAGTAGGTTATAGTGTCCTTCCTCATCTCTTATTACAGTCTTTGTTTTAATATCTAATTTGTCTGATATAAGGATTGCCACCCCAGCTTTCTTTTGGTGTGCATTAGCATGGTAAATGGTTTTCCACCCCCTCACTTTCAATCTGGGGGTGTCTTTGGGTCTAAAATGAGTCTCTTGCAGACAGCATATCGATGGGTCTTGTTTTTTAATCCAATCTGATAGCCTGTGTCTTTTGATTGGGGCATTGAGCCCACTTACATTCAGGGGAACTATTGAAAGGTATGAATTTCGTGCCATTGTATTGCCTGTAAGGTGACTGTTACTGTCTATTGTCTGTGTTTCTTTCTGATCTATGCTGCTTTTAGGTTCTCTCTTTGCTTAGAGGACCCCTTTCAATATTTCTTGGAGGGCTGGTTTCATGTTTGCAAATTCCTTTAGTTTTTGTTTGTCCTGGAAGCCTTTTATCTCTCCTTCTATTTTCAATGACAGCCTAGCTGGATATAGTGTTGTTGGCGGCATATTTTTCTCGTTTAGTGCTCTGAAGATACCATGCCAGTCCTTTCTGGCCTGCCAGATCTCTGTGGATAGGTCTGTTGCCAATCTAATGTTTCTACCATTGTAGTTTACATATCTCTTCTCTGGAGGTGGTTTCAGGATTTTCTCTTTGTCTCTGAGACTCGTAAGTTTTACTATTAGATGAGGTGTTGACCTATTTTTATTGATTTTGAGAGGGGTTCTCTGTGCCTCCTGGATTTTGATGCCTGTTTCCTTCCCCACATTAGGGAAGTACCCTGCTATAATTTGCTCCAATATACCTTCTGTCCCCCTCTCTCTTTCTTCTTCTTCTGGGATCCCAATTATTCTAATGTTTCGTCTTATGGTATCGCTTATCTCTTGAATTCTGCCCTCGTGATCCTGTATTTGTTTCTCTCTCTTTTTCTCAGCCTCTTTATTTTCCATCTTTTGGTCTTCTATATCGCTGATTCTCTCTTCTGCCTCATTTATCCTAGCAGTTAGTGCCCCCATTTTTGATTGCACCTCATCAATAGCCTTTTTGTTTTCGACTTGGTTAGATTTTAGTTCTTTTATTTCTCCAGAAAGGGTTTCTCTAATAACTTCCATGCTTTTTTCAAGCCCAGCTAGTATCTTTAAAGTCATGATTCTGAACTCTAGGTCTGACATCGTACTAATGTCCGTATTGAGTAGGTCCCTGGCAGACAGTACTACCTCTTGTTCTTTTTGGTGAGGTGATTTTTTTGTCTTGTCATTTTGTCCAGACGAGAATAGATGAATGAGAGAACAGAATGCTAACAAGGTAACAACGTCCCCAGCAAATATACTCTATACAAATCAGAAAAGACCTGAAACCAGGGGAAAGGGAAAGAAAGAAAAAAGAAAGAGGAAAAAAAAAGGAAAAAGAAGAAGATAAAAACAGAACAAGAGAAAAAAAACAGAATATGATCAAATATGATTAGGCTTGTGCATAGATCCGTGCCACACACTAGATTTTGGGCATATTTTGGTCTGTTAGAAGAAAGTGCCTGCTAAAATTTTAAAGGAAGAAGGAGTTATATATGTACAAATCAAGGGTTGATACAATGAAGGGATGGAAGATGACTGGAAAGATGAAAATTATAAAAGATTTTATAAAAGGAATTGATAAGATAAGAAGTTGTTTGAAAAAGAAAGAAGATTTAAGAAAAAAGTAAAAAGGGAGAGAATGTGATCAGTCAGGGGACTAGAACAAAGCCATACCCTAGTGATTTAGGGTATATTTTGATCTGTTAGAAGAAACTGTATCTCAAAATTTTAAAGAGAGAACAACTTATATTTATATGCCAAAGTAACTACTATGAAGGGATAAAATATGACTCTAAAAATGAAAAGTAAAAAATGTTTTTTTAAAAAAGGGACTGATAAGATGTTGGTAGAAAAAGGGAAAAGGAAAAATTAAAAAAAAAAAGTTAAAAAAATTAACTTCGAAAAACTAATGAATCATGGTAAAAAAGCCATGAATTCTATGTGCAGTATTCCCCTAGCGCTGGAGTTCTCTGGTTCTCCTTGATGGGTAAACTTGGTCTCGGCTGGCTGTTCGTGCTGATCTTCTGGGGGAGGGGCCTGTTGCCGTGGTTCCCAAATGTCTTTGCCGAGGCGGAATTGCCCCGCCCTTGTCGGTCCGGGCTAAGCAATCTGCTTGGGTTTGCTCTGGGGAGCTTTTGTTCCCTGCAAGCTCTCGGTACAGCTTTGGAGGATGAGAGTGAAACTGGTGGCCTCCCAATCTCCGCCCGGAGGAGCCGAGAAGTTGGGGTCCCGCTCCTCTGTGAGCCCGCAGAGAAAAGCAGTCAGTCACTCCCGTGTCCCCGGTCTCTGGCCGCACTCCGTGCTCACCTGGCCTGTGACCGAGCGTTTCCATCTCTGGCACCGGACTTGGTGTGGAGTCTCTAAACCCAGTATGTGGTGCGCTCCCGCGCCGCTACTCCCAGGGGAGGAAGGGGAGTCTCCCCGGCTCTGCTGCTTGTTGGGTCCCTGCTGGAGGAGCAGTGGTCCGACTGGGCCGCGGATCACAGTTTATGGCAACCCCGAGCTGAGAGCCCGCGCCTCGGCTCCGTCTCTGCAGCCAGCTTCCCCGCTCCGATCCCTGGGAGCTCTGTCGCACTCAGGCACCCCCGGTCTTTCTGTGACCCCGAGGGTCCTGAGACCACACTGTCCCATGCGGGTTCCACCCCCCGCTTACCACTGGAGCGACGTCCCTCCGCGGAGCCAACTTCTAAAAGTTCCGATTTTGTGCTCCGCCGCTCTAGCACTTGCCAGAATCGGCCAATGGAGGCCCCTCCCCCGCCGTCTATCCTCCCGAATATTGCCTCGGATTCACTTCTCCGCACGTCGTACCTTCCAGTAAGTGGTCGCTTCTCTGTTCAGAGAGTTGTTGCTACTCTCTTCTTTGGTTTCCTGTTGAGTTCGTAGGTGTTCAGAATGGTTTGATCCCTATTCAGCTGAATTCCTGAGACCAGACGAAATCTAGGTCTCCTACTCCTCCGTCATCTTGCTCCGCCCCCTCTACATTAATATACTTTTAATGTTAGATGGGTTTTTCCTCTAATTTAAAGTGGGCTTTTATTAAAAATTTTTGAGGTCCTTTTAAGTTGATTGTCTCTGTAAAGACCCTCTAAGGTACTGGGGGTTAGGACTTCCAAATATCGTTTAGGAGGGATATAATTCAATACCCTAACACAAGGTGCGAAGTTGTCTCTTCTAGAGCGTAAGTGGGGGCCAGGGCGGTGGTGACTCCTCTCTGCTTAGACCCACTTCTGATACGGGTCAGGGTTGGCAGGGCTCTCCCCCACAGGCCGCTTTGACCCCCTGAGGGGTCTTTACATTTGTTCAGTGTGTCGCTTTCCCCTTTGGGTGGAGGAGTTCCTGGGCCTGCCTGCAGCCTTGGCTCTTTGGGAGCTTGGAGTAACTGACCGGCTCTCTACCCTAAATACAAAAAATTCATTTATACCTCTCTCCTCCTCTTCTCTCCCCACAGTTTTTTCCAAAAAAAAAAAAAAAAAAAATTTATGGGTGTTCCTTTATCAGTTCCCAAGAATGCCATTTTGTAGTTGTTTTTAATTGTTGTTTTGTTTTGTTGCTTTTCCCCCTCCAAGCCACAGACTCTAAGGAGTAGGCTCCCAGTCTACCCTGTTTAAGTTGGAGCTCTGCAGACACTGTTGTGACACAGGTCACCAGAGCCTGGCAGGTGCAGGCAGACGGCCTGCGTCCCTAGTACCTCTGGGGCAGGGGTGGAGGGAGCCGGTAAGTGCCACCCGAGCACGTCCTTACTGCCAACAAATCACTGTCCGTGATTTTGCCAGCTTGCACTTGCAGCTCTCAGCACTGTGGAAGAGAAGGTGCGGCGATTCCGGAGCCTTTGTCATGGTGGAAAGGAACAAGTGCCGTCTCTGTCATGTCGGGAGCCACTTGGGGCTCCCTCCCCACATCTCTGTAGGGGAGTTTGCACTCTCACGCTCAGGTCCTGCTGCCTCTTTGCCAGGGGAGACTGCACCTGTCCTGATAGGTGGGAGCCCAGTGTCTGCTGGGCCAGGAGCCTATTCATGGGATCGCCGCATGGGAAAAGTACCAGGAGCTGCCTCTTTTTCTCTCGGCCCCCTTCTCTTGGTAGCCCTATACCAAAGGGCCAGCACACCTGCCGAGTGTTTTCAGCATGGGTACGTACACAGCACAGGGCACACTTCTGCAGAGCCCAGCCAGCTCTGTGCGTTTTCTCCCCTTCGGATTGCAGGTGAATGGCCAGGGCTTTCCTGAGCACCTGTGGCCTGCAGGTTGGGAGAAGGTGTTGGAGGCCATCGCCCGGCGTGAAGGCCTTGGTCAATGCAGCCCAGTCTAGCTGGAAGTGTTGCACTTTGGAAGTTACCTGGCCCCTGTAAGGAAGGCTGGTGCAGTGACCACCTTTCGGCCTCTGTAACTGTTCTTCCCTAGCAAGAGTCTCGGGGAGAGAGGGTGGGACTTAGTGAAGTGCTCTGGGAAGGGGACATGCGTGAGGTGCCCTGAGGAGGCCCCTACCCAGCGACAGTCCAGAACTCAGGCTCAGAGCCTGGTGCCCTCTCCCCTTGCCTGCAGGTACCCACATGTGCTCTCATTTACTCCTCTTAGCGACAGGTCCTGGGAAGCATGGGTAGAGCTTGGTTGTCACTTTGATAGACGCCTGTCAACTTTGTTTTATATTTTATCGTGAAATATTTGATACATAAATGTAAATGTCTTATATCTATAAGTTGCCAAGCCCAGCAACCAAAGCCTCAGAATCTACCACTAAGCTTTGGGAAATAAACCACTCTTCCATTTTCACAGTGTTTTTCTGGGCTCCTGTCTGATGCCATCCTCCTGCCTCTGCCCCAGAGGTCGCCCCTGTCTTGGTATTTGTCAACCAACCCCCATATATATGTACACATAGATATGTATTTCTAAGTAGCGTGTGTTGAGCTTTATTAAAAATGGAATTCTAGTCCTTTGAGCTTCATTTAAATGCCACATACTACATACTGTCCTGGAAGATAAAAAGGTGGACCTGTGCCCTTGAAACATGGGTTTCCACTGGTGCAGATAAATCTTGTTTTCTCTGGTGGCACCTCCACAGGGTCTGGGAGGACGCCCAGTTGCCTCCGCAGATTGCCACAGCAGCTGTCCACGAGAGGGGGTTCTGGGGCCGACCAGGGAAGCAGAGTTACTAGAGTTACAGTCCACAGGGACACTCAGGCGATGCCAGGCCCCCCAGGGGAACGAGTGTTCTGGGCATCTGGGAAGCAGATGGACAAGATCCCGACTCCAGCGATGGATGGGGGTGAGCCGGGAGGCTGGAAGGCCGAGTGCTGGACGTGGAGCTCGCAGAGAGGACTCAGGCAGCAGGTGTGGGTCAAGGATGCTTCACTGGGAACATCCCGAGCTCCAGCACCTGCATTCCTTGTGTGGGTGGGTGGTCGCTGCTGGGGACCACAACAGAGGCCTGGAGGAGCCCGGGGAGCACCACCACCTTCTGCCTGTATCCTTGAGCATCTGTTTGCTGAACACCTACTGTGTGCCCGGGATAAGACAGTGACTTAGACTTTTTCCAGGTATGAGGACCTCACGGTGTAGTCGGAAGTCATGCTGTGCTCGCAGAGGATCCCCAAACATAAGTGGCTTACGGCAGCCAGCAACCATTACCTCCTTGTGCATGTTGTGTATTCCCTGCAGGTTAGCTGCAGCTCTGGTCCTTGCCCTCCGCCCTTCCCTCTGGGCCCCAGGCCAGAGGATCAGTCTTTACGTGATTTATGTCGTATTCATGGTGGGGGGAACGGCAAGAGAGGTGATAAAAGTAAGCCGTGGTTCTTAAAAGACCTGCTCAACCCTGGCCTGTCACGCCTACTCACAGTCCCCAGAGAGTGCAAGTCACGTGGCCAGGACTGATGTCCGTGGGGAGGGGAAGCCCACTCCCCCGCCCCCCAACCCCCTGCCCCGGGGCGGTGAGCGGAGCAGAGATTCCTCTTTCAGGGAGGCCAGAGAATGTCTGGGAAGAGTATTACAGTCTGTCATAGATCCGAACAGGCAATTCTAGTAACAGTAGGATAAGGCTTTAGAGTAAGTAATACTGTATTAAGTTTTGGCTTTACAAAATAAATTTTCATATATAAATATATTGTTGCCCCTAGGTTAGCTTTGGGGATTCTGTTGAGAAATAGTTTGAGAACTGAAGCAGGATTGTTCCAGAGCAGTGGGGCGGAGGAAGGAGGCAGAACTGGCCACCGTGGTCTTCTCTCTAGCCCTGGGCACATGCATACAGGCTGCAGGATTTAAGAAGAAGCTTCTTACATAGACACCCCCCCTGCCCCCTTCCAGGCTTCCTCTTGGCATGCGTTCTGTCCATCTGGCTGGCAGCAGGCCCATCCCGTTCCTGTGGGGCTTTTTGTGCCACATCCCTCCATACACATGACTCCTGCCCACTTCACAGTCCTGGCCACATGGCTTTAGAGGGATGTGCTCTTTTGTGCCTCCTCATGAAGTCTGTTGAGGTTGGAGGCCTGGGCCGTGGCTGCCTTTCCTCCAGTCCCCACCACCCCTCCAGCCACCCTGGGCACATAGTAGACACCTAATAAGTCCGTACAGAAGGCGGTTGCATCGAGGGGAAGTCATCACCTGTAGGTTTGTCTTGTCATGCTTTCTCCGTGAGGCTGGCTACCGTGTGGGGGACAGCTGGAGTTACCCAGAGTGCCTCCAGGACATTTAGAGCCAGGTTTGAAGCACTCTTGCCCTCGGTTTGTAATCAGGACGGGGACTGAATAGCTCAGCCTTCTCGATGAGCCGGTATTCATCTGTCCTCAGGCATGTTGCTTTGCAAATGCTAGTGGGCTTTTCAGAAGTACGCATGTGCGTTTTCCAAGGGCAAGGACTGTTTCTCTATTTTTTCTTTTAAAAGATTCCCCATGGCCCCTGACAAGAACCACACACAAAGTGGGTGCTTGGTAAATTTTGCCTGTCTCCTCTTCCTTGGAACCTCCACCAGCTACAAACATGGTTCTGGGCCTGTGGGCCTTAGCAGAAGGCTGATTACATGCAGGCCTGGATCCTGAGAATTGTGTAATTGGAAAAGGAATGAAGCGTCAGACAACTGAGATCCAGACCAGTAGCAACCTGGGGTACCGTATGGGATGTCTGCTCTCTCAAGGCCGTCCACGTGGCAGGACCAGTGATGTGGGACCAGCAAGTGCCTAGCCCTGCACTCAGACATGGTTTGGAATTCACCCTGAATGATCATCATGATATTTCATGGGTTATTTAACTTGTCTGAGTCTGTTTCTTAATCCTTAGATGTCAGGATCCTAAAAATACCGTTAATTGTTGTACTCTTTTGCACCTATAAATAACATCCTTTCTGGCCCGTGTTCTGAATCCATTGAGACTTGACGATAAAAGTGGTGGAAAGAGTGAAACTGGCAGAAAGTGGCCAAAACACTACTAGTGTGGCTGATCAGGGTTGAAGAGAAGAGATGCTGGCTTTTGGACTTCACCACTGAATCTGAGAATTAAATGGGTGCTTGCACCCAGTCCCAGGCTAGACACACGTACAGGCATCCTCTGGGGGAACGACTGGGTAGCACTCAGGTTTGGGATAGTTGAAGCAAAAGCAGTCACTCCTTGCTTGTTCCAGATGGGTCGAGGCTGGGCCTCATATACACCATCTGGGGTGCTAACCAGGTGGTTACTCTGCCTCCATGCCCAGGGAGAGCATGTGAGCAGCTGAGAGGGCCTAGGATCACTGCACTGGGGCAGAAGCACCCTATGTTAGGAGTAAGGACACAGGGGGAGGTGCCCTTCTGCTGTGGGGTGGGCCTTTGTGGACCCCTGGGACTCTGAGATGTTGTTTCAGGTGAATACTTCTGTTACCAGGGTGCCTGGGTGGCTCAGATGGTTGGGCGTCTGCCTTCAGTTTGGGTCGTGATCCCTGGGTCCTGGGATCGGATCCTGCGTCGGGCTCCCTGCTCCTTGGGGAGCCTTCTTCTCCCTCTGCCTCTCTCTCTCTCTGTCTCTCTCTGTCTCTCATGAATAAATAAATAAAATCTTTAAAAAAAAATACTTCTGTTAATAGTTACAGTTGCGCTTATCATTGACTAAAGTAAGCACCACAGTGCTCTGCAGTGATCCTAGATGTTACCCTATGCATTTGGAAAGACATAAAAGGCCATTTCTTATTCAGCTTTCTGCCATTCGGACCTTGACCTGAGATGCACTCCTTCCTTCTCTGTCTTTGCTCCCATGAGCCTACCTGGTTGGAGTGGCAGTGGCCACTTCCGAGGGAAGCCATGTGGGGCTCTGCTCGGCTTCATTCTTTTTTTATTCCCTCCTATTTATTTATTTATTTATTTATTTATTTATTTATTTATTTATTTATTTATTATTTGTTTATTTATTATTTTGATGTAGTGTTCCATGATTCATTGTTTGCGTATAACACCCAGTGCTCCATTCAATACGTGCCCTCTTTACTACCCATCACCAGGCTAACCCATCCCCCCACCCCCCTCCCCTCTAGAACCCTCAGTTTGTTTCTCAGAGTCCATCGTCTCTCATGGTTTGTCTCCCCCTCTGATTTTCCCCCCTTCATTTTTCCCTTCCTACTATCTTCTTTTATTTTTTTAAACATATAATGTATTATTTGTTTCAGAAGTACAGATCTGTGATTCATCAGTCTTGCACAATTCACAGAGCTCACTGTAGCACATACCCTCCCCAATGTCTATCACCCAGCCACCCCATCCCTCCCACCCCCACACCACTCCAGCAACCCTCAGTTTGTTTCCTGAGGTTAAGAATCCCTCATATCAGTGAGGTCCTATGATACATGTCTTTCTCTGATTGACTTATTTCTCTTAGCATTATATCCTCTAGTTCCATCCATGTCGTTGCAAATGGCAAGATTTCATTTTTGATGGCTGCATAGTATTCCACTGTGTGTGTGTGTGTGTGTGTGTGTGTGTGTGTGTGTGTGTGTGTACACCACATCTTCTTTATCCATTCATCTGTTGATGGACATCTAGGCTCTTTCCACAGTTTGGCTATTGTGGACATTGCTGCTCTAAACATTGGGGTGCACGTACCCCTACGGATCCCTACATTGGTATCTTTGGGGTAAATACCCAGTAGTGCAATTGCTGGATCATATGGTAGCTCTATTTTCAACTGTTTGAGGAACCTCCATACTGTTTTCCAGAGTGGCTGCACCAGCTTGCATTCCCACCAACAGTGCAGGAGGGTTCCCCTTTCTCCGCATCCCCGCCCACATCTGTCGTTCCCTGACTTGTTCATTTTAGCCATTCTGACGGGTGTGAGGTGGTATCTCATGGAGGTTTTGATTTGGATTTCCCTGATGCCGAGCGATGTGGAGCACTTTTTCATGTGTCTGTTGGCCATTTGGATGTCTTCTTTGGAAAAATGTCTGTTCATGTCTTCTGCCCATTTCTTGATTGGATTCTTTGTTCTTTGGGTGTTGAGTTTGAGAAGTTCTTTATAGATTTTGGATACTAGCCCTTTGTCTGATATGTCATTTGCAAATATCTTCTCCCATTCTGTCGGTTGTCTTTTGGTTTCCTTGATTGTTTCCTTTCGCTCAGCTGCATTCTTAAAGCCTCTTTTGTCTCTCTTTTGCAGTGCAAGTTGGAGTTCCATGCTTGTTCCACTGGAAAAAGCCTCACCATCCTCTGTGACGGGCCCTGTCCATGTCTTCCGGAGCCTGAGCCACCAAAACACAAGACAGAAAAGAATGGTGAGTGGGGATTGCAGGAGACCCCCTGGAGCGAGGCTGACGTGGCCAAGCTCTGCCCCCCATGCTGGGAAGCTGGCGGTTAACAAAGCTGTTTGAGCCCACATGAGGGGAAACGGAGGGACGTGGCAAGTACTCCAGCTTGTGTAGGGACTTGAAACTGAACTGCCTTCAGCTATCATTAAAAAGAAAAAGAAGAGCTAAGAGTCTTGGAAGATAATTCTATGAGACCAGGATATGCACTAGGTTCTTTCAGAGGTCATGTCAGCTGTGACACGAGAAGGGCAGGTTTGTTCGCATCTCAGACCACAGCCCACCCTGGGGTGCGTCTTGGGCCTCCCTGATCTTGAATCTCTAAGTCCTTTGAACTTCTCAAGGCTGCGTTTCAAAACAGAGACTGCAGAGAGGTCACAAGAGTGGAGAGTCTTCCACCCTCCAAAAGGCATTTCTTCATTAATATATTCTGCTCGGATTGCAGCATGGAGCCAGGGGACGCACGGAAGGAGAAAAACTCTCCAGGGCCGGCTGTTTCTCTCCCATGGCTGAGAGGGGCAGGGAAGGTTGGCCTTATTTGGATGTTTCATTGATGGAGAAAGTAAGGCTGTCCCTCTGGCCTTGGCCCACTTTTGAGCCTTCCTTAATGAGAGCCAAGATGGAAGTTTGCATCTGCCTTCTGTGGGGCTGGGCTTTCTCCGTGGTAGCTGCTGTTCCACGGAAAATGTTGCATGTTTCAGTGCGTGAATGAGTGTGTGTGCGCACGTGCACACACGTCTCTTCTCAGGTGTTTTCTTTTGGTAATGGGAGAGGGTGATTAGGGTGTGTGCATTCATGCATTCCCCTCTTTGTAGGTCGTATTGCCTTTTCCAGGGCACATAGGTGAAGATGCTTGAATGTGCCTTGTTCATGGTGGCGATCACAGGAATACTGTGTTAAGATGCTCTTTGGAAAGTCTGGCTGAGAATGTGGAAGGACCTTGTAAACCAGTGCTAGGGTCACAGCTAATCCCCATAAATTCCTCTTGATTAGCAAAAGGCTGATCTCCCCGTATTTGGGCCTGATTCATTTATATAATTGCAGTAAGAAATGTTCATTCATGTACATGTGCCCCCTTGGAGTATCGTCTGAAAACCTAAAGCCCTGTGGTGTGAAGACACTACAAGACCCAGAAAATTCACTTCTGTCTGGGGATTTCTTAATAATCTGAGGAAGTTTCAATAGTCTGTATTATTCTGGATATATTATTTACTGGTTTTATTTACTTTTCTATTCGGAGGTGAGGAAGCCAAACCAAGAAAGTCACCTCCACCATTTTGCCTGTGGTATCTCTACAAGGGGGTGAATTCACCTCTCCTCAGGGGCCCCAAATCTGCTCAGGCTTCCTGATTTGCCATGGTAAGGTAACAGATTGGTTTCATGGGAAGTCTCTACATGAAGTACAATGCCTGTTTCTTTCCTTCTTTCTTCTTCTTCTTCTTCTTTTTTTTAAATAAACTCTATGCCCAACATGGGGCTTGAACCCCCGACTCAGAGATAAAGAATAGTATGCTCTCCTGACTGAGCCAGCCAGGCACCCCAGTGCTTATTTCTTAATGGTAGACTTGTCACACCTGATTAAATGAGGTTCACTCTCAAATATGACACTCCAGGTATGGCCTTGCCTATACCATGCATTTGTTTAATTATGATTCTTACTGAACCTTTGCAAGTTACTGCATTGCCATTAAACAGCAAAGAGACTTAGAGAAGAGTATTGTTCGAGAATCCTGAAAGGTCAGTGAGAACAAGAATGCCATTTAAAAGTGTTTCATTTGAAAATATTTGAAAAAGGTGAACTACTAGGTTAATAGTAAGAGATAAATCAGGAAGAATGAGAAGGGGCTTCATACACTCATCAGAAATGACAACAATAAAAAAGTACTAACAACAGTATTCCAAAACAAGTAATGCAAATTATATTTCCTTCATCAGTTCTTTTAGTCGTTTGTAATTATTTTTTGTTCCACTGGCTCTTGGGTCAGTGGTTTGCTTTTATGAAGTCCTCTGCCTCTGCATGGGAAGGAGCTCTGGAACTCCACACTGTGTCTCACATCATCTGGCACTTGTCTAAGAAATATCACCTTGGAAGCTTGCAATGATGAGTCTGTTACTTGAGGTATCGATCAAACTGGGTACAGTTCTTTGCCTGAGGCTCTGTCCTCCTTGGTTTAAGACCCACTTTCTGGGCTGTGACTTACTGTGGAGTTTTTATACAGGCATGAGGGGGAAGCGGAAACTAAGTGCTGATAAGACCAGGTGGCTGTCGTTAACTTACTACATATGCAACAACATCCTCATGGAGGAGACTATACTCCCCTATCAGGGTATAATGCTTAACTCCTTAATACAGATTTGATCAATGTTCACCTGGGGGATAAGAATATATTATGGGCAGTGAAGGCAGTGATAAGTTCCCGGGGTCATGATATGAAATGCAACAGTGAACTTAATAACATTTTACCTGCACACAGTGGAGGGAGGGCTGACCTTTTCCTTTGATTTGACAGTTCTTTGCATGAGGCTCTCAGAAGCGGTGGGGGGGTGGGGGTGAGGGGGAAGGAGAGGGTGCAAGGGGGAGGTCAGGGCCAAGGAAAACTTGGGATATACTTCCATAATCTTTTAGTATCAAGAAAGACTGGTGAGGTTGCTCTCTCAAGCCCTCTGTCCTTGGATCTGCTTGGTTGGCAGCCATTTCTATTTTATGCAGAGGGTATTTCCACAAAGCTTGCCCCGAATTGAATTTCCACTTGGTAGGAGAGCACAGGTCTTCTTTGTCACTGGGGCTGTTCACCTGTCTGTGGTTTCACAAGCACCTCATCCCTGCCTGGGACCCAGAGTTGGGTTGGAGAACAGTGGTGAGCAGAAGCTTTCTTAGGGGCTCACCTGCCTCCACCTTTTCTTCTCCTTCCCGAAATGGTTCTTCTGGTAGCCTCAACTTGGATCAGCACTGGATGTGAGTGTCGAAGGTATGTGAGCGTCGAAGGTATGTGAGGGCAGGGTCTAGCACCTTGTCTTGTGAATCTCAGAGGTAGGTTCTACTTCTCCCAGCCTTTGGTCTTTGAATTACAACATCTCTACTTCTTGCAAATCAGAACTCTCTTGTCTCAGCTTTAAGTTTTAAGAGCATTTCTAGAAAGTCAAAGCCAAATGGTTATTTGTTCTCTTGAATTTTTGTTTTTTACTGGTATCTCTCCTTTGATGTGGTCCCTGAAGACATCGTAGAGGGTGGGGTCATCCTTGAATACCTAGGAATATTTCCTCTCACACCTCTCAGTGATGTCATGACCTTTTAAATCTCTCATCTCTGTCATGCCAGCCCCTAGAGTACAGAAAAGTGATTGTTTTATATATATATATATACATATATATATATAAACTTATATATATATATATATATATATATATATGATGAGACTGAAATCTCATCTTAAGCCTGGATTTCTGTGCTTTTTCTAAGAGTTTTTCAGAAAAGATTGGCCTCAAGTTTCTCTTCGTATTTTCCAGTCCCCAATAACCGGCCCAGTTAGGAAGTCAGTTCTTATACCTGACATGAATGCTTTAGCTTGGGGCTTACTTCTGCTGCTTTTTCTTCAATCCTCAGTGAAGGATATGAGGCACTTGTTCCTTGATTTCTTCACAGTGGTTGAAAATCTAAGAGGAAAATAGAGTTTTCTTCCCATTAGAGTCGTCAGAATACATGTTTTAAACTAGCCACCATTTCCCCCCTTTCTAGCCTGAGCCTGGCCCCCTCCTGCCTGTCCTCCGTTCTCTCAAACAACCCCCTCCACCCCTGACCTGGGCTTGGCAGCCTTGTTCCGTCCAAAGCAAAGCAGGGGTTTGAGGCTCCCTCATTGCTGAGGTGAGAATTTTGCAGCTGTAGGATATAACATCAGGAAAAGATGTCGCTTTCTCTTTTTCCATACCATGTTGAGGGGACCCTCGTGTTCCTGAAGATGGTTCTGGTTTCCCATAAGGGACGGGGCCTCAGACCCTGCCCAGAGTGACTCTGTTTTTATGCTTTACCACGTTACATTGCCTCTGTAGGAAAAGAGTTGGACCACCGGGGGTCTTTGTGCTGTTCCCATTTGCCAGCAGAGGAGCCCAATGGCTCAGTGAGAGAGAGAGAAGTCAGACAGTGGATGGGGATGGAGCTCTCATAGCCCAAGCCTCCGGACTCCCAGGCTAGTGCCTTTGCACAGCTGGGGGCGGGGGGGGGGGGGCACCTCACTTGTCCAAATCTTGGAGTGTCAGCCGTCAAGCAGAGAATGTCATGGTGGTCTCCACAAGCAACAGTATTTTGAAGGCATTCTGCAGAATCTCTCCCGCTTCCCTCCTCCTCTGTCTTTTGAGGAGGAAGTAGAGAGAACATCACTCTCTCTGAGCACAGCTCCTTCTTTGCTTCTGTTGGCACAGATTAGCGTTTGGAGAAGGGGGCTATGGGTCAGCAGGCAACCTGGAATGCTGGAGAAGGCTGTGATGCTGTCATCTGTTCCCAGCCTGGCAGGGGCCGGGAGGTAGGGGCGGGGGGCAAGGCGGTGATTGGCTCAGGCCAGGGAGGGAAGGGGATAACAGGTCTATGCGGCAGGGCCGTGCTAAAGAGGGAATAACAGCTTCCCTGCCTCTGAGCTATTTGAAACAGTGGAAAAATAGTCTTCAATGATTTTCTCTTCTCAAATGGTGATTACGATCGAGGGCTAGATTCTGGGGGAAAGAAGTCCTGGCCCAGCAGACGGTTGTCTAATTCCATTAGTTATCACAAGTGGAGTTGGGGGAAAGTGTTTAACCGAGAACAGGAGGTGGTGCCAAAGAGACAGGCTAAAGACTTCTTCCTAGCTGTAATGTCTCAGTGGAAAAATCCTACAAGAATCCTGCTGCAGAAGCTTCTAGCAAAATGGAGGTTTGTCTCTGTATCCAGGAAAGAACATTTTTCTTTAATGCTTGTTGTGTAATAGGGAGAAGGCCCCGGGCTTGCAAACTTGCAGTTTAAAAGCGGTTTGTCTTCACCTTCCCATATCCATTCAGCTTCCTCCACTTCTTATTCTGTGCTTCACCACAGCCAGAAATTAAACATGTAAAAGAACATTTAATTTTTAGGGCCTTGCTATTCTAAATGTCATGACCTTAGGGGGGGAAAAAAAAAACTTAAATTGGCAACCGCAAAGAAGAGAAACTTACTAGTCAGGGCTCTTGAAATAACTGCTGACTTTGGTTTTAAGCTCAGGTTCTTCCGCTTCTGTGAGTTCAGCTCAGCCAAAGTAGAGGTTCTCCTGGTCATTTGGAAGCCTATGGGGCAGCAACTGATGGGAGAGAGCTAAAGATACAAAGGGAGAGAAGGGTAAACTGAGGCAGAGGGTGGCCACAGTAGTAACTGGAGTCCAGAGAAGGGTCTGTGCTAGAAATGAGTGGCTTTGGAAGTTCGCCTAAATGGCACTCTTCTCTTGCCCTGATTTTTTTTTTTTAATTTATAAATTAATACATATTCTTTGAAATCTAAATGATTTGGCAAAAGTATCTCAGATTTCGGTTCTGTTAGCTTTTTGTTGTGTGTGTTTCCGATTATTTTCAATATAAATATACTCATGTACTTGTTAAACTTTACTCATCCTAAATCAGGATTATATTCTATGTAATATTTTGTACCTGCCACTTTTATATGTCATAGATATGTTTTCACCTAAGTACACAGATGTGTATTTGAGGGGGGTGTGTCTATCTCCCTTCCTCCTTCCCTCTAGCCAGCCTGCCCACGCTGCTCTCCTGAGCTCCAGACTTGACTGTGTGATGACCGCTCAGCGTTTCCATTCGATGCCCGTGGGCACATCAGACTTCATATCCAAAATCAGACTCCTGATCTTCGCCCCCAAACTGCTCCTTCCTCCTGCAGTATTTACTATCTTAATAAATGCCACCTTGTATTTTGATTTGCTGAAGTGAAAAGGAACTCCTCTTTGTCTCACACACCATAATCACGTTGACTGCTTTCAACGAGATTTCCAGATATATCCGCTTCTTACCACCTCTACGGCCACTCCCCCTAGTGGCCCAAGACACCCTCCTCTTTTATTCTAATAGCTTCCTGATTGAACGCTGGGCCTCTCCATTCTCTTTTGAACGTAGTCATTAAACCAGTTCTGTACAATGTAGGTCAAATGGTGTCATCCCCTGTTCAGGACACTCCAGTGGCTTCCCATCTTGGTTAAGAGGAAGAGCGGACATCCCTTCAGTGACCCGCAAGGCCCAGTGTGATCAGACGTACTGCTGTGTGTCTACACCCATCTCCCGCTGCTGCATCCTTGGCTTGCTCGGCCCCCGGGGCAAACGGGCTTCCAGGGGTGCCCCCAGGGGAGCCCTCCGAGCTCCTGCCTCGGGGTTTACACTGCCAGCCCTCTCTGCCTGCCCCGTCTTCCCAGACACCTACACAGCGTGTTCTTTCAGCCCCGTCTTCAAATCTCTACACAAAGGTCTCCTTCTTGGGAGCCCCCCCCCCAGCCGTTACCGTCCCCCTTCCCTTCTTGTTTGCCTCTGTCCCGTGCATCCCCTTCCTCTATGTCACATTGACTTCTTTTCTGCACTGTCTCGTCTCGCCTACCTAGAATGGAAGTTACATGAGGCCGTTTTGTCTGGATTCTCAACGAGTATTTGCCAAGCGTTGAAGGACGCTATCTCGTTCTAAGAGTTGTCCTTTATATAGATGTACCATAGTCTACAGTGTTTAAAACGGCAACAGGATGATTTATTAGGACAAGAGATCATCTGGACAAGGTGCTTACCATGTGTACCAGCTAAGCACGTGACGTGTACATTTATTTCCTCTGACCAAAGAATGTTCTCTCTTTTGCTGGTGGGAACATTTGCGATCCAGAGCGTGCGGTGCCGTGCCCAAGGCCACACGGCTAATAAATGACAGAGCAGGGATTTGAAGGCTTTTCTGGAACTCGTTCTCCTACACTCACATCAAACTGTGTTCCTAACCTAAATCGAACGTCCATTTTCCTGTGGAAAAAAACCTGCAGACATACAGCCACGCATTTTCAAGTACCCCTCACCGTGTGGTGTGTGCTTTCTGCTCTCGGAGCCTGCCCTCCTTCCCTGCGAGCCCAGCGCTGACAGGCTTTGTGCAAGGTGAGAGAATTAACGTCCCTGCTCATTTTCTTCTCTTCCTCTCTGTAAGCACACTTGGCTCTCTGTGGTTTATCACAGCGCTGACATGGGCCCATCGCTTACCAGCCCCCCATCCCAGGCTCTTCTTGATAGCCCCACATTTCCGACCTGGCTCTTTAAAGATAAAAATTCATTTGTAATCTGTCCCGAAGTCGACTTTTCTTCCATTGCCCTGCTACCTCTCGAAAAGAAAAGACAGCATTCCAATAAAAAATAAATTGAAATTATGATCGGAAGAAAGCAAGGGGCTGCCACCCCGCGGGCAGCCGGGGAAGGTGGGGCACCACCCTCACAGGTGTGGTGAGAAGGGGTGAGCTCAGTTTCAACTGTAAACATAGAGTTCAGAACCTACAGCTGTTATGTCATTATCATCATTATTACCTTACTGGTGATGATGCTGATTCTCTGTTTAAAAACTACAAGTGGTGATTAGACATGAAGGAAGTAGGAATGTCGCCTTGATGATTTAACTTGCGGGAGATGTAAGGACGGCAGATAAAGCACAGAATCAGCAGTCGGCTGCATATATGGTCCTAGACATTCACATTGGTTGGGAGTGCAGCCAAAACAAAACAAAAACAAAACAGCCAGGCAGATCTCTTCAGTCTGAGGAGACGGAGGGAAGAGACAGATGGAAATCATGATGGTGTCATGGCAGGTAAAAGCGTGTGTTCCTCTCTGAACCCCAGAACAGTAGACCCAAGGACCCCTCCTTGACAAGAAGGAGCTTTGCTGCAAGAGAGAAGGCAGACCTGCTTACACAGCAGGGGTCCTGCTGGGGGATCTCATTATTTCAAAGAACTCCGATGTGCTCCAGGGAGAGAGGACTTCAGAACCACGGAGGTGAAGTTCTGGGAAGCGCAGGCACCGTGATCCTGGGGCGGAAGAGGTGATGAGGATGACCAGGGGGTCGTAGGAAAGAGAATTCTGGCTTTCAGATTTCCCGGGGATGCAGTAGCAGGTGGTGCCGGGGGCACATCCTTCTGTTGTGCCGACGGATCAGGGTAAAAAGCCAGCACAGCCCTCTTCCCCAAGTGCCTGGTACCCCAGGAAGGCAGTTACACGGGCCTGTTGCCTCCTACGCCAGCCTCGAGACCCCCGGTTTATTTTGGTCTCATTGGCCTGGCAATGCTCTGTCTATGCTTGAGTCTCTTAAAAGGCTCTTTCCAGCAAGTCACATGTGGAGGTGGGGCAAGGCTAGAAATCGAGTGAGTCTTAAGGGTGCCACCCCAGCAAGGGGTGTGAGCATAGCCCCGGTGTCAGAAATCACCTAGGCAGGGGACACTGGTGTTGTGAAACCCGATTTAGAAGTTGGATGTCTAAGACCAGAGAATTAGTGCAGATGGGATTTGATCATAATTCTGATCATGTACTAATGCACAGGGACAAGAAATATTCCCCCAAAATGACTTGCAAAAAATTACTCTAAGCCAAGTTAAAATTTTTTTTTATGAGGCTGTTTTTATGAGGCTGTTAATCCTATGGAACTGTTCCCCTGAGAGGCATGACTGAGGCTGAAGAGGTTTGGGTTCCTGTCCCCACATCTCTTTGCATTTTAGGATTTAGGAGACTCTGTCCTAAGACAAGCTAATCCCCAGGGATTGTTCAGAGTGCTAGGACAGTTTTGGGGGGACAACATTAGGTCCCCCTGCTCTGTTGGCCTGATTGGTGTCGGGATCCCAGCCTGTGACTGAGTTCCTTCAGGGTGGGGATACCGCTGGCTGTCCCCAGGCTCCAGGACCTGGCATCTGCCCTTCTTCCAAACCTTCCTCCCCTGCGCCTATGCCCCCAGGTCTTAAAGGGTGGCTGCTGTGGGGTCTGTGATTCTGCGCCTGGCAGTGTGTCCTCTCCACTTCCGCCCCAGCTTTCCCTACAGACCATTCACTGCTCTGTGCACTGCGCCCAGCACAGAGCATCAGCCCGTGCAAGGCATAGATTAGGCCGCCTTCAGTCATTGTGGAATGAATGAATGAATTGATGCAATGTATAGACTCTTGCAGTTTTCAAAGCACTTTCCCATACTTGAAAAGGTTGGGTATCATAGGTGAATTAGGTTCCTAGCCTGAGGAGGCCAGCTCAGTGAGCGCCAGCTGCTGGTTGGTGGCCTTCTTAGGTCAGTCATTCTGGGGCTTGGCCTCAGGCTGGAACCTAACTGCTGTGTGTGTTTCTGGCTCCTCTGGAATGGGGACAGATGGCATCATCCACACCAGCCCCAGGGCGGTCTTCTCTCTCCCTGTGTCCTGCCTCCCTGGCTTAGGTAAAGAGCCCAAGGTGTCTCTGGAAGCAAATATTTTTGCCTTGACGACAGAAGTGTAGTGTCCTTTGGAATAGAACGTTCTGTTCAGAGTTGACTCAGGCTCTCATGAGAACACAGAGAACATTTCTAGGCGAAGGAGGGACTATCTGGAGCTAGCAAAAGTTGGTTCTCATTAGGATTGAGAGCTTCTAGTACAAGAATCATACAGATCTCTTATGTTGTGAAGTAGGAGGATTAAATACTAATTATCTCTGTATCTCCTAGGAAGTGCCTGTTTGGGAAAGAAGTAGTGAACTGAAATAACACTGATCTGGACTTCACATACCTTGCTTCTGGAGTCCTCTCAGGCCTATTTAAAATTAAAATTTAGGTGTGCCTGGGTGGCTCAATCAGTTAAGGGTCTGACTCTTGCTTTTGGCTCAGGTCATGATCTCAGGATCCTGGGATCGAGCCCCAGGTCGGGCTCCCTGCTTAGCGGGGAGTCTGCTTGTCTTCCTCTCCCTCTGCCCCTCCCCCTGCTCATGCTTGTCCTCTCTCTCTCTAAAATAAATACATAAATCTTTAAAGATTTTTAAAAATAAAATCTAAAGCTTAAGGTGCCACTCCAATGGCTACTCTGTTTTGTTTTGTTTTCTAAAATTGAGGGCAGTGATGGAGTTTGGAGGTAGTAATCACGTGTCTTCATCCGTCATCCATCCATCTGTTCATCTGTCTTTCCATCCATCTGTCCAGCCACCTGTGTGTCCACTCAGCTGTCCATCCATCCACCAATGACCCATCCACCGTTTATTAAATGCCTATTCTGTGCCCAGGTCCTTTGCTGTCTCTCTCCTAAGTGGGATGATAAGAACTCTTAACATCAAATACATCAATAACATGTTGTTCATGTGTCTTCATGTGGAGTTCACTTATGTCCCAAGGTGACAGTTGTCTAGAGCTAGGATGTTTTCTCTCTCTTTATGGATTTGGTTTTATAAGTCTGGTACTCCAAAGGCTTTTTATTGCCTTCTGAGTACTTTGTTAGACTTTTGACCTACTGCTACCATAGTCTCGGGGGTCAGAAGAGCTAGACTTCATCTCACATAGTGAAGACAAGGAAGTTAACTTAAAAATATGGGCGTACTGTTACATTTTTGGAACCTTTGATATACTGGCGTGTGTATGCACTAATTTGTGACCTCCTTGAAAGTGGGGATTATGACTGATTTATTTATCATTATATCCCCAGTATAGGGTCTGTTCAATGAATGAACACAACTAAGTGTAAATATAAGTCTATAACATATCTATTACACTTTTAGTTAGAGCAGTATTTAAATAAATATCCAGGTTAGACCAGGGGCCTTTCTACTGCCTGTCTGTTACGAGTTCCTGTTCATTCTATGTGTGGTAAAGACAGACCTCCTTCTTGGTTTACTCTGACACTTCTGACTGAGGTTGGCATCTAAAATCTCTGGGTTGTTTTCCCTAGTCTTTTTCTGTGATAACCCTAGCTGAATACTTGGCCCTTTGGAGTCCTGGTTTGTTGCCTCTTTGTCCATGAGCAGCAGGTAAGGGAGTGGTCATAGTCATGGTCACTAGCGTACTTACTGTCTTCCGTTTTCCATAGAAGGTTGCTCTCCATCAGACCTCCCATGAGTCTTGAACTATGTATCTTCAAGTTTGGATGCAAACTCACTCAAACTTACTCTGTTGCATTATTTGCCGATCAGGTATGTATGATAAAATTTGCTGAAAGGCAAGTTGCATAATTGTTGTGTGCTACAGAAAGTGTGAGCTGTGGAGTCAGGCAGTTGCGGGATTGAAGCACAGACCCAGGACTTAATAGCTGTGTGGATTTGGGCAAGCTACTTAATTTCTCTGAATCTCTGTTTCCTTATCTGCAAAAGTAGAGAGTAAGGGCTATTTGGGGAGGTTATTAGGAGAGTGAAGTGAATTCTTGGAGATAATTACGAAAGCAGCTGGTTCGAATAGGTGCTCCGTGGATATCAGTTTTCCATCTTTCATTAGGTAATGCACACACACGCACTCGCACACACACATACCCGCCATGTATGTGAATAACTCGATCTGTTCTTTGTGCAGTTCGGTAACACACTGCCTTCCCAAAGACCTTGGGGTTCTCGAATCAGTCTTGCCAACATGTAGCAGATACTTTCAGCTGTCATTCCCATACCGATTCAGTTCTGGTTTTGTTTGAGGACACGTGTGTCCAGCTATGTCCTAATTTTCCAGTCTCTCTTCAGCTGAGGGTGTGGCCCTTCGACTCAGTGCTACCCAATGAAACACAAACAAAGTCTTCTGGAGGTGTCTGAGAAAGCTTTGGCTTTCATGCACAACTGGTGCTGTCCCTCCTCCCTGCAGAGGCGTGTGTGAAGCTCGAGCAACCATCTTGTGACCGCAAGGCGAAAAGCCTGTGAATTAAAGTCCACCTATTGAGGATGACTGAGCAGAAACACGGGAAGAATGTGGATCCCTGCTGAACCGACATCATCGCCACTATCTGCCAACTTCTTATGTCACAGAGTAAAGCTCCATGAACTTAAGCCACTGTTAATCAAGCTTTCTGTTACTTGTAGCTAAACACAGTTTCTAGTCAACATGGAACACGTTCCTTTTAAAGATCGTTTGCTTTAAGACAGGCAATATTGGTGTGAGGCCAGGAGCTCCCAGGGAGTCAAGGACAATGCCATCTTGGTATCTAGGGAAGGAGAGACCTGAGATGGCCTCAGGAGCATCACTCAGAGTACAGTGACATACTGCAAGTGTCTCAGAAGCATGTAGATCCCAGGACTGGGTGCAGGGGATTGGATTGGTTTAGAGTGGGAACCTCTGACCTGTAAGTGAACTGTGGTCACATGTCAGGTGTTGCTTATCCCTTGCAAAGTCTACTGTCTAAGGTGCAGACTAGTGAGGCATGTTGGACCAGAAACACACTGTCCATGGAGGTGAGCAGAAGGAACCCCCCGAGACAGAGCAGATAGCTGTGTGCTCAAAGGCAGTAGACACATGCAGATTTTTTAGTAACATTAAAAACATTTAGAGGAGTTGTGCATGTTTGTGTTTGAGAAATTCTGAAAAATACAAAGAATAAAATTACCCATAGTCTCCCAAATGGAGTATAATCACATACCACTTTAAAATATTCATTATTAGCTTAATACTTAATAGTATCCCCATATCATCAATTATTCTTTTAAAACCTGATTTTTAATGACCGTGTAGTATCTGATTCTATAAATGTACTGTATTTTTTATGACTAGTCCTCTCTTATTAACATTTAGCTTCTCTCTAATTTTTCATTATTACAGACACTGCTTTTTTGAACATCATTGTGTATTAATTTTTCACATATCTTAATTTTTTTCATAGGACACATTCCAGGCAGTAGAATTTCTAGGTACAAGGATATGCAATTTGTAACTTTTTGGTTGAATACTAGCAACATTTCTCCCAGAAAACATATACCATAAGCAGTGTATGAGAATACCTATTCAGAGGGTACTTACCAACTTTAGAGACTATGAATTTTAAAAAATATTTTCACTGCATGGATAAAGAAAAAAGGTACTTTCTTTAGTTAGAATTTAGCAGTACATAATCGACACTCCCGTGGTCAAATAACAGTGGTTTAAGCAAGAGAGGGTTTATTTCATTTTCCTACAAAGTAAGTCAAGTAGTAGGATGTCCAGGGCTGGTGTGGAGCATCTAAATCATCAAGGACCCTTTTATCTTGTTCCCTTGGCTACGTTAGCATGTAACCTCATGGGCCAGCATGTCTGCTAGAGCTCCAGCCATTTCGTCTGTAATCCAGTCAACAGGAAAAAGGGAAGAACAAAGAACACGCTACTTTACTTCTAGCAGACCTCTATGAATCCGGATGTAATCCTGCTTCCGTCTCTGTGGCCAACTCAGTCTGCATTTGAGCTGACTCTAGTCACGTGACCCTACCTAGATGCTGAAGAATGTAGACTTCTCAGCTCGAAAGCAACAAGCCCTCTAAAAATCAAAGTTCTTGTTACCAAAGCAAAGCAGAAGAATGGATCTTGGGCCGCAATTACCTTACTCTGTCACAGTTTGGTATTTTTTTTTTTTTTTTTTACCTCTTCGACTACAGTGCAGATTTAACTCTTATTTTTTTATATATATATAAAAAAGTAGAGGCCATTTGTAATTCTTCTTTACGGATTGCTTGCTATATCCTATGCTTTCCTTTTTAGGGTGTGAGTCTTTTTCGCAGTAATTTGCAAGGTGATTGTTTTACATATTAAGGGTAGGAATACATCCTATATATTTCACATTTTCCCCCGATTTGTCATTTGCCTTTAATGGTGTTTTATGATAGACTTGGGTTTTGATGTTTTCACCCAGTCAGGTCTATCATGCTTTTTCTTTTGGAGTTTCTGCCTTTGATGTATGTTTAGAAATCTCTCCCCAACTCGGAGGCCAGATAAAATGTTCACCTGTGTTTTCGTTTTGTTCTTTCGTGGCTTGAAGTTTTCATGTTTGATGCATTAGGCCAGTGGCATTGGAACAGGAAGGAATAGTCAGTACCGTGAGCCAGTATGGTTGAAGCTTTCAACGGGCAGTGCTCACTCTTACTCTGCATAATGGGCACTATTTCCTCTTCTCTGTCATTACGCTTCATGTCTTAGAAAGCTGTGTTCGTAACCCACTCATGGATTGTGACCGGGAGGTGAAAAAATACTGTTTTAATCCATCTAAAGCTTATTCAGAGGTGCATGCTGAGAAATCGAACTATGGGTTCTTTTTGTTTGTTTGTTTTCTTTTCCAAATAGCTAGTTTTTGTAATGATTTTTACTCTGTCACTCATCTTTTCATGTAACAAGTTACTCTTTTTTTCAAAAATTTTATGGCTCTTCTTGCCTATTCTCCCAGATAATATTAGAAATCATTTTGAAAACTTGAAGGCGATGAGATTTAGATTGAATTTCAAAGTAATTTGAGACGAAATGATAACTTTACAGTTAAGTTGTTCCATCTGGAAACATGGCATATCTCTTGATCCAAATTTCCTTGGGAAAGGTCTGCAGTTTTCCTTTAATAGAGGCTCCTGTATTTCTCATTACATCTGTAGCTGGAAAGTTGATGTTTGTGACTGCTTTTTGTGAATGAAACCTGTTTTCTATTTTTGTTAAAATGATTATTTCTTTCAAATAGGAAGTCTCGATTCTGATAGTTTCTCATTTTATCATTTTGGATCTTCTATAGAAGACGATCTCCTCTCCTGTGTTGGGTGGTACTGTTCTATTTTTAAAAGTAAGAGAATGGACCTTTGATCATTGAAATCGCTCAAGGTCATGCATGTAGCAAATGGCAGAGGCAGAATTTGAATCTAACTCCTGAGCCTGGGATTTTAATAAAGTACTTCATTCTATTTAGTATGTGTATGTTAAACTCCTTTACTTGTGTCTTACTCCTTCGGCTGGAATGTCCAGAATGGAGTAAATAATATTTCTTTACCAAGAATCCCATAGTATGGTGACTTCATATTTTTCTGAGGCACAAATGTGAATCAGGGGTTGTGAAGGACTTTGCCCCGTTTGTCCCTCTGGGATTGGTTTGGGGAACTGCTCATGCATCACTCGTGGAAGGGCCTCTCCTCACTTCCTTGGGTGCATTAATTTTTGGTCATTCTTCAGGTTTTGATCATTATGCACCTTTAAAAAAATTTTTTGAGTAGAGTTGACACACAATGTTGCATTTCTTTCAGATGTACAACGTAGTGATTCCCCAAGTTTATACATAATGCTCAGCTCACAACCAGTGTGGCTCTTTGTCACTATACAACGCTATTAAAATACCACTGAGAATATTCCTTTTGCTGTGCCTTATACCCATGACTTCCTCATTCCGTAACTAGTAGCCTTTATCTCCCACTCCCATTCGCCCATTTTGCCTTCCCCACTCCCACCCCACACTCCCCATCTGTTTGTTCCCTTTATTTATAGGTCTCATTCTGCTTTTTGTTTATTTATTCATTTGACCATTTTAGATTCCATGTATGAGTGAAATCATATGTATTTATCTTTCTCCGCCTCACTGATTCCACTTAGCATGATACCCTCTAAGGCTATCCATGTTGTCCTAAATGGCAAGATTCCACCCCTTTTGTGGCTCTGTAATATTCCAGTGTGTGTGTGTGTGTGTGTGTGTGTGTGTGTGTGTGTGTGTGTGTGTGCGCGTGCGCACGTGTGCACGTCCATGCTTGTGTATTTATGTATGTATACCACATCTTC
The DNA here is from genome assembly GCF_009762305.2 of Zalophus californianus. Taxonomy (NCBI): domain Eukaryota; kingdom Metazoa; phylum Chordata; class Mammalia; order Carnivora; family Otariidae; genus Zalophus; species Zalophus californianus. The sequence continues at coordinate 30,216,439 of NC_045599.1, read as the reverse complement.
CTTACTCATTTATCAGTGGACACTTAGGCTGTAGAACCCTTGGGTACTTTGGTGGAAATGCAAACTCGTGTAGCCACTATGGAAGACAATATGGAGGGTCCTCAAAAAATTAAAAATAGAACTACCGTATTATCCACAAATTCCACTCCTGGGTATTTACCCAAAGAAATTAAGACACTAATTCAAAAAGATATATGCATTCCTATGTCTATTGTGGCATTATTCATAATAGCCAAGATAGGAAAGATCACTATGCACCTGTTATCTTCAGCATTTGGTATCCAACAAAATTCTATTTTCTGAAGTCATTATTTTAATATTCTTGTTTTGTTACATAAACTTTTTATTTTAGAAAAGTTTTAGATTTACAGAAATACTGCAGAGATAGTAGAGTTCCCATACACCCTGCACCCATTTGTTCCTTACTGACATCTTTTTTTTTTTTTTTGATATGGTACATTTGTCACAATTAATGGTCCAATGTTGATACAGTATCATCAGTTAAAGTCCATATTCGGATTTCCTTAGTTTTTCCTAATTTCCTTTTGCTGTTCCACACTTTCAGCCATGATACTACAGTACATTAGTCATCACATCTCCTGAGGTTCCTCCTGGCTATGACATTTTCTTAGACTTTCCTTGCTTTTGATGACCTTGACCGTTTTGCGGTGTACTGGCCAGTTGTCTAGAATGTCCCTCAGTTGGGGTTTGTTTGATGTTTTGCTCATGATTAGACTGGGGTTATGGGTTTTGGAGAGGAAGACCATAGAGGTAGATAGTGTTACCATCCCATCATATCGAGGGTGCATGTTATCAACATGACTTAATGCTCTTCACGTGAACCTTGATCACCTGACTGAGGTGCTGTTTGTCAGGTTTCTCCACTGCTACTCTTTTCTTCCCTTCTCATACTGTTCTCTTTGGGTGGAAGACGCTTGGCACAGCCCACATTTACGGAGTGGGGAGTTAATACTCCATCCGCTTGAGGATGCAGTGTCTACATAAATCATTGGGAATTCTTCTACACCAGAGATTTGTTTCTTCTTCCTGATTAATTCATTCAACCATTTATTTATGGACTCATAAGTATTTATTTTGTACTTGAGGTAATAATCCATTCAATAACTATTGGATTAGTCCAACCCTAAGATTTTGTTGTGCAGAGTGTTTCAGCTTTGGACATTGGAAGTATACTCTCATTGTAGTTTATTTTATTTACTTATTTTTGAGCACTTCTTTATTTTCCGGCCCTACCTGGTACCCCAGGCTCATCTCGTATATTCTTTATGCCCACCATAGAATCCCAGCCACTTCTCCAAGTTGCCCTGGTTCCTTTTACCATAGAAAGGTACGAGAAGCCAAGATTTGGGTATTTGGGTCCTAGGTGTGCTTGTTACTACTCTAATGATTTTTCTCTGCCCTTTCAGATGACAGAGCAAGGACATAGATGTGTGTATACTAATAAACTCACACATACACCTGTAAATTCTATTTCGAATCCACCCTTATCTATATTAAGCTATATAGGAGCTTATACTCTTGTCTTCAATTCTAATCCATTAGAACATGGATCTTTCTAGCCTCCTCCCTTGTTTGTCTTTAAATTTCCACTCCAACAGTGAGAAGCCTGGTTCCCAGCATCTGCCATCCCTTTACTTAATTCTTCCATTCCATTATGCTTGTAGAGCGGTATCAGAATTGTTAACCCCTACCTCTACAGGAAATGACTTTTATCATTTAGAGCACTATGCTTATGTATAGTTCTTTTGCCTTTAGTCGTATAGTCTCCACTCATTTCCAAAGCTACTCAGGTCAGCACCTCTGTCATCCAGTTAGATTGATTTCTCACATTCTGATCTCCCGACTTGGAAATGATGTTCAGACATTTGCATACATTAAGGTTCTCTGTGCTGCCGTGTTCTGTGGGTCATGACAGATTTATAGTGTCATGTATCCGCCCTTACATATCGTGAAGAATAGGCTCACCACTCTGAACATATTTCTTGGGCTTCACTTCTCAACCGTCCCCACTTCCCTACCTCACATCCCTGGAAACCACTGATCTCTTTACTGTCTCTATGGTTTTGCCGTTTGTAGAATGTCCAGTCAATGGAACCGTACATTATGTAGCCTTTCTTGCGAGCATTTTTCACTTAGCAGTGTTCATGTAAGATTCAAACATATTTTAGCGGCTTGATAATCATTCCTTTTTATCACCGAATAGTATTCCGTTATGTGGAAATTTCGCCATTTCTTTATCCGTGCACCTAAGAAGGACAACTTCACCGCTTCCAGTTTTTGCAATGATGAATAGAGCTGATACAAATATTCCAGTGTAGCTTTTTTGAGTGTTGCCATAAGTAGTATTTCAAATTAATTGGGTAGATACCTAGGAGTTCTATCATTGGGTCACATGGTAAGATGTTTGTTTTGTTTGTTTTTTAATTTTATTTATTTATTTCAGAGAAAGCGTGAGAGCGAGCGGGGGTGGGGGGAGGAGCAGAGGGAGAGGGACAAACCAACTCCCTGCTGAGCATGGAACCCTGCCCGGGGTTCGAGCTCAAGACTCTGAGATCATGCCTGGAGTCGAAATCAAGAGTCGGATGCTCAACGGACTGAGCCACCCAGGCACCCCAAGATGGCTAGATTTAAAAGAAATTGCCAGACTGTTTTCCTAGGTGGGAGTACTATCTTTTATTCCTGCTAGCAGTAATGCAGCCTTGCTAGCAACTGGTATTGTCGGTTGTTGTTGTTGTTGTTGTTTTTAACTTTTAGACATTCTAATAGGTTTGTGGTGGTGTGCCATCGTTTTAAATTGCATTGCCCTAAAGACAGCTGAGGTTGAGAATCTTTTCATATGGTTATTTTACATCTTACTCAGTGAGGTATCTCTTAAGATCTTTTGTGTGTTTTTTTAATTGGGCTGTTTGTTTTCCTGTTGTTGAGTTTTAAGAGTATTTCTTTTTGGATACCTGTTCTTTGTCAGATAATGTGTTTGCACATATTTTCTCCCAGGCAAATGTTTTGGTTCTTGTGACAGTGTTGTTCACAGAGCAGGAGTTTTTAATGTTAACGAAGTCCAACTCATCTTTGTTTTCATGGGTCATGCTTTTGGCATTATTTCTAAAAATTTATTACCAAACCCAAGGTCACATAGATTTTCTCCTCTCTTCTAGAAGTTTTATGGTTTTTCAATTTACTTTTTGGCATATCATCCACTTTAATTATGTGTTAAGGTATAAGGTCCCTGAATAGATTCATTCTTTGGCATTTGGACATCTCATTGTTCCAGCACCATTTACTGAAAGACTATCCTTTCTCCATTGAACCGAATCTGCTACCTTTGATCCTTTCGCAAAGTCAGCTGACTACGTTCGTATGGGTCTGCATCTCAGTCTTCTCTTCTGTTCACTGATGTGTTTGTTGACTTTCTCACCACCATTACACTATCTTAATTATTGTAGCCTTAGAGCAAATCTTGAAATGTGGTGGTTGGAGCTCTCCTACTTTGTTTTTCCTCTTCAGTATTATAATGCTCTCTAAAATTTTTGTAATATAGAATATTTTTTAATAAAGAAATAGGTTTGGTGCCCAGCCTTTATGCACGGAACACGTGCTTTGCCTGGGTCATGCAGTACTGGCCAAGCATGTAGTGGGCCCTTGTTTGTCACTTGTTGATTTCCTGGAACCAGGCCAGTGGGGGGGGGGGACCTCCCCCCCTTGGCCAGAGCGGGAGGCCAGCGGATGGTCTGGCTTAGCCACCTCTGGGGGCTCTTGTGTCTCAGAATTTCTTACTTGCAGTTCCCAGAAGAAAACTCATTCTTGGTGGAGATCATTCATGTGAAGAGATAGGAAGCGGTTTGTGATATTGATGGTTCTTCACCAAAAAGTCGAGATCTGAGCTAAACTGGAGCTCAGAACTAAGTGAGAATGAGAGTACTGACTACCGCACGGAGAAACCAGAAAGGCAGCTCATGAAACTGGTTTGGCTGAAGCTCCAGCTTACGGGTCACATTTATGCTCTGGTACTGATTTGGGACTTGGGTGACTATCTCAGGAAGGGCATCCATCCCTTAGGCATTCTGTGGGTCTACATTTGCAGAATGTTCTTTCCCACCTGCCTTGCCTTGCACCCAGATATGCTTGGAGGCTGTCTCTAGTATTTGTCTCCTCTCTGCAAGGCATATACATGCTCAACAATGAATTTTCCAGCCAAAATGCAGTGCTGGGGCGAGGAGACATATGCCCAGTGTGGACTGGCAGCAGATGGAGCTCATCAGGATGCATTAGAACAGTTATCCAAGCCCTTGTGAAGTGCTAGCCTGCTGTTAACACTGTCCTTCCCACCTCTTTGGATGCCTGGGTGGGCCTGCTTCAGCAGGAAGCCAGCCGGTACTGACGGCCCTTTTGCTCCAGGCTCGGAGCCCAGTCTCTGCTGGTGCCACTGCCCAGCGGGCCCTGGGCCACTGCTGGACAGAGACAGAGCAGGGAGTCCAGTGCAGGAGGAACGACAGAAACCCAGGTAAAAAATGTAGCTGTGAATGACAGCTCCAATTTAACCTTCAGGGAAGCTCTCTGAAAAGCCAGCCCTGGCAGATCCAAGCTAGCAGCTGGGTTTATTCCTTTTCAAGGCATCTAAGCAATGAGTGGGTTACATGTTGAGGCCTTTGGTCCTCCCCTAACCAGAGGAAGGCTGGCATGGGAGGGAAGCTGTTGCTCAGGGGATGCACCTGCCATGCATTGCCCTGGGTGTGTGGGAGGCAGGCGCCCAGATTCCCTTTGAGTGGGCTGCTCTTCTTCTCCTACGGGGCCTGCCCAATGTGGCGGCTCAGGAGAAGTCACCCGCAGTAGAGGGTACATAGCCTAAATCATCCCCAGGGCCCTGCTGCCAGGACCGTGCCTCCCTCTGGGCCATGGTTAACAAAGCCCTGCCTGCTGAAGGCGTGGGGCCTGTTGGTGGGGCTAAGGGCACCTGGTGCAGGCATGCTCTGAGTTTGGAGGGGAGCCAGAAGGATGGGGGACGAGGGTTTGTAATCTGAATTTGCATCTTCCAACTCGGGTCTTGTGCAAAGGCAGTGTGCGAGGTGGAATGACATCACGGAGTCGTAAGCAAAATTCAAGCACCCTACCGGTCATCATCAGCGTGGATGGGCACTGAGGCCCTCAGGGTGCAAGATTCATAATTTCTTTGTCTCTCTGCACCTCAGATGTACCCCGGTCCTGCCAGGGCTCCTGATGGGAGCACAGAGTCCCTCTTACAGAAGCCCTGGCTTGGCAGTCAGAAAAGCAGAGTGCTGAAATGTCCTGTTTCCATCTTTATACAGATCTGCGTTCGATTCCGAAACCTACTCGTTGGTTGACTTTTAACAAACACTTGAAGCACTTTGAATTCATGTCTTCACTGGAGGAATGGGATCCTAATAATGACACCTCCTCATGGATTGTTCTGGGGTTCAAATGGAATAATCACTGAAAGCACTTGGAATAGGACCTGGTGTATAATGACCTCAAACTAAAAAAAATTGTTGTAAGTAAACCCTGCCCCCAACGAGGGGCTTAAACTCACGACCCCAAGATCAAGAGTCGCACGCTCTACCAACTAAACCGGCCAGGTGCCCCATAATAACCTCATAATCCATGCCATTGTTCCCTCCACTGTCCTGCTCCTCCTCCTCATCTTTATCATCATTGGCAGTAGGAAAGTTTATTGAAAAAGATCCTTCCCATTCTCTGTCATAAGAGCATTGCATTAAAGCAAAATCACAAAACCCTCCTCGATTCCAGATGCATGCAGGAATATACATTGTACACACAGCGTTTCTGCTCTCATAAAACTCATACCTTCTGGGGGTGAAAACTCATAAATTTATTAAATCTCAATAATCATTATAAAAATAAGCAACGCCATATGTGGTTATTGATTGCTGAGAAAGCCAGAATAATGGTATTCATCTGTTTACAAACAGCCCTGACCCACAAGGTCTTCTCTTGGTTCACATCACCGTCGATCTCTGTCACAAAGATACCATTTCCCTGAAAGGTGGAGGAGGGCCAGAGAGAGGGGAGAGAAGCAGATCAGAGCTTCGGCCAGTCTCCTCACTGCCCTTCTGTCTTGGCATAAAGTAGATGGTCCCTTTCCTCTCTCCGGCCTTCTTTCTTCTCTACTTCTTGAATCTCCCCTTGTCCACCCCTCCGTCCTTCACCCTCAAACCCGCCAGTCGCTCGAAACCTTGGCACCCAGCAGATTGCTGCAGGGGGCGAAGGCAAGGGGCGGATTATGGCTCCTTTGATCTTCCTCTTCTTAGGCCTGTTTCTGCAGGTCCCCCACCTGGTTCTTCCCCGCTGGATGCCTGCACTCTGTATCCACGGAGTTTCCATGGGGTCTCAGAGGTGCAGATTGCCCGAGACAGAGTAGTTGGCCATCCAGTGACATCTTCCACGAGTCGGGGAGTTAGGTGACCCGAAGCGTGGATCTCAAGTAGCTGCTTCAGTGTCCTGCCTTCTCCTTTTCAGAAGTGGAGAGAATGAATTCAGTGGCTGTTCTTCCTTCAGCCCAGTGCTGAGGGCTTCCCCCCAGTGTTTGCTGTAATAATTATACCCCCAGGAGGGATGGCTCCACCCCCCAGGCAAGAGTACACCTCTCAGCCAGCTTGCAGGTAGGCAGAAATGTCTGCTGGTCTCTAATGCCTCCTCATTTCCCAAAGGCATTTTTCTGTTCTGTGACAAACCTGAATTGGCCTCCGCCACAAAGCCGTTCACGTGATCATTCAAATACGTAAATGGTGGGGCGCCTGGGTGGCTCAGTTCGTTAAGCGTCTGCCTTTGGCTCAGGTCATGATCCCAGTGTCCTGGGATTGAGCCCCGCATTGGGCTCCCTGCTCAGCGGGGAGCCTGCTTCTCCCTCTGCTTCTGCCCCTCCCCCGCTCGTGTTCACACTCTCTCGTTCTCTCTCAAATAAATAAAATCTTTAAGAAATATATGTAAATGAAAAGAAGAAGATAGCAGGAGGGGAAGAATGAAGGGGAGTAAGTCGGAGGGCGAGACGAACCATGAGAGACGATGGACTCTGAAAAACCAACTGAGGGTTCTAGAGGGGCGGGGGGTGGGGGGATGGGTTAGCCCGGTGATGGGTATTAAGGAGGGCACGTTCTGCGTGGAGCACTGGGTGTTGTGCGCAAACAATGAATCATGGAACACCACATCAAGAACTAATGATGTAATGTATGGTGATTAACATAACAATAAAAAATTTAAAAATATATATATGTAAATGGAGGCCCTTGTGCTACTCCCCCAGCGTGAGGGAGGCTAGCCCCTCTGGGTCACCTCTGCCTGGTCAACTGTGCCGTGGCCTTCAGCTGTCGTTTCTGAAACTTCATTTGTATGTTTTATTATTTCCAATGCATATTTATACATCAGGAGAATTATTGTTTTCTTTAGGTTGGGACCTCTGAGTTTAAGGAGCAAACCCCACCTCAAAGAAATCTGCAAATGAGGTTGAAATATGTGCATGATGATCTTGCAAGCCCGTTGTCTTACTTGCAGGGAACAGTGAACGGTCACCTACTTTTGTACACTAAACCACTTAGATGCTAGGGATTATCTGTTACAGTAGCTATCATTTCGCTGTCAAGTACAGAAATTAATTCAAAGAGTGTTGATTGAGTACCTGTTAGGACACAGGCATTGTGCTAAGTGCTAGGACCCTGCCTTAGCTCAGGCTGCTGTAATAGCGTATTACAGACTGGGGGACTTAAGCAGTAGGCATCTACTTCTCACAGTTCTGGAGGCTGGGAAGTCCAAGATCAAGGGGCCAGCAGGTTCTGTTGCTGGTGCGGGCCTTCTTGCTGGCCTACAGACCGTGCCTTTTTGCTGTATCCTTACATCTCGGTGCAGAAAGACTGGACTCTGGTCCCTTCCTCTTCTCATGAGGACACTGATTCCATAATGGAAGCTCCACCTTCATGACCTCATCTCAACCTAATGACATTCCACAAGCCCCTTTTCTTAATACCATCCCACTGGGGGTTAGGATTCCAGCATGTGAATGGGGGTGGGGTGGGCACACACAGTCAGTCCCCACACCACAGACCCCAACAGCAAAGAATTAGCAGGACTGGTTTGCTGTTGAGGAGCTGATAATCCGGGGCAGCACGCAGCCAGCCAGGGTGCTGGGCACGGGTGCTGCACCCATACGCACGTTGACCACAAGAGGACAAGGGCTCTGTTTTTATGCATCTTCATGTCCCTGCTATCCATCTGCATGCGTTCCCATGTCCAGTGTCTAGTAGCTGTTTGAAAATGTTGTCCATGATGGCTTCACGTTGACCAGAGACTCCTGGCTCTTGGAGGAGAGGTGTGGTCTCCTCCTGTCTTTCCTCCTAAATAGGAGAGAAGGATGCCTTGCAAGCAGGTACCCTGTCTGAAATCAGCTTTATTTTTTTCATTGTCTCGTAGAAAAGGGAGCTTAAGCCTCTAATTGCTGTTCTTGGAGCCAGAGCACCTGCTGGTTCTAGTGGCGGCCTCCATTAGCATGTTCCGCCTCTCCCAGGGCTGGTAATCTGAAAGGGAAATAACTTCTCTGGTTGGGGGTGGCGGGGGCTCATTGTTGCTAACTGCTCACAGTGTCTGTCACTGTCTCACCTCTCCTTTTGAGGAGAGAAATCAATAGTATTTTAAATGTCTTGCTAAGTAAGTGTTTATGAAGCAGATTCCCTAGGGCTCAGCCCAGGGCAGCACTCAGGGCAGGCGAACTGCCTGGAGCAGGAAAAGCTGCTGTGAGGCTGAAGGGCCTCGCTCCCACCCCATTCCTGCCTCTTCTCAGGAGGGGCCTGGGCTCTTGGAGCTGGCGGCTTGAATTGGCATGCTCGGAGGGTGACAAGGAAGGGCCGCGGTCAATCCATAATAGTTTCCTGGGAGCTGTGTTGAGTGCCAGGCACCACTCCTGTTCTCAAAGAACTCTCTGTGGGGCAGGAGATGGGTGCATAGTTCAGGACAGGGTGTGATGTGTTGCACGGCTGGTAGGTGACAGACAGACAGTGCTGAGGAAACACGGACACGGAGCCTGGGGGCAAGGGGAAGGGAGAAGATGGGGGAGTCCAAGAGGGCTTTCCGGATGGGAGGGAAGAGTCTTCAGATTTCTTTCCTTTGATGACTCCTTACTGTTTTTCCAGAACTACTGATGGAGGCCAAACACATCAGTCGGGGCATGGCAGAACAGAAAAGCCTGGGACTCGCTGATTAGCCCCTGCTCAGGGTTACTTACTGAGTAAGAGTTTCTAGAAAATGCAATAATGTAGGCTCTTGCTGGTGCCCAGAGGGTATTAGATCCCCTCCCTTCTAGAAAACGGGTACACAACTCCTCAGCCTCTGTTCCTCAGCCTTTCTGTGGCTAGGGGCATGTGGTATTAGCCCAGTTTTTTCTCCCGCCCCGCCTCACGCCCGTGCTCCCCCACCGTAGCCCCCTTGTTGCCCTGCTCCACACTCTCCTCCTTACGGGGAACCTCCTGGGCCAAGCTGCACATCTGTCTTGATCCCTGGTTAACTCAGCATGGAGCCCCAGTGTGACACATAGAGGGCTTGCAAACAGAGAGAAAATGCAAGCCTGCTCACACCCTGCTGATTGGGTTTTCTGTTCCCGTATTCCTCACCACCCCTGTTGGGCTTCGCCAGGAGAGAAGGTGAGCTGGGTGGGCACCATGGCTGACAAGTGGTCAGCAGACACGTGCCCCCCCTCCCCCCAATCAGGCCCCAGCTTGGTTTAATTATGGTCCCAGCAAGACTTGGCTAAGATTCATGAATGTGACGAAGGAGGGCCGGGGCTACGGTGACCTCAGGACCCTGCTTTCCTCCCATCCAGTGAGGTGCTGGAAGGGCATGGTAAACAAGTCAGGCCAGCCATGCAGGGCAGTAGCCAGAGGCTTCCAAGGGCAGAAGCCCAGGTGAGCTTTCTCCCTGGCTGGGGCTTGCCGCGCACTTACATTCGCTCCGTTCCAGGTTTGCCCTCCTTCTCCCCATCCGCCTGTTCCTCTGGAGAAGGCGGCGGCCGCCACTGTGCCTTCTAAACAGGAGTCTGCTCGGAAGCACCTTCCTGGGTGGTGAGAAGATCCCAAGTCTTCCCGGGGGCTTCTCGGGTTCAGGCTGTTTGCACCGGCTGGTGGACTTTGGCGGGTGGGCCGGCAGGCAGCCGACTCTAGTCCAGAGGCAGCCACTCTTACTCGGCTGCTCACTTCCTCCCTCTCTTCCTTGGCACAGGGGGAAAGCAAAAAAGGAGCCACAGCACAGACTCCTGCAGAAATAGTGCTCTTTTGGGCTGATTTAAATAGAGGTGCTAACTTGTGCAGTCCTCCGCATGCCAGGCCGATGGTCTGCGAGCTCCTTATGGTCTCACTCGGAGGGAAGGAGGCCTGTCTGTGGAAGAACTCAGTCGGTGGCGAGTCCCCAGCAGTGGGGTCTGTCCTTTCCCACCCCGCCTACCCCAGCCTGTGCCACCCTGCACCTGGACCCTCCGGACCGCCTGCCCATACCCTTCTGTGCTGTCTGATTTTCCTTAAGCCTTGTCAGATGGAGAACACAGGTGCCCACCACGCACGCCCTTTGTCCATGCCAGGCTTGCCCTGGATGCCAGACCTGCAGGGCCCTTTTTTGACCATCGATCCATCATCACTGTGGGTTCCCCTAGCTGCATGTTGACTTCACTACAGCCTCCTAGTTAGCTCTGGGGTCCTTTCAACCTGGGTTTCATTCTTAGTTCTGTTACATCCAAGCTTTGTGCCTGAGCAAATCTTCTTCACCTCCCTGAGCCAACCTCACATCTCTCAGCCGGGGTATAATGATAATGTGCAGCCCACGGGAGGCTGACAGAACCCTGAGGCGATGTTCACGTATGGCCTGGAACCTAGTAGATGCTCATCATGCCATCTGCCACCGGCATTGTTACCATCAGCTGCCTGTAAGGATTTACAACCCTCTAGCTCACTTAGCGGGATTGCAAGGAGTAATGGGAGGCCATCTTGGGGAAGCGCTTCCATCGATCTATAAGGACTCCGTAAGTGGTGGAGGTTCCCCTCTGTGCCAGACAGTCTCACCATATTCTTGACGCTGTATTGAAAAGCCTGTTTTCTGTCTGTCTGTCTCCTTGAGAGCAGAACCTGTACCCTTCTCCCCTCTCTCCCTGGCCCCACGCTGGGGCCTGGCACTCAGGAGTAGGCACTCAGCCGGCAAAGAACTCTATTCTCACAGGTCCCTCTAGTCGCGAGGATCTGAGAGCTCAAGCTCTCTAGCTGTCCTGCTAGCAGACTGGGAAGTGAGGCCCCGGGGAGGGTTCCCAGGCAGCCCATCAGCAAGCAGGCACTCAGGGAGGGCCTACTGTGCGCCAGGCCCTGAGGGACCACAGATCGCTGAGGCAGTCCTCCTGCCCCACAGAGCCTGCCGTGTCGCCATGGGAGGCCAGGCCCTGTACCGGGAGCCCGGGTATCATAGTGAAAAAGAAAAGGTCTCTGCCCTCTTGGAGCTTACGGTCCAACAGGAGTGAGGACAGTCATGACACAGCTCTAGAGCACATCACATGATTAGGAGTGACATAAGTGTGTGAGAGAAGTAGTGAGGACCAGTACAAGGTGCTGTGACAGAGAAAGGTGGTAGCACCTGGCCTTGTCGGGTGTGGCCAGGGACTGAGGACTTCCATTAGGAAGTAGCATCTGATCTGAGGTTGGAAGGATTAGTAGGTATTAATGAGGCCAATGGAAAAAGGTCCCCTGGGGAGCCACCTTAATGCGTCTGGAGAGCTCTAAGCTTGCACGGTGCGTCCCCAGGAATGAAGGAAGAATGGATTGAGTGTGTAGGAAGAGCAGTCATGGAAGGGCCTCTGTTTTCCTGCCAAGCCCAGCCTGCGCCCTGCCTCTCTGCCCGCCCCCCTCCATTTGGCAGCTTCCCTCCCTCCTGCCGTGTCTGTGCTGGCATCATAGGGCTCAGCGGTTGGACTCACCGCCCTTGGTGCCCATCCCTCCCTCCTTGTCAGGAACAAGGAGAATTCCTTCATCCTGTGGTCCCTCCCTCTCTTCTTGTTCCGCTGTCCTTTGTACTCAGGGAGGTCGTAGCCCCTGTCTTGACGCCTTGTAAGCCTCAAGCTTCTTGGTTCCTTGTGTGGAAGACACTTACTGCATCCCTTCCTGTCAGCTCGCCCTCGTGAACGATGACCGTTGGTCTTCAGACCCACTGCAGCAATCCTGAGCCCCACATCCTGGGGTGCGTTGAGTCTGCTTCCTCCACAACTTCTCTGTGGAATTTGGGGATGTTGACCACCTCCTTCCTTTTGAAAATGCTTCTCCCTCAGCCTCTGCGGAATGCGGGCCTTCGCCACCTGACTGTGTCGACTTCGCCTTCCTTGCTCTCCCCGCAGACCATCGCTTTCCCTACGGGACTAGTCCACGGCTTATCCATTTCTGGCCTGTCTTCCCCTTCTTCCACTGATACCATCTGAATCCTTGTCCCCCTTACCTGCTACCCTGCAGAGCCTGCTCCCAGGGTCTCCTTGTTCTTTCCTCCTTTCCACCCCCTGAACCCCACCTCCAGATGAATCTTTTAAAAACCGCTACTTGGGGGCGCCTGGGTGGCTCCGTCGTTAAGCATCTGCCTTCGGCTTGGGCCGTGATCCCAGGGTCCTGGGATTGAGCCCCACATTGGGCTCTGTGCTCAGCCAGGAGTCTGCTTCTCCCTCTGTCTGCTGCTCCCCCTGCTTGTGTTCCCTCTCTCGCTGTGTCTGTCAAATAAAATGAGTAAAAAATCTTAAAAAAATAAAAAATAAAAATAAAAACCACTACCTGGTGTATGTCCCCTTTGGTATAATCAGCTTCATAAATGCACCTTCCTCTCACCTCGTTCTGACATGTTTTGACCCTGGCTTATGTGGGTCCCAAGCCTTGGAATACTCTCTCCCTGTGTCAACGCACAAAGCCCCCTGGGGGATGAAGAGGGTCTTTCTCACTGCTGTTCACAGCTACCCAGCAAACACTTATCAAGCTCTTCTCACAGATCAGGCCCTCCAGAAACTTCTAGTGTGTTTTAGGACGTGGACAGACACAGAGGAAGCTAGAGAAATTATTTCCTCCCTGGGGAAATGATGATACATATGGATACACTCTGAGCTTCTCTTTGAGGATTCCCCCACAAGCTAGGCCCCTATTCCGGACAGCTGTGCATTGTTCTTAACACTGTCATTTTCACAGTCCCATTAATTCCTGGGAGACACTTACTGCATCCCTTCCTGTGGTGACAAAGAGTTTTTCTGGAATGAAGCTAGCCCTTGAGAACGTGATAGTATAGTTACCCAGGTAGTACCTACCCTTTCAAATTAGAATTCACTAATGTGAATGTGGATTTTGTTAACGAAACTTCCTTGTAGCTCCGCTACAAGGAGGCTGTGAGTGTTATGAGTTTATTAAAGAGAATGCTTTAAAATGGAATCACCATGAAATAAGACCCAAAGCACGGCCCATCTTCTTGTAATTATGCCATGTATAATTTACCAGGAAGAATGTGCTTTCATGATTCTGGGGAAAAACGCTTACAAAACAAAACTCTTCATTACTATACATATTATAAATTAAAAAAAAAAATTCTTGGGGAAGAATTAGAATTAAAAAACATTGTGGCGCCCAGCTTCTCCCCGTGGGGAGTATTTACAGAAATGGCATAACTGTATTTGCCACTTTCCAAGGCAGTTGGGTTAACATGAACTCTGAGAAGTTCACCGTGAGGTCTGACGAACTTTGGAAATTGGCACTCGTTAATCCACTCGGCAAATCCAGCCTTAGTGTAATACAAAGAATTCTCATGAAGTGAGGGAACTGCGCGTGAGGCCTGACTCTGGAGTTGACTTAGGAGGAAGCAGTGGACACGTCGTTTCACCTCTAGTCCCACCAGGGACCCTGCGGGTGTAAAGAGAGCAAGGCTACGGTATGAGATCCCACAGGAGCGCTGGGGGCTATTGTCAGTTATGTTTGTGAGACACTGTTTTCAAGATAGAATGATAGAATAATATATGGGGATTCCTCAACATAGAGAAAGGAAAATACACGTAAAATACAGAACGTGTGGACTGTGGTGAACAATACGGTTTTCTGGGTAGTGCTTTGAAACTTTGCTTTTTTGACTTTGTAATATATTGCAAACTTTCCCTGAAGAATTTTTTTGAGGAATTGATTTTTGACAGCTGCATAGCATTCTGGTGCATGATATATTTAGTCTCTTGGTTTAAGTTGTTACTTAGGGTTTTTTTTTTTTTCTTCTTGCTCTTATAAATACCTCCTTCAAGAACAACTTCTACATAAATTTTTAAACACATCTTTGTTTCGATCAATGGTTATAATGAAATTAGTAAGTAAAAGATAGAGGTAATTTTAGGTCTTTTCACCCATGCTGCCAACCTACCTGCCGAAATAGGCTGTGCCAACTTACCCTCTGTCATACCAGCCGTTTGCCAACATCCTTTCCAGCACTGAGTATTGTTTCAAAAGACACCGAGAAATCTTATTTTAATGTTGCCCATTTGCTAGGCCTCTCCCCACCTCCAAGTCAGTGTTTGGTTTTCTTTGTATTATTTTGATGACTAGTGAGGTTGAGCACATTTTCTATTTGGCTATATATAGTTCTTTTGTGAATTGCTCTTTATGTCCTTTGTATTTCAAGACCATGTTAAACAACTTGGATCTTGGGTCGAATTGCTGAGGCATAGTCACTAGTGGTTCATTAAGCTGTGTTGAGTCATCTTGGCTCAGATCTATAAACTGGTCACTTGTCCAGCAATAAATGTTTGCTGAATAAATGCTAAATGAATCATAATGCCATACTTGGATGGCTTTGGGTCAAGAGCTAAAGGCTGTTGTCCCCAAGGTGGCAGAACATCACTTCCTCTATTCATCCATTCATCTATCACTGTGCCCAATATAGCTTTTAAGTGCACCGGGGTTTTTTTATTAGGCTTTAGTTCCTGTTCTCAAGAACTCCACTCTAAAGGAGAATTTACAGTACAGTGTGATTTATTCACTGTAATGAATGCAGTAATTCTTTAAAGGAATTCCTTCACAACACAAGTCCATCTTTAAGAGGATGCATTTGACTCCTAGAAGGTGCACATGATTTCATGAACTAGCAGGAACTTCTTAGCTCACTTTATTTTGGTGGGCATGTGCACTTTTTTTTTTTTTTAAATGCTTCCTCTAGGAGGCGGATTTCAGCACCAAACAGTTTAAATTCAGTTGGTAGACAACTAAATAAAACTTCCTCCAGCCCTTGAGTGGTTGGGTAGGTGACAGGTACATACCTCACTTCCCTTCCTATCCCTTGACCATCTGAGCATCCCACTTCCTACCTTACCCAGCAGTTTGGGATGTGAAACATGCCCCCAGGGATGACCTCCTCTCCAACAATATACATTATCTCTTAGCATCCCCAGGGACCAGCAGGAACCCTCCAGAACCTCTTGCTGCTTAAAGGTGCCACTGAATATGTTTGTGAACACACTGCAAGCCACCAGCACCATGTTGCCTTCTGGATTTACCAACATTCTCTGCTAGGTCCTGTATTCTGTCATTTAAGAGTCAGCAAGTGATGGTGGTATGAATTATGTTTCCTCTGAGACATAGCATTTTGCCCAGTGAGAGTTTGGTTAAATATTTTCTACTCTCTTTCACAACGGCTGGAGAACGTGCATCCTCCTGCTGTAATTGGCACTCACACAGCCTCTCACCAGTGTTCCTGGGAATGTAGCTTGCCTCCTACAGAGGAGATTTACAACTCTGACATGGGGACATGTCTCCTGTGATAGCTGGAACTTCTAATGTGTCACCCTCACCCTGACTTAAAGAGAGGAGCAAAGGAGGTATAGGTACCCTAAGGCAGAAAATCCTTTCCCCCTCAGCCATAGCAGTTCGGCGGGGGGGGGGGGGGGGGGGTGCACGGTGGGAAGAGAGAAAGTTAGCTTCCTACATTTTGAAGGAGGTAGGAGTTGGAAGGTGATAAGTTGATTCCAGCCATAAGGCTTCATAGACACCAACTCCGCTTGTTGTCCACCCCGTGGTCCATCCTATCATCCTCTTATGTTCCTTGGCTAGTGGGCTTTGCAGCAGGGCAGTCACATGTCTCCTTGAGGTTTAGCTCCTTGCCTGCTCATGCACAAAGGAGAATGAGGGACACAGAGGGGCAGCGGGTGCTGGGACAGGAGGGGAGACCCCAGCCAGCTAGACTGCTAATGGACCAACCTGGCTGTAATAGGGTTGATGGAAGGAGTGTCCCCATGCCAGACAGATGAGTCTGTTAAAATGCCCTTCTGCCTACACCATTCAGTTAGTCTGGAGCCGGGCTCTCCAATATGATAGCTACTAGCCACATATGGCTATTAGAATGAACTAAAATTAAATAAAACCCAAAGTTAAATTCCTTGGTCACACTAGCCACATTACCGGTGATCCATAGCCACACTTGGTTAGTGGCTACTATTTGGCTACTGTGCTATTTCTGTGGTCACAGAAAGCTCTTCTAGCACCATTCCAGGGAGTTCTCATTGGCTCTACAAAAAGAATTCATCTTGGGGTTCCTTTAACACTAAAACATTTTTATAAGCATTGATTTTTGTATATAGCGGGCCTAGAGCTTTTGATGACTACATTAGTTGTGTAAATTGGGGCCTGTTTGTCTCTGAAGGCACTCTCTCTGTGGCACACACACCTTCCCACTAATAAAAGAATCCAGTTCAAAAGATAGAGCTTAAGGAGAAAATCTCCAGCTTGCAAAGCAGGGTCCCAGAACCCCACGTCTCTCATTAGGCATTCTTGCTGCTGGTACCCTAGTCTGCACGGGATCCTTGTCCTGCAGGTAATCTGACTTCCAGACTGAGTCACCTGACTTGGAACTCCTGAAAACGTAATGACCCTCAAAATAAGTGAGTTTAATTTTTTTAGATTGAAGATTTTATTCATTCAGTAGGTACCAGACAGAGCCCTACCAGATTCTCTAGCACCGAACACAGGGCTTGGGACATAGTAGGCATTCAATAAATATCTATCAAATGAATGGATAAATGACTCATTCCAAAAAAAGGTTGACTAAGCCATTCAGTCTGTTGTTTGCCTTTGCTCCCCAAGAATCTTGTGGAGGTGGTAGGCCCAGCTACTCCCACCACCTGCTGGGAGCCAGCTTTGGATTCAGCCCGATCTAGGTGTCATAGGATTCTCAGGGCCATATAAGCTGGTTTCCTAGTTCCATACTTTAATGTAGTTGTATTAGATAAGTCTCCAGATAAAGAGAACCAATAGGATTTGTGTATGTGTGTGTGTATGCATATGTATATATTATATATAGAGAGAGATTGCTTGATTCATTTTAAGGAATTAGCTTATGCACATGTCCAAAATCTGTAAGACAGGCAAGTGAACCAAAGCCAAGGGAAGTTGATGCTGCATTTTGAATCCAAAGATAGTTTGCTGGCAGAATTCCTTTTTAGGGGGGCGGGCGGTGGGGGAGCGGAGGTCAGTCTTTTTTTCTTGTCAAGTCTTCAACTAATAGGATGAGGCTCAGCCACCTTATGGAGCACAATCTGCTTTACTCAGAGTCTACTGATTTAAATGTTAATTTATCTAAAAAAAATACTTCACAGAAATGTCTAGAATCATATTTGACCCAATACCTGGGTGCCATGGCCTATTCAAGTTGACACATAAAATTAAGCATTATAGTAGTCTTGTTGTACGTCCATGTGGTAGAACTGGGATGCTGATGCTGTCCTACACCACGAGCATGGATGTTCTCCCCTATGTGGTTTTTTGTTGTTTGTTTGTTTGTTTGTTTTTGAGAGAGAGAGAAAGTGTGAGAGGTGGAAGGAGGGGAAAAGGGGGTGAGAGAGAGAGAGAATCTTAAGCAGCCTCCACGCTCAGCATGGATCCCAACACGGGGCTCAATCTCATGACCCTGAGATCCTGACCTGAGCCAAAATCAAGAGTTGGACACTCAACAGACTGAGCCACCCAGGTGCCCTCCCACTATGTGGTTTTTCACAGCCAGTCCTGCTCCCTCTTCTGTCCCGCAAGGAGGCTGCATGACCTGGGCATGTAGAAATGCACCTCCTGCAGAGGTGTTTTTCTGCATTTCTTCCTTCTACTTAGCAGTAGCTTAAACATTAATCAAGCCTCCTTCGTCATTGGATTTTCATAGGTTACTCCTTGAGCCCACCTGTCCTTTCTATGTTAGTCTGAGTGGGGTGGGGGGTGGTCATCTCCCCATCTTGCCTTCAGTAGTTTGTTCCTCCTGCAGAGAGAAGGAAGCTCGAGACAGATTTGGATGGCAGCCTGGGTTCCACCACCTGTCAGCTCTGACCTCTGACCCTCAGTCCCCTCATCTGTAAAATGGGATAATAGTTGTCTCATGGCCACCTCTGCAGTCCTTTTTATTCAGTTTTGGCATTTCCTCTTGATCTGTTTGTCCTTGTTGCGTTGGAGGACAGGAACTGTATTTTATTTATTTACCGTACTGTCAGTAGAACAAAGTCCTTAGGATATAGTAGATGCTCAGGAAATAAATCAATGTGGAACGAATGAGTCGAAAGCGGGTGGTAGAGGCAGGAGCATCGGTACACAGCAAATACTGTGGGTGTGGGTCTCCTTCCCACTGCCCTCCGGCTTGCTGGTCAGGTCTTCTTTCTAGGCCTGTCTCACCTGAGCTGCCTCTAGTCTTTACTAGATCGTGGCATTAGTGACTCTTGAGTCTTTGTCTTCTCACCCCCTAGCTTTCTGGTTCTACTGTTCTCACATGCTGCGCGGCCCCCTTCCTGGGAATTGCATGGTGCTCTCGTGAGAAATTAGTTTTCATCATGAAAATGTCCAGATTGTGAGTAATGGTGGTGTAGATGGCAGGAAGCAGGACATTGTCTCCCATGATCTGCATGAATAACTTGTACATTTCTATGGGTCAGAGATTGGTGCGCCTTTTATTCCAAAGACCTCGTGAGATTTCATTAACGACTGAAGTTCCAGGATCCCAGCTTTAAATCAGTGTCATATTGAACAAGAAATGAGCAGTCAATTGTAACTTTTTTCAGTAAACTGATGCCGTTTAGTGCTTATGGAATTTATCTGTCTGGCACATCAGCAGCTGAACATAATTTTAATTACACCTGTCACCCTCGGCCACACTTCCTCATTCTGTGCTAACCTTATCACAGGAGAGGTACCAGAGCTGCTGGATTCTGCTTAAAAGCCAGAGTTGGCTTTCTGCGTGACCCCTGAATTTCAGAGAGAAGCTACCTTATTAATATAAAGCAACTTAATAGGAAGTGTAAACTGTTAGGTTGCGAAATCATCTGCAGACTTCTTGAAATAGCCAAGGATTCGAGTGTTAAAGTTAGTAAGGAGTGCTATATTGACACTTGCTAATTAATTAGATCCAATTTCACCATGTAAGCCTGCTATGGTTATGTGAGTTTTACTACCTTTATTTTCATTGTGCTATGGAAGCATTGCTTGCTAACGATACTCCGTGTGTTTGGCGGTGGGGGGCGGGGGGGCATGTTTAGAGGAGTCAAGTTGGCCCTGCTCTCCTTCATTTCTCAGCAGAACGGGGGAAGGGATGGGGTATGAACATCACTTAGGATGACAGAGGATCGGCATTTTTCTTCCTGTGTGTTATCATTAGGGTATTGAACACGTCTGAGCACCACACTGCAGATGAAAGGGTGCCTTCCTGCCATCGGTAGACCCATTTGATTCTCATTTTCTGCACTGTTCTTCTAGACACTGTCTGTATGTGAGTCACACTTTTCATGTCAATTATTTCCGGGCATGAGTTTTCTCTTGCAGACTCTTAAGGTACAGCCAACTATTAGTGAATCACATCTTGCCCTCAACTCTGTCCTTAGTGGCTGTCGAGCAATGGCTCTTGGTGTTTCTCTTCAAGATGGCACCACAGAGCACATAGGCCCCTGGCCAGAGCCCAGTCCCTGCTCTCCGGTGGTGGCTGGTTGAGAGAGAAGCTAGCCCTTCTGTTTTTATTGAGTTCTACTCTTTGAGTTACCAAAATAATTCACTGTCCTCCAAGTTAGTGACTGAGTGCTCTCAATGCTTATGAAGAACTTGCTAGGTGCCAGTCAAGGTTCTAAGCACTATACGTGTTAACTCACTTAATTGAATCCTCGTAATAATGTTATGCAGTACTTAAGATTATCAGTTCTATTCTTCAGATGAAAAAAATGGAGGCACAGAGAACACAGAAGATCACAAAGCTAGGATTTGAACTCAGGCAGCCGGGCTCCAGAGTCTGTGCCCTTAGTACTACACTGTGCTGCCTCTCCTACTTGTTGGGCTTGGCTGTTGAGGAAGCATGACCAGTTTTCAGCAGTGGGAGAAGAGAGAGAACTCTGAGATCAAAGTGGGACCAAATGGTCCCTCGTGTGAGAGTCGCAGACACAGTTGATGCCTTCCCAGCCGGTAAGCGCTGGAGCATTCTCTCCATGGCTCGTAAGGACAGCAGAGGTCTGGAAGAGAATGGGAGACAGCCAAATGCCAGACCTAACCATAATAATGTCATCAGCTGGCCTTTATTGATTCCTGTTCACAGTGTACGCTCTGGTGATACTGGATTCCTTGTTCGAAAAACTTTGGGAAGTATAAGTTGATATGAATCCCTAGTTTTTCACCTAGGAAAATTGAGGCTCACAGAAGTTAATCAGGCACTAGTTAGTGGCAAAGTTGCATTTTACATTGTGGGTTTCTGGCATCCATTTAATATTCTAGATCATCTTTCCTTCACTTGGAGGGAGCTTAACATCATAGTTTGTTCCAGTTACTCATTGCTTCGTAACAAACCACCCCAATTTGGATGACATACAATAACAATAAATCACTTATTGTTATTATCTGTTATGGTTCTTGGGGTTGACTGGGCTCAGCTGGCTAGTTAGCACTTGGAGTCTCTCCTGTGGCTGGAGTCAGATGTGACTGGCGCTGGAGTCATGTTGAACACGTTCTTATGTGTTGGCATTGATGCTGGATATCAGCTAGTACCTCAGCTGGGGCTGTTGGCTGGAGCACCCATATGGTCTCTCTTAGGCTTCCTCAAGCTTAGCAGCTGGATTCCAAGAGCAAGTGTCCAGAAAGAGAGAAACTCAGTCACATTTTATGAGCTATATTGAGAAGTCACACAGCATCGCTCCTTCCATACTCTGTTGTTTGACAGAAAGCTCTAAGTTCAAGGAGAGGGAAGAGAGACTCCACTTTCCTTTGTGAGTTGTGTCCAGGTCATACTAAAAAGGAGGCATATGTCGTAGACCTGTTTGGAAAATACAGTTTGCCACGTAGCTTTTTCTTAGAATATATTCTCTTCCTCTTCTAAAACTAAAACCTTTTCATCGAGCAACGATTTCTGTCAGCATAGATACTTCTCTTTAAACTCATCATGGATACCAGCTCTTTTCTCAGTGAAACATTTGGGGTATCCCAAAAAATCAGTTTACATCTCGAGCAGTACGAATCAACTGAAAATATTTTCTACTTCAAGCCCAAGCAAAGCATAAATAATTCAGACCAATTCCAATGATGGTCAATACAACCAGAATCATGTGTGGTATAACCACATTCCATTTTGGCCTTTTCTAGTTCACAGAATGCTCCCTCATGGTTACCATGTTGTTGCGACTAGGGTTAGGGAGAGACCTACATTTATGAATACATATTTTTCACTAGCATACTTACTGTTTTTTAATATTTAGAATTATTTGTATTTAACATAAAACAGTCATTTTTATCGATGAAACACATGAGAGGGATAAACAATACAGAAATAGTACCAAGTGTTGTAACAATACAAAGAACACCAGGGTATCCATCGGCAACAGTAGGAAATAGATCATTGCCTTAACTTTGAAGTCCCCTTGTGTCTTCTCCTCTCCTCCCCACTTTGAGATAACCATTATCCTGACTTCTCTGTTTACTGCTACATTAATTTTCTTTATAGTTTGGCATCTATTTGCATCCCATGATGATATTTTGTTTAGTTTTGCTCGCTTTAGAATGTCTCTTGTCGTTGGCACCGTACTCTGTTCACTCAGTGCTATGTTCTTGAGATTTATCTATGCTCCTGCATATAGCTGGATTTCAATCACATTCTCCATAATACAGTATTCAGCATTGTAAACAATAACATATTCCACTGTTTGCACATTTATTTTCTGCATTTTTCCCATCAGAAACAATGCTGATATTAACATTCTTATATATATCTCCAGGAGTACATGTACAAACATTTTCCCAGGGCATATACCTAGGAATGAAATTGCTGACATATAACAAATGCTTGCTTTCAACTTTATTAGAAAAGCCATGTCGTGTTTCACAGTGATTATTCTATTTCTTTTGCTACCCTCAGTATACAGACATTCTGGTTACTTCACATTCCTGCCTGCCAGCACTTCTTTTCTGTATGCTTCTAAAAAAATTTTGCCAACCCAATGCATATGAAATGGTGTCTTATTGTGGTCTTCTTTGGCATTTAGGAATGCCTTTTCTTAGATTTATTGGTCATCCTGACTTTCTCATTTGTTAAGTTCCTGTTCAAGTCTTTTGTCAGTTTTATATTGAGGTGTCTTTTTCTTACTTATTTATAGGAGTAGTATTCTTCTGTTCTGGATACTAACTTTTTTCAGTGATGCGCTCCAAATATCCTTTCCAGTTTGTAGGCTGCTGCTTTTTACTCTCTTTGTGGTTATCTTTTAATTCATAGAAATTGTTCATTCAGTACTTTTTTCAAACTTTCTGTGTTGTCAGTTTTTTCAAACTTTTTTTTTTTTTTCCAAACTTTCTGTGTTGTCAGCACTTTCCGGTCTTACTTAAAAATTCCTTCCATGCCTTGAGGTCATAAGTATATTCTATTACAGTTGTTTCTGGATACCTTATACTGTCTTCTTTGGTATTTAAGTCTCCAGTATGCCTGCATTGACTTTTTTAATTTAAATTCAATTAGCCAACATATAATACATCATTAGTTTTTGATGTAATGTTCAGTGATTCATTAGTTGTGTATAACACCCAGTGCTCATCACATCACATGCCCTCCTTAATGCCCATCACCCAGGTACCCCAACCCCCCACCCACCTCCTCTTCCACAACCCTCAGTTTGTTTCCCGGAGTCCAGAGTCTCTCATAGTTTGTCTCCCTCTCTGATTTCTTCCCATTCGGTTTTCCCTCCTTTCCCAATGATCCTCTGCGCTGTTTCTTATGTTCCACATATGAGTGAAACCATATGATAATTGTCTTTCTCTGCTTGACTTATTTCACTTGGCATAATACCCTCCAGGTCCCATCCATGTTGATGTAAATGGTAGGTATTCATCCTTTCTGATGGCTGAGTCATATTCCATTGTATATATGAACCACATATTCTTCATCCATTCATCTGTTGAAGGGCATCTCGGCTCCTTCCACAGTTTGGCTATTGTGGACATTGCTGCTATGAACATTGGGGTGCATGTGCCCCTTCTTTGATTGACTTCTGTCTTATTAAGTGCATACATGTTTAGGAAGACTGCTTTCCTGGTGACATGAATGAACCTCTTGTCATTGTGTTTTGACTCTTTGTTTTCAGTAGTCCTTATTCTTTAAATTTTGATAATTAAGAATCCTGATGGTAAAATTCCCATACTCTGATAACACAGCCACCTCAGCTCTCTTGGTTGGTATGAACCTAGTATACTTTTTTCTATCCTTTTGCTTTCAACCTTTTTTCCCCCCCAATCCTTTAGTTTTTGTCATCTGTTAACAGCAAATAACGTAGTTTTATTTTTCATTCTGGGTTATAATCTTTAAAGCATTCAGCCCATATATTTATGGTAATTCCACTCTCTTACTCATACATTCTACTTTTTATTTGTTTTGCCTTACCATGTTGCTTCTCTACCTTTTTTTCTTTCTTTGGATTATTTTTTTCCTAATTTAAGGTTTTTGTGTGTGTATCTATCACTTTTGAAACTAGTCACTCTTTTTCTGTTTTATTAGCAATGAATCCAGAAATTTTGGCACATGTACTTTACTTTTCAGAGCCTACACTTGTCTGGTACCTTCACCCTCCTCTCAGACAATACAAGGACGAACCTTAGAACACTTTTGCTCTGAGCTACCTGCTGTTGTTGGTGTGTGTTTGAGTTCTACATGCTTGTAACTTCCAAGATGTTCCCATTGTCTTACACGGTTAACGTTGTTTAGTGTTACCCACACAGTCGCCTCTCTCTCTCTGCCCACCATCCCTTCTGCACCTCATAAGTTCAGTCTGGGGCTTTCTTTCTTTTCTTTCTTTCTTTTCTTTCTTTCTTTCTTTCTTTCTTTCTTTCTTTCTTTCTTTCTTTCTTTCTTTCTTTCTTTCTTTCTTTCTTTCTTTCTTTCTTTCCTTTCTTTCTTTCTTTCTTTCTTTCTTTCTTTCTTTCTTTCTTTCTTTCTTTCTTTCTTTCTTTCTTTCTTTCTTTCTTTCTTTCTTTCTCTTTCTTTCTTTCTCTTTCTTTCTTTCTTTCTTTCTTTCTTCTTTTTTTTTTAAAGATTTTTATTCACTTATTTTAAAGAGAAGAGAGCACAAGCAGGTGGAGGGGCAGAGGGAGAGGGAGAAGCAGGCTCCCCGCTGAGCAGAGAGCCCAACGCGGGACTTGATCCCGGGACCCTGGGATCATGACCTAAGCCGAAGGCAGCACTTAAACCATCTGAGCCACCCAGGCGCCCCAGTCACTTTCTTTCTTTCTAAAGTGTATCCCTGGGAAATTGCTGTCCATGTGGGTCTGTGGTGGCAAAGTTTCTCAGGTTTTCTCTGTCTCACAATGTATTTGTTTTCCTCTTATTCTAAGAATAACCTCAGCAAAAAGCAGTTATCAAAGACACAGAAAATATTGAGTCACAGCGATGTTCCCACAGCCTTGTTGATGACACACAGAAACAAAAGAGCAAAAACCCTATGTGTCTGGTAGAACGGGAGGGGCTTATCAGACAGATACATCCATCTGACATATTATATAATTGTAAATTATGTGTTTAAAGATAATGAGGTGGCACAAGATCATGTTCACACACAGTCCTAGGTGAAAAAAAGCAATGTAACTAAATTCTATGTACAAGATGGTCCACCCACAAGGACACCCTCAAAAAAGACTGAGGAGGGGGGCGGAGCAAGATGGCGGAGGAGTAGGAGACCTAGATTTTGTCTGGTCTCAGGAATTCAGCTGAATAGGGATCAAACCACTCTGAACACCTACGAACTCAACAGGAGATCGAAGAGGAGACTAGCAGCAACTCTCTGAACAGAAAAGCGACCACTTACCGGAAGGTAGGACGTGCGGAGAGGTGAATCCAAGGCAATGTTCCGGAGGATAGACGGCGGGGGAGGGGGCCTCCGTCAGCTGCTTCTGGCAAGTGATAGAGCCGCGGAGCACAAAATCGGAACTTTTAGAAGTCGGCTCCGCTGAGGGACGTCGCTGCAGTGGCTAAGCGGGGGTGGAATCCTCCCGGGACAGTGTGGTCTCAGGACCCTCGGGGTCACAGAAAGACCAGGGGTGCCTGAGTGCAGCCCAGCTCCCAGGGATCGGAGCGGGGAAGCCGGCTGCAGAGACGGAGCCGAGGTGCGGGCTCTCAGCTCGGGGTGGCCATAAACTGTGATCCGCGGCCCAGTCGGGCCAACGCTCCTCCAGCAGGGACCCAACAAGCGGCAGAGCCGGGGAGACTCCCCTTCCTCCCCCGGGAGGAGCGGCGCGGGAGCGCACCGCAGGGATCTGCTGGGTTTGGAGACTCCACACGGGGGTCGGGTGCCAGAGATAGAAACGCTCGATCGCAGGCCAGGTGAGCACGGAGTGCGGCCCGAGACCGGGGACACGGGAGTGACTGCTTTTCTCTGGGGGCGCACTGAGGAGCGGGGCCCCGAGTTCTCGGCTCCTCCGGGTGGAGATTGGGAGGCCACCATTTTCACCCTGGTCCTCCAAAGCTGTACCGAGAGCTTGCAGGGAACAAAAGCTCCTGAGAGCAAACCTGAGCAGCTTGCTTAGCCTGGACGGACAAGGGCGGGGCAATTCCGCCTCCGGCAAAGACATTTGGAAACCACAGCAACAGGCCCCTCCCCCAGGAGATCAGCACGAACAGCCAGCAAGCCAAGACCAAGTTTACCAATCAAGGAGAACGGGAGAACTCCAGCGCTAGGGGAATACTGCACATAGAATTCATGGCTTTTTACCATGATTCATTAGTTCATCAAAGTTAATTTTTTAACTGTTTTTTTTTTTAATTTTTCTTTTTCCCTTTTTCAACCAAAATCTTATCAATCCCTTTTTAAAAGAAAAACATTTTTTATTTTTCATTTTTAGAGTCATATTTTAATCCCTTCATAGTAGTTACTCTTATTTTGGCATATATTATAAGTTGTTCTCTCTTTAAAGTTTTGAGATACAGTTTCTTCTAACAGATCAAAATATACCCTAAATCACTAGTGTATGGCTTTGTTCTAGTCTCCTGCCTGACCGCATTCTCTCCCTTTTGTCTTTGTTTTTTAAATCTTCTTTCTTTTTCAAACGGCTTATCTTATCAATTCCTTTTATAAAATCTTTTATACTTTTCATCTTTACAATCATCTTCCATCCCTTCATTGTATCGACCCTTATTTTGTACATATATGTCTTTCTTCCTTTAAAATTTTAGGAGGCACTTTTTTCTAACAAACCAAAATACGCCCACAATCTAGTGTGTGGCACTGATCTATGCACTAGCCTGATCATATTTGATCATATTCTGCTTTTTTTCTATTCTGTTCTTGTTTTTATCTTTTTTTTTCTTTTTTCATTCTTTTTCTCTTTCTTTTTTCTTTCTTTCCCTTTCTTTTCCCCTGATTTCAAGTCTTTTCTGATTTGTATACAGTATATTTGCTGGGGAGGTTGTTAACCCTGTTAGCATTTTGTTCTCTCATTCATATGTTCTCCTCTGGACAAAATGACAAGACAAAAAAAATCACCTCACCAAAAAGAACAAGAGGTAGTACCATCAGCCAGGGACCTACTCAATACGGACATTAGTACGATGTCGGACCTAGAGTTCAGAATCATGACTTTAGAGATACTAGCTGGGCTTGAAAAAAGCGTGGAAGTTATTAGAGAAACCCTTTCTGGAGAAATAAAAGAACTAAAATCTAACCAAGTCGAAATCAAAAAGGCTATTGATGAGGTGCAATAAAAAATGGGGGGCACTAACTGCTAGGATAAATGAGGCAGAAGAGAGAATCAGTAATATAGAAGACCAAATGATGGAAAATAAAGAGGCTGAGAAAAAGAGAGAGAAACAACTACAGGATCACGAGGGCAGAATTCGAGAGATAAGTGATACGATAAGACGAAACAACATTAGAATAATTGGGATCCCAGAAGAAGAAGAAAGAGAGAGAGGGGCAGAAGGTATATTGGAGCAAATAATAGCAGAGAACTTCCCTAATGTGGGGAAGGAAACAGGCATCAAAATCCAGGAGGCACAGAGAACCCCTCTCAAAATCAGTACTAATAGGTGAACACTCCGACATCTAATAGTAAAACCTACGAGTCTCAGAGTCAAAGAGAAAATCCTGAAAGCAGCTCGGGAGAAGAGATATGTAACCTACAATGGTAGAAACATTAGATTGGCAACAGACCTATCCACAGAGACCTGGCAGGCCAAAAAGGACTGGCAAGATATCTTCACAGCAGTAAACGGGAAAATATGCAGCTAAGAATACTATATCCAGCTACGCTGTCATTGAAAATAGAAGGAGAGATCAAAACCTTCCAGGACAAACAAAAACTAAAGGAATTTGCAAACACGAAACCAGCCCTCCAAGAAATATTGAAAGGGGTCCTCTAAGCAAAGAGAGAGCCTAAAAGCAGCATAGATCAGAAAGAAACACAGACAATAGACAGTAACAGTCACCTTACAGGCAATACAATGGCACTAAATTCATACCTTTCAATAGTTACCCTGAATGTAAATGGGCTGAATGCCCCAATCAAAAGACACAGGCTATCAGATTGGATTAAAAAACAAGACCCATCCATATGCTGTCTGCAAGAGACTCATTTTAGACCCAAAGACACGCCCAGATTGAAAGTGAGGGGGTGGAAAACCATTTACCAGGCTATTGGACACCAAAAGAAAGCTGGGTGGCAATCCTTATATCAGACAAACTAGATTTTAAAACAAAGACTGTAATAAGAGATGAAGAAGGACACTATATCCTACTTAAAGGGTCTATCCACCAAGAAGATCTAACAATTATAAATATCTATGCCTCGAACATGGGAGCAGCCAATTATATAAGGCAATTAATAATAAAAGCAAAGAAACACATTGACAACAATACAGTAACAGTGGGGGACTTTAACACCCCCCTGACCGAAATGGACAGATCATCTAAGCAAAAGATCAACAAGGAAATAAAGACTTTAAATGAAACACTGGACCAAATGGACTTCACAGACATATTCAGAACATTCCATCCCAAAGCAACGGAATACACATTCTTCTCTAGGGCCCATGGAACATTCTCCAGAATTGATCACATCCTAGGTCACAAATCAGGTCTCAACCGGTACCAAAAGATTGGGATCATTCCCTGCATGTTTTCAGACCACAATGCTTTGAAACTAGAACTCAATCACAAGAGGAAAGTCGGAAAGAATTCAAATACATGGAGGCTAAAGAGCATCCTACTAAAGAATGAATGGGTCAACCAGGAAATTAAAGAAGAATTAAAAAAATTCATGGAAACCAATGAAAATGAAAACACAACTGTTCAGCATCTTTGGGATACAGCAAAGGCAGTCCTGAGAGGAAAGCATATAGCAATACAAGCCTTTCTCAAGAAATAAGAAAGGTCTCAAATACACAACCTAACCCTACACCTAAAGGAGCTGGAGAAAGAACAGCAAATAAAGTCTAAACCCAGCAGGAGAAGAGAAATCATAAAGATCAGAGCAGAAATCAATGAACTGGAAACCAAAAGAACAGTAGAACAGATCAACGAAACTAGGAGCTGGTTCTTTGAAAGAATTAACAAGATTGATAAACCCCTGGCCAGACTGATCAAAAAGAAAAGAGAAATGACCCAAATCAACAAAATCATGAATGAAAGAGGAGAGATCACAACCAACAACAAAGAAATACAAACAGTTATAAGAACATATTATGAGCAACTCTATGCCAGCAAATTAGATAACATGGAAGAAATGTGTGCATTCCTAGAGATGTATCACCTACCAAAATTGAACCAGGAAGAAATAGAAAACCTGAACAGACCTATAACCACTAAGGAAATTGAAGTAGTCATCAAAAATCTCCCAAGAAACAAAAGCCCGGGGCCAGATGGCTTCCCAGGGGAGTTCTATCAGACATTTTAAGAAGAATTAATAACTATTCTCCTGAAACTGTTCCAAAAAATAGAAATGGAAGGAAAACTTCCAAACTCATTTTATGAGGCCACCATTACCTTGATCCCAAAACCAAAGACCCCATCAGAAAGGAGAATTACAGACCAATATCCTTGATGAACATGGATGCAAAACTTCTCACCAAAATACTAGCCAATAGGATCCAACAGTACATTAAAAGGATTATTCACCATGACCAAGTGGGATTTATCCCTGGTCTGCAAGGCTGGTTCAACATCTGCAAATCAATCAACGTGATACAATACATTAACAAAAGAAAGAACAAGAATCATATGATCTTCTCAATAGATACAGAAAAAGCATTTGACAAAGTACAGCATCCTTTCTTGATCAAAACTCTTCAGAGTATAGGGATAGAGGGCACATACCTCAATATCATAAAAGCCATCTATGAAAAACCTATAGCGAATATCATTCTCAATGGGGAAAAGCTGAGAGCTTTTCCCCTAAGGTCAGGAACGCGGCAGGGATGTCCACTATCACCACTGCTATTCAACATAGTATTAGAAGTCCTAGCCACAGCCATCAGAAAACAAAAAGAAATAAAAGGCATCCAAATCGGCAAAGAGGAAGTCAAACTCTCACTCTTTGCAGATGATATGATACTGTATGTGGAAAACCCAAAAGACTCCACCCCAAAACTGCTAGAACTCATCCAGGAATTCAGTAAGGTAGCAGGCTATAAAATCAATGCACAGAAATCAGTGGCCTTCCTATACACCAACAACAAGACAGAAGAGAGACAAATCAGGGAGTTGATCCCATTTACAATTGCCCCCAAAACCATAAGATACCGAGGAATAAACCTAACCAAAGAGGCAAAGGATCTGTACTCAGAAAACTATAAAATACTCATGAAAGAAATTGAAGAAGACACAAAGAAATGGAAAAACTTCCATGCTCATGGATTGGGAGAACCAACACTGTGAGGATGTCAATGCTACCTAGAGCAATCTACACATTCAATGCAATCCCCATCCAAATACCATCCACTTTTTCAAAGAAATGGAACAAATAATCCTAAAATTTGTATGGAACCAGAAGAGACCCCGAATCGCCAGAGGAATCTTGAAAAAGAAAAGCAAAGCTGGCGGCATCACAATCCCGGACTTCCAGCTCTATTACAAAGCTGTCATCATCAAGACAGTATGGTACTGGCACCAAAACAGACACATAGATCAATGGAACAGAATCGAGAGCCCAGAAATGGACCCTCAACTCTATGGTCAACTTATCTTTGACAAAGCAGGAAAGAATGTCCAATGGCAAAAAGACAGTCTCTTCAACAAATGGTGTTGGGAAAATTGGACAGCCACATGCAGAAGAATGAAACTGGACCATTTCCTTACACCACACACAAAAATAGACTCCAAATGGTTGAAAGACCTAAACGTGAGACAGGAGTCCATCAAAATCCTAAAGGAGAACACAGGCAGCAACCTCTTCGACCTCAGCCGCAGCAACTTCTTCCTAGGAACATTGCCAAAGGCAAGGGAAGCAAGGGCAAAAATGAACTCTTGGGATTTCATCAAGATAAAAAGCTTTTGCACAGCAAAAGAAACAGTCCACAAATCCAAAAGACAACCGACAGAATGGGAGAAAATACTTGCAAATGACATATCAGATAAGGGTAAGGGGCTAGTATCCAAAATCTATAAAAAACTTATCAAACTTAACACTCAAAGAACAAAGAATCCAATCAAGAAGTGGGCAGAAGACGTGAACAGACATTTTTCCAAAGAAGACATCCAAATGGCCAACAGACACATGAAAAAGTGCTCCACATCGGTCGGCTTCAGGGAAATCCAAATCAAAACCTCCATGAGATACCACCTCATACCAGTCAGAATGGCTAAAATTAACAATTCAGGAAACGATAGATTTTGGCGGGCATGCGGAGAAAGGGGAACCCTCCTACACTCTTGGTGGGAATGCAAGCTGGTGCAACTACTCTGGAAAACAGTATGGAGGTTCCTCAAACAGTTGAAAATAGAGCTACCATACGATCCAGCAATTGCACTACTGGGTATTTACCCCAAAGATACCAATGTAGGGATCCGGAGGGGTACATGCACCCCGATGTTTATAGCAGCAATGTCCACAATAGCCAAACTGTGGAGAGAGCCAAGATGTCCATCGACAGAAGAATGGATAAAGAAGAAGTGGTATATATACACAATGGAATATTATGCAGCCATCAAGAGGAATGAGATCTTGCCATTTGCAACGACGTGGATGGAACTGGAGGGTGTTATGCTGAGTGAAATAAGTCAATCAGAGAAAGACATGTATCATATGACCCCACTGATATGAGGAATTCTTAATCTCAGGAAACAAACTGAGTGTTGCTGGAGTGGTTGGGGGTGGGAGGGATGCCTGGCTGGGTGATAGACATTGGGGAGGGTATGTGCTATGGTGAGTGCTGTTAATTGTTCAAGACTGTTGAGTCGCAGATCTGTACTTCTGCGACAAATAATGCAACATATGTTAAGAAAAAAGAAAAAGAAGAAAATAGCAGGAGGGGAAGAATGCGGGGGAGTAAGTCAGAGGGGGAAATGAACCATGAGAGACGATGGACTCTGAAAAACAAACTGAGGGTTCTAGAGGGGAGGGGGGTGGGGGGATGGGTTAGCCCGGTGATGCGTATTAAAGAGGGCACGTTCTGCATGGAGCACTGGGTGTTATGCACAAACAATGAATCATGGAACACTTCATCAAAAAGTAATGATGTACTATATGGTGATTAACATAACAATAAAATAAAAATTAGAAAAAATACTGAGGAAAATATATGCAGAAAATTAAAATTATTTGCTTCTCAGTTGCTGTAGTGCTAGCCTATTCTGATTTTTATTTTTATGCTTTTCAGTATTTTACACTTTCTGCAGAAGAAAGCCCCGCATTTGTAATTAGAATCCAATTATTTATTTTTTAAAATTACTCGTAATCAAAATGATGTTCAAGAAGATTGGATAATTTACACTCACTTTCCACCCAAGCAGCATATGAGTAGCAGTTATATTTTTAATGTTTGCCAATTTTATCAGTATACCCTAGTATTTGTTACTTCCATTTCAATTTTTTTATTGGTATTGAATTCAAATGCTTGGTGTGTGTTTATTCACCATTTGTATTTCTTCTTTCACTGAAGCATTTGTTCATACCCTTTGTCAGCTTTTCAGTTACATTCCTCATGTTTTTCCTGTTGGTTTGAAAGCACTCTTTATATATTAAGAATATTGAGCCTGCCTTTATTTTATTTTATTTTTTTATTAAGTTTTTTTTTTAAGATTTTATTTATTTATTTAAGAGAGAAAGAGAAAGCATGTACAGAGGGAGAGGGAGAGGGAGAAGCAGACTTCCCGCCGAGCAGGGAGCCCAATGTGGGGCTTGATCTCAGCACCCTGAGATCATGACCTGTGCCGAAGGGAGACACTTAACCAACTGAGCCACCCTTCTGCCCTGAGCCTGCCTTTTTTCACAGTGTTTTCCAACTCTTTTTTTTATTATTGTTTATAGTAACTTAGGTTGTTTTTAATGTTTCATTTTAAAAATAATTCATGGGTACCTTTTGGAATAAAAAGGGCCAAACTGTGGAAAGAGCCGAGATGCCCTTCAACAGATGAATGGATAAAGAAGATGTGGTCCATATATACAATGGAATATTACTCAGCCATCAGAAAGGATGAATACCCAACTTTTACATCAACATGGATGGGACTGGAGGAGATTATGCTAAGTGAAATAAGTCAAGCAGAGAACGTCAATTATCATATGGTTTCACTTATTTGTGGAACATAAGGAATGGCATGGAGGACATTAGGAGAAGGAAGGGAAAAATGAAGGGGGGAAATCGGAGGGAGAGACGAACCATGAGAGACTATGGACTCTGAGAAACAAACTGAGGGTTTTAGAGGGGAGGGGGAAGGGGGATGGGTTAGCCCAGTGATGGGTATTTTAGGAGGGCACGTACTGCACGGAGCACTGGGTGTTATATGAAAACAATGAATTGTGGATCATTACATCAAAAACTAATGATGCACTGTATGATGACTAATAACACAAAATTTTTTTAAAAAAAGAAAAAGGGAGGCATAATTGCAAATAAAGGTAAAACATACATTCAAAAAATATTCAAATACATTTGGATAACAAGGAGGAAAAAAGTAAATATACCTCTAAGAGAAATTGCGGAGAAACGAGGAGGAGAGGGGGAAGAGTATTCCTTTAGAGTTTCTAACTGCCAGGAGCCTGGGGGTGACTTGTCTCCTCTGTCACCCCTCTCTGGGCGTACAGATGCATACATTCTGTCTGTATATTTAGTGGGCTGCCCTCCCACTTTTCTACGATCCCTGTGAGGTGTGCTGGAGGGATGGCCAAAGTGAAGGCGGTGGCCAGCTCCATCTCTACAAGATGAAGCTTTAACTGCAGCTTCATGGTAGGGATGAGCCCCCTGGTTTTTCCACTTTCCACTGGTCGTCCCAAGGTTGGGACCTGTGTCCGTTTCTTCTTCTCTTCACTGGAATGGCCATTGCTGTCAGGCATGATCTCTCATCGGAAAGCTGCCAGGTGACTGCCTTTTCGCTTCCGGGGCAGGGTTCCTCCGCCTTGGCATTGTGAACACTTGCGGTCAGGTCATTCTTTGTTCCGGGGGCTCTTCTGGCCCCTGGAGGTTGTTTGCAGCGTTCCTGCCAGTGGTACTGTTGTTGTTGTGACAGCCAAAAGTGTCTCCAGACCGTAGCACACGTCCCCTGGGGTGGGGTAGTGGGTTGGGGCAGGTGCCAAAGTGGCCTCACTTTGCAAACCCCTGTTCCAGTCAGAAGCTGACAGAGGGCAGGTAAAACTAGGGCTTCCCTTCGGGGCTTTTGGGGCCTTGAAGTGGAGTTGTAATTTATGGAGCTTTCAGGCTCATCTTGCTTTGTTGGCAATTTGATGGGATCGTGGCTGGCTGGCTGCAGGTCTCTCTTCTACAGTGCGGGCCCCTGACAAGTCTTTTAATGAACATGAACCTTTCATTTTTGTTCAGTTTTTTATTAATAGTGTGTTGTTTCTTTTGTTGCTTGGATATGTGCAGAGTCCTCCTTTATTCATCTTTGAATAATTGGTACTATTAATTGTTTTTACCTTAAGCCTTTGATCCACATGAAATTTCCATTGATGTATATTGTCAGGTGAGGCTTTAACTTTTTGCTGTTTTTCTTCTTTTAAAATAGCAAATGTAGTGATGCCATTGGTTGGATAGTGTCATTGTGATGTTCCATAGGACATTCACTAAGTTATTCTACAGGGTTACATATTGTTTGTGGTTCCACTGAAAGATCCCTGCAATATTATCATGTATTTTTAAAAAATTATTGGAGTGCCGAAACTCTTTATATATTATTTGCTTATATACACACACATAGCTAGGTTTGGGGAATAATAATAGAATCTTGTTCCTCTTTTTATTTTGTGACTTTTTCGGTCATTGCCACATTTCCCTTGGAATCTTAGAAAAGTAGCAAGAGTGGCAGCCTCCATCTCTCTTGGTTGGTCACCAGTAGCAGCTGTGTATTAAGCTCCTGCCATGTTGAAGTATTGCACCATCAGAGGAATAGGAGTCCAGTGCTGCGTATGACTGCTAAGGTCTTGTTCGCTGGTAGCAAGACAGACTGAAAACCAAAAACTACATGTGCTGCTTCCTCTGGTCCATGGTGACTTGGTTTCACTCCCCATTCTGGGGGAGCTGAGGGCCCCACCTTGAGTCACGTGAGTCCCACGCAGCCCTGAGACTGCCTGTCACAGGCCAACTCATCACGCAAAGCCCCAGGGGGGGGGCACTTCTCCTCTCCTCAGTCCTCTGGTCTTCTACCACCCATGTTGGGCTCCCTGCTCAGTGGGAGTCCGCTTCGCTCTCTGCCCCCTAACCCCCCTCCCCTGCCCACTTGTGCACTCTCTCATGCTCTCTCTCTCTCAAATAAATAAAATCTTAAAAACAACAACGTAACCAAAAAACCCATGGGAGAGCCAGGAAACTCCTTCCTGTTATGCTGATAGACACTAGCTGGTGGCAAGCTGACCTGTCTGCTCTCTCCCAAGTCCTTATAATCCAGGTTCTGCTTTTTGGGATGCATCTGTTTTCCACAGATTTTCAAGTCTGCTTGTTTTAGAAATAGCATTTGAACTTGAACTTGGACCTGCATTGACAGTTCAGCTCCTCACTTATGAAGAGTCCTAAGTAAGCAAGGCAGAGAGTGAGTATTCTAGAAAAACCCCACCTGTTCACCACCCACCAGGTACCATGCTTATGCTTCAGGCGCTGCATGCCCATCACTGAATCTCCGTGGCAGAATGTGAGGTGGGTCTCCACCTGAGTGCCCTCTCAGAGCTCCCAAGGAGGGCACAACAGATGATGAGTGAAACTCATGTGTGGGAAGGTCTGTCATTGGTCTGGTTTTGCAGCACGAAGTGGCCTGCCTTGTTCCAAAGAGGTGTCTCCATGATGATCCCATAATCCTATCTTCCTCGGGTTTTCTATCTTCCTCCCTTTTACAGCAGCAACATTGGCCTGCCTAACTTGGGCCATTTCAGTAAGAATGTCCTTCAGGCTCCATGTCTTGGATCCGGGACGTAGAAGCTTTGTCTCCTTCTTTCCACACCCCTCACATCTGACTGGATTCCTTTCAAAGCCACGTGTTGCCAGGCTCAGTGTCATGTCCTCCAGATCCGGACCTGGTGCCATTAAGAAACCAGTCCCATTATGTGTCTCCCTTTCGCCTCACGCCTCCAGGGGTGCACAGACACAGCCCAGAGTACATCTGTCCCAGCGCAATATGAGACCCTGTCCCTCTGCAGTTGATGAGTGTCACCTGTGGTCATACATGATTCGGGCCTGTTGACCTTCCCTGTGGAGACCCAGCAAGGGAGCTACAGTGTCCGAAGCAGGACCTCTTAGAGCCCTGACTGTTCTCCCCAGCAGGGCTTCTGGCTCCGTCAGCCCTCTGTGTGGGAGAGGAGACTCTCATGTGAGAATGTGCCCTGAATGGGAATGTGAGTGTTGCCAGCACTAGCGTCTGGATCCTTGCTCGGCCCTTGAAAAGGCAGGCTGATTTCTCTTTCCCAAAACTAATGTGATAACCACGGTACAAACTCTTCTCCACAGCCACTTAAACCTTCTCTTGATAAAAGTGGGAAAACGAGTCTTTCAGAATTCACTGGTGCCCAAAGAGACTTTTTAAATCCGTCCCGGCCTAATTTCATAGGATCAGAATCAGGCATCCTGGAGAAGTCGCCTCCAAACGAATCTGGCTCGTTTCTCTTTGCTGTGGCAGGCTTTCCTGGCAAGACTGTTGCTGTATACAGAATAACGCCTGTTAGAGAAATGGGTGGTTTCTGTTGGAGTCGGTGGGGGTTTTCACAGCGTTACACAGAATGAAAAAAGAAAATCAAACTAAATACAGAGGCTGTATTGTGACCCTCTTGGGAATCTGTTCCTGTCAGGATTTTTATATCCCTTGATATAGAACATTGGATTAATGAGTTTTAGCTATGTACAGATTCCATTATGGGTGATAAGCTCAGGCATAGTGACACAGCAAGTCCCTTTTCCAGATAGAGCTCAGGGACCTAAGAGAGTCTCTGTCCTCTCCCTCTGTCTTGGACATTTAAAATCTGAACACTGCAGGCTTAAGTAAAGTAGCTCGTAAATGATGCCAAGGCCCTATATCCAATAACCCCCCCAAATCATGGTGCCCTGAGACCGCCACCTTTGGACTAGCAAGGTTTACATATGTGTAAACCTGAATGTCTTGAGGCTACACCACCACTGGGGACCACGTAGCCCAGTGAAACTGGGTTCAACAAGGAACCCACATCACCAGAGCCATCCGTACTGGCCCACTCCCCGCTGTGCTGGTGTATCAGCCACCACCACTGTCTCAGCCACCTGCTCACCTCCTCTGAGAAGTATCCAGGCTGGCTGACAGAGTGCCAGACAAGTTCTCAAAAGAAGTATATCATTCAGTGATAACACTTGTGTTGGCAGCAGAAGCCCTGAAGAAATGTGTTGTTTCATGCATCACCCAGGATTCTGGCCTGAGATGACGTCCGCAAATCCAGGTGTCCCCCATGTAAAAGGAGGAAGAATATTTATTCTGCTTTTACTTCAATTCTGAAAATATTTACAGGAGATAGAGGAGAAACTTCCTTAGTGTCACAGGTGTTAGAAAAGCGAGTTCCTCGGAGAGAGAGGTTGGCATTTGGACTCTGCATAGACTGTAGAGATAAATAAATAATGAGCTGTAAGCCGAACACTTCCCAAGGTGGGCTCCTCAGAGCTGCAAGATATCATGTCCTGCACACACACACACACAAGTGTTCTGTGGTCATATAAATTTGGGATCCTCCAGCTTATGCCAATTTAAATCAATTCTCATTAACGTGAGGTTCTGCAGCTCAGGTCACCAAAGAAAGAATATTTGCCAAATGAGTTTCACCATGAAACTATTTTCTGGAAGTGTCCATGCACTCTGGACTCCAGGAAATGCTGCTCTGGTCTCCAGCAACCTTTTCTGAGCCTCACTGGACTCTCTCTCTCTCTCTTTTTAAAGATTTTATTTACTAGAGAGAGAGAGAGAGCACAGAAGGAGAATGAGAGGGAGAAGAAGACTCCCCATTGAGCAGGAAGCCCGACATGGGGCTCAGTCCCAGGACCCCAGGATCGTGACCTGAGCCGAAGGCAGACGCCCAACCGACTGAGCCACCCAGGCGCCCCTGACTCTCTTTTTGTCTTACCCTCACCTCCATTCACATTCTTAGGCCTAAAAAAACAAGTTTTTAAAAAATCGTAACATAATGGATGTTTGTTTATTACAGACCATTAGTAAACAGCCACAGGTGAAAGAAGAGCAGGTACAGAGATCGCCCCACACATACTAGACCTACTGTTTACCGTTTATTGCATAATTTCACTTCTCTGCCTCATCGCTACCTCTGTTTCTCTCTCCACATGTCCGCACTCCCCGTGTCATGTTACAAAAGTAAGCTCAAACCATAGACACTTCTGTATTCTGCTCTTTTCATTTAATATGGGATAAGTATTTTTATGTCCTGTCCTTCGTCAGACCTTGTAGTGGCTTCTCCGTTGGCTGACCTGTTTGTGAACCATAATGTGATCCCTATTATTGGACATTGGCTTCCAGGTTTGCTTTGTGTTGCTTTGCGTTTTTTGTTTGTGTGTGTGTGTTTCATGGCTTTTCTTAGTGTTAGAAGTATTGTAGTTGTTTGTAATGGTACTGTATTTTTGCAGCCATCTGTGCTCACTTGACTTACGTCTCATAAAAATCGACTAAAGGGTCATCATTTTCCGTGTGTGTTCCTCATCATGAGACAGCATTTTAATTAGAACCAGCTCTCGGACTACCAATACCATGTCTCTGATTATTAGATGAACCATCACAGGGCCTCCCGCCCAAGAGTACGGGCACGGAGTCAGCCAGCCTTGGTGCAAACCCTGAGCCTGCTACTTCATAGTTGGCTGAATTCGATTAGTTGACATAATCTCTCCATAGCTATAAAATGGGAATAATAATAGTGCCCGCCTCCAGGAGTGGTAAGGATTTACAAGCCTACCACTTGGAATCGTGTGTGCGTGCATGCCTCTGTGGCTGGGAGGAAGTTTGGGAGAGAAAAGGAAGCGTTGGGTCCCAGAGACCAGCATGACTCCCACCTGCCCAAGTTGCTCCTTCCCTGGCTCGTCTTCATTTTCTGGCAATGGGGAGCTCTTTTCACATAGTTGATGATGTGGGACGCAGCAGGACAGATGTGGCTGTGGCTGTGGCTGTGACCTGAATGTGACTCTCAGCTCTAGAACTTCTGCCAGGTCACAGGCTGGACAGTGGATATTAATGAAAGTCTCTGCCTCTCCACCTCATGGATATAATGATTCGGTGAGATCGTCCTTGTATACATAGCACCTGTCATAGAACAAGCACTCAGTGATAGCTAGAGAAAAAGTCACTGAACCTCTCTATGCTTCAGTTTCTACCTCAGTAAGAGAAATAATAATGACTCTGACAAGTAATCCCCAGAATTAAATGAAAACAATGAAGGCAAAGCGGTTGTTAGCTCTAGCAGGGGTTTAAGACATGGCAGCTCTTGGGACAAAGGATTACTTCTGCTATTATTGCGGATGAATGGGACCTAAGCCGAGCCGCACGGGTGCCACCTTCCCATACAGGCGACAGCTGGCCTTTGGAGCACCGCAGGTCAGTTACGGAGGCAGTGCCTGCAGACAGACAAACCACCTCTCCTTTGGTGTGCAGACTGGAAACCCTCGAGCCCAGGACACTGTCTCCCATCCAGTCCAGCAGTCCTCAAGTCCATCGTGGCTTGTAAGGTTACCCTTAGCGGAGGGAGACTCGTGATCACCTCTCTGGTGCCATGTCTTGCCAGTGACACCTTGGAAGAGACTGAAGCAGAACAGGGAAGGTGTGTCACAGAAGGCAGCTTCAACGGTTGCGATGCTGTTTGAGCTCGAGGTTGACCTAGAATTCTCTCTCTAGGCCCAAGAAGAAAAACATATGCTGGGAAATTGTGTGAAGCAGAAGAGTCACAGTGGAATTGAGTTGGAAATGTGCAGCCTCATCACGCCATGAATTCAATCTCAAGACACGCTGTGGGCCATAACTCTTGGAAGTCCTTAGAGACGCCTTAACACCACTTAAAATGAGATCTGTTCACATTGGGCTTGTGGCCACCCCATGCTACACATTGTAAACCATTATTTCCCATTCATACCTGAGTTCAACTGTTCTTACAAACCAATAACTCTGTATTCTTTTCAGAATGACTCTATTGCGCTCCAGTTTCTTTGGAAGGTACTTTTGTTTTCTTCAATGCTCTGAAGTGTGAGGTCTACATAATTTGCTAAATGCATCATGTTTACATATGCAGAAGCTAGTTACCTCCAAATCAGCATCTCCTGCCCGCACTAGTGGCTGGATGCTTAAAGAAAATGAAGCTTGATTTTCTGTAAGCAGCGTTCCATGGTTTCCAAATAAGCTCATGGAGACACAGATAAACGAAATTACTTGGTGGTAACTATGCAGACAGGAATGAGAAGGCAGTGGTGAAGCCAGCCAGGTGTGTGGGATCATTCCAGCATCCCTCAGTCACAATATATGAAGAAACAGGAAAATGAGATGCCAGGGAATCCTGGCTGCTGGCCAGGCTGGCTGGGGTCTGCCATGTTAGTA
The DNA here is from genome assembly GCF_009762305.2 of Zalophus californianus. NCBI lineage: Eukaryota > Metazoa > Chordata > Mammalia > Carnivora > Otariidae > Zalophus > Zalophus californianus. Next base: position 30,175,734 of record NC_045599.1, on the reverse strand, counting down.
GTTGGGTTAGTGCCAATCTGTGAGCCCATGGGCCTCATTTCAGCCTATGGACCCTTGAACTCAGAGCTGCCAGACTTCCTTATAATTCCTTTGCTTGGAGCAAGGGAGTGCACGTGGTATCTGTGCTGGAAGGATCAGGTCATCCTTCCCATAAGCAAGTCAGGGTGGGTGGAGGGAAGAGCATGGCTTGAGTCATTTGGTCCTGGGTTCAAATGCCGGCCTTGGCCTTTGTGTGTGTGTGTTGGGGGAGTGGATGAGTAGGTGTTGGTATTCTCGAATGTGAAGCAGAAAATAGGATTCCCTTCGCAGGCATCCTGAGGCCTCACAGAGACAGCATGTGTCTCTACATACAGTCGCCATAACACACGTGTGTGTGTCTCCCTGCCTCTTCCCTCCACACAGTCCAGTCTTCTTTTGCCTGGAAGTTACTTGTCTTGGTGGTAGTTGGGACTTGCCCCTGCATCCATCCTCAGTGGCACACAACCAGCCACTTTTTTATTTGACCTGTTCATTATGTTTATTCTGGGTGTTTTTACAGTGATGGGGGCAGTGTTTTCCCAGAGCTCCAAGTGTTCATATTATTTTCTTGGTGCCTTAGCAAACATATATCCATGCCTATTTGTAACCAGACACTCTGCCAGGAACTGGAGATAATTATACTTGGGACTGTTGCAGAATCCTTGCCATGTCAGCTCTCAGGGCCCAGAAGGGACAAAACAGGCTATGGCATAGCACAGAAAAGTGGAACCGGAAGTTTGAGGCCCTGGGGACACCCCAAAAGGGGGCAGTTAGATCCTCCTGGAGGGTGGTGGGAAGATGCCGCAGATGAACACATACTTGAACTGAACCTTGGTTCTCCAGGAAAGAGTGTTCGGGGAGAGAAAGCAGCTTGGGTCTTTATCGTTAAAATTCTACCAACTCAGTAGAGGGAAAGCCTCCTTTTACAAGTAAGGAGAGAGGAGACTGAGCACCAGGCAGGGTGTCTTAATCATCTCTGCATCCCCTAGAGTGTCGGACTCAGGGAGTGCTGGAATTGGATTTAGACCTGTCCAAGGTCACAGGACGCGATGGAGAACAGCACATAGATTGTATTGATTTAAAAAATCCAGAGTTTAGGGATTATTTTTCCCCTTGGGGCTAAAAAGAAAAAATGTTAGCACGTGGCATTGGAACTGATGGGGTGGCACCCACTGTCCTGAGTTACACGGCTCGCAGGACTCGATGCGGTCATAGCACTGGGGCTCTCACCCCGTGCTACATCTGTTCCTTGCTTTGTTTGTTTGTTCTTCCGGGCAACAAACCTCACCTGGACACCTGTGGTTTTGGGCCTTGAGCTCAGTGCCGAGGAGACAGAGGGTTTTGTGGGGGAACCAGACAAGGAACAGACTTAATTTTTCTAGGAAGTATATATTGACATCACAATGGAAGAGTATTACAAGGAATACAGGAATTCTCCCTCCCATTCCCGTCTACTGTCTGTCTAGCTCCCACTCTCCATAAAACAGAGGCCATTCTTTTTTTTTAAATTATATTAGTCACCATACAGTACATCATTAGTTTTTGATGTAGTGTTCCATGATTCATTGTTTGTGCACAACACCCGGTGCTCCATGCAGAACGTGCCCTCTTTAATACCCATCACCAGGCTAACCCATCCCCCCACCCCCCTCCCCTCTAGAACCCTCAGTTTGTTTTTCAGAGTCCATCGTCTCTCATGGTTCATCTCCCCCTCTGATTTCCCCCCTTCATTTTTCCCTTCCTACTATCTTTTTTTTTTTTTTAACATATAATGTATTATTTGTTTCAGAGGTACAGGTCTGTGATTCATCAGTCTTACACAATTCACAGCGCTCACCATAGCACATACCCTCTCCCCAATGTCTATCACTCAGCCACCCCATCCCGCCTAGCAATCTGTTTGTTTCCTGAGATTAAGAATTCCTCATATCAGTGAGATCATGTGATACTTGTCTTTCTCTGATTGACTTATTTTGCTCAGCATAATACCTTCTAGTTCCATCCATGTCATTGCAAATGGCAAGATTTTGTTTTTTTTCATGGCTGCATAATATTCCATTGTATGTATGTATGTATATATGTGGTATATATATGTATGTGGTATATATATGTATATATGTGGTGTGTACACACACACACACACACACACACACACACACCCCCCACATCTTCTTTATCCATTCATCTGTTGATGGACATCTTAGCTGTTTCCATAGTTTGGCTATTGTGGACATTGCTGCTATAAACATGGGGGTGCACGTTCACTACATCGTATCTTTGGGATAAATACCCAGTAGTGCAATTGCTCGGTTGTAGGGTAGCAAACAAAGGCCATTCTTATTAGTTTATTGTATATCCTTGAAGAGGTTCTTGATGTATCTTAAAGTAGCAAGTTCACACTCTTATTTTCCCCCTTTTAACACAGACAGTAGCATATGATACACTTTGCTTTTTTAACTTAAAGTATCTTGGAAATCCTTGCATATCATACATATAACTGTTAAGAGTTTTCCATCAGGCGGATGTACTATAATTGATTTAACCATACATCTCAGTTATTTCCAGCCTTTTGCTATTTCAAATCATGCTATAATGGATAGCCGTATATATGTTACTTCAAATGTGCATATGTGCATAGTTATATAGTCCTAAAGGGGGATGTTGGAGTCAAAACATATCTAGCAACTGGGGTGCCTGGGTGGCTCAGTCAGTTAAGTGTCTGGCTCTTGGTTTTGGTTCAGGTCATGATCTCAGGGTTGTGAGATCAAGCCCTGTGTTGGGCTCCATGCTCAGCACGGAGTTTGCAGTTTGCTTGTCCCTCTCTCTCTCCTTCTCCCCCTACTCACGTGTGCTCGCTCACTTGCTCTCTCAAATAAATAAATACAATCTTGTAAAAGAAAACATAGCTAGCAACCTTTCTGAATCACTTTGACATTGTTACATGTCTCTTGTTATCTGTATGGAGTTGGGTTTTTCTCTGTGACCCAGTCTGAAAATAAAATCTTATCCTTTTAAGAGGAAAATTTAACCCATTTAGATTTATTGATGTAAAAAATTATGTTTGGTTCTGTCAGCTTAGTTATTTCTGGTTCTGTCTTCCTTTATTATTTTTTTCCCAGTGTGTGTTCTATTTTCTGTGTGTGGGGGGCATGTGTATAATTCCTCTGACAGTCAGGGATGTTATCACTTTAAATGGCAATATTAATAATATTCTCCCTTTCTCTTTCCTTCCCCTGTTTTCACTTCACCTCCCTTCTGTCACTTGATAATAGTTAACATAAGTTTCCTCTCAGGGTTTCCCTTTGTTCTATAGGATATATTCACTCTTTTGTTACTTGATTTGTCATTTTTTGATGCTTTTATCTAATCCCTAAACTACTGTATATGACACAATCAGCATGCTTGCCCTACAATGCATCTTCTTCCTTCCCCTCTTTTTTTCTTTTCCTCTTTGCGTTCTTATCTGTCACTCTAATCTCCAGCCTTGTTCATTCATAAATAAATGCATTTCCCACGCCCTCTCCATAGTTGACTACAGTGAGTCATCCACTAGCTCCTTTGGAGGGCTCATGGGAACTATACTCCCCAAGGTACTATATGCTTAAAACTGATTTTCTGTAGCATTTATTCTTAGTAGGTAGTTCATGTGGATATAAAAGTTTTGGTTTAACATCTTCTTGACTTTCTTCTAGATGTTGCTCTATGAGATTCTGGTTTTGAATATTGCTATTTAATGGAAATCTGAAAGCAGCCTTGATATTTTTTCTCTCCTATATTTCTTGGATATCTTTTCTGCTGCTGTGTCAGTATTTATTTTTAAAATCCAGTAACTTCATTAGAATAGATCTTAGTAATGGCCATTCCAGGTTGACTTTTCCCTAGCTAGTGCTGTGCCTTTTTAATATGTAGGTTCATCTCTTCTTTTATTTCAGGAATGGTATATATATATTCTTAAGATTTTATTTATTTTGAGAGAGAGAGAGTGAGAGAGCGTGCACACGAGCTGGGGGGGAGGGGGAGGGGCAGAGGGAAAGTGAGAAGCAGACTCTCCACTGAGCCGGGAGTCTGGTATGGGGATTGAATCCAAGACCCTGAGATCGTGACCTGAGCCAAAGGGAGATGCTTAACTGACTGAACCACCCAGGTGCCCCAAATTATATATTTAAATATTTTAAATATATTCCCTGTTCCGTTGTTTTCTTTTGTTTCTTCAGAGGCTTCCATTATATATGTGTAGGAATTCCTTTGCCTCTTCTCTGTCATTTACTTTCTAATCCTTTATAATTTCTTCCGTCTTTCCTTGTCATATTGTTCACTGCTGTAATTTCTGGCATCCTTCTCTCTTACTGAGTTTTCCAGTGTCTGCACTCGTTTGTGCTTTTTTTCACCGTGCCTTCATTTTTATGATGTTGGTTTTGGTTCCTACTTTTTTCTCCTGGTATCTAAATGCTCATATGCCATTTCCTCTAGTGTCTCTTCATCTGTGAGTTCTTGTATATTGTTTTATTTTCTTTCTTCATAAAGGTGATTGGTTCACTTTATTTTTTACTTTTTTTAAATTTTATTTTTTTATGTTAGTCCCCATACGTTACATTAATAGTCTTTGATGTAGTGTTCCATGATTCATTGTTTGCATATAACACCCAGTGCTCCATGCAATATGTACCCTCCTTAATACCCATCACTGCGCTAACACATCCTGCCACCCTCCTCCCCTCCAAAACCCTCAGTTTGTTTCTCAGTGTCCATAGTCTGTCATGGTTGGGCACCCCCTCCGATTACCCCCTTCATTTTTCCCTTCCTACTGTCTTCTTTTTTTTTTTTTAACATATAATGTATTATTTGTTTCATAGGTACAGGTCTGTGATTCATCAGTCTTATACAATTCATAGTGCTCACCATAACACATACCCTCCCCAGTGTCCATCACCAAGCCACCCCATGCCACCCATCCCCCACCGTATTTTATGGTTTGTCTCCCTCTCTGGTTTTATCTTGTTTCATTTTTTTCCTCCCTTCCCCTATGATCCTCTGTCTTGTTTCTCATTCCGCATATCAGTGAGATCATATGAATTTGTCTTTCTGTGACTGACTTATTTTGCTTAGCATAATACCCTCTAGTTCCACCCATGTTATTGCACATGGCAAGATTTCAGGGTTTTTTTGATAGCTGCATAATATTCCATTGTATATATTTACCACATCTTCTTATCCATTCATCTGTTGATGGACATCTTGGCTCTTTCCATAGTTTGGCTATTGTGGACACTGCTGCTGTAAACATTGGGGTGCACGTTCCCCTTCGGATCACTACATTTGTATCTTTGTGGTAAGTACCCAGTAGTGCAATTGCTGGGTCATATGTGTAGCTCTATTTTCAACTTTTTGAGGAACCTCCATACTGTTTTCCAGAGTGGCTGCACCAGCTTGCATTCCCACCAGCAGTGTGGGAGTGTTCCCCTTTCTCCGCATCCTCGCCAACATCTGTTGTTTCCTGACTGGTTAATTTTAGCCATTCTGACTGGTGTGAGGTGGTATCTCATGGAGGTTTTGATTTGGATTTCCCTGATGCTGAGTGTGGTTCAACTTTTTCATGTGTCTGTTGGCCATTTGGGTGTTTTCTCTGCAGAAATGTCTGTTCATGCCTTCTGCCCATTTCTTGATTGGATTCTTTGTTCTTTGGGTGTTGAGTTTGAGAAGTTTTTTTTTTTCCTTAAGATTTTATTTATTTATCAGAGAGAGAGAGAGAGAGCACAAGCGGGGTAGTGGCAGACAGAGGGAGAAGCAGGCTCCCCACCGAGCAAGGAGCCCAGTGAGGGACTCAATCCCAGGACCCTGGGAACATGACTCAAGCTGAAGGCAGACACCCAATTGACTGAGCCACCCAGGCATCCCATGTTTGATACGTTCTTTATAGATTTTGGATATTAGCCCTTTATCTGATACGTCACTGGCAAATACTTTCTCCCATTCTGTCGGTTGTCTTTTGGTTTTGTGGACTGTTTCTTTTGCTGTGCAAAACCTTTTTATCTTGATGAAATCGCAATAGTTCATTTTTGCCCTGGCTTCCCTTGCCTTTGGCAGTGTGTCTAGGAAGAAGTTGCTGCAGCTGAGGTCAAAGAGGTTGCTGCCTATGTTCTCCTTTAGGATTTTGATGGACTCCTGTCTCACGTTTAGGTCTTTCATCCATTTGGAGTCTATTTTTGTGTGTGGTGTAAGGAAATGGTCCAGTTTCATTTTTCTGCATGTGGCTGTCCAATTTTCCCAACACCATTTGTTGAAGAGACTGTCTTTTTGCCATTGGACATTCTTTCCTGCTTTGTCAAAGATGAGTTGACCACAGACTTGAGGGTCCATTTCTGGGCTCTCTATTCTGTTCCACTGATCAATGTGTCTGCTTTTGTGCCAGTACCATACTGTCTTGATGATGACAGCTTTGTAATAGAGCTGGAAGCCCAGAATTGTGATGCCGCCAGCTTTGTTTTTCTTTTTCAACATTCCTCTGGCTATTCGGGGTCTTTTCTGGTTCCATACAAATTTTAGGATTCTTTGTTTCATTTCTTTGAAAAAAGTGGATGGTATTTTGATAGGGATTGCATTAAATGTGTAGATTGCTCTAGGTAGGATTGACATCTTCAAGTGTTGGTTCTTCCAATCCATGAGCATGGAACGTTTTTCCATTTCTTTGTGTCTTCCTCAATTTCTTTCATGAGTATTTTATAGTTTTCTGAGTACAGATTCTTTGCCTTTTTGGTTAGATTTATTCCTAGGTATCTTACAGTTTTGGGTGCTGTTGTAAATGGGATTGACTCCTTAATTTCTCTTTCTTCTGTCTTGTTGTTGGTGTTTAGAAATGCCACTGATTTCTGTGCATTGATTTTACATCCTGCCACTTTACTGAATTCCTTTATGAGTTCTAGCAGTTTTGGGGTGGAGTCTTTTGAGGTTTTGACATAAAATATTATATCATCAGCAAAGAGTGAGAGTTTGACTTCTTCTTTGCCGATTCGGATGCCTTTTATTTCTTATTGTTGTCTGATTGCTGAGGCTAAGACTTCTAGTACTTTGTTGAATAGCAGTGGTGATAGTGGACATCCCTGCCATGTTCCTGACCTTAGGGGGAAAGCTCTCCGTTTTTCCCCATTGAGAATGATATTCACTCTTTTTCATAGATGGCTTTTATGATATTGAAGTATATACTCTCTATCCCTACACTGTGAAGAGTTTTGATCAAGAAAGGATGCTGTACTTTGTCAAATGCTTTTTCTGCATCTACTGAGGGGATCATATGTTTCCTAATCTTTCTTTTATTAATGTATTGTATCACATTGATTTGGCAGATGTTGAACCAACTGTGCAGCCCAGGGATAAATGCCACTTGGTCATATGAATGATCCTTTTAATGTACTGTTGGATCCTATTGGCTAGTATTTTGGTGAGAATTTTTGCATCTGTCTTCATCAGGGATATTGGTCTGTAATTCTTTTTGATGGGGTCTTTGGTTTTGGGATCAAGGTAATGCTGGCTTCATAAAATGAGTTTGGAAGTTTTCCTTCCATTTCTATTTTTTAGAACAGTTTCAGAAGAATAAGTATTAATTCTTCTTTAAATGTTTGGTAGAATTCCCCTGGGAAGCCATCTGGCCTTGGGCTTTTGTTTGTTGGGAGAGTTTTTGATTACTGCTTCAATTTTCTTACTGGTTTTCGGTCTGTACAGGTTTTCTGTTTCTTCCTGGTTCAGTTTTGGTAGTTTATATGTCTCTAGGAATGCATCCATTTCTTCCAGATTGTCTAATTTGCTGGCGTATAGTTGCTCATAATATGTTCTTATAATTGTTTGTATTTCTTTGGTGTTGGTTGTGATCTCTCCTCTTTCATTCATGTTTTATTTATTTGGGTCCTTTCTCTTTTCTTTTTGATCAGTCTGGCCAGGGGTTTATCAATCTTGTTAATTCTTTCAAAGAACCAGCTCCTAGTTTCGTTGATCTGTTCTACTGTTCTTTTGGTTTCTAGTTCATTGATTTCTGCTCTGATCTTTATTATTTCTCTTCTCCTGCTGGGTTTAGGCTTTATTTGCTGTTCTTTCTCCAGCTCCTATAGGTGTAGCATTAGGTTGTGTATGTGAGACCTTTCTTGTTTCTTGAGAAAGGCTTGTATTGCTATAGACTTTCCTCTTAGGACTGCCTTTGCTGCATCCCAAAGATTTTGAACAGTTGTGTTTTCATTTTCATTGGTTTCCATGAATTTTTTTAATTCTTCTTTAATTTCCTGGTTGACCCATTCATTCATTCTTTAGTAGGATGCTCTTTAGCCTCCATGAATTTGAGTTCTTTCCAACTTCCCTCTTGTTCTAGTTTCAAAGCATTGTGGTCTGAAAATATGCAGGGAATGATCCCAATCTTTTGGTACCAGTTGAGACCGGATTTGTGACCTAGGATGTGATCTATTCTGGAGAATGTTCCACGGGCACTAGAGACGAATTTTGTAGTCTGTTGCTATTGGATGGAATGTTCTGAATATAGCTGTGAAGTCCATTTGGTCCAGTGTGTCATTTAAAGCCTTTATTTCCTCGTTGATCTTTTGCTTAGATGATCTGTCCATTTCAGTGAGGGGGGTGTTAAAGCCCCCTACTGTTACTGTACTGTTATCGAAGTGTTTCTTTCATTTTGTTAGTAATTGGCTTAAATAATTGGCTGCTCCCATCTTAGGGGCATAGATATTTACAATTGTTAGATCTTCTTGGTGGATAGACCTGATATAGTGTCCTTCCTCATCTCTTATTATGGTCTTTGGTTTAAAATCTAATTCGTCTGATACAAGGATTGCCACCCCAGCTTTCTTTTGGTGTCCATTAGCATGGTAAATGTTTTCTCACCCCCTCACTTTCAATCTGGGGTTGTCTTTGGGTCTAAAGTTTGTCTCTTGCAGGCAGCATATCAATGGGTCTTGTTTTTTTTTTTATCCAATCTGATACTCTGTGTATTCAGGGTAACTATTGAAAGATATGAATTTAGTGCCATTGTATTGCCTGTAAGGTGACTGTTACTGTATATTGTCTCTATTCCTTTCTGGTCTATGTTACTTTTAGTCTCTGTCTTTGCTTAGAGGACCCCTTTCAATATTTCCTGTAGGGCTGGTGTGGTGTCTGCAAATTCTTTTAGTTTTTGTTTGTCCTGGAAGGTTTTTATCTCTCCTATTTTCAATGACAGCCTAGCTGGATATAGTATTGTTGGCGGCATATTTTTCTCGTTTAGTGCTCTGAAGATATCATGCCAGTGCTTTCTGGCCTTTCAGGTCTCTGTAGATAGGTCTGCTGCCAGTCTAATATTTTTGCCATTGTAGGTTACAGACCTCTTGTCTCGAGCTGCTTTCAGGATTTTTCTCTTTGTCTCTGAGACTTGTAAGTTTTACTATTAGATGTTGGGGTGTTGACCTATTTTTATTGATTTTGAGGAGGGTTCTCTGTGCCTCTTGGTTTTTGATGCCTGTTTCCTTCCCCAAACTAGGGAAGTTCTCCACTATAATTTACTGCAGTATACCCTCTGCCCCTCCCTCTCTTTCCTCTTCTTCTGGGATCCCAGTTATTCTAATATTGTTTCTTCATATGGTATCACTTAATTCTTGAATTCTGCCCTTGTGATCCAGTAGAAGTTTATCTCTCTTTTTCTCAGCTTCTTTATTCTCCATCATTTGGTCTTCTATTTCACTTATTCTCTCTTCTGTCTAATTTATCCTAGCAGTTAGAGCCTCCGTTCTTGATTGCACCTCATTAATAGCCTTTTTGAGTTGGACTTGATTGGATTTTAGTTCTTTTATTTCTCCAGAAAGGGATTCTCTAGTATCTTCCATGCTTTTTTCAAGCCCAGCTACTGTCCTTATAATCGTCATTCTGACCTCTAGTTCTGACATCTTACTAATGTTCGTATTGATTAGGTCCCTGGCAGTCGGTACTGCCTCTTGTTCTTTTTTTTTTTTTTTTTTGAGGTGAGTTTTTCTGTCTTGTCATTTTGTCCAGAGGAGAATAGATGAATGAGAGAGCAAAATTCTAAAAGGGTAACAATGGGTCATTTTGTCCAGAGGAGAATAGATGAATGAGAGAACAAAATGCTAAAAGGGTAACAATGACCCCAGAAAAATATACACTAAAATCAGAGGAGACACAAAACTGGGGGAAAAGAAAGGGAGAGAAAAAAAGAAAGAATATGATCAGGCTGGTGAATAGATCAGAGCCACACACTAGATTTTGGGCATATTTTGGTCTGTTAGAAGAAACTACCTCCCAAAATTTTAAAGAATGAAAAATTTATATATGTATAAAAATAAGGGTAAATACGACGAAGGGATGGAATATGACTGTCAAGATGAAAATTATAAAAGATTTTAATAAAAGGAATTTATAAGTTGATTGAAAAAAAGAAGAAAAATTAAAGGTGGGGAGACAATGTGATCAGGCAGGAGACTAGAACAAAGTCATGCACTAGGAAATTTAGGGTATATTTTGGTCTGTTAGAAAAAACTGTTTCCCAAAATTTTAAAGAGAGAAAAACTTATACAAAAATTAAAGTTAACTCAATGAAGGGATAGAATATGACTCTAAAAATGAAAATTAAAAAACATTTTTAAAAAAAGGGATTGATAAGATGTTGGTTGAAAAGGAAAAAGAAAAATTCACCAAAAATAGGAAAAGAAAAAAGTAAAGAAAATTTAAAACATTAACTTTGAAGGAGTAAAGAATCATGGGAAAAAAGCCATGAATTCTGTGTGCAGTATTCCCCTGGCGCTGGAGTTCTGCCATTCTCATTGATCGGTAAACCTGTTCTTGGCTGGCTGTTCGTGCTGATCTGGGGGAGGGGCCTGTTGCCATGGTTCCCAAATGTCTTTTCCGGAGGCGGAATTGCCCCGCCCTTCCCAGGTGGGCTAAGTAATCTGCCCGGGTTTGCTCTCGGGAGCTTTTGTTCCCTGCAAGCTTTCCCTATGGCTTTGGAGGACGAGAGTGAAAATGACGGCCTCCCAATCTCTGCCCTGGAGGAGCCGAGAACTCAGGACCCCGCTCCTCAGTGCGCCCCCAGAGAAAAGCAGTCAGTCACTCCCGTCTCCCCGGTCTCTGGCCGCACTCCGTGCTCACCCGGCCTGTGACCGAGCGTTTCTATCTCTGGCACCGGAGTCGGTGTGGAGTCTCCAAACCCAGCAGATCCCTGCGGTGTGCTCCTGCGCCGCTCCTCCTGGGGGAGGAAGGGGAGTCTCCCCGGATCTGCCGCTTGTTGGGTCCCTGCTGGGGGAGCAGTGGCCCGACTGGGCCGCGGATTACAGTTTATGGCCACCCAGCCGAGAGCCCGCGCCTCAGCTCCGTTTCTGCAGCCGGCTTCCCCGCTCCGATACGTGGGAGCTCTGCCGCACTCAGGCACCCCCGCTCTTTCTGTGACCCCGAGGGTCCTAAGACCACACTGTCCCGCGAGGAGGGTTCCACCTCCCGCTTAGCCACTGGAGCGATGTCCCTCAGCAGAGCCGACTTCTAAAAGTTCCAATTTTGTGCTCCGCGGCTCTATCACGTGCCGGGAGTGGCTGATGGAGGCCCCTCCCCCACCATCTGTCCTCCCGAATATTGCCTCGGATTCACTTCTCTGCACGTCCTACCTTCCAGTAAGTGGTCGCTTTTCTGTTCAGAGATTTGTTGCTATTCTTTTCTTCCATCCTGTTGAGTGTGTAGGTGTTCAGAATGGTTTGATACCTATCTAGGTCAATTCCTGGGACTAGACAAAAATTTAAGTCTCCTACTCCTCCGCCATCTTGTTCCTCCTCTCTCAATTGTTTCATTTTAATTAAATTTAAATTTAAGATGTTATACTTGGTCCACATTTTCACCTTTTCCATTTTTTCTGCTGAGTGTTCTATGCCAAGTTTTACTGCTCTTTTCTATAGTTTCTTCATATATTATATAAATGAACACGCCAGCATCTTTAAAAATATGTATATTAGTGGAATAAGTTAGACTTGACCGGCCTCCCTATTTCAGAGGGAGTCCAATAGATGGAAGGGAGGAACCCATCTGTCTTTGTAGACTTCACAATACAAGGCTTCTGCTTCACGGAGTCACCTGTGAAAGGGCTTCCTGATAAAATGGCTGCTCTGTGTTTTCTGTCTTTCCTGTTTCTCTGAAGCAACTCTGCTCATCCTTTTTCCAGTTCTTTTGCTGTAACCAAAGCTGAACTTTGGAGTGAGCCTCTTGCTTACAGGAAGAACAATTATGTGGGCATTTTCTGAGACCAGCTGCCCTAGGCCACTTCACTCTTTTTCTGCCCTTTTTTTTTTTTTTTTGGCTTTTCTTCCCATGCAGCTTCTGCTTAATCTGTACTCCATCCTTTCCTTTAGATACCTTAGTCCTTGTTCGACAGGAAATACTGGTCTGTGACTTCAGGAGGAGCCCTTTGTCTGTCAGAAACATATTTTTGATTTTTTTTTTTAATTGGCCTTGGACATTTTACTTCTGTCTAGGTGGCTTCTGGTATATTGTTGAAAGCTAGGGACTCTGTCTCGTAGTTTTACTCACAATGGGATTTATGATTTTATTCTGTCTATATTGTTGATTATATGATATTTAGGAGGGGAGGAGGGAAACTGTTAGCTTTGTCATGTTGCCTTGTTAGATACTAGGGTCTCTAAACAGGCAATTTCGATCAAAGATAGTAGTGTTTCTAGCGATAGAAATAATAGTAGCTACTATTTCATCTTTGTGCCAGGCACAAAGTCCTCTCAGAACCCACAGGGGGTCCCATGGGCCTGGATACCATCTTCTTTTCTGGCTGGGTTGCTACACCCATTTATGCCCTCAGGCTTCCAGAGTGGAGGTAAATTTAGAGTGAGTTACACGATCTGAAGGGTGAGAAGAATAGTGAGTCCGACACTGAACCTGGCCAGATTTGGAATAGCTTAAGACACCCTTTATGGTTTCTAGAGGCAGTTCTTCCTCAGATTCTGCTTTATCTATCTGGATCGGCTGTCAGTTTGTCCACCATGAAAGTGAAGATGCCAGGCCATGTCTGCTCCAGGCATCCTCAGGACCATTTTGTTCTCGCCTCAGTCCCAAATGGGAGTTTTCAATCCCAGCTCCAACCTCTACCCTCTTACCTGAGACTCTGGCAGCCCTGGAGGCACTGGTGGACCTTTGTCATAAGAAGGGTGTGGTGCCACCTTCCATCCCATCAGTCCATATACCCATGTCACCATCCACTCTGGTCTACGAGAGGGAGCAGTGGTGAGAGGAAATAAACTTAAGAAGAGCTCATGTTTCTCTGTATTTTGGCCCAAATCTACTCCTGGTGCCCCACCCAACTGTGAAGGAAGGTGCGCTGGCAACCTCCTCACCCCCAAACTACAGAGGCGATCCCAGGTTCCATACACATCCTAGACCATCAGGATCAGATCTCCAGTCCCAAGCTTGGCATTCATGTCCTCCAGCAATCTTTTGTGGCTTCCTAACCCATTAAATAACAAGATAAGTTTATTTCATGTTTAAGGGTAAAAAATACATGTATGTATTGATGCTGGGTGTTGAAAAACACAGAAACTTAAATTACATTTAATAATGCCCAGACTTGGATGCTGAATTTCAGTGTGTTAAAGTGGACACAAACTGCCAAGTAGGAGTGGAGGTGCATCTTATTAGCGCCCTAAAAATATGTTTTCTGGGGCAGGCCTGGGTGGCTCAGCTGGTTAAGCATCTGACTCTTGATTTCAGCTCAGGTCATGATCTCCGCATCATGAGATCAAGCCCCATGTCAGGGTCCGCACTGGACATGGAGCCTGCTTCAGATTCTCCCCCTCCCTCTGCCCCTCCCCTCTGTTCATGCTCCTGCTTTTGCTCTGTCTCTCAAAAAAAAAAAAAAAAATGTTTTCTGTCCCTAAAACCTCTTGCAGATTTAGGCTTATGTATTAGTCCTGGAGTTGTGAGTGCTACCTGGTTAGAAGATGGTCCTTGAAATGCATGTTAAGCATTTATATAATCTCTAATATACTGGAATATCTTTAAACAGATATACAGAGCCTTTTACATTTATATGCATTTATATACACACACGTTTATATATGTTTGTTATATATGTTTATGATTTAGAATTAGATCTAATCATGCTAAAGTTGGTGTGTTGAATCCAAGCAGAGCTAATCTTAAGCATAAATCAGCTTTAAAAATCAAACAGTCACTTCGTTCAAATTGGCTTTCTCATTATTTTGAAGACCTGTCTGGACCATCTTCTCCTTTTCTAAGTCCTCCCTGCACTTGACCTCAGCTCAAGTCCCGCCTCCTCTTGGAAGCCTTCCCAGACTGTCATCGGCCACTTGAGCTAATAGATGAACAAAATGCAAAGTGACTGTCCGTCTGCCTCTTTTCAGTGGGATGGCCCCCACAGGGACTGACCATTACCAACCGGACCCCTTTCCCAGGGCTGTGCCCACTCCTGCTACTCGAAGAAGTTTGGGTTGAGCCTGTATCCCACAGCTTGTCCCCAAGCACCTGCCGTTGCTGATTTTAGCTAAAAAGAGCAGTTGTCATTTCTCTAATTGTGTCTTTATTAGTCCAGGGCCATGAGGCCTTGCAGTGAAACTGCAGGTTATGGGGCTGTTTTCTACAGCACTGCTAATCTTTCCAGATTCCCATGTAAGGAAATGCCTACCCAGTGCCTGGGAAACAGGCAGGGTTAAAGCCAGGATTGGCATTTCCAACCAATGGTTTGCACATCGGCTTCCCCCCCCCCCCCCCCCGGAGTATAGAAAAGGCTATGGATTTTATCCGAAGCTTTAAAAGCTTATTTCATCTAGCTAACCTCCCTGCTCTAGATTATTCAGCGGGAAAAATAAGTGTTACTCTGCTAATGCACATTTACAAATGTTGTGTAAGTTCTAAATGTATTTCTTCTTCCAGATGAAGGATTATCATTCGAATCAAGGGAAACATTAAAGTCTCCTCAAATCAGGTTACTAAGAATAGCTGTAATGGGGTTAATGGGGAAATTTATCCATCTTTGCTTGTAGGTTCTACCATTAATTAGTTTAACTCATTTTCCTCCGAGTTTAATGTCAGTATTTTAAGCTCTTGCAAAGATTGCTTTTTAGGAAGGACCTTATTAGCAAGCTTCTGAATAATGGGGCCCTAATTCCTTTGCTCAGGCCTGTTTTTGCATAAAATGGTACATTCTCCCAGGACAAGAGAACATGCATATAGACTGATGTTTTAGGCACTGAAAAGTAAAAACTGGATTTACATATAATGACGCAGTTTAATTTGAGCAGGTGTAACCTGGCTCGAATCTCTGTTAGATGATCACCAATTAGATATGGGGATTCAGCTCATCTAGGCTTTAGAAATCCCCTCGGGAAACCTTGGTTGTTTCCAGTCACTAAATCTGCTTAGGCTGGGAGTTTATTAAAAAAAATCTTTTCCCTCCCAGGGGTAAGCATTCCCAGCTCTGCGAGTTCCTCAGAAGGGAAGCTGGGCGTGGCTGCCTGTTGGTTTCTGAAGGCTTAATCTTCGCAGCATATCCTCACCGCAACTGGGGAGGCTCTGACTCTTAGTATCCCTGTCTTACCTATGGAAAAAAAGAGGCTTAGAGAAGAGCAGGGACTTAGGTGGAGAACAACAGCTCATGCGCTGGGAGCTGGGATTCAAACCCAGGGCTTGTCAGGCCCGCAAGCCTGGGCTCTCAGCCACAGGACCACCCACCTGTTTGTGTGCCGGGGAAGGAGGGTTGGTCAGCCTGGGCTCCCGCACTCACCTGCATGATCTTTATATGGTGGAAGAGGCTCTGGGCCTGCCAGGGGACTGGGTGCAAGAGAGGTGCAGAAAGCTGGGATTGTGGTATGAGAGCCGATCAAGTGACCTTCAGATTCCGAGACCTGGATTTGAATCTCCATTTTGCCATTTAACATCTGTAGGACCTTGGAGATGTCACCTCACCTCTGGAAAAAAAAAACAGAGGAGAATCGTATCTTACTGGCTAGCTTCAGGCGGCCATCTGATTTGAAAATGCCACCTGTGTGATCCTGATTTCCATACTTTGCCCTTTGGTGGATGTCGGTGCTGCCCGTGTCCACAAGCGCTGACACAGCATCAGCACCAAGAGTTCCGGAGTGCTAAGTGCATTCCAGTGCAGTCCTCCCACCGTCCTCTGAGCTCCTCGTGCTGCATCTGCCCATGAGGAAGCTGCAAACTGGAACAGTTACTTGGCCGGTCGCAGCTAGGATGGCGGAGCAGACCTGGCGCAGCGCTGGCTTTCTCCAGAGCCTCGTTTCGCTCTCCTGCTGCCCCAGGATCCCTTTAACCAGGGTCTGCCGCCTGCTTTTGAAACTGCTAAGCAGAATCAACCCTCACCTCTGTGAGTTCCAGTTTACTAGAGCGTACGTTTCTGGGGGATTGTAGTCTTGCTCATCTCACGCTCGTTCCGCCTCCCACAAAGGGCAGCACCCCTCCTCAGCATTTCTACACACACCCCCAACCCTGTACCACTTGCTGCCTGCTCAGCATGCAACAGCACGAGGTCCCCTGGCCCACTCCGGAGGAGGAGGCTGCAGCTACCTGAGGATGACATGGCATCCTTGTGGTCGCTCCGATCCTGGCTCTGCTCATCCTCTGATCTCTGCCCTGAAGAAGGCTCGGCTGGACTTTTTATAGGAGATACTAATTGCATGCACTCTGAGTGCACTGACCCAGTGTTGCTTTGATGAAGTAATTATGCACAACAGCACCTAGGAGGGCTGAAGAAGATTACTTTCAAAGGTCTCCCTTTCTGAGAAGGCCTCCCAACCCCGCTCCGGAGAGAACTCTGGTCTGGCCCAACTCCATAATTACTTTCAGAGGCACTAAAGTTTAAACTAAATTCTAGCTGTTTTCATATTAACTTCTTCCGGAACCCTGAACTAAGCATTCTGTGAGGCCTGGGTGGCAGAAGGCAGTGGGTCCCTGTGACAGGTGGCGTGTTTTCTTGTTTGGCTCTTTAGCTGAAGGATTTCATGAGTTACAAGAGTATACCAGTAATTGGTGCCCTGGCAGAGGTTTACGGGTAGCCTGCGATGCTTGCGTGTCAGATTTGCCATTTTCAAACAGCCCCGATTGGGTGTTCAAATGGAGCTTCAGTTAGGATTTTAACATCCGCGCACGTACACACACACATGAACGCTCACTTCTATTGCTCGCTCTGTTAGATATTAACACTATAGCTGTGAATACAGAATTTCTGTCCCTACCTGTACTGTCATCCAAGTATGTTTTATCCTTCTGGTTGTCTCCTTGCCTTTGGTTTTCTGTCTAATCCTCCGAGGGGCCTCTATAGACTGTCCTTCATCCCCCAGAGTCCTCAGTAAGCCAAGACCAGCTTGAAAGACCAGTTCCCACCTTTGGGAGCACTTTTCAAAGAAGCTTGGATTTCCTACCCCCGTCCCCCCCCCCCCCGCCCCCGCTTTCCAGAACCATTACCTGTTTGAAACTTCCTCACCAGCTCTTCACTGGCCTTTGGCCTTGTCTGAACGAAACAGGGAAGACAGCACCATGGTGGCCAGGGGCAGGGAGAACCCATCACTGATACTTGAGAAGCAGTCCTCTCTCTCCCTCAGGACCTACTGCCCAGGCTCACTGCCCCACAAGCAGATAGTACTAGATGACAGCACCCCTTCTTCCTCCCTCAGGGCCTCACCAGGGCTGCAGGAACCGTGGGACAGCTTCTCTGCCCAGTGCTTCCTTCTCACACGCATAAGTTGGGTCACTCACGCTGTCCTCCTGCTTTGTTGGAACACTGTCTGCATTCAAATCCAGTCTAGCCCCAAGCCCCTTAAAGCTCCAGGCCCCGGGTAGAGAGGGGAGTTGGTGCCCAGGTGGAAAAAGCGATCCCGTTTCCTTTCCTGGGCTATCAACCTTCCACGGAGGCTGTATGTGTCTTATTTGCACTTGCTTATTGCATTTTGTTCATATTTTCCAAACAGACAGGAGAAGTCCACTGGGAGAGCACCAAATTACCTGGGCCCTTCTCTGCCTGAGTGCTGTGCTTTCCTGGGGGAGAAAGCTGTCTTTTTGTACATTTTGCAGTAATGTGCAGTGGCGCTGTACTTTTCTCTAATGAAGCCCCAGCGGCTGCACATGTGATCCATGCTTCTGGGAGCATAACAGGAAGGCAGCAGGCTACGCGCCCCTTCCGCAGGACGCTGTTCTCACGCCAAAGCTAATGAAGGCAGAGCCTGAATTCATCCCTCTGATACTCAGCTAGCTGCCTCACCTACATCACTGGCAGAGCTCCCTTTACATGGGAGGGCCTGATGTTTTGATTTTTTCCAACCCAGAAAATGGACCAAGTCTATTAATTGCCTCAGTTAGTACTGGCTCCCGACAAGCCCAGTCAATACAAGGAGCCAATCCGGCACCCAGGGGCAGCCCAGCCAGAAAACAGCCTGGATCCAAAGCCTGTCGCTGTCACTGGTAAATGTGCGACTCTGGGAACTTGCAACCAGTGTGTTCGCGCATTCCTGTGTTCTTTTAATACCTCTGCTTTGAAAACTAGATATCCACCCTTGGTAAGTGCTGAGAATACAGGCCCAGGGAAGTCAGGCCAAACCCTCCCATCATGTAGCTTTTCTCTTTGGGAGAAGGCAAATGTACACTGCAAGTCGAATCTTGTGGACTTGTACTGACCCACCTACAAAATAAGTAAAGGAGAGAGCTTATTTTCTATATCAAAAGCATCTCCTGAGGCTTAAAAAACACATAAGGATAAAATGGTAACACATTATGCAGACAGTTGGGATATGGGAAGAGGAACATAAATTTGTGAAGTCCCTGCTATACGCCAGTAGCTGTGAGCTATGTTTTACTGATGTTATCTTATTCCATGCAATAATGCTATGAGCTGAGCTTTATTATGCCATTTTGCAGACAGATAAATTGAAGTGTGCAAAAGGCAACAAGAGGGTCATAATATGCGCAGTTAGTGTGTGTCGAGAGCATTCCTCATGCCAGGAACTGGCTCTCTAAGATGCTAGGCCCCATGAGCTGAGCCAGACTCTGCTTTCTGCTGCTACTAGAAGGGAAGAGGAACAGTGAAGAAGGTACAGGTGTGATGACTACCCTCTAAGGAGTAAGACGCTGGAAGGCTTTAAGAGGTAAACTCCCCTCCCATGAGGGTTAGGGAAGTCCTCTTGAGAGATCTGATGGAGAAATTGGCATTAGCAAGATAAGGAGAGGAGGGTGCTCAGGGTGGAGAGTGGGGCACAGAGCCCAGGGAGGAGAGGAGGGAGACCAGAGGTGGCCCAGGGCACCATGATCCATGCACAGGCCACCTGACAGATTTGGATTTGCCGGCAGGGGGATGAGGAGTCTCTGAAATAGCTAAGCACGAAAGTGATTTGATCACTTTAGAAAGAGTGCTTTGGAGAAAGGAGAAGGGGAAAGGGGGGGAAAAGACCCGCCAATGAGAATCGCAATCCAGCCTTCTTGGTGGGAGGTAATGCTGGGAATGAGGACGGGAACGAAGGCAGTGGAAAGATAGCAAGAAGCGGGGAACTTTCTGTAGGAATCCGGACACTTCCCAGGTGTGTGCCGTGCAGATACGAGGGTCTGGTAGTGCCATTGGCTGACCGCACGAGGAGGCGGGGGTGCTGCCCACTTTCCAGCCATGCCGGAGCAGGTTGAAGTCCCGTGAGAAAGATGGGGAGTAGCCTGTGGGAAACAAGAAGGCAAGTTATGGAATCACAGAGGAACAGGATGCTGGCAGGAGCTCTCTGGACGAAGTGAGCTGAAGCCCAGGTGGAAGGCAGGAGGGAAGAGAAGGGAGAGGTGGGAAACAGAGAGGACTGGCTGGCCTCATTCACTCCGGAAGGTAACCCAGTGGCCAAGGAGGTCGGGTCCCAGCCTGTGGCAGTGAACCGAGTCCTCTCCCAGGACAGCACCATCTCTTCCTCTGAGGATGCTGATGCTCGTGGCCTGAGTACCAGCTTCTGTCACCAGGGGGAGAGGAGAGCTCAGATTCAGAGCCCCCTCTTGAGAAATCACCAGGATCGGTCCACCTCAGGGCACCGAGTGAAAATGGCAGGTGGATTTGGTTTTATAAAGGTTTTCTTTTTCCCAAAAGTTATTTTTCCCCAGGAAGGAACTGAGTGTGTGTGAGGTACCCTTTGAGTCCCCCGTTTCTGAAAACATCAATCCTCAGTTCATCCCTTTATCAGGGGCTATGATAGGCACCTTTAAAGGCAGGCATCCTCCCCCTTCCCCCACCTCCCACCCGTTGTCAGAGTGTCTTTGGTGGCTAGAATCCCCAGTCTGAACAAATAGTGCTCTGCAGGCTGTCATCTTTATTGTTTTTCTCTGGGATGTATCCAGCTCCAGGCCAACTGTGCCAGACTTTGTCCCCATAAGGACCACAGCAAGTGAATAGGGCCCACTAATTGAGGGCCTCCTTTGTCCTGGCTTTCTGATCTCTCTCCACCCAAGCCAGTGGCATTTTGCTTGTGCACTTCTCCCTGAGTGACACATTAGCTCTTTTGAGATTCCAATGCCTGATTCCATCAGCCATCCAGAGCCTGTGTACTTCGGAAAGCCGGTGGGAAATTCAGCAGTCTTCTAAAGATATAGATTACCTGCACATCTGTCAGGGTTTAGTTAAACATGACTGACTAATTTATCCTGCAGTGTGAGACGGGGATTCATTTCCTTTGCAAGTTGACTTGGCAATTTTCTCTGCTCAGAGAACATTTAGAATAGATGGTGTGCATGGCAATTGAGAAGAAATAGATGCTATTAATTTTCCATTTTCAAATGTGAGATTGACTCTAGAGCCCACATCCCACTCCCATTGGGGAAAACAGACCACATCCTCTCCCAATACGAGCTGCTTGGCATCTGAAGAGTCATGAAAGTGAGGGCTCCTTCCCGAGCTTCCGAGTTGGGGCTGTCAGCGTGTCCCTGTGGACCTGCTCCTGAGGCAAACCCGTGAGTCACAGCCCCCTCCTGGCTGTGTGTGTGGCTTAGCACGAGATGCTGGTTCCCGGCTTGAGCGGGCATGGGATCTTCTTCCTCAGCCCATCTTTATACACCAAAGGGTGGGGGAGCACCTGGGTGGTGCAGTCCGTTGAGCAGTTGAGCATCTGCCTCTTGGTTTCGGCTCAGGTCATGAGCTCAGGGTCATGAGATCTAGATCTCTCTCCCTCTCTCGAAAATAAAAAACTAAAAAACACCAAAGGGAAGCAGTAGAGATACCAGATATCAGGATATCATGGTGAACCTCTAAAAAGTTGGAAATCCCAAAAGGATAGCTGATGTCATCCGATATTATCCGGCACTTGGGAGACACTCTGTACCTGTGCTGTCTGCCATGGTGTCCCCAGCCACGTGTGACTGTTCAGTGGGGTGGGTGTGACCGGAAAACTGTATTTTAACTTTTTTTTTAACTTATTTAAATTATTGTTAATATAAATAGGCACATCTGGCTAATGGCAGCTGTGCTAGATAGTACAGGTATCCATTTTCCCCAGTGTGTTATGTGGACAAAGCCAGTTTTGTTGAGGTGCATTTGTCTTACTGGTTTTCTGAATGCTGTGAGAAATTCTCTGAGCTTACCTATAAACCGTCCATTAAATCATGGCTGGCACATGCCGAGTAATTGTTACGTACCATGTGCTTTGTAAGCCCTTTACATACTTGGTCGAATTCATGGTCATGTAGTGGTATCCTGGGTTTGGAGCTGAGGACACTGAGGCGCTGAGAAGTTGGGGCTTGTTGGGGTCACCCAGCCAGGCAGTAGTAAAGCTGGGATTCATTCCAGGCACTGTGAGCCCAGAGCTCTTATGCTGTGCTGCGTCTAAAGACAGTTCTTGGTGCCATTTCCTGGCTGGTGTTTTAAGATTGAGTCATGTCCTGGTTGTTGAAAGCAAGGCTAAGTATCTTGAGGTCCTTAATAGCGTGAGTGCAAATAATGCATACACTCCATGCCTGGCCCAGTGTAGATCTGGATCCTGGCTGGAATGAGGACAGCGATTGGGAGAGCACGAAGACTCCACAGACCCAGGCTGGGTCTGCCCACCCCCCGCAGTGGAGAGTCAGGAAGACCTTTCTACCCGAGGTCTGGGAAGTTTGGCTCTATTCTCCATCAAGCCCCAAACTCCAGGCTAAGGAAAGATGGGCTTTTCTTAAAAGCAGACATGGCCTTTCTCAAGAAACAAGAAAGGTCTCAAATACACAATCTAACCCTACACCTAAAGGAGCTGGAGAAAGAACAGCAAATAAAGCCTAAACCCAGCAGGAGAAGAGAAATAATAAAGATCAGAGCAGAAATCAATGAACTAGAAACCAAAAGAACAGTAGAACAGATCAACGAAACTAGGAGCTGGTTCTTTGAAAGAATTAACAAGATTGATAAACCCCTGGCCCGACTTATCCAAAAGAAAAGAGAAATGACCCAAATCAACAAAATCATGAATGAAAGAGGAGAGATCACAACCAACACCAAAGAAATACAAACAATTATAAGAACATATTATGAGCAACTCTGTGCCAGCAAATTAGATAACCTGGAAGAAATGGGTGCATTCCTAGAGATGTATCAACTACGAAAACTGAACCAGGAAGAAATAGAAAACCTGAACAGACCTATAACCACTAAGGAAATTGAAGCAGTCATCAAAAATCTCCCAAGAAACAAAAGCCCAGGGCCAGATGGCTTCCCAGGGGAATTCTATCACACATTTAAAGAAGAATTAATACCTATTCTCCTGAAACTGTTCCAAAAAGTAGAAATGGAAGGAAAACTTCCAAATTCATTTTATGAGGCCACCATTACCTTGATCCCAAAACCAGACAAAGATCCCATCAAAAAGGAGAATTACAGACCAATATCCTTGATGAACATGGATGCAAAAATTCTCACCAAAATACTAGCCAATAGGATCCAACAGTACATTAAAAGGAATATTCACCACGACCAAGTGGGATTTATCCCTGGGCTGCAAGGCTGGTTCAACATCCGCAAATCAATCAACGTGATACAATACATTAACAAAAGAAAGAACAAGAATCATGATCCTCTCAATAGATGCAGAAAAAGCATTTGACAAAGTACAGCATCCTTTCTTGATCAAAACTCTTCAGAGTATAGGGATAGAGGGTACATACCTCAATATCATAAAAGCCCTCTACGAAAAACCTACAGCGAATATCATTCTCAATGGGGAAAAGCTGAGAGCTTTTCCCCTAAGGTCAGGAACGCGGCAGGGATGTCCACTATCACCACTGCTATTCAACATAGTATTAGAAGTCCTAGCCACAGCAGTCAGACAACAAAAAGAAATCAAAGGCATCCAAATCGGCAAAGAGGAAGTCAAACTCTCACTCTTTGCAGATGATATGATACTTTATGTGGAAAACCCAAAAGACTCCACCCCAAAACTGCTAGAACTCATACAGGAATTCAGTCAAGTAGCAGGCTATAAAATCAATGCACAGAAATCAGTGACATTCCTATACACCAACAACAAGACAGAAGAGAGAGAAATCAAGGAGTCGATCCCATTCACAATTGCACCCAAAACCATAAGATACCTAGGAATAAATTTAACCAAAGAGGCAAAGGATCTGTACTCAGAAAACTATAAAATACTCATGAAAGAAATTGAAGAAGACACAAAGAAATGGAAAAACGTTCCATGCTCATGGACTGGGAGAACCAACATTGTGAAGATGTCAATGCTACCTAGAGCAATCTACACATTCAATGCAATCCCCATCAAAATACCATCCACTTTTTTCAAAGAAATGGAACAAATAATCCTAAAATTTGTATGGAACCAGAAGAGACCCCGAATAGCCAGAGGAATCTTGAAAAAGAAAAGCAAAGCTGGCGGCATCACAATTCCAGACTTCCAGCTCTATTACAAAGCTGTCATCATCGGGACGCCTGGGTGGCTCAGTCGGTTAAGCGGCTGCCTTCGGCCTGGGTCATGATCCCAGGATCCTGGGATCGAGTCCCACATCGGGCTCCTTGCTCAGCAGGGAGCCTGCTTCTCCCTCTCTCTCCCTCTGCTTGTGCTCTCTCTGTCAAATAAAATAAAATCTTAAAAAAAAAAACAAAAAAAACCAAAAAAGCTGTCATCATCAAGACAGTATGGTACTGGCACAAAAACAGACACATAGATCAATGGAACAGAATAGAGAGCCCAGAAATGGACTCTCAACTCTATGGTCAACTTATCTTTGACAAAGCAGGAAAGAATGTCCAGTGGAAAAAAGTCTCTTCAACAAATGGTGTTGGGAAAATTGGACAGCCACATGCAGAAGAATGAAACTGGACCATTTCCTTACACCACACACAAAAATAGACTCCAAATGGTTGAAAGACCTAAACGTGAGACAGGAGTCCATCCAAATCCTAAAGGAGAACACAGGTAGCAACCTCTTCGACCTCAGCCACAGCAACTTCTTCCTAGAAACATCGCCAAAAGCAAGGGAAGCCAGGGCAAAAATGAACTATTGGGATTTCATCAAGATAAAAAGCTTTTGCACAGCAAAAGAAACAGTCCACAAAACCAAAAGACAACCGACAGAATGGGAGAAAATATTTGCAAATGACATATCAGATAAAGGGCTAGTATCCAAAATCTATAAAGAACTTCTCAAACTCAACACCCAAAGAACAAATAATCCAATCAAGAAATGGGCAGAAGACATGAACAGACATTTTTCCAAAGAAGACATCCAAATGGCCAACAGGCACATGAAAAAGTGCTCCACATCGCTCGGCATCAGGGAAATCCAAATCAAAACCTCCATGAGATACCACCTCACACCCGTCAGAATGGCTAAAATTAACAAGTCAGGGAACAACAGATGTTGGCGGGGATGTGGAGAAAGGGGAACCCTCCTACACTGTTGGTGGGAATGCAAGCTGGTGCAGCCACTCTGGAAAACAGTATGGAGGTTCCTCAAACAGTTGAAATTAGAGCTACCATTCGATCCAGCAATTGCACTACTGGGTATTTACCCCAAAGATACAAATGTAGGGATCCGAAGGGGTACGTGCACCCCAATGTTTATAGCAGCAATGTCCACAATAGCCAAACTGTGGAAAGAGCCAAGATGTCCATCGACAGATGAATGGATAAAGAAGAGGTGGTATATATACACAATGGAATATTATGCAGCCATCAAGAGGAATGAGGTCTTGCCATTTGCAACGACGTGGATGGAACTGGAGGGTGTTATGCTGAGTGAAATAAGTCAATCAGAGAAAGACATGTATCACATGACCTCACTGATATGAGGAATTCTTCATCTCAGGAAACAAACTGAGTGTTACTGGAGTGGTTGGGGGTGGGAGGGATGGGGTGGCTGGGTGATAGACATTGGGGAGGGTATGTGCTACGGTGAGCGCTGTGAATTGTGCAAGACTGTTGAATCACAGATCTGTACTTCTGAAACAAATAACGCAACATATTTTAAGAAAAAAGAAAAAGAAGATAGCAGGAGAGGAAGAATGAAGGGGAGTAAGTCAGAGGGGGAGACGAACCATGAGAGACGATGGACTCTGAAAAACAAACTGAGGTTTCTAGAGGGGAGGGGGGTGGGGGATGGGTTAGCCTGGTGATGGGTATTAAAGAGGGCACATTCTGCATGGAGCACTGGGTGTTATGCACAAACAATGAATCATGGAACACTACACCAAAACAAATGATGTAATATATGGTGATTAACATAACAATAAAAAAATTAAAAGAGAAAGCAGACATGGGTTGTAAAAATGAGGGGGAAGATCTGTATGATACTATTCTCTTCTTTGGGAGGCAGACGGGGGCTTATGCCTTCAGTTCAGTGAGAGTGTGCATTGATTAAAGGCTGGACTGAAGTTTTGGCAAGACTGTCTACTCATTCATCCTTGCCCCCATGCCTTTCAGTAAAGAGCCTGATGCTGGCAGTCTCTCTAGACCAGTAGAGTCCAGCCTTAATCTATATCCCATCAGCTCCATTAGATATTTAGAACTTGGCTCTGCATTATAATGGTGTTTTGCTTGACTTCTATGCTGCCTGTCTCCTGTAGCTTTAGAATTTGGGAAAAGCAACGGTTGTGGGTTTGTGTCTTTGTCCCTTCTTATTGGGATTTTGGCCCCTTGGGTTTCCAATTTCTTACCCTCCAGATGCTAAAGGCTAGTTTTTCTTCCTGTTAAAAGTGGGCCACTGCCTGGACCCTTCATCAGGATTGTCTATACCCAGAATTAGGGTGATATCTGGAAGCAAGGCTAAATCAGCTCCTTTTTCCACACCATTGTACCTCCTTTGGGGATTTTCCCCCTCAAGCCCTTCGTCAGCACCCTAGGAGACCTTCACAGAGTGTGCACCCCCCTACCCATCCACCCCATTTAGGTTTTCTTCTTGTTCTCAGAAGGAGTATTCCTTGGCCCCAGTTCCTACCATGTACCCTAAAAGATGAGCCTCATAGTTAGAGATGGGCTGCGTGCAAATAGAAAGGACTCTTGGATGAAGGTGGCATCCATCTGTCTATAGGGGAAAGTCAAGTCTCTCTGCCAAAAGGCCAACAGAATAGGTGATGTGCACAAATTCCGACATTGGGCTAAAACCAAATTGATAGTCTGTTGTTACTGGGATCTCTTGGTGTTCCAGGCAGCCTCTCACTAAGGACATTTGCTCTTCCTGAGTGTTAATCTCTTGGCATGAGTTTAGTGGAAAATGTCATCTCTGGCCAACTGCAGTAGCAAGTTCTATCGGGTTAGCAAGAGGGATCTGTTAGTCTTTGGAGGCCAGTGCACGACTCTGAGAGTTGGCATTGGTTTTAACAGCTCAGAGGCAGTCCAGATTCAGTATTGAGCAATGCTGCTTTACCCCAGGAGTCCAGGCTTTCTGTCGTGCTCCTTACCTGCGATTGCAGCATCTTTGGGCTGTTTTCCAAGTGGGGATAAGGCACTGCATCATAGTTGGAGAGGGAAGTTTGTTTTGAGCATGGGTTTGTGGATGGCATTGCATATTGAGGGCAGAGAGCTAAGAAGAAGAGAAAGTCCGTGGACTCACACTGTTTGTTTCCTTTGCTTTTCGGCAGCCTGCACAGATAAGGAGTTGAGGAACCTTGCGTCCCGGCTGAAAGACTGGTTTGGAGCCCTTCATGAGGATGCCAACAGGGTCATCAAGCCCACCAGCTCTGACGCAGCTCCAGGCAGTAAGACCACTTTATTCTCACTAATTGATTTCATTTTATGTACCACATTTCCGTAGTGACTAGACACTGCTGATTTAACAGTAGCCCTTTGGGGTAATCAAAGAAACACTATGTTAAATGCACACGCCGACTTAAAATATTTTGATTCCCACCCCCTCGTCCATATAACAACTTAATTTTTTAAAGTCTGGCCATAGAACTATCCTATGTCTAGTATAGAGACTTTGGAAAGTACAAAAACTATTTAAAAATTCACCGTTTTAACAACTGTAAGCGTGTTGTGGCATTTACTTGCATTTTTTTCCTTGCCATACAGGGGGGAAAAAAAAATCTATGTGTCTTTGTATGTACATACAACACACACTTCACAGGTTGTCTTATGACCTTTTAGCACTCAAGCAACATACTTTGACCTTCTATGTTGTTGAGTAGTATTGCACTTTGTAGTAGCTACATAGGATCTCAAGTAATAGAATTTATGTAATTAGGCCTCTATTTTGGAGCGTTGAAGTCATTCCTAATGTTCAGCTTTCATAAGCAACTCTGTACCACATATCTTCAATAATGTATCCCCCCCTCCATCAGTGCATTAGCAGAGCCCGTATTCAGAGCTTCTTCATAAGCTAAAGAGAAAACTCAGAGTGGGTGAGCATTTGTGTACCTTGATGGACTCTCTCATTGAACTCAAAGGCGATTAGGGGTAGGCTTCTCCACGCTGTGGCCCAGTGGCTCAGAATGTCCTACCCAATAACACAGTTGTTGAAACATAGGGAGTTTTGCAACTGTTAAGGTTCCAGAGCTTAACCACCCTCTGGTCTTTGGCCACAGTAAGAACAGTCGCCTTAATTTTGGGTTATTCTTTGTGGCTTGTAGCTATAGAGACTGGTAGAGATTATTGATCTAGGGGACAATTCTTGTACTAGTTTGGATCTTATAGTTTAAGGGAAAGATAATGTTTGCTTCTCAGGATCTAAGTATCCAAAGAGTGGTTTCAGGTGGGTGAGTCTGTGGGAAAGAAGAAGGAAGATAGTTCTTCTTCCAGTCCTGCTGGAGGCTTCCTTGGGAGTTTGTGGACAATTAATTCACAGATGGTCTAGAGGAACTTTTCCCTGGGATCCTCTAGGAGCAGCCCAGCCCTCAGGCTTTCTGAACAACCCTTCAAGGAAGAGCAGATTGATATGCAGAGAGCTTCTCCTTGCAGCCTCCAGTCCCATGAGACTCCTTCTGCAGGCAGCTGGGGAGCTAGCAAACGACTTGCCTTTGGGCCAGAAGCAGATTGAGTCCCCAAAGAGGCTTTTAGGTTTGATGTCCCGAAGCAATTGCAGTGAAGGGAATATAAAGGAACAAGGCTTGGTTAGCCTACAAGACCACAGGAGGGAGAGTTGTTTTTATCAGTTCAGGCGTCGTGAAGAGGAAACCATGGAACCTTACAAGTCCACATGCTTGGGGCCACCTAGAAGGGCTGTTCTCTCCCCCTCCTCCACCTCTAGATACCGGATGCAGGTGCTGCCTTTTCTCTAGAACCTTCCAAATGGGTGTTGGGGAGGTGGGGCCTTGACCTTTAGACTACTGCCCAACCAGCTTGGCACTTTTCTTTGGTGGTCAGTGAGCCGGAAGCTTCTCTTGGCCATGTATTAAAATGTTAATATCCTGTAAAATTGATGCTTATTACATAAAATAGTCTATATAAAACTGTGGAGCCATTTCGTGTCAGCGTAAATGATCTTGCTTTACTCAGCAGCCCCTAAGGACATCCCCATCGTAGAGATGGTACAATCATGACCTTCAAAGAAGAGGCCCTATTATGTCTCCTAGTCTCTCTTGAGAAGGGGGATGTTTTCTAAGACATGTTATAAGGTGTCAATGGGAATACATTTAAAAGCTGATTTTTATGTTTGAAGGGCCAAACTCTGCAGCAGGTAGAGAACTTCTCTCAACACGTGCTTTTACTGAGCACTTATTACCTGCCTGCACTGGTAGAGGCTACTCAACGCATTCTGTGCCCTCAAGTTGCTTAGCATCTGATGAACATGAACTGACAGTAAGGGGAAGCAGAGGTTCAGGAAGAGCTCAGAGGTGGAGGTGCTATACTTACTTCCCCGGTTTCTGGACAGTAAAGACCCTTTGTAGAAAACCAAGGCTTTTAAAAGGGTGGGTGCCCTTTGCTGTGTCTCACATCTTCCAAGCAGGGGTTGGTGATGCACACAGCAACCCGCTGAGCAGGGAGTGGGCAGTCAACCCCATCAGGGCCTCAGATGTGGCTGCTGTATCCCCGCTTGCACTGCCTATCCTCAAGCATGGTCCCTAAGCCAACTGGATGTCCTCAAGGTAAGAGGATCACGTGAGGCACAGGCAGCCCCGGGAGAAAAGGGATTGAGAATGTAGACTCAGGGCTGGGCCACCTGCCTTAGGAGCCTGGGTCCACAATTATAGGATCTTGAACAAGTCACTTAAGCCTTGAGTTTTTTTTTTTTGTTTTTTTTTTTGTTGTTCCCTTCTGTAAAGTAGAAGGCATAGAGCATTTTAGAGGACTCTTTAGAAGAATTCAGTGAGATAATTAAAAATAAGGTGCTTAGAGGACTACCTTAAATAACAGAAAAATGAACTTTTACAGTAATTTTCCTGGGAAAATAAAACCACTTCTACAAATTCAACTTATGGAACAATTTGAAATTGCATAGTGCTTTTGATTCTGAAAGAAAGACCAATTTTAGATTTGGGGCAGGCCTTCTCTGGGGGTTGTCTACAGTAGACTCAATATCCTGAGTGTTAAGCAAAGTGTTATTATTCTAGTGCGTACAGTTCCATTGTGGAAACAAATAATTCTTTAAGAAAACTACCCCTCCTCCCCCAGGGAAATAAGAAAGAAATTATTGTCTGAGTCAATTTGGATTCCATATCATGTATCTCTTGAGGGGACTGCAGAAAAGAAGAATGGGGAACAGAGGCAGGTACCTGGCTTGTTTTCCCATTAAGGTTCAGACAGCTGGGATTTAACAGTCCTTTGGGACATAATCAGTGCTTCTGGATTGTGCTATATAGTTTCATTTCACTGCCATCTTTTTTTACAATAGTTTCTTTTGGTGTTTCGGGTATTTTTCCCTAAACATAAAAGTGTAGCTTGCAGAATCACAAGTTTTTCCTTTTACTCACCATGTTTGTACTCTTCCTTTTGGGCATACCCTGTTTTAAGCAAGTCTGGTAAATGAAAACTCGTATTTACATCCCAGATAAATTAGTGTTGGGGAGTTTGTCCCTTTGGGACATACTTTTCTCAAACGCTGATTTCTGTTTAAGAGCATTTTAAATTATTTTATTTAACTCCCCTCCAACAATAGTATCTTCTAGTAGGGTGCCCCTGAGACTGACCCTTGGAGGGAACATGCCTCAGGAGGGGAGAGGGAGGGGTGTGGGCCCTGGGCCTCGTCTTGGGTGGGGCCAGACCAGGCTTGGTGGCCACTGAGATGCACCCTTTTCTCTGCAGGATTTGACACCAGCATCCTGCCCATCTGCAAGGACTCCCTGGGCTGGATGTTCAACAAGTTGGACATGAACTATGACCTCCTGCTTGACCACTCAGAGATCAATGCCATCTACCTGGATAAGTATGAGCCCTGTATCAAGCCTCTCTTCAACTCCTGTGACTCCTTCAAGGATGGCAAGCTCTCCAACAACGAATGGTGCTACTGCTTCCAGAAGCCTGGAGGTGAGGCAGGGGAAGGTGGGGGGTCCTGCAACTCAGGGCAGCCACCCTGGGTGCCAAAGGCCTGCGTATCACATACTAGAGAGGCAGGTGGAGGTCGGTAGGCCAAAGGACACAGCTAGAGAATAAAGCAGTCAGCTGACAGAATGGCAGATGCAAAGGCTCTTTTCTTCTCATTTATTTTATTTTTATCATTGTATATTAGAAAATCCAAAAGCATATTGAAAGGGCCCATTACCTCGCTCCTCCTTGGGGAAAATCCCTTAACCATCTCGTGCCTCAGCTTTTACATCTGTAAAAGGGGTGTAGAAACCTTTGCTACATCATTGCCAACGTCCCTGTGAGATCCTTTCTGTGAGAAGTACTGTACAAATGGACAAATACCGTAATGCCCCTCGTCACATGAATTCTCCATGTTCCCCTTAGAGAAAGCCTCTTCTCAGCTTCTCTGGGGTAAATATGGGTTTATGCTGAATCTCCTAGGCAAGAATATTTTGGTTATAAACTCCAGCTCACTTAAGAAACAGACGACATTTGAGGAGGGGGAGTATGTGGAAAGAATACAGGAGCATCTCATGTCATGGCAAGTCAGACAAGAGAGTTGCCTGCAGCCTCTCGGGAATCCAGAGGCAGGAGCTCTGAGTCTCCAGGAGGGGCCACATGGTCTGAGTTTCCTTCTTCTGTCTTAGCTTGCAGGGCTTGTGCGCCCAAGTGTGGCGATTCACAGCTAGTTGGACTAGCAGAGAGTGGCTTGTATCTGAATTCCAGTCCCACATCCCAAAGCTGGCTCAGCAGGAGTCAGGGATCATGGATAATCTACTCCGAGCATGGCTAGGAGAACCCAGGAACAGAAGATGGCTACGAATATTAGTTTTAAAAAATTATGTGTGTGTCTGTGCCTTCCATGCGCTCAGAGTCACCGTACACACAGCAGAAAATGTAGGCATTGCAAAAGGGCATCCAGTGTCAAGTACATGTTATCTGTTGGTAGGACTACAAGATACATTCCTAAAAGCAGAATCACTGGTTGTAGGGCATGTGCATTTTTAATGTAAGTATTATTTCCAATTTGCCTTCCAAAATGGTTGTACTAATTTTTACTCTTACCAAGAATACCTGGTTCTCTGTGGTGTCATTTTTGGTGTGTTTTTAGGAATTTTCCCTAAGTGGAGGATATTAGTACTGTTCTGGTCACGTGTATTGCAAATATTTTTTTCCCCAACTTTGACTTGGTGCATTTTTGCTAGGAAGAAATTTTTCAATTTAGTAATGTAAAGTTTCTCCATCTTTTATGGTTTTTCAGAAGCCATAGGGCTTACATTAAGCTTAGAAAGGTATTTTGTACCATGAAATACGAACGCAATTCTCTTGTGTTTGTGTTTTCATCAGTACCTTTTGGTTGGTTGGTTGGTTGTCTGTTGAAATCTTGTATCACTTTAGATTTTTTCCGTGTGTGTGGTCAGGTGGGGTCCCAGGCCCTACCCCCACCCCTGGAGAGGGTTGTTCAGTTACGTTTCTGTCGTTTATTGACTAACCCATCCTCCTCCTCTAATTTGAATGCTTCCTCTATTGTATATAAGATTTCTTCATCTATATCTGTCTATTCCTACATCTAGGGGGGCCCTCCTCTCCTGCCACTGATCTTTCAGAATTTTCCTGGATATTCTTATGCTTTTTGTTACACGTCTTACTAATCTAGAGAGAATTGATAGCTATGTAATATTGAATCCTTTGATTCTAGAACAGCATCTGTTAACCAACAGAGTTACCTTTTTAAGTTTTGTTCCCACAGATACTATACTTCCCTTGTATTTATCCTCCTTGTAAACGAAATTGATTTTTTTTTCCCATTATATTTCTTTGCTGGTGGTTGTTTCAGGATTCATTTTGTTCACAGGCACCTTACTAAATTCTCCTTTTGTTTGTAATAATTATTCTGGTTGGTTTCCTTTGATTTTGTAGGTGTGCAATTGTATCCTCTGCAAAGTAATCATGTTTTTCTTTTTCTGTTTTTATATCTCATCTCTTTTCCCATCCTCTCAGCTGGTACTTCCAAATTAGTGTTGAATAATAGCCATGTTCTTATCTTAATAGAAATACTTGGAGTGATCCAGTACTGAGGATTAAGATGGCTTTGGGCTTGAGTCCATATAATCTCCTGTGACTGTAGCCAGGGTTCAGGCTTAACCTACGTAAGCAAAGCCTCAGTGCTCACGCCTCCCTCCGAGGCGTGAACGCCGGGACCCCGAGGGTGAGGCTTACCGCCTTTACTAAAGGACAGAGGTGGTCACCGCACCATGTGGCTTCCCTGGGTGGGCCATCCTTTGAGCAACGGCTGAGGGAGGCCAGAACCCCCTCGAATGGCACATGATGGCATCTAGGTAGGAGAAGTTGGGCCAAGTACAGAGTCATTGTGGTGTAGTTCTTTCTTATTTTGCGCGTTTCCCTCTTTTTCTTAAGTAAGCGTCTTTATAATTTTGTTGGGTTCCCACCACCTCCCTCCCTGACCCAGAACCAGTTCTGGGAATTCTGCGTGCTCTCCACATTTCTTCATTATTTCCTGTTGATTAATGTGTGTATTCAAGGCTAAAATTTTTTCTGAGGCACTCGTTTAGCTATAGACCATAGGTATTCCATACGTGGTATTGTTACTAGGATAAATGTGTAGATATTCTCCAGTTAAGGCTCTGAGTGCCTCTTAGGCCCCAGAAAATTTTGAGAGCATATTTTTATAATTTTACGTGTGGTAGGATTATGTTATTTTTCTTTAGTTTTTAGAACTTTTTTTCAAAAATTCTCACTGGAATTCTATTCCTTGAAATAACACTTGAATATTTGTAAATATTGCTGTATGCTTTTTTCAATACAGAACCAAAGATGCTAAGTATAAACGTCTTAGAGCTGGAGTTTCTTATACTGCTATCTTTAAATACGATGCTCCTAGCACTCGGTTTAACTATACAGTAATGGGAACCCATGCCAATTCTTTTCCCTTTGGAAGACATGAATTTCCTTGGACATGTCTTGGTTTGGCTCAGTCTGTATGTAACCGTTTTCCCGGGGATATGTCATGCATCTTTAAGCTGTGGAATTAAAACTCTGGTTCCATTTGATTAGTCTTCCCATGGGAGTATCAGTACCATGGATGTTACACCTGACTTCTGCTGCTTCAGAAACAAACTTCCTTTGTCCTTATCTGCATTGGTCTCTGGTCTCACAGAGTGTCTTTTTCACAGGCATCCTTGACTACTTAGAGGAGTCTTCGGTAACGCTTGTCTCTGCTCAGCAGCCAACATTTTTTTCTGTTAGAATTCTTAACCTGGCGTTTGGTCTCGCTCTTGATTGTTTTTCTTGCAGCACCTTCTAGTAGGTCTCAGCCTGATTCATGTTTCCTTGCTGAAAGAGAAGTAGAATTTTTACAATTACCGTGGGACATTTTGAGGAACGTGTGAATGCAGGTGACTTGTGCTGTCTTGGAATAGTCTTCCAAATGCCTATGGTTTCACACAAAAAGGACCCTTTCCATTTGCAAAGGAGGAATGATGGTACCTACTTTGTGGGGTTGTTGTAAATTCTGGAACATTTTCTGGTACGTGTGTCCTAGTAAATGCTACCTTTAATCGTCAAAGATGGAATTAGTTTCCCCTTTTCCTTGCTTGTTTTCAGTTGGCGTCTTTCTCCTATACTCAGAAGGCACCTTAAACCCAGAAGTGAACAAAATTTGTTAGCTTCTCTCAAGGAACAAGCAGCAAGACAGGGTACAGGGTAACAGATGTAAAAAGGTACTTGGGTATTTACTACAGGCCCCAACGTTGCTTGGACAGAAGTAGTGTAAGGCCCTTGAGCACATAGCAGAGCCTCCCCCAGCCACAGGACGTGCACAGCCAACTCATGGTAACACTCAAGACGGGTGAGGCCATCGTGCTTTAAGCTCAGAATGGACTAAGTTCTCGGGAGACAGGAGAACCACACACTCCTATCTGCCCTACTTAGCTCTGTGGCTCCCACTGTATCAGTCCTTCACCACAAAGGTGTTTTATAACTGGGGACTTGGAGAACATGTTTCAGACATGTACCTATTTACTGAGAGAGAGACTTGCCCCAAGCATTCAGCTGTGAGGTGGCAGAGCTGAGAGTTAAGGTTTCCCTTTTCTCCATTCACTGCTTCTCTACGTATCTCAGATAGCTTCATAGTTGTCCCTTGAGGCATGTGTTGTACTTTCCTGGGGTAGTGAGCCCAAAGGTCTAATCCTCTCTGTCTCCTGCAGCAAGACCTGGGGTACATGAAGTATTTGTCACCTTCCCTCTGGTTAGCTGCTCCCGTGTGGGCATTCAGAACATTTAACCACTAGGAATCTTTGGTCCTGGTTCTCAGCTGATTAAAATGTCTATTACCAGATCACCTGGTTGGCACCTAGCATTTGCTTCCATTGAGGGTGGGCAGAAAAATTAGTATACAATGCCAGTAGCCCCCAAATACTATTTAAGTACCTCACAGTGTAAGATTTTTTTTTTTTTAGTAACACTAATGGCCTGAATTTGTTTTGCTGTATAACAGCAGCATATGGAGTAATTGCAGTCCCAGGTGTGTCATTGTGTACATTTCACGTCACGAGTGAAGCCAATCATTAGAGATTATGCCCCGCAGCATCTGGAAACTGACTTTCATAAATTATTTTTTAGGTCTCCCTTGCCAGAATGAAATGAACAGGATTCAGAAGCTGAGCAAGGGGAAAAGCCTGTTGGGTAAGTACAATTTCTTGTCACTCATTTAAACTAATTAAACCCTCCATGTCTCTTGTAATATTGAGCCACAGCAATGGTTTGTGTTTCCTGAAAGAAACGTGTCGCTTCATCCCCAGACGGCTGGCCAGATGTAATCTGAGGCGAGGGGAGCTGGTTTAGAATCGCTGCCTCCTCCCTTAGCTTGGGACGAGTGGGCGGGGACCCGGCCCCATCGCTACCGCTAATCCCTCCCTTACTTGATCTGGGGAATAATTCAGGAATTTACAGACCAAGTTGTCCATTCGAGGAGGAAGACGGGCTGTACCCTCTTCTGTATTTATAAGCTAGGGTTCAAAGACGTGAGTGTGCTTAAATGCATTTCTGGGTTTCATGTCCATAATAATCCACAGAGGAAAGCGTAAGGCTGTTTAGACAGTGTACATTTCTCTTGGTCCGAATGAGAACTGTGGTTTTTTTCCCGGCCATGCCAGTCTGTGGCTGAGGCAGAGGTAACCAATGCTGGCTTGTGGACGTGCTCCCTGGCAGCCGCGTGACCTCCAGTGCTCCGGGGACGTCATGGCAGTCCCACTAAGCCATGGCGGAGAGTGCTAACGCTCATTTGTTGGCCGAAGAAGGAGTCTGTGTTGCTTTACTTGCTTTTTAAAAAGAGCGCTGACAGCTGCAATACCGTAATTCAGAATTATTCTTGTTAAGCAGTAAGAAGCAGGTGCCTTGCCTAAGCAGCTTGCCATTTCAGACATGTACCTATTTACTGGCAGAAAATGGGCAAGTTTGCTGTAGACTGTCAAAAGCAGGCAGTCTGTGAACTCTGGCAGGTTCTCCTCCACTGCTTTTTGGGTCACCTCAGCATACCTAGATACTCTTTCTTCTACTTTTGAAAGTTATTCATTGGCTTGCCTCAGATGTTTCACTTCTGATAATGCCCCTATTCAACTCAGAAATGACCTCTGTGGACCCAGGTTCTAAAAAGACACAGGCATCTTTCCCGTATGAAGGCAAACCGGCTGGCTCCCTCCTTCCAAAGATCTTTCCAGTGCAAGGGCTTGTGCTCACTTCTCTGATTTCCCCACGCCGCATTATTTGGGATTTGAGTGATGTACCTAGGGTGCACAGGTATAGAATTAGTATAAATCTATTTTTAAAATTTTATTTTCGTTGGCTATGGATATCTTCTCTTCTGGGTGCTTCATTATTTAATAATGAATAAGACATTTGTAAGGTGTGTAGTCTGAAATAAAATGTCTCATCTCCCATTTTCCCTACCTCACCCGAATGAAGTGCCTATCTGTGTCCTATCCTGAATCCCACCTAGTTTTAAAGCTTACCTTATCACACCTCCCCACCTATGGAGATTACTCTGGCTGACTCATAACAATATCGTTGACCTTCTTGCACATGGGGAAATCTTCTAATAACGTGTTTTCAGGGGCATTTGAATTTAAAAAATAAAGCAAGGAGAAACCACCTCCAATCAGTTATAATTACAGCCCACTTAGGAAAATTGGTAATTCTATTACATTATAGATTTAGAGCAACACCTGCTTCTTACCAACCTGAGGCTAAGCCCAGTATGCATTTTTTTTGTGGTCTATCAAGTGCTATTGTTTTCCAACTGCAGCTCCAGGGGCAGGATCAGTATTTCCTCACCTTTCTCGTAGTTCTTCTCCTTTGCAGACCTTGATTGAGAATCAGAATCTGTTCACAAATCTCTCTGCCTTTTGATCATGGGAATCATCTGGTTTTTTTTCTTTTCTGTCCTCCCGCTGTGCACTGGCACAAGCAGATGTACCTGTCATTTAGGAATGATTTCCTATGGTTAGCTGAGAGAATAGCCTGGTGAGCAGGGTGACGAGGAGTTGTTGCCATAATCAGCAGGATCGGAGGTTAAATCCAGTTCAGAATAGCAAAACCATGGCCTCCCATGCTACACCCTTCCTTCTGGAGTCTATTACTTGAAATAAAATTCGGGAGTAGAAAGCGAGAGAGGCAAGCAAAGACCTTTGGTCGCAGTCAGGAGTATTTTCCCATAGAAGATGAGCACACAATTATGAGACTGAGATACAGAGCTTTCAAGTGTGAGGACAGAGGTGTTCTCAAGCCATACGTCAAGTTTACTAACCCCAGACTTACTAAAATATCACCAAAGAATTTCCTCTATAGAAGAGTTCTATAGCAAGCAAGAATTAAAATTTCAGACTTTTGGGGGCAGTGAGAATAAAAGGTGGGAAGTTTTTCAGGAAGAAAAGAAAACCTAGATTAACTTGAAACCTTATTATCGAATTTCCCCCAGAGAAAGAGGCATAACAAGAATATTGGAACTAGACCATATCGTTGTTAAAACTATAGAAAACTTGATCATTTCGACAAAAATCAGGAAAGGGGGAAAAAGAAGAGCATGTGTATCTGTAATCACAATAAATATGAGACCAATTGTTGCTTTTAGAGGTGAGGCCTTTACACCAAAAAGTTGAAATTAAAAGATACTAAAGACTCCTTTTCATAAAAAGATGACAAAAGCAAATATTTTGTCCTGAATTCTATAAACAAAGAAGGAATAGCATATTGCTGAAATGTTCCTTTTTCTTTCACCATATTAGGGTATGCCTGTAACTTTAAATCAAGAGAGAATTACAGGGAGGAATCGTCATACCTACAATTGTAATTGGACACATAATATACCTCTTGAAACTTAAGTAGACAGAAGAAATGCATAACATGAATAATTAGCATTCATATACTTGTATTCCTATACAGAAACATGGAATGTATTGTCTTTTCAAAGACAACGGAATATTTGCTTTGAATTATGCCACAAAAGAAAACTATACAATCCCCCAAAACCTATCACAGATTAAATTCACTTGCTAAAACACAATTAGAAGCCAAAAATTAGATTATTTACCTGAACCCCATACACGGAGGGGGAAGAATATCAAAAATGAAATAAAAAGTACAAAACATTTAGAAGTAAATGAAAGTTTTGTGTACCAAAATCAGAGGGAAACAAAGTGAAACAATCAAGACTAATGTAGAAAAGCATGAGGTAGGCAACTCTTTGGCAGTAGGAAAAGCTCAAATGCTGTTATGAATTGTAACTTCAGTTATAGGACACTGCTATAAACTTGCGGTTTTCAAATTTCAGCATTAGAATCACTTGGAGGGTTTATTAAAACACAGTTTGCTAGGCCCTTCTCTCAAAGTTTCTGATTCAGCAGATCTGGGGTGGGGCCCACATATTTGCTTTTCTAAGAGGTATGTTTCCAGGTATAAACCAAATTCAGGAGTACATTAAAAGGATCATTTACCATGATCAAATGGGATTTAACCCTGAGATGCAAGGATGATTCAGAATACATCACATTAATAGAATGTGGTATCTGAATAGACGCAGAAAATACATTTGACAAAAGTCAACATCCATTTATGATTTTAAAAAACTCAACACAAATTAGGTATAAAAGGAACAAACCTCAACATAAAGTAAATGCCACATACAACAACCAACATCATACTCAATGGTGAAAGTCTTGATCTTAAAGGAAAAGCTTTCAACCTAAGACAAAGGTACCCACTCTTAATACTCCTATTCAGCATAGTACTAGAAGTCCTAGCCAGTACAGTCAGGCAAGAAGAGAAACAAAAGGCATCCAAGTTGGAAAGAAAGAAGTAAGATTTTGTTTGTAGCTGGTATGTTTTCACCAAGGAAGTGAAAGATCTATACACTGAAAACTATATGACACTGATGAAATAAATCAAAGACAACACAAATAAATTGAAAGGAATCCCATGTTCATGGATCAGAAGAGTTAATATCCATAGTACCCAAAGCAATCTACAAATTAATTGCTATACCTATCAAAAGTCCAACGGAAATTGGTAGAGGTAGAAAGAACAATCCTAAAATTCATACAGAACCACCAAAGACCTCAAATAGCCAGAGCAATCCTGAGAAAGAAGAACAAAGTAGGAGACATCACACTTCCTGATTTCAAGCTATATTATCAAGGTACAGTCATCAAAATGGCATGGTGGCATAAAAACAGAAAGATCAAGGAAACAGAATCAAGAGTCCCATAATAAATTCATGTATATAAGGTCAACTAAGATTTGGTGAGGGAGCCAAGAATACTCACTGGAGAAAAGATAGTCCCCCAAATAAATGGTGCTAGGAAAACTGAATATTTATATATAAAAGATTGAAACTAGATCTCAATTTTTATGAGTGGTATAAGAAAAATTTGAAATGGATTAAAGACTTAAATGTAAGAATGGAAACCATAAAACTCTGAAAACATAGGGAAAAAGCTGGGCCTTGGCAATGATTTTTTGGATTGGTTGAACAGCAAAATTATCAAAATGAAAACCTACAGAATGAGAAAAAAATATTTGCAAACCATATATCTGATAAGGGATCAATATCCAAAATGTATAAAGAATTCACACTTGAACAGCAAAAAAAAAAAAAAAATCGATTTAAAGATGGGTAGAATATCTGAATAGACATTACTTTTTAAAGATTTAAGAGAGAGAAAGAGGAGGGGCAGAGGGAGAGAAACTTCAAGCAGACTCTCTACTTAGCACAAAGCCTGATGCAGACTTGATCTCACCACCCTTGAGATCATGACCTGAGCAGAAATCATGAGTCAGATGCTTAACCAACTGAGCCACCCAAGCACCCTAGAATGGACATTAGTCTAAAGAAAACATACAGATGGCCAATAGGTACAGCAAAAGATGCTCTACATCATTAATCATTAGGGAAATGCAAATCAAAAACACAATGAGATACCACCCCACACCTGTTACAGTGACTATCATCAAAGCAACAATAGACAACAAATGTTCGTTATGTCACAGAGAAAAGGGAAGCCTTGTGTGCTGTTGAAGGGAATGCAAACTGGTACAGCCACTATGAAAAGAGGTATGGAGGTTCATCAGAAAATTTAAAATAGAACTACCATATAATCCAGAGGAGCAAGATGGCAGAAGAGTAGGAGACCTAAATTTCGTCTGGTCCGAGGAATTCATTCTGAACACCTACGAACTCAACAGGGGTTTGAAGAAAAACATAGCAGCAACTCTGAATAGAAAAGCGACCACTTTCTGGAAGGTAGGATGTGCAGAGAAGTGAATCCGAGGCGATATTCGGGAAGATAGACGGCGGGGGAGGGGGCCTCCGTCGGCCGCTTCTGCCAAGTGATAGAGCCGCAGAGCACAAAATCGGAACTTTTAGAAGTCGGCTCCGCTGGGGGGCATGCTCCAGTGGCTAAGCAGGGGTGGAACCCTCGCGGGACAGTGTGGTCTCAGGACCCTCGGGGTCACAGAAAGACCGGGGATGCCTGAGTGTGGCAGAGCTCCCAGGGATCGGAGCAGGGAAGCTGGCTGCAGAGACAGAGCCAAGGCGCGGGCTCTCAGCTCGAGGTTGCCATACACCGTGATCCGCAGCACAGTCGGGCCACTGCTCCTCCAGCAGGGACCGAACAAGCAGCAGATCCGGGGAGACTCCCCTTCCTCCCTGGGAGGAGTGGCACGGGAGCGCACCGCAGGGAGCTGCTGGGTTTGGGGACTCCACACCAAGTCGATTGCCAGAGACAGAAACGCACGGTTGCAGGCCGGGTGAGCACGGAGAGTGGCCGGAGACCAGAGAGACAAGAGTGATTGACTGCTTTTCCCTGGGGGCACACTGAGGAGTGGGGCCCCGAGTTCTCGGCTCCTCCGGGGCAGAGATTGGGAGGTCACCATTTCACTGTGGTCCTCCAAAGCCATAGGGAAAGCTTGCAGGGAACAAAAGCTCCGGGAAGCAAACCCGAGGAGATTATTTAGCCCGGACCAGCAAGGGCAGGGCAATTCCACCTCCAGCAAAGACATTTGAGAATAAGTACAACAGGCCCCTCGCCCAGAAGATCAGCAAGCACAACCAGCCAAGACCAAGTTTACCGATAAATGAGGACAGCAGAACTCCAGTGCTAGGGGAATACTGCACATAGAATTCATGGCTTTTTTCCCCATGATTCTTTAGTCTTTCAAAGCTAATTTTTAAAATTTTCTGTATTTTTTTCTTTTTCTATTTTTTGTGAATTTTTCTTTTCAACCAACATCTTATCAATCCCTTTTTAAAAAAATCTTTTTCAATTTTCATTTTTACAGTCATATTCTATCCCTTCACTGTAGTTACCCCTATTTTTGGTATATATGTTTTTTTCTCTTTAAAATTTTGGGAACCAGTTTCTTCTAACAGACCAAAATATACCCTGAATTTCCAGTGTCTGGCTTTGTTCTAGTCTCCTGCCTGATCACTCCCCCTCCCCCCCTTTTTTAAATTTTTCTTCTTTCTTTTTTCAACCAACTTATCAGTTCTTTATAAAATCTTTTATAATTTTCATCTTCACAGTCATATTCCATCCCTTCATCGTATTTACCCTTATTTTTATACATATATAAGTTTTTCATTCTTTAAAACTTTGGGAGGCAGTTTCTTCTAACAGACCAAAATACGCCCAAAATCTAGTGTGTGGCTCTGATCTATTCACCAGCCTGATCATATTTTTTTTTTCTTTCCCTTTCTTTTCCCCCTGGTTTCAGGTCTCCTCTGATTTGTTTAGTGTATATTTTTCTGGGGTCGTTCTTACCCTTTAGGCATTTTGATCTCTCATTCATCTGTTCTCCTCTGGACAAAATGACAAGACAGAAAACCTCACCTAAAAAAAAAGAACAAGTGGCAGTACCGACTGCCAGGTACCTAATCAATACGGACATTAGTAAGATGTCAGAACTAGAGTTCAGAATGACGATTATAAAGATACTAGCTGGGCTTGAAAAAGGCATGGAAGATACTAGAGAATCCCTTTCTGGAGAAATAAAGAACTAAAATCTAACCAAGTCCAAATCAAAAAGGCAATTAATGAGGTGCAATCAAAAATGGAGGCTCTTAACTGCTAGGATAAATGAGGCAGAAGAGAGAGTTAGTGATATAGAAGACCAAATGATGGAGAATAAAGAAGCTGAGAAAAAGAGAGAGAAACTTCTACTGGATCACGAGGGCAGAAATCAAGAATTAAGTGACACCATAAGACGAAACAGTATTAGAATAACTGGAATCCCAGAAGAAGAAGAAAGAGAGGGAGGGGCAAAAGGTATATTGGAGCAAGTTATAGCAGAGAACTTCCCTAATATGGGGAAGGAAACAGGTATCAAAATCCAGGAGGCACAGAGAACCACCCTCAAGAATCAATAAAAACAGGTCAACCCTCTGACATCTAATAGTAAAACTTATGAGTCTCAGAGACAAAGAGAAAATCCTGAAAGCATCTCAGGACAAGAGATCTGTAACCTACAATGGTAGAAGCATTAGATTGGGAACAGACCTATCCACAGAGACCTGGCAGGCCAAAAGGACTGGCATGATATATTCAGAGCACTAAACAAGAAAAATATGCAGCCAAGAATACTATGTCCAGCTAGGCTGTCACTGAAAATAGAAGGAGAGATAAAAAGCATCCAGGACAAAC
Source organism: Zalophus californianus (assembly GCF_009762305.2). Lineage (NCBI taxonomy): Eukaryota > Metazoa > Chordata > Mammalia > Carnivora > Otariidae > Zalophus > Zalophus californianus. The sequence continues at coordinate 30,132,572 of NC_045599.1, read as the reverse complement.
AAAAACTAAAAGAATTTGCAAACACAAAACCAACCCTACAAGAAATACTGAAAGGGGTCCTCTAAGCAAAGAGGGAGCCTAAAAGTAATATAGACCAGAAAGGAACACAGACAACATACAGTAGCAGTCACCTTACAGGCAATACAGTGGCACTAAATGCATATCTTTCAGTAGTTACCCTGAATGTAAATGGGCTCAATGCCCCAATCAAAAGACACAGGCTATCAGATTGGATAAAAAAAAAGACCCATCGACATGCTGTCTGCAGGAGACTCATTTTAGACCCAAAGACACCCCCAGATTGAAAGTGAGGGGGTGGAAAACCATTTGCCATGCTAATGGACACCAAAAGAGAGCTGGGGTGGCAATCCTTCTATCAGACCAATTAGATTTTAAAACAAAGACGGTAATAAGAGGTGAGGAAGGACACTATATCCTACTTAAAGTGTCTGTCCAACAATATCTAACAATTATAAATATCTATGCCCCTCAGATGGGAGCAGCTAACTACATAAGCCAATTAATAACAAAAGCAAAGAAACACATTGACAACAATGCAATAATAGTAGGGGACTTTAACACCCCCCCTGACTGAAATGGACAGATCATCTAAGCAAAAGATCAGCAAGGAAATAAAGACTTTAAATGAAACACTGGACCAAATAGACTTCACAGATATATTCAGAACATCCCATCCCAAAGCAACAGAATACACATTCTTCTCCAGTGCCCATGGAACATTCTCCAGACTAGATCACATCCTAGGTCACAAATCAGGTCTCAACCGGTACCAAAAGACTGGGATCATTCCCTGCTTATCTTCAGACCACAGTGCTTTGAAACTACAACTCAATCACAAGAGGAACGTCGGAAAGGACTCAAATTCATGGAGGCTAAAGAGCATCCTACTCAAGAATGAATGGGTCAACCAGGAAATTAAAGAAGAATTTTAAAAATTCATGGAAACCAAGGAAAAGGAAAACACAACTGTACAAAATCTTTGGGATGTAGCAAAGGCAGTCCTGAGAGGAAAGTCTATAGCAATACAAGCCTTTCTCAAGAAACAAGAAAGGTCTCAAATACACAACCTAACCCTACACCTGAAGGAGCTGGAGAAAGAACAGCAAATGAAGCTTAAACCCAGCAGGAGAAGAGAAATAATAAAGATCAGAGCAGAAATCAATGAACTAGAAACCAAAAGAACAGTAGAACAGATCAACGAAACTAGGAGCTGGTTCTTTGAAAGAATTAACAAGATTGATAAACCCCTGGCCAGACTGATCCAAAAGAAAAGAGAAATGACCCAAATCAACAAAATCATGAATGAAAGAGGAGAGATCACAACCAACACCAAAGAAATACAATTATAAGAACATATTATGAGCAACTCTATGCCAGCAAATTAGGTAACCTGAAAGAAATGGGTACATTCCTAGAGATGTATCAACTACCAAAACTGAACCAGGAAGAAATAGAAAACCTGAACAGACCCATAACCACTAAGGACACTGAAGCAGTCATCAAAAATCTCCCAACAAAGAAGAGGCCAGGACCAGATGGCTTCCCAGAGGAATTCTACCAGACATTTAAAGAAGAATTAATACCTATTCTTCTGAAACTGTTCCACAAAAACAGAAATTGGAACCAAACTCATTTTATGAGGCCACCATTACCTTGATCCCAAAACCAGACAAAGACCGCATCAAAAAGGAGAATTACAGACCAATATCCCTGATGAACATGGATGCAAAAATTCTCACCAAAATACTAGCCAGCAGGATCCAGCAGTACCTTTAAACGATCATTCACCATGACCAAGTGGCATTTATCCCTGGGCTGCAAGGTTGGTTCATCATCCGCAAATCAATCAATGTGATACAATACATTAACAAAAGAAAGACCAAGAACCATATGATCCTCTCAGTAGATGCAGAAAAAGCATTTGACAAAGTACAGCATCCTTTCTTGATCAAAACTCTTCACAGTGTAGGGATAGAGGATATATACCTCAATATCATAAAAGCCATCTATGAAAAAGGACAGTGAATGTCAGTCTCAATGGGGAAAAACGGAGAGCTTTCCTCCTAAGGTCAGGAACATGGCAGGGATGTCCACTATCACAACTGCTATTCAACATAGTACTAGAAGTCCTAGCCACAGCAATCAGACAACAGAAAGAAATCAAAGGCATCCAAATCGGTAAAGAAGAAGTCAAACTCTCACTCTCTGCAGATGATATGATACTTCATGTGGAAAACGCAAAAGACTCCACCCCAAAACTGCTAGAACTCTTACAGGAATTCAGTAAAGTGGCAGGATATAAAATCAATGCACAGAAATCAGTGGCATTCCTATACCCCAACAACAAGACAGAAGAGAGACCAATCAAGGAGTCGATCCCATTTACAACTGCACCCAAAACCATAAGACACCTAGGAATAAATGTAACCAAAGAGGCAAAGGATCTGTACTCAGAAAACTATAAAATACTCATGAGAGAAACTGAGGAAGACACAAAGAAATGGAAAAATGTTCCATGCTCATGGATTGGAAGAACAAATACTGTGAAGATGTCAATGCTACCTAGAGCAATCTACACATTTAATGCAATCCCTATCAAAATACCATCCACTTTTTCAAAGAAATGGAACAAATAATCCTAAAATTTGTATGGAACCAGAAAAGACCCCAAATAGCCAGAGGAATGTTGAAAAAGAAAAGCAAAGCTGGCGGCATCACAATCCCGGACTTTAAGCTCTATTACAAAGCTGTCATCATCAAGACAGTATGGTACCGGCACAAAAACAGACACGTAGATTAATGGAAAAGAACAGAGAGCCCAGGAATGGACCCTCAACTCTATGGTCAACTAATCTTCCACAAAGCGGGAAAGAATGTCCAATGGAAAAGAGACAGTCTCTTCCACAAATGGTGGTGGGAAAATTGGATGGCCACATGCAGAAGAATGAAATTGGACCATTTTCTTACACCACACACAAAAACAGACTCCAAATGGATGAAAGACCTAATTGTGAGACTGGAGTCCATCAGACAGGCAGCAACCTCTTCGACCTCAGCCACAGCAACTTCTTCCTAGAAACATCAAAGCCAAGGGAAGCAAGGGCAAAAATGAACCATTGGGACTTCATCAAGGTAAAAAGCTTTTGCACAGCAAAGGAAACAGTCAAGAAAATCAAAAGTCAACCAACAGAATGGGAGAAGATATTTGCAAATGACATTTCAGAGAAAGGGCTAGTATCCAAAATCTATAAAGAACTTCCCAAACTCAACACCCAAAGAACAAACGATCCAATCAAGAAATGGGCAGAAGACATGAACAGACATTTTTCCAAAGAAGACATCCAAATGGCCAACAGACACATGAAAAAGTGCTCCACGTCGCTCGGCATCAGGGAAATCCAAATCAAAACCTCAATGAGATACCACCTCACACCCGTCAGAATGGCTAAAATGAACAAGTCAGGAAACAACAGATGTTGGCGGGGATGCGGAGAAAGGGGAACCCTCCTGCACTGTTGGTGGGAATGCGAGCTGGTGCATCCCCTCTGGAAAACAGTATGGAGGTTCCTCAAACACTTGAAAATAGAACTACCCTACAACTCAGCAATTGCACTACTGGGTATCTACCCCAAAGATACAAATGTAGGGATTTGAAGGGGTACGTGCACCCCAGAGTTTATAGCAGCAATGTCCACAATAGCCAAAGTGTGGAAAGAGCCAAGATGTCCATCCACAGATGAATGGATAAAGAAGATGTGATAGGCATATACAATGGAATATTATGCAGCCATCAGTAAAACTGAAATCTTGGCATTTGCACGACGTGGATGGAACTAGAGGGTGTTATGCTGAGTGAAATAAGTCAATCAGAGAAAGACATGTATCACATGATCTCACTGATAGGAGGAATTCTTACTCTTGGGAAACAAACTGAGGATCGGTAGGCGGGATGGGGTGTCTGGGTGATGGACACTGGGGAGGGTATGTGCTATGGTGAGCGCTGTGAATTGTCTAAGACTGTTGAATCACAGATCTGTACCTCTGAAACAAATAAAACATACGGTAAAAAAAAAAAAAAAGATAGCAGGAGGGGAAAAATGAAGGGGGGGAAATTGGAGGGGGAGACGAACCATGAGAGATGATGGACTCTGAAAAACAAACTGAGGGTTCTAGAGGGGAGGGGGGTGGGGGGATGGGTTAGCCTGGTGATGGGTATTAAAGAGGGCACGTACTGAATAGAGCACTGGGTGTTATACACAAACAATGAATCATGGAACACTACATCAAAAACTAATGATGTATGGTGATTAACATAATAAAATAAAATTTATAAAAAAAGAACTACCATATAATCCTGCAATTCCACCGATTTGGTCTCCCCCACCGATTTCCCCCTTCATTCCTCCCTTCCTACTATCTTTTTTTTTTTTTTTTTTAACATATAATGTATTATTCATTTCAGAGGTACAGGTCTGTGATTCAACAGTCTTACACAATTCACAGTGCTCACCATAGCACATACCCTCCCCAATGTCTATCACCTAGCCACCCCATCCTGCCTACTAATCCTCAGTTTGTTTCCTCAGAATATATCCCAAGAATATGACATTATATCAGAGAGACAGCTGCACCCACATGATCATGGCAGTGTTATTTAAAATAGTCAAGATATGAAAACAACTTAGGTGTCCAATTACACAGCAATGAATTAAGAAATTAGTGTGTGTGTATACAAAATAGACTACTGTGTACCATAAAAGAGAAGGAAGTCCTGCCAATTGTGACGACATGGAATGACCTTGAAGACAAGATGCTAAGTGAAGTCAGTCAGACAAATAGCGTATGATCTCACCTATATGTGGAACCTAAAACAACACCTCAGAGGAAAGGACATCCAACTAGTGGTTACCATAGGTAGGGGGAATTGGAGGAAGGTGGTCAAAAGGTACAAAGTTGAGTTGTAAGACAAGTAAGTACCAGGAATTTAATGTCCAGCATGAGGACCGTAGTCAACGCTGCTGTATGGAACATATCAACGCTGTTAGTAGTAAATCCTAAGAGTTCTCATCACAGAGGAAAGATGGATGTTAATTACAGTCAAGGAACCATTTGACAGCATACGTAAATCAAATTGTGCTGTGCACTGGACATTCCGTGGTGCTACATCTCACTCCTAGCTCCATAAAACTGGGAAGCGGTAAAGAAATTGTTAATAAGAGTGGTACCCATTCATATTTTAAAGGGAAAAATAAGAACTCACCGCAGAAGGGATCCTGTCTCATCCTGAGCCAATCCAGGACCCTCTAGATCTCGACAAAGTAATAACCAGCGACTGCCTTCCCCTGGCTAGCTCTGCAGGAAATCCCCTGTCTGATGTGTTAAGCCCTCTTCTCTCTCTCAGGGGGGCATTAGCCGAGTACCCGTGCACGTCTGACTCAAATTGGACTGTTTCCTCCCTCAGGAGCATTCATCCCTCGGTGCAATGAGGAGGGCTATTACAAAGCCACGCAGTGCCACGGCAGCACCGGGCAGTGCTGGTGTGTGGATAAGTACGGCAACGAGCTGGCCGGCTCCAGGAAACAGGGCACCGTGAGCTGTGGTGAGTAGGGCCCTCTGCGTCAGCCCCACAATGACCTCTGTTGACCGGCAGGTCTTGACCGTATAAAGATCTGGGCGGAAGAATCTCGAGACGTATCTGTGGTCTACAGTGAACAGGTTTACAGTGGGGACGCATTAACCCTGAAATCACATGAGATTAGGCATAGCTAGCTTTATGAGTGGCAGGAACTCACCGTGACCAGGGGATTGGATGACAGTTTTTGACAGAGAGCGACTTTGATAAACCTCCCAAGGTTCCACCCAAGAAGGCAGAAGCATCTCCCAGATGTCCGGGGTTCACAAAGCTTGCAGCCTGTGCCATGTTGACTCACCCCACCCAGGCAGAGACGCTCCCATATTCAGAGAGTAAATTGCCTGCCTTCTGCCTACACTTAAGTCACATGCAGAGGAACCACTCCGATGGTCCAGAGGTATGAGCAGCAGCTAACCTCCCGTCTTTTCTTCCTCCTTCTTCTTTCAGAAGAGGAGCAGGAGACTTCAGGGGATTTTGGCAGTGGTGGCGCTGTGGTCCTGCTGGATGACCTAGACGACGAGCGGGAGCTGGGGCCAAAGGACACGCTGGGGCGGCTGAGGGTGCGCACCCGGGCAGTGACAGAAGATGATGAGGATGGGGACGACGACAAGGAGGACGAGGCGGGCTACACCTGGTAGTTAGTCCCCACGAGGAAGAGGACACGCGGTCTGCACGGAATTGCAAGTCACTTCCTACTCCTGCGTTTGTATCTAAGACTCCACGGCACCAAGGCCTGTTCTCCACTGTTGCTCTCTGTACGTGACCCGAGGTTTGGAAGACCGCTCCTTGTCCCCAGAGCATTCTGGTCTCGCATACAGTTGTGTGGGAAGAAGGGTGTGGTGTTTTGTTCTTTGAGACAGGGGAGCGGCCGACTCAATTAAAGCCTCCTTCCCTCAAGTGAGGTTTTTGCAACGAGCATGCGATGTACGTGGGATTCTGACTGTGCAGGGAGCCCCCACCTTGTAAACGTCCAAGATGCTTTTCGATTACCCACACCAGTGGTCATTCCAGCATGGTTCCCGGCCTTACGGTGTCTAAGTGCTTTTCTTGTGTCCTGTAGATGTCGTGGAAAACACACCACACTGTACTTCCTTCTGCCCTATCCCCACCACCCCTCGTGTTAATAATTAAAAATTAGTTTTTCATATCACTATCTGGCTTCCTACAAACAGCCTTAATTCAGTCAAGAGTTCCTCTGGGGAATTGATTTTCTTTATTAACAAGGGTGTCTGGATGCTTCTCTGTACATGCATAAAGATGTCTGTGTGTACAGAGTAGACTGTGTGTACAAGACCACACACATACCACTCAGAAAAAGCGCTGCAGGATCTTCTAGAAACTCATTTGAAAAACAGTTGTAAATTTGAAAAACTGTGTCCAGACCTGGATCACAATTTCTGGAATAAGAAATCTGTATCAGAAGTCCTTTCTTTGCACTAAGAGTTAGCACTTGTAGCCTGCATGCTGAGGGGGTTCCTTTCCCTATGCATTAGGAGAGTCACCGGAAGCCCTTTGATTTGGCTAAGCCTCTGTCCGCCTAAATCACTTTCCTTGCAGAAGCCATGAGACTCCCACATGGGCAACTTCACAAGCCATCTTTTTCATTTCGGCTCAAAGCATTTCCGCCCCACCCTCCCACCCCCAGGGCTGCAGCAATCCTGTCTGCCACAGGTTCTTAATTTCCCTGCCGACACAAGGGCTTGTCCTAAGGCATGGATACACATCCCCTGCTCCCTGAGATGACAATACCAGTGTTCCTTAGCAGAAGAAAATTCAGGATTCTTAATCTCATATTTTGCTTTTGCCCCATTTCTATCCACAAATCATAGCAAGGGTACACAAGCTGTACATATTTTATACCACTCATCGTTTATTAAAAAAAAAAAAATCCCAAAGGGAGCCTAAAAAGAACTTCATCATAGCACCTAAAAGCTAGGGTTGGATTTCTAAGAGCTACTCCTTCCCCCATCCCCACACCTGCACCAGTGTCAGGATGCTAACCAGTGTTTCTTTTCCCTAAGTAAGCTCATGATTACAGTCTGTCTCTGAATTTGGTAGGGTCAGCCTCTCTGTTGTTTTAAGGATTTCTGTCCCTATCAATCAAGCTGGCTCAGATATAAGCACCAAAGAGTAGTCTTCAGAGTGGCCCCATTTAGTTCAGTACTTCAGACCCTTAAGCTCCTGTCCTACCTGGTTTCCAATTACCTGGTGACCCTCATCAGCCCCCCAGCAAGGCTCTGTGGCCCACATTGGTTTATCTTCCTTTCCTCCTGAGCTCCAGCCCATCCACAAGACAACCACATAAACTCAGGCAAAAAAAATACACTCAGCCAAACCATGGTCGTAGCAGCAGCTGACCAGCACCTACCCTCTCAAATTGACCATATCTTTGTATTTTACCAAGCTGCCTTCAAACCAGCATTTTGCAATCCTAGCACTGGCCACGGTGGCATTATTCCTAGACTTAGTCTCAGATGGGAAATGAACATACGTGATACAATCAACTTCTTTGTCCTGACAGACACGGGTACCACCAGGACCCCAGGTAGAGAGAGAACAGAGGCAAGCTCTGTATTGGGATGTCAACTCCATCACCTCTCTTTCAATTGTTTTTCCCCACTTGAACCAAACACTGAGATGGTAATTTAGAAAACAGGTGCTTAATTGCAGCTAAATTATAACCGAGTATATAAAAGAATCAAGACATATTAAAAATTTTCAGTTTAGACCATCAAAGAAAACCATCGTTACTGTCTCCTGTGAGCTTGGAAAAATGCACAAGAGAAGAAATTAAAAGCGACAAATTGATTTCACTTAGAAAAACTTCTAGGAACAGAGAACCACTGATTCTAATTTGCCTAATTATCTTATGACAAGTGTCAAATTAAGATGACACTTAAAGATTCTTAGCATTAACTTAATGGTGGAGAAGAGTGGGCTCAGCAGTCAGTTCCCAGTAAGGTAACGAGATGCTCATTTTCAAAGATATTCCAGGAAGATGTTTTGAATCATTAAAATAGTAAATAAAAAGCCCGCCTAAGACTGGTACCCCAAATCAATGGAACAACATTAACACCACTTTTCATGCCTCACTTTGGCATGACAGCATTAGATTTTTAAAGGGCTTTACTACTTTTCACAAGTACGAAAGATTCGATTTTCTAGTTACCTTATCCTTAGAATTTGTGATTTCCTCTTTTTGGGCAGGAGTTCTTTTGCTAGCAACTAACTATACATAAAAATCTTGATTAAACAAAAATAATACCGTGATAATCCATCCCCATTTTTGAGACAGGTATTGAACTGAATCCTCACTCACTCATGTCTGGAAACTCTCTAGTAAATAGCTTTATTCTTATTCCACACATGGTTCTTTAATACTGTTTCCTCAGCATCCACCTTAAATCCCAGAATTTTCTCCCACCATGGTTAGTTGTCTGCCATATTAATGTCTTTTTGTTTCCACAGATATTCTAGGCATGGGAATACCTTACTACTCAATCCAAGATTTTGTTATCAGGTTCCCCTTTATGCCCATTCCCCCAGGCCCAGCAGTGAATGACTATGTGTCTGTCCAGGTCTGCCCCTCTACTTTTCCCAGAATGCCAGTCACACTTCTTTCCCCGCCCCCCACCACCACCACCTTGACCACATTGTACAGTAACATCTAAGAGCCCTTTCTACAGTGGGTGGTTTTGGTCTTTTTATACCTTTTTCTCAAAGTCACTGATGTTTGTCCCTGTTCAATGTGTAGCATTGTAATGAGAGCCCACCAAATCCTCAGTGTCATTTTGTTGTCCCTATTGTAGATGAAGTAGTGATGTAGAAAAATCTAGTAAATTCTGAATGCTTTTCCATGTAGACTTCTCTGGAATGTGAACACGACTCTTTGGTTAATAGTAAATGCTTAACTGTAGTCCTGAGTAGGTGCATTTCTGTCTGTCTCAATAAATTTTGATTTGTCTGCAACACCTGAGTGTTGGTATTTTCTTAGCCTGCATGTCATCTCACCACGCCATGTCCACACTCAAACTCTGGAGAACAAAGAGCATGGGCAGGCAGAGGGGACTGCCAGTACGCACCCCTCCTTCAAGGCTCCTGTACATGGCAAAGGAGGTAGACCAGCTGGTGGTCCACCCTGTCTTGGCCCCTCTCAACACACCCTGCGCCCACGCAGTCTAGAACCACATCACCTAGCCCTTGTGCTTGCTGCTTTCACCTCTTTGAGGCTTCCACTTTGTTACTTCGTGTTTACCTACCAGATTTCTGTGTTGTCATCCTGTTGACAACCTTAAGCTTTTCCAGTTCTTCCTATTCTTTCCCTCCCATTAGTTATTCTCCAACTCTCCTAAAAAAAAAAGAAAAAGAAAGAAAGAAAGAAGTTCTCCTTTACGGGGGATTCTGAATTTTCCAGAGGCTTGTCAAACATCAGAAAGCCCCCAAATTGGAAAAGGAAGTATTTCCTTTCCAGCTTTAGCCACATTCAGGCCAGTGTGCCTATGACTTAATTATACCCTGAGTGAGTCATTTCACCAGAAGCTGAGGCAGACACCTTCTTATGAATAATTGTGTTCCTTTACCCCGTGGAATAGATTTTACAGACAATTTGTAGATTGACAGTTCAGGGAAAGGTGCTTCACAAGTCCATGAAATAACTGTCAGGAGAACAATGACCAATATGAAGCCTCCAGGATCCATTAAAGGAAAGTTGGCATTTGTGGATACTCTCCAAATTCATCTCAAATCAGCACCGTTGTGCAGGTCAACTATCACACTTCTCCTCCAGCTGTGACTTCACAGATGCCACGGGGGTTCGTTTCAAGGTCCAGGACCAAACAAAGGTGAACCTGAAGCCAGGGTTCCAGCTTTGGTAATACAGTGTAAGCAAAAAGGTCACTGCACCTTCTCACAATGCTCACTCATTTTAAGATGTGCTTGGGCAAACTGATTCAAGGAAAGAGGAAGATTTTAAAATGTATTCACCCCGTGAGCCTTTATAGATTTATTAGCAGATTTATAGATCAGTACGTGTTGGATTGATGAATGCCACTATGGACAGGCACCACATTAAGTTCTAGGAATATGAATGTGAATAAAACATGGTTGCTGCTCTGTAAAGTTACCTCCTTGATAACTTCGCTGGCCCACTTCTCTGACTTCACCTGCTTTCTCTGGACAGTATTATGTATGCCACTGGTTTCAACCATCTCCTCTTCTCTGAGAAGCCCCCAATCTATAGCCTGAGTGTACATTTTGACTCCCACTCCATTCGGAGGCATCACCTGCTATTTACATAATTCTACCTGAATTTCCCACTAATAACTCAATTTCGAAGCTTAAAAAATGAAAGTGATAAAACGAAACCTACCGTGAATATGCCTACGGCAGCACGAGTCAGCATGGCTGTTCTAAACAAACATGAGCCATAAAGGAAAGTACTGGTAATTTTTTCCATCAAAATTAATAACATCATAAACAAACTGAGAAGATAAACAAGACACCAAAGAACATACTGGTGACATAAAACAGATGAAGGATTAGGATATAAATTTTTTTAAGCTCCTAAATCCCTAAGAGAAATACAGCCCAACAGACTGATGGGGAAAAAGATAAAAATAAGCAATTCACAGAAGACAAATTGCAAGAAAACCAAGCCTAACCTCACTGATGATCAGACAAACACAAATTAAGACAAGGATCTATCATTTTTCACTCCAAAAAATCATGTCAAGTGTTGATGAGAATGTGGCATAAAGAACACTTGTACACTGTACAGTCGGAACACCCACATGGAGGGCAGTTTGGCAACAGCTATCAAAATAATATATACCGTAGGACCCAGTAATTCCACTTCTCAGTAACTACTAGAGGGAGGAACATCATGTAATTTACAAAGAACATGGAAATGTATATCCATTGCAACATTGATAGGACAGGCAAACTGGGACAAAACTAAACATCCATCAATGGGCATATGTGGTGACTCTCTTCTGGAATACTATGCAACAGTCAACAAGAATGATGTAATTCATATGCACTGAGTTAGCAAAACTTCTACACTTACCAGTTGTGTGAAGAAAAAAAATTGGGGGTATGTAAAATACAGAGTATGTTCGATAACTAAAAGGCAATATTGTAAGTATGGAGCAGTACAGTACAAAGCCTGAAAGAACACACACTAAGCTGGTAAAGGCGATGACTCCTAACAGCAGGATTGGGATTTTGTCTGTAGCCAACAGGGACATGAGCCCCATCTTCATGTTTCACAATTTTTTTTTAAATAACAGAACCAATATACTATAATGTCTTCGGTGATTTAGAAGTTTAATAATGTAAAAATAATTCATCTGCTTCCTCTTCACAATTCCTCCCTCTACATACCTTGACTTCAGGAATGGCATCAACATCGCTGACCTTCTCTCCCAACCTGTATTATGTCACTGGATTCTGTCTGTTCATCTTTCTAAATATCTTTTCACCTTTCTGTCACCACCGCTGTCATGATTCTGACCACCATCATCTTTTTCAATTGTACTAGGACTTGAACTAGTGATTCTGCTTTATCCTTACCCAACTCCAATCCATCCGGCATGTTGCTGCTGCCAGAGCAGTTTATTCAAAGGAAATTCTAAAGTTTATTCTAAAGTAGTTTATCATGCCACTGCCCTACTTATTTTTTAAGGTTTCCCCTCACTTCCAGGACCTAATATAAACTACTTGACTTGGCAAACAAGCTCCTTTGTAATTGACTCTTTTCTATTTCTTGGTCCCTTGCATTCCTCACTTCTCAAATTCTAATTATTTTTCTAAGCATTTCCACCCTTCTCAAGGTTTCAGTATGTTTTCTTGATAGTTCCTTTACCTGGAATGCCTAGGGAACTCAGCTGGATTATTACTCCTCTGGGAACCTTTCTCAGTTGCTCCCAGCAGAACAAGATATTCCTCTTTTCCTCTAGCACTGTGTATCCCCAACATAGTGCCTTCTGTCATATCCAATTCTCTCATCAAGTATGAACTCTTTAAAATCAAGAGACGGAACCCTCCTACACTGTTGGTGGGCATGACATCTGGTGCAGCCACTCTGAAAAACAGTATGGAGGTTCCTCAAAAAGTTGAAAATAGAGGTACCCTATGACCCAGCAATTGCACTACTAGGTATTTATCCAAGGATACAAAAATGGTGATTTGAAAGGGTACATGCAGCCCAATGTTTAAAGCAGCAATGTCCACAATAGCCAGACTATGTAGAGCCCAGATGTCCATCGACAGATGAATGGACAAAGACGATGTGGTATACATATATGCAGTGGAATATTACTCAGCCATAAAAAAGAATGAAATCTTGCCATTTGCAAAGACATGGATGGAACTAGAGGGCATTATGCTAAGTGAAATAAGTCAAAAAAAGACAAATACCACATGATTTCCCTCATATGTGGAATTCAAGAAACAAAACAAACATGATCCTAGGAGAAGGGAAGGAAAAATTTAAAAAGATAAAAACAGGGAGGCAAACCAGAAGAGACTTAACTATCAGGAACAAACTGAGGGTTGCTGGAGGGGTGGGGGGTGGGAGGGGATGGGGTAATTGGGTGATGGGCATTAAAGAGCACACTAGATGTAATGAGCACTGGGTGTTATATGCAAATGATGAATCACTAAATTCTACCACTGAAACTAGTAATAATAATTTTTAAAAGCAAGAAATGAAGCAAAATGGCAGAATAAGAAGCTCCAAGGCTTCATTCTCCCACAGAAACATTTTAAAACACCCAAAACAGGGCGGAACAAGATGACAAAGGAGTAGGAGACCTGGATTTCGTCTGGTCTCAGGAATTCAGCTGAATGGGGATCAAACCATTCTGAACACCTACGAACTCAACAGGAGATCGAAGAAGAGAGTAGCAACAACTCTCTGAACAGAGAAGCGACCACTTACTGGAAGGTACGACGTGCGGAGAAGTGAATCCGAGGCGATATTCGGGAGGATAGACGGCGGGGGAGGGGGCCTCCGTCGGCCGCTTCTGGCAAGTGCTAGAGCCGCGGAGCACAAAATCGGAACTTTTAGAAGTCGGCTCTGCTGAGGGACGTCGCTCCAGTGGCTAAGCGGGGGGTGGAACCCTCACGGGACAGTGTGGTCTCAGGACCCTCGGGGTCACAGAAAGACCCGGGGTGCCTGAGTGCGGCAGAGCTCCCAGGTATCGGAGCAGAAAAGCTGGCTGTAGAGACGGAGCCGAGGCGCGGGCTGTCAGCTCGGGGTTGTCATAAACTGTGATCCGCGGCCCAGTCGAGCCACTGCTCCTCCAGCAGGGACCGAAAAAGCGGCAGAGCCGGGGAGACTCCCCTTCCTCCCCCGGGAGTAGCGGCGCGGGAGCGCACCACATACTGGGTTTGGAGACTCCGCACCAAGTCCGGTGCCAGAGATAGAAACGCTCGGTCACAGGCCAGGTGAGCACGGAGTGCGGCCAGAGACCGGGGACACGGGAGTGACTGACTGCTTTTCTCTGCGGGCTCACAGAGGAGCGGGGCCCCAACTTCTCGGCTCCTCTGGGCGGAGACTGGGAGGCCACCAGTTTCACTCTCATCCTCCAAAGCTGTACTGAGAGCTTGCAGGGAACAAAAGCTCCCGAGAGCAAACCCAAGCAGATTGCTCAGCCCGGACCGACAAGGGCAGGTCAATTCTGCCTCCGGCAAAGACATTTGGGAACCACGGCAACAGGCCCCTCCCCCAGAAGATCAGCAGGAACAGCCAGCCAAGACCAAGTTTACCCATCAAGGAGAAAGGGAGGAACTCCAGCGCTAGGGGAATACTGCACATAGAATTCATGACTTTTTTTTACCATAATTCATTAGTTTTTCAAAGTTAATTTTTTAACTGTTTTTTGTTTGTTTGAATTTTTCTTTTTCCCTTTTTCAACCAACATCTTATCAATCCTTTAAAAAAAATTTTTTTATTTTTCATTTTTAGAGTCATATTCTATCCCTTCATAGTAGTTACCTTATTTTTGGCATATATATATAAGTTGTTCTCTCTTTAAAATTTTGAGATACAGTTTCTAACAACAGATCAAAATATAACCTAAATCTCTAGTGTATGGCTTTGTTTTAGTCTCCTGACCGATCACATTCTCTCCCTTTTTTTTTTTTAAATCTTCCTCTTTCTTTTCTCAAACAACTTCTTATCAATTCCTTTTATAAAATCTTTTATAATTTTCATCGTTACAGTCATCTTCCATCCCTTCATTGTAGCAACCCTTATTTGGTACATATATAAGTCTTTCTTTCTTTACCATTTGAGGAGGCACTGTCTTCTAACAGACCAAAATACACCGAAAATCTAGTGTGTGGCACTGATCAATGCACTAGCTGGATCATATTTGATCATACTCAGGTTTTTCTTCTTTTGTGTTGTTCTGTTTTTGTTTGTTTTTATCTTTTTCTTTTTTTTTCTCTCTTTCCTTTTTCTTTCTTTCCCTTTCTTTTCCACGGCTTTCAGGTCTTTTCTGATTTGTGTAGAGTATATTTTCAAGGGATGTTGTTACCTTTTAGCATTTCGTTCTCTCATTCATCTATTCTCCTCTGGACAAAATGACAAGACGAAAGAAATCACCTCAGCAAAAAGAACAAGAGGTAGGACCGTCTACCAGGGACCTACTCGATACGAACATTAGTACGATGTCGGACCTAGAGTTCAGAATCGTGATTTTAAAGATACTAGCTGAGCTTGAAAAAAGCATGGAAGTTATTAGAGACACCATCCTGGAGAAATAAAAGA
Source organism: Zalophus californianus (assembly GCF_009762305.2). Lineage (NCBI taxonomy): Eukaryota > Metazoa > Chordata > Mammalia > Carnivora > Otariidae > Zalophus > Zalophus californianus. Next base: position 30,117,144 of record NC_045599.1, on the reverse strand, counting down.
ACTAAAATCTAACCAAGTCGAAATCAAAAAGGCTATTAATGAGGTGCAATCAAAAATGGGGGCGCTAACTGCTAGGATAAATGAAGCAGAAGAGAGAATCAGTGATATAGAAGACCAAATGCTGGAAAATAAAGAAGCTGAGAAAAAGAGAGAGAAACAACTACTGGATCACGAGGGCAGAATTCGAGAGATAAGTGATACCATAAGACGAAACAACATTCGAATAATCAGGATCCCAGAAGAAGAAGAGAGAGAAGGGCAGAAGGTGTATTGGAGCAAATTATAGCAGAGAACTTCCCTAATGTGGGGAAGGAGACAGGCATCAAAATTCAGGAGGCACAGAGAACCCCTCTCAAAATCAATAAAAATAGGTCAACACCCCGACATCTAATAGTAAAACTTATGGGTCTCAGAGACAAAGAGAAAATCTTGAAAGCAGCTCGGGAGAAGAGATAAGTAACCTATAAAGGTAGAAACATTACTGGCAACAGACCTATCCACAGAGACCTGGCAGGCCAGAAAGGACTGGCATGATATCTTCAGAGCACTAAAATGAGAAAAATATGCAGCCAAGAATACTATATCCAGCTAGGCTGTCATTGAAAATTGAAGGAGAGATAAAAAGCTTCCAGGACAATGGAAGGAAAACTTCCAAACTCATTTTATGAGGCAACCATTACCTTGATCCCAAAACCAGACAAAGACCCCATCAAAAAGGAGAATTACAGACCGATATCCCTGATGAACATGGATGCAAAAATTCTCACCAAAATACTAGCCAATAGGATCCAACAGTACATTAAAAGGATTATTCTCCATGACCAAGTGGGATTTAACCCTGGGCTGCAAGGTTGGATCAACATCCGCAAATCAATCAACGTGATACATTACATTAACAAAAGAAAGAACAACAATCATATGATCCTCTCAATAGATGCACAAAAAGCTTCTGACAAAGTACAGCACCCTTTCTTGATCAAAACTCTTCAGAGTATAGGGATAGAGGGTACATACCTCAATATCATAAAAGCCATTGATGAAAAACCTACAGCAAATATCATTCTCAATTGGGAAAAGCTGAGAGCTTTCCCCCTAAGGTCAGGAACGCGGCAGGGATGTCCACTCTCACCACTGCTATTCAACATAGTATTAGAAGTCCTAGCCACAGCAATCAGACAACAAAATAAATCAAAGGCATCCAAATCGGCAAAGAGGAAGTCAAACTCTCACTCTTTGCAGATGATATGATACTGTATGTGGAAAACCCAAAAGACTCCACCTCAAAACTGCTAGAACTCATACAGGAATTCAGTAAAGTGGCAGGATATAAAATCAATGTACGGAAATCAGTGGCATTCCTATACACCAACAACAAGACAGAAGAGAGACAAGTTAAGGAGTTGATCCCATTTACAATCGCACCCAAAACCATAAGATACCTAGGAAGAAACGTAACCAAAGAGGCAAAGGATCTGTACTCAGAAAACTATAAAATACTCATGCAAGAAATTGAGGAAGACACAAAGAAATGGAAAAACGTTCCATGCTCATGGATTGGAAGAACAAACACTTGAAAATGTCAATGCTACCTAGAACAATCTGCACATTCAATGCAATCCCCATCCAAATACCAACCACTTTTTTCAAAGAAATGGAACAAAGAATCCTAAAATTTGTATGGAACCAGAAGAGACCCCGAAGAGCCAGAGGAATCTTGAAAAAGAAAAGCAAAGCAGGCGGCATCACAATTCTGGACTTCCACCTCTATTACAAAGCTGTCATCATCAAGACAGTATGGTACTGGCACAAAAACAGACACATCGATCAATGGAACAGAATCGAGAGCCCAGAAAGGGACCCTCAACTCTATGGTCAACTCATCTTTGACAAAGCAGGAAAGAATGTCCAATGGACAAAAGACAGTCTCTTCCACAAATGGTGTTGGGAAAATTGGACAGCCACATGCAGAAGAATGAAACTGGACCATTTCCTTACACCACACACAAAAATAGACTCCAAATGGTTGAAAGACCTAAACGTGAGACAGGAGTCCATCAAAATCATAAAGGAGAACACCGGCAACAACCTGTTCAACCTCAGCCGCAGCAACTTCTTCCTAAAAACATCGCCAAATGCAAGGGAAGCAAGGGCAAAAATGAACTCTTGGCACTTCATCCAGATAAAAAGCTTTTGCACAGCAAAAGAAACAGTCCATGAAACGAAAAGACAACCGACAGAATGGGAGAAGGTATTTGCAAATGGCATATCAGATAAAGGGCTAGTATCCAAAATCTATAAAGAACTTATCAAACTCAACACCCAAAAAACAAATAATCCAATCAAGAAATGGGCAGAGGACATGAACAGACAGTTTTCCAAAGAAGACATCCAAATGGCCAACAGACACATGAAAAAATGCTCTGCATCGCCAGCATTAGGGAAATCCAAATCAAAACCTCCATGAGATACCACCTCACTCCCGTCAGAATGGCTAAAATGAACAAGTCAGGAAACGACAGATGTTGGCGGGTATGCGGAGAAAGGGGAACCCTCCTACACTTTTGGTGGGAACGCAAGCTGGTGCAGCCACTCTGGAAAACAGTACGGAGGTTCCTCAAAGAGTTGAAAATAGAGTTACCATACGATCCAGCAATTGCCCTACTGGGTATTTACCCCAAAGATACAAATGTAGGGACCCGAAGGGTTACGTGCATCCCAATGTTTACAGCAGCAATGTCCACAATAGCCAAAGTGTGGAAAGAGCCAAGATGTCCATCGACAGATGAATGGATAAAGAAGAAGTGGTATATATACACAATGGAATATTATGCAGCTATCAAAAGGAATGAGATCTTGCCATTTGCAACGACGTGGATGGAACTGGAGGGTGTTATGCTGAGTGAAATAATTCAATCAGAGAAAGACATGTATCATATGACCTCAGTGATATGAGGAATTCTTAATCTCAGGAAACAAAATGAGGGTTGCTGGAGTAGGGGTGGGGTGGGAGAGATGGGGTGGCTGGGTGATAGACACTGGGGAGGATATGTGCTATGGTGAGTGCTGTGAATTGTGCAAGACTGTTGAATCACAGATCTGTACTTCTGAAACAATACTGCAATATATGTTAAGAAAAAAAAAAAGAAGAAGAAGATAGCAGGAGGGGAAGAATGAAGGGGAGTAAGTCGGAGGGGAGACGAACCATGAGAGACGATGGACTCTGACAAACAAACTGAGGGTTCTAGAGGGGAGGGGCCTGGGTGGATGGGTTAGCCTGGTGATGGGTATTAAAGAGGGCACCTTCTGCGTGGAGCACGGAGTGTTATGCACAAACAATGAATCATGGAACACTATATCAAAAACTAATGATGTAATGTATGGTGATTAACATAACAATAAAAAAATAAAAAAAATACTTAGGAGTAAACTTATGCAAGGAACAAAGACTTGCCACTGAAAGCTACAAAACATTGCCAAAAGACATTAAAGAAGATATAAGAGAAAAACATTCAATGTTCATTGATTGGAAGACTTAATATAGTCAAGATATGAATATTACCCAAAGTGACCTGGAGATTCAAAGCAATCCATACAAACATCCGAAAGATGGTGGGGCTGTATTATTTTTTCAGAAACAGATAAATCTATCCCAACATTTACATGGAATCTCAGAAGATTGAATAGGCAAAACAATCTTGAGAAAGAAACAAGCTGGATTTACACTTCCTCATTCAAAAACGTATTACAACGCCATGGGAATCAAAATAATGTCACACATATATAGAAAATGAATTAGAATACAAAGCCCAGAAATAAACCGTTGCATATGTGATTAAGTGATTTTTGTCTGAGGATGCCAATATTATTCAAGGGGGAAAGAAGAGTCTTTTAAGCAAATGGTGATGGGAAAATTGGATATCCACTTGCAAAAGAATAAAGTTGGGTCTTTTCCTTATACCATATACAAATGTTATCTCAAAGTAGATCAAATCCCTAAATAGAAGAGCTAAACCCATAAAACTCTTAAGAGAAAACAGAAGAGGAAAGTTTCCTGGCACTGGATTTGGCAACGATTTCTTGAATATGACACCAAAAGGCACAGACAAGAGAAAAAAAGAGAAAAAGGACTGCATCAAAACTGAACATTTTGGGGCGCCCGGGTGGCTCAGTCGTTAAGCGTCTGCCTTCGGCTCAGGTCATGATCTCGGGGTCCTGGGATCGAGCCCCACATTGGGCTCCCTGCTCTGCGGGGAGCCTGCTTCTCCCTCTCCCGCTTCCCCTGCTTGTGTTCCTGCTCTCATGCTCTCTCTCTCTCTCTGTCAAATAAATAAAATCTTAAAAAAAAAAAAAAACTGAACATTTTGTGCACCACGTGATATTATCAACAGAGTGAAAAGGCAACCCATGGAATGGGCAAAATATTTTCAATCATGTATCTGATAAGGGATTAACATCCAAAAGATATGAAGAACACCTACAGTTTAACAACAAAATAACAAAAACCCAATTATAAAATGGGCAGAGGACTTGAACAGGCATTTTTCCAAAGAACATGTACAAATGACCCATAAGCATGTACACACGTGCTCAACATCACAATCATTAGGGAAATGCAAGTCAAAACCGCAATGGCATATCACTTCAAACCATTAAGGATGGCCATTATAAATAATAATAATAATAATTAATAATACATGTTGGCCAAAGGTGAAGAAACTAGAAGGTGGGGATATAAAATGTTGCAGCCACTGTGGAAGATGGTATAGGAGTTCCCCAAAACAATGAACCACAGCATTAGTACACATTCTAGCAATTTCACTCCCAGGTATATACCCCAAAAACTGCAACCAGAGATTTGAACAGATTATTGTACAACAACACTCACAGGAGCATTCTTCACAAAATCCTCATGTCCACCAATGGATGAATGGATAAAGAAAATGTGAAAACTCTGATACATGCTACAATTTGCATGGAGCTTTAAAAGTCACGCTACATGAAATAAACCAAACACAAAAGGACAAATATTACACGATTCCACTTATATGAGGTACCTAGAATAGTCAAATTCATAGACAACGTAGACTAGAGTTTGCCAGGGACTGGGGCAGGGGATGGGAAGTGAAGGCTTAATGGATATAGAGTTTCAGTTCTGGATGATGAAAAAGTTCTGGAGATGGAGTTTGGTGATGGTTGCAAACAATGTCAATATACTTAATTCCACTGAACTGTACACTTAAAAATGGTCACAGCACTAAATTTTATGCTATATATATTTTTTTACTAAAAAAAAAATGCAGCAGGAGATGTCCTGTCCTCTCCTTCAGTGCCCAACACGTCGTTACCACTTACCGTCTGTTAGATGAATGCTGAACACAGGCAAATGGTAATGGGAACCAAAAAAGACTGATGAGTTAATTCTGCCTAGAAAGGTTTTAAATAAAAAAAAAAAATGGAAAACAGAAAAGATCTCATAGAAAGGATGACATTTGATCAATACCTTTACAAAGGTTGAATTTTTCCATCAATTCATACAGTTTGATTTTTTAACAGCTTTATTGAGGTATAATTTACTTAGCATAAAATTTATGTGTTTTAAGTGTGTCTTTCATTAAATTTATAGAGCTGTCAACCCCATCATAGCTAATTTCAGGGCATTAACATGAAACGGCATGCCCAGCCATAGTCCCTTCTCCTTTCCCATCCTGAGCCCATGCAATCACCAAACTGCTTTCTGTCTCTAGAAATCTATTTGTCTCTTCTGAATATTTCATATAAATGGAATCCTGTAATATGTGGGCTTGTATAGGACCACTGATCACCAATCCATCATGTCATTGGGTTCTACCACTCACGGGTTTCAGAACTAGAGATTCAGATGGCAAATTGGATGCCAAATAATGATTTGCCGATTTTCTCAACCATGGGGCTGGAGACTCTCAATAGCTCTTAACCCATGGTTTCCAAAATCAGAAGACTATCTTTTCCTGACATTCCTGTTGGTTTTACTATTCTATTCACCCCATTTCTTTCTCTCTTTTTAAAAAAAGACTTAGGGACCACATGATTATATAAAAGAGTGTTTTCTTCCTGCTGTTTTTCACAAATTTGAACTCTAGTCATATAAAACTAAGCTTAATTTTCAAAACCTGTAGTACTAATCACATTCTGGCAGAAGAAACAAAGAAATTAATTAAAATCTAAGACAGTTCTTATGGAAATTCTGGTCAGTTCTTAGAATAGAGATCTGAGCAATACCGTTTCTGTGGCTTGTGGATCCCGGGCTCTCGGCAGCTTTTCCTTAGCTCCTGGCCATCTGTGCTTGTTTTCAAAACTCAACTTAATAGGCTATCAACCTAAGTCTCCTCAGTGGTTCACATTCTTTTCCCACTGAGAAGAACACTGACTAGAATTGTCTTGGCAAGGGAGGAAGAGCCATAATGCTCTAACACAGAGCTGGAGACATGGTATGACTTAGATGGATGCAGTTGAACCTCTGCACGTTACAGTTCCTCACAGGCTGACCGGTACGGAGCTGCTTGCCTACATCTACATTACCTCAGACAAGCCTCACAGCCTCGCAACAGTTCTCTAGGGAGATATGACTCCTCCTCCTATTTCACAGAGAGGTTAAGCAACTTGTCTAAAATGACACAGCTAGCAGATGGCAGAGTGAGGATTTGCACTCAGGATGGGCTCTCTCCAAAGCCCGAGTTCACAACTTTTATGCTGTTGGACTGTGTGCTCTGACTGCAAAAATGAAATGAAGATAGGTAAATAAAATAAAAGGTAACCACCCACCCACACACAAAACGGACACTCTGGACCTTGGAAGAAGGTCTGGCAATACATCAATTGGTAACTTTTAACAACTACCAGGTACAAAGCACTGTGTGATTACGAAATCAGACCTTGTTCTCCAAGTCATGGTTTCCACGTGAGAACAGAGGACAGACAGAGGGCAACGCAGCCTGGGCTCAGTGTGGAGGGAACAGGCTAGTCTGGGGGCAGGCCATTATGAATGAAGAATTTTACTGGCTCCCCATGACTCCTCAGGTGAGTCTCTTCCTTTCTTTCACACCTGTGAAACGAATGCGCTGGGTCAGTGGGTCTCAGGCCTCGCGAGTCTGTCCTCACTGGAAGCTTCCTGTGCACCACCATTTCGCACATCAAATCCTCACCCCAGGGGTTTCTGATATCCGTGGCTTTGAGGACAACAAAGCCTCACGGTTCCTTAAACACCCAGCTGTACTGTGTGGCATAGCTTTCTCTTTTAAATGGGGTAGATGAAGATGAATTTTGCTTGGGATTGCTTCACACTTTAATCACACACTGCCGCCCTCCCCGCTCTCACTTGATCTTAGCGTCCCTGTGGTCTCTTCGAGTCCAGATCTCAACTTTACAGCACGCGGGGCCTCATTCACCACAACTGCCATATTTCACTTGTGGCTGAGTGGAGAATTCATTCCATTTCACTGTTCAGTCTCAATAGCGCAAATATATATTCAGGGCTGACATATTTTCATTATGGAAAAGCCAGGCGCTCAAACAGACGCTGCCCACAGGGATTAATGAGGGGAATGGTTATTTATTCTGTCATTTGACATTTTGTGCAGAATAATTCCCAAGTCGTTTTATACTTTAACAAATAGTTCCCCAACAAAGGATCTTAGCACTCTGGATGAGCACCAAGCCAGGATTTAGGATCTGACTAATGTTAACCAACAGCAATGAAGCCAGTTTCCAGAATCACATTACATGTAATGATGATACATAATGTCACAGCCAGCTGGCCAAAGGAGACAGCCATCTACTCCTGACACAAGAGAGTCCCTCCTCACGCGAACCAACTGTACCCATCAACTCTGAGGAGAATTCTAGGGACGACCTGAAATCCCCCCTACCCCAAAATAAAATATCTGGCCTGTCTATGGGTTCAGTCAACCACCTCTGGTGGTCCATTCTGGGCCATTTTTGGTCAAAAGCCTGTGGTTCCCATTTGCTACATAAATAATACTTAGCCTCCACAACTTCCCTTCAAGGCACCAACACCATGAGCCCTGACCTGCTTTTCCATGTTCAGGCTTTTCCCTCAACCTACTGCACTTGTACCCTACGGTCGTTTTCTCTGTTTCTGGAATACTCTCACTTCTTCCTATCTTTACATTTGACTACTCCTAACATCTTTCAGGTGATAGTCTACCCATCTCTTACGGTTCCTTTAAATCACCAGAAAGAGTCATTTGTCCACTGTCCCCCAGAAGCACAGCCCTGAGCCTTTTGGCTGCGGCATGCTTAGAGAATGACCTAAATGCACTGGAAGCTCCTAACAGCAAGAACCAAGTCTATTTTTATGCAGCTTGTCCAACATATAGTACAGGAAAGATGCTCAACACAAACTCACCTTGAAAGACCTATGAAACAGAGCAATAAGATGGGGCCAATCATGGACTAGAACCTCTACTTAAGGTCCCAAGGTTCCAGGAAATCACTGTGAACTAATGTATTTGAAAAATATTTTGTACTGTATTAGCTGGGTTCTTCCCCTGCACCACCACCCCCCCCAACGCTGGAATCTGTGACATTCAAAGCAGAGAGAATTTCCAAACACTAGGGTCACCTCTGTAGTCGGTACTATAATTGTTAGTTCTAGACCCAATACATTGTTGCCCCCACTCCACCATTTCTGACCTGCAGCCTATCTTGTGTGTGGTTCTGTAACACATTTGGGCCTGCCCCTTCTGAGCTGAGCTAGAAGGGACAATGGGAGGCATGGACCCCAAAAGCCCACCTCCTACAATTTGGCTACCAGGTTACCTTAGCCCAGGATCCTCTGGGAAACCCAGGGTGAGGATTGGGTTCTTTTGGACAAAACTCCTACAGGTCACCCAAGGCATTTGAACCTGCCTCTCACCCCACCTCCTAAGCCTATGAGCAAATGAATTCCCCAAACTATCCAATGAGTGCTGAGACCAGCAGGGTCCCTAGGTACAGGATACTCAAGGAGGAACATGGATAGTGCAGGAACAGTTAGAATAAGCAATTCAAGTGATCTCAATGTTTGGAGAGGGTTGACAAGGCACCCAGAGAAAACACGCTTAGTATAATATTTCCCAAAATACTGAATAAAATAAATTTACTTTCCTGACAACTCAGCCATCAAGTCATCACTGATTAATTCCTGAATTGGCAGAAAAGGAAAAAAAAAAAGAAAAAGAAAAAATTCACAGGTTAAGCTCATACTACAGCTAGATTTTGCCAATCTTTTGATGGTCTCTAGCTGTGTTTTAACAGTCCTTTAGCAGGAGATAGAAGACAAAGAATAGGCCTCACTAAGATGAAGTTAAGTTCAGAAACTCCAGGAAAGCTCAGACCCTCAAAAGGCAATGACCTCAGCGGATGAGTTTGTTACCCACACACACGCACATGCGCACACACACACACACACACACACACACACACGAAATTGGGGGTGTAGGATACACATCCACGTGGTGGCCCTGGCTCACTATGAAGCAGAATGAAAAGCAGGACAAATGCGAGTGGTGGGGAGAAAGAGGGTAGGAGAAGAAGAAAACACTCCCATGAGAATGTCTAACACAAATTGAATTCATACGGGTTTGAGGGCAGAATTCATGTTACTTATGTGATCCAAAAACCCAAGATGTCAATCACACTTCACGTGCCTCTATCAGAATCAAATACATATGTTCTTTGGGACATACCTGAAGAAATGACCCCAGATACAATAAAGGTTAACAAAGATATGTAAGATATGAGAAAATAGCTAAAAACGTGGAGTATAAAGTAGAAGATACAATAGAAGTCTAATGAAAGTTCCAGAAGAACGCAGTAGAGGGAAAATGTTATAAGCCGTATTTAAAGAGATAATGGGTTATAATTTTGCAAGACTAATGGAACCATGAATCCTTAAATTCAGGAAGCCCAGGAAATCTTAATCAAAATAAATAAAAATAAATTAATTCCTAGACTCATCATAATCTATAGAACACCAAAGACAAAGAAAAAAACCTTCAAAATAACCATAAGCATAAGATGAATTACCTTTCCCCATCAAAAGAATAACAATTAGAGCAACAATTAGATCTCAGAATTTAGTATGCATCAGAATCATGTGCAGGACTTTTCAGAACACCTATTCCTGAGATCCAGCTGCAGAGTTCAGACTCAGTAAGTCTGGAACAAGGTTGAAGAAATATATTTCTACTGATTTCCAAAGTGTTATAGATGCCGTTGATCTAGGGGCCACCCTTTGAAAACCACTGAATTAGATTGGCAGTTGCATTATAAAGAGTGAGAGTTTGAGAAAAGAAAAATGAATGATATCTATAAAGCATCCAGAGAAAAATAATAGTCAACCTGGAATTGAAACCCAGGAAAACTATCTTTCAAGAACAAGTGCAAAATACAGATATTGTTGGATGAACAAAAATGCGGAGTTTGTTACTCAAAGAGTTCCACTGAAATAACTTCTAAAATATGTGCTTCAGAAGAAAGAAAATTAACCCATAAGGAAGGTCTAAGATGGAAAAAGGAACATGTAAACACAGAAAATGGTAAACGCAGGTAAATTTAAACCAATATTAATTGTGCAAAGGAAAAACATTACCCTCTTATCTGCAGGACTATAAAAGTTAATTTAGAATTGATATTCTAGAAGGCAAAAGCATACAGGTCAAGATTGGAATGATCAGATTTAAAATATTTTAAGTTCCTTGTTTTATGAGGAGAAGAACATATATATTTATTAAATTTACACTTATAAAATAAAAATGTTAAATTTCCTGCACATTCACTATATGAACAGAACCAGAATATGTAACAACCAATTAGTTGAAGGGAAAGTACAGAATGAGACTAAGAAGAAAAAATACAATTCAAAGAGATTTATAAAAAGAAAAAAAAAATAAGGTAGCAGAAAAATCCAAATCTATCAGTAATCATTGTTGGTACACATGAACTAAACTCTCTAGGTAAAATACAGCCTGTTAGACATTAAAAATTGATTCAGGCACCTGATGTACATAAGATACATTTAAAACAGAAACATTTAGAAAAAATGAAAGAAAAAATGATTAAAAAATTCTATCAAATACAAACCAAGATTTTATTATAGCTATGTGATTTTCAGACCAAATACTCTTTACACAGAAGAAATCACTGAGATTTATGGAATCACTCTATATACCGATCAAAAATTCAATTTATTCATGCAAATATTTTTTTACACTCTATGTGCTCACCCCTATTTTAGACACTACAAATATAGCAGTAAACAAAATAGAAAAAGTTATGAGGTAAATTTAAACTGTTAAATTTATGTATACCTAATATCATACTTCAAACTCTAACGAGCAAAAAACTGAAATATAAGAAATTGATAAATCCACCATAATAATAAGAGATTTTTAAAAACACACCTCTCCAATAAACGGGGGTTAAAAAAAAAAAAAAGAGTAAGGCTAAGGTCCAAGATGGCAGTGTAGGAAGACCCTAAACTCACCACCTCCCATGGACACACTGACTCTGTACCTACATACACAGCAATTTCTCTTGAAGAAAAACTGAGGTTGTGTGCAGCAAGAGGGACCAAGATGGAAACCACACCTCCCAGTGCGGCAGCCTACAGTTGAGGAGGGATAATACTGAGGGACCTGCAGACAGACTCACCTGGAGCTCTGTCACCCTGGGGCACAGAGAAAAACGAGCAGTTTAAAAGGCAACTAGACTATATGAGAAGGAAATCCATTTACCAATCCTAGGGGGTCCACCAAATGTGCGAGGAACTGCTCAAACTCTCTCTTAAGTCAAAGATGCCTGAAAGCATCATTTCTTAGTTTGCCATCCACCTTGATAATGTAGGAAGGAGCAATCACTAGGAATTCCAGCTGGCCTGCTAGGCCTACCCCAGCAGGCCCCAGGCTCCTAGTCCACACCAGATCTAGCTGTCCTACCAAGAAAGTCCAGGTGCAGTGTGTTCCAGGAACCCCACCCACCCAGGCACCTGCCTGCACCCAACCCAGCCATCTCACCAAGGAGACCCTGGCAAACCATGCTCTGGGAACCCTCTGGCCTGCACCCAGCCAAGCCGTTTTGCCAAGGAAGCTCCAGCACATCACACCCAAGAATCCCCCCTGGCCCATACCTGCTCCAGCTCCAGCCCCAGCCATCTTGCCAAGGCAGCTCCCAGACACTTACCCTTCATCTGTGCCCACTGAAACTTCAGCTGCCGCCCTCGCCCTCCCCCCGCCCTGGAGGCCCTGGTGCATGATACCTTAGGACCTCTATGGCCTACACCCACTCGATCCCCAGCCATTCTGGTGGTGCAGCACACCCCAGGACCCCACAGCCTATACCCACTCCAATCCCAGCTGTCCCAGCAGGGTAGCCCTGGTACGGCACCCCTGGGAACTCCCAGCCCACAACTGCTCCAGCTCCAGCCAACCTGCCAAAGCCGCCAGGCACATATAATCTACACAGGGAATGCTCCTATACGAGGCCACTCAAGACCAGGGCAGAGAGCTGTTCTGCTTCATTCCCAGAAACAAACACAAAAGCAACATGAGAAGAGAGAGAAATATGTTCCTAACAAAAGAACAAGATAAAATCCCAGAGAAAAATCCCTAATGAAATGAAGATTAGTAATTTACCTGATAAACAGGCCAAAGTAATGGTCACAAAGATCATCAACAAACTCTGGAGAAGAATGGAACTCAGTGAGAACTTCGACAAAGAATATAAGAAGGAACTAATGAGAACTGAAGAATACAAGAACTAAAATGAAAAACCCTAGGGGGAATCAACAGAGACGAGATGATACAGAAGAAGTCAAGTTTGCTTCAAGCAAACTTGAAGCTAGAGTAGTAGAAATCACCTTATCAGAACAGCAAAAAGAGATGGATTCTGGGCAAGATAGTGGAGGAGTAGGAGACCTGGATTTCGTCTGGTCTCAGGAATTCAGCTGGAGAGGGATCAAACCATTCGGAACACCTACGAACTCAACAGGAGATCGAAGAGGAGAGTAGCAACAACTCTCTGAACAGAGAGGCGACCACTTACTGGAAGGTAGGACGTGCGGAGAAGTGAATCCGAGGTGATATTCGGGAGGATAGACGGCGGGGGAGGAGACCTCCGTCGGCCGCTTCTGGCAAGTGCTAGAGCCGCGGAGCACAAAATCGGAACTTTTAGAAGTTGGCTCCGCGGAGGGACGTCGCTCCAGCGGCTAAGCGGGGGGTGGAACCGTCGCGGGACAGTGTGGTCTCAGGACCCTCGGGGTCACAGAAAGACCGGGGGTGCCTGAGTGCAGCAGAGCTCCCGGGTATCGGAGCAGGGAGGCCGGCTGCAGAGACGGAGCCGAGGCGAGGGCCCTCAGCTCGGGGTTGCCATAAACTGTGATCCGCGGCCCAGTCGGGCCACCGCTCCTCCAGCAGGGACCCAACAAGCGGCAGAGCCGGGGAGACTCCCCTTCCTCCCCGGGGAGGAGCGGCGCGGGAGCGCACCGCAGGGATCTGCTGGGTTTGGAGACTCCACACGGGGTTGGGTGCCAGACATAGAAACGCTCGATCACAGGCCGGGTGAGCACGGAGTGTGGCCAGAGACCAGGGAGACGGGAGTGACTGACTGCTTTTCTCTGGGGGCTTACTGAGAAGTGGGGCCCCCGAGGTCTGGGCTCCTCCGGGGTGGAGATTGGAAGGCCACCATTTTCACTCTCCTCCTCCAAAGCTGTACAGAAAGCTTGCAGGGAACAAAAGCTCCCCAGAGCAAACCCAAGAAGATTGCTCAGCTGGGACCAACAAGGGCGGGGCAATTCCGCCTCAGCAAAGACATTTGGGAACCACGGCAACAGGCCCCTCCCCCAGAAGATCAGCACGAACAGGCAGCCAAGACCAAGTTTACCCATCAAGGAGAACGGGAGAACTCCAGCGCTAGGGGAATACTGCACATAGAATTCATGGCTTTTTTACCATGATTCATTAGTTTTTCGAAGTTAATTTTTTTAACTGTTTTCTTTGTTTGTTTATTTCTTTTTCCCTTTTTCAACGAACATCTTATCAATCCCTTCTGGAAAAAAAAAGTTTATTTTTCATTTTTAGAGTCATATTCTATCCCTTCATAGTAGATACCATTATTTTTGGCATATTGTTCTCTCTTTAAAATTTTCAGATACACTTTCTTCTAACAGATCAAAATATACCCTAAATCACTAGTGTATGGCTTTGTTCTAGTCTCCTGCATGATCACATCCTCTCCCTTTTATTTTATTTTTTTAAAATCTTTTTCCTTCTTTTTTCAACAACTTATTTATCAATTCCTTTTATAAAAACTTTTATAATTTTCATCTTTACAATCATCTTCCATCCCTTCATTGTATCAACCCTTATTTTGTAAAATGTCTTTCTTTCCTTAAAATTTTAGGAGGCACTTTCTTCTAAGGCACCAAAATATACCCAAAATCTAGTGTGTGGCACTGATCTATGCACTAGCCTGATCATATTTGATCATATTCTGTTTTTTTTGTTTTGTTCTGTTCTTGTTTGTTTTTATATTTTTCTTTCTCTTTTTTTTTCTCTCTTTCTTTTTTCTTTCTTTCCCTTTCTTTTCCCCTGGTTTTAGGTCTTTTCTGATTTGTTTAGAGTCTATTTGCTGGGGACGTTGTTAACCTGTTAGCATTTTGTTCTCTCATTCATCTCTTCTCCTCTGGACAAAATGACAAGACGAAAAAAAACACCTCAGCAAAAAAACAAGAGGTAGTACCGTCTGCCAGGGACCTACTCAATATGGACATTAGTCCGATGTCGGACCTAGAGTTCAGAATCGTGATTTTAAAGATACTAGCTAGGCTTGAAAAAAGCATGGAAGTTATTAGAGAAACTCTTCCTGGAGAAATAAAAGAACTAAAATCTAAACAAATCGAAATCAAAAAGGCTATTAATGAAGTGCAATCAAAAATGGGGGCACTAACTGCTAGGATAACTGAGGCAGAAGAGGGAATGAGCCATAGAGAAGACCAAATGATGGAAAATAAAGAAGCTGAGAAAAAGAGAAATAAACAACTACTGGATCACGAGGGCAGAATTCAAGAGATAAGTGATACGATAAAATGAAACAACATTAGAATAATTGGGATCCCAGAAGAAGAAGAAAGAGAAAGAGGGGCAGAAGATATATAGGAGCAAATTATAGGAGAGAACTTCCCTCATGTGGGGAAGGAAACAGGCGTCAAAATCCAGGAGGCACAGAGAACCCCTCTGAAAATCAATAAAAATAGGTCAACACCCTGAACATCTAATAGTAAAACTTACGAGTCTCAGAGACAAATAGAAAATCTTGAAAGCAGCTCGGGAGAAGAGATATGTAACTATAATGGTAGAAACATTAGATTGGCAACAGACCTATCCACAGAGACCTGGCAGGCCAGAAAGGACTGGCATGATATCTTCAGAGCACTAAACAAGAAAAATATGCAGCCAAGAATACTATATCCAGCTAGGTTGTCATTGAAAATTGAAGGAGAGATAAAAAGCTTCCAGGACAAACAAAAACTAAAGGAATTTGCAAACATGAAACCAGCCCTCCAAGAAATATTGAAAGGGGTCCTCTAAGCAAAGAGAGAGCCTAAAAGCAGCATAGACCAGAAAGGAACACAGACAATAGACAGTAACAGTCACCTTACAGGCAAGACAATGGCACTAAATTCATATCTTTCAATAGTCACCCTGAAAGTAAATGGACTAAATGCCCCAATCAAAAGACACAGGCTATCAGATTGGATAAAAAAACAAGACCCATCGATCTGCTGTGTGCAAGAGACTCATTTTAGACCCAAAGACACCCTCAGATTGAAAGTGAGGGGGTGGAAAACCATTTACCAGGCTAATGGACACCAAAAGAAAGCTGGGGTGGCAATCCTTATATCAGACAAATTAGATTTTAAAACAAAGACGGGAGTAAGAGATGAGGAAGGACACTCTATCCTACTTAAAGGGTCTATCCAACAAGAAGATCTAACAATTGTAAATATCTATGCCCCGAACATGGGAGCAGCCAATTATATAAGGCAATTAATAACAAAAGCAAAGAAACACATTGACAACAATACAGTAATGGTGGAGACTTTAACACCACCCTGACTGAAATGGACAGATCATCTAAGCAAAAGATCAACAAGGAAATAAAGACTTTAAATGACACACTGGACCAAATGGCTTCACAGACATATTCAGAACATTCCATCCCAAAGCAACGGAATACACATTCTTCTCTAGGGCCCATGGAACATTCTCCAGAATTGATAACATCCTAGGTCACAAATCAGGTCTCAACCGGTACCAAAAGATTAGAATTATTCCCTGCATGTTTTCAGACCACAATGCTTTGAAACTAGAACTCAATCACAAGAGGAAAGTCGGAAAGAACTCAAATACATGGAGGCTAAAGAGCATCCTACTAAAGAATGAATGGGTCAACCAGGAAATTAAAGAAGAATTAAAAAAATTCATGGAAACCAATGAAAAGGAAAACACAACTGTTCAAAATCTTTGGGATACAGCAAAGGCAGTCCTGAGAGGAAAGTCTATAGCAATACAAACCTTTCTCAAGAAACAAGAAAGGTCTCAAATACACAACCTAACCCTACACCTAAAGGAGCTGGAGAAAAAACAGCAAACAAAGCCTAAACCCAGCAGGAGAAGAGAAATAATAAAGATCAGAGCAGAAATCAATGAACTAGAAACCAAAAGAACAGTAGAACAGATCAACGAAACTAGGAGCTGGTTCTTTGAGAGAATTAACAAGATTGATAAACCCCTGGCCAGACTCATCCAAAAGAAAAGAGAAATGACCCAAATCAACAAAATCATGAATGAAAGAGGAGAGATCACAACCAGCAGCAAAGAAACACAAACAATTCTAAGAACATATTATAAGCAACCCTATGCCAGCAAATTAGACAACCTGGAAGAAATGGATGCATTCCTAGAGATGTATCAACTACCAAAATTGAACCAGGAAGAAACAAAACACCTAAACAGATCTATAACCACTAAGGAATTTGAAGCAGTCATCAAAAATCTCCCAGCAAACAAAAGCCCAGGGCCAGATGGCTTCGCAGGGGAATTCTACCAAACATTTAAAGAAGAATTAATACCTATTCTCCTGAAACTGTTCCAAAAAATAGGAATGGAAGGAAAACTTCCAAACTCATTTTATGAGGCCACCATTACCCTGATCCCCACACCAGACAAAGTCCCCATCAAAAAGGAGAATTACAGACCAATATCCCTGATGAAGATGGATGCAAAAATTCTCACCAAAATACTAGCCAATAGGATCCAACAGTACATTAAAAGGATTATTCACCACGACCAAGTGGGATTTAACCCTGGGCTGCAAGGTTGGTTCAACATCCGCAAATCAATCAACGTGATACAATACATTAACAAAAGAAAGAACACCAATCACATGATCCTCTCAATAGATGCATAAAAAGCTTTTGACAAACTACAGCACCCTTTCTTGATCAAAACTCTTCAGAGTATAGGGATAGAGGGGGTACATTCCTCAATATCATAAAAGCCATCGATGAAAAACCTACAGCGAATATCATTCTCAATGGGGAAAAGCTGAGAGCTTTTCCCCTAAGGTCAGGAGCGCGGCAGGGATGTCCACTATCACCACTGCTATTCAATATAGTATTAGAAGTCCTAGCCACAGCAATCAGACAACAAAAAGACATCAAAGGCATCCAAATCGGCAAAGAGGAAGTCAAACTCTCACTCTTTGCAGATGATATGATACTGTATGTGGAAAACCCAAAAGACTCCACCCCAAAACCGCTAGAACTCATACAGGAATTCAGTAAAGTGGCAGGATATAAAATCAATGCACAGAAATCAGTGGCATTCCTATACACCAACAACAAGACAGAAGAGAGACAAATCAAGGAGTCGATCCCATTCACAATTGCACCCAAAACCATAAGATATCTAGGAATAAACGTAACCAAAGAGGCATTGGATCTGTACTCAGAAAACTCTAAAATACTCATGCAAGAAATTGAGGAAGACACAAAGAAATGGAAAAACGTTCCATGCTCATGGGTTGGAAGAACAAACATTGTGAAGATGTCAATCTACCTAGAGCAATCTACACATTCAATGCAATCCCCATCCAAATACCATCCACTTTTTTCAGAGAAATGGAACAAAGAATCCTAAAATTTGTATGGAACCAGAAGAGACCCCGAATAGCCAGAGGAATCTTGAAAAAGAAAAGCAAAGCTGGCAGCATCACAATCCCGGACTTCCAGCTCTATTACCAAGCTGTCATCATCAAGACAGTATGGTACTGGCACAAAAACAGACACACAGATCAATGGAACAGAATAGAGAGCCCAGAAAGGGACCCTCAACTCTATGGTCATCTCATCTTTGACAAAGCAGGAAAGAATGTCCAATGGCAAAAAGACAGTCTCTTCAACAAATGGTGTTGGGAAAATTGGACAGCCACATGCAGAAGAATGAAACTGGACCATTTCCTTACACCACACACAAAAATAGACTCCAAATGGTTGAAAGACCTAAATGTGAGACAGGAGTCCATCAAAATCCTAAAGGAGAACACAGGCAGCAACCTCCTCGACCTCAGCCGCAGCAACTTCTTCCTAGAAACATCGCCAAAGGCAAGGAAACAAGGGCAAAAATGAACTCTTGGGGCTTCGTTAAGATAAAAAGCTTTTGCACAGCAAAAGAAACAGTCCACAAAACCAAAAGACAACCGACAGAATGGGAGAAGATATTTGCAAATGACACATCAGATAAAGGGCTAGTATCCAAAATTTATAAAGAACTTATCAAACTCAACACCCAAAGAACAAAGATTCCAATCAAGAAATGGGCAGAAGACATGAACAGACACTTTTCCAAAGAAGACATCCAAATGGCCAACAGACACATGAAAAAGTGCTCCACATCGCTCGGCATCAGGGAAATCCAAATCAAAACCTCCATGAGATACCACCTCACACCAGTCAGAATGGCTAGAATTAACAAGTCAGGAAACGACAGATGTTGGCGGGCATGCAGAGAAAGGGGAACCCTCCTACACTGTTGGTGGGAATGCAAGCTGGTGCAGCCACTGTGGAAAACAGTGTGGAGGTTCCTCAAAGAGTTGAAAATAGAGCTACCATACGATCCAGCAATTGCACTACTGGGTATTTACCACAAAGGTACAAATGTAGGGACCCGAAGGGGTACGTGCACCCCAATGTTTATAGCAGCAATGTCCACAATAGCCAAACTGTGGAAAGAGCCAAGATGTCCATCGACAGTTGAATGGATAAAGAAGATGTGGTATATATACACAATGGATTATTATGCAGCCATCAAAAGTAACGAGATCTTGCCATTTGCAACGACGTGGATGGAACTGGAGGGTGTTATGCTGAGTGAAATAAGTCAATCAGAGAAAGACATGTTTCTTATGACCTCACTGATATGTGGAAATCTTAATCTCAGGAAACAAACTGAGGGTTGCTGGAGTGGTGGGGGGTGGGAGGGATGGGGTGGCTGGGTGATAGACAGTGGGGAGGGTATGTGTTATGGCGAGTGCTGTGAATTGTGCAAGCCTGTTGAATTAGAGATCTGTGCCTCTGAAACAAATAATGCAATATATGTTAAGAACAAAAAAAAGAAGAAGATAGCAGGAAGGGAAGAATGAAGGCGGGGAAATCGGAGGGGGAGACGAACCTTGAGAGACAATGGACTCTGAAAAAGAAACTGAGGGTTCTGGGGGGGGGGGGCGATGAGGTTAGCCTGGTGATGGGTATTAAAGAGGGCACGTTCTGTGTGGAGCACTGGGTGTTATGCACAAACAATGAAACATGGAACACTACATACAAAACTAATGATGTAATGGATGGTGATTAACATAACAATAAAAAAATTTTTTAAAAAAGAACAGCAAAAAGAAAAATGAATTTTAAAAAATGAGGACAGTTTAAGGCACCTTTGGGACAACAAGCATAGTAATATTCACATTATACGGGTTTCTGAAGAAGAAGAGCGACTGAAAGCTTTTTTGAAAAAATAATGGCTGCAAACTTCTCTAACCTGGGAAAGGAAACACACATCCAAGTCCAGGAAGCATAGAGAGCCCCTAACAAAATAATCTCAAAGAGAGTCACACCAATACATATTATAATAGAAATGTCAAAGTTAGGGGTATCTGGGTGGCTCAGTTAGTTTAGCATCTACCTTTGGCTCAGGTCATGATCCCAGGGTCCTGGGATCGAGCCCCGCATCGGGCTCCCTGCTCAGCAGGGAGTCTGCTTCTCTCTCTCTCCCTCTGTTGCACCCCCCTTGTGCACTCTCTTTCTGAGAAATAAAATCTTTTTTAAAAAAATGACAAAGTTAAAGACAAAGAGAATCTTAAAGGCAGCAAGAGAAAAACAAATAGTCACATACATGGAAAACCACATTAATGATTTTTAGGCACAAACTTTGCAGGACAGAGGGAGTGGCAGGATATATTTTAAGTGATGAAAAGGAAAAACTTACAAGCGAAAATACTCTACCTAACAAAATTATCATTCAGAATTGAAGGAGAAATAATTATGTTCCCAGACAAGTGTAAACTAAAGGATTCATCATTACTATACCAGCCTTATTAAAGGGTCTTCTTTAAATAGAAAATACTGTATCTAGAAATAAGAAAATATATGAAAAAAAATCTCACAGGTAAAGGCAAATATATAATGAAGGTAGTTAATCAGCTACTTAAAAAGCTAGTATGAAGGTTAAAGACTAAAATAGTAATTAAGGGATACACAAAATAAAACAGTGTAAAAGATGTCAAAAACATAAGATCTGTGTCAGGCAGGAGAGTAAAAATGTAGTGCTTTTAGAATGTCTTCAAACTTAAGCAACTATCAGCTTAAAATAGAAAGTCGTATATATAGGTCAATGTATATGAACCTCATGCTAACCAAAATCCAAACAGTTACAATACATAAAAATATAAAGACAAAGGATCCCAAATATAACATGAAAGAAAACCATCAAAACACTCAGAGAAGACAGAAACAAAGAATCCCCAAAACAACCAGAAAACAATGAACAAAAATGGCATTGGGGCACCTGAGTGGCTCAGTCAGTTAAGTGTTTGACTCTTGATTTTGGCTCAGGTCATGATCTCAGGGTTGTGAGATCAAGCCCAGCACTGGGCTCCATGCCAGGCTTGGAGCCTGCTCAAGATTCTCTTTCTCCCTCTCCTTCTGCCCCTCCCCTCTTTCTCCCTCTCTAAAAAGAAAAAAGTGGCAATAATTACATACTTACCAATAATTAATTTAAATATAAATGCACTGAATTCCCCAAAAGACAAAAGGTAGCTGAGTGGGTTAAAAAAAAAAAAAAAAAAACCCAAACTTACCTATATGTTGCCTATAAGAGATTCATTTTAGATGTAAAGACAAACACGGATGGAAAGTAAAGTGATGGAAAATGACATTCCATGTAAAAGGAAACAACAGGAAAGCTGGAATAACAATACTTATATCAAAAAAATAGACTTTAAAACAAAGATTATAACACCACTTAAGGAAGGGTATTAAATAGTGATTAAGGAGTCAATCCAAGGAGAGGATATGCCTTTCATAAGTATTTATGCATCCAACATAAGTAAAAGTACCTCAACAAATAAAAGAAATAACAACATACATAAAGGGAGAAAATGACAGTAATAATAACAGTGGGGGACTTTAACACCCCACTCACATCAATGGGTAGATCATGCAGGTAGAAAATCAATAAGGAAACACCATTCTTAAATGACTTATTAGACCAGATGAACTTAATAGACAAATACAGAACATTTCATCCCAAAGCTGAAGAAAATACTTCTTTTCAAGTGCACACAGAACATTCTCCAAAATTGATCATGTTATGCCATAAAACAAGTCTCAATAAGTTGAAGAAGAATAAAATCACATCAAGCATCTTTTATGACCACAATGTATGAAACTGGACATCAATTATAAGAAGAAAACTGAAAAAAAAAAAAAACCCCACAAACATGGGGAAAGTAAATATACTACTAAACCAATGGGGGTGGAGAGCCTGAGTGGCTCAGATGGTTAAGCATCTGCCTTCGGCTCAGGTCATGATATCCAGGTCCTGGGATCGAACCCCACGTGAGGCTCCCAGCTCAGCAGGGAGTCTGCTTCTCCCTCTCCCTCTGCCTCTCCCCCTGCTTGTGCTCTCTCTGTCTCGCTCTCAAATGAATAAATAAAAAAAATCTTTAAACAAAAAACAACCAATGGGTCACTGAAGAAATCAAAGAGGAAATTTAAAAAAAATACCTTGAAACAAATGAAAATGGAAACACAACTTTCCAGTATCTATGAGATGCAGCAAAAGCAGTTCTAAGAAGGAAATTCATAGTGATGCAGGCCTACCTCAAGAAACAAAGAAACAAAACTACCAAATAAACTAACTTTACACTTAAAAGAACAAGAAAAAAAATCAAACAAAGCCCAAAGTTGGAAGAAAGAAGTAATTACTGATCAGAACAGAAAGTAATGAACTAGAGACTAAAAAAGAAAGAAAAAAAGAAAAAGATCAATGAAACTAAAAGTTGGTTCTTTGAAAACATCAACAAAATTGATTAACTTCTTGCCAGCCTCATCAAGAAAAAAGGAGAGAATTCTAAATAAGCAATAGAAACAAAAGAGGAGAATTTACAACTGACATTAGAGAAATACAAACAATCAAAAGAGACTACTGCCAACAATTATATACTAACAAATCGGAAAATGGAGAAGAAATGGATAAATTCCTGTAAATACAAGCTTCCAGGGAATCACAAAGAATTAGAAAATCTGAGTAGATTGATTTCAAGTAATGAAATTAAATCAGTAATTTAAAAAATCCCCAAAACCAAAGCCCAGGACCAGAGTACTTCACAGGTGAATTCCAAAAACCATTTAAAGAATAGTTAGTACCAGGGTGCCTGGGTGGCTCAAATGGTTAAGTGTCTGCCTTCAGCTTAGGTCATGATCTCAGGGTCCTGGGATCGAGCCCCACATCAGGCTCCCTGCTCAACGGGGAGCCTCCTTCTCCCTCTCCCTCTGCCCCTTCCCCCACTTGTATTCTCTCTTTCCTTTTTTTCTCTCAAATAAATAAATACAATTTTTAAAAAAAACAATGACTAGTTATTGCCTATCCTTCTCAAATTATTCCAAAAAGTTGAAGAGGAAGGAATAGTTCCAAACTCATTTTATGAGGCCAGAATTATTCTGATACTTAAAGCAGACAAGAATGACAGACAAAAAAGAAAATTATAGGACAATATCCCTGATGAGCACAGATGTAAAAATCCATAACAAAAATATAAGCAAACTGAATTCAATAACACATTAAAAGGATCTTACACCACAATAAAGTGGGATTTACTCCAGGAATGCAGGAATGGTCAACATCTGCAAATCAAACAACATGATATACCATATTATCAAAAAGTGATAAAAATCATATGATATCAATAGATGCAGAAAATGCATTCAATAAAATTCAACATCCATTTATGATAAAAACTCTCAACAAAGTATGTGTAGATGAAACCTACCTCAACATAATACAGGCCATATATGACAAGTCCACAGCTAACATCATACTCAATGGTGAAAAGCGGTTTTTTCTCTGAGATCAGGAACAGGACAAAGATGCCCACTCTCACCACTTCAATATAGTACTGGAAGTCCTAGACATGTCAATCAGGCAAGAAAAAAAAAAAAAATAAAAGGCCTCCAAATTGAAAAGGAAGAAACTGTACTGTCACTATTTGCAGATGACATGACATTATATATAGGAAACCCTAAAGACTCCACCCAAAACCATTAGAATTAACAAATCAGTAAAGTTATAAAAGATTAACATAAAAATCAGTTGCATTTCTGTACACTAAGGAGCTATCAGAAAAAGAAATTAAGTAAGCAGTCCCATTTATAATTGCATTAAGAGGAATAAAATATGTAGGAATAAATTTAACCAAAAAAAACCCTATATTATGAAAACTATAAGACATCAGTGAAGAAAGATGACACAAATAAATGGAAACTTATACCATGTTCATGGATTAGATGAATATGGCAAAAATGTCCATACTACACAAAGCTATAGGCAGATTCAGTGAAATCCCCACCAAAATACCAATGTCATTGTTCACAGAACTGGAATAAAGAATCCTAAAGCTTCTATCAGACCACAACTGACCTCAAGGAGCCAAAGAAATCTTGAGAAAAAAGAACAAATTTGGAAGTATCATGCTCCCTGATTTCAACCTATATTACAAAGTTGCAGGAATCAAAACAGTATGGTACTGACATGAAAACAGACACATAGATCAATTGAATAAAATGGAGAACCTAGAAGTAAACCTATGCATATATGATCAATTAATTTATGATAAAGGAGACAAGAATACACAGTGGAGAAAAATAATAGTTTCTCCAATAAATAGTGTTGGGAAATCTGAATAGTCACACGCAAAGGAATGAAACTGGGTAATTTATCTTACATCATATGCAAAAACAAATTCAAAATGGATTAAACACTTGAACATAAGACCAGAAACCATAAAAATCCTAGAAGGAAAACCTAGGTAGTAAACTCTTTGACATCACTCTCAGCAGTATTTTTTTGGACCAGTCTCTTGAGGCAAGGGCAACAAAAGCTAAAATAAACAAATGGGATTACATCAAACTAAAAAGCTTTAGCACAGTGAAAGAAGCAAACAAAATGACAAGGCAATCTAATAAACTGGAAAAAGATAGTTTCAAATCATACATCTGAAAAGGGATTTATATCCAAAATATATAAAAAATATGCACAGCAATATAAAAAAACATGACACTTGATTTAAAAAAAAAATGGGCAAAAGAGGGGCACCTGGGTGGCTCAGTCGGTTAAGCACCTGACTCTTGGTTTTGGAACCGATCATGATCTCAGGGTCCTGGGATGGAGCCCCAAGTTGGGCTCCACACTCAGCAGGGAGTCTGCTTGAGGACTCTCTCTCTCTCTCTCTCTCTCTCTCTCTTCCTATTCCTCTGCCCCTCCCACTCTGTCCTCTCTCTCTCTCAAAGAAATAAATAAATCTCTTTAAAAAAAATTGGCAAGGGGCACCTGGGTGGCTCAGATGGTTAAACATTTGATTCTTGCTTTTGGCTCACGTCATGATCTCAGGGTACTGTGATCAAACCCCATGTCGGACTTGTGCTCAGTGGGGAGTCTCCTTGTCTCCTTCTCCTTCTGCCCCTTCCCCTGCTCTCTCTCTCAAATAAATAAATCTTTAAAAAAATAAATTAAAATTTTAAAAAATGGACGAAAGACTTCAATACACATTTTGCAAAGACATACCAATAAACAATAGGCACATGAAAAGATGCTTAATATCACTCATCATCAGGCAAATGTACATCAAAACTGCAATGATATATCACCTCATACCTATAAAATTGAATATTATCAAAAAGATTTTTTAAAAAACCCACAAGTCCTGATGAGGATGTCCAGAAAAGGGACAAACACTGTTGGTGGGAATGTAAATTGGTATGCTCACTGTATAAAACAATAAAGAGAGTCCTCAAAAAATAAAAAGTATAACTACCATAAGATCCAAAAATCCTACTTCTGATATTTATCTGAAAAAAAATGAAAACAATTCAAACATATGCACTCCTATATTCATTGCACCATTATTTACATAGCCACAATATGGAAGCAACCTAAGTGTCCATCCACAGATGTATGAAGAAGATGTTGTACATATATACAATAGAATATTACTCGGGCATCAAAAAGAATGAAATCTTGTCATCTGCAACATCATGGATGGACCTAGAAGGTATTATGCTAAGTGAAATAAATCAGACAGAGAAAGACACATAGCATATGATTTCACTTGTAGGTGGAATCTAAAAAGCAAAACAACTGAACAAACAAAATGAAACAGAAGTAGAATCACAGATACAGGAGACAAACTATTGGTTACTAGAGTAAGGAAGGCTTGGGGAGTGAGGGAAATAGGGAAAAGGGATTAATAGTACAAGCTTCCAGTTATAAAATAAAGTCATGGAGATGTAGTGTATAACATAGGGAATAGAGTCAATAATATTTTAATAACTTTGTATGGTGACAGATGGCAACTACACTTATCATGGAGAGCATTTCATAACATATAAAAATATCAAATCACTGTGATATACACCTGAAAGTAATAGGATAGTGTATGTCAATTATACATCAATACAACAGACTAAGGCTATAAGAGAACATAATTAACAGCTGATTTAATAGACAGGTATAGAACTAATGCTACATGAGAAAACAAATGAATATAGCAGGCCATATAAAAGAGAGCTCAATAAACTTCAAGTGATATATATCACATAGAACTTATTTTCTGAGTTCAATGTTAGAAATCAATAACTAAAAAAGTAAATAGAAAAACATTTATATGTTTGGAATTTAGGAATAACTAATAGAGAAAAAAGATACAGTAGGAAAGGGGAAACTGAATCAAGTTCAGTTAATATTGATTCTTTTAAAAGATATAATATTCAAAATTATCCAGCAAGATCAAAGAAAGAAGAAAATATATATAATATTAGGAATGAAAATGGAACATAACCACAGATGTAGCAGGGATTTAAAAGCAGTAAGAATAATTGTGAACTTTATCCCACTGAATTTCAGAACATAAATGGAAGACTTCTTAAAAAAAAAAAAATGAACCATGGCAGTTGACTAAAGAAAAAATTTAAAACTATTAAAAATTAAATAATTAATTAAAAAAAATAACAACTTTCATTCAAGCATGCCTGGGCTCAGATGATTTTACAGAAGCATTCTACGAAACACTGAACAAAGTGATTATAATGTTACACAAACTTTTTCAAGAACAGAAAATAAACAATTCTTTCCAAATCTTTTTACGAAGTGAGCATAATCTTCACACCAAAACCAGAGAAGGATATTACAGGAAATAAAAAATTACAGACTAAGCTTACTCATGATATGAGTAGATATGAAAATCATTTTTTAAAAAGGGCTAGTAAACCAAATAGTCCAACATAAGAGAAAAATGTAACACCAAGTATTAAAGGTCAGATTTGCCCCAAATAAACCAAGGCAGGACCATGTCAGACTTACACCAGGAATGGAAGGTCAGTTTAATATTAAAAACCATTAATCCATCTCACCATATTAATTAATTGGATATGGAAAAACTCATATGATCTTATCAGTAGATACAGATAAAATATACCAAATAATTCAATATCCTGTAATTTTTCTTCTATTTTTTAAATTAGAAAAGAAGTAAAAAAACTTTTTTAAAATAAGAAAATCTCCCCTCATAAAAAACACATGTACATGTGTGTACACACACACACGTAAGAGAAATTTACAAGTTTTACTTTTAAAATCTGTAGCAAGAATACCACTATCACCAATATCACTCTATCCACTGTTACATGAAGCGAAGTAACCTGAGCAACTGGACAACAAAAAATGACAAGGACTGAAAAGAAGAAATTAAACTGTCCTTATTTACATATGGTATGATTGACCTGCATAGAATGACCCCCCAAATCTACAATGATTAGAATTAAGAAGAATTCATCCATTCGTTCAAATAATATTTACTGAACACCTAATATAAGCATAACACTATTCTCAACACTAATGCTATAGTAAGAAAGAGACAAAATCCCTACCCTCATGTAATTGACATTCTGGTGAAGGAAAACATACAAAACACCAAGTAAGTAACAAATTTACATAGTACGTTCGAAAGTGCTCAGTACAGAGAAGGATCAATTAAGAAAAAGGATAAGTGCCGGGGGCAATGCAGAAGGACAGTTTAGCAACCTAACTGCATTTTTATATACTAGCAAATTCTTAAAAAATATAACAAAGACATCATTTACAATAGTAACCAAATATATGTCACCTATACTAAAGCAACTATGAGATGTAAAAACCTTTTTTGGAGTACTCTGTTAGAAAACTCTACTGAAAAACATTTCTACAAGATCTAATAAAGGGAATGATACCATATTCATGGGCTGGAAGTCTAAAACGATGTATCTCTCTTTACATAGTTTTAATCCAATTCCAATCATTTGAAACTTTTATAAAATTTGAGAAGCCATGTCAAAATTTTTACATAGAAGGGCCAGGAATAGACAGACACTCCTGGGAAAGAAAAACCAGGCTGGGGTGAGTGTGGACTTACTCATTCAGACATCCAGATTCGTTACACAGTTAGAATAATGGAGGCCCTGTATAATTAGCATGTTGACTGATAACAGAACAAAGAGCACTGAAGCAGAGCTACACTTAAATGGACACTTGACATAGGACTAAACAGACCCTGCAAATCACTGGGAACAGAATATGGAATACAATAAAGTATGCCAGAAAAAAATGGGGATCCATCTGGAGTGAATATAGCTTCCCTCCTCACACCATGCTTTAAAATAAATTCCAAGTGGATTGAAGAGAGAAGATAAGCCAGCAAAAGTTCTAGATTATAGAATAGACTTGAGAACATTAACCACAAAAGAAAGCATTGATACATTTACTATATTCGTATTAATAACTTTTATTCCTAAAAAGATTTCATAGAGGCCACAAAAAAAAAAAACAACTACAAATATGAGATGTTTGAAATGTTTGTATCTGACAAATTTATAATAATCTGGCTGTAGAATCACAAGGCAGAGGACGAGCAACCCAAAACAAACATGGACAACAGAGCTGGACAAGACATCACTGAAAAAGAAAACTGAGTGGCAATTAATTATATGAAAAATGTTTAGGGAAGTGTGGATTAATCCCATGAGACACCCTTCTATACTTCCCCCAAATGGAGGAAATGAGAATGTCAAACATTATCAGGGAGTAAACAGAGCTCTTATGTGCTGAAAACACACTGTTGTATGCACTATGGAAACGACTTGGCATTTTGTGATAAAGGTGAAGATGTGTAGACTCTACAGCCCAGCAAATCTATTTCTGGGTGTACACACAGGAGGTACTCTTGAGAGTGTCTACACCAAGAGGACATACAAAAAATGTTCACAAATGTGAATGGAAAAATGAAAAAAAGTTTGGCAGTTTTCTACACAACTAAACGTGTGCTTACCATGCAACCCAGCCATCTCACTCTTGGGCATTTATCCCAGAGAAATAAAAACTCCTCCCTACAAAAACCTGTAAAAAAAAAAAAAAATGTTCACAGCAGCTTCGTGAAATATGCCCAAAGTGGAAACAACCCAAATGTCCTTCACAGGGGAATAAATTGGGCACAACTATTCCATGGAATACTACTCAGCAAAAAAAGAACAAACTATTGGTGCATGCAGTAACTTGGATAGATCTCAAGGGAATTACGATGAGTGGGGGGAAAGAGCCATCTTAAAAGGCTACACAGTGTGTGATTCCATTTATAGAGCAGGTTTGAAATGACAAAATTACAGGGACGGAGAAGAGAGCACCAGGGGTCAGAGAAGGAGAAAGGGAGAAGGTGGCTGTGGTATAAAACGATCGCATAAGGGATTACTGTGAAGGAAATTTTCTGAATCTTGACTGTGTGATGAAATGTCACAGAACTAAACATACACATACACACACATACGCAAGTGCTTGAATGCTGCTGAAATCTGAATAAGGTAAATGGATTTTATCAAGTCAGTTTCCTGGCTGTGATACCACTATGGTTAGGCAAGGTGTTACCACTGGGACAAACCGGGAGAAGACTGTAGAGATCTCGGATTCGTTCTTACAACTGCATGCGAACATACAATCATCTCAAAATAAAACGTTTAACAGAGAAAAACCTGTTCTTATGTCAAATCTAGATGTCCTTTTGGTAGGAAACAAGATTAGTAAACAATGATCTATTTATGCACTTGAAGACTATACAGAAGGAAAATGAAAAGTGTACACTTCACATATCAACATAGGTTTAATCTCAAGAAGAAGAAAGAGGTAGAGGAGGAGAAGAAAATAATAGTGGGAAAAAGAAATTTGCACAGGCCATATAAGACAGTTCTATATATGGTCATATACAGGCAAGACTTAAGGAAATATTTTGGTTAAGGATGTCTACAT
The DNA here is from genome assembly GCF_009762305.2 of Zalophus californianus. NCBI lineage: Eukaryota > Metazoa > Chordata > Mammalia > Carnivora > Otariidae > Zalophus > Zalophus californianus. The sequence continues at coordinate 30,086,953 of NC_045599.1, read as the reverse complement.
ATGTGGCAAAATTATGAAGAGAGCAAGAAAATGATTAATACTATATTCAGGAAAGTAGTTATTTCAGGATGATAGGAGTGGACATGGGGGGAGAGTACAGACTTAGAGCACTGATACTTTCTGATGTTTGTGTATCTACCATCCAGTTTGCTGTTCTATTTTATACTTATATTCTTTTGTATGCATTCAATCTTTAATTAAAAAAACAACAACAAAACAACCTATTGGGATAGAAAGGTGCTGGGGAAAAACAGAGGGCATGTGAAAGACTATGGAGTCTATGAACTCATGAGGTTAATCCAATTCCAAAACCAGTGATTGGAATTTAAGTCCCAAGTCCAAAGTCTCATATAGGAAAGGCATTAATAACATAGTAATAAACAGATCAATCAATTTCTATTCTTTCCAAGGGAGACAGAGAATTGTGTGTGTGTGCACGCAAACCCCATATACACATGCCCTATTCCAGTATAACTACTTTGAGTTTCTCTAATCAGTAATATAAAAAATACACTGGCAGATAATAGAGATGGCTACAATACAGAAAACCAGTATTCACAGTGGTTCTGTATATGGGCTCTGCAATCAAACAACATGGGTGTGGCTCTTGGTGCCCCCATTCCCTATCTCAGACCCTTGGGTGAGGAGTCTCCTATGAAAAATGGGACTAACACTGCAGTTCTCAAACATTCTGGTTTCAAGATCCCTTCAAACTCTTAAAAAATATTAAGGACCTCAAAGAGCAACAGTTTATGCGGTTCATTATACCTGTCTGTATTAAATGTTTATTAATTCAAGTAATGATAAGAAGCCTATTGCATGTTAATATAATGTTTTATGGAAAATATACATTCTGATACAAGAACAAATTAATCAGAAGAATAGCACCACTTAGTATTTATGCAAACCTCTTTAATGTCTGATTTAATAGAAGACAGATGAATTCTCACATCTGCTTCAGCATTCAATCTATTGCAGTATGTTGTTTTGGTTGAAGTATATGAAGAGAATCTGCCTTCACACAAATACAAAGTTGAAAAAGGAAAGACCCTATGAATCTCTGGGAACCCCAGGGGTTCTTGGGCCATACTTTAAGAACAACTAGACTACGGGGTCCTAAATAGGTTGCCACTGAGGGCTTTCCTGGTCAGTCTTTTACAGGAAACCTGACCATCAGACTTAAGCTTCTGGAGATCACCACTGGTAGCACCCCCGCTTACTTCTCCTTTGAAGTTTGGTAACTTTCAGTGGTCAATTTTAACTTTCACGAAAATATCTCATCTATAACATTTAAGACAAACAAGGTGGATTTGTAACTGTCATGAAAATACCTCGCCTCTAACATTTAAGACAAACAAGGTCAACAAACAGGGTGGTCTCATCTTCTAATATAAAAGACAAGCTTGAAGATTTTGTTTTAGGTAGGGCAGCAGGGGTGAGACAGATGTCAGGGGAACAAAGAAGTAGTGCCCCGTTTCCGGTGGGGATAAGGGCCCAGGAGCCCTCTCTAGTATAGGAAGTCCGCATTCTAGACAGATCCAGGTGAGCCAAGGTGCAGGACTATGGCTCCCCAAGGGGCATTGGGCAAGGCTCCCTCCATCTGTGTGATGGGCCCTTTAGCCTTTAGGTAGTGCCTGTAGACCCCCTTCTGAAAAAGCATGTGTAACTGCCTGAAGGAAAATTTATAATATTTTAAGAGAAATCAATTGTATTGAGATACACCCTCATCAGCAATACATGTTAAAAACTTTTGTAATATGAGAATACATTCCTTGAAGATATTGCAGATTTGGTTTCAGACCACCACAATAAAGCAAGTACTGCAATAAAGAGGGTCAGATAAAAAAATTGCAACTAGACTAAAAAGTTTCCACTTTCATGATTTCCAAACAAACACATAGAGCAGTCTTCTGTTTTCCACAACTATTAGAAATAAATTACAGAAAATATGTTAAAATAAAAATGTATGGCTGCGCTTAAAAAACTAGGTATGTGTGCATGGCGGGATTGGAGACTCTGTGAAGGAGCATTCTAGCATAAAAAATTGGAAATGGCATTACAACTCCCCCTGCATTGAGATGATCAAAGTCAAACCTGAGCATAACCCAGAAACAGTGAATTGGGGGCTAGCTAAGTTGAGGCACTCCAGGCAGATAAAACCTTGTGCCTCATTCCTGCTGCTCCTCAGGGACCAGGCGGCAGCAGTGAGGGGTATCTGCAGGTGAAAACTAGGATCAAAGAAGCTAGACAGTATGTCCAGCACCAGGACAAATGGGTGCTCAAGCGCAGAATGCCAGGTGTTCACCCAACCATTCATCCACCCTTGCCAATTCTCATCGTACACAGTTCATTCAAAACAGCAACACCTGCTAAGGCCCCAAAGCTAGAGACCATGGATAATTTAATAGCAAATTTCAATCGCTGAGATAAACACACAATCAAAAATCATCCAATATTGGAGGAAATTCAGGAAAATCATCCAATATTGAAAGAGCAACAAACATGACCAATGGCAAAATTTGTAGCTGAGGACAAAGAATTAATATTGCACTCAGAAGAAGCCTTTTTTAAAAAGATAACATATTCAGAGAGAACCTTTTAAACAAAACACACTGTTGTATGCAACTAATGAATCATTGAACACTGTATCAAAAACTAACAATGGCTAACAGTGGCAAACTGAACACATTAAAAAATAAACAATTTGCAGGAAAAAACAAACAAACAAAACACCTTGTTTAACCTCCTAAAGTGAAAAACACAATTAATGGGGGTGAAATTCTCATCAGATGGACTAAAAGTCAAATAAATACATAAAGAGAAAGAGTGAGCTGGAAGACTGAGTTAAGGAACTGTTTCAGCTGCAGCGAAGGACACTAAGAGGAAAACAAAGTCAGAAAATGTGAAAGACAGATCCAGAAACCAACAAGCTTCCAATGGAAGTTCTGGAGAGGGTGAGGATTGATAACGGAGAGGTAGCAATACGCCAAGAAATAACAGCCAGGAAGTGAAGATGGATACTAATGAGTCCTCAGTTTGAAAGAGACCACTGAGTGTCTAGCAAGAGAGTATAATATAAAGGACACGTGTCAGATTCTAAAATCTGATAGACAACTCTGAATACCTCCACATGGAATAACATCAGAGTGACATGAAAGACTGAACAAACACACAATCAGACTAGATGTAAAAATAGAACTCGTACCCACAGCCTGCAGCCACCAGCCCAGTTGGTTATTACCAACATTATTATCTACATCATTTTCTCCATTAACCATCATAGGAAGCAAGTTGGTAACGTACACTGAGAGGACATGACTGTCAGCTGACCCATGAGTTAAGACTCATGAGACTGGAGGCTCCTCACCCCCACCCCATCCTTAGAATGAGGGTTCTTCTTGCCTTTCCCCCTCTTAGAGGCTGATCCAAGGACAGAGTCTTAAGATAGGGATGTGATGCTGAGAACACCTCCATGGGACACAGGCCTGAACCCCATTAAGGCCTCTCTATGAACTTCTAAGATTTGGTGGGCAGGCGCAGGGGTCCTTGCTGCCACCCAAGACAAGTCTTGTAGACAAGTTCCCTTTGTTTACTACAACTGCCACCTCCCAAACAGGAGGGCCTGCCCCTTTCTTCAGTCTCTCCCTGCCCTCTGCATACAGGGGCCTGTTTCAAATAACACCTGGAAAGCTCTGGAGGAGGTTACTAAGCAAAAGAAACTGGGCTGCTTTCTAGAAGTTGGACTTGTAGAAAGCCAAACATCAATTTCTGTAAAATCATCCCCAAAAGGCCAGGACTTTATTAAAGATGGACAACTTCCCGAATTTTGTCCCTTATTCCAACTTAAGACCAAGTAGAGAAAGCAAAATACATACTCCCAACTGATCACATATGATGCCCCCGCTTCTATTTAGTCCCCCTACAGCTTCCTTCCAGAAGCGTTCCCATTTTCCCCCCTCCTTTGTCTGCCTCTGAGTCTCTGCCAAGGCAAGTGATGGTGGCTGATTCTCCTGCCATAGGGAGCTGTGACTAAACCACCTTTGCTTGCTCTAATATGCTAGGTCCTTATGTACTTCCACAGTTTCTACAGAGGCTCCCCGGAGCCTTGTCTGCACTTCGCATCACAGGGGACCGACCTTCAACCTGCTGTGGGACCCACATGGCCCCCTAGTGCCAGGCACAGCACTGGGTCTGAACTCTGCTCTCTTCGTGTGGAGTTCCTTGGCTATTTATCCTCAGCTTGGTACGTGGGTTTTGTTATTGGCTTCTATTGGCATCCGTGGGTGACTCAGAACATTCCTTTTCCTCTGTTTTGTCTTTCGTGTTACTATTTTTTGTTGTGCTGTCTAAAAGTGTTACAAGAAGGAGGCTCATAGGGCAGAATGCAGGCAAAGGCCTCATAAGCCCGTTGTTTGAACTGGCCTCACTGACCACTAGGGTTTTCAGGTCTCACCAGACCAGCATCCACTGGACCAAATGCTATATAGGTCACCAATAAAAGTGAGTAAGGTTTTCCTTCTATTTTGTGTCCTGAGAGCTTGGCTTTGATCAGAATGCTCTCTTTGGTTTTCCACCTGCTGGGGGCAGAGAATTTCAGGTCTTCATTAGGAAGTGACCAGCAGTCAGGATGGGGGCCCCGAGACACAAGGTGCGTAAGCATTACTTTCCTCCCAACTATCACCAGCTTTCATGGGGTCAACTAAATCTAAATCCTCTCTTTCACCTGGAAAACCCCTGCCTCTTCTATGTATTGTGATTAAAATCCTAATTCTTGTGTCTATCTTTCTAAATGACAAAGCTCCAGCAGGGATAATCTGGGCCTTCCGTAGGCAATCTTGGGAACATTTGATTGGAAAAAAATTGTTCATTTGCGAGGTGCCTTAGAAAAGGAAGGGAATAAGATTTCACAAGCCCATTGAGCAGCATTTTTTGATTGCTATGCAGAGGCCTTTAAATGAAATTCTGAATAAGCAATCGCTCCACTAAAAGATTCTTTGGCGAAAGCTAAGGAGCAACGTGACAACTTAAGCAAGGACCAAGGAGACTCACTTGCCTAGTAAATCTTCCCCTCCTCGTCCCCTCGTAGTCTTTCCATGTCCAGCCTTCCCTCTTCCCCCTTGTCCTTCTGATCTCTCTACTTGCATACTTCCTCACCACCCTTCTTCTTATCCAGACTCCTGATTTTCTCCTAACAACTTCCCTAAAACCCCAAAATATCTATGAGGATCCATCCCTCCCATGAGCAAGATGTACAGGCAACTGAACTTAAGACTTGAACATGAGCTGAATTAAGAGCAGAAGTAAAGATTTCTCTAAACCCAAAGAAAATAAGCAAATATTCTTAGGAGAATCTAGAATTCTTTGGGTACTCATGATCTAGGATTACCTGGCATATATCAACTAGTACACATGTTGGTCAGAACCTCAGATGCTAAATCCTGGATGGCAAAAGCTGATTGGACTGATCTGGAAAGGGACCTAGAGGGTCCTTCTTTGCACAATAAGCCTGACAGAAAGGGAAGGAAGCTAGGAAGGAAGGAAGGAAAAGAAAGAAAGAAGGAAAGGAGGAAATAAAAAGAAGAAAAGGAAAAGAGAAAATAAGTAAAGGAAAAAAGAAGGAAAAGGAAAGGAAAAGAAAGAAAAGAACCAGGAGGGCGCCTGGGTGGCTCAGTTGGTTAAGCGACTGCCTTCGGCTCAGGTCATGGTCCTGGAGTCCCGGGATCGAGTCCCGCATCGGGCTCCCTGCTCAGCGGGGAGTCTGCTTCTCCCTCTGACCCTCTTCCCTCTCGTGCTTTCTATCTGTCATTCTCTCTCTCTCAAATAAATAAAATCTTTAAAAAAAAAAAGAAAAGAAAAGAACCAGGAAAGTCATCTGGTAAGAGGCTTACCTGAAACATTCCCCCCAAAGTGAATGGAGCATAATTCAATCATGCAAACAAACAAACAAGATGAAACTATAGGAGATTCTAAGGATTGTCTGCAAATTAACTTTTGGCAACAGTCAAGAGTTAGGGGCACCTTGGTAGCTCAGTTGGTTGAGCCCCTAACTCTTGGTTTCCGCTCAGGTCATGATCTCAAGGTTGTGAGATCAAGCCTTGCATTGGGAGTCCGCTTAGGGATTCTTTCCCTCTGCCCCTCCCCCACCCCCAAAATAAACAAATCTTTAAAAAAGAAAAAAAAAATGAGTTAAAGTTGTGAATGGAGCAGAGGCCTTTCATCCTATTTGGTCAACAGAGTCACACCTGAAACTGAAGACCTAATTCAAAAACAGAATTTACAATAGGAAAGCCCTGTGAGCTCAACTACAACATCCCGCAGAACATTTTGACAGGACTCAAGAACAAAAATAAGACAAGACCCAGAGTAAACTAACCCTACAGACCCAACACCTAGGTGGCCCACACCCCAACCAACCACCTACTGACCAGGATGCTTATGGATATTAACAGAAGAACACTGGAGAACAGACTGTCCCATCTTATAAAAGAAAAACCAATACAAAGAAAAAAATCCCTTCATTAGGGGCTCCAAGGAAGGGAAGTTGCCCAGTGTCCTGCCATACTGTCCTGACTTTGTTAAATTAACACTTGTGTAGTCGAGTCCCAGCAGGTCAGATGATGTGCCTCAGTTCAAAAGGACAATGGAATTGAAAAAGAGAGGTTTATTCCTCATGGGTCCTGGAGAAGTACAAGGCACAGTTCCTGGGGCCATGCAGGGCAAGTGGGGGTGGGGTGCAGCACCGGGGCCATGCCTGTATTAAGGTGTACGGTGGACCCCTTTGATGTTCCTTGGCTAAGGTTAGGTTGGTCAGTTTGAACCAAAAAGAGGGAGGTTTTGTTAAGCTTCTCAGGGAGCTAATCTAAGGGGCCCACAGGGGAAGGTCCTGGGAGGCAGGGGAGACTGGTGATCACAAGGGCCATTGGGGGAGTCAAACTAGGAACTTAACCCTCATTTGTGACTCTGTGGGAGGGGCTTCAGTTCAAGGCCCCTTCAGGCCAACTCACAACACATTCCTTAAACAAAGAGAATTAACTATACACGGAGAGTCATCCTCATCAACTTCTGGTGCTAATCATGTTAAAAGAGATACGATGTTACTCTTTGTGCATTAAACCCTGCCACCTTTGTTCAAACTCTTCCTCCAAGTGAACATGCCAGGCAGGCAGTGCGCATTTCAGATAACTATCGAATAACAGGTTTTCCCTATCTCCAAGCTCTCAACCTAATGCTTGAGTCCTTGACTGTGAAACATTTCTTCCTGCTGTGAGATAGTATCTGTGAAAATTTAATGAAAGACTTACTTAGCAAATTGAATTGTAAAATCAAATAGACACCAGAGGGACTATTTCTTCAGGTTCTAGGGGACTTTTCTATTCATAATCAAATTGTGTCTGCTCTAGATATACCTCTGCTTCCTCCGTTGTTTTTTTTTAAAGATTTATTTATTTGAGAGAAAGCACATGCATGCAGAGGGAGGAGCAGAGGTAAAGAATCTCAAGCAGACTCCCCACTGAACACGGAGCCCCACGTGGGACTCGATCTCACCACCCTGAGATCAGGACCTGAGCCAAAACAGAGTCAGATGTTTAAACCCACCGAGCCACCCCGGTGCTCCCTCCATTATGTTTAATGTATATCACAAATAGGGATCTTGTTACTGTACCTGACACTCTATGGGCTAAACATTTTACATATAATAGACAAAATAATTGGAAGAGAATATGTAAAAATTCAGATAGACCTTACCACACCACTATTACCTAAACTTCTGCAATATTCTTTGAATCCAGAAGCAAAGAAAAAGTATCCAATCTATTCGGAAGGCGGTCTTCTCATACCCGATCCTGGTCCTTGTAACATTTCTATCCATTTGTTCAACAACCAACTCAGGACTCTCAACAAAATTATGATCCCTTGCTTCCCAGAAGTACCTGACCCAAATAGCATGCTGCCATCAATTCCTCCTGAAGCCACTTGCTTCACTGTAGAAATTAGCTCTGACTTTTTTTCAAGGTAACTCTAGACCAGGATGGTCAATACCCTTTTGCCTTTACCTGGGGAGGGCAACAGGGTACCTGGACAGCCACGCACTCGGGGTTCATTGACATCCCCTCCTCCATGTCCCAGGTCCTCAATCGAGACTTAAAAGACCCCAGTGCCCCCTTGTGATTCAGTTCTGATACAACATGTAGATGACCTGCTACTTTGTGCAGAGGACAAGGAAACCTATGAAAAAGGATGCACTTTACTTGCTCTCAGTCTTAGGAGAAAAGGGACATCAAGTTTTAAAAGCCGTATTTAAATTCCGTCAAATAATTTATTACTTAGGGCATGACCTACTTAAAGAAGGAAAGTACTCTTTCCTGATAGACTGAAGGCTATATTGAAACATATCTTAGACTCCTCACAAATGACAATGGAGAGGACTCTGATTTTAACTGGATATTGCAGACAATGGGTGCCATATTTTTCTGAGATTGCAACACCTCTTTACGAATTGGCTAAATCCTCAGTGAGAGCCTCTCTGCTTGGAAAGCCCAAACATGAACCTGTTGTCTATCATCTGGAGGAGGCTCTTCAACAGTCTCCTTCCCCAAGCACTCCTAACTACAAGAAGCTGTTTCATAGAGAGGTGGCTATTACAAAAGTTGCACCCATGTAAAGAGAGAATATAAAAGCTAAAGGAAAAGCTCTAACAGAGGATTAGGCCCAACAAGCTGCTTTACCAAGGTGATGATCCTATCTCAACCCTCAAAGGATCCATTTCTGGAGGGATTCAAAGAGGCCATTTATAAAATATCACCACAGCAAATACCAACGACTCAGTCACGAGCTTTTATAAGCAGCATATCTGAAATAAAATGATATAGGACGGTTGAAAATAAAGGGATAAAAATATGTGGCAAGTAATAACAAGAACGTTAATTACTAATACATGATGAAGGAGAACAAAAGGCAAAAAGACAAAATAGAAATATCTTATACCTATTAAAGGCACACCAGCTAGGAACCCACTGAACTTATTTCCTTCCTGAATCGGCCTACCTTGCTGTGGAGTGTTTTTCTTGGTGTCTGCTCCCTGCTTGACATTAGGCCTCCCCTTCACCCAGCTTCTCAGAGAAAATCTCTTTTGTGCTTCTCCCGCGTGTATTCCACTGTGATGTTTTCTTCACACTGGGTAGTGTGGTCGTGGGAGACGCGGGAACGGAGACGTCCGAGTGTCGGTTGTGGGCGTTCCCCGTGCACCTGAGCTGGGGTGTGGCCTCACCAGTGGTCTCGCCCTCCTCCAATCCCAGTGGTGGGATGGGCCCTATGCCTGTCCTCCTTGCGCGACCCCCTTACCCAGCTGCGTTGGATTGCCTCCAACCCACTGCGGGTACAGTTTTTGTTGCTGTGCCTAAGAAAGAAGAAGGCTTTTGGGGAGATGGATCTCAGTGGAGTTTCAACAGGGTCTGACATTTGCCTCCACCAGCCAGCGCTGAGCTGAACACCTGGTGGGCAGGGTTCTTGAGAAAAACACAACGTAAGAGTTTGCAAACCTCTCCTATGCCTGGAATTCACACTCTTACTGTAGCCCACGCCCAACAATTAGGAATTCCTTAAAAGTTTCTACCTGTATCTATGGACTTCTATGGCACCTGGTAGTCGGTTTTAGGTGAGCAGCTGCAGGTTGTTAGATACTTGCGGACACCGTCTCTCCAGGGACAACGCTGAACTCCACCTGAGTCCTGTGCTTCCTTCACACAGCAACACTTGGAAAGGCCTCCTGCCATTTTGTGTCCCAGGAAGTGACTTAGCGCACAGAACCACCCTTCCCCCTCTGACTCAGATAAACGTTTCTTTCTACTCTCTGTAATGACTAACATAAAACTCAAGATGACTGGGTTTACCTGTGAGGTGGCCAAACACAGACCTTTCCCCTTGCCCCTGAACCCGCTGACAGAGCCAGACATAGACCCTTCCACTTTTACCCCCAGCCAACTGCCTGTTTTTGTACGTCCTGAGTGAATAGCGAAAGTTAGAATTGTTTATCCCCCACCCCCACCCTCAAAGCAGCTGGAGGCAGAAATAGCTATTTCTAGTACAGCTGCCGGCGACTTCTTTTTTTTTATTTTTTATTTTTTTTTAATTTTTTATTGTTATGTTAATCACCATATATTACATCATTTGTTTTGATGTAGTGTTCCATGATTCATTGTTTGTGCATAACACCCAGTGCTCCATGCAGAATGTGCCCTCTTTAATACCCATCACCAGGCTAACCCATCCCCCTACCCTCCTCCCCTCTAGAAACCTCAGTTTTTCAGAGTCCATCGTCTCTCACGGTTCGTCTCCCCCTCTGACTTACTCCCCTTCATTCTTCCTCTCCTGCTATCTTCTTCTTTTTCTTTTTTCTTAAAATATGTTGCATTATTTACAAAACAATCCCACCTGTAAATCCCCCGCTTGTAATCTCCCTTCCACTCCCTATCAAGTCTAAGGCAAAAGCATCCTGCTGAAACAGGCTGATCTTTTGAAGCTGGGGTGACGTCCTTTATTGCAGTAGTCCGAATAAACTTGCCTCCTTAATTCTGTCTGCTGCACTGTGTCTCTGACACCAGATTTCAGGTCAATGATATACCCTGTGACCTGATTCTGAAAATTCAAGCAAATGCATTTATCTCTAGTTTCTCCACCTAGCCTTTTTCCTCCATCTCTTGTTTTTCCTGCTGTGTGGGGACAATGCTGCTCTTCTTCCCACTCTCCATCTCTGAGCTGAACAGGAAGTCTTGATTCTTTTCCCTTATTTACCACTTTCAGGTGACCAATCCATATATTTTAAAAACTACCCTTATGAACGAATGGATTTTAAGACGTAAAGGCTTTCAGCCAATTGTAGTTATTCTTTTTACACTTAAATTGCCCCATCTTTGGCCAGTGGGCATCGCTTCAAGGTGGCCCCTTAAACCTTTGGATACAACTCAAGTAGTATTCGATTGCTTCATTGCTTTCTGTTCAATAAGACACTCCAGTCTCGTCCTGTGCACCTTCCACCCCAGATCTGGCATCAGCCGTTTCTCTAGGAAGTCTTTGTTTGTTTTACCAGCAAAAGGTATTTTAAAATCATAATCTGGGCTCTACTGCTATTTAAACTCTTTATATGCAAAACGGATTCATTTATTATTTTCTGAAGTTAAAATATGGGAAGAATACATTGTATTACTTATAGTATTGTCCTAATTAAACGAGATAAAAGAAACAGTCAAGACTTACTAAAGGTTAGCTTTTTCATGTGTTCAAAAATATTTAATGAGCACATGAATTGAGCCAGACATGTTCCAGGTACTGAGGATATAGGCAGAGGGAAAAAAAGGAAAACAAACAAACAAACAAAAAGACAAAATCCTTTGCCTGTTTAAGTCTTCCATTCTAGTGGAGGAAGATAAAGAGTAAACAAGTAATAAAATAAATAGTAAATTCAATGATTAGTGCTATGGAAGAGAAGAAAACAAGGAAGGGGGCTACTGTTAGTTTTAGTAATACTATTATTATATTTATGTGAACTATTCCAAGCAATACAATTGGGCAGGCCAATCTAATATATGGATGCATAAGTCTCTTTTCAGTGTCCTATCAGGCCTCCTTATTTAAACAGATTATACAGGAATCATTTTGTAAAGTCTTTATATCATCCTCCTCCTTAACCACATCCAGTGGGCGAAGATACAGTTCTGGACTGAGTTTGCTTAAAGAAAGGGACACCTGCATACTCCTGGTGTCTGGAGAGTAGAGACACCTGCTCTCTGCGGGTACTCCCTCTCATGCTGGCGGAGACAGGAGACACAGGGATCTGATGATCCTCCTCTGGACAGGTAAGGGTACATCTTAATAAAATTCTATTATGCTCCCAACTTCCCAGTAAAGGTGAAGTGGCCAATAGACTGAGCCATCCTTTGAAGAGGTAATAACACCCTCGCCCCAACTCCACCACCTCATCCCCACTGATGGGTCTTGAGACCCTCCAGGTTCCCATGAAAATATTCTGAAGGGGGCTATAGCACCATAGTACCAGCATCTTTTTATTTTAATGTCTATTGACATACCATCAAAGAACCAAATAAAGTCATTTTGTTTGGTGATGCCTTCTTAAGGCAGCAACTATTTGTGAAAAAACATTTAAGTGCCAGGGATGAATGACAGCCCCAACCACGTTTCCAATATATCCACATGAGAAATAGGGACATTGCTGCCTGGGTGCTATAAAATATTTTTATGGAACTCTAAATTCTGTTGGTGTATAGTAAACCAGGCACTAGAGACAAATTTCTGAGATTGTGTATATATCAGTATAATAGACAGTTCAATCTATTTCTAGGGTAATCGTTCTGTATATCTTAAAGATACATTTTTATTAAAAATGAGATTTATTCTATATGAACAGAATTGCAAAGTTGCTGCCCAATGGTATGGCAGCAACTTTTTTGGGGTGTTATGCATAGATGGTACTGCTGATGAGTGTCTTAAGCATGCTGTTGTTTTGGGTACTGGGTCAACCTAAAATCCCCCAAAGTCTTGGCTATTAGATTATTGACTAACTTTTTTTTCTTTAATTTTTTATTGTTATGTTAATCACCATACATTACATCATTACTTTTTGATGTAGTGTTCCATGATTCATTGTTTGTACGTAACACCCAGTGCTCCACGCAGGATGTGCCCTCTTTAATACCCATCACCAGGCTAACCCATCCCCCCACCCCCCTCCCCTCTAGAACCCTCAGTTTGTTTTTCAGAGTCCATCGTCTCTCATGGTTCATCTCCCCCTCTGATTTACTCCCCTTCATTCTTCCCCTCCTACTATCTTCTTTTTTTTATTCTTAACATACATTGCATTATTTGTTTCAGAAGTACAGATCTGTGATTCAACAGTCTTGCACAATTCAGAGCGCTCACCAGAGCACATATAATCCCCAGTGTCTATCACCCAGCCACCCCATCCCTCCCACCCCCCACCACTCCAGCAACCCTCCGTTTGTTTCCTGAGATTAAGAATTCCTCATATCAGTGAGGTCATATGATACATGTCTTTCTCTGATTGACTTATTTCACGCAGCATAACACCCTCCAGGTCCATCCACGTCATTGCAAATGGCAACATCTCATTCCTTTTGATGGCTGCATAATATTCCATTGTGTATATATACCACTTCTTCTTTATCCATTCTTCTGTCGATGGACATCTTGGCTCTCTCCACAGTTTGGCTATTGTGGACATTGCTGCTATAAACATTGGGGTGCACGTACCCCTTCGGATCCCTACATTTGTATCTTCGGGGTAAATACCCAGTAGTGCAATTGCTGGATCGTATGGTAGCTCTATTTTCAACTGTTTGAGGAACCTCCATACTGTTTTCCAGAGTGGCTGCACCAGCTTGCATTCCCACCAACAGTGTAGGAGGGTTCTGTTCCCCTTTCTCTGCATCCCCGCCAACATCTGTCGTTTCCTGACTTGTTCATTTTAGCCATTCTGATGGGTGTGAGGTGGTATCTCATGGAGGTTTTGATTTGGATTTCCCTGATGCCGAGCGATGTGGAGCACTTTTTCATGTGTCTGTTGGCCATTTGGATGTCTTCTTTGGAAAAATGTCTGTTCGTGTCTTCTGCCCATTTCTTGATTGGATTCTTTGTTCTCTGGGTGTTGAGTTTGATAAGTTCTTTATAGATTTTGAATACTAGCCCTTTATCTGATAGGTCATTTGCAACTATTTTCTCCCATTCTGTCGGTTGTCTTTTGGTTTTGTGGACTGTTTCTTTTGCTGTGCAAAAGCTTTTCATCTTGATGAAATCCCAATAGTTCATTTTTGCCCTTGCTTTCCTTGCCTTTGGCGATGTTTCTAGGAAGAAGTTACTGCAGCAGAGGTCGAAGAGGTTGCTACCTGTGTTCTCCTTTAGGATTTTGATGGACTCCTGTTTCATGTTTAGGTCTTTCAACCATTTGGAGTCTATTTTTGTGTGTGGTGTAAGGAAATGGTCCAGTTTCATTCTTCTGCATGTGGCTGTCCAATTTTGCCAACACCATTTGTTGAAGAGACTGTCTTATTTCCATTGACATGCTTTTCTGCTTTGTCAAAGATGAGTTGACCATAGAGTTGAGGGTCCCTTTCTGGGCTCTCTATTCTGTTCCATTGATCTATGTGTCTGTTTTGGTGCCAGTACCATACTGTCTTGATAATGTCAGCTTTGTAATAGAGCTGGAAGTCTGGGATTGTGATGCCGCCAGCTCTGCTTTTCTTTTTCAACATTCCTCTGGCTATTCGAGGTCTCTTCTGGTTCCATACAAATTTTAGGAGTCTTTGTTCCATTTCTTTGAAAAAAGTGGTTGGTATTTGGATGGGGATTGCATTGAATGTGTAGATTGTTCTAGGTAGCACTGACATCTTCACAATGTTTGTTCTCCCAATCCATGAGCATGGAACGTTTTTCCATTTCTTTGTGTCTTCCTCAATTTCTTTCACGAGTATTTTATAGTTTTCTGAGTACAGATCCTTTGCCTCTTTGGTTAAATTTATTCCTAGGTATCTATGGTTTTGGGTGCAATTGTAAATGGGATCGACTCCTTAATTTGTCTCTCTTCTGTCTTGTTGTTGGGGTATAGGAATGCCACTGATTTCTGTGCATTGACTTTATATCCTGCCACTTTACTGAATTCCTGTATGAGTTCTAGCAGTTTTGGGGTGGAGTCTTTTGGGTTTTCCACATAAAGTATTATATCATCTGCAAAGAGTGAGAGTTTGACTTCCTCCTTGCTGATTCGGATGCCTATGATTTCTTTTTGTTCTCTGATTGCTGTGGCTAGGACTTCTAATACTACGTTGAATAGCAGTGGTGAGAGTGGACATCCCTGCCGCGTTCCTGACCTTAGGGGGAAAGCTCTCAGCTTTTCCCCATTGAGAATGATATTTGCTGTAGGTTTCTCATAGATGGCTTTTATGATATTGAGGTATGTACCCTCTATCCCTATAATCTGAAGAGTTTTGATCAAGAAAGGATGCAGTGCTTTGTCAAATGCTTTTTGTGCATCTATTGAGAGGATCATATGATTCTTGTTCTTTCTTTTGTTAATGTATTGTATCACATTGATTGATTTGCAGCCCAGGGATATATCCCACTTGGTCCTGGTTAATAATCCTTTTAATGTACTGTTGGATCCTATTGGCTAGTATTTTGGTGAGAATTTTTGCATCCATGTTCATCAAGGATATTGGTCTGTAATTCTCCTTTTTGATGGGGTCTTTGGTGTGGGATCAAGGTAATGGTGGCCTCATAAAATGAGTTTGGAAGTTTTTCTTCCATTTCTATTTTTTGAACAGTTTCAGGAGAATAGGTATTAATTCTTCTTTAAATGTTTGGTAGAATTCCCCTGGAAAGCCACCTGGCCCTGGGCTTTTGTTTCTTGGGAGATTTTTGATGACTGCTTCAATTTCCTTAGTGGTTATAAGTCTGTTCAGGTTTTCTATTTCTTCCTGCTTCAATTTTGGTAGTTGATTCATCTCTAGGAATGCATCCATTTCTTCCAGGTTACCTAATTTGCTGGCATAGAGTTGCTCATAATATGTTCTTAGAATTTTTTGTATTTCTTTGGTGTTGGTTGTGATCTTTCCTCTTTCATTCATGATATTGTTGATTTGGGTCATTTCTCTTTTCTTTTGGATAAGTCTGGCCAGGGGTTTATCAATCTTAATTCTTTCAAAGAACCAGCTTCAGGTTTTGTTGATCTGTTCTGTTCTTTTGGTTTCTATTTCATTGATCTCTGCTCTGATCTTTATTATTTCTCTTCTCCTGCTGGGTTTAGGCTTTATTTGCTGTTTTTTCTCTAGCTCCTGTAGGTGTAGGGTTGGGTTGTGTATTTGAGACCTTTCTTGTTTCTTGAGAAAGACTTGTATTGCTATAGACTTTCCTCTTAGGACTGCCTTTGCTGCATCCCAAGGATTTTGAACAGTTGTGTTTTCCTTTTCATTGGTTTCCATGAATTTTTTAAATTCTTCTTTAATTTCCTGGTTGACCCATTGATTCTTTAGTAGGATGCTCTTTAGCCTCCATGTATTTGCGTTCTTTCCAACTTTCCTCTTGTGATTGAGTTCTAGTTTCAAAGCATTGTGGTCTGAAAATATGCAGGGAATGATCCCAATCTTTTGGTACCTGTTGAGACCTGATTTGTGACCTAGGATGTAATCTATTCTGGAGAATGTTCCATGGGCCCTAGAGAAGAATGTGTATTCCATTGCTTTGGGATGGAATGTTCTGAATATGTCTGTGAAGTCCATTTGGTCCTGTGTGTCATTTAAAGTCTTTATTTCCTTGTTGATCTTTTGCTTAGATGATCTGTCCATTTCAGTCAGGGGGGTGTTGAAGTCCCCCACTATTATTGTATTGTTGTCAATGTGTTTCTTTGCTTTTGTTATTAATTGCCTTATATAATTGGCTGCTCCCATGTTAGGGGCATAGATATTTACAATTGTTAGATCATCTTGGTGGATAGACCCTTTAAGTAGGATATAGTGTCCTTCTTCATCTCTTATTACAGTCCTTGGTTTAAAATCTAATTTGTCTGATAGAAGGATTGCCACCCCAGCTTTCTTTTGGTGTCCATTCGCATGATAAATGGTTTCCCCCCCCCCTCACTTTCAATCTGGGGGTGTCTTTGGGTCTAAAATGAGTCTCTTGCACACAGCATATCGATGGGTCTTGTTTTTTTTATCCAATCTGATAGCCTATGTCTTTTGATTGGGGCATTTAGCCCATTTACATTCAGGGTAACTATTGAAAGATATGAATTTAGTGCCATTATATTGACTGTAAGGTGACTGTTACTGTTTATTGTCTGTGTTCCTTTCTGGTCTATGCTGCTTTTAGGCTCTCTCTTTGCTTAGAGTGCCCCTTTCGATATTTCTTGGAGGGCTGGTTTCGTGTTTGCAAATTCCTTTAGTTTTTGTTTGTCCTGGAAGCTTTTTATCTCTCCTTCTATTTTCAATGACAGCCTAGCTGGATATAGTATTCTTGGCTGCATATTTTTCTCGTTTAGTGCTCTGAAGATATCATGCCGGTCCTTACTGGCCTGCCAGGTCTCTGTGGATAGGTCTGTTGCCAATCTAATGTTTCTACCATTATAGGTTACATATCTCTTCTCCCAAGGTGCTTTCAAGATCTTCTCTTTGTCTCTGAGACTCATAAGTTTTACTATTAGATGTCGGGGTGTTGACCTATTTTTATTGATTTTGAGAGGGGTTCTCTGTGCCTCCTGGATTTTGATGCCTGTTTCCTTCCCCACATTAGGGAAGTTCTCTGCTATAATTTGCTCCTATATACCTTCTGCCCCTCTCTCTCTTTCTTCTTCTTCTGGGATCCCTGTTATTCTAATGTTGTTTCAGCTTATCGTATCGCTTATCTCTCGAATTCTGCCCTCGTGATCCAGTAGTTGTTTATCTCTCTTTTTCTCAACTTCTTTATTTTCCAACATTTGGTCTTCTATATCACTAATTCTCTCTTCTGCCTCATTTATCCTAGCAGTTTGTGCCCCCATTTTTGATTGCACCTCATTCATAGCCTTTTTGATTTCGACTTGGTTAGATTTTAGTTCTTTTATTTCTCCAGAAAGGGTTTCTCTAATAACTTCCACGCTTTTTTCAAGCCCAGCTAGTATCTTTAAAATCACGATTCTGAACTCTAGGTCCGACATCGCACTAATGGCCGTATTGAGTAGGTCCCTGGCAGACGGTCCTACCTCTTGTTCTTTTTGCTGAGGTGATTTTTTTCGTCTTGTCATTTTGTCCAGAGGAGAATAGATGAATGAGAGAACAAAATGCTGACAGGTTAACAACATCCCCAGCAAATATACTCTAAAGAAATCAGAAAAGGTCTAAAACCAGGGGAAAAGAAAGGGAAAGAAAGAAAAAAGAAAGATAAAAAGAAAAGAAAAAGAAAAAGATAAAAACAAACAAAACCAGAACAAAACAAAACAAAAAACAGAATATGATCAACTATGATCAGGCTAGTGCATAGATCAGTGCCACACACTAGATTTTGGGCGTATTTTGGTCTGTTAGAAGAAAGTGCCTCCTAAAATTTTAAGAAAAGACTTATATATGTACAAAATAAGGGTTGATACAATGAAGGGATGGAATATGACTGTTAAGATGAAAATTATAAAAGATTTTGTAAAAGGAATTGATAAGTTGTTCGAAAAAAGAAAGAAGAAGATTTTTAAAAAAAGGAAAAAATGAAGGGAGAGAATGTGATCAGTCCGGGGACTAGAACAAAGCCATACACTAGTGTTTTAGGTTATATTTTGAAGTGTTGGAAGAAACTGTATCTCAAAATTTTTAAGAGAGAACAACTTATATATATATATGCCAAAAATAAGGGTAACTACTATGAAGGGATAGAATAGGACTCTAAAAATGAAAAATAAAAATGTTTCTTAAAAAAGGGATTGATAAGATTTTGTTTGAGGAAGGGAAAAAGAAAAATTAAAAAAAAAAACAGTTAAAAAAATAACTTTGAAATACTAATCAATCTTGGTAAAAAAGCCATGAATTCTATGTGCAGTATTCCCCTAGCGCCGGAGTTCTCCCGTTCTCCTTGATCGGTAAACTTGGTCTTGGCTGGCTCTTCGTGCTGATCTTCTGGGGGAGGGGCCTGTTGCCGTGGTTCCCAAATGTCTTTGCCGGAGGCGGAATTGCCCCGCCCTTGTCGGTCCCGGCTAAGTAATCTGTTCGGGTTTGCTCTTGGGAGCTTTTGTTCCCTGCAGGCTCTCGGTACAGCTTTGGAGGACGAGAGTGAAAACGGTTGCCTCCCAATCTCCGCCCAGAGGAACCGAGAACTCGGGGCCCCACTCCTCCGTGAGTCCCCAGAGAAAAGCAGTCACTCCCGTCTCCCTGGTCTCCGGCCGCACTCTGTGCTCACCCGGCCTGTGACCGAGCATTTCTATCTCTGGCACCCGACCCCGTGTGGAGTCTCCAAACCCAGCAGATCCCTGCGGTGCGCTCCCACGCCGCTCTTCCCGGGGGAGGAAGGGGAGTCTCCCCGGATCTGCCTCTTGTTGGGTCCCTGCTGGAGGAGCGGTGGTCCGACTGGGCCGCGGATCACAGTTTATGGCAACCCCGAGCTGAGAGCCCGCGCCTCTGCTCCGTCTCAGCAGCCGGCTTCCCCGCTCCGATCCCTGGGAGCTCTGCCGCACTCAGGCTCCCCCGGTCTTTCTGTGACCCCGAGGGTCCTGAGACCACACTGTCCCACAAGGGTTCCACCCCAGCTTAGGCACTGGAGCGACGTCCCTCAGCGGAGCCGACTTCTAAAAGGTCCGATTTTGTGCTCCGCGGCTCTCGCACTTGCCAGAAGCGGCCAGCGGAGGCCCCTCCCCCGCCGTCTATCCTCCCGAATATCGCCTCGGATTCACTTCTCCGCACGTCCTACCTTCCAGAAAGTGGTCGCTTCTCTGTTCAGAGAGTTGTTGCTACTCTCCTCTTTGATCTCCTGTTGAGTTCGTAGGTGTTCCGAATGGTTTGATCCCTATTCAGCTGAATTCCTGAGACCAGATGAAATCCAGGTCTCCTACTCCTCCGTCATCTTGCTCCGCCCTGACCTTATTGACTGACTTTTTAAAATCTCTTAAGGTGTTCTTTAAAATGATAGAGACACATTGAGACCTACAATCGTGATGTCCTGGGTTTAATCCTGTGCCCTCCCTATTTGCCATGGTTAAAACATGGCTCACACACCAAGAAACCAGAATCCACAGGAGATGTTTTAATCTCTGAAATGTGTGAAGAGTATGCCTGTTTTTTCCACCACTTGTTCCTCTGTCCACCAGACTGTGGACTCTTCACAGTCTGAGCTACACCTCGTTCATCTTTTTATGCCCAATGCCAAGCTCCAAAGCCTGGCACATCATCACAGGGATCAAGATGCAAATGGAATAAAAGAAAGGTGATGATTGTATTAGTGTGTGCTCTTATTAAACTTCTTTCCTACAAACTCTTATCTTTCCAAAGTGTTTTCTGCCTTCCATTTAGACCAATCACTTGAGTCTCCCTTGCACATGCCATGGTCTTTCCCACTGCTAAGCCTTTGTTCATACTGTTAGCGCCACTAGAATGTCCTTTCCCTCCAGAGAGTTTTCTTAGGTAGCATTTATCTTACAGGGCTGTGGAGAGCCTGGAATCAGACAGAATATGTGAACACATCTAGCTGATGCTTGCCACAGTAAAGTTCATTTTCCTTCTCACTGCCACAGACCCTAAGCACCCTCTGAACTTCTGAAGACTGCATATGGGCCCGATAATTTAGGCCTTGCGTAAATACTGTTTTATATTGCGCAGAAACTGTCTCTTCTAGGTCTGTCTGGTCAACCCAGCTATCCCCTTAGAGGATCACACTTTATTCCCTGCATTCATCAGAGCATCTATAACACAGAAAGACACCTAGAAAGAACTCAACAAACGGCAACCGGTTGCCTCCCCTCTCTGTCTTTCTTCCTCTCTCTTTCCTGCGGTTTATGCTTTCTTGAGGGGAGGTCTTTTTGTTTCCAGCTCATTTCTTGCTTACTCCGGTCCTGCCTCTCTGGGTCATGGCAGCCTGCACCAAGAGTGGAAGGCTCACCCAAGCTGGGCCAATCAGGTCCTATATCCTAGGGATGGACAAATGGAACTGAAAAATAGCCCAGACGTGTCTGGACAGCTGAGACATGAACTTTGTGTGGGGCCCCCCATATTCCAGCCTGTAGACTAGACAGACAGAGCAACTAGTATATGGAAAGAGAGGAGGATGAAGCCATTAAGCCATTTTCTTCCAAACAAGAGAATGGAAGGCATCCAGTCCAGCCTCTAGTTCACAGTTCTGCTAGCTCTCTTCCCAAGGCCCAGGTACTTTTCTGCTCTTGGGTTCTGTGAGATGCCCATCTTCATTCATTAAATCCCTCCACACCCCTACCCAAGGTACATTCCGACTCGAAGATTCTTACTTGGTATCTTTTCCTTTTGCTTCCCCCCACCCCAGTACATCCAAGAGCAACCTTTGGGAGCTCTGAGGGTTTGGAGGCCCTGGAATTTCTCTATCTCTTTTATCTAATGGATCCAGTCTGGGGTGAGAGGAGCGGGGAGGTGTGGGAGAATAATATTTCATAGTAGCCTGGCTACTGGAAAATCAGCTTGGTCTCTGCATTACCATACTTGTTCTTGGCCAACAGCAGTTCCTGTGATAAGTGGCTTTTGAGAAAAGCCTGACAGAGGCAGAGAACTGTGCCAAGAATACTAGCTTCAAATCCACACACACACTGAATTCTATTATTTAAGGGAGGTATGGCATGGGGCTCCTTTGTTGTGCTTCTTATAGTGGATATGAGGATTGAAGGGGCAGATCTCAGGTTGTGGTATGGCTCAGTACCTAGCACACAGAAGTCCTCGCTGATCTTTCTGTGCATCTTCACCTGATGAGAGTGGAGGAGAAGAGGAGGGATGCAGAAAAGAGATGTTAGTTTTCCAACACCACTGATGTCCCTAGGCCCTTGGGTCCCTAGGAGCAAGTTCAAAGGGCGCAGCCTTCTTCCCTGAGTGATCCATGTATTGACAGCAGCAAAGAAAGTTTAGAAAGGAGAAAGGAGACAAAGCTGGAATATTTTTAAATTTTTTTTATTTTTATTTTTATAGATTTTATTTATTTATTTGAGAGAGAGAATGAGATAGAGAGAGAGCACGAGAGGGAAGAGGGTCAGAGGGAGAAGCAGACTCCCTGCTGAGCAGGGAGCCCGATGCGGGACTCGATCCCAGGACTCCAGGATCATGACCTGAGCCGAAGGCAGTCGCTTAACCAACTAACTGAGCCACCCAGGCGCCCAAAGCTGGAATATTTTTAAAAAGATTTTATAGGCAAACAATGAACCATGGAACACTACATCAAAAACTAATGATATGCTGTATGGTGATAACATAACATAATAAAAAATTGAAAAATAAAAAAACAGTTCTAAAAAGAAAAGATTTTATGTATTTATTTATTTGAGAGAGAGAGGGAGAGCACGAGTGAGCATGCAGTGGGGAGAGCTGAACTGAACATGAAGCCCAACGCTGGGCTCTATCTCATGACCCTGAGATCATGACCTGAGCTGCAACTAAGAGGTGGATGCTTAGCCAAACAAGCCACCCAGGGGCCCCTAGATTATTTTTTCTCACAACCCAAGCTATCCTTTTCTCTCCTCACTGAGTGTGGCTGCCATATCAAAATACCATGACCTGGGTGGCTTAATCAATAGAAATGTATTTTCTCACAGTTCTGGAGACCGGCATTCAGAAGTCAGGGCGCCAGCATGGCCAGATTCTGGGGAGGGTCCCCTTTCTGGCTGGCAGATGGCCACCTTCTTACTGTGACCTCACAGGGCCTTTCCTCAGGGTGTGTGCATGGAGGGATCCAGAGACAGACAGGGATCTCTTCCTCTTCTTAGAAGGCCACCAATGCTATTGGATTAGGACCCTACGCCTATGCTCTCCTTTAACCTTAATGACCTCTTAAGGGCTGTGCCTCCAAATACAGTCACACTGAGGGTTAGGGCTTAAACATATGAATTTTGTGGGGACACAATTCAAACCATATCACGGGGGACTGGGAGACCGGGCAGCGGGTGGTGGAGAAAGATGGAAGTGAATGCATCTCTCCTCTTCTCCGCAGTCATAAATAAACATTAGAAGGGAGAGGGATTCAAATATAGGGAAGCACAAGGTATTATCACTATCCCAGGAGGGAAGAGACTGTTACATTTCAAATTATTAAAGATTCAAACACATGCATGGAATAAATGTCTCTCATTTAGGTCTGGACGTTTTCTGCTTTTATTCTTATTTAATTAGAGCATTTGCTGTGTAAAGGCCTCATATTTTTGTGAGAAGCATCATCAGCAAACTTAACTTCAGAAGAAAAGTAATTAATTTCAGAAATAGAGGCTGTCAGTCAGGTACATGCTGGCATAAAGCATGTCACTAGTGAGCAGCTCCAGCCTTTGGGGGTTTATTTCTCTTATTCCTGTCAAAGCTGCTGGGCAGAACGGACTGCAGGGCTTGGGCAGAAAGGGTGCTTATGTCGGTTTGAAGTCTTATGGAGACTGATACAGTCTAAAACTAGCCTGGTAGGAATGGCCAGTTTATATTTCCCTCCACACACACACACATCCTTTCTTTTCTTTCTTTCTTTCTTTTTTTTTTTTTTTTTTTTGGCTAACCTTTAAGGTTTGCTTATTTTAATCTTCATATTTGGTTGCCAAAAGCCTTGTAACTTCAGGCAAACTAACCACAGCATTAAATAATAAAGAAAAGCCTTATTCAGAATGCTAAACACAAAGGTAGGATTTTTCTACTTATAGATGATACAGGTACAGTCTTTCTCCTTGGACCAACTGATAGAATAAATTATTTTAGCAGATTTCTTTGGGCCAATCCACCTTTGGAGTCTGGGAATAAACCCATTTGGTTGTGGTAGATTATCCTATTCAAATGCTAGTGGATTTATAGCATTTTAGCTAAGTTTTTTTGTTTTTTTTTTAATATATATCTACTGACCCATAGGTTGGCTGCTTGTTTCACATTCACTATTCTTGGTCAGATTAGAGCATCTGAGTTCAGCTAGTTTTATAAAAATGTATCAGGAAATTTGGTACGTGCCAGAACAGATTAACAAGGTGTTTGGTCAAGCCTCTTTGGATACCATGTTGTGGCGCTGGGAACAGGAATAAGCCAATGGACTTAGCCAATCACCTCTTGTTCATTTGCCACCACTCTGCCTACTCTGTCCATGGAGACCCTCCCCATCATTTCTCGCCAGAGCATTTGGCTTATTTCCCTGTGATGCTTAGTCCATTTTATAGCTAAATATTAATCGGTTTACTCAATTGTTTTTCTGCATCCCACTGAACTTTAAGCTCCATATGGACAAAACCAAGCCTGTTTCATTCACCAAAATATTATCTCGTATCTAGCACACTGCTTGAAGCATATTAGGGGTTCTAGAAATATTTATTGAGTAAATGATAGATGTTAGGCAAGTTTCAATTTGACCCCAGGTAAGCTTTATTGGTGAGCTAGATGGTAAGGAATGTATAATACTAATAATTTTTAATAATTACCGTTTATCGAGTATTGGCTATATACTACGTATTGTGATGCTATGCAATATACGACAAACTAAAAGCACAATATGCTCATCATTTGATATGTGTTCTCTCATGTGATCTTTTCAAAAATCCTATAAAATAGACTCAGGAACAGTAACTAATTTTCTTAAAGTCACCCAGTTAGTAAAGCTAGGATTTGAACCCAGGTTTTTCCGAAGTCAAAGGGTGTATTCTCTACAACTATAAGAAAGTGCTTTCTCCCCAAAACAAGTTAAAGCAGAGAGAGAACTGGGCTCAGTAAGCTTTCGCTATCATGAGGCCACGGTTTGGTTTGTTTATTCCCAAATGTAAGGTTCTCAGGCCCACGTTACATTCGACATTTAGAAGAATTTACACTTTATATAATGAAACTCTTGTTGCATGTAGAATAAATATGATCATTTAAATGCCTAAGGAGCCCTGTTTAAAATGCAGCATTCATCAGGAGAAACTATTCCTTCTTCTCCCTCCTTTGTTTACGGTACTGTGCACAGAGAGGGAGAGAGAAAGGGGTGGAGTCTTCCTCCCTCCCAGCCTCCTACCCTAGGTGGGGAGTCTGGGAGATCGGACCCAGAGGCTGCAGAGATGGGTTCCCAGACATGATGGGAACTCGGGGGCGACGGCATGGAGGACTTGCGGGCTTCAGCATGATAGTCCCGAGGGGCAGGGCCTACTCCGACATTTCTCCCTCCTAAGCCAAACCTCCTCGCTTCGTGTATCAGTGACAAGCTTGGGCCAGCTCAAAAGAGGAGCAAGTCTGTGGCAGATAAAATGATGATTTTCTCTATTTTGGGGCTGGAAAGGAGTAGGGTCCGGAGAAAGAGGATGGTCTGTACAGGCAGGCAGGTTGTATGGAGCTGATAGATGCCATGAATATTTACAGAGCAATTATAGATACTTGAAACCAGGGATACCATCGGAGAAGAAACCTAATCGAGTAGGAATATCCAATAATATTTTATAAGCAGACTTGTGTTATATTCTATGATGGAAAAATCAAGGGTGCTCTGGAAAGGAAACTAGGGACCTACTACACTGGGGCTGAGGACAGGTCTCCCTAAGGCAGTGACATTGAGAGTAAAATCTAAAAGAAGAGTAGCATGTGGCCAATATTACAGTCACTTATAGTCACAGCATTCTAGGCAGAAGGAACATGATGGAAAATTTTCTTAGGAAGGAAAGACTTAGTTAGGCCAGAGTATAGAGAGCAGAGATGAAGCTGGTGTTGGTACAGTGGGAAGTGAAAACAGGGTGAGCGGTAGAAGGCACAGGCAGAACCTTCTAGATATTAAAAACTGTGGCTAGCAGGAGCACTGCATAGCCAGTGAAAAGCTTTGAGCAGTGGAGTGGCATAGCCAGACACAGTATCCCCTTCAGTCAGATAGCAGGAACAGAAACCAAGTGGAAGGGGCGAGGTGGGTGTCTGAGACCAGGTGGCACTTCCCTGTAGAGACAGACCTGGTACCTGGTGGTGACAGGATCGATGAAGAGAAAAGGGAAGGTTTGAGATTCAGCTTAGAGAAGGAAATGCCGGGTCCTCGTGTCTGCTGGGGTGTAGGGAGTGAGAAATGGGGAGATGTACCAGCTGATGAGGTTCAGCATTCTGAGCTGAGCAATCAAGTGAGTACACAGAGATGCCATTGCTCTGACAGGAGGAGACTGTGGGAAGGGGAAATCTGCAGGCTTAAATCAAGACCTTGTTTTGACGGAAACGCTTGAGGCATCCTGTGGGTCACCGAATATATTTATCTGGAGCTTAGAAGTAAGTTTGGGGGCTGGAAAGTTAAACTCGATTGAGTGTAACAAATACTGAACACCTACTCCCATTGTAGCAACACCAGCCGCATCTCTGCTAGGGCCTTACCTTCCAGGCAGAATCAGTCTCAAACATGAGATCTTATTCTGGAGATGCCAAGAGTGAGAGATACATGCTTACAATGGAAGGGGCCCTAAAGCTTGAAACGAATCGGAACCAGTGGTCAGAGGGAGGGGACAAAATAAATGAGGATTAGAAAGGAATCCAAGGAAGTTCTGTGGAAGACGCAGAAGTCAGTCCAAGTCTTAAAAGTTGAGGGGGACTACAATAGGCAAAAGAGTAAAGGCATATCAGGCGGGAAGAAAATCCCTAACTAGGTATTATGTACACACAAGGTGTTACGAAGCTAAAAAGCCCCGTCTGGGCCACACAAGAAAGACAGTAAGTAAAGCTGAAAAAGCATGCAGGGGCCAGACGGCCCAAGACCTTCAGGTACGAACAAGCAGTTTGGGTTTTATGACAACCAGTGATTTCCAACTCTTATAGTTCATCGGAGTTACTTCGGAAAGCATTTAAATTCATAACCCCAGACTCTGACCATTGACATTCCGATTCTATACTTCTAGGAAGGAAACTAGAGAGCCCTGGAGGTTCTGATAGAGTTAATCTGGAGGTTGGCGGGTGGACCATGGATGCTCACGATGGAAGATAAACGTCCATGAATGTTCATAAAAGTGGCATCATACAATATCCGTCTTTTCATATCTGACTTATTTCTCATAGCATAATGTCCTCAAGGTTCACTCACGTTGTCGCATGGGTCAAAATTTCCTTCCTTTTTTAGGCTGAATACCATTCCATTGTATGGATGCACCACATCTGTTCATCCGTTCATCCACTGAGGGACCCCTGGGGTGCTTCCACCTTCTGGCTATAGCAAATAGTGCTGCTGTGACCATGGCCGCACCTCCAGGGAGTTTCGCCACAACGCAGCGCCCAGGTCATGCCTAGACTATCCAGATCCAAATCTCTGGGCATGGAACCTAGCTATCAGTATTTTTAAAACCTCTCCAGCTAATTCCAATGTGTGATCAAGGGAGAGGAACACCATTTCAAGTAAAAGGCGGTTGTTTACAGTGGCAACAGAAGGATGAAGAAAAATAGAAGGATGTATGTCTTGGTGGCTCTTCACTCTTCCTGCCAAGCCCTTGTTTCCGACAACTGAGGACAGAAAACAACAAGCTTGAGGGAGGCCCTGGGACGAGTCAGCAGCAGTACATGGGATGGCACTTCTTTAACTTCCTTCAACCCTCAACTGAACTGCACGTCAGCCATCCGAAAAGTGTCTGTTCGTGGCAATTTTCAAGTGATGTGATTTGCCTAGGTGATTTGGATTAGAAATAGCCTCAACCTCCTCCTTCGTTTCCAGGATATGGACGACCCAAGACTGAGCCTCAGTTGGTGGTGAGGCAGGTTTCATGGGGACGGCACCTGGCTTTCACCAGCTTGTCCTCCTTCAGCGGGCAGGCTGACGCCTTAGGATAGGAAGAACTGAGAGGGCCAGACTGGGAAGGCAGAAGCACTTTCTAGAAGGGCTGCCATGGGTGGCCACAGAGGCTTCTGAATGTAGCTAGTGGGACCGGGGGCAGATGCCTAGATGCAAGAATGAAATCTGAGGAAGCAGGAAGGGTCTGTGAACAGACCTGGTGAGGAGAGAGGCCAGCACACGTTAGTTTGTTTTATAGCACAATGGAACCTTCCTAGATAGAGAGCCGCAGCTGGTAGAGCTTCCAGTCCAGGCCTAACAGGTGAGTGCCACTTTAGTAGAAGGCTAGTGGTTCACCCTGACTTTAAATTTACCAGCCCTTTCCAAGTAATAGTTCTATCTGAGGAGAACTAGCTTTCCCGAGGTAGTCTGGGAGAAGTCCAGTTGTGGTGAGCTTAGAAGTCAACGAGTCTTATGTTATTTTTGTTCTCCCATGATTACGCTGAGTTAATCCCTCATGTAGAGTTAAGGAAATAATAAATTTTCTCCAGTTGCTTCGTTTATTATGGTTACACAGCCCAATGCCCCAACTCCCGTCTTTATATAAAGGTGAGAGAGAAAACAGATCAATATTTATAATTTGCTATGAACACGGTGGCTTTTATCAAGACACCAGCAGAAAAGGGAAAAGTGCAGAGGGAGAGACCACCCGAGAGCAAACTTGCTACATCTCAAAATCCTACAGGGAAAAGCGACGAACCGTAGCAACATTCAAGAGAAAATATGTCCTTCCAAAGCAGGCGCGTTGCTGGGGGATGGCGAGGCCAGGGAGAAGGGCATAAATCCAATGGGAGAAGAACAGCATACAAATGACCTAATTCAAACTCTGCATAAAGACAGCATCCTCAATAGCACAGGGAACTGTTGGTGGACCAGGGTCCGGGAGCGCTCCACACCTGAGTCCGAGGCCCTGGGCTGCCACTTCCCAGATCGTGGGGAGGTGACCCTCTTTCCAGTCCCCTCATCTCTATGACGGAGATCACAGTGCGCACCATTCGAGGGCTTGTGAATGTGAATGAGATCATCCGCTGAGGGATGTTGTACCCTAAATGCCCCTCGGAGGAGGCAGCGGCCTCGCTCTTGGGGGCCGGCTGGGTGCTGGTTACCGATCTTGGTAAGCAGAGGCGATCCTGTTGTAGTTTTTCCGTGTACTCCCATGGTCTTCCATTTTAAATATGTTCAACTTCATTCCTCAGACAAATGCAAATCAAAGTACCCTGACGTGGCATTTTTCACCCATAGATTGGCTAACGTGCAGAACCTTGAGAACACGCTCTGCTGTAGAAGCCATGAAAAATTAGGTGTCCTCAGACGGCTGACTAGAATGTCAATTGGCACAACCGCTAGGAAGGTAATTGGCAATATGTCAAAATTACAAATACACAAACCCTTTGTGTATGTACAATGTTAGCCATTAAAGGATTTTTTTCCTAACATCAAAAGATTAGAAATAGCCCCGATGTCCATCAATAAGGGACCATTTAATTAAACTGTGCTGCATCCATCTGATAGAATACCTTGTAGCTAAGTAAAAGTAGCTCTTTTTGTGTTGATAGGAGAGTTCCCAAGATATACTTTGCATAACAAAGGTCATTGATCAGTGTCTATAATATGCTACATTTTGTGTAGTAAGAAGGAGGTAAACAAGAATATTTACTCACATAGAATAACCAGAAAGAAACTCCAGGAGACACATAAGAAACTAAAAATGTACATACCTACATGGTGGGTAGTAACTGGTCTGTCGGGGTACAAGGCAGGGCAGAGACTTCTCACTACCTATATCTGTTTATACCTCTTTATTCTTTTAAGGTTTCCAATCAAGAAAATAATCAGGTAATAATTTTTGAAATTCAATATTCTAGAACCTAGCCATGTGTTCTGTGGTCAGTCTGGTGGGCTTGAACCTGGCCCTGTTAGAGTCATCATGGCCCACTCTCTGTTTATTAAAAGATATTTTTTGTGTAGTTGCTTCTTTGTGTCCCAGACTTTGTTCACTGACAGAACTTCAACAGACACTGTTCCTGGGAAAAGTCAGGAGAGTTCACCAGATGGGCATACGGCCCAAACCTAGTTTCTGACACTACCTCTGCCTCCTAACTGCTTGACCTTGGTTGGACAAGTTGCTTCCATTGCCTGGGCCTCAGTTTACCGTTCTGTAAACTCAGGCTGTTGCTCTGGAATTTGCTCCTCTTGGTTTTGAAATTTCCAGGCAAATATCAAATGACAAATGCCCGTTTCCACATAATCTCTCACTTCCCTCGATGTCCTCACCACATCCTTCCTTTTCCAAACATTTAGCAAGTACCTATGATGTGCCTGGTAACGGTGCTAGGTGCTTTGGGAAGACAAAGATGAAAGACAAAGACCCTGCCGCCAAAGAGCTCATGGTTTGGAGAAAGAGAAAAGCAAAAGGCAGTTATGATATGAAAGGCCAAGTTCTATGATCAATTAAATCCTCCCAACAAAGTTCTCAGAGATGAGGAATGTCGGTGTGACCTGAGGACCGTGCAGCCCCTTACGTGTAAGTAAGTGATAAAACAAATTCTTTTTCCCCCAAACCCAAATACTCCTGCTGCCTAACACTTGAACACCTTGGGCTCCTTTCCTCTACTCTCCAGCTCCTTTTTGGCCAACTGTTTTCCTTTCCTTTTCAAAAGTTTTACTGTCGGCACCTTTGTCAAGATCTTCCTCCCCCTTCGCCTGCACGCATCCTGGACCCTCACAGCTCACTGGTTCTCCCCCACTCCCATGTCTTCTGAATCCTGCCTACCGTACATACACTGGCAAGGCAAATATTCCTGCATTTCATTCCATGGAGACTTCTGAACCACCAGTCTCCGAATGGGAAAACAGGAGATGAGCGAAACGCACGGTGAGCTATGCTATTCAGTATTTGGAAATCAGAGCTCTCCACTGTGTTTGATTTCTACGGGTCTTCTATGTAGTAAGAAATGATGAATGGAAACCCCTCGAGGCATGCTAAGATCCTGAGGTACCTACCTCCCTAACATCAAAGAAAAATATCTGTGTGCTCTTAATTTGGTAATATACACTTTATTGTGTTCTGGTTCTGTGTGTGATGATTCTTTATTCACCAGTGTATTTGATTAACCAGAAGAGCTAGTTCTTTGACTTTGCAAGCAGAGTTTATACTAACTACCTAATACATATTTTTGTCCCCCAAATAATTTTCAAGGTTGTGGATTTGTAGCTTTTGTTAATGGAGAAGCCAAATGGATTCTGATTTTAAAAGGCAAAAGAGACTTATAATAACCTTACATGTAATTTCCCTTAAGTTGTTGCCACCCCCTCAAAAAGAAAAAAAACTGCAACAACAGATAAATAACAACTACAAATAACCACCAATAACAAATCCACACAGACTAGAATAAATATAATCACATGTTCAGGAAAGAATGCAAAACAGTTAGGCAAATTGCTTAGCAGATTATACAATGGGTGTTTGGGAATTTCAAATGCGTCTCAGTGGAAGCGTAAATATTTATCTGTTCTATTTCTCAGTGTAATATATAGTCAATAAACATCTCCCTCTGATGTGCCAGCTACCTGTAGTATCAGTCACTGGGACTTAATTCATTTGCAAATCATTTCCCACTGTCTCAGAATGATGTGCTTCCAACCTAACTACTGGGGTCCCGATGTGATCAAAGATATTTTTTCCTTTGATATTTGGACAGTGTCTGACTTACCAGTGTCCTGGTAGGCACTCAATTTTTATTCTACAGAGAGGAAAATACGGATACTTTAACCAGAAAGCTCAGGGAATCACAGAATTTAGAAAGCAAGGAGGACCATGGCTCTACCTTCATTTACCAGAACTTCCCTTGGTTGGGGGGCGGGGGGAGCAGTGGACAGAAAAATGTCCACTTAAAGCCACACTTGAGAAATTAGGCTCCTGTGAGATGCCCACATTACAAATTATTGTTTAGTTCCAGATTCCCTGTGTTAGTCCCTTCATCCCCATCTTTGAGGTCAGAATCTTGTTAAGAGGCCCTTAGCCTTTCAAAACCAGTGGCCCTGACACTGATGCATGTTCAGTGAGCTCCTCGCTCCCTAGCAGGCTCAGTCTCATCCTGTGGGGACTTAGGCTGATGCGAGTCCATTGGAGCTCTGCCCAGGAAAAGCTGTGGGGTCCAGGAAAAGCCCCTTCTCTGGGGCTTATCCTCTCCCTGCTGTAGGCGAGCTGACAGGTGAGGACTCAAAGTACCCTTGATTCCTACTTATACCTTCTCTCTCCAGCCAAATACCAAGGCCAGAGAGAAATGTCGGGGTGGCAGCCGGCCACCACCAGCCCTACAGATCACTGAATTCAGCTGAGCGCTGTCAACAGCCCATTTTAAAGAGGAAAAAACAGCCTTAGAATGGTTATGTGCCCAAGGACACACCATAGCCAAGGGGACCCGGCCAAGGTAAGGACCCTGGCTTGCCTGCTGTAGGACTGGTGCTTTTAGACTCTTGACTGCTGCCCAAGGACTCAAAGGCCATGAGCTTAACCAGCAGAACTCTAATCACCCTGTAGTTAGACCTAGGCAGGGAGGCTAGAACCAAAGGCCCGTTTCCGGGCCTTCTCTGCCTCCTGTGGATGCACCAATCTCCTCAGCCCACTGCCGGCACTTCCGGTGCTTGGCCTGCCTCCTGGGGGCTTCCTGGGGGGGGGACATGCTCCACAGATGGTTGCTGTGCTTTTGCATTCTCTTTTTTCAGGTGGGGTATTCTCTTCCTCATGCTGGCTCATATGTCCCTAGTCTTCTCTGTTGATCACTCACCAGACTCACTTTATTCCAGGCCTGAACACACCTCTGAAGCATAAGGGATCCACCTCTGGGTTACCAGTGACCTGCTGGTCTCACCCTGCTCTAGTCAGCATGGCCTGGCTGCTCCTACTTATTGGCCTTTCTGTGCCCATGAATGCTGAAAGGCTGTCGAGTGCTTCTATAACATTAATACTTGAATAATCTTCATGGGGTTTACTTTACTTGCAACCTACCTGCTCATAAGCCCAGGTAGATCTGGACAGTGGACACAAAGGCATCCGGGCCACTATTCCCATACGCATTCATTTCTCTGACGGTCCTGGTCCCACTCAATAGTCCCTTGCTCTGGAAAAAGAACCAATCCATGTTCTCTCCCTCCTTTTGAACACTACTATGGATGTCTCTGGTCATATTTGCCAATTTCCCACAAGTGTATCAAAAGAGATAGAGCGAACTTGCTCCTCCAGCGTATTTGAGTCACGCCCAGGTCTGAGCTTAACCAGGTGATTTACAGATGGAATACATTTATGCAGGGAAAACTAACTGCTGACTCAGTGTAGAGGACCACTGAGCAAGGCCAATGTAACTGCCCAAATGTTAGTGCATCATCTCTTTCTAGAACCCCAGAATATGTGCCCCAGCTAGATGGAATGTATTCATTTCCACAGACTGGCCAGGATCTCTCTCATTTCTGGGTTTCTGCACATGCTGTCCCCCCTCTCTGCCAACTCCCACTCTGCCTCCCATACCTTCTAAACTAGGTCCCATAAGATACAGCACAGGTTGCTACCACTTATGTGCTTCCCCTACTAGTCCCAAATTCCTAAGGGCCTCAGACTGTGCCTGTCTTGCTCCCCATTGTGCGCCCGGTGCTTAGCAGGACACCTGACAGCTACAAGTTGCAAATGAAGATTTTGGAGTTAAATGCATGGTGGAATGAATGAATGGTCAAATGTACCATACCACTGAGTGATTGATGACGATTTACTCCATATCAAGGGCAGGTCACACCTATTAGCATTGTTAAAGAAAGATACAAAACCTGTTGTCAAGTGAAAAAAGTTAGCTCTAAAAATGCACGGCTGCTGGGGGCGCCTGGGTAGTTCAGTCGGTTAAGCGTCTGACTTCTGATTTGGGCTCAGGTCATGAGATGGAGCCCCACATTAGGCTGCGTGCTCAGCAGGGAGTCTGCTTGAGATTCTCTCTCTCCCTCTGCCCCTCCCCACTTGTCCTCTCTCTCTCTCTAAAATAAATTTTAAAAAATTGCATGGCTGCTATAATCCCATTTATAGAAAATTATTTTTCTCAGAGAAAGAGAGAGAAGTTGCTCTGTCTGGAAGATGTTTACCAAAATGTTAATATTGGGATAGAGAAACTGGGGGAGTTGTTTTTCACTTCCTTTAAACACCTCCATACTGCTTGAATATCTCATACGAGAACAAGTCAGATTTCTAAGAAACCTCCTAAACACTACTAATTTGAAAAGACAAACACATGCAAATATTTGTGCTTTGTTCTCCAGAAGCCTGCAGGATAGAAGTAAGGCTACTTGAGAGAGGGCAGCACTGGTCACAGCCTTCTGCAGGCACCCTGTGCTTGGGGGTGTGCAGGAGACAGCCTGGACCTGGAATGTCTGAAAAGAAACGGGGTCTCCGCATACCTAGCATGCTTTTCCTAAGTAAGAGTTTGTTTTCATCTCCACTGGAGCTTTCTGATGGTTTCTAACCAAAAACACACAAAACCAAAATGAAAACAACAATTATGTGTTTCCTATGGATCAGTTGTCCTTTTCATTTGTCGGATGAATATGTAATTGATCCCAGAGGTGACAGCTATTGGGCTATCCTTTGAGTTTTCAGCTTTTTCCCCCTCCTTTCCTCTCTTCCCCCACCACACTTGAAATAAAATGCAAATCACCCCGTCTGTAATCTAGTACTACAACTGAGATTTTGAAATCTATGTACCGTGTACTCTAGGCTTGGTCTGACTACCAGCTTCCTCTTGCTGGTAACAAGGATGCTTAAAAAACACTAAATACCTGAAGACTATAGAAATTTACCCTTGTGTGTAATAGCCGGAGGAGAAAGGCAGGGGGAGCAACCCAATTCTGTTTTAACAGGGAATAGCTAAATAAAGTTTGGCGTTATCCTGTTTGGATAATGAAACAAGAACTTAAAAGAAGGGAGCCAGAACTCTCTTATCAACATGGGGATATCCAAGATGTACTTGCGAATGCGAAACACAAACTGCAGCATGAAAAATAGTGATGATTCTATTTATGAAACAAACTCCATACATATCCCTTCTACAGCAATATATGTGAGTAGGTAGAAAAGCCTGGAAGGACAAAAAAAGGTGAAAAAGCAGTTACTTTTTGTTAGGATAGCAAACTCTTGGGTGAGGACAGGGATGGAGATCAAATTGGACTCCAGTGTTACTTAACTTGTTTGAATTTCTATAAGGGGAATGTGTTTATATATGATTTTTACAGCCAAAAATTAATTTAGAAATTATATAGTATTTATAAAGTGCCTAAGTATTGCATGGCACAAAGGACATTCCCGACGGATGTAGCCTCATTTTTCATTTTAAAAAAGTAAACAAGCATTGCTGATTTGATTAGCCTTAAAGATTCAAAATATATTGCCAAAAAATTAGTTTATGTGTGTCAAAGATGTGTGTTGGCAGAGAAATTTCATTCACCCATTTATGGACTTTGTAATCCATGTAGAAAAGTAGAAAGAGAAACAGATAAAAGACTAGGCAGTGATGCTATCGGAGAACGAAACTGCCTCAGAGCTTCTCAGAGAACACCTGTTTTTATTCCAGCCTCAGTGAAGTCCCATTTCACCTCTGCATCCCTCTTAACAGGCCATGGAGACTGGAAGAGTATTTTAAATATTCCATTCACTCCCCAAAGGAGTCAATATGACATTTCCACGGAAAAGAAACTTACACTGTATTTCCTCTTAGAAGTATATAGGCTCACGACTGTACAATTTGATAATTGAGAAATCCAATTGGCTCTCTGTGAGGCGGGGAAAATGGATTTTAGAGGAGATGGAATCCGGGCAATGACTTTCAGGCAGACCGGTCAATAGCTCTAAGAGGCCAGATTGATTGCAGGCAGGAGTGAGCCCAGGCGCTGGAGAGGGGCCGGGAGCAGCTGGGAGAAGCAGGCTTCTGGCTGGTTGTCTTTTGCTGCTACACTCCCCAGGCCCAGGAAAAGGTCTGATTCCACTTCTTCCCTGCTGAGTCCCCATGTCCAAATACAGGGCATTTCCCTTTCCCATGGGTTAACATTCCTTTTCCCCTTGAAGTGTGGGGCTACATTACGTGGTGGCCCAAGTACTTTCTTATGAATAATGATCAAGAGGCTGCAACGGGCAAATGGCTTTTTCTTTCTGTTTTGTTTTTTTTTTTTAAGATTTTATTTATTTATTTGAGAAAGAGGGAGAAGCAGACTCCCTGCGGAGCAGAGAGCCCGATGTGGGACTCGATCCCAGGACCCTGGGATCATGACCTGAGCCGAAGGCAGACACTTAACCGACTGCGAGCCACCCAGGCGCCCTTCATTCTGTTCTTAAATAAATTGAGATTCATGGTTAATTTTTAACAATGGCAGTCTTGCTCATTTGCCTTTCGGTTTGCTTTCTTGAGGGAATGATAAAAGATCCACTATCTGTCTTATTTATAATTATATATATATATAATTATATATATAATTATAAGACATAATAAAGACAGAGAACCTCTGATCCAGAGAATGGTTCCACTTCTGTCCCGTGGCTTGATGTCCTACAGGTTCTGAGGCCCAGCAGGTTATGATTCATACTGTGACTCTGCCACTCCCTGGCTGTGAAATATTGGGCAGGTGATAATAATGGTCTGAGGCTCATTTTTTTTTTTTTCTGTCAAAGTGGGGCTGTGAGGGGGCCAGAGCAGCTCTGGAGCATGGTGGGCATTCAAGATCTAGTTATCGTCTCTCTCTGGAGTGCATGCCCCGAACAGACCCACTGAGTAGCCCTTTGCCTGCCCATAATTCGCTCCTGACTTTATTTTCCAGATGGCTCGGTAAGTCAATACTTAATAAACCCCAGTGCCTTCTATGTTTCTACTTCTCAATGTGAATGTCATGATGGGCCCTTCCTGTCTTCCTCCAACTTCCAGCCTCCCCTGATTAATTCTTCTGTCTCTGATTTCTATGAGACCATATTCCTTGAGAATTAAGGAATATAGTACCTAAGGAAATTTATAGATAACAATTATATATGTAAAAGACCCAAATAATCCACAGAGAAATGAAAATTGGAATAATTGAGTTTAGAAAAATTGTTGCTTACAAGATCAGAATATAAACATTAATTGCATTTCTATATACCTGGGGAACATTGGCAACAAAGGTCAGGGAGGGGTCCTCCTCACAGAACATGAGATTCTAACGGCTGGACTTAACTCATGTCCTACTATGTCTGAAGCCCAAGAACTGTCCAAGTACAGTCAGTGTGGATGAGTGCTTTAGGTCCACTTTGAGACTGCCTGCTCAGGGGCCAAGGTATCTGAGCATTTTGGATAGGAGGAGAAGCAGTCTGATTCTGTTGTCCATATTCTAGCATCAGAAACAAGGAAATCTACTGCTGAAATATTTATATCAGGTGGAGCAACAGGCCAGGTTGAAGCCTGATTCACTGCCATTGAATTTCTCCTCTCCTCACTTCCCTGATGAAATTCTGAGAAAGAACTCTTTCACTTCTGGGTACAATAGGCTAAGACAGCCCCCTACCCCTGCAGAAAACAAATATGAATCCTTGAAATAGTAGAAAACCCAACTGCCTGATGGGGCTGCAAAGTGCATAGAAACAGACGGACTGGTGGGGAATGCATGTTAGCTTGCAAGAGGCAGCCAGAGAGCTATAACAATAAACGTATACATCCAAGGCTTTTAGCCTGGAGCTAAGCTGCATGCACAGAGGTAGGCGAGGTGGCATGAGAAAAACCTTGTACTCTTTCTGGCCTTGGGAACCAGAAAAGTGAAGCTGAGCAATCATGGGTACTGAAGAGAGTGAAGGACTCTCAAAAGGGAAAGAGCCAGATAGAGCATCCTCAAACTCTGCTTTACTCAGATCTCTCTAAAATCCCTGCATGACTCAGGCATGGACCAGATTTAGAGAAGCTAAGATAAAGACAAAAGATCTGTATTAAGACCAACGCTGCTCCTCAAAAATAAAATTTGCAACTGAAGCCCAGCCAAGGAAATTACCTACTAAAACAAACTAAGTAACAACAATTTGGTAAAAATAACAAATTCCAAAACTCTCCTAACTTAACATGCATAATGTTCAGGATATCATCTGAAATTAGCTGACTTTCAAAAGAACCAAGGAAATGGATCCCAAGAGAAAACAGCCAAGTGAGTCCAACCATACAATGCACTAAATGTTGAAACTAGCATAAAAGGATCTTAAAGCAGTCATAACATTCTCAATGAATTAAAACATGTTTCCATAAAAAACGTCTCACTAGAAAAACAAAAAGAATAAAAAAGAAAGAAATGAAAAATCCTAAACTGAAATATATAATTTCTAAAATTAACCAAAAAGTCATGGGATGGGCTTAAATAGGCCAGTGGACATGATAGAGGAAAGAATAAGCGAACCTGAAGATAGGTTAGTAGATACTATACAAGATGAAGAAGAAAGGGAAGGAAGATTGAACAAGAAATAATCAGAACTTTTTGAATGTGTTAGATGATATCAAAGAGTAACCATATGTCTGAAATGACATAGAAGAAGGGAGATTCAAGGTCAAAAAAATTTTGAGGTAAACAATAATGATGAAGTAACCAAGAAAATATCCAGTATTCAGAAATTAAATAACACAATTGTAAATAATCCTTGGTTCAAAAAAGAAATTACATGAGAAGTCAAAATATATTTAAACTGGGTAACAAAAATACAAATATATCAAAACTCTTAGGATGCAGTAAAGCAATGCTTACAGGGATAAGTTTAAAAGGCTGAATTAGTAAAGAACAGACTCAGATTGATGATCTAAATTTACATCTTTGGGGTGCATGGGTGGCTCACCTTTCTGAGCATCGGACTCTTGATTTCAGCTCAGGTCATGATCTTGGAGTTGAGGGATCAGGCCCCCTGGCTGGCTCCACACTCAGCGCAGAGTCTCCTTGAGATTCTCTCTCCCTCTGCCCCTCCTGCTCATTCTCAATCTCTCTCTCTCTCAAATAAATACATCTTTTAAAAAAATAAACATCTTTTTTTAATTAAAAAAAATTTTTTAATTAAAAAAATTTCTTTAACTTTTATCTTAAGAAACTAGAAAAAGGACAAATTAAACACAAAGTAAGCAGACTGAGATAGACAAAGGCAGTTAATAAAATACACTCAAGAAGAAATAGAAAACTTGAACAGACCTATAGTACCTAAGGAAATTTATAGATAACAATTATATATGTAAAAGACCCAAATAATCCACAGAGAAATGAAAATTGGAATAATTGAGTTTAGAAAAATTGTTGCTTACAAGAGCAGAATATAAACATTAATTGCATTTCTATATACCAGTTAGTAAGTGGAATTTTAAAAGGCACAATTACAATTAATGTTAAAGTTACCAATTATCTAGGAACCACTTAGGTATAAGAGCCTCACACAAAAGACTATAAAATATTACTGAGAGAAATTAAAGAAGACCTAACTAGAAGGTGGAATGTGCCATGTTCATGGACTGGAAAACTTGGTATTTTATAGATGTCAGTTCCCTCAAATTTGATCTATAAATTTAATAAAATTCTTGCATGTGTAATTTGATAAATTCATTCTGAAATTTATGTAGAGATAAAAGGGGCCAAGAAAAGCCAAGACGTTCTTGAAGAACAAAAGTGAAAGGACGGGCTCTGCTTGATATCAAAATGGGCTATAAAGCTACAGTCGTACTGAACCAAAGAGACGCAAACCAGTGAAATGGAATGGAGAGCTCAAAAACAAACCCAGCCAGGGGGCGGAGCAAGATGGCGGAGGAGTAGGAGACCTGGATTTCGTCTGGTCTCAGGAATTCAGCTGAATAGGGATCAAACCATTCTGAACACCTATGAACTCAACAGGAGATCGAAGAAGAGAGTAACAACAACTCTCTGAACAGAGAAGCGACCACTTTCTGGAAGCTAGGACATGCGGAGAGTGAATCCAAGGCGATATTCGGGAGGATAGACGGCAGGGGAGGGGCCTCCGCCGGCCGCTTCTGGCAAGTGCTAGAGCCGCGGAGCACAAAATCGGACCTTTTAGAAGTCGGCTCCGCTGAGGGACGTCGCTCCAGCGGCTAAGCGGGGGGTGGAACCGTCGCGGGACAGTGTGGTCTCAGGACCCTTGGGGTCACAGAAAGACCCGGGGTGCCTGAGTGCAGCAGAGCTCCCAGGTATCGGAGCGGGGAAGCCGGCTACAGAGACGGAGCCGAGGCGCGGGCTCTCAGCTCGGGGTTGCCATAAACTGTGATCCGCGGCCCAGTCGGGCCACCGCTCCTCCAGCAGGGACCCAACAAGCAGCAGAGCCGGGGAGGCTCTCCTTCCACCCCCGGGAGGAGCGGCACAGGAGCGCACCGCAGGGATCTGCTGGGTTTGCAGACTCCACACGGGGTCGGGTGCCAGAGATACAAATGCTCGGTCACAGGCCGGGTGAGCACGGAGTGCGGCCGGAGACCAGGGACACGGGAGTGACTGACCGCTATTCTCTGGGGGCGCACTGAGGAGCGGGGCCCCGAGTTCTTGGCTCCTCCGGGTGGAGATTGGGAGGCCACTATTTTCACCCTGGTTCTCCAAAGCTGTACCTAGAGCTTGCAAGGAACAAAAGCTCCTGAGAGCAAAGCCGAGCAGCTTGCTTAGCCCGGACCGACAAGGGCGGGGCAATTCCGCCTCCGGCAAAGACATTTGGGAACCACGGCAACAGGCCCCTCCCCCAGAAGATCAGCACGAACAGCCAGCAAGCCAAGACCAAGTTTATTGATCAAGGAGAACGGGAGAACTCCAGCACTAGGGGAATACTGCACATAGAATTCATGGCTTTTTTACCATGATTCATTAGTTTTTCAAAGTTAATTTTTTTAACTGTTTTTTTTAATTTTTCTTTTTCCCTTTTTCAACCAACATCTTATCAATCCTTTAAAAAAAAAAACATTTTTTATTTTTCATTTTTAGAGTCATATTTTATCCCTTCATAGTGTTACCCTTATTTTTGGCGTATATATATAAGTTGTTCTCTCTTTAAAATTTTGAGATACAGTTTCTTCTAACAGATCAAAATATACCCTAAATCACTAGTGTATGGCTTTGTTCTAGTCTCCTGCCTGATCACATTCTCTCCCTTTTTTTTCTTTTTTTTTTTAAATCTTCTTTCTTTTTTCAAACAACTGATCTTATCAATTCCTTTTATAAAATCTTTTATAATTTTCATCTTAACAGTCATCTTCCATCCCTTCATTGTATTAACCCTTATTTTGTACCTATATAAGTCCTTCTTCCTTTAAAATTTTAGGAGTCACTTTTTTCTAACAGACCAAAATACGCCCAAATCTAGTGTGTGGCACTGATCTATGCACTGGCCTGATCATATTTGATCATATTCTGTTTTTTTTCTATTGTTCTGTTTTTGTTTTTATCTTTTTTCTTTTCTTTCGTTTTTCTTTCTTTCCCTTTCTTTTCCCCTGGTTTCAGGTCTTTTCTGATTTGTATAGAGTATATTTGCTGGGGACGTTGTTAACCTGTTAGCATTTTGTTGTCTCATTCAACTATTCTCCTCTGGACAAAATGACAAGACGAAAAAAATCACCTCAGCAAAAAGAACAAGAGGTAGGACCGTCAGCCAGGGACCTACTCAATACGGACATTAGTATGATGTCGGACCTAGAGTTCAGAATCATGACTTTAAAGATACTAGCTGGGCTTGAAAAAGCATGGAAGTTATTAGAGAAACCCTTTCTGGAGAAATAAAAGAACTAAAATCTAACCAAGTCAAAATCAAAAAGGCTATGAATGAGGTGCAATCAAAAATGGGGGCACTAACTGCTAGGATAAATGAGGCAGAAGAGAGAATCAGTGATATAGAAGACCAAATGATGGAAAATAAAGAGGCTGAGAAAAAGAGAGATAAACAACTACAGGATCATGAGGGCAGAATTCGAGAGATAAGCGATACGATAAGATGAAACAACATTAGAATAATTGGGATCCCAGAAGAAGAAGAGAGACAGAGGGGGGCAGAAGGTTTATTGGAGCAAATAATAGCAGAGAACTTCCCTAATCTGAGGAAGGA
This sequence comes from Zalophus californianus, assembly GCF_009762305.2. Taxonomy (NCBI): domain Eukaryota; kingdom Metazoa; phylum Chordata; class Mammalia; order Carnivora; family Otariidae; genus Zalophus; species Zalophus californianus. The sequence continues at coordinate 30,045,384 of NC_045599.1, read as the reverse complement.
AACAGGCAGGAGGCACAGAGAGCCCCTCTCAAAACCAATAAAAATAGGTCAACACCCCGACGTCTAATAGTAAAACTTACAAGTCTCAGAGACAAAGAGAAAATCCTGAAAGCAGCTTGGGAGAAGAGATATGTAACCTACAATGGTAGAAATATTAGATTGGCAACAGACCTATCCACAGAGACCTGGCAGGCCAGTAAGGACTGGCATGATATCTTCAGAGCACTAAATGAGAAAAATATGCAGCCAAGAATACTATATCCAGCTAGGCTGTCATTGAAAATAGAAGGAGAGATAAAAAGCTTCCAGGACAAACAAAAACTAAAGGAATTTGCAAACACGAAACTAGCCCTACAAGAAATATTGAAAGGGGTCCTCTAAGCCAAGAGAGAGCCTAAAAGCAGCATAGATCAGAAAGGAACACAGACAATAAACAGTAACAGTCACCTTACAGGCAATACAATGGCACTAATTCATACCTTTCAATAGTTACCCTGAATGTAAATGGGCTAAATGCCCCAATAAAAAGACACAGGCTATCAGATTGGATTAAAAAACAAGACCCATCGATATGCTGTCTGCAAGAGACTCATTTTAGACCCAAAGACACCCCCAGATTGAAAGTTAGGGGGTGCTAATGGACACTAAAAGAAAGCTGGGGTGGCAATCCTTATATCAGACAAATTAGATTTTAAAACAAAGAGTGTAATAAGAGATGAAGAAGGACACTATATCCTACTTAAAGGATCTATCCACCAAGATGATCTAACAATTGTAAATATCTATGCCCCTAACATGGGAGCAGCCAATTATATAAGGCAATTAATAACAAAAGCAAAGAAACACATTGACAACAATACAATAATAGTGGGGGACTTTAACAACCCCTTCACTGAAATGGACAGATCATCTAGGCAAAAGATCAGCAAGGAAATAAAGACTTTATGACACACTGGACCAAATGGCTTCACAGACATATTCAGAACATTCCATCCCAAAGCAATGGAATACACATTCTTCTCTAGTGCCCATGGAACATTCTCCAGAATTGATCACATCCTGGGTCACAAATCAGGTCTCAACCGGTACCAAAAGATTGGGATCATTCCCTGCATATTTTCAGACCACAATGCTTTGAAACTAGAACTCAATCACAAGAGGAAAGTCGGAAAGAACTCAATACATGGAGGCTAAAGAGCATCCTACTAAAGAATGAATGGGTCAACCAGGAAATTAAAGAAGAATTTAAAAAATTCATGGAAACCAATGAAAAGGAAAACACAACTGTTCAAAATCTTTGGGATACAGCAAAGGCAGTCCTGAGTGGAAAGTCTATAGCAATACAAGCCTTTCTCAAGAAACAAGAAAGGTCTCAAATACACAACCCAACCCTACACCTACAGGAGCTGGAGAAAGAACAGCAAATAAAGCCTAAACCCAGCAAGAGAAGAGAAATAATAAAGATCAGAGCAGAAATCAATGAACTAGAAACCAAAAGAACAGTAGAACAGTCAACGAAACTAGGAGCTGGTTCTTTGAAAGAATTAACAAGATTGATAAACCCCTGGCCAGACTTAATCGAAAAGAAAAGAGAAATGACCCAAATCAACAAAATCATGAATGAAAGAGGAGAGATCACAACCAACACCAAAGAAATACAAACAGTTATAAGATCATATTATGAGCAACTCTATGCCAGCAAATTAGATAGCCTGGAAGAAATGGTTGCATTCCTAGAGATGTATCAACTACCAAAATTGAACCAGGAAGAAATAGAAAACCTGAACAGACCTCTAACCACTAAGGAAATTGAAGCAGTCATCAAAAATCTCCCACGAAACAAAAGCCCAGGGCCAGATGGCTTCCCAGGGGAATTCTATCAGACATTTCAAGAAGAATTAATACCTATTCTCCTGAAACTCTTCCAAAAAATAGAAATGGAAGGATAACTTCCAAACTCATTTATGAGGCCACCATTACCTTGATCCCAAAACCAGACAAAGACCCCATCAAAAAGGAGAATTACAGACCAAGATCCTTGATGAACATGGATGCAAAAATTCTCACCAAAATACTAGCCAATAGGGTCCAACAGTACATTAAAAGGATTATTCACCACGACCAAGTGGGATTTATCCCTGGGTTGCAAGGTTGGTTCAACCTCCGCAAATCAATCAACGTGATACAATACATTAACAAAAGAAAGAACAAGAATCATATGATCCTCTCAATAGATGCAGAAAAAGCATTTGACAAAGCACAGCATCCTTTCTTGATCAAAACTCTTCAGAGTATAGGGATAGAGGGTATATACCTCAATATCATAAAAGCCATCTATGAAAAACCTATAGCGAATATCATTCTCCATGGGGAAAAGCTGAGAGCTTTTCCCCTAAGGTCAGGAACACGGCAGGGATGTCCACTATCACCACTGCTATTCAACATAGTATTAGAAGTCCTAGCCACACACTGGGTGTTATGAACAAACAATGAATCATGGAACACTGCACCAAAAACTAATGATGTAATATATGGTGATTAACATAACAATAAAAAATTAAAAATAAATAAATAAATAAATAAATAAATAAATAAATAAAAGAAGTCCTAGCCACAGCAATCAGACAACAAAAGGAAATCAAGGCATCCAAATCAGCAAGGAGGAAGTCAAACTCTCACTCTGCAGACGATATGATACTGTATGTGGAAAACCCAAAAGACTCTACCCCAAAGCTGCTAGAACTCATACAGGAATTCAGTAAAGTAGCAGGATATAAAATCAATGCACAGAAATCAGTGGCATTCCTATACACCAACAACAAGACAGAAGAGAGACAAATCAAGGAGTCGATCCCATTCACAATTGCACCCAAAACCATGAGATACCTAGGAATAAATTTAACCAAAGAGGCAACGGATTTGTACTCAGAAAACTATAAAGTACTCATGAAAGAAATTGAGGAAGACACAAAGAAATGGAAAAACGTTCCATGCTCATGGATTGGAAGAACAAACATTGTGAAGATGTCAATGCTACCTAGAGCAATCTACACATTCAATGCAATCCCCATCCAAATACCATCCACTTTTTTCAAAGAAATGGAACAAAGAATCCTAAAATTTGTATGGAACCAGAAGAGACCCCGAATAGCCAGAGGAATCTTGAAAAAGAAAAGCAAAGATGGTGGCAGCACAATTCTGGACTTCCAGCTCTATTTCCAAGCTGTCATCATCAAGACAGTATGGTACTGGCACAAAAACAGACACATCGATCAATGGAACAGAATCAAGAGCCCAGAGATGGACCCTCAACTCTATGGTCAACTCATCTTTGACAAAGCAGGAAAGAATGTCCAATGGAAAAAAAACAGTCTCTTCAACAAATGGTGTTGGGAAAATTGGACAGCCACATGCAGAAGAATGAAACTGGACCATTTCCTTACACCACACACCAAAATAGACTCCAAATGGTTGAAAGACCTAAACGTGAAACAGGAGTCCATCAAAATCCTGAAGGAGAACACAGGCAGCAACCTCTTCGACCTCAGCCACAGCAACTTCTTCCTAGAAACATCGCCAAAGGCAAGGGAAGCAAGGGCAAAAATGAACTCTTGGGATTTCATCAAGATAAAAAGCTTTTGCACAGTAAAAGAAACAGTCCACAAAACCAAAAGACAACAGACAGAATGGGAGAAAATAGTTGCAAATGACATATCAGATAAAGGGCTAGTATTCAAAATCTATAAAGAACTTATCAAACTCAACACCCAGAGAACAAATAATCCAATCAAGAAATGGGCAGAAGACACGAACAGACATTTTTCCAAAGAAGACATCCAAATGGCCAACAGACACATGAAAAAGTGCTCCACATCGCTCGGCATCAGGGAAATCCAAATCAAAACCTCCATGAGATACCACCTCACACCCGTCAGAATGGCTAAAATTAACAAGTCAGGGAACGACAGATGTTGGCGGGCATGCGGAGAAAGGGGAACCCTCCTACACTGTTGGTGGGAATGCAAGCTGGTGCAACCACTCTGGAAAACAGTATGGAGGTTCCTCAAACAGTTGAAAACAGAGCTACCATACGATTCAGCAATTGCACTACTGGGTATTTACCACAATGACACAAATGTAGGGATCCGAAGGGGTACGTGCACCCCGATGTTTATAGCAGCAATGTCCACAATAGCCAAACTGTGGAGAGAGCCAAGATGTCCATCGACAGATAAATGGATAAAGAAGAGGTGGTATATATACACAATGGAATATTATGCAGCTATCCAAAGGAATGAGTTCTTGCCATTTGCAACGACACGGATGGAACTGGAGGGTGTTATGCTGAGCGAAATAAGTCAATCAGAGAAAGACATGTATCATATGACCTCACTAATATGAGGAATTCTTCATCTCAGGAAACAAACTGAGTGTTGCTGGAGTGGTGGGGGTTGGGAGGGAGGGGGTGGCTGGGTGATAGACAATGGGGAGGGTATGTGCTATGGTGAGCACTGTGAATTGTGCAAGACTGTTGAATCACAGATCTGTACTTCTGAAACAAATAATGTATCATATGTTAAGAAAAAAGAAAAAGAAGAAGATAGCAGGAGGGGAAGAATGAAGGGGAGTAAGTCAGAGGGGGAGACGAACCATGAGAGACGATGGACTCTGAAATACAAACTGAGGGTCTAGAGGGGAGGGGGGAGGGGGATGGGTTAGCCTGGTGATGGGTATTAAAGAGGGCACATTCTGCGTGGGGCACTGGGTGTTATGCACAGACAATGAATCATGGAACACTACATCAAATACTAATGATGTATGGTGATTAACATAACAATAAAAAACCCCAGCCATATATGGACAGTGGATTAATGGTGTGGGGAGCACTGCAGAGCAGTGAGAAATAATGGGCTTGTCAATTACAGGTACCACAGCTGCGGGATATCCAGTAGCAGGGGAGGAACACTTGAGCTTACATCACACACATAAAAATCAATCCTAAGATCAAAGGTCTAAGTAAGAAAGGCAACGTAAAAAAAGGCTTCTAGAAAATAACGTAGGAGAAGTTCTTTCTGACCTCAAGGTCCAGAAAGATTTCTTAACCAGACAGCAAAAACACGAACCATAATGAAAAAGATTGGTAATTGTGACTAAATTAAAAGTAATTTTTAATTTATTTTTATTAATGGAATTATATAATATGTACCATCATAAGACACTTGGACAGGAATGAAATGGCATGCCATGGAGTATGAGGAGCTATTTGTAATACAGTAGTAACTGACACTGTACCCAGAAGACAGAAAGTGTTCTCACAAATAAATAAAACAGATCGTACAAATTTAAAAATGAAAGGTTTGAGCAGATAATTCACAAAAGATGTTACCCAAGTAGCTAAAATCCATATGAAAAAGTGTTTATATTAGTAACTGGGGAAAACACTAAATACTAGCACAATGAGATACCACTGTTCACTCACCAGAATGCTATACAACAATGAAAACAATTTTTCTGCATGACAGAATGGGTTAATCTCAAAAACATAATGTTGAGGGAGCCTGGGTGGCTCAGTCAGTTAAGCATCTGCCTTCGGCCCCCTGGGGTCCTGGGACTGAGTTCCGCATTGGACTCCCCAATCAGCGGGGAGTCTGCTTCCCCCTCTCCCCCTGCCCCCTGTTCATGATCTCTCTCTCTCTCAAATAAATAAATAAAATCTTAAAAAAAACCCAAACATAATGTTGAGAAAAGAAATCAGATGTATAAAGATACATACTATATAATTCCATTAATAAAAAAACTTTAGGACAGACAATATTGAACTGTAGTGTATTAGGATAAACTTAATTCATAAAACTATAAGGAAAGTAATGAACCGTAATGAACAACTACAAAAGCCAGGATGGTAGTTTTTTGGGGGAAGGGGTGGTGGTGATACTAGGCGGGAATCTGAAAGAGAACTTTTGAGGTGCTGGCAATGTTCTATTTCTTGATCTGGACATTGGTTATGTGTTTGTTTGCTTCATGAAAATGTGTTGAAGGGTGTGTGTGTGTGTGTGTGTGTGTGTGTGTGTATCGCAGGGGGAGGGCTATGCAGCACAGATGGTGGTTAAAAAATGGGGCCCCTGATTGTCCTGGAGATGTGACGTCAGCCCTGGATTGCCCATCTCTGAACTCCTTGTAGGTTACAAAGAAACCAACCTCAATCTTGTTAAGTCACCAGTTAAGACATTTCTGCTCCTTGCAGCCAAATCTACTCCTAACTTCTACAAGGTAAGTCTGAGATTCACTTCAACTCACACAGAGCGAACAGCTATTATCTATTAGACCACGTACTCGGTTTTGAGGACAGCATGAGCAATAATGAACTTCAGGACTGTGGGGGATCAAGAAAAGGTGAGACACATACGAGGAGATCAGAGAGAAGCATTTAGCCCATTACAATCTGAACTGGGCTACAGTCAATTGTCTATTTCAGGGAAGAACGTAGATCAGCTGTTAATCTTCTAGGGCAATTACTCTTCCACAAGCTTCTCTTGTGTTATGGAAGGCTGGTCTTATGGTCACTGCAGCCAAGTAAACGTGTTTTTGTTAAAACCATCTGTAGGCCAACTCTTTGCTTAAAATGGGTTTCTTGGGCCTTTTTGACTCTCCTTGGATCCCAAGCACAATCAGATGGGGACGGTAAAACATTTACTTTTGAGAACCAAGCTTCATTTAGCTTCATGTGCAGGGTGCAGGGTCTTGAAGGGAGCACCGAGCAGAAAATGGGGATAGGTCACACTCATTGCCAGAATCAGATTGAGCCCAGGTTATTTTAAAGTGAGCTGTGAAGCAAATCAAAGTTGTTTTTAAATACATAAATCCAGTAAGCCAGTTGGACCTGGGACTAAACCTGTATCTTTTCTAAAATTATTCAACCAGAAAATCAAAATATTCCCTAAACTGAATCTGAATTGAATTGTACTGCTATTTCATTTGGTTCAAGTCCCTGGATTGTGGAAGGAGGGGAGGGCCACGTTTGTGCAGGAGGAGCTGAAGAGTGGGAGCCTACGTGGGTGGCAGAAGGTTCCATGAGCCTGTTGTGTTTGGAATGTAAAACAAAACCCATTAGGGATCTGACATGCACGAGCTCTGGGTGCAGGATAGCAATTCAGCCATCAAAGGGGAGGATGACCTATATTTGCCTGTATAGATGGTGCATTCACCATTTAATCAGTGCTTGAGAAATCAGCTGCGGTCCAGGGAAGATAGCAGAGTTTGGCCCCCCGCTTAATGCTCCCAGAGATGGGCAGCCTACCTGACAGGTATGATTTATTACGCAGAGAATACAACGTTTTCTTCTTGAAATACACTCCTCAGGCACAGCAAAGAAAGTGTTGCCCTATTCCAAACGCTCCGCAGTAGCTGCGTGCGGGATCAAGGGCAGGTTTCACCAGCAGAGACACCTTGGCTGGGAACACAATGTATTGTAATGCAAATGGATTCAGTCCTTCTCCAGGAATCCAGAGCTTTTCAAAGAGGTAGAAGAGAACAGAACAAATGGCTGCTGAAAGCAAAATACAGAAATAAAACTCAGCAGTGTCACAGCATTTTGTCTCTGTGAACCTCACAGTTTCCCAACATCAGAAATAACTTTGACTCGTGCTGTGCCAGGGCTTCAGGGCAAGGAGCCCAATGGGCAAGCCCTCTGCCCCGGGCATAAAGAACAGAGTGAAAAGCGGGCTGGGGGTGGAGTGATGAGCTCCTGGGGACGTCAGCACAGTGAAGGTTCTGAACGTCCGCCACATATGAATGGGTCCATTTGTAACACACCTTACACGTTTACATACACCGTGTTAGGCACTGCGGACGTGACTAGAGAAGAAAAAGTATGTGTCATTGTTATAGTCCCGAAGTGTGTCCTGTTACTGGGGATGCCAGACAGGAATGGCTGAGGATCTGAATGTTGAGCCCCGTGAGCTTTCCCACATTTGTCCCTGGCGCTGAGACTGCTGAGACTGATTAGCTAACAGACATGTGCTGAAGGAGAGCATTTAGATGACTCGGAGCAAAAAGCCCTGTCCTAATCACCTGTTGTGGCTCCACAGATAGAACAAGGCAGGGAGAGAGTTGTCACGTGGCTCCCTGCTTAAAACCCCCTGCGTTTGATGCTCTTGGGATCAAGCCTAAAATCCTTAGCCTTGACTCCAAAGGCTGCCCACATCTCCAGCCTGGTCATGCTCCTTCTTCTCGCCCCAACACCAGCATCACTCATTTTATCCTAACTTGCCTTGTTCCTCTTTATGCCAGGGCTCTTCTTTCTACCTAAAATTCTGACTTTTGCCTGGCCAAATCTCCCCAGTCCTCAGGACTAGCCTTGACCCTCGCTTCACTGGGAGGTTTTCCACAGCCCCTTTCTCCACCCATTCCAGATGAAGTCTCTGCCCCATTGGCCCACAGCCCCTTTCACTTTGCCTTCTTCTTCTTTTTTTTTAAGATTTTATTTATTTATTTGAGGGGGGGGAGAAGAGAGGCAGAGTAAGAGAGAGAAGCAGACTCCCCACTGAGCAAAGAGCCTGTTGTGGGACTCGATCCAAGGACCCTGGGATCATGACCTGAGCCGAAGGCAGACACTTAACCAACTGAGCCACCCAGGCATCCCTCACATTGCCTTCTTAGTGCTTACTGACAGCTATAAGAACTTTTGTATAATCATTGGCAAACGCTCTCTCCTGCTGGATTGCAATCTTTGTTAGTTGAGAGATTACATCTATTTTTACTTACGGCCATATCCTACCCTCAAGCACAGTGTCTGCCTCATAATGGTAACAGCGGTTTACACTGTGTACACTGAGCTCACATTTACCAAATACTTTCCACCTTCTTAATGCATTAACTTAATTAAGGCTCACAATCACCTATGAAATAAATGCTATCGATACCTTCCTTTGCAAATGGGAGTTTGGGGAATAGAGAAGTTAAGCAACTTGCCCAGGGTGACCCAGCCAGTAAAGAATTTAAACCCAGACAGCGGAACTCCAAAGTCTGTGGTCTTAGCAACTGCACTGCAGTGGCTCAAGAAAGACTTGTCAAAGGAATGAGTTTATAAACATATGCATGAAATTGGTTTGGCATAATGTTTATGAAACTGACTACTGGAAGTAAATGCGCGAGGGGTGTTTTCTCAGCCCAATTCATACGCTAACATTTATTGAATGTTCCATCACAGGCACATTCCTTTGTTTTGCCAAAAAGGAAATTGTGGCTTAGAGAGTTAATAACAGGTCATATGGCTAACGAGTAGCAGAATTTGGATTTCAAACTCTTTGAAACACCGTGTTATGCTGCCTCCCACCTCAAGTTGAGAATGACACATGCTACTGTAAGAAGGAAGAGGAAGCGCCAAGCTTGAGGACGTCAGTCACACACACCCAGGCACAGACAAAGCCCTTCCAAGTGAAAGAGCGAAGTGGGTGGAGCTGATTCCTGTCTCTCCTTCCTTTACACATCCACCCCAAGTCAAGGTCTAGACAATGGCCATTGCAGACAGCTGGAATCTTGCACTGACAGGTACAGAATCTTGTCCTCAGTACAGGGCATCTCAGAGCAGGAGACTCCTAGTTAGCAGGTTCTCCATCTCCTCCCCTTGCTAGGTCACACCTCCTTCCCCCAATCCCTACCACACCCCTCTTCTCCCAATTGTGCATCTGGGCTGCCCTTGCTTCTGGTCCCCAAGGCCAGCCCTTGGGTGAAAACATGAAGGCGCACCACCAGTCAGCCCTCCAGCAGTTGGCAGAACTCACCGCTGTGGAATCATCCACGGGATGGATGATTCATTTAGCAGATATGAACCGAGCACCAGTGACTTGGGAGGTCTGGTGCAGGGTGTCGCGGATATAACAGTGAGCAGCACATCCTGTGCCACCATGAACATACCACCTCCCCCGGCAGATAGTAAACTGAAAATAAAGCCACTGATCACACAGCTAATTGTGGAATTCTAGGACCAGGCAATATGAATTGTCACAAAAAGATGCCTTCCTTCCTCTACACTATCTGGTTATCCACTAGGCCGGTCCTCCCTCCGGTGCCCAGTTATGGACAAGCAAGCTCACAGCTGGTAGCCAGAGAGATTAAATCCTTCATCTTCTACATGCAAGGAGATGGCGCCTTCTGCGACTAGGCTCCCAATCTGCACCAAGTAGAAAATGAAGCACGACTGGTTTCCTAGGTTTTGCCACCAAGACAGATGGCAAAAAAGGGTGGGGAATAAGAGAAGAGGGCGCTTTGGGGAAAGTCAACACGGCAGGAGAACTGCATCTCCCAAATGTTTTTACCTCTCTGGGTGATCTCCAGAGAACGTTCGCAACAGTCCAGGGGGTGACTAGTGAACAGGGGGTCTGGTTCCTGATTCTCAATGGGTAATCCGTAAGCAGCAGCTCCATGGGGGAAGGAGCAAAGCAGCAGGGGTGGCCGGGCGGCACGGTGAGAAAGAAATTTGGCAGAACTTGTCCCCAACCTTCTGCAAGCTGGAACTGGTGTGTCAGACTCCTGCAGGCTTGCAGCGGGCGGGTGGGGAACCGGGACATGGGCCAGTGTGCCAGGCAGCACTAAGGACACTCAGAAGGGCAAAGGCCAAGACAGAGAGCATAACAAAGGCTACTGGTAACTTCCATGCCTGCAGTTCCAGGAGAGTGGGGAAGGAGTCCCAGAGAGACACCCATAATGAGACTCCTCCTCTGCCTTTCTGCTCTGTTTCGTGTGAGGCCTCAAGAAGCTTGGAATCGATAAGCATATGTGTGTGGGTAGAGGGGCATGTAACACCTGAAGGGAGAGCTGTGAATTGGGAATAATACCTAAATATCGGCAGAATGTAACTCTAACTCAATCCCTGGGCGAGATTTTTACAAGTGACTAAGATGCTACAGGTTGCATATAGTGCATTGGGCAAAATTTATTTTTCTTTTTGCCAAACGGAAGCATGAGAGCTTGTCTGAGCCGGTCCTTTCCCAGCCTAGAGGTGAGGCTTTGTCCCCTGCCGGGGACCAGTCCCTCCCTCTCTGCCGGCCCTGGCCTGTGCCACTATGCGTCCAGGGTTGGTCACCTGTGGGTGCCACCGTTATAGCAAGATGGGCCAAGACTTTGGGTCTCTGGCTTCAAACTCAGCTCAGTGCCTACAGGAGACAGAGGAAGAAGGTATGGGAAGAAGTGAATGAGCTAAACTCTTAAGAAGTTGACGCACCAAAGCCTTCAGATCCAAAAATGCCGCTGGTCACAGAATTTGTTGCAAATCTCTACCATGGACACTCCAGAATGCAATAAGAGCTCTCCTCTGCCTAAGGCAATCTCCTATTTCTGATTTGCCTGAGTAGACCAATGGAACAAAAGGACCCTATCAGTGTGCCCACCGAGCAGGTAGAGCATAGCCTGGGAATTAACTTACATAAGACCTCTGGGGTTGCAAACTCCTCTCAGGAAATGACGACAGGCTCCCTGAAGGCCAGATCCAAAAAAGCGCAAGAGTGGAAACAAACCTTCCCTGTCCGCTTGTTTCGGGGTCTATCAGGGCCCAGAGGCATGAGGGTGGTTTTGCAAGAGGGAGAAGTGGTGGAGAGGGATGAAGCAGGGAGAAGGAAGAGAGGAGAAGTGAAGGCAGATAAGGGTAGTAGAGAAGACAAAACAATGCAGACTCTGAGCCATAATTACGGAATCTGCTTGTCCCATCCAAGCTGTGGCCCAGTTTTACTCCTATAATGGAACAATAACAATAATGACATTATTTACCCTGGAGAAACAAAACTATAAATAGCCTGACTCTCCATCAGTAGGAGGCTGGCCGAAACAAGTACAGTGGCATTATATTCTGCGCTGATTACGTTATGAAAAGGCTGTTTAGGATAACATGTGGCTCTTCAAAAGCATAAATTTATTAGTAATAGTGACCTAGAGAGACATTTATGAAAGCAGAAAGAGTACGCATGATCCCATTTTTGTAAAACAACATCAAAAACAACACATACACTCATATACTCAGGGAGAAATAAAGTCCCTGACATTTATGTGTTAGAGTAGAGAGGAAGGTGAGAGATCATGCACAAAACTTAGCAACGGATACTTCTGGAAATGCAGGCACTGGAAGGGAAGGAGGGGGGAAAAGAGTAAGGTTTCCTTTGCACAGTGCTGTATTGTGTGACTTGTCACGATGAGCACACGTTACGGGAATCTGAGATGAAAAGAGCGATAAGAAGGGTGAGAAACAGTAAATTGCTTGGCGTCTGGGATAACACAGAGTCTTTGTGGTCACAGCAAGCACAGACTCCACAGCCCCTATGCATCTCAGCCACTGCTAAGTGTTTCAAACACTCGTGTGCATCTCACCACGACCCTGCGCTCCCATTCTATGGGCTCAGAAATGCTCGGTAAGTCACACTATTGCAAGGGTCAGGCAGACAGCTGCTTTTTGCATCTGGCCTATCACAGAAGCCCCGGGGCAAGGGTCAGCTCCAGGGAAGAGGTCAGGCCACAGGGGGCTGAACAGGGCTATCAGATGATGGTTGGGGAGCAATTTCTTTCTGTGCCCAGTGGTGGGGCAGGAAGGGTGGCCCCTGTGAGCCAGACCCAGGGGTAGAAGTGTGCTTCCCTAGCATATCAGCATATCAAACCTTAATATCTCAATTCTCACGGCTGGGCTCGGCTGAGCAAGCTGCTATCACCCATCAGCTTTACACAGCATTTCCCAGGGAATGGGCTGTTTGGAACATTCTATGTCTGGAAGCCTTTTATCATTTAGAGGCCTTCACCACGACGCAGTAAAACTGCCTAGCCCACTTTCCTATTCCGGCGGGCAGGGCAATTAAGGGCATTCAGGTCCAGTCAACAAACGGCGTTAGGTAGACAGATCTTATTAATTTGGGGTTTTGCGACTTATTTATTTATTTATTTAACATAAGCCTCCCTGAAGTTTGCCTCTGCAACATCTGTAGGTAAAAGGTTTACCAGGTTTCTTGATGAATAAGGAAAACAGACAAGAGAGAATGGGAAACGTTTAACCTACTTGAGGGATTTAAGCGAGTTTTTGTTTTACTTGCAAAGAACTTAAACGAGGTGTCTGCCTAAAAATGCCAGGGCCCAAATAGTTGTTATTAATGGCAAAAGCAGATTCAGCAAGATTTCTAGGTCATCACTTTTTAGAAGTAGCCAAGTAACTATAGCTGCTTTAAAGTATAGTCTCTCTCTCCAGCAATGATATTCCCTGAAATGACTAGATGGTCTCCAATCAGAATTGATGACGTCTCAACATAGCATCTCTGACACCGAAAACCCGACCGCAGCACGTGCCCCAATCTATCTTGCCGTGTACTCATTTCTGGAGATGTGAGCCTGAAAACTTACGATTTCCATCTCCATGGGCCCCCGCAGATGCACACTGGGAAGGGGAAGTGTCTCCTCCTCTTTGCGAAGGACTTACTCGCTAAGTAAGTCTGCTTACTCTCCCCCTCCTATCCCCTTCTGTGTTTTCAAAAATGACACTTTGCTTCGCCTTGCCATTGTTCCTGGACTCCGTTTCCTTGTCTCCAAGGTTGTTCCTGTATCCTCTTAAAGTTCTCGCTCCATCTCCTCCGGAGATGTGCCCAAGGGAGAGCGCAGTCTAGCTCAGCTACCCCTGCGGTCTCAGACCTCCTCACCACCTCCCTGTCTTCTGTCCCCACTGCCAGCTGCTCTCCCAAAGGTCACCAGTGACATTCCATCAGCAAACGCAGTGACCTTTTCTGTCTTCATCCTGCTTGACCTTTCTAAGTGTCTCGCACCACGGGCCATCTCCCGTCTGCCTTGTTGGAAAATCCATTTTTACTTCGCGTCTCCTATTCTGTCCCTACTTCTGGTTGTGGTTTTTGTCCTCCGGGCTTCTTTGGTCCTATTTCTTCCCCGTATTCCTACACATAGAAAAAATTTTCAAATTCTCTTTCTTCTGGGGGTTGGGGGTTGTGTCTCACTCTCTCCCATACAAGTGCATCTTTGTCAGGCCAGGCGGCGGGGACCTGTGTGGTGCAGTCTTAAGTGCCTGAATCTTGGTTTTGGTTCAAGTCGTGATCCTCAGGGTCATGGGATCGAGCCCTGCCTCGGGCTCCCCGCTCAGCACAGAGTCTGCTTGAGATTCTCTCTCCCTTTTCCTCTGCCCCTCCCCCCCAAATAAATAAATCTTTTAAAAAATGTATTTTTGTGGGTGACTTCCAAAGCTACACCCCAGAACCTAGGCCCGCTTTTCCACCTAAACTCTTAGCCTGTTCTTCTTTCTGGCAAACCCCACCACTTTCCTGGTCGGGAAGTGGGATGCCTACCCAACCCAACACTAAGTAAAACCCTGTTGGTTGTGACTCTGAAATGTCTATGGCAAAGTAGCGTTTGTCATTTCTTCACTAAGTGATCTTCACTAAGCGATCAACTCAATTCTGAGCCTGTCTCCGAATCATTGCCACGTGGATGATGGCAAAGACACTGCAGTTACTGTACAGCCCTACACCAAAGCATAGAAACCCCACACCAAAGCACAGAAACCCTACACCAAAGCACAGAAACCCTACACCACAGCACAGAAACCCTACACCAAAGCACAGAAACCCTACACCAAAGCACAGAAACCCTACGCCACAGCACAGAAACCCTACACCACAGCACAGAAGCCCTACACCAAAGCACAGAAACCCTACACCAAAGCACAGAAGCCCTACACCACAGCACAGAAACCCTACACCACAGCACAGAAACCCTACACCAAAGCACAGAAGCCCTATACCACAGCACAGAAACCCTACACCACAGCACAGAAACCCTACACCAAAGCACAGAAACCCTACACCAAAGCACAGAAACCCTGGTCCACAGGAGACACCTCTGGCTGTTGCTACAGTATTCACAGTTGATTCTTGTTCTTCCTGGTGGTGACATTCTATGAAGACACCAAGTATAGTGAATTCATAGACACTGAACCACTGCTCCTCAGGAAATACAGGATTAGGTTCCTATGAGGCCTTAATCACATTTTCATCAACTGATCGATACATAACCTTGCGTTATGTCTGTTTCTACCATAAAAGACCTTATTTAGCATATATTGTTGATTCATTAACATTGAACTCCCAGCCAACATGACTCATGCCTCAATGGAGCTTATTGTAACACTTGTTTTTTTCTCCATAAGGCACGCCACAACCTTCTTGCACTTAGGAACACCAGAAAGCACTTCAGCGCTACACGTGGAGGCCATTTTAAACTGCAAAATCACCAAGACAAGGAGAAAAGTTCACAAAAATGTAGCACTACTAAGTAGACTGCAAAAAGGACCCGTGCTTACCGTCTGAGAGCTGAAAGAGTAAGACACAGCACCGCCTTCTTCCACCTCAGCTGGGAGCACGGGTGGCGGACCAAAATTTGTCACTGCTCTGCACACAGCTCTGAATATCAGCAAATTCACCTTCAGTATTGATTTGGGGCTTACAGATACACTTTAGCAAGCAGGTGAACTTGTAAACACGGAATCTGCCGATGATGAGAATTAATTACTTGCCCCTTCTCGAACCCAATACCCTTGCCCTTGCTGAGGCCCTTGCTTCCCCTTGCCTGATGACCTGCACTAACACTCCTGAGTGACGTTTCCGCCCAGACCTCCGCCATTCCATGCCCACACTACACTTTCCATCCTGTGTTCCTGAAGCTTCTGGCCGAGAGGAATTCTCTTTACATTTCCCCCTCCCTCCCAGCTCCACCTCACTGTGTAATAATATCCTAACCAGCTGCCACGGTACAAATGCATCATTGGAAACAAAACCACTTAACGTCTTCTATGTCTGGTGTCCTAAATTCTAAAATGGGAGGATGGTGTTTGACTCACCTGCTTTACAGGATTTTTGTGAAGATCATGTAAGGTAGTTGTTCTCAAATTTTCACGTGTAAAAGAATCACTGAAGAAGTAGACCAAAGAGGGAAGAGAGAGTGCTTGTTTAAAATTCAGGTTTCTGGGACCCAATCTCAAATTTTCTGACTCAGTGGACGGGGCCAGCCCCAGAGATTTACCCTTACCAATCTGTTTCTTGGATGACACTTTGAGAAACACCGGTATAAGTCAATGGATGTGAAGGCACTTCATAAAGCAGAAAGCATGCTACCTTCATCCTTCCACAAACAGCGGCTGCGCACCTGCCCTGTGCTGTTCAGTGGCAAGCGTGGGAACATAACAGTGAAAGGAGCAGAAAAACAGACTCCAGTAGGAGGAGAGAAAGGGTGGTTAGTCTGTTTTTGTTGATGTCGTTTTTTTTCCCAAGAACACTACAAAAATAAGCCAAACTTGTACAAAGAAAAAAGTAGGCAAGCACAGAGACCCAGAAAAAAGTGTGCAACCATGCCCCAAAACCAAGCTCAAATGCTCCGTCCACTGTCTTCCTTCTGTGAAAATGGTTTGCATGCACCTCATCTCTCCTGGCAGGCAGGGCTCTCCTTGATGACAGGGGTCAAAAATTTGTGCCTCCAAAGACCACACTGTGGGTCTGGTACTGGCGCATGGTTAGCGGGCGTTTGAATGGATAGTCTGGGTATACATATGTCAGTTGAAAAAAGCCTCCTTGAATACAGTTAAACAGATGGCCATTTAAAAAAAAATAGCCAATTACTACTTTAGTTTTTAACTGACTTACAGGCGGGATAGCCACTGACTTCTCAAGGAGGAGGGGAGGGAAAGGAAATCAAGAAGATAAGAGACCTCTATTAAAGCACCTACTGCATGCAGCCACTGTGCTTTCACTTGTGTAACCAGAAGCTCTGTGACCTATCTTTCAGCCTCTGGGCAAGAGGTCTCCTGGAGCATCTGAGAGGGCCAGTGGCGTCTTCTGCCCGACCAGACCTGTCTGTCTGATCCACAGATTTGGCAGCAGGAGCACTTACCCTAACCTGTGCCATGGGCTCTCTTGGCATTCTGGTGCAATCTATTGACCCCTGCTTGGAATCATGTTTTTAAACACATAAAATTAAGGTAACAACAGGATTCCCAAGGAAACCATGATATTTAAATATGGTTAGCAAATTATTTTTAAAAAACAACGGATGATATGGCAGGATATATGCTGCTTTATTATTGCATTCATTAATAAGACTAAGGAGCAAATCTAGTAACTGCCATAACTTCAAAGTGATAAAAACATGAATAATAATACAAACATCTGTAATACGACATGAAAATATATGGGCTTTCTCTGGGGGCCAAAGTTATAGGTGCTGCTGAAGTCATAGGTGATTTGTCGCCTACATTTACAATTGAAGAAATTCTAATTTGTAGCTAGACATTAATGAAAATTAAGATGCAGTGTCCTTCTGCTCAAGTTCATGGACTCCCTTAATTGCATTCAGGGACCTGCTGTGCCCTAAGTTTAGAATCTCTGTTCTAGATGGAGGCATGTGAATAAATGAGCAATTCAGCTTTGGAGAGCCTCCTTTTTTGCTCTTTATGAAGCCACGTAGCTCTACAATCTACCTCTGGTGTGTAATTCAATTTTTACTCACTGCTAGTCAAGAAAATCTTTAGAAAGTCAAACTGAAACCTATTTCTCTTGAGCCTACTTTGTTTTATTATCCCCTGAGTGCACTGCCCTTGGGTCTTCAATTTTCCACTTGAGATAAAAATTAACAACTATTAACTGACTTAGTTCTGTGTTGTTGTTTTTTTAAGACTTCAGGGTGGGGAACAACCTTATACATTAAACAAGTAAAAATGTGTTCAATGTGCAAAAAAAAAAAGCGATCAACAAAAAGAAGAAAACAAATGCCATACACAGTTCTACCCTCTGGACATAAATTCTATTAATATTTTGAGTTAGCCTTTGAGACTTATAAAAATGTGTATATACAGGGGCACCTGGGGGGCTCAGTCATTAAACGTCTGCCTTCGGCTCAGGTCATGATCCCAGGGTCCTGGGATCGAGCCCCACATCAGGCTCCATGCTCCGCAGGAAGCCTGCTTCTCCCTCTCCCACTCCCCCTGCTTGTGTTCCCTCTCTCACTGTGTCTCTCTCTGTCAAATAAATAAATAAAATCTTTAAAAAAATGTGTATATACAGGAAAATATTCACCTATTTTTTAAACAAAAATGAGATCATATTGTATATACTCTCGTAATCTATTTCTCACAATACATAAGAGTCATCTCTAATGTCAGAAATATTCTACACCATCATTTTCAGTGCCAACATGGCTGACTTCATTACACGATTGTTACATAATTTAACACAATCCCTCTCTTAGAATTTTAAGCTGTTTCAATTTTTTTTTCATACTTAAAATAATACTTAATGGGAAGCAAGTATTTCATTTGCTAACCATCTACTAATTGGATGATTCTTTCTTTCCTCAAACAAAGAATTGGACATAGCTCCAGTCTTAGGATTGTTGGGAAGATTAAATGGGATAAAGCAGGTAAATTGCGTGGAACAGGGTCACGAACACAGTAAATATGCAGTAGGCATTAGCTGTAACCTAATTTTTTTTTATTATTCCATACAATAAATTCCTAAGTGTAGAGTTTCTAGGTCAAAAGATCCACCCAAATTCAAAATGTGCTGCTAAATTGTGATCCGGAAAGATTGTTTCCCAGCACCAGTAACTCTAAGAGTCTATTTCTCTTAGCATTGTTCCTCTTTAAATCTTTTCTGTTATGCTGTATCTCTGGCATTACCACTAGAGGAGTTGAATACTTCGTGTGCATTTATTGGCTATTCGAATTTCTTTTTAAATTTATTTCCCCCCATTTGTCTTTTGGCATATGTTACAAATGTTTTTCCAGCTTTTATAATTTTCCTTTTAGTTTTATTTACAGTATCTTTTGTATAGAGAAGATTTAGTAGTAATTTATTGTAGTCAGTCCTATCTCCTCCCTCCCCATCTCCTTGGTGAGTTCATTCTTCAGAATCACATTTGGAAAGACCAACTCTGTCCTCAGTTTATAATATATTTACTATGTTTTCTTTAAGTACTTTCAGCTCATCTGGTAATTATTTTAATAAGATAATGTAAAGGAAAGAATTAACTTAGAACAATATAACAGTTATCCATTGTATCAAGGCAATTACTGAATATGTGGATACTTTTCAACAAAGAGATGGTTTAAGAATTTGTGCTAATCCAGTTTAAAGTACATTTCAAAGAAACATATTTGATTATGTTTTATTCACTTGTATTTTATTTGATTTCTTAGTTCACAGTGGTATGGAGGAGTAATTACATTAAACAGGATAACATAATTAATCTTTCCTACAAATCTAGTTGATAGTTTCCACCAAACCCCTAAATGTATTCATCATTTTCCTTCTCTTCTCTCCTAATCACCTTTACATCTCTAGCTCCATCCTAAGCTTCCACTGACTTGATCAAGAATACTAAAGAAAGAGTAACATAAAAGCTAAAACAGCAAAGCTTGCTTGGCCATTCTCCTTAATAGGGTTGATTTTTTTCCCCTAATACCTCAAAATATGGCCCTCTGTGAACTTTTGTAAAGATGATTGACTCCTCAAGAACAGAGCTGTGCCACTGAGTTATTTCACATGATGTATATATTTTATAATTTCGGGATAAGGAAAGCATGATCCCTCCCACACCCTGCCCCGGCCCCACCAAGTTTTTGATAGGAGAGATTTTACTTTTTGTCCCTGCCACCTGGGGCAATATTCTGGTGAGTTCAACCAGAATTATTTCACACTAGCCATGTCTTGTGTACCAGCTCATTTGAGATCCTTCTTGAGGAAGGTTTACCCAGACAGTAGTTCCTGTTGTCCCAAATGGAGTCAGACTGCTCTTGGGCGGGAGCACGATGGAATGAATGATAGCAAGGCTGGAACAAAGCTGTCAAAGAAACCAAGAGTATCTCAAAAAGAACCTTTATTGATCAAGAAGACACCGAAGATGTCGGAAGGTCATAGCGGAAGAAGGCATAGATTCCTAACTTCCCAACAGAAATCTACTCTTCTCGCCATCCCAGGATTGAAGTGAAGGACTAGAGAAATGTCCTGCTGCCCCAAGGTCTTTTGAAAGGCACCTTGGGGGCTCTCTGTCTGCTCCTATTGCATGGATTCCTCTTCTCTACCGGCAATGTGTCCATGGTCTTTCATCTCAATAGTTCACTCCACCGACAAACAACAGGGCCATTTCAACTGAGTTACTACCATTACAGAGAGAGCTGAGCTCTTTAGAATTCTATTTATTAGTCATCTATCTGCTCATGAAATCTAAGCCATGTATCACAATGGCAAACTTCCAGTGGAGGAGTGGAGGGCTACTGAGAGAAGCCAACTGTTCCTTCTTCCCTCTGTCCACACACCTCTGATTTGGGTAGGACATCCCTCACAGCCCTGCCTCCAACTGGCTTTCCTGTAAATAAGATGAAGAACAAGAGTAATTCCATGCCCCCTCATAAAAATAAATTGGCTCCTATTTCTAAGCTAGGACTGAACTCGGTGTCCAGAATGCACCCAAAGTCTCCAAATCCCACGTTCTACATTCAACAATTGACTGTCTCTCCCTCTGCCCTAACCTTCACCGGAGGGCACCACATTCAGAGAGAAAGGAGCCCTCCAACTCTGAAAGTGTTTATTAGTATGTTCAACCAGGGACAGAAGGACACCCACAAACCAGTAGATAAATCTAAAACATAGGAGGAGACGTCGACAGCCAGAGAATCTCTAATATCCCCAACCCGCTTTCTCCTCACTTACCCTTCTCTACAGTGTTGGCTCTAAGAGGGGATCAGGAATGCATTCTGATTGGAAGTCAGGTGGGGCTAAAGGAAAGTTTAAAACTGCATTTGTCAAAACTAAGAAAACGTCCACTGTGCGTATCTAAAACTGGAGACGGGCAAGTGGGGTTGTGAAGGGAGCAGCTCAGCCTTTCCTTGTCTACCACTGACTGCTTCTCTAAAATACAATTACAGCCTAGATCCTCTCTGGTGTGCAGCCTTCATGGGGTATTTCTTGGTCTCCTCCCCTTGGTACAGAGAGGTCTCTGCTCAGTTATCTGAACTGGAATGGATGTCACCCTTCTGGAAAATGCAGAATTGCTTTTATTGCCTCAGCTCTCTCCCCTTCTGAGGATTCCCTTGTTCTCCCTTTTGCCCAGGTTCTACTTTCAAATGTCCAGCTGTGCCCCCACCTCTTCCAGGAAGCCTTCTTTAGCACGTTGAAATCCTGAAATCCCAGAGCCCCGTTACCTCGACCCCATTATCCTGCCACCACACCAGAAGAGACTCCATAACTCCCCACCCCAAGATTCTTGCCCTCTGTCTTGCTATTTGAAGGGTATATGTGGTTCCTTGACCTAGTAAAGTTTGCAAAATCCCGAGACCAAACTTATAATCTCTTTTTCCCCCTGAGACCTCAACTCTAGGGTAGACCAGAAATAAAACGATGTACCATGAAGTCCAACAGGTGCCAACACCAACCAAGATCCCAGGACCAGTGAACTAATAAATTTTTCTAAGTCTTAGTTCCCTCATGTTAAAAGATGAGTAATTATGGTCCCTACCACATGAGATCTATTTTTAAGATCAAACATACAGATATAAACAGAATGCAATGCCTGGTCTATTCTTTTCCTCCTCCTTCTAATCAGTACTCCCCACCGGATCCTTTCCCACTTTTACTGAAAGCCCAGTCTCTACTGACACTACTTTCGTTTGTTTTTGCCATTTAAGGCCATGACTTGACACTTGCCCTAGATAGTAACAAGCCTACGATGGGCATGGCCCACATCCAGTTCTCCTGGTGCTTTCTCCGGCTCCCTGCCTTGTGAATGGTGTGGACTGGCATGAATGAGCAAATGAATGAATGATTACCAACGACTTTCTTTTTAAAACTGGTACCTGCTCTAATATATGTTTGGCTCACAACTGGCCCTTGTTTTGTCTCCCACATCTGTGGTCTCTGTGTCCAGAGGACAGGGACTGTCAGAGTAATTGGTTTTGCACCACAGAGCATGAAAAGAAAAGGTCTAATTGATGATGACATTTCAGTAGCCAACAACTCTTAAAGTCGGGAAGAATTTTATTTTTAGCATCATCTTTATGTTTAATGAAATGTTCAATCCTCCTCCTTCGGAGTTTTATTTTCTCATTTCCCCAAGCTGCATTTTTAGTTTCTACATGTGGCTTGTCTCATGGTGACAGTTTCAGGCATTTTCCCAAATGCTAATGATACAAAGGATGAATGATAACATGGGTAAATTGCTGTGGAGCCATGCTTTTGAAAAGATAAAAAGAACAAGAAATGGGACTTCTCTAGCTTCTGTTCAATTTCAATGACACATTTCTTATTAGCTGCTTTTGTTTTTACTCTGTGGGTATTTAAATTTTAGCAAACTGAATAGTTTCTCCCAGAGAACTACCAATTGAGCATTTTTCAGCAATGGCAAATAGCATTTTTCTCTTATGAAGCAGATTACAGTATTGCTTCAGAACAACTGAAAACAGCCTTGACTTGTTGATTTGGTTCCCAAAGTGGCTTTTACTTGCAGGGGACATGGAAAAGCAAGAGTGTTTGCAGTGGGCTCCATTTTTAGTCCTAGATCACATTTCCAGCATCCGTATGGGCCCCCCTGCCCTCCTTCGATTGTAGCCCTATCAGAGTATGTTTTCTAAGATGCGTATCTGATCACGTCACTCCCCTCCCAACACACTGTAATGGTTCTCCTCCACATTCAGTGTGAAAGTTGAACATCTATCTCTATGGGCTCAGCTACAATGCACACTATATGTTCCAGCCAGACTAAATTAATTTCCATTATTGTTCTCAAGGTATTCTGTGCTCTTCCTGGCCTTCAGAACTTATATATGTGCTCCCATTGTCTAGAACCTATAACAGGCTGTTAAAAAGAAAACCACGGTCCCCAGATGGTGTCACTTAAGCCAAGTCCACAAACCAAGACTTAGTGTCTAATCTAGCTGCAATTTCAATCCCCCAGGAATGTAACTAACCAGCCAATATAGAATTTCCTGGTCAATACTAGGAAATTTACTAATAGACCCCTTCCACTCCCATCAGGAGGGTGACCTTGCCTAAACAAGGTACTTCTCGCTAATAGATTCCTTTCTTCGTTTTTTTTTTTTTTTAATGCCTCCTTGCTCACTGCCATTGCCTTTAATAACCTTTCTTTTGTTTAGCTATGCGAAGCTCCTGCTACTTGCTAGATGGGGTGCTGCCTGATTTATGCATTTTTTAATAAAGCCAATTCGATCTTCAAATTTACTCAGGTGAATTTTGTGTTTTTAACAAGACTCTGTATGTGCCTTCCCAACCCTTACCCAGCTCACCCCAAATTCTCTTAATGCCTGTTCATTGTTCCTAACTTGATTTGATGTCACTTCTTCCATGCAGTCTTCTCTCCCCGCTGCTAGGCTAGCAGCACTTCTCTGTGATTCTGTGGTGCCGTGGACCTCCGGCACCATAACCCTGTGTTGTCATTACTTTTTTTTTTATTTTAGTCATTATCTATTTGATATCCCTCAGAAGACTGTTCAGGGGAAACAGATGTCTTATTCAGAACTCTGTTCTGCAGGGTCTAGCATAACTAATAGCTCACATATTTGTTGAATGATGCTGTGGTGGTGGTATATTAGGACAAAAAGCAAGACTTGAGAAATATTCGGATCCTAGGCTCAATGTGCTGATGGTAGACATTTAACATATACCCAATTTGTGCTTGATGACTCCATGATGTGTTTCCTCAGCAAGTACATAACAAGAGCCTCCTACAGGCACCTGTATGCAATAGGCCATCGATACGTAGTGTTTGTTATGTGAGACTTACTTCTCTGTAAATTGTTAATTTCTCTCCATGGTCCACCAATGATTCATAGAGCTTGAGCATCTAGTTCCTAGGCATTTTTGCAACTAAGAATAAACATGTTGAAAAATAAATTTATTTTTTCCTTTATTATTATTTTTTTATTTTATTATGTTATGTTAGCCACCATACAGTACATCATTAGTTTTTGATGTAGTGATCCATGATTCATTGTTTGCGTATAACACCCAGTGCTCCATGCAGTACGTGCCCTCCTCAATACCCATCACCGGGCTAACCCATCCCCCCGCCCCCTCCCCTCTAGAACCCTCAGGTTGTTTCCCGTAGTCCATAGTCTCTCATGGTTCGTGTCCCCCTCTGACTTCCCCCCTTCAGTTTTCCCTTCCTTCTCCTAATGTCCTCCCTGCTATTCCTGATGTTCTACAAATAAGTGAAACCATATGATAATTGGCTTTCTCTGCTTGACTTATTTCATTTGGCAAAATCCCCTCCAGTTCCATCCATGTTGATGCAAATGGTGGGTATTCACCTTTCTGATGGCTGAGTAATATTCCACTGTATATAAGGATCACATCTTCTTTACTCATTCGTCTGTTGAAGGGCCTCTCAGCTCCTTCCATTGCTTGGCTATTGTGGACATTGCTGCTATGAACATTGGGGTGCATGTGCTCCTTCTTTTCGCTACATCTGTATCTTTGGGGGTAAATACCCAGTAGTTCAATTGCTGGGTCATAGGATAGCTCTATTTTTAACTTTTTGGGGAACCTCCATACTGTTTTCCAAAGTGGCTTTTGGGATTTCATCAAGATAAAAAGCTTCTGCACAGCAAAGGAAACAGTCAACAAAACAAAGAGGCAACCCACGGAATGGGAGAAGATATTTGCAAGTGACACTACAGATAAAGGGCTGGTATCCAAGATCTCTAAAGAACTTCTCAAACTCAACACCCAAAAAACAAATAATCAAATCAAAAAATGGGCAGAAGACATGAATAGACACTTCTCCAAAGAAGACATATGAATGGCTAACAGACACATGAAAAAATGTTCATCATCATTAGCCATCAGGGAAATTCAAATCAAAACCACACTGAGATACCACCTTACACCAGTTCGAATGGCAAAAATTGACAAGGCCGGAAACAACAAATGTTGGAGAGGTTGTGGAAAAAGTGGAACCCTCTTACACTGTTGGTGGGATACAAGTTGAAAAATAAATTTAAATTATAAAGGAAGATCTTCTTGACCGTGAGGACTGTGAACATTAGGAGAATTTGTAGAGAGAGAGGATCAGACATTGCCTTAGGCTAACACATT
This sequence comes from Zalophus californianus, assembly GCF_009762305.2. Taxonomy (NCBI): domain Eukaryota; kingdom Metazoa; phylum Chordata; class Mammalia; order Carnivora; family Otariidae; genus Zalophus; species Zalophus californianus. The sequence continues at coordinate 30,020,257 of NC_045599.1, read as the reverse complement.
TTCAGCCATGGGTCCTGTAGGCAAATAAAGTACCAATCTGTCCTTGGCTACCATGACGAATCTCTACCTTGGAACAAGTAAAGGCCATCACTGTGGTGACAAGTGGTCACTTAAGTTAAAGTTGTAATCATGTGCAGGGCAATATTCCACATTAACTTAGGGACTTATCCAGTAGGTTCCAATGTAGTCTTAACACTTGTAGGATTCAGCTTTGGTGTTCAAGATTTTTCAAGCAGCAGCTGGACCAGAAGGAGCTATTAAGGGTGAAGATCAGATCACGGCAATTATCCACTTAATGTGGCATTTATCTGAAACACTAACTCTGTGCAAGGTCATTTAGACTAACCACCATTTATTTCTCAAACATTTTCCTGAAACTAGCAATAATCATAAAGATAATAATTTATTGCAAACATAATCAATTCAAGAAAGATAATTAGCATGAACAATTATTATTGGGAAATACTAGCTGTCCATAAAACATATGCCTAAATCTGTTTCTTGCTCCCTTTAGAAGAGATTAGTTACATATGGTTTATATGGTATGCCTTTTGCAGATGTTGATACTTAAAAAAAAAATATGAACTAGCATTATTAATCTTTTTGTGAAGAACAAAAGAATTAATTGAGAACTTCATTATCATAGATGATAGAGGTTTTAGATGATAATGGCATTTTATTTCAAAAGTTCATCAAACAGAGGATTTTAATTGTGAGGCTTGACTAGTCATGACCACTTTGACTCTGTGTAATTACGTACCAAGATGGTAGTTTTTAATGAGTCTTCTTGAAATTAAGGATACATTCTGCCATTGTGCATTTGATACAGAAAAAAATGCTCCAAATTTCAATAATTGAAAACGTCAAAAACCTACTTCTAAGCATACTTGTTCTAAAAACACATTCTAAGAATTTAGATTAGAAGTAGATGAGCTGAGAAACAGGATTTTTAGAGTGGTTTTCAGCCTTTGGGAGCCAACAGTCATAGGGCCAACTTAAATATTTAGCTAACAAAAGAAATCAACAAATGCTTTTTGCAAGGAATGACTTCCTAACTCAAAGCAGATAGGTTAAGGAGCATGCCAAAGGATTCCAAACGCCACCTACTAGTCAGAACCACTAGAAAAACATTCCGTGGCAAGGTTTTCTATTGCTCAAGCTCTCCATGACAGATGACTTGGAAGAGCAAGTTCATCCTCATTTAGAAACATTGAACAGGTGGCATTCATGGCTCCATGACTGACATCTAACATCTGTGATGGGAGCATACAAATATTCCTGAATGGATGCTCCTCCTGGGTTTGTGTAACCTTCACAGCTGAAGCTAGATGAGGAAGACATTGATTTTCCTTCAAATTAATGATCTTTCTTTTGATACTGATCTTCACTTTGGTTCAGATATAAACATGATTATTTGGAAAATTGATCAGCTTTCTTGTATAGGCTGAATTTCCAAAATGGGACTCAAGAACTAAGGCCATCTCTCTTTTACATATGAGTGACAAGCTCAAAAAGAGGACAAAGGAGTAGAGAGCCTGAGGCCATCTAAATCTTCTCTAGGGTTCCACAAGCTCCCTGAGTACAGTCAGCATCTTCATGGGGGGATATAATCCCCGATCAACCACATCCAGAACCAACCATTACCAATGCAGACATCAGAAGAAATTTAGGGCATCTTTAGAAGCCAACTAGATCAGGGACGTATTGCTGGAGAACACTTCTATTTTCCCATGAAACTTTTACTGGAAGTTCCCTAAACTGACAACTTTTCTGGAACCTTCGTTTCCACAACTACAGGCAGAGAGCAATTTGGTGTCACACAATAGACTACTCCCTTTAAATAGCAGACTACCCTCTGAAGCAGAACAAAGAACGGAATATACAAAGTTCCCAGGTTGATGAAAGAGGCTCTGTTAGCTAAGACTTGAAGAAAATCCACCCAAGGGCTGAAACAGGAGAGCACCAACTGATTCCACAAGAGGAAAGAAAACACGTGGAGGTTCAAACAAGCCTTGTCTGAGCTATGTTTGGCAACGGGGTGATCAGGGATCTGTTTAAAACCATCTGAAGAAGTTTCACAGCCTCTTGCTCCATTCTGTTATTAGCCATAGCTGCCAGAGGGGACAGTGGTAACTAGAATTTGGATGAAGACCGATCAATAATTTCATTAGGAAAAGGTGATAAGCTTGAATTGGACAAATAAAGTGGACACTGATTCAAGACTTCCAATAGGCTCTATGGTGGTTTTGCACAAAGACACGCACCCAGCACCAGTGAATCCAACTTTGGGAAGCTGAGCAAACATGTGATGTCACTGGTCAGAAAATATGATGTGCGGTACACTTGGAAGATGGGCTCAGGGCTGAGATCACGATGAAAATCAAAGGAAATAGACATACACTTGCTCGTCTGGGCAGTTACCTACTCTTAGTGGGAAGGACGGACAGGCCCATAGCTCTAAAGCCAACAGTTCAGTTTTGACTCAAGAATGTCATAGTTTATATTGATTCTGTGGCCTGGTTGGTCCCTATAAATCACATTACCCACTCACCCATGCACAAATATACATTTCCCCAGCCAGCCTGGAGAAATCTGTGTGCTCACTCTTCTTCCTTTCCAGCCCCACCCTCACCTACCCGCCCCTCGCACAGAGGTCCATCTTGGCAGGATCGCTCTGGGCTCTCTGTTTCTCCCATTTCTGTTCTCCACCTCTGGCAGAGGATGACTACCTCCGGATCTTTGGGTGAACTCCCTGTGGCTTCTTGGCCTTGTCTTCTGGTCCCTTTCTCACCTTGTCTCCATCTTCTGACTTGCCTTAAAATGTCTGCTCTAGCTCTGACCCCACAGTGCTTGTCTGTCCTAATTGTAGTCTACTCAGGCTGATCATGGCTGAGTTGACATTCCTTTAATACCCAACTTGGACAAAGAACATAGTCCGAGCCCTGGCATGCATGAAGTAGATACACAATCAGTATTTGCTAAAATACTGCTAAATGAATTGGGTAACCGAATATTGCCAATGGTCCTTTCTGACCTGCTGGTTGATTTTACAGGCTTCTGGATTTATCTCATTTATTGAGCCTCAATTAGGGCTTTGTTAATCAATCTATCTTAAAAACATATTAGCTGCATGGTTAAGCCTCTGATGAGGACAATTTATCCACTGGTGAATGAGATATGATTGAATTAACTAAAGATGGTTGGACTAAATTAACTGAACAAAAAAAGGAGAGCCTTAATCACTTGGGATTCGTTTGTCATCCCCTGAACAATTCACCGAATCTTCTAGACCATGACCTTATTAGAGCCACCAATGTGACTGAACACCAAATAGCTACTAGTCGTTGAAACAGGCAATATGCTCCATGTGCCTTAACAGAGAAACCTCAGAGTTGAAAGATAAGCCTTATTTTGCCCACTTTACAGATGAGAAGTTAAGGCAAAGACACAAAGTGATTTGTCCAACGTAATTAGGTTGGTACATGCTGGGGCCTGAATTTAAACTCAGGTCCAGACAATTCCAAAGACCATATTCTCTCCATATTTCCACTAGGCTTCCTTACTGTGGTCAGGCACAGGTGAGGACCCAGGTTTCCTCATCTCAAAACTCAAAGCCCTAGGTCTCAAGGAATCCAGAGCCACATTTGGAACACATGGACACATGGGCAGAAAGAGGCTGAAAGATAGTCATAAGGTATGGGTTGGTCCACCGTGGGGGAGAAACCCAAGGATGGTCATTGCCTGCCCTCAGGTCTCATTTGGTTTTCCTCTTTCTATTTTGCCAGCCGAAGCCCTGGGATCCCTCAGGACAGCTGCCTGAAGCCACATCGTTCCCTGATGGCTGATTTCCATGTACCAATGCCTTCATTTGGCTCTCCGCACCCTGCTGCCCAGGCTCAGGTGTGCCTGAGATTCACTTCACCCCTCTGAATCCCTTGCCTTCCTGCAAGCTTCTCATAGCCTCAAATAACAGCTGTAGAATGATACAAATCAGCCCTCCGCCTGGACTTCCTGCACCACTGGAGGCAGCATGGTTCTTAAAGTTCCAGATCTCAAACCTGGTCATTTTTCTTTCTGCTCAAGTGCTACACCATTGGAGCCATTTTGTATTCCTCCATCATTAGTCTGGGAAACTTGCAATAATCCTAATTCCACCAGCACCCCTGTGCTGTGGATCTTCCAGTCAACATGAAAATTTGATTGCCATTGAGGGAACCGGGTAGGGGGAGCAATAAGTGAAAGTTCAAAAGAGTCAACCAGTTCCTTGCCCTCAGGGGTGGAAGGGAAGACGCCATAAAGTAGTTCAAGAAGGACACAGGCAGAACAGAATGAAGTGTTAGAATTGTTGGAAGTGATTGGAGAATGATAATAATAATTGTTTCTTGAATATTTACTATGTGCCAATTGGATTAATTCCAATTCTCAGAGTAACCCATTTTACAGATGAGAAAACTAAGTCTTAGAGATGAATAAGCCGCAGGAATAGAGGTTATATGTGGCAAAGCTATTTTTCAAACCTGGGTCCACTGGGACCACGTCCGCCTTGGTCCCACGGCACCATGCTACAAAAAAGAAGGGTGAGAAAAGCTGGGCCTGCACATCTAGGTGGACCTCTATAGGGGAGGTAAAGGGCAGCGTGAAGCTGGAATGTGCAGCTTTCCCCAGGAGAAGAGAGGCAGGGGCTGCAGTGGGGGATCAGACCAGCCTTCACCCTTCTCCTTTTGCACGGAACACACAGGGACACACAAGCCTGAATCCTCTGCCGCGCACAATGCCTGGCTACACAGAACTCAAGCTGAGGCACAGAAAAAAATGAATGGCCTTAGACCCAAAGGCAGAGCAATGAGTAAAATTCAGCTCTAATTTCCATCCCCTGGAGCCCAGACCTAATCAAACGCCCACAACAGTTTTAAAAGAGAATGTTAGTTACAATCCAGAGCTAATTAAAACTTTCCATAAAATGACTCTTTAAAATTTAAGTGGCCTTGAATGCTAACAGCCCAGGCTTGTCTCTAACTGCAGAATTATTATTAACACATTAGCACGGCCATGCCAGCCATTGAATTTGCCTAGCAATTTTGAAATAATGATGTTTTGAGTGTTTCTAGCTGAAATGACGTGTCCCTTTCGATTCTGACACAGCAGGTCATCAACTTCTTCCCTCTACTACTTCCCCAGAGTTGATGTCCTCCTCTTTCTGAGGCCAACATAGGCTTTCTTAGTTTCTTGCAGCTCTGCAGGCATCTTTTCATAGCTCTTACATTCATCTCTGCCAGGAGATGTTTTATGTTTATCTTCCTTTGAAAGCAGAGACTGTGCTCACATGGGGTACAGTGTAATGTATAATGAGAGTATGGACATGAGAAACGAGCGGAGCTCACTCCAGTCCTAGTGACATCCCTCGCTGGCTCTGGGAGTTTAGAACAAACTATTATGACATTATTGCTACTAACCATTACAACTGTTAACATTTGTTGAGCACTTACTATATGCCAAGCTCAATTTACACACATTATCTAAATCCACTCCACATCAACCCTTATTTTTATGCGTTCTGTTTAAGAAATAGCTATAAAATACTTATTGTTGTACCTTACGTACATTACATCCTCGTGACAATCTCAATGAGGTAGGTACTATTTTTATCCCCATTTTACAACTGAGTGAACTCAGATTAAGCAGAGATTCTATAACCAGGATCATACAGCTGAAAAGTAGAGTCTCACCAGGATTCCAACGCATCGAGGCAGAATCCATGCTCTTAACCTCTACACCACTGGGTTCTCTAACTCCAGAATGCTTCAGAAGCCCCTGGAAGGCTCATTAAACACAAATTGCTAAACCCACTCTCTGCAGTTCTAGTTCTGAGAATGCGTTTCTAAGAAGTTCCCAGATGACACACATGTTGCTGGTACAAGGCTACACTAGATTATGTTACCAATTTTCCTATTACCCTCCCCTTTTTATAGATGAGAAGACTGGGTCTCAGGCTACTTGCATTACCCAAGATTATACCACAGTACGGAGCTAAGCTAACAATCTCGAAGAATGTTGATCCGATATACGTGAAACACGCAAATCTCAGCTTCCCCGTGTATATAATGGGGATCTTAATATTACCTCACTACACACTTGTTAACACTAGCTGAAATAATGAACATTACAGTCTGTGGTATACCGTAGGTACTCACTGTTTGCTTTCACTGTATCATGCAGAACCTTGTCTACGGGGTGTGCCAAACGAATGTGAGTTGAATGGCGTTGAACCTATCCAATCACTCCCACACGGACTTTTGTTGGTGACCCTGTCTGGACGCTCCTTGTTTCTCCAAGCCTTAGTGACAGCCTTCCCTTGTCTGTCCAAATGTCAATCATCTGAACAGCTCCCCCTCTCTGGAGTCCAAGTTCCCAGGGCTGCCATATGCCTTAACTCCTGGAGGACACTATTTAAATTCTATTCCTCCCTTGAAGCTAGTTGTATGGCAACCCTGCTGGCTGGTCCCCAGCTCTTTGAGGTCTAGAGTGAGAATAAAGCTAGTTTCCTCATTACTCCCAGTTTTAGGCCTGCCTCCTGACGTAGTTCTACACCAGAGAAGTTAAACTTCTATATTATTTCATTTAAGAATTTAATTTCCCATTGCCCCAGCTTTGACAATTTTGCATGACCAAAATATTTATATATTCCTCCCCAACCCTCTACAAAACCAAAAAAAAAAAAAAAAAAGGCTGCTTTCAAAATTGAACCAAAGGGTTCATGTCAAGTGGAACACAAACAAACAAAGAAAAACCCCCACAAAACACAAAAGATACAATAAAACCTTTAGACAGCAATCTCACTTCTAGGAATTTACCATGAAGATTTATCCCCAACAACATCAAAATCAAACACCTAAGTGAGCAAGATAATTCACAGAGGCATTATTTATTACAGCAAAATACTTGAAAATAAACTAAATGCCTATCTTAGAATTCTGAATATGCATTATGTATGCATACACACAGTGAAATAATAGGCGTCTGTAAAAATAGATGAAGATACCTATGATCTGATGCAGAGTGATTGTCAGGATATGTGTCAGTAAGTGAAAAGGAGCAAAGTGCAAAAGATTATTTTTACCTTTTACGTACAAAAAAGGCACGGAATAAGAAAACGTGTGCATGTATTATTTTTGCAAAAAGAAATATGAGAAGGATAAATAAACCAGAAGTTAATGAAATTAGTTAGCTAATTAATAGCCCAGAAGTGATGGGTAACAATAGGGTGCAGGATCTAGGGCAGGAATTGGGACAGCTCTGACTTTATCTTTTTATATAGTTTTGGCTTTGATTCTATGTTAATATTTTACATGTTCAAACATGTCAAAATAAATTGGCAAAGATGGGGGAAAGATTAAATATAAATACAGACAACTGATCTTAATATCAAATAGATATAAACATCACACAAAAGAAAAGAAAGGATTTGTTCAAGTAACTTTTGAATACATTGCTCTAGATACCCTCATTGAGATTTATTCTAAAGGCAAAAGGAACAGCTAAGAAATCTTAAGCTTGTTTAGGAGATTTGTTGTCGGTATTGGTGTAGCAACTCTGAAATTCCTATTATGTGCATTATAGATTTGGGTAAATGAGTAACTATATTGATGCTGGGAACCAGAGTTCTCACCGTACCTATTCACACAGTATTGGCCCTCACTATGGGAGAAGAGAAATACAAATATGGGAGGTAGGACAAAGAGGAAGAATTGTGCGGTGTTGGACTGATAAGGACATTAGTATGAACTCATAATTCAAAAATATGTTTTAGCTTCGTCCACAGAAAAGAGCTAGGAGCAATGACACTCCAGTAGCCATGAGCACACGGAGTGCCCAGATCTCGGTTTCTGAATACCATTTCCCACTAAAAGGAACTGGGTTCTTTGAGAAAGGGCTGACACTAGGTCTTCTACACAGAAAGGACAAAGCGAGTGCAGAACATCTTGTTGTGATGGGAAACAAGAATGTGTTCAAAGACTAAAAGAAACATGACAAAAGGATTCCACAGCCAGATTTCGGGGGTACTCACTGGCCAAACCAGAGTACATTTGAGTATAAAAATGAAAAATCACAAGAATGGATTATGATAATTTAATAAAAAGAGGTCCATGAGCCCATGCTGATAATGTCTGTAGCTATAGGTGCTAGTGGCTTCAAAAATTCTCTAATGTAAAGTATGGACACACACACACACACACACACACACGTACACACACGCACATGTACACACACGCGCACACACACAAAGGCACGTACACACGCACACACACAGACACGTACACACACATGTACACACGTACACACACATATACACACACATATACACACAAATACACATACATACACGTACACACATATATACACACATACACATATACACACACATACCCATATATACACACATACACACATATACACACACATACACGTACACACACATACGCACACGTACACGTACACAGACATACACGTACACACACACGCACATACACACACGTACACACATGCACATACACACGCGTACACACGTACACACATACACAGACACACACATACACATATACATACATACACACGTACACACACAGACACACACATACATATGTGTACACTATATATACATATATACATACATATATTGTATATACACTATATATGTGTATTTACATATATGTGTGTGTGTGTGTGTGTATTTACTTGTATTAAAATATCTATATGGGGAGGGCAGGCTGGGAAAATGCCCGAGCAGGACCTTAAGCTCACCTCAGCCCACACATACAACCAGATAACATTCACATCAGCATAAACAACTCAGAAAATGATCTGAAGGCTGGCAGAACAAAATCCACACCTAAAGGTACAGAAGAGGTCACATCGCAAAGAAGGTTGGAAAGGGAGAGATGGAGTTTGGGAGTGTAACAGGGATGAGATGCTGGCTGTCTGCATTCAGGAGGGAGCTGGTGGCATGGAGCAAGGCTAGAAAGAGATTATCACACCTGGGAGCCCGCACAGGGAAGACAATTCCCCATAACATTTGGCTTTGAAAGCAAGAGGGGCCAAATTTTGTGAGTCTTTACAACTAGCAGGACTTAAAGCCTGGAATTTTTAAAATGAGTGGGTGTGGCTCTGGGAGAGCCTGAAAGGTGTTATGAAGGTGAGTCCTTGCCAGTAAGGAGAAAGCATGATAAACAAAAGCCCACAGAGATACAGCATGGAAGCAGCAATTTGAAAAACATCTGGGGCATATGGAGGGAGAGTTATTTATTGATCTCAGAGTATGTCCCAGAGATGCAGGATCACAGGGACAGCCCTCCAGGAACAAAGGGGCTGGCAGGCACCATTTCCCTCTCCCACCCTCCAGCATAAACTCACAGCCACCTGCAGGAACCAGCGTAGTGCCAACACTCACTACCTAACTGGATTACACCAAGCTTTGCCCCACCATGCTTCAGAGGCTCTGCCCTTCCCAGTCATATTTGCCTCAGTTCCTGTGCTGTAGGCCCCTCCCCCCCCAGAAGATCTGAGCAAACCCTACCAACACCGCCTATGCATTTGGCGGGGCCTCAATTCCTGTGGCAGCCCCAACAGGTCTCATTTTGCAAGCAGACCAGTGCACACCTTGTTAAAACATGCCCCACCCAGCAGGGGACAAGGCACTGCCCACAAGAGATAAAGAGAGCCTCTGCAGATAATTGGACTGAAGGAAAAAGCAGCCAGAACTCAACAGCAGGGCACATGCAACACATATAAGAGTTATTCCTTGAAGTGCCAGGTCCTGGAGAATAGGGGACATTGCACTGCAGGTCATTATAGGCCTCTTCTACACGAGTCTATCCTTCAAGAGCAGAAGAAAGAGAGGTCTTTCGTAACACACAGAAACAGATACAGAGAGGTCGACAAAATGAGGAGACAGAGGAATATGTCTCAAATGAAGGAACAGGACAAAAACCAAAGCAAGAGACCTAAATGACATGGAGATAAATAATACGCCTGATAGAGAATTGAAAGTAATTATCATAAAGATACTCACTGGACTTGAGAAAAGAGTGGAGGACATCACTGAGACTCTTATCAAAGAGATAAAAAAGAATGAATCAAAGATGAAGAACACAACAAATGAAATTAAAAATACACTTGATGGAATAAATAGCAGCCTAGAGGAAGCAGAGAAACTAATTAGTGACCTGGAAGACAGACTAATGGAAAGAAATCAAGCTGATAAAGTGAGAGAAAAAATATGCAAATTAGAATAGTCTTAGGGGACTCAGTGACTGCATCAAGTGTAATAACATTTGCGTTCTAGGGATCCCAGAAGAAGAAAAGAGAGAAAAAGAGGCTGAAATTTATTTGAAAAAAAAAAAATAGCTGAAAACTTCCCTAATATGGGGAAGGAAACAGATTCAGATCCAGGAGGCACAGAGATCCCCAACAAATCAACCAAAGGAGGTTCACACCAAGCCATATAGTAATTAAAATGGCAAAAGTAGTGATAAAGGAAGGATTTTTAAAGCAGCAAGAGAAAAAAAGAGTTAAATACAAGGGAAACCCCATAAGGTTATCAGTGGATTTTTTAGCAGAAACTTCCCAGGCAAGAAGAGATTGGCATGATATATTCAAAGTACTGAAAGGGGAAAATCTGCAGCCAAGAATACTTTATCCAACAAGGCTATCACTCACAGTAGAAGGAGAGATAAAGAGTTTCTTGGACAAAAAAATAAAAAATAAATAAAGGAATTCATGACTACTAAAGCAGTCCTACAAGAAATATTAAAGGGTATTCTTCGGGTGAAAAGGAAAGACCATAAGTGAGAATATGAAAAGTAGGAATCACAAAAGCAGTAAAAATAAGCATATCTGTAAAAATCAGTCAAGGGATTCACAAATAAAAGGATGTAAAATATGACACCACAAATCTAAAACATGGTGGGGAGAGGAGTAAAGAATGGGTTCAAACTTAAGCAACCATCAACTTAATATAGAGCACTATATGCAGAAGATGTTACATACAAGCCTTATGATAACTACAAATCAAAACCCAAAAATAGATATGCAAAGAATTAAAAAAAGGAATCCAAGTATATCAGTAAAGAAAGCCAATAAGCCATGAAAAAGAGCAAGAAAAGAAAGGATCAGAGAAAAACTACAAAAACAACCACAAAACAAGTAACAGAATGGAAATAAATACATATCTATATGTACTTTGAATGTGAATAGACTAAATGCTCCAATCAAGACATAGGGTGACAGAGTGGATAAAAAAGAAGACCCATCTATATGCTGCCTACAAGAGACTCATTTTAGACCTAAAGACACTTGCAGATTGGAAATGAGGGGATGGATGTCAGAAGAAAGCCAGGATAGCAATACTTACGTTGGACAAGATAAGCTTTAAAACAAAGACTGTAAAAAGAGACAAAGAAGAACATTATATAATCGTAAAGGGGACAATTCAACAAGAAGATTTAACAATTGTAAATATTTATGTCCCCAACATGGGGCCACCCAAATACATAAAACAGTTAATAACAAACACAAAGAAATTAATCGATAGTAATACAGTAATAGTAGGGGGGGGCTTTAACACTCCACTTACATTAATGGACAGATCATCCAAACGGAAAATCAACAAGGAAACAGTGATTTTGAATAACACAATGGACGAGATGGATTTAACAAACATATTCAGAACGTTCCATCCTAAAACAGCAGAATACACATTCTTTTCAAGTACACATGTAACATTCTCCAGAATGGATCACATATTAGGACACAAAACAAGTCTTAACAAATTCAAAACAATCCAGGTCGTACCATGGATCTTTCCTTATTACAACGGTATGAAACCAGAAATTAACTATGAGAAAAAAATCTAGAAAGAGTACAAATACGTGGAGGTTAAATAACATGCTACTAAACAATGAATGGGTCAACCAAGAAATCAAAGAAGGAATAAAAATTACATGGAAACAAACAAAAATGAAAATACAACAGTCCAAATTCTTTGGGATACAACAAAAGCAGTTCTAAGAGGGAAGTTTATGGCAATACAGACCTATCTCAAGAAACAAGAAAAATCTCAAAAAACAACATAACCTTACATTTAAAGGAGCTAGAAAAAGAAGAGCAAACAAAGCCCCAAACCAGCAGAAAGAAAGAAATAATAAAGATTACAGCAGAAATAGATGATATAGAAACTTAAAAAAATAAACAAACAATAGAAGACATCAATAAAACCAGGAGCTAGTTCTTTGAAAAGATCAACAAAATTGAAAACCACTAGCCAGATTCATCAAACGGAGAGAGAACTAAAAAAAAACCAAAATCACTAATAAAAAAAAATAACAACCAGCACCACAAAAATAAAAACAATTGTAAGAGAGTATTATGAAAAATTATGTGCCAACAAATTGGGACACCTAGAAGAAATGTATAAATTCCTAGAAACATGTAACCTACCACAAGTAAAGCAGGAAGAAATAGAAAAAAAAATTTTTTAAAGATTTATTTATTTATTTGACAGAGAGAGACACACACAGCAAGAGAGGGAACACAAGCAGGGGGAGTGGGAGAGGGAGAAGCAGGCCTCCCACGGAGCAGGAAGCCCAATGCAGGGCTCAATCCCAGGACCCTGGGATCATGACCTGAGCCGAAGGCAGATGCTTAATGACTGAGCCACCCAGGCTCCCCAAGAAATAGAAAAATTTGAACAGACTGATTACCAGCAATGAAATTAAATTAGTAATCAAAAAACTCCCCCTCCAAAAAAAGTCCAGGACAAGATGGCTTCACAGGCAGATTTCCAGCAAACATTTAAAGAAGAGCTAATATCTATTCTTCTCAAACTATTCCACAAAATAGAAGAGGAAGGAAAACTTTCAGTTTCATTCTAGGGGACCAGCATTACCCTGATACCAAAACCAAATAAAGATACCAAAAAAAGAGAAAACTATGGGCCAATATCTCTGATGAACATAGATGCAAAAATCCTCAACAAAATACTAGCAAACTGAATTCAATAATACATTAAAAAATCATTCACCACAATCAAGTGAGATTTATTCTTGGGATGCAAGGTCATTCAATATTTGCAAATCAATCAATGTGATACATCACATCAAAAAGAAAAAGGATAGGAACCATATGATTTGAAAAAAGCGTTTGACAAAGTACAACATTCATTCATGATAAAAACCCTCAACAAAGTAGGTTTAGAGGGAACATACCTCAACATAATAAAGACCATCTATGAAAAGTCCACAGTGGGCCTCACACTCAATGGGAAAAATCTGAGAGCTTTTCCTCTAAAGCCAGGAACAAGACAAGGATACTCACTCTCACCACTTCTAATACTATGAAGTCCTAGCAGAGCAATCAGACAACAAAGAGAAATAAAAGGCATCCAGATTGTTACAGAAGAAGTAAAACTTTCACTGTGCAGATGACATGATGCTATAGACAGAAAACCCTAAAGACGTCACCAAAACACCACTAGAACAGAGAAATGAATTCAGTAAAGTCACAGGATACAAAATCAATGTACAGAAATCTGTTGTATTTCTCTAGACTAAAAATGAAACAGCAGAAAGAGAAATTAAGAAAACAATCCCATTTACAACTGCACCAAAGATAATAAAATACCTGGGAATAAACTTAACCAAAAGAGGTGCAGGACCTGTACTCTGAAAACTATAAAACACTGGTGAAAAAAAATGAAGATGACAAAAAGAAATAGAAAGACGTTCCATAGTTCAAGGATTGGAAGAACAAATATTGTTGAAATGTCTATACTTCCCAAAGCAATATACAGATTTAATGAAATCCCTATCAAATTAGCAACAACATTTTTCACAGGGCTAGAACAAGCAATCTTAAAATTTATATGGAACCACAAAAGACCCCGAATAACCAAAGCAATCTGGAAAAGAAAAACAAAACTGGGGAAATCACAATTCCAGACTTCAAGTTATATTACAAAGCTGCAATAATCAAAACAGTATGGTACTGGCACAAAAATAGACATATGGATAAATAGAACAGAATAGAAAACCCAGAAATAAACCCATAATTATATGATCAATTAATCTTTGACAAGGGAAGAAAGAACATGCATTGGGAAAAAGACAGTCTTAATAAATGATGTTGGGAAAACTGGTCAGCTACATGCAAAAGAATGAAACTGGGCCACTTTCTTACACCATACACAAAAGTAAACTCAGGTGGATTAAAGACCTAAATGTGAGACCTGAAGCCATAAAAACTCTAGAAGAGAACACAGGCAGTAATGTCTCTGACATTGGCCATAGCAACATTTTTTTTTAGATACGTGTCCTGAGGCAAGGGAAACAAAAACAAAAATAAAGTATCAGGACTACACAAAATAAAAAGCTACTGCACAGTGAAGGAAACAATCAAGAAAACTAAAAGGCAGCCTACAGAATGAGAGTAGATATTTGCAAGTGATATATCCAGTAAAGGGTTAGTATCCAAAATACATAAAGAACTGATACCTCTCAACACCCTAAAAAACAAATAACCCAATTAAGAAATAGGCAAAAGACATTAACAGACATTTCTCCAAAGAAGACATCAGATGGCCAACAGACACATGGAAAGATGCTCAATCTCACTCATCATCAGGGAAATGCAAATGGAAACTACAATGAGGTATCCCCTCACACCTGTCAGAATGGCTAAAATAAAAAACACAAGAAACAACAAGTGTTGGTGAGGATGTGGAGAAAAAGGAACCCTCTTGCACTGTTGGTGGGAATGCAAACTGGTACAGCCACTGTGGAAACAGTATGGAGGTTACTCAGAAAGTTAAAAATAGAACTACCGTATGATCTGTAATTGCACTACTGAATATTTACCCCCAAAATACAAAAAGACTAATTCAAAGGGATACATGCACCCCTATATTTAGTGAAGTATTATTTACAATAGTCAAATTATGGAAGCAGCCCAAATGTCCATTGGTAGATGAGTGGGTTAAGAAGATGTGATGTATACAATGGAATATTATTCAGCCATAAAAAAGAATGAAATCTTGCCATTTACAACAATATGGATGGAAATAGTATAATAGCGAGATAAATCAAGTCAGAGAAAGACCAATACCATATGATATCTCTCATATGTGTAATTTAAGAAATAAAACAAATGAGCAATGAAAAGAGAGAAAGAGAGAGATATCAAGAAATAGACTCTTGACTGTAGAGAACAAACCGATGGTTACCAGAGGCGAGGTGGGTAGGGGAACGGGTGAAATAGGTGATGGGGATAAAGAGTACACTTACCATGATGAGCACTGAGCAATGTAAAGAATCATTGAATCACCCTATTGTATACCTACAACTAATATAACACTATATGTTAACTATACTGGGATGAAAATAAAAAACTTAACAAAATATCTCTATCTATCTATCTATCATCTATCTATCTATCTACCTTTTAAATACAAAGCTCTATTTTACAGAATGCCAAGTAACAAATACAGAAGAAATGATAGAAAAATCACTGCCATTCTGCAGCCCAAGAGTAAAAACTGATTTAGGCAGGAAACATCAAAGATGCTAATACTATTGAGGGAAAGAATGTTAGGAACTGAAGATTCACATCCCAAAGTGTCTCCCCACCAATTACTTATTAATTACAAATGTGAAAAGATTTCGTTATCAAAGAAAACACTGGTATATACCACCTTAAAGAAGGTGATTTAATATCACCAATGGAGGGAAAAACTGACATTCTGTGTCCCCTGAAGTAATTTCTTAAAAGGACACAACATAACTAATATAATATTCCTGCCTGAGATGCTTAACCTTAACTGAATAATCAGAAAACAATCACACAAACCCCAATTTAGTGACACTCTGAAAAGAAAAACATCCTGGACTCTTAAAAAATGTTAATATCATTTAAAAAAAAAAACCCTCTAAAACGTTTGGACAGCTATTCCAGATTGAAGAAAACTAAAGACAGATGCCAACTAGATGAAAGTCGCTGTCTGTGATTGAATAATGGATCAAAACATTACAATAAATAACCTTTGTGGGACAAGTGGGGGGATTTGAAATGAACTGAATATTAGATAATCATATTAAAACTAAATTAAATTTTCTGAGTGCAGTTATTGTATTATACTTATTCAGGAGAATTCCTATTTTCAGGTGATATATACAGAAGTAGTAAGATGTCTGCAATTAACACTCAAATGGTTCAGAAAAAAAAGCACCTGTTTATATATAAAGTTAAAAAAATGATAAAAACATTAACAAGTAATAAAGAAAACTATTCTGGCTCAATAAAAGAAAAAACAATGCTTGCAAATGACAACAGTCTGTTTTCCAGCTCCGTGCCATCTGCTAGAACATATACTACAGACAGATATAATCATGAGCAGTCCACTCTCTCCCTCAATGCCACATCCGAGGAAAGCCTAAGAAATCTGCCTTCTCTGGTGTTTAGGGGCCTCAGATTCGGTGACTAGATATCTAAACATTTATCTCTATGGCTGAACATCAACATTTTATGCTATATGCTCATAGCCTATTTCATTCAATAGGAGAAAAGTAGGACACAGCTGAAAATCCTTTCTGAGACTAACAATCAAAATTAAGAATCTGCATCCCCCTTGTGACTCACACTTCCTTGTCTCGTTCTCCCAAGGTCTTCCGGTTTCAGTGTCAACATGTAAATACCTTGGAAGTCATCACTCCCATCCTTACAACAACAGCAAAAGCTGAACAAACTGAAAATCAATGACTTTTCTTGGACTCGTCAGAGAACTAAGGTTGCAAGGCAAATCATCATCCTCAAATACAGGGAATTTATAGCCAGGATTCTGCAGGAATCCAGGGCATTCTACTTCCCTAGCATTGAAACCTCTGGAGCCCTAAAATGGTAGGACTATTTCAATGGTAATTTTGATGATGAGGCTGAATGTGGGCTAATTTGAGAGTACGAAGACCCTGGGGGCTGCATTCTTGGGTGGGGGGCTACAGTTTTGTGGGTTTTAACTTCAGGTACCCACAAAGTTCTCATCATGAAGAGCCAAAAAAAAAAAAAATCAACTCCTGGTTCTTTTAGGATGGGGCAAGTAAACACTCTGAAATGTACTTGGAGCACTCTCTACAACAGCCTACTCTCCAGTGAAAAAGACTATCAGTAACTTATCTCACTGAGGCAGAAGGTAGAAGGGGGATTACCCAACTCCAGCCCCCATTTGCCTTTCTGACTCACTTAAAGATGTGGGGGGTGGAGCTAAGAAACAATTGTGAGGGTCTCAGCCCAGGGACACAGGCCCAATAAAAGACTGAGAGCTAATTATAAGATTATAGAACATTTTCTCTCCCCTACTCCTTACCACCACAGCAACAGTGCTCCAGTTGTAATGCATGACTCTATTTAAGGAATTCTTAGGAAAACCCAAAGACAATGGAGGGTGTGGTGGGGGGAGGCAAAGATAACTAGAGTAATTTGAAGCCCCTGGCACCCCCCGCTACACTGTATCTTAAACATATTCCAATTCTAGCCAGATTAAATAAAGCCTCATATTAAAGGCCTATTTATCTCAGGTTTTATTACCCAATATATCATGTTCAGCTTTCAAAAAAAATTCTAAGTCATTCTTAGAGGCAAGTAAAAACAGTCTGAAGAGAAAAAGCAAACATCAGAATCAGATTCAAACATGACACAGATTTTGGAATTATCAGACTAGATATTTAAAATAACTAGGATTAATCTGTTAAATCCTCTAATGGCGAAGGTAGACAACATGCAAGAACAGATGGGTAATGTAAGTGGAGACAATGGGAACTTTAAGAAAGAATCAAAAGGAAATGCTAGAAATAAAAAAACAGGGTAACAGAAATAAAATGTCCTTGATTAACACTTTTGTATCCAATAGATTAGACACAGTAGAGGAAAACATCAGTGAATCTAAAGATAAGTCATTATTAACTTTCTACACTGAAATACAAAGAAAAAAAAGAACAAATCAAAAAATAATACCTGATAACTGTGGGATAATTTTTAAAGGTTTAACATATACTTAACTGGACTACCAGAAGGAGCAGAAGAATAAACAAAGCAGAATAAATACAGAAGTAATAATGGCTGAGAACTTTCCACAGTTAATGACAGACACAAAGCCACAGATCCAGAAAACTGAGAGAACATCAAACAAAATAATTATAAAAATTCTACACCAGGGCATATCATACTCAAATTTCAGAAAACCAAAAACACAGAAAAAATGTTGAAAGAAGGCAGAGCAAAAAAAACAACTTATCTTTAGAGAGAAAACAAACAAACAAACAACCCCCCCCAAAAAAAATAAACCCCTTTGGATTTATCATAAGAAACCATGTAAGGAAGAGAGTAGAGTGAAATATTTTAAATGTTGCAAGAAAAAAATACACTGTCCTAGAATTCTATAGTCAGTAAAATCAACCTTTAAGAGTGAGGAAAATAAAACTCTCGAACAAACAATAACTGAGGTAATTCATGCAGCAAACCAGCCCTGTGAGAAATGTTAAAAGAAGTTCTTCAGGGATGAGGAAAATGCTATCGCTCAGACACTAGGACCTACGTAAAGAAGGCAAAACATCAGAAAATGCATAAATGAAGGAAAATAAAAAAATTTCTTGTTCTAAATTGATTTCATAGATAACTGTCCAAGATAATAACCACGTATTGCATGATTATATCATAAGGTTAAGTCAAATACATGAGTGATAGCACTTTTATAAGGATGAGAAGAAGGAAGAACTGGGAATGCTGTGTTCTCAGGTATTTGTGCCATCTGAGAAGCAGGATAGTTTTATTTGGAAGTGGACTACAACTCTAGGGAAACCACCAAAATTGTTTTAGAGAGAAATATAATTAATATGGTAAGAGATGAGAGGGATATGGAAGTGTATAAGTATATAAGTGGTCATTTAAAATCAGAAAAGACAAGAAAAAAGGAAGATAAGGAAAGAAACAGACAAGTGCAATGAAAATGGCTTACAACCATAGTAATTATTATCCAACTAGATCAATAGTTATCTTAAACGTGAATAGTCTAATTACGTCAATTAAGAGGCAAAAATTGTCATAGTGAATTAAAAACCAATACCCAATTGCATGTTGTCTACAAGAAATGCACTTTAAGCATAAGGATATAGATAGGTTAAAAGTAAGGGAGTGGAAGAAATCAGAGAGGGAGACAAACCATGAGAGACTCTGGACTCTGGGAAACAAACTGAGGGTTACAGAAGGGAGGGGAGTGGAGGGATGGGGTAACCGGGTGATGGGCATTAAGGAGGGCATGAGATATGATGAGCAATGGGTGTTATACGCAACTAATGAATCGTTGAACACTACATCAAAAACTAATGATGTACTACATGTTGGCTAACTGAACTTAATAAAAAAAGTAAGGGGGTGGAGAAAGATATACCACACTAATACTAATTTTAAAAAGAATGTGAATTAGCTACATTAATTTCAGACAAAGCATACTTCAGAAGAAGGAAATTTATCAGGGATAAAGAAGGTCATAATATAGTAATAAAGGGTTCAATTCTCTAAAAAGTCATAACCTCTAATGTACACACATCTAAGAACAGAGGATCAAAATATGTAAGGCAAAAAATAATAGAATTACAGGGAGAAATAAATAAATCTATTTTAATCAGAAATTCTACTGATCTGCTTTATCAGTAATCTACTGATCTATTAAGCAAAAATCAGCAGGAATAGAGGTGAAATAAACAGAACCATCAATCAACTGGATCGACCGACATTTATAGAATACTTCATCCAACAGGAGCAGAATACATATTCTTATCAAGTTCACATGGAACATTCACCAAGACAGCCCATATTCTGAGTAGTAAAACAACAAATTTAAAAGAACTGAAATCATACAAAGTATATTTTCAGACCACAATGAGGTTAAACTAGAAATCAATAATAAAATGATAGCTGGGTAATCATCAAATATTTGGAGATTAAACAACATGTTTCTAAATAATAAATGGATTAAAGTAGAAGTCTCAAGAGAAATTTAAAAATATTTTAAACTAAATGAAAATGAAAATTAACATCAAAATTCATGAGACACAGCAAAAACAGTGTTTAGAGGAAAATATATAGTACCAAAATGTATATATTAGAAAAGCATAAAGATCCAAAGTCAATAATCTATCTGAAGCCCCACTTTAAGAAAACAGAAAAAATATAAGAAATAAAGCAAGAAGAAGAAAAGAAATAATAAAAATTAGAGTAGAAGTTAATGAAATCGTGCAAAGGAAAAAAAAATGGATTATTTGACTAACCCAGCAAAAAAAAAAACACCATAAATTACTAATATCAGACATGAAAGAGAGGTCATCACGATAGATCTCAAAGACAAAAAGAAAAATACAAGAATACTATGAACAACTCTATGCCTACAAATATGAGAACTTACATGAAATGAATTCTTTGACAGACGCAAACTATTAAACTCACTCATAGAGAAAGAGACAATCTGAAAAAGCCTATATCTATTAATAAAATTCAATCAATAACCAATAATGTTATAAAAATAAAAGCACCAGGCCCATATGATTCCACTGGTAAACTCTATCAAGCACTTAAGAGTGAGATGACACCATTTCTCTACAATCTCTCCCAGAAAATAGAACCAAAGGACCCACCAATGTGAAGGTTAATGGTATGTGTCACCTTAGCTAGGCTACAATGCCCACTTGTTTGGTTAAATACTAGTCTAGATGTTGCTATGAAGGTTATTTGTTTTAAACATGATTAACATTTACATCAGTAAGTTTCAAGTAAAGCAGATTACTCTCCATAATGTGGGTGGACTTCATGCAATCAGGTGAAGGCCAAAAGAGCACATGCTGAGATTTCCCAAGGAAGGACTTTAGCCTCGAGATTGCAACATAGACACACTGCCAGAGTTTTCAGCTTGCCTGCTTTGCTCTGAAAATGTTGACTCAATATTGCAACATTAACTCTTACATGAATTTCCAGCCTACCAGCCCTACAGACTTCTGATTTGCCAGCCCCACAGTTCTGTGAGCCAGTTCCTTAAAATCTCACTTATCTCTCCCTCTCTCTCTCTCACACACACACCCCAATGCAATCTCTCAATTTCTATAAAGAATTGGAATTTTAAAATTTAAAAGCACAATACCATTTATAATGGTACAAAAATGAAATATCCAGTTATAAATTTAATAGAATATATACAAGGTCTATATGCAGAAAACTACAAAACTCTGGAAAGAGAAATAAAATAAGATCAAAATAAATGGAGAGGCATTCTGTATTCATGGATAGAACGACTCAATACTTTTAAATGTCAATTCTTCCCCAAGATTTCTTCTGAAGATTCAGTGAAATATCAATAAAAAGCCAGGCAAACTGTTTGACAGATATTGACAAGCTTATTCTAAAGCTTACATGGAAAGGCAAAAGTCCCATGAGAGCCAATATGACGCTGAAGAACAAACTTAGAGGACTGACACCTCATAACTTCAAAAAGTACTTAAAACTACACATATTTAAAGCTACCATAATCAAGACGGTATGGCATTGGTGAAAAAAAAAAGTCACATAGGTCAACAAACAGAATAGAGAACAGAAACAGATCCACTCAAAGGTAGTCAACTGATCTATGGATCAAGGGCAATTCAATGGAGAAAAGATAGTCTTTCCAATACATGATGCTGGAACACTGGATGTCCAAATGAAGACAAGGAAAAAGCTTCCTGGAACAACCTTATGCCATTCACAAAAATTAACTTAAAATGGATTGTACATATTATTGTAAAATGCAAAACTACAAAAATTCTGGAAGAATATATAGTAGAAAATCAAAGTGACTTTGGATTTGCTGATGAGTTTTTAAATGCAACACAAAAAGCATGATTCATGAAAGAAAAATTGATAAATTGAACTTCATTAAAATTAAAACAGTCTGCTCTGTGAGAAATACTATTAAAAGAATAAAAAGATAGCTGCACACTGGGAGACAACATTTGCAAAACATGTATCTGATAAAAAGCTTGTATCTAAAATGCAAATATTTTTAAAGCTCAACAACAGGAAAACAAAGAACACAATTAAAAAACAGGCAAAAGATCTGAATATACACCTCATCAAAAAAGATAAACAGATGGAAAATGACCATATGAAAAGATTCTCAACATTGTCGTTAAGGAATGCCAAATTAAAACAGTAGTGAGGTACTAACATACCCATTAAAATGGCTAAAAACAAAACAAAACATAACAACACCAAATGTTGGCGGGAAACAAAGCAGTAAGAGCTTTAATTCATTGCTGGTGGAAATGAAAAATAGTACTGTCACTTTGGAAGACAGTTTGGCAAGTTTTTAAAAAAAAACTAGACATAGTCTTTTTTAAAAAAAGATTTACTTATTTATTTATTGTGTGAGTTGGGGGAGGGGCAGAGGGAGAGAGAGACTCTCAAGCAGACTCCACACTAAGCGTGGAGCTTGACATAGGTCTTGATCCCAGGACCCTGAAATCATGACCTGAGCAGAAATCAAGAGTTGGACGCTTAACCAACTGAGCCACCCAGGCACCCCAAACTAGGCATACCCTTGGTATACAATCCAGGAATCATTCTCCTAGGTACCTACCTAATTGACTTGAAAACTCAGTCTACAGAAGAACCTGCAAGTCAATGTTTATCGAAGGTTTACTCATAATCAACACAAGTTGGAAGCCACCTAGATGTCGTTCAATAGATGAATGCATAGAGAAACTATGTTGTGTTCACAGTGGAATATTATTCACTGAGAAAAAGAGATGAACTATCAAGCCACACAGAGATATGGATGATCCTTAAATGGATACTACTAAGCAAAAGAAGCCAGCCTGAAAAAGCTACATGCTATATGATTCCAATCATATGACATTCTATAAGAGACAAACAATAGACAGGGGCGTCTGGATGGCTTAGTCGGTTGAGTGTCTGACTCTTGATTTCCACTCGGGTCATGATCTCATGGGTCTTGGGATCAAGCTCTGCATGGGACTCGCCGCTCGGGGGTGGGGGGCGTCTACTGTAAGATCCCCTCCCTCTGCCCTCCCCCCACTCACACTTGCACTCTTCTCTCTCTCTCATTTCTAAAATAAATAAATCTTAAAAAAAGAAAAAAGACGAACAATAGATATGGTGGCCTGGGTTTTGGTGGGAGGGATAGAGTGTTAAACAGGTGAAACACAGCAAACCTTCAGGGCAGGGCGAGCATTCTCTAAGATACTGTAATAGTGGATACATGACTTTAGTTTCAAAGTCCATAGAACTTTACAATACAAAGGGTCAATCTTCATGTAGGCATATTTTTGAATTAAGAAGGCAAGGGATCTCAGGGAAAAATTCAGACTGTGACAAGAGAATCCAACTGGATCAAAATTATATGAAGCTACCTCCCTGAGGGGGGAGAGAGGGAAAGGTATATAATTTTGGAGTCTGTAACCAGAATCTGTAAGACTAAAGGCAAATGAAATGCACATAAGCACTGGACTCCAGCAGACAAAGTTGGTTCTTAGAGGGTGCATATGAACAATTCAAATACTGGAATTGAAAAGTTAAGTAAACGGATGGTGGACAGTGGTAGCCAGGCTTCACACTGTTCGGTGGCAATTGCAAATAAGCAAGGGGCAGGGAGGCTGGACCAATCCTTACGGTAATGAGAGCAGAAGACATCCGGTATGAACTGAGTATTAATACACATTCAGATGGCTATATAAATATTTATAGATAAATGTGTACACATGGTTTGGTACACCCACATATATTTCCTTGCTCTGTTGGCTGATATGGACGAGAAGTGACAATGCCCAGATCTTGGTCTGCAATACCATTCTCCATGAAGAGATATCTGACTCCTTGGAGAAACGGCTGATTCTTCTGTTTGGGCAGTAAATTCACAAGGGGAGCCTGGAGCATCTTGACATGACAGAAAGTAAGAAAGTGGCCAAAAAATTAAAAAACAAAACAAAACATTACAATGATGGGGATATTGTCAGAAGGACACAGGAACCAAGTGAAAGAGTTTCTGGTAGTCAAAGACAGAACAATTTGAGCAACAAAATAAATAGACTAGTACAGGATTATAATTCAAAGTATAAAATAAATATCTGCGCATCCATGCTGAAATAAATAATTGAGGGAAAAGAGAAAATTTCCCTTGCAGAAGACTTCCAAATGAATTATGTAGACACTCTGCTTTCAAGAGGGAAGAGCATAAATTCCCACTCCCTAAGTGTGGGCTTTACATAGTGGCTTCTCCCCCAATGAGTATGGCAAGGAAAGGGGGAAGAGAGTAACTTTACAGAGGAAAACCTGACAAACAGTATTCCAGTCAAATGACTGAGATAAACATCCACAATTGATAAACTCTGTTGATTACATGTACCCTTTTTTTAATTATGTTCAGTTAGCCAACATATAGTACATCATTAGTTTTTTATGTAGCGTTCAACGATAGGTTGTGTTGAAAGTTGAAATTTAGGGGCGCCTGGGTGGCTCAGATGGTTAAGCGTCTACCTTCGGCTCAGATCATGATCCCAGGGTCCTGGGATCAAGCCCCGCATCGGGCTCCCTGCTCGGCGGGAAGCCTGCTTCTCCCTCTCCCACTCCCCCTGCTTGTGCTCTCTCTCTCTCTCAAATGAATAAATAAAACCTTAAAAAAAGAGAGTGGAACTTTATCTTTCTCAAACTGATAATCTTAGTCTTACTATAATAAAAACATCAGATAAATCTTATTTGAGGGTCATCCTACAAAATACTTGACCGCTATTCCTCAAAACTGTCAAGGTCATCTGAAACAAGGAACGCCTGAGAAACTTCCACAGCCAAGAGGAGCCTAAGGAGATACAACACATAATGGAATGTGGAATGTGGTCTCCTGCATGGGATCCTGGGAAGGCATTAGGCAAAGCTAAGGAAATCTGAAAAAGTATGGACTTTTAGTTAGTTAAGAACACTGTACCAATATTAGTTCATTAATTGTAACAAAAATACCAAGGAAGCTATAATAATATATATTATATATAATTTTATATATTATATACATTATATATTATTAATAACATGTATTATTACAATAATATGTTATATACAATATTATACAGTCTAACAATAGGGGAAACTGAGTATGGGGTATATGGAAACCCTATACTATCTTTTCAATTCTTGGGTACTTTTTTTTTTTAAAGATTTTATTTATTTATTTGAGAGAGAGAGAATGAGAGATAGAGAGCACGAGAGGGAAGAGGGTCAGAGGGAGAAGCGGACTCCCCGCTGAGCAGGGAGCCCGATGCGGGACTCGATCCCGGGACTCCAGGATCATGACCTGAGCCGAAGGCAGTCGCTTAACCAATTGAGCCACCCAGGCGCCCCAATTCTTGGGTACATTTAAACTTTAAATAAGTTTAAAATAAAACTTTAAAATAAAGTCATCTTATTATTATTATTATTAAAAATAAGCTCTCCAGGTTCTGATTCCTTTTATCTAGAGATTTTGAAACATGAAAAAGAACTCGGTATCTCACTCTCTCTGACCCAGTTTCCTTTTTTCTTTTTTTGTCCCAGATGGTTCTTGCTGCTGCTATGTCTCATCTTGTTCTGCTTCTGCCACTCTTGATTTAAACACTGGGCAGTCCTAATAACCTGAAAATTCTACCACTGTGCTTACTTCTTCACAGCTTCTGCCCTCTTAGAACACCAGAGAACGAATTTGCTTCCACAAAGTAATTTTCAGTCCTTCAAAGACACTTTCCTGAAGTCTTACTCCCAGGGTTAAAATTAGGCTAACGACCCTCTGTTATTCCTCACATGATTCAGTTTCTCAATATTTTGCCACTCTGGCCACTTTCCCATGAATATTTACTTTCATTAAGAAGAGGATCCTGGATCTAAATGCATTTTTTTCTATACTATTCTGATCAGAATTGAGCATAATATTACTTCATGGATTATATTTGCTTCTACCTACTGCTTAAAATATATAGCATGTCACTCTGGTTTTAGATCTCCATTTCAAGAAAGTGAGCTAAATAAAATGAAGGCTCCTTTATACATCCTCCCCCTCATTAAAAACATTGCGTTGATGAATTTCAAACAATTCATTTAAATTCCATACCTCATCCAGATGTCACTGTTGGAAATTTACAAGTGCTTTGACGAACTTTCTAAATGAACTGACAGGTTATGTCCACATGACTGAACAAGACACCCTTCGCCATGTCCCCCACTCAACAACAATTTGGAATCCATCCACAGACAAAAGTGTCATTGTGAGAGGTATGGCATCAACCATATGCCAAGTGCCCCAGGAGGATGCCCTTGCCCACCCATGCATCAGGTAATATATACATGGACTTCAGTCTGAGGAGTGAACCCCAAAGTGGCTCATGAATTAGCTCCAGCCCTGTGCAGGTACGGTCCAGAAGCCCCTGGAAAACACTGTCTTAGGCAATCACCCACAGAAAAGAAGTCCTCTAAAGAAGTCTAGGTTTCCAGTGGAGAAGGTCAGCACTCCCCTGGAGCAAAAAAAAAAAAAAAAAAAAAAATATATATATATATATATATATATATATGGGTTTAGACACATTAGAGACTTTTCCCACATCACCCCTCCCCCAGAGCAGCACAGCTCAGGACCAAGAGAGATTTTCTCAGACTATGATTTCCCTCATGGGGGAAAGAGATCATGTGAGTGAGCACCCCACTTCCCCAGCTGTGCGAGACACTGCCCAAGAGGCCCCTTTCTCTCTTGCCCAATCCAAACACCAAGTGGTAATTATATGAGGTGATGGACGGGTTAACTAACCCTACTGTGGTAATCACTTCACAGTACATAAGTGTATCAAATGGACACGTTGTATACCTTAAAGTCACACAGTGTTATATATCAATTATATCTCAATAAAGCTAGAAAAAATAAATGGAAAGTTACTAATTTTTTTCATTTTTTATTATTTTTTTGTTTGAGTATAGTTGACAGACAACGTTACGTTATTTTCAGGTGTACGACATTGTGAAGCGATTTCTCTAGACGTTATGCTATGCTTGCTACAAGCATAGCCCCCACCTGTCACCAAACAATGCTATTACAGTATCATCGACTATATTCCCTATGCTGGGCCTTTTATTCCTGTGACTTAATCACTCCATTACCGGAAGCCTGTAGTTCCCACTCTCCTTCACTCATTTGGCCCATTCCTCTTTCCTCTGGCAAACATGAGTCTGTTCTCTGTATTTACAGGTCTGATTCTGCTTTTTGTTTGTTTATTCCTTTGTGTTTTAGATTCCACATATGAATGAAATCATATAGTATTTGTCTTTTCAGTCTGACTTATTTCACTTAGGATAATACCCTGTAGGTCCATCTATGCTGTTACAAATGGCAAGATCTCATCCATTTCATTTGTGTGCGTGCACACGTGCACGTGTGTATCTCACATCTTATCCATTCCATCTAGCAGTGGACGCTTAGGTGGCTTCCATATCTTGGCTATTATAAACAATGCTGCAATAATCATAGGGGTGCATATATCTTTTTGAATTCATTTTCATTTTCTTTGGGTAAATACCTGATAGTGGAATTATTGGATTGTATGGGGAAAAGATATTCTGTTCAATAAATGGTGCTGGGAAAACTGGACAGCTACATGCAAAAGAATGAAACTGGACCACTTTCTCACATCATACACAAAGATAAATTCAAAATAGATTAAAGACCTACAGTTGAGACCTAAAACCATAAAAATCTTAGAAGAGAGCCCAGGCAACAATTTCTCTGATATTGGCCAGAGTAACATTTTTCTAGATATGTCTCCTGAGGCAAGGGAAACAAAAGCAAAAATAAATGATTGGGACTACATCAAAATAGAAAGCTTTTGCACAGCAAAGGAAACCATTAACAAAATGAAAAGCCAACCTAGTGAATGGGAGAAGATATTTGCAAGTGATACATGTGATAAGGGGTTAATACCCAAAATATATAAAAAACTTACACAACTCAACACCAAAACAACCAACAATCTGATTTAAAAATGGGCAGAGGACCTCAATAGATATTTTTACAAAGAAGACATACACATGGCTAACAGACACATGAAAAGATGTTCAACATCACTCATCATCAGGGAAATGTAAATCAAAACCATGAGATATCACCTCACACCTGGCAGAGTGGCTAGAATCAAAATGGTAAGAAATAACAAGTGTTGGCAAGGATGTGGAGAAAAAGGAACCCTCGTGCGCTGTTGGTGGGAATGCAAATTGGTGCAGCTACTATGGAAAACAGTATGAAGGTTCCTCAAAAAATTAAAAATAGAAATACCATATGGAAGTCACTATTTCAATAAACAAAGAAACAAGCGAACAAATAAATTTACACATTCCTTATTGGGCAAAGAGCCTTACACTCATGCCAAGGATGCACAATAAACATATTCAGGTACATGAATTTTGTTCAGCAGTGGGCTTTGTGTACATTAACAAAATCATAGCTCTCTCCCACAGAAATATATCTCAATAGTACTTTCCCCAGAGGAGTTAACTGATATATAAAATACATTGAATCAGCATCATGGAATTTGGTGGTTCAAAGTTAGGCTTTCATGTCATGCATAAAACTGAACAAAGTAATAAAATAACACTACAGTAGAATAACTCCCAGGGGAATGGAGAAGTTATCGTGCTCAGAAATGAAACCTGGAATGAGTTGCTACCTTTTCCTGTTCCCGAGTAAACCTTTCTGAACATGGTAGAGAAAGAAGTTACTTGCAAATTCTAGTGTTTGGAAAGAAGAAGTCTTTACCTGTTTGAATGATCATTCTTTCAAGATATGCCAATCTGACCCACTTTCAACTGTCTCCTTGAAAAGACTGACTTGGTGCGGGGTGCACAGTGTCAGCTAAGACTTTCCAAACATGTTCAATGAAGCTACATAGATATCTACTGGATGGCTTGCGCAACAGTTCAACTTATTCTTTTTCTTTCTAATTCTAAGCATCCATCTCAAGCCTCCCCGCTTCCTCTGAGCCCGCAGGCTTCGTTAGCAATACCGTACTTACTGCTAAACTCTGTTATGTTCTGGATTGTTCACTATGTCTTGTTGGTTCTTCCTCACATTCCAAACCCTTTTGTTTGCTTGTTGGATGTTATTCACTATCTCTGCGTTTTAGAGTCTGCCATGGATGTGCCTTTGATGTAATACCGATAAATAAAATGTCACTTAATTATGTGGCAATGGTGTTAAGACTGGACCTGTGTCCTGAGTTTCTTGTTTGTCCTTCTCACTCAAAGGAAACTCAAATACAAAAGTGCCCGGTGGTCTTTTTGAATCTACCAACTGGGTACACCTAATGCTAACTTAGGACAAGTCTATAGAACCCTAAAATAATGAAGCTGATTCATTCAGACACATAATCAATCTCATTTGATTACAGTCATGTATCTGAGAATCCAGACAAAATGCTTGTTCTTGGAAGGAATGGCCAACTATTGGATTTGGCACAGATGGTGGTAAATACCGTTTTGTCATTCACCTCTATACATGTGTTGGAGGAGAGAAAGATTCATCTGTTCTTTTACCAACAACTGAGGGAAAAATGAAGCTGGGTACTCGTGAGGCTGGGAATCTTGCTTGGCTCAGAGAGTCAGGATTAATTCTCTGTTGTTTGACAGCTTATCCATCTCTGTCTAAGCTGGTGGGAGCTGAAGTTGTCCAGCTGCTAAATTGTCTTTCTGAACCGCTTCCAGTCATCCTTCTTTGCAGACCCCGGAGGCAGCTCTGGTGATTCAACAGAACAAATAATTTCTTGAAGTCTCTGCTGTTCCTTCCTGACCATGTGTACTTCTGTGAGAAGCAAGCTTTCAGAGCTGGTCTCTACTCTCCCTTTTTTGGTTGGGGAGCCTGCTCTGTGACCATCACCGCCTCTTGTGCGGGTGTGATTCTCCTCTCTCCTCCTGGAAAAGTGTTCTCAGCAATTAGGCTTGTAAGCCAAAAGGATCCTGGGCAAATCCATCTGAATCTTCAGAAATATTGATTGTTGGGGTACCTGGGTGGCTTAGTCAGTGAAGCATCTGCCTTCGGCTCAGGTCATGATCCCAGGGTCCTTGGATCGAGCCCCACCTCAGGTTCCCCGCTCAATGGAAACCCTGCTTCTCCCTCTCTCTCTGCCACTCCCCCTGCTTGTGTTCTCTCTGTGTGTGTCAAATAAACAAATAAAATCTTAAAAAAAAAGGAAATATTGTTACTAAAATTTGCTTTCATGCCTTGCTCAAAGAAATGAGTTTGGCAAGTTGATTTAATGCTGTGTCTAACCAGATCAATTGGTATACACTGGAGAGCTATGTGGAGAGTCTCAGGCCATGTCTCAACTCAGAGTAGAAAGGAGCCTGACCAATCAGAGACATTCTTCAGAAGTAGGATCGGGCCCCACCCAGGCACTGTGTCTGGGTGCCTCCGACGTGCCACCATGGGGAGAGACTTCTTTAAGCCATGCACTGATGATGGAGCAGACCAAACATACTGAGCACAGTCTCAGCGGCACGGTGGAGCCCCGATATAGTAAAAAATGCCGTGATTGCTCTCAAGGAAAAGTGTTTGCAGAACAACATGATGACATGTGCTGCCATTAACCGGATTTCTTTGATGCGATTTATTATCATCTCTCCCTGATACATGCACACGTGCACACATACTCAATAACACAAGTGTTTCAAGTTGATGTTCCACACTTGACAATTCCTACACTACCTGAAAATGTTCTAAGCCAGTGAATCTCAAACTTTAACATGCACACCAGTCACCTGGGAACCAGATTCTGTTTCAGTGGGTGCAGGGTGGACCTGAGATTCTGCCTAACATGTTCCCCAGTGATGCCCGTGCTGCTGATCCACGGACCACACTGGGTAGCAAACTTCTGAACTCACACATGGCTTCACGTTTCTGTTGGGATACACGCAAACCTACACGTGGCTGACAAGGCCCTGCATGGTCTTCTTGTTGGCCTCTAATTCAGCAGCCTCAGCCTCCCTCTGAGACTTGTCTTGCTCATTCCAAAGCACTGGCATTGGGTTCTCTTCAGGCCTTCCTACTAGCCAAGCTCTGCCCATCTCAGGGCTTCTGTACACGTGGCACACTCTATCTGGAATGTTCTTTTCTCCCCTACTCACCTGGATAAATTTTATTCACCTTTCAGACCTCCGCTGAAACTTCACTTCTTCATGACAAAAATCCCTGAACCTCCCCAACTAAAAAAAATTATCTGTATTATTTGCTTTCATAGTACAGACCATGTTCACCCTTCCCTTTGGTGACGAACAGCTGACGTCTGTCTCTCCCATTACAGTATAACTTCCATCAGAGCAAGGATCTTGTCTGTTTTTACCCACCAGTATTCTGACCACTCAGCACACTGTTTCCTGCTTCAGTTCCCAGACTTTGATCACCTTGGAAATGGCAATCCTCACAATAGATTTTTCAGGAAAATGAAGCCCCTTATCCTTCGAACGACCCTAGTTGGGCACTGAGCTGGGGGCAGGAGGTGAGATGGCTGAAGTAGCCACTACTTGGTGAGAAATGCATCCCCCGGGCGGCAAGTGAAGGCATGGATTTGTGTTGTTTCTGAATGTTATTGATTTATCCACCATCCTTTCAACCTTCAAAGGACTGAGGACACAATCCTATTCTGCTTTACATCAGTTTCTTGTAGGCTGGTGTGAATGCCCTCCCTTCACCACCCTACAATGGACTAGAAGTTCTTTCGAGCAGAAGTGGAGCCTTTCCTTATCTCTGCTATGGTCAGCCTTATATACAGCAGAAGAAATTTAATAACATATGAGGCTAAATCAAATCTGGAAACATGTAAAGGAAAACTCTGGGCATGTGGGAGTGTACAGGCTGGCCCAATAATATCTTCCCTAAGTTTGCCAGGATAAAAGTGTGATCATTTGCCCTGTGGTTCTGTTAGGCACACAATATGTCATGTTTCCCTTTTTGCATTGGATACTGGGAAGCTTAGCATTGAGTTCTGTGCAAGGCTGTCATGCTTTATGGCAAGAATTTGTTAAGCCTTCTCAATTTCTCTTCAGATCAAGGCAGGATACAAAAATAGATAATAAATATTTAGTGAGATGCCTGTAAGAGCTTGTGATATACTAAGGGTTCCACACATGCAAATGCTAATTCTCAATTCAAAAAAGTACGTTATATTACTCCCATTTTAATTTGAGGAAATAGAGTGACTGTATAACTTAGCAAATAGATAGGCCTAAACTCTGGCCTAGATAAAGAAACTGAGGAGTAGAGAGGATAAATAACTAGTTCGAGTTTCCTCAGCGGATGAGCAACTCTGTCAGTTAAGAGCTGCCATAACAAATTACCACCAACTTGGTGGCTTAAAACAACGGAGATTTATTCTCTCATGGTTCTTGATACAAGATCAAAAACAAAGTGTGGATAGGGCCACACTGACTCCGAAAGCTCTAAGGAAGAAGCCTTCCTTGCCTCTTGCTATCTTCTGGTGGCTCCTGGAAATCCTTGGCCTTCCTTGGTTTGAAGTGCTTCATCTCAATCTCTGCCTCTGTCTTCACATGGCCCTTCTTCCTCCTCTATGTCTCTGTGGGTCTCTCGTCTTCTTATGACACGAGTCATCACTATGGCCCACCCACATCCAGTACGACCTCATCTTGACTAATTATATCTGCAAAAATCCAATATCCAAATGAAGTCCCACTTGAGGTTCTGTACAGACGCAAATCTGGGGGATGCACTGTTTAATCCAGCAGGGTGACTGAGCTAGTACTCCAAGTTAACTCTAACCTGAGGCAATGTTCTTTATACCACACCAAACTAGCTGCCTCTGGAATTCTCTGCCTTCATGATATTTCTCATACTGCTTCACAACTGACAGGTCCTCTTTACGGGGAAGGGGACTCTGCAGACTCTAAAGCTAATTTGGCAGCTTCTCTTAAAAGTGGTTGGTTGATTTGTTTGGCATTGCTGAATGGGAAGATGTATTAGCGGATTTAGGTCTAAAAAAGAATGAGGTTTCAAGAACCCAGATATTCAGAGAATAGGGCTAACTAGAGAGGGCTGGGTTTAGTCAACATGGAGCTCTGATCCTCACAGTAACAGCCTCTTCATCCACAATCATTTCTCTCCACCCAGCATCCAAACCCCATTGGTAAGAAGAGTGCTTACCTTGCAAAATACCTCCTCACTTGCAAGACCAGAGCAACGCTGCCTCCCAATTGCTTGTTTGATGTTAACATTATTCTGAGAGTTACATCTCAACCAACACGATATTTTAATGAGCCTTTGTCTGTTCTAGTTAAGGCATTTGGAGCTGAGCTAATGAAGCACCGGCATGGGGAGAGATGGTCCTCCAGTTGTGTTGGCTGTTTTTGTAATTACATGGCTTGCGATGGCAGTTCTCTGAGCTTCTCTGTTCACCCTGGGAATGAGAAGCTACCCATTCTGAGACTACCTCTGGGAGTGTCCTTTTCTAGTTGTGATTCTCCCATACACTTTCTCATGGTGAGGAAGGAGGAGGAGAGAGGCATATGTCCACAGAAGTCCTCATCTGGGGTCTGGATAAGTCAGTCATGGCAGGCTGGGCAGGACATGCAGCAGGAATCCAAATCAGCTAAAGAAAGATGGCAAGCAGGGCACAGAGAGAAGACAGCCCGGCCCTTTCCTGGGGCCTTAGGAGAAGGAAGAGTGTTGCTAGCTGGTGGTTTTAAAGTCAACTGAAGAGTTTCACGCACTCAGTCTACCAACCATTTCTTCTCCCCACATCCCCTCCCTCACTGTGATGACACCTCAGTTCTTCTCAGTGACTAGCTCCTTTCCTTGGTGGCTTAATCTCCACTTTGATCTGATTTCTTCTGTGGTCTTGGCCACTGGGTAATATATTTTTTTTAAGATTCTATTTATTCATTTGACAGAGAGAGCAAGCGAACAAGCGCACAAGCAGGGGGAGTGGCAGGCCTCCCCCAGAGCAGGGAGCCCGATGAGGGGCTCGATCCCAGGACCCTGGGACCATGACCTGAGCTGAAGGCAGACGCTTAACCAACTGAACCACCCAGCCCTTCCCCCCCCCGGGGGGGATATTTCTTTGTGGGTGATCCTTGGCACCTCCTTTATGAGACTCATTAACCATTTACACTTTGCTGTAAATATCATACCCTCGAAAGAAAGTTCTGATAAGCAAAGAGTGTGAAATTACAAAAAGAGAGAGTATGACCTTTGTCCCCAAATAGGAAACCTCTTGACACAGGGAATCAAATACTGGTTTCAACAGTATTGCTTGGGGTCAGGGGGAGTGTCAATAGGTGTGAAGGGAAAGAAAAAAGGAATGAGAAGAAAGTGAAGAAGACAAGGGGAAGGAGGAGAGGAGAGAGGAAGGAGAGAAGAAACAGCGTGCTCCAGAGCATCATACCTGCCCGTCCAGGTGGCCAGAAAGCCTGGGCCCTCTCCATTCCTTTGGGAGCACCCAACCATGACTGCTAAGGGGGTCAGCAAGTTCTTGTAGAGCAAACACACTGCAAGAGATAATCAGCCCAATGATTTCAACTGTGGTTCTAGGGCCAGAGAGACCTTGGTTTGAATCTAGGCTTTTCTCCTTTATACCCGTGTATACTGGGAACGATTTTTAACTCTGCATTGTTCCGCTTCCTCATTTGGAAGACAGGGATAATAACCTTCCTACTAGGCTTCTGGAGAAGAACCAATGAAGGCTTAACGCATGGAAGGAGTGCCCAGTCCAACACCAGGTGAGGCAGCGAGTCCACAGTGTCTTCACCACCTGTACAGAGCAGTGTGCCGCAGAGCTGGGAGGGTTTAGGATGACCCCCCCACCACCACCCCAGGTAATACCCACTTCCCTCAGAAGGACCCAGCATAGGCTCCAAGCACAGGTTTAAAGTCTGCTCCTGGGTTTCTCACATGGCTGATTAGCTTCCGTTTCCGAAACTTTGCTTTCTTCATCCCAAAGATTTACAAGCTGAGCTCAGGGAATGTAGTTCTTTCCTCTTGGCCCTTTCAACCCACACTCTCAGAGCAGCTCACACCTGCGCCGTGGGGAGGACCATGGCAGGGAAATGGGATTTCATGATGTACTTGAACTTCTTGCCCGTGGCTCCAGCTCTCCTGGCCATTACAGAGGGTCTGTCTCTCTCCCCTGCCTTGTGGGCTTCTCCTCGGCTTGGTATTCCCGTTCTTTTGTCGTCTTGCCTTCTGCCTTCAAACAGTGTTGCTCCCAAAATATGACACATTCCTGGTTGGGGATTTGAGATGGCAAGCCAGGTGAAGCTGAGTGGAGCATGTTTGTGCGAGCTAATATTGTGCTTGTGGGGCAGAGACTCTGAGGGTGGACAAAGATTGGTTTGAAAAGTGGCAGCCTTTCTCTTTTTTCTAGAACTACTTGCATTTCTTAAGCCAGGCCTCTGAGGTCCTGCAAACATCCTTCTTTACAGACCCCATCAATGACTCATGAGGGCATTTGTCCTAGATTTACTTAGCTCTGCAGCTGAAAAACGCAGTGGGCAAAAAACTAACTTTGGGACAATCAGAGCGTTTACCCCCCGACACCAGCATACATTTTCTCTTCTAGCTGAGGACCAATTATATAAAAGACCATATGGAAAAACTTCACTGGCAACAAAAGCAAGTAGGTCCTAGTTTAGATTCAGCCAGGCAACAGGGGCCGGCCACAGCCTGGGGATGACTGAGCGCTGGCAAGATGCGGAGACTGCCTGAGGAGAGTGGGGTGTCGTGGGGCTTCATGCTTCCGGACACCTGAGGTCCAGGCTACCTTTGTCCTAGATCCCTTTGTGACCTTGGGAAAGTACGTCATTTGGCCTTCTTGGGCCTCAGTTTCTTCCTGGGCAAAGGAGAGGACTGGACCTAATAGTCTCAGCCCCTTAGAGTACAAATATGCTAACCAGGAAAAGGCTGAATACACCTGACCAGAGAAAGACAGATGAGAATATGTTCATTATGAGATTTATGTTCAAAGTGACCTTGTTTTAGACGGAACATTCCTCAAAATGTGTGGATTGACAAGCCCTACTTAACACAGCCCTGGGGAGCTTTGTTTTTAAAGAACATCAAAAATGATACAATCTGGTCAGGGGCATGTGTCTTTTCTGGAGGAGAACACACCGAAGCCTGAACAGACTGGCAGCTGAACTCTTGGGGGCAGAAGATGGGCGTGCATGTGTGTGCACGCACACACGCACACACACACACACACACACACACACACACACACCAGAACAGGGATGACTTTCATCAGACCAAAACTGTCTTAGAGATGACGGGTAGCGAGGGATAGATGTCCGTTTTTTCTCCTTGTTCTTCGCCCCCACTGACTCCTGCCCAGCTCCTCTTCCAACAGCCTGGCTGCCACTGCTCACTGGCCAGGCCTGCCCTTTTGACGGGCTCTGCATGGATGGAGGGAAGTCCCAGAGAATGGGTTTGTGGGCAGAACCACAAAACTGAAGACAGCTTATTGAGGAAAAACACAGTATGCACAACAGAAAAACATGGAGTCACTTTTGTGCTTCCCTGCCTTCTGGTCTGCCCATTCCCTCCCAAAGGGAAACTAGTGATACACAATAATCCCCTATAAATAGAGTAACAATGAACCTAAGACTCACTTTCTATGGAGCCCCTAGGTCTCCAGCCTTATTTATCAAGCAGGACAAAAACTCATACACCAAATCCCAAGGAGCAATTCAGAGCTAAAAGAGATATTCACACTTTTGGTCTTTCTCCCCATCTTCCAAAGCCACTTTCCGTTTTTAAATAAAGGACCACCTTCTTGTTTCCAAGTGGGCAAAAAAAAAAAAGGAAGCATCTAATATTATCAATTCAATACACTTTCTCTGATTGCTTACTACGCCCTGGCCCAGCCTGACACGGGAGAACCAGGCAACTTACAGATTTCCAGGGATCGGGGCAACAGGCTGCACGCGGGGAGCAATGACCATGCACAAACAGTAACCATGTGTGGCGCCCCGGCCTCATTCCTGCGGTGGGGCGGGGGGGGGGGGGGTTGCTCTCAGGGCTGGCGTGTCTGCTGGAAACACATGCAAACATGACCAGATGCAGGTGTGAAGATGAAGATCAAGACCAAGACAAGGGGGCTCATTTTACCCAGTTCCTCCCTCAAGTTCCACCGGTCCCTACTTGCTCCCAGCACCCACACGTCACTTCATCCCTCTCCGAAAACTCACCCACGCTGATAAGTGATCTCCTGCCAACTTCTACATTATAACAAATGTAATTTCACCGGAATGGATAACCTCTCAGATTCATTCCACCCCTGAGATTCTGGGTTTCTCTGGTCATACTGCATTATCTGTGTTTATTGGAGAGCTGTGTTCCTTCTGCCCTTTATCTGTGTTTTGGAACCCAGACTCCATATTATCTTTGCTTGCATTTTTTTCTTTTTCTTTTTTTTTTTAATAAAAATGGAGGTGCCAGTATTTACCTTGATAAACTGTAAAAGAAAACGTCTCCTCCCTCTGGCCCCGTCTTTCCTCGTCTGTGATTCCACGTATCAGAGGCACGCAAAGCCCGGCGGGTGAAGCCCGCCGACGTGTCCACGTGAAGCAAGGGCAAGCAGCTGACCTCTCCCCATCGCACACTGAGGAAGACACAATGATGCACATACTTTCTTGGAGGAGGGCAGCCTGTGAAACAGCCTGACACTTTGTCACATACAGATTTCTTATTCTCTTCCAGTTAGTCATCTGATACACGGATGTTAATATGTTTATGTATTAACTAGCAATGTACTAATGTATTTCAATGTTGCCTTTTACGGAGGAGTTGTCATTCAACGAACATTTACCGAGTGCCTGTTGTGTGCTAAGCACAGTGCTGGGCTTTGGGGCTGGTGTATAACTAGGCCCATATACAGAGCATGGCATGTAACACATTGTCCCTCTCTTCTGCAGACCAGGGTAGGAAAAAGGGTCAGAACGTACAGCACAGCAGTGATGGTGATGAGGGCCGTGGAGGCACAGGGTGCTGTGAGCATGAAGAGTTGGGAAAGAAGCTTAAAATCGAATCAGGACATAATTCTGTAAGTGGTATGTGTGTGTGTGTGTGCATGCGGGCGTGAGAGTGAGTGTGTGTGTGTGTGTGTGTGTGTGTAAAGGGGGTTAGGGAGAGATGGCTGAACTGCTAGCTTTGGCAGGGGAGAGGGAGAGAGAGACACAGAGAGAAATGAGACACTCTGATGGCCATCCTTCCAGTCATGTTCCTATGCAAAGCAAGTATTTTTGTTTTCCCTTCATAAAATGGGAATCGTGTTCCAAGGGTTTTCTCACTCGCCTTTCTCACAGACAAATAAAAATGCCTTGGAAACACTTTAGGTCAATACATATATATTTCCACATTCTTTCTAATGACCATAGTTTGTGTATCAAGAGTTTATTTATCCTTCCAAAGATGGACATTTTTCCTACTGTCTTTACAAGAAATCAAAAGAAAATGTGTCTTTATCTGGAATACATCCAAGACACAGAATTTCTGGATTAATGAGTGTGTACATTTAAGATGTTGTTAATACTGCTAAGTTGCTCTCCCAAAGGCTTTGCAATGAATACTCCAACAAAGAGTGGGTGAGAGAGTCTGTTTCCTTAACAAAACAGAATATGATCAATATGTTAAATTATTTCTAATCTAATGGATAAGAAATGTTAGCTAATTGTTGATTTAATTTTCATTTCCCTAATTACTAGTCAAATGGAACAACCTTCCATATGTTTATACCCTGTTGGCATTTTTTCTTAACTGCTTATCTTTATTTTTTGTCAATTTTTCAATGTTTGGCATTTGTAGGTGCATTTTATATATTCTGAATATTAATCCTGTCTATAAGTTACCTCATTTTCTCCTGGTCTGTTGCTTATTGTTTCCAGATTTTATTATGAAATTGTTCAACATTCCGCAAGTTGAAAGAATGTTGCTTATTTTTTAAACTTCCCTTCAAATGTCTTTTGCGTCCAGAGTTTAAATTCATTTTACATATATATTAATAGTTTGGTTTTTTTTAACTTCTGGTCCTTGTAGCCTACCTAGAAGACCTAACTTATCCTAAGGTTTATAAAAATATTTTCAGTCATGGGGCACCTGGGTGGCTCAGTTAGTTAAGCACCCGATTCTTGATTTCGGCTCTGGTCATGATCTCAGGGTTGTGGGACCGAGTGCCATGTCGGGCTCACACTCAGCACAGAGTCGGCTTGAGATTCTCTCTCCCTCTGCCCCTCCTCCTGCTCACATGCTCTCATAAATAAATAAATAAATAAATAAATAAATAAATAAATAAATAAATAAAATCTTGAAGAAATGCTTTCAGTCATTTTCACCAATTATCATCATTATCTTAACTGTTCTCTAACACCTCTCAGTAATATTTGGATGCTGGATTGGGGAGCTGGGGCAGGTGTAGCTGTATTAAATCAGTGGTGTTAGGACAACTAGCTCTCCACTGGAGGTAGAACATCACTCACCCTTTGACTACCTGTGTGAAATTCCATCTTTCCCATAAGCTAAACGCCTGCATTTAGCTAAACAAAGATACATTTGTTTCCTCTGTTTTATCCCAGTAACGCATTCATTCAGTTCTTCTGTTTTAATGACTCTATCTTCGTTGTATATTTTGATACATGTTAGCTCAAGTACATTTCTCACTGTTCTTCAATCATTCTTTTTTTTAAACAGTTTCTCCTCCATATAAACTTTATAGTCAGTGTGATAGTTCTATGAAATATCCCGTGGGGGTTTTGACTTGGAATTCACTGAACTTTTAGAAAACTCGGGGAGTGTTGACATCTTCACAACACTGGCTCTTGCCACCCGGGGACACTGTGTATCTTAGTCTTGGCTCTTAATCCCTGAGAAAGAAACAGTGCTGGTTCTCTAAGAGGAATAGGTTGTATCTGCATCTCAGGTGGTTGCCTTGTCCCTGAGGGCTCAGCATCCTTCTGCTCTCTGGAGCAGAGGAAGAGAAACTTCCTCTGGTCTGACAGAAATCATCCCCCACTCCCTGCCCTGGAAAGAGACAGAAAAGAGCTACCCCACTAGACTGAAGCCGAGATGTCATGACAGTTTGTGCAGACCCCTGGACCTCATCCAAAGGCACAGGGGCTGTAGGGACATTGCACTTAAATCTCTCCCTACCCAAGAACTTGTGAGGGTGACCACAGCTCCACGGATCACAAAGAAAAGGATTATCTTGCTGATACCTTAGATGTACTCCCTTCCCCACTTGCTGATACCTTAGACGTACTCCCTTCCCCACTTGCTGATACCTTAGACGTACTCCCTTCCCCACTTGCTTATTCTTGTCCTAGTTTGTCTGTCTCCTGCCTATCTAGCTAATCTATCCACCCATCCATCCATCCATCCATCCATCCAACTTTCCTTCCATGCATCTTCCCATGCATGCATGCATGCATCCATCCATCCTTCCATCCAGCCTTCCATCCATCCATCCTTCCATCCAACCTTCCATCCATCCATCCTTCCATCCAACCTTCCATCCATCCATCCTTCCATCCAACCTTCCATCCATCCATCCTTCCATCCAACCTTCCATCCATCCATCCTTCCATCCAGCCTTCCATCCATCCATCCTTCCATCCAACCTTCCATCCATCCATCCTTCCATCCAACCTTCCATCCATCCATCCTTCCATCCAACCTTCCATCCATCCATCCAGAAGAGATACACGGAATTTGTGAGAATTTGTCCTTTTCCCATAATCTGTTCTCTGGCCCCATCTGAGGTGTTCATATCATTTTTTCATCATTCTAATATCGTCTCAGATCTTCAACTTTGGGATATATATAACACACTATCTCTGTCCAACTCAACCTAATGCTCTAATAGAACCGGTGTGTGTGTTATACATATAATTTTTAAATGT
Source organism: Zalophus californianus (assembly GCF_009762305.2). Taxonomy (NCBI): domain Eukaryota; kingdom Metazoa; phylum Chordata; class Mammalia; order Carnivora; family Otariidae; genus Zalophus; species Zalophus californianus. Next base: position 29,979,223 of record NC_045599.1, on the reverse strand, counting down.
CTAAATTTCAGAAGAATACGGAGAATAATGTAACTAAGAAACAGAGCTTTATTATTTTTTTATAACAAGGCAGTGCTGCCTAGTTGAACAATTTCAACAATATTAGTCATCACTATTCACCTATGGGTAAAATAAAGAAGATAAAATCACCATTGCCAGAGAGAAAGGAATCCTGGTCTCTTGGGCAATGCTCCCACCCAGATTCCTCAAGTGGTTGCATTGATTCCTGTAAAAAATCGATGCAAAGACTCCAGGTAAACGGTCAATTCAGTTTAAGCAGTTGAACAATGAATGTGAGTGATCTCCAGACCATCCCAATTGTATTTTAAGGAGTGGGTAATTGAATCACATACCAGGGTAAGGAATCAGACTTCACAGACAAAGACACAGCTTTCAATCGAAGCCCCCTAAAATTGAGTGGGAGTCGGATTCTGCAGAGACCTTAGACTAAAGCAAGCCTGCAGAACCACAGTTACCTGTCACGCCCACCCAAGGGGAAACTAGATGAAGTTCAATGTAGTAGTGAGGAGCAAGGACCCCGAGATGCTCTGCCTGAGTTCAAACCCTGGCTCTACACTCTACCAGCTGAGTGACTTTGGGCAGCTTCCTTAAACTCCCATGGTCTCAGGGCGCCTGGGTGGCTCAGCTGGTTAAGCGTCTGCCTTCGGCTCAGGTCATGATCCCAGGGTCCTGGGATGGAGCCCCGCATCGGGCTCCCTGCTCAGCAGGGAGCCTGCTTCTCCCTCTCCCACTCCCCCTGTTTGTGCATGCTCTCTAATTCTGATAAATAAATATCCTAAAAAACCAACCAACCAAACAAAAAAATCCCTCCATGGTCTCAGTTTCCTCATCTGCAAAATGGAATTAATAGCTATACGTATCCTGCAGAAGTTCTGTGAAGACTAAGTAACATAATAACATGTAGAACGCTTAGTAGAGTCCCTCGGTCATAGCAGGAACTCTAGTTCGGTTAACAGTTATCACTCGATAATTAATGTTAGCTATTCTTTTTCCATAATGATCATCACTGGATGGGTCACAAGACTTGAGCTGGGCTCCCAGAATGTGATGGTGCCAATTCCGGCATCCCACGGCTGGCTTTTCTGTCAGGGCTATACTGCGATCCAGGCAGGTGTGAGGAGCCCATTCAGTGCTCCTACAGAGCAAACGCTGCAAAAGAGCCACTCACAGACCCCAGGTGCTGATTGGTTGAGGGCCCTCAGAGAACTGATTAAGTCAGAAACAAATGGAGATTCTCTGCAGATGGGCCCTGCAAACATCATATCCACACCGGCTGGCTCCGGATGGCAGGGGCCCTGAGATGACAGGGAAAGAGCACTGTACAATTTCCTGAGGCAGCGGGAGCCTTTAGTTCGGTTGAATTAGGAAATGGCTCATTACAGTGTTGCCAGAATCTTCTACAGGCTGGCTGTCTCAGCCAGGGTGCCTCCGCTCTCAAAATCCCCTTGTTACAGTTTCCTTTCCAGTAATGAATTGCTAATTTCTCTGCTCTCTCAGGCTGCAGTCCTATATAATTCTCTCACTCTCTAATTGCTCTTCCCATTTGGACCTGTAGAATAATGGGAAGGTTGTGCTACTGGAATTTGAAAAGCAAGGCATGATTCTTCCATTGTAGAATCCACTCCAGTTCATCCAGATGGCTGGTGGGGGCTGTCTGCAAGTACACTCAGGTAAGTAACAGCATCCCCTGGGCTCCAACATGGCGTGTCTCGGCAACAAAGCTGATGAGATGCTCTCCACCTCAGGGGACCTTGGCCGGTCACCAGAGAAGCATGGAGAGACTGCCTATGGCCATTCACATACCAGTGTGTGTGCACCTGATGTCACCTCCAAGTGTGCTTGTACTGAGGGCCCCAGGCGGATGCCCTCCCCCGACTTCTCATGCCTTCATCCGCCCTTTGCTTTCCTCCCCAAATGCCACCCAAGGAGTAATAAGCCTTGTTATTTCTTTTATCCCCATTACTTTCAAACTTATCTTTTTGTTTTTTTTTTTTTTTCAAGTAGGCTCTACACCCAGCGTGGAGCCCAACACGGGGCTCAGACTCATGACCCTGAGATCAAGACCTGAGCTAAGATCAAGAGTCAGATGCTTACCTGACTAAACCACCCAGGCACCCCTGACGGTTATCTTTTATTGAGGGAAGACTATCAAACTCTTATCATCAATATAAAAATATTTTTAAATAAAATTAAATTTTACCCATACAATAAATTGGAAAATTACGAAGCAAGTCAGGGAGAACATTTTAATCCCCGTTCAAATAGTACTAACCAATCCATAGTCAAATACAGAGAAGGAAAATGAGGCAGCTCTAGCATGAATTACGCAAAATAAATATCTTCGAGGAAAACAAAACAAAACCCCACGTCCGTTATCAGGCAACAGTTTGCTGCTTCGAACTGGAAATACCTGAGTTTATTGTCTAGCAGTAGAAATAATCAAGAACTTAATGTGTAAAGCGTCATTAAAATCATTTGTTCATCATTGCATACTCACGTGTTTCCTGAAAAGAAACTGTATTTTTTCAGTGTATTTCTGGTACTATTTGCCAACATCTTATTGCAAGGGATAAATACACAAACAGATGGAAAGTAGTTTGTTCAGGCATAAAATACATGAATAAGTGAAGCCTCCAAGGAATACCCAATCTCTATTTAAATTAAGAGATTTTTCCTAATCCCCAACTATATATACCTAAAATTCAGGTTAGCATTTTACACAAAATCGACCAATTTCATCTTCTCCAAAGCCATTTGTTGCTCCTTTTGCTAACAAAGGAGAAGAAAAGACAAGCATTGAGGGGAAGAACGTGAAAAAAGACTTCAGTGGACGATCAGCCTCTGCAATTGGCATCTCTAGGGTCTGGTGCTGGTTCACAGCTGGACACACCATTCAAACCCCCTGAAATGTCCCCATCTTTTCCCTGTGGTACAGAGTCAAAACTGTAAGGAAATAATGTTTATCCCTTTAGCATTTTACTCACAAGGGATACCTTCAACTTGTTGAATAATTGAATACATTTCTCCATAACTATCAAAAAATTGGATGCTTTGATCTTATTTGCCCAACATGTAAAAATTTCCTTCTCTTTTACCATTTTACTCAGAACCACTTTGCTTCTCTGGTAACAGACTTTCGGTTGGGTTTTGTTTTTCATAGAAATACCCATTTTCTACAATTTGTCCCACAGCCATTCACTGTCTTTATCGATGTCTGGTTATGAACTAGCCAATAATATTTAAACAGTTATCAGTGCTCCTCTCCTGATTTCCTTCCTAATCTCCCAATTTACTTTTATCTTAGATTTTTCTGTTGTTTTCTGATGACTAAGAATTTTTAAAAATCATGGGACACTAAACTGAAATTTTTAATATCACAACATAGTTAACAGTATTTCAATGTATTGCTCACTAGTATGAGGCATAAAGACATTTACTAAGACACTATTTTTTTTTTCCTATGATAGTATACTTGGAAGGTAAGAAGGTAGGTATCTTTTCTTTTTTTAAAGATTTTATTTATTTATTTATTTGTTAGAGAGGGAGAAAGAGAGAGAGCAGAGCAGGCAGAGTGGCAGGCAGAGGGAGAAGCAGGCTCCCCACTGAGCAGGGAGCCCGATGCGGGGCTCGATCCCAGGACCACAGGATCATGACCTGAGCTAAAGGCAGACACTTAACTGACTGAGCCACCCAGGCGCCCCAGAACATAGGTATCTTATTTAGCAGCTTATTGGCCTGGTTTACTCATATTTATATATTTTTATTCTATTTATTTGAACTAAAAAAAAAACAACAAAAACAATAACACAGTTTACCCATTTCTTGCACCTTCTGCCCATTTCCTTGCAACCCTTGCCTCTGGCAACCATCAACGGGTTCTCTGTATCTATGAGCTCAGGTATGTATGTATGTATTTTTAAATTCCACATATAAAAGAGATCATATTATTATCTTATTTGAGGGTTTAGTCTACTTTAAACACCACATGGATAGAAATTCAGTGATGGTGAGGAGGAGAGCACAGTTTTTCTTTTTCTTTTTTCTTTTTTTTTTAAAGAGTTTATGTATTTATTTATTAGAGAGAGAGAGATGGGGGGGCAGGGCAGAGGGAGAGACAGAATCCTAAGCAGACTCCTGTCTGAGTGTGGAGCCCAACACAGGGCTCAATCCCACGACCCTGAAATCACAACCTGAGCTGAAACCAAGAGTCCGACACCCAACCGACTAAGCCACCCAGGTGCCCCAAGAATCCTACAAGGTACTTTTATCATCCTCATATTATATGAGGAAACTAAGCCTTAGCAAAATTAACTTACCCATGATCTCACAGGCAGCAAATAGTGCCAATGGCCCTCCAACCAAGCTGATTCCATAACCAAAGCTCTGAGCCACTCTTTGCAGTCAAACTCCTATGCTCTGAACCACTGTCCACACTGCAGCTGCATTCTCCTCACATCTGTGCAGACCTGTTGCACAGGATGTCTCAGATTGAACTGATGGCTTACGTGTGTAACTGGAACCATGGTGACACGTGTTCTACCAGCTCTTCCATCAGGAAATGGCCCCTTCCATCTGCCCCCTGGCTGATGCCTCAGGGGCCCTCTCACAGGGGCAGGTGTCTAAGCACACAGAGCCTCCCAGGCCTCTAACCCCTGCTTCCATCACTCCTGGGCTTCAGACAACCCTCTGCCCTCATCTTGTTGATTTCTCCACGACAGGGGACCTACCCTTCCTTTTACTACCTGCAATAATGCATGAGCCAAACTGTAACTTTGAGATTTTACCAAAGTATCAGGAATGATGAGAGAAAAGTATAATATAGAGGAAGAGCATCCAATCACTGACAAGGCAAACCCCATCCTTGGGTCTCTCATCCTGCTGCCTCTTTTACTCAATACTGAGCAGCTTCCTTTTGGCTGGGTGAGCTCCTCACCCCTCCGTCCACACCTAAGTCAGGACCCCTCCGTGGCTCAGAGTCAGGGTCCAGTGGATGCTGGGAGGGAGGAAAGCTTTGCCTTTCCCCAAGTCTAGAGCCTGCCTTCCAAATCATGTCTTGCCCTGGATGATGGCTGGTGCATGTTTTCAATGTTTTCAATCCCTTCAGGAGGAACTCCATCACCAGTCTGACCCTAAGGGCCTAATAAATGGAAAAACCATACAAGAGACTGGCATCAATACATTCCAATCCAAGTTTGGATTATTCAGTCTCAAGAAGAATCCATGAGATCTGTCTCTCAGACAAGATACAAATGGTCTAGTCCAGGCAGGGCCATACATCCAGGTCAGTGCCTTTCAAGCCCCCTCAGCTTGAATCTCCTTCTGGTCTACAAAAGTCTCGCACAGCAGCTATGGGTCTCTTGAGGGCAGAGAGCAACTCTCCCCCATGCATCTTGCTCAGCTACAAGCACACAGTTCTCTTCAGATGCTGGTTGTGGTAGCTGAATGCCCATCCTCTCCCTCCTGCCTCTGAAGCGCTCTCACCTCTGAGCGCTCGACAACATTAGCTTTCTGCCACGAAACAGCTGTGGATTCAGTGGCCTGGAGCTAGAGAATCAATCCAATCATTTTAAGCGCTGAAGAGAAAAAGTCTTTTCTTCTTGTCGCCCTGGGGTAGGTGCCAGCCATAGCCTGGGATTCTGGACATGAGGTACAGGACAAGATGTGGAAAAGACAGGGTTGAGAGAGCTCGGTTTTAATGTTCTTGGTCTGTGTTGACAAGACAAATAATGGCTCTCAGACAGTATTACCCAAGGATGTGACAGAAGCAGATTCAGAAGCAGACAGGTCCAGGCTGAAACCCTGAGTTCTCTAACAGTTCATTTGAGGATGCCCAGGGACTTGCTCTGACTGGTGCAAAGGGAAGAGACCAGTGTGGCCAGCATCCCTGCATTGCATTTGCCTTTAATCCATTTAGCATCTATAGACACTAGCCAGAAAAAAAAAAAAAAAAAATCACAAGGGGAGCATGGGAAAGGAATTTGCCCTTGGCAAGAAAATGGTTTAGAATATTAACTATGGGGACGCCTGGTGGCTCAGTTGGTTAAGTGGCTGCCTTCGGCCCGGGTCATGATCCCAGGGTCCTGGGATCGAGTCCCGCATCGGGCTCCTTGCTCAGCGGGGAGCCTGCTTCTCCGTCTCTCTCCCTCTGCTTGTGCTCTCTCTGTCGAATGAATAGGGTCTTTAAAAAAAAAAAGAATATTAACTATGGAGATGTGGCCAACTTGAGAATCTTCTAGATAAAATTATTTTTTATGAGCCTCCATTGGCTCAAAAGCCATGAGAGGTTATTATGAGTTGAACTGTCACCCTCCCCCACCCAGATTCATATGTTGAAGGCCTAACCCCTAGTACCTGAGCATGTGACCTTATCTGGAGGTAAATGAGGTCATTAGGGTAAGCTCTAATCCAGGATGACTGATGTTCTCATAAAAAAGGGGGAATGTGGACACATACAGGGAGGACGATGTGAAGAGATGGAGGGAGAAAATGGCCGTCTGCAAGTCAAGGAGAGAAGCCTGGGCCAAGTCCTTCCCTCACAATCCTCAGAAAGAACCAACCCTGCTGACAAATGATTCTGGACTTCTAGCTCCAGATCTGCGAGACAAACTATTTCTACTGTTTGAGGCCCCAAGTCCGTAGTACCGTGTCACGGCAGCCCTAGCTAACTAATACGAAGGGCACCTGGGTGTTGACAGTTTATAGCATCTGCCTGTTGCCAACCCTGGCGGTAGTCAGATGTCTACCTAAGGGCCGTGAGTTTCTTATCACATCACCAGAAAGAAATCTCTTCCCGCTCCTAGGACCTTATGGTTGTTTCCACCTAGGACACAACTGGAAAAGGCCACTAAACCATACACATGCACACATGGGTGGCATGTGGCCCGGGAGGGGGGCGGTGGGGAGTGGAGAAGCCTTCATGTCCTGGCTGCCTTCTCTCCCACATATGGGTCTGTCACAACCAGCTCTGCAGAGACAGCCTGGGAAGAGACTCTGTGCCTCTGACATTCAGGTCCTGTGGTTCTGGGGTGAGGCCTGGGAGAAGGCTCACACCTGCCACGTTTCACTAGGGACTCCACTTGGCATTGATGGCGATGTAGGGGTACTGGATGATACTATTTTTGCTAAGGACTTGGGAACTCCTTAATTCTGCCCTGACAAGCCACATTCCTCTCTTTGAGGCCCCAGAGGGATAGATAAATATGGGGGAAATTCCTGGCAAAAATAAAATACAGCAAATCTAACAAAACAAAGTCTTATCAGCTGTGGTTTTGCCTCCGAGTTCAAAACAGAGAACTCCAGTAAGCTGGTAGCTTTTTCCCTCAGCTAGTGAGGCCTAAAGAGTCATAGGGCAAAAGTTGATCCAACACAAACCCATCACCAAGAGGAATGTAATCAGAGAGAAGTGGGAGCAGAAGGTAGGGTTTGGGGTCCCAGGACTTAGTGCTGAGCAATCCTGGGCCTCAGTGGAGGCAGATGTCCCAGGTCAGCTGCCTAGCGGGAAATAGAGGAGCAACTGGAAAGAAACAGATATTGTCTGAGTCAGCTGAAGGAGCCGGTCTGTGTCTGCTTGCCCCTCTGCCACAGGAAGGGTAGCAGCTAAAAAGAGAATGGCACCCACGTACCACCCATTTAATTCATAGAATCTACGTTAGTATTCTTCCTTGGTAGGACCCGAGAGGGGACTGAGGAGGAGGGAACATGGGAGCTTGAGAAGTTCCCCCCGACCAAAATCCCGTGCCCTTCCTCTGCCCTGTGGCCACCTGACCTTCGTGCAGATAACAGCTAGACTGAACAAAACACCAAAATACAGCCGTCCACAGGCATCTGAGACTAGGGAGTATACAAAAATCAGACAGGCTCTGGAGAGGATAAGACACTCAGAATGAAGGGATGACACGGTGTGAGGGCGAGATTTTTATGGGGTTTGGGCCCAAGGGCAGGCTGAAACCTGCACTCTGCGGGGCAGCGAAAACCTCAATAGAAACCAAATAATCTTCCTGATGCGAAAAACCAGAGGACTGAGTTTGGGGCAACCACAGCTGCTGGAAAGTGAGGGGGATCTCAGAAAGTAGAGAGCGAGAGAGGGAGAGCCCCACATTCTGTGTGTAAACTCTGTCCGAGTCTCTGGCTCCCCCTGAGCCCTGCACATATACAACAGACTCCAGAAATGCTTTAAGCTTTTGCCCAGGAGACAGGGCTTGCTGTTTGAGCCCAAGCAGGTACACTGTCTGCTGGGAAATCAAGACAACAAAACTCTCTTCTCAGGACATAACATAATCCTGAGTCTCCTAAGCATGACATTCACAAGGGCCCAAGACACAGTTCAAAACTACTCTGTACATAAAAAATTAGCAATACTTGACCTTGAGGCCCGTACCTCCTCCTCCTCCAGGTCAGATGGTGAGGTGCAGTTCTCAAAGTGAAGGTCCTTGGGACCCTTTCAGAGACCATGAGGTCAAAACGCGAAGATGTTATTTGCTTTTTTCTTTCTCATTCTCTTACATATGTACAGTGGGAGTTTTCCAGAAGCTCCATGACGTGTGATGTCAAGACCTATTGAATGTAAAAGTAGATATGCAAATCCAGCTATCTTCTATTAAAGCCAAACACTGAAGAGGTTTGCGAAATATATGAAACAATACCACTTTCCTTACTAATTTTTTTTCTAATTTTGAAAATCTAGGTATTTTTCATTAAAACTATGGGCTTATTTTTGTTATTTGAAATAAATTGATAAACCAACTCTTAAATCTCTTAGTTTTTATGTCTAACGTGGTAAATATAGGTAGATATTTCCCACGCAAACAAAAGTTCTGCGGGGTTCCAGGCAAGTTTTCAGAGGGGAAACCGTTCTGAAATCAGGGTTTGAGAGCTGCCAGTGGAGGCAGGGGTTCTCAGAATCCAGCCAGCACCCCAGTCACCTGGGGAACTTGTTACAACACAGAGCTAGGCACCATCCACTGAGTGTCTAATGCGGCAGGTCTGCGCTGGGGCCTAAAAATGTGCATTTCCACCAGGCTCCCAGCTGACACTGGTCCGGGGCCCACTCGCTGTAAGGGATGCTGAGGCGCGCAGGCCAGGCCTCCTGCAGAACCAAGGCCTCTATGTCCCAGCCCTGCTGCCCCGAGGGCTGCCTGTTTGAGGGCTCCCAGCTCAATCCCTCCTCAGGCACTGCCTTGGGCAGAGGCAGCTGCGTGTCCAATGTTGTACCTCCTCCTCAGGGAGAGCCTGTATCCAACAACTCGGACATACAAATTCCAGAAGCTCCCTCCAAGCATCCAAGCTCCCTGTACAGTCAGCTGGGGCCCACATGGCATCTCCATCGAAGCTCCCCTTCGCCCTTTGCCCGGATCCTCCAGCCTTCACTCCCTCTCAGGAACCCTAATAAACACAGATCTCCATTTCGGAGTCCCCCTATGCCCCCCCCACCCCGCCACACACACCTAGGGGCAAACCCAACTTACCACAAACAGCAAAAGGACAAGGGACAAATCTGCTCTGGAGCCTCCGCAGCCTTCAGTCTCTGATGGGGGAGGGCGGTTCCTCTGGCGGCCAGACTCCCTTTGTTTTCGGGGACACGGGAACCAGTTTGAGGCTCAAGCCTGCAGTCCTGAGCCTGTGGATGCTCCGTGGTGTGCGAGTCCTACGGAGGTGGTCCGGGGCAATGACCAAAGTGAGTCACCCTAACGGTGGTGCTGGCTCCGGCCCGTGCAGGCTTACAAGTGCTGACTGTTATTGTTTGAGGAATTTTCCAACCTCATTGTTAAACAGAGCCACGTTAAAAATTAAATCATATATATTTATGCTTAAATAAATTATACTAAAAGCAAAAATAATATGTACTCAAAACTTAACACTTTCCGATTACTTGGCTGCGTTTTTATTATCTATGCTTTTAAGGTTTTTACGTCTGTTGTATTGGTATGGTATACATTACAGTAGTCTCACCTTACAGACACAGTAGATGTAAAAACCTTAAGAATTTATTTATTTATTTTTTTTAAAGATTTTTATTTCTTTATTTGACAGAGAGAGACACAGCGAGAGCGGGAGCACAAGCAGGGGGCGTGGGAGAGGGAGAAGCCAACTCCCCGCCGAGCAGGGAGCCCAATGCGGGGCTCGATCCCATGGGAGCTTGAGAAGCTGCCTTCGGCTCAGGTCATGGCCGTGGGATCATGACCTGAGCCAAGGCAGACACTTAACGACTGAGCCACCCAGGCGCCCCAAAACCTTAAGAATTTAGAAAATAGTAAAATGTAGCAAAATAATTAGGAGAAAAAGCAAAACCAGGTGGCTAGGAGACCAAAGGGTTATGAAGCTCCGAGGGCAAACAGCCAAGAAAGGGTTGCGTTAGAATCTTCCATGTCAGCTCAGGAGGAGACCATTGCATCTCCTCTCACCCGGGAGACCCACAGAAATTCCTCCATCCCTCCCAACTATGCCTTCCCCACTAGTGTGGCTGAAATTATGGTCCTTCATGTATCCACCTGGTCCTACCTATTCATTTCTTATAACTCCAACTCTGTGCTGAGCATTCGAATAGGGAAGCAGACATGTCCTTGTCTTTGGGAAGCTCAAGTCTAATAGAGACATGTACACAAGTCATAAAATGTAGTCACATATGCGCATATAAGTACAAAAGAGAGCCTCATAAATGTTTATTGAACGGAACCGGAAGCATCAAGTGACTGATGGTGTATTAGGCAAAACTTCACAAAAGGACATACAAGCAATGTTTTTCCAGAATAGCAGATCTGCCAGGTGGGCAAAGGTGCCAGTTGGGAAGAACATTATATACAAAGGCGCAGAGATAATTCAGGAGGTAGCCTTTGGTTGTTGGTCACGGGGACTGTGCAGAGCTGCCCATGCTCTCCGCTGGGCCCTGAAGACCACATGTTGTCCGATCGGCTTCAGGTCTGCAGGCATCAGAGAGCAGCTGGCTTATGTAACAACCAGCCCTGGCTAAGGCCATGCTTGCAGGCTATTGTGATCCCCCAAGCTAATTGGATACTATTCCTCTACTGCGCTCCCCCAGCTTTGTATGATGACTCAGAGGTTTTATGATTAATCTCATACTATGAGACCCCACCCTCCCATGCCCCCACGGAACTGACTCCCCTGAAAATCTCCCAAAGACAGGACTTATTTTATTCCTTGTCTGGGATGGTTAAGACAGAGTTGTTGGGTGGAAGGGGTTGAGAGGTCATCGGGTGACCTTTGCTGTCTCGCTCTAGGATCAAATCCAGAGGTGGTCCACTGACCCTCAGCTTGGAATAATTGGTTTGGATGGATTAAAATCCTGGCAAATTTCTGAGAAGCTCCAAGCAGTCTGGGCTAAAAGTTTTTCCGTTTCTCATGCAGCGATAGAGGAGGTTACTGTGGCATTGAAATCAGAATACAGCACAGGTCCCTCCAGATCTCTGTACAGCCACAGCTCTAGCTTTCTCTCTGCGACCAAGAGGTTTCAGACGAGCAGCCAGGAGCAATGAAGGGACAGCACGCTGCAGCCAAACAAGAATGTGCTGTCCTAACTGTCACATCCGCAGGGAAGACTGACAGGTTCCAAGCTGGCAAGCCATAAGCCTTTCGGATCCATCACATCATAACAAACTTGTTTGCATTTCTGCTTTCCTGGTAAGAATGCCAGCTCCTTGAGGGCGCAGATTGGGTCTCGTTTATCTCTGGGTCCCAAGTGTTGGTTGGATGGATTGAAGGCTGGATGGATAGATGATCCCTCTTGTCCCACAGGAACTTACAGTGAAAAATGTAAGTAACTTAGAAAATGTTTATTAAACACTTTAAGGCACTTTTCTGTGTTCTTTATGGATCATCTTATCTTCATAGCACTCCTATGAGGTATGTATTAATGGTGCCCCTTTTAGAAAGGAGGAAACTCTTTCTTAGAAACGATTAGCCACTTTCCAAAGATCCTATAGCTAATGAGGGGGGGGAGGCAAGATTCAGATCCATTCTGTCTGATTCCAGAGTCTTAATTCTCAAACACAACTGAGTAAGGGCACTAACCTTACTCTGTGCTGGGGGCAGTGACAGATGCTTCCAGGGGAGGCGGGACTGCAATTGAAGTCTAAAGGTTGGTTACAATCTGGAGAACTACAAAGGGGATGTAAGAATGTTCCAGAAGGAAGGGCAGGGGGAGCAGAAGATTGTTGAGACTATAATGGTTTTGCCAGTCAGTGAGAAGATGGGTAGGGTGCCCGATATGGCCCCAACCCAACCTTCCTCCTTTGCCTTTCCTGTAAGGCTTGTCCAATGAACTGAACAAAGATGTCAGTCCTGGGCCTTGTACAACTTAGCCCAAGGGACTGAGTAAAGCAAGAATGCCCACATGGATACTAGGTGATATGGGAGTTATTTCCATATGTATTTCAGCCAGCCTTGCTTGAGGTCCCCACGCAGGCTACCAATGGCCCTTTGAGAGGCAAAGACATTAGGCTGGATCAGAGGTATATTTGCAAATAAGCAGCAAGCTATGAAGAACCCTTGCCTAGAGGAACTGCAGTATTCAGTGTTCAGTCAGAAAGGGGACTAGAAGAGGGCACTTGGAGCATGTCACGGCACAAAAGACAGGCATTTGTTAAGTCTGACGATGGAGCACACAGTGCTCCCCATTTCAGATCATGAGGTCCGGGTGTCAAATAGATCATCAGTGTGGATATTGAAGATTCTGTGAAGGGGTGAAGCGAATCAATAGCTATAATCGGGGTCTACACACCAGGCAATGTGTCAGGCACTCCATATGTGTCATCTAATTAAATTCTTAGAACACTTCTATTAGGATATAGATTCAGAAAGGTTAACTGACTTACCTAAAATTATCTAGCTTTTAAGTCATTGAATCATATTTGAAAGGGAATTTTGTCAGGCCCCAATATTCTGCTTGACAAGTCCCCTCCTACAAAAATATTCTACAGACTCTCCTGCTGGGGATAGAGGATGAGCTCATCGGACTTAAAGGCGGGACACCTGGTTTCCACTGGAGTATATCATGTTCTTCACTTCTTTCCTTTGAAACAGATTCCTCTAACTAGGATGAATTCTATGCAACAATGAAGAGATTGTCCCACAGCAATGAGTTGTGAGAATAATAATTTTCTCCTACATGTCTCTAATTTACAAAACATAGATATTATCAGTTCCTAATGCAGTGGATAGTTACGCTTAATTATTTTTTACATGATTTCCCACTAATGTGTTTAGGGGAAGTGATTATTGGAGATTTGACTGAAGCACTAGAAATGCTATTTGGGAGACAGAAGCTTCCTGTCAACCCAAGAGGTCCATCCATCAATAGGAAAATGGAACCATCCCCCACATGGGACGGCAGAAGTGTGAAACCCCATGTTTGTGTGTGTGTTTGTGCATGTGCATGCTCGCATGCGGTCGTAGAGACTGCTGGTTATGACTCTCCGTGTGGACACAGGACCACTATGAAGAGTTTCAAGACTCATTAAAATAGTGTACAATGTGAAGTGACAAGCTCCATAGGTCGCTGGGTGAATAAGTTTCCCTTTAGTGACTTTCTACATTCCAAGATGTTATGATCATTCGGAACTCATCTGGAAGAACATGGGGAGTTGGTAGAAACTTGGCAATTGTATTTCACCCATGTTAATTCCTGCTGCTGGGAGCAGAAATGGAAGTTGGAGGAGGAGGAGTAGATGGGTGAACCCATGCCTTTTTCTCCTTCCTCATTCGTTCCTGCCCTCTCCCGGCTCGCCTTGCCTACAGAGTGGTACACCTGCTCTCAAGGATCCTTGCTTCTTTCTCCACATTAGCCTTGCTGCATTCTTCTGCCAAATGCTCGGAGCTGGTTTCTCTTCTTACCCATTAGAAAATCTCTCCCTGGGCGCCTGGGGGGCTCAGTCGTTAAGCGTCTGCCTTCGGCTCAGGTCATGATCCCAGGGTCCTGGGATCGAGCCCCGCATTGGGCTCCCTGCTCCGCGGGAAGCCTGCTTCTCCCTCTCCCACTCCCCTTGCTTGTGTTCCCTCTCTCGCTGTGTCTCTCTCTGTCAAATAAATAAAATCTTAAAAAGAAAAGAAAATCTCTCCCTTCACGGAAATTCCATCTCTTTTAAGAAACTTACGCTGGCCTCGGCCCAAATTCTGATGTCAGGTATCCTCTTTCCAAATAAAATCATCGAGAAGAAGAAAGGAATGAAAGTAAGCATGCACAAACATCATCATCTTAAGTGTGAATTGTAAAATTATAAATAATGATAGCTCAGAACATCAAACATTTTTAGAATGGTGTTCAGGGCACATTGCCAGATTATTGAAGTTCATGCAATGCCTCTCTATCCAAAATGCAATTAATCATCATCATCATCATCATGATGATAATAGTTTACTGAGAGTATATTTCATGCCAGGCATAAACTTGGATTTGGAAATAAATGAAGGAGATATGGTCTCTTTCCACTAGAAAGAGAGGTACTGATGTACCTGATGTACGGAGGTACTGATGGACAAACAAAATGAGAAATAACATGCAGCAAACCTAGGATCACCCATAGGAGTACCAACAGAGGAGCGACTATCTGAAGATTCGGAGAAGATGGCAGGGAGAGGTGACTTGTTGCCTGTGTTCTGAAGAATGGGCAGAAATTTGGACGGTAGGTTGAATAAAACGGTGAAGAACTTGCCAGGCAGAGAGAAGAGCAGGTGCAAAGCTACAGAGCGTGTCTGGGGGATGCGAGCTCAGTGTGGCTGGAGCACGGGGGCAGGAGGGGGTGCAGGAAGAGCAGCATAAGAGGAGGCTGGGAAAGCAGGGGGAGGCCTGGTTTTGAAGGTAGAGTATGACATGAGAAGGCTTTTATCTTACACATGGTAGGAAACTGCTAGGGCCTTTCAGTAAGGTAGTGATGAGACCGAAATCTTACAGAGAGGTCAATCAGGCTAAGGAGTAGACGTGGGGAAGCGGAGAAGGGCATAGGGGCGTGGAGCTGTGGCAACAGGGTGGG
Organism: Zalophus californianus; assembly: GCF_009762305.2. Taxonomy (NCBI): domain Eukaryota; kingdom Metazoa; phylum Chordata; class Mammalia; order Carnivora; family Otariidae; genus Zalophus; species Zalophus californianus. Next base: position 29,964,221 of record NC_045599.1, on the reverse strand, counting down.
GTGGGGGGTAGAAAAACCAATCAGGAAACTACGGTCGAGGCCCAGGCAAGAACAGAACTCAGATCCTGGCAGGGGAGGGCTGTGTGTGCATCCTCAGCAAGCACAAACAAACCTTCCGCTTTCAGCTAACATTTACAGGACATCAACAGGGTCCCAGGAACGACACGTGGAAATGCCGAGAGATGGTCTTTGATCGTTCCTGACACACTCAGCTCTATTAAACATTAAAAGGAAATTTCGCATTTGGCCTTATTTCCCCATTTGCATCTCATTGTTGTGTACAATCGTCAGAACTACGCTAAGAAATCCACCCCCCCTGATGCTTTCCACTTAAAACAGTTCAACGTCTTATCATGGACTCCACTTTCATTTTGAAACAAGGTGATTCGTTGGTGTGCATAAATCACCTGAAGAGAGAACCCCAATGAGGCTCATTGGAAAACAACTCTGTACGCCGAACACTAGCTTACTATTCCTTCAGTAAAAGGTCTCTCCCTCTCCTAGGGAAAAACTGTCAGCCTCCTCTCCAGAGCTTTTCTGGTTGTTTCTGAAGCAGACTATGGGCTAGCAGTGCTCTCTGGTGGCAGCTTGGGGGTACAGCGTGACATTCCCTTTTCGGGGCACTGGGGAGGTCTTTCCTATAGAAAGAAGCCATAGTTAACATTAATTCCACTCGGAGACCTAAATGAATAAATTATTTGGGGCCAAGAGTTGTGGCTGAGAGAGGGATGAAGGCGAAGGCTATTTTTCCATGGGCAGTGTGAAAGAGACAGGCGAAGTGTTAGACAAAACAAAACAAACGAAACGCTGACATCTGTGGCCCGAAGCTGGGTTCAAGTGTTAGCATTGCCTCCTACCTACCATGTGACTCTGGACAGGTCATTTCCCCTCTGTTCATCTCACAGGACCCTTGTTGAGCACTCGATGCATCTGAAGGCATTTGCAGATGGTAACTATGTCCAGAATACATCATATAAAAATCTGAAACTTCCTTAAAGGAGCGTCATTGACATAATTTGGGGAAAAAAGAATCCACTAGCAAATATCAAGGACCTTTACAAGTCTTTTGACCCAACAATTACACTTTTAGAAGTTACCCCAGGGAAAAATAATTGAAGTGTGGAAAAAGCTCAGCGTGCAAAGATGTTCACTACAGTGTTACGTATAATTCAAGTCAGAAATCCAAATGTCCAGAAAACTAAGGAAGTGGTTTGATAAACTCAGTATATCCATACCTTGTGTTCAAGCTACCATCGAAAATCAAGGTTAATAAGAAACTTCCATTAGATTAAAATATTTATGATGTTAAAAAGAGGCTATATATCATGTTAAATATAATATCAGAGATGTAAATATAAAAAATAGAAAAAATCTTTGAAATGAAAAAAATTGATGATATCAAGTATTAGTAAGAAGATGGGGAAAATAGATCCTTTCATACACTGCTGATAGAAATGAAAATTTGTAGAGTCAATCTGGACAGCCTTTTAGATATATTTGTTAAGTGAAAAGCATAGATATGATTTTATTCTGGAATGATTACCCCAGGAAAAAAATACTTGCATATGAACACAAGAAATGCATATAAGGATATTTATCAATGCATTTTTTAAAAGATTTTATTTATTTATTTATTTGATAGAGAAAGACACAGTGAGAGAAGGAACACAAGCAGGGAGAGTGGGAGATGGAGAAGCAGGCTCCCTGCTGAGCAGGGAGCCCGATGCGGGGCTCAATCCCAGGACCCTGGGATCATGACCTGAGCCGAAGTCAGACGCTTAACCGACTGAGCCACCCAAGCGCCCCTTATCAATGCATTTAAAAAATATTTATGTATTTATTTGAGAGAGAGAGAGCACGAGCAGGGGCAGGGGCAGAGGAAGAGGGAGAAACAGACTCCCAGCTGAGCAGGGAGCCAGCTTGATCCCAGGGGCTTGATCCCAGGACCCTGGGATCATGACCTGAGCCGAAAGCAGATGCTTAACCAACTGAGTCACCCATGTGCCCATATCAACACATCTTTCATAACAGTGAAAAACTGAAAACAACATGCATGTCCATCCATGGGGAAATTATCAAATGTTTTATGATATGTGTGTTGGTCTAGATAGACCAGCAAACAACATTCCAATCTTGATGCATTAAGAAAACAAAAAAGGCTTCTTTCTCACTCACGCTGTATGCCATGGATTCAGCTCTGTGGTATCCTGAGATCCAGGCAGAACCATATGGCAGCCACCACATGTGGCTACTGAGGGCCGGTAATGTGGCCGGTTGGAACAGATATGCACTGTAAGTGTAAATTACACACTGGATTTCAAAGGCTTAGTATTAAAAATGTAAAATATCTCAATTAATTATCATCTTGATTGCATGTTGAAATGAGAATAGTGTGGAATACTGGATAAAGCTTATGATCAATTTTACTTGTTTTTTAAATAAAAAAATGTGATGGTTAACAAACACATGAAAGAATGCTCAACATTACTCGGCATCAGGGAACTATAAGTCAAAACCACAATGAGATACCACCTTACACCAGTTAGAATGGCTAAAATTAACAAAACAGGAAACAACAAATGTTGGCGAGAATGTGGAGAAAGGGGAACCTTTCATGGACCGCTGTTGGTGGGAATGCAAGCTGGTGCAGCCACTCTGGAAAACAGTATGGAGGTTCCTCAAGATGTTAAAAATAGAGCTGGGGCACCTGAGTGGCTCAGATAGTTAAGCGTCTGCCTTCGGCTCAGTTCGTGATCCCAGGGTCCTGGGATCGAGCCCCACATCGAGCCCCACATCAGGCTCCTGGCTCAGCAGGGAGCCTGCTTCTCCCTCTGCCTCTCTCCCTGCTCATGCTCTCTCTCTCTCTCTCTCTCTCTCTCTCTCTGTATCTCTGTGTCTCAAATGAATTAAAAAAAAATCTTTTAAAAAAAAATAGAGTTACCCTATACCCAGCAATTGCACTACTGGGTATTTACCCCAAAGATACAGATGTAGTGAAAAGAAGGGGCACATGCACCCCAATGTTCATAGCAGCAATGTCCACAATAGCGAAACTGTGGAAAAAGCCAAGATGCCCTTCAACAGATGAATGGATAAAGAAGATGTGGTCCATATGTACAATGATATATTACTCAGCCATCAGAAAGGATGAATACCTGCCACTTACATCAACATGGATGGAACTGGAGGGGATGATGCTGAGTGAAATAAGTCAAGCAGAGAAAGCCAATTATCATATGGTTTCACTTAATTTGTAGAACATCAGGAATACCATGGAGGACATTAGGAGAAGGAAGGGAAAAGGGAAGGGGGGGAAATCAGAGGGGGAGATGAACCATGAGAGACGATGGACTCCAGGAAACAATCTGAGGGTTTCAGAGGGGAGGGGGGTGAGGTGATGGGGTAGCCCAGTGATGGGTATTAAGGAGGGCACATGTTGTAATGAGCACTAGGTGTTATATGCAAATAATGAATCACTGAAAACTACATCAAAAACTAATGATGTACTCTATGGTGACTAACATAATTAAAAAAATAAAAATAAATTTAAAAAAATGTGCCTTCTGCAACATTTAAAATTACAGACCAGCTTTTATTATATTTTTATTGGACAGAGCTGGTCTAAAACATCCCTAGTCCCCCTGGCAGAGGAAGAGAGATGGTGAAGCTCTCCTTGGCTCTTAAAGCTTTTGCCTGGAAGTGACACGTGTGAATTTGGTTTAAATGTCCTTGCTCAAAGGAAATTAGACGGGCACACCTGAGTTGGAACTACAATGCTGTCACATCCCCAGGAAAGAGCGCAACTAAGATATTGGGAAATGGCCTTCCCATGGACCACACTGTGGAATACCTTGCAGGGGTTAAAATACTGTGCCAGGTTACACGAGCTGACATACAAAGCATCCAAGACATATTGCTGAGTACAAAAGCAAGTTGTTTAATAATGCACGCTATATCATCCCATTTATAAAACACCCACACCCAGGAGGGCAGAATGAAATTGCACATTTTATGAGGGCATATATTATACAGGTAACTACACAGAAAAAGGTCTGGAAGGATCTGTACCAAACAAATGGTCACCTGTATCAGGGGGAGGGGTAGCTTTATCCGTCATGTTTGAATATTCGACCTCAGGAACGTGCTCCTCTTTGGGTTGGCTGTCCTCTGTTCATCCCTCCAGATTGTCCCTCTACCCTTGTCCACCTGTCCTGTGCTTGGGGAGGCCAACTGCCCTGGTGGGCGACCATACTCCCCAGTTTCCAGGGCCACAGGCAGGGAGGGCGAAGATCGAGGACAAGGTGTGTAATTCTCCCCCCATGGTGTCCCGTAACGCCCTCTTCCTGCCGTGGGGTCCTCCCCAGGTGGCTCTCCAGCTTGCTGTCTTGGGTCTGATCATTGTTTTATTCCCTCCTCCCCCTTAGGTCGTGGATGGGAGATGGGAATGGCAGCCCCCTGGTCCTGGACCCGCCCAGCTTCCGGCACCCCACATCCTGCCCACTCCCTTACAAACAGTAACTTGACGAAATTCTCTTCAACTTACTCAGTGTAAGTGTATCATCTGCTTGTTTTTTTCTTTTTTTCTTTTTGCTGGGATTGTAATACAATACATTACTTATAACATTAAAAATAAGCAAACATCCCAGAGGAGAAAACCCTGGGCAGAATTCGGACAAAACCTGCTGTATCTTCTCCGACAATAGGATTTTTTGTGACCTGTTTTTTGTGCTGTTGCCCTTCTCGGTAGATACTTTCCCTGTAACAAACGTTGCCTTCATAACTCATTTTATAAGTAAACTACAAGATGAACAAAGCCAGTAAACAAATAAAGGTTACTCTAAAATGGAATTTATTCAGAACTCGCTGGCCTTTGTTGATGGAACCGTGACTAACAGGGAGGAGGTCCTTTCTTATCTGGCAGAGAACACCCTGCCTCCTTCACAATATCCAGAAGAAAAATCACGACTCGCATCTACTGAGTGCTCATGACAGGCTAAGCACTGTCTCGCTCCCTGCTGCGTGTGACCTTCCTGTGACCCACTGCGAACAGCTCCACTGTTTTCTCTCCCAGGGAGGCAGGGAGCTTCCTGAGTCCCGAGCTGACTGTCATGCACACCGCCCCCCAGAGACACACGCCAGCGTCCCCGGCGTGGGAGTCCTCGGACGCCATCCCCCAAGGCCAAGGCAAGCACGCTGCACTGAGACAGTCCTCCGGACACCACTGGGAGATCTTCCAAGGGCCGCAAGCACAAGAATCCTCTCTACCTGCCTGGCCGGGACCAGGGCTCTCACCACCCACGGGTACATCTCATTTCCTCATTCGTTTATGTCACTGAATAATGCACTGCCAAGGTCTGCAGGGTCCCCAGGGACTTCCACGTGCTGTAAACACGAGATGGGGCAAGTCTCTGATAGGAATCGCTCCCTTCTTCACAGCGGTGTGGGTCATTCCTGCCATGTTACAGCATCAGCAGAATGCCAGGCCAGCGAGGAGGAGAAAGACTAACCACCGAGGGGGGCTAAGTACCTGACCTCATGAACCTCTCCCCAAAGAAGTCTTCCCTTAGGGCACTGGTTCTCAACCAGGAGTGATGTGCGCATCGGTGTGCCTCCTCGGGGAGCAAATGGCAATGTCTGGAGAAGCCCTGTGTAACAGAAAGACACTGCTACTCGCCCTCCTTGGAGTGCCAGGGGCCTAGAGGGAATGGTGGCAGCCCAATACAGAGCCCAGCCTCCTGCAGCCACCTGCTCCTAGGGGATGGGGGGGGGGCGGGGAGACCACTGCAGCTGAGACCACTTGACAAAAACCAGTCTTCCTCTTCGGCCCGAGGAAGCCCATTTTGTGGGCACCATGACTTACAGAGAGTTCTGGTTAGCAGAAGATCTGATTGGCCCCCCGAGCACGCGGATTCGACCAGAACTTTCCTGTTACCGTAACTGTGCATGCTTCCAAACTAAACAAGTCAGGATCTGCTCGGACTGAGGGTGCTTTCCCAGGGAGGAGCCTCTGGAAGCATAAACTGCTGGGATGGTCCCATCGGGGACCTAGATTCGAGCGCAGCCTCTCCTACCCAGCGGCTGTGGAGCCAAGAGGAAAGCACCGAAACTCTCTTCCATGTAAAACAGACATGACGGCTCCCATCCTTGTGGGAGCAAAGCACACGCAGAAGTGCCTCAGCGCACGGGAAGATGTTATCCTTCGTGGCGAGAGTGGTATGGATAATTAATCAGCCACGGCACGTCATCGCGAGATGATTTCCTCATTTGTATCTTGCACTTGTGTCCCCTTTAGACCATTTCCCAAGCTTCTGCGACAGAGCTTGGCTTCCAAGGATGTTTGGTTGTTTTTTTTAATTAAAAAGTTATTTATTTTTTATGGTAAATATACAAAAAATTTACCACTTTAAACCATTTTTAAAGGGAAGGACTCGGGGGCATTAAGTCCATTCACAGTGCTATGCAACCGTCACCATGATCGATTTCCAGAACATTTCCATCATCCCACACAGAAACTCTGTAGCCATGAAAGAATACGCCCTCGTTTTCCCCTTCCCCAGCCCCCAATAATCTCTCTTCTACTTCCTTTCTCTACATTTGACCACTCTGGGCCCCTCATATAAACGGGATCATACAACATTTGTCCTGCTGTGTCTGGCCTATTTCCCTGAGCATTATATTTTCAAGGTTCATCCTTGCTGGAGCATCCCAGGATGCTCTAAGTCGGGTCCGTGTAACTGATTTCTAGAACCCTTTTCTTGTCGGACGCTAAAGGTAAAGCAGTGAAGCTGCCGGCGTGCACCCTGCCCCACAGAGCTCAGTGTGGCCTCCCCCCTCCGTGTGATCATCCACAGGGGGCAGACACAGGACTCCAGCCCTATTCAGACTCAAATCCAGACCCGTTGCCCTCGACCATCCTACTAAGTGCCAGGCATGTTACTTGGTATTTTCTATCTATTCTTTTTTCATCACTTGGGGCTTTAGAGTCAGACAGATGTGGGTACAGTTTGAAATCTCTAGTTCTGGGGCCTACTGGCTCGTCTTCAAATAAAAGCCAGAAAAGCATTTAGCACAGTGCTTACCAGAACACAGTAGGCACTCGTACATGTTAGCTCTGCTCTGATTCATTCATCAAGTGCCTGTTTCCTAGATGTAACTTCAAAGGCTCCATGAGGGCAGCAACCATGCTTGTCTTATTACCATGACGCCCCCAAACGTTTGCTGAATGAGAGAGCACAGCTGAGGGCCCAGAGGTGGGTTGTGACTTCAGGGTCTGAACTCTGTCTCTCTGTGACTGCTCACGGCCTCCCGAGGAGCCCCCAGCGCCCCCACGGGGCAGAGGCCGATAAACAGGCTAACAAACAATGGCCACGGAATGTGATACCAGCCACTCTCTTTGACCCTCGGGTCTCAGATGCTGCCTTGGAACTCAGATGAGAGGGAATTCACAGAGCATGACTTGGGTCCCTGCTCCTGCATTGAAGAAGAAGAGCTCTGACAGTTCTGCCAGTAACTTCAGCGCTGGCTTCAGAGAGGAGGAACTTCCGCGATGCTGAGATCAGAAGAAGAGAAGAGTGAACCAACCCGGGAGCTCCAGGAAGGCGTCCAAGCAGGAGGACGCAGAGGGAAGGGGTTTGCTCATGGCTCATGAGCTTTGCCTCTGCTGAGTAGCTCCTGGCTGCCGAGTTTCAGTGTGTCCGGCTCCTCGCCTGTCAAATGGGACATCAGATTTCTACTTCTGTCATTCTAAATATGTTTTACTCCGATTCCATGGAGCTTGAGGGCCACCTCCTAGATTGGAAGACAGAAGATTCAAAAGGGCTTGAAAAGGGGACCGGTAAAGACACATTAAAGTAGTTAATGATTACCTGCAATGTGTCAGGCACTGTGCCAGGCACACGGAGGCTGGCAAGATATTGCCCCACCCTTAAGGATGCACTGTTTAGCACTTTTCATTTTAAAATGAAAACACTTTCAAAAAATAAAGAATAAAGGGGCGCCTGGGTGACTCGGTCAGTTAAGTGTCTGTCTTTGGCTCAGGTCATTGTCCCAGGGTCCTGGGATCGAGCCCCACGTCGGGCTCCCTGCTCAGCCAGGAGTCTGCTCCTCCCTCTCCCTCTGCCTGTCACTCCCCCTGCTTCTGCTCTCTCTCTGTGTGTCAAATAAATAAAATCTTAAAAAATTAAAAAAAATAAAGAATAAAAAATAATAAAATACAGTTTTGAAGAATTAAAAAAAAAATCAAATGAAAACACCAACAGCAGAGGTTACTATGTGACTTCGACATCCTCCCCACACACCTGATAATGAAGGTCACTCTGGAGTCCCAGCTGCAAATTTCAAGAGCCAACTAACCCAGTGAAGAAGTTGGGGATATGCTGTCAGGCCGCTGAACTTTCTTTGCCCTTACATGAAAAGGATTTGAGTTCCACCAAGAAAGTCACAATGAGATAATGGGTGACAATTAGGAGGCTGAAGATCTGTCACCTGGAGAGTGATAGTGCCCTGAAAGCATCGGATGCGCACTTTGCAGAGAGAGCTCGGGGCACGAGCTGGGGAGGCAGGCCTGGCAGGGCAGCCCGCTGTAGGAGGGAAGGGGCCTGCCCCAGGAAAGGGGCCATGGGCAGCTCAGGCCAGCACGTCAAGTCCATCCACAAAACCTCCCTTTATTGATACAGAGCAGGCCACACTAAATTATTACAGCCGGTGAAAGGAGGAGATGAGCCAAAGGAAAGAGAAAGTGAGTTTGGTATCAGAAAAGGCGTGTGTTCGGTTGTGACCCTGATAAATTAGTAGGTGTGAGCCTTTGAGAAAGTCACATAACCATTTGTGCTGTTTTTGTGGAGTGTGCAGCTTACAAAGAGTAGAATTTTAGTGCTCATGGTGCTGGAGGCTGCAAGTCTGAGACCAGAGCGCCAGGTGGTTGAGCAAGGGCCCTCTACCAGGTCCCAGACCTCTTGCTGTGTCCTCACGTGGGGGATGCTTTCTGGGGCTTTATCCATAAGGGCACTCATCACATTCAGGGGAGCTCCACCTGTCACCTCCCAAACATCTCCCCCCGCCATACCATCATCTCTGGGTGTTAGGATTTTAATAGATCAATTTTGCTGGGACACCAACATTCAGATCATAGCAGTAATGTTTACACAGTCTATCTGTTTTCATCATTTTACTTTGAATCTTTCTTTATCCTTCAATACTGAAGTGTGTCTTTTGTGAGCGGCAAATAGTTGAGAAATTTTTCACCTAATCTGACAATCTCTGTCATTTCACTGGGATATTGAGTGTATGCATATTTAATGTGATTGCTGACACATTCAGGTTTAAATCTACTATCTTTCTGTGAGTTTCTATTTATCCCATTCTATAATCTCGTTTTTTAATCTTAATTCCTTTTTGAGATACTTATTTTTTATCTTATTTTTCTCCTATATTTTCTTGTCAGTTACAGATTCTTTTGCTTTTCCTTTACTTATCATCCTAAATACTCAAATATAGTATGGTGTTTCCTAATATAAAGTGGTATTTTTTCTTCTTGGACACTGCAAAGGACTTAGAATATTTTAATTCCATTTTAACTGCAACACTTTAATTCTGTCCTGTCTACTGGATATTGTTGTTTATTTAAATATATACATATTAAAATTGTTATGTTTTTTCTATAATTTATATAAAAATAAAATATTTTATCTTAATACATATGCATATAGATATATGCGTGTGTACATGTTCAGACATAGTTAAATCTCACAAAACAGAATTGTTATTATTAGCTAATGTAACCTTTTTTATTTTTTTACTTTTATTTTATTTTTTTTAGAGATTTTATTTATTTATTTGAGAGAAAGAGTGAGAGAGAGAGAACACAAGAGGGGGTAGAGTCCGAGGGAGAAGCAGACTCCCCGCTGAGCAAGGAGCCCCATGCAGAACTCGATCCCGGGACTCCAGGATCATGACCTGAGCCAAAGGCGGTCGCTTAACCTACTGAGCCACCCAGGCGCCCAATGTAACCTTTTTTAGATGCAACCACATTACCTTTCATTTTCCAGTTATTATTGTCTCCCCTACAATTAAGCATTGCTCTGATTTCATTCACTATAAATCTATACTGATTTCATTTCTTTTGCTTCCTTCATGATTTTTATAGACTTAAAACATATGCTTCTCTTTGGTGCCTGCCTTCTTTTACTCAATGTTATGCATAGAGACTAAAAAATGTTCTTGCAAATGGGTGCATTCCTACAGATGTATCAACTACCAAAATTGAACCAGGAAGAAATAGAAAACCTGAGCAGACCTCTAACCACTAAGGAAATTGAAGCAGTCATCAAAAATCTCCCAACAAACAAAAGCCAAGGGCCAGATGGCTTCCCAGGGGAATTCTATCAAACATTTCAAGAAGAATTAATACCTATTCTCCTGAAACTGTTCCAAAAAATAGAAATGGAAGGAAAACTTCCAAACTCATTTTATGAGGCCACCATAACCTTGATCCCCAAACCAGACAAAGACCCCATCAAAAAGGAGAAATACAGACCAATATCCTTGATGAACATGGATGCAAAAATTCTCACCAAAATACTAGCCAATAGGATCCAACAGTACATTAAAAGGATTCTTCACCATGACCAAGTGGGATTTATCCCTGGGCTGCAAGGTTGGTTCAACATCCGCAAATCAATCGACGTGATACAATACATTAACAAAAGAAAGAACAAGAATCATATGATCCTCTCAATAGATGCAGAAAAAGCATTTGACAAAGTGCAGCATCCTTTCTTGATCAAAACTCTTCAGAGTATAGGGATAGAGGGTACATACCTCAATATCATAAAAGCCATCTATGAAAAACCTACAGCGAATATCATGCTCAATGGGGAAAAGCTGAGAGCTTTCTCCCTAAGGTCAGGAACACAGCAGGGATGCCCACTATCACCACTGCTATTCAACGTAGTATTAGAAGTCCTAGCCACAGCAATCAGACAACAAAAAGAAATCAAAGTCATCCAAATCGGCAGAGAGGAAGTCAAACTCTCACTCTTTGCAGATGATATGATACTGTATGTGGAAAACCCAAAAGACTCCACCCCAAAACTGCTAGAACTCATACAGGAATTCAGTAAAGTAGCAGGATATAAAATCAATGCACAGAAATCACCTATACACCTTCCTATACACCAACAACAAGACAGAAGAGAGACAAATCAGGGAGTCGATCCCATTTACAATTGCACCCAAAACCATAAGATACCTAGGAATAAATCTAACCAAAGAGGCAAAGGATCTGTGACTCAGAAAACTATAAAACACTCATGCAAGAAATTGAGGAAGACACAAAGAAATGGAAAAACGTTCCATGCTCATGGATTGGAAGAATAAACATTGTGAAGATGTCAGTGCTACCTAGAGCAATCTACACATTCAATGCAATCCCCATCCAAATACCATCCACTTTTTTCAAAGAAATGGAACAAAGAATCCTAAAATTTGTATGGAACCAGAAGAGACCCCGAATAGCCAGAGGAATCTTGAAAAAGAAAAGCAAAGCTGGCGGCATCACAATCCCGGACTTCCAGCTCTATTACAAAGCTGTTATCATCAAGACAGTATGGTACTGGCACAAAAACAGACACACAGATCAATGGAACAGAATCGAGAGCCCAGAGATGGACCCTCAACTCTATGGTTAACTCATCTTTGACAAAGCAGGAAAGAATGTCCAATGGAAAAAAGACAGTCTCTTCAACAAATGGTGTTGGGAAAATTGGACAGCCACCTGCAGAAGAATGAAACTGGACCATTTCCTTACACCACACATAAAAATAGACTCCAAATGGTTGAAAGACCTAAACGTGAGACAGGAGTCCATCAGAATCCTAAAGGAGAACACAGGTAGCAACCTCTTCGACCTCAGCCGCAGCAACTTCTTCCTAGAAAATCGCCAAAGGCAAGGGAAGCAAAGGCAAAAATGAACTATTGGGATTTCATCTAGATAAAAAGCTTTTGCACAGCAAAAGAAACAGTCCACAAAACCAAAAGACAACCGACAGAATGGGAGAAAATAGTTGCAAATGACATATCAGATAAAGGGCTAGTATCCAAAATCTATAAAGAACTTATCAAACTCAACACCCAAAGAACAAATAATCCAATCAAGAAATGGGCAGAAGACATGAACAGACATTTTTCCAAAGAAGACATCCAAATGGCCAACAGACACATGAAAAAGTGCTCAATATCGCTCGGCATCAGGGAAATCCAAATCAAAACCTCAATGAGATACCACCTCACACCTGTCAGAATGGCTAAAATTAACAAATCAGGAAACGACAGATGTTGGCGGGGATGAGGAGAAAGGGGAACCCTCCTACCCTGTTGGTGGGAATGCAAGCTGGTGCAACCACTCTGGAAAAGAGTATGGAGGTTCCTCAAACAGTTGAAAATAGAGCTACCATACGATCCAGCAATTGCACTACTGGGTATTTACCCCGAAGATACAAATGTAGGGATGCGAAGGGGTATGTGCACCCCAATGTTTATAGCAGCAATGTCCACAATAGCCAAACTGTGGAAAGAGCCAAGATGTCCATTGACAGATGAATGGATAAAGAAGAGGTGGTATATATACACAATGGAATATTATACAGCCATCAAAAGGAATGAGATCTTGCCATTTGCAACGACGTGGATGGAACTGGAGGGTGTTATGCTGAGTGAAATAAGTCAATCAGAGAAAGAAATGTATCATATGACTTCACTGATATGAGGAATTCTTAATCTCAGGAAACAAACTGAGGGTTGCTGGAGTGGTGGGGGGTGGGAGGGATGGGGTGGCTGGGCGATAGACATTGGGGAGGGTATGTGCTATGGTGAGCGCTGTGAATTGTACAAGACTGTTGAATCACAGATCTGTACTTCTGAAACAAATAATGCAATATATGTTAAGAAAACAAAAAGAAGAAGATAACAGGAGGGGAAGAATGAAGGGGAGTTAGTCGGAGGGGGAGATGAACCATGAGAGACGATGGACTCTGAAAAACAAACTGAGGGTTCTAGAGGGGAGGGGGGTGGGGGGATGGGTTAGCCTGGTGATGGGTGTTAAAGAGGGCACGTTCTGCGTGGAGCACTGGGTGTTATGCACAAACAATGAATCATGGAACACTACATCAAAAACTAATGATGTAATTTATGGTGATTAACATAACAATAAAAAATTTAAGAAAAAATGTTCTTGCGAGTAATTCTAAATTGTTTATCCCTACTGCTGTACAATATTCCACAGTGTGGACTTATCACAATTTATTTGTCCATGTCTTTTTTTTTTTTACCCTGTCCCCAGACCTGTTGCCTTAGATCTTTTTAAACGAGTTTCATTATGATATACTTAGGTATGATTTTCTTTGTATTTATCTTACTTTGTGTTGGTAGCACTTCTGGCTGGGATATGTGGTTTAGTTTCTTCCATCAGTTCTGGAAAATTCTCAGATAATTGACTTTTCCAATACTACCTCTTATCCATTCTTTCCCCTCTCAGTTTCTGGGACTCAAATTATATGGATGTTTCCTGTGCTCTTTTTTCTATTATGTCTGTCTCTGCTTCAGTCTTGATATGTTCTTCTGATCTATATTCCGGTTTATTAACTCTCTCTTTAACTTTATCAAATCCTTATTTCAGTTATTTTCCAGGTCTAGAATTTCTGTTATCTCCTTTTTATGTTTTATAGTTATTTAGTCTAAGTCTCTGTGTTTATATTTTATTTTTTAAAGATTTTATTTATTTATTTGACAGAGAGACAATGAGAGAGGGAACACAAGCAGGGGGAGTGAGAGAGGGAGAAGCAGGCTTCCCACTGAGCAGGGAGCCCGATGTGGGGCTCGATCCCAGGACCCTGGGATCATGACCTGAGCCGAAGGCAGACCTTAACGACTGAGCCACCCAGGCGCCCGTGTTTATTTTTTAATGCTGAAACATGGCCCTGTGAAAGTCCTCATCTGATAACTCCCATATCTGGATCTCCCACTGGTTTGTTCCTACTGTCTGGTTGATTTTTTTTGGGGGGGTCATATTTTATATTCTTTTACATCTGGTTAATTTTGACTATGAGGCTGCTATTCCAACAACTATAGAGATCAACTGAGGCTCTAGAAGATGTCACCCTCCTCCAGAGAGGATCCTGTATTACTTCTGGCAGGCAGCGAGCCCAGAGGCAAATCACCATAATGCAGGCATATGTTAAACTTCGCCCTTTGTGAAGGGATGCCTAATCCAGTGTGAAATCTTGGGGAAGGGGGTTAAAACTGCAACTCTGGGATACTTACCAGCCACCTCCCAAATCCCTGGCAAGCTCTTTAATCCAGTTTTTTCTCAATTGCATGAGACTGATAAATATCTCTGCTTAGGTAAGAACCTTCTCGTCTGCTGCTTTCTGCTTATCTTTCTGTCTTTGCCACAGAATCCCACCTTCAGGCTGGGCTGGGGAGCTTTGCAAATGCTGGGGTCCCCTTTCTGGGCTTACCATCTTTTAGAAATCTTACACCTGTGAGTTTTAATTGTTTATTGAACTAACACCTTCAGACACATTATTCTTCAAATATTTTCTCTTTCCAGGCTTTCTAACTGTGGGAAAAGGATCTGTCTCAAAATAACCTACTTTGATATTTCCAGAAGCAGAAATTCACTACTACATGCTTTTTCTTTGCCAAATTGGCAGGTTCAGTGATATCTCATCATGATCCTATCACCATGTGCAAGATTAGCACTAGAACAGCAGAGTCCACCTTCAAGTGATTCGAAAATTAAGTTACTGTGTTTAAAAGTGATCACAGGTCACTTGTATACCTGAAAGTAACCACAAGAGTCATGGGACCTACCCTAGATTTAACCAATGTGTGGGGGGAACAAACCACTACCCACCAAGCAGGTTTGAAAAGGCTGTAGCTGGGAGAAAGTTCTTTCATCATATCCTGTTAAATTCTGCTCTTTCAATAAAATGCTTATATACCGATAGCAGTGAGAACAACAATAAAAACACCACAATTAGTATTTCAACAAATTATTCTGCCACTCGTTCATTTATTAATTCAACAAATACTGATTTAACACCTAATATGTGCCAAACTCTGCAAAGTGCTTGGAACGGAGTTGTGGGTGACAAGGACCTGGTCTTCCCTCTATCCTAAGGGATATAAAGGAGTTTGGGAGCAAAGTTTAAATTAAGAACTCTGGCTCTGGGGGCACCTGGGTGGCTCAGTCATTAAGCATCTGCCTTCTGCTCAGGTCATGGTCCCAGGGTCCTGGGATCGAGCCCCGCATCAGGCTCCCTGCTCCACGGGAAGCCTGCTTCTCCCTCTCCCCCTCCCCCTGCCTGTGTTCCCTCGCTCCCTGTGTCTCTTTCTGTCAAAAAAACCCAAAAAAACCCCCCAAAACTTAAAAAAGATTAAAAAAAAAACAACTCTGGCTCTGGACTCAGAAAGATGTAACTTTATGGCCTTGGGGATCTCAGAGAAAATGATCTAATTTAAGGGACAAAGAGTGTAATTAATTTTTACCCATATAATACAATAAGATGAACATATGCAATCACTGAATGAATGATTAATCTTCCCTGTGCTGTCTCTAATTTTGGCAGGCTGAGCACCTTCTTTCCTCTCTGGTCTTCAGTTTCTCACCCATCCAAAGAGTGATGATGTTCACTAGACTATCTCTAATGGTTTTTCCACTGAGTTCTAATATTTTGTGTTCTGGGACCCTGTAAAATCTAGGACCAGTGGTGGGTGAGAAGGCATTTTTAGGTTTGACAAGTTCTTACCACTTTGAGACACTAGAGGGCAGGAAAACCACACTCATAAAATATGTACACACACACACACACACACACACACACACACACACACACACACACACACACACACACACACACACACACACACCCCCTCTTGTTGGGTGATATCATAGTGAAAAAAGGCTCTTGCTAGATTTCATGCTTCCTCCCTGCCCAGGCTGATTCTGACCTGAGGAGCAGGCATGGCTTTTCCTCAGCACTTACATCTCTGACATGGGTCAATTACACAACCATTTTCCTGCTCTCTGTCATCACTATGATGACTATTTTCATGATGGACATTCAGAATTCCTGACTAGGAAATAAAATGTCATATTTGAAATTGGGACTCTTTTGGGAAATCGCCAACCTGAGGATGTTATAACTAAGAGCCTCTTGTCTCTGGTCACGGGCCCCTTCTAGTTCCACTCACTTACTGAGTCAGAGGGGAAAAAAGCAAACTTGCTTATTGTGCACCTAATACTTGCTTGTGTGAAAATGATGGAGACAGGGCACAGAACAAAACACTCTGGGGATGACCTG
Organism: Zalophus californianus; assembly: GCF_009762305.2. Lineage (NCBI taxonomy): Eukaryota > Metazoa > Chordata > Mammalia > Carnivora > Otariidae > Zalophus > Zalophus californianus. The sequence goes on along the minus strand of NC_045599.1, from coordinate 29,947,860 downwards.
ACATCTGTTGGGTGGCCACGGAGTCGAGATTGGGAACCTCAGTGTGAGTGTGCAGCGAGAAATCAGAAAAGCAGAAGGATGTACCTTGGCACTGGCAACAGTGAAAAGTTTTCCTTCTCAGTTAAAAGAACAGGAAGTACAGGGACAGACTTCAAAGACGGCAAGAATGATGTTGATTTAAAACCAAGGTAAACATGCTCTGTTTCTGAGATACAAGTTGCCATGGGCAGAGGCTTATTACACTATCAACCAACAGGATGCAAGAGGGGGGAGGGCCCTTTGAGTGTGCAGACCCAAACTGCTTGGTGTGTAGGTGGGTAGATGGGGGCCCAGTGAGGGGTGGTCTTACACAAACCCTCACAACAAGCCTCTGACAGGGTCATCCCTATTATTGCAAGCCTAGGTCTAAGATGATGATTCCTTAGACTGAAAGTCCAGGTTGAAGGAATAAGTGATTTGGGGGTGACCAGTTGGCACCCAATTATTGTTGGCATGGTTCCCAGAATGTGTTGAGGTGGTCCCCCCAGAGCTGGGATGGGCATGTTCTAGCTGGCCATGATTCTGAGACTTGGAAAACCATCCTGCTCCTAGAAAATACTTTCAGACAAGAGTCTCTGCTCATTTAGTCAGCTCCTTTTTTGGGGTATTCCAATCCTTCCATTGTCTGAAAGTTTCAGTGGTCACTGGGAGAGGCTGATGGGCTTCTGAGACACATATCTAACCCTTGCCCTATTAAAGGACTAATAACTATTTTATCCGACCTGATATTCCTACCTTTCATCTTACCCAAGAAAATCTGTTTTTTGCCCTCTTAGTGAAGATAAGCTTGTCAATTAGTTGAGATCACTCAGAGGGAAATGGAACTGACGTATATCTTATACTCAGCATGAGCCAGATAGTAAGAATGCCACTTTGAGCCTATGGCTATATTCACTTCTCAAAAACACCCCTCTTAGGGGGAGATTTTCATTCCAATTTTACAGCTGCAGAAACTGAGGTACAGAAATGTTAAGAAACTGGTCAAGGGTCAAGGAAATTCTAAGCTGCAAAGCCAAAATTCAAAGCATGCTGGGTCTTATTCTGAAATACCTTTTTGTCCAGATATAACAAGACCCTTGATTACTTAATAGGTACCAAAATATGGGGCACCCACAGCAGGGCAAAGTGAACCAGGAAAGAAGGGGTTCTCAGACAGGAAGAGGATCTCTTCAGGTTGGCTGAGGCTGAGCCCAGGTCCTGTGATATAAGCTTAGGTGGACAGGGAATGTGTTTTTAAAGTAGGGGCATGCCAATTTAATAATGCTGGACACTAATGTTGCATGATGCTCTGTGCTTTCTGAAGCACTTTTTTTTAAATTTTTTATTGTTATGTTAATCACCATATATTACATAATTTGTTTTGGTGTAGTGTTCCATGATTCATTGTTTGTTCATAACACCCAGTGCTCCATGCAGAATGTGCCCTTTTTAATACCCATCACCAGGCTAACCCATCCCCCTACCCTCCTCCCCTCTAGAACCCTCAGTTTGTTTTTCAGAGTCCATCGTCTCTCACGGTTCGTCTCCCCCTCTGACTTACTCCCCTTCATTCTTCCTCTCCTGCTATCTTCTTCTTTTTCTTTTTTTTTTTCTCAAAATATGTTGCGTTATTTGTTTCAGAAGTACAGATCTGTGATTCAACAGTCTTACACAATTCACAGCGCTCACCGTAGCACATACCCTCCCCAATGTCTATCACCCAGCCACCCCATCCCTCCCACCCCCGACCACTCCAGCAACCCTCAGTTTGTTCCTGAGATTAAGAATTCCTCATATCAGTGAGGTCATATGATACATGTCTTTCTCTGATTGACTTATTTCACTCAGCATAACACCCTCCAGTTCCATCCACGTCGTTGCAAATGGCAAGATCTCATTTCTTTTGATGGCTGCATAATATTCCATTGTGTATATATACCACTTCTTCTTTATCCATTCATCTGTTGATGGACATCTTGGCTCTTTCCACAGTTTGGCTATTGTGGACATTGCTGCTATAAACATTGGGGTGCACGTACCCCTTTGGATCCCTACATTTGTATCTTTGGGGTAAATACCCAGTAGTGCAATTGCTGGATCGAATGGTAGCTCTAATTTCAACTGTTTGAGGAACCTCCATACTGTTTTCCAGAGTGGTTGTACCAGCTTGCATTCCCACCAACAGTGTAGGAGTGTTCCCCTTTCTCCACATCCCCGCCAACATCTGTCGTGCCCTGACTTATTAATTTTAGCTATTCTGACGGGTGTGAGGTGGTGTCTCATGGAGGTTTTGATTTGGATTTCCCTGATGCCGAGCGATGTGGAGCACTTTTTCATGTGCCTGTTGGCCATTTGGATGTCTTCTTTGGAAAAATGTCTGTTCATGTCTTCTGCCCATTTCTTGATTGGGTTATTTGTTCTTTGGGTGTTGAGTTTGATAAGTTCTTTATAGATTTTGGATACTAGCCCTTTATCTGATATGTCATTTGCAAATATTTTCTCCCATTCTGTCGGTTGTCTTTTGGTTTTGTGGACTGTTTCTTTTGCTGTGCAAAAGCTTTTGATCTTGATGAAATCCCAATAGTTCATTTTTGCCCTGGCTTCCTGTGCCTTTGGTGATGTTTCCAGGAAGAAGTTGCTGCGGCTGAGGTCGAAGAGGTTGCTACCTGTGTTCTCTTTTAGGATTTGGATGGACTCCTGTTTCACATTTAGGTCTTTCAACCATTTGGAGTCTATTTTTGTGTGTGGTGTAAGGAAATGGTCCAGTTTCATTCTTCTGCATGTAGCTGTCCAATTTTCCCAACACCATTTGTTGAAGAGACTGTCTTTTTTCCATTGGACATTCTTTCCTGCTTTGTCAAAGATAAGTTGACCATAGAGTTGAGGGTCCATTTCTGGGCTCTCGATTCTGTTCCATTGATTGATGTGTCTGTTTTTGTGCCAGTACCATACTGTCTTGATGAGGACAGCTTTGTAATAGAGCTGGAAGTCCGGAATTGTGATGCCGCCAGCTTTGCTTTTCTTTTTCAAGATTCCTCTGGCTATTCGGGGTCTCTTCTGGTTCCATACAAATTTTAGGATTATTTCTTCCATTTCTTTGAAAAAAGTGGATGGTATTTGGATGGGGATTGCATTGAATGTGTAGATTGCTCTAGGTAGCATTGACATCTTCACAATGTTGGTTCTTCCAATCCATGAGCATGGAACGTTTTTCCATTTCTTTGTGTCTTCTTCAATTTCTTTCCTGAGTATTTTATAGTTTTCTGAGTACAGATCCTTTGCCTCTTTGGTTAAATTTATTCCTAGGTATCTTATGGTTTTGGGTGCAATTGTGAATGGGATCGACTCCTCGATTTCTCTCTCTTCTGTCTTGTTGTTGGTGTATAGGAATGCCACTGATTTCTGTGCATTGATTTTATAGCCTGCTACTTGACTGAATTCCTGTATGAGTTCTAGCAGTTTTGGGGTGGAGTCTTCTGGGTTTTCCACATAAATTATCATATCATTTGCAAAGAGTGAGAGTTTGACTTCCTCTTTGCCGATTTGGATGCCTTTGATTTCTTTTTGTTGTCTGATTGCTGTGGCTAGGACTTCTACTACTATCTTGAATAGCAGTGGTGAGAGTGGACATCCCTGCCGTGTTCCTGACCTTAGGGGAAAAGCTCTCAGCTTTTCCCCATTGAGAATGATATTCGTTGTAGGTTTTTCGTATTTGGCTTTTATGATATTGAGGTATGTACCCTCTATCCCTATACTCTGAAGAGTTTTGATCAAGAAAGGATGCTGTACTTGGTCAAATGCTTTTTCTGCATCTATTGAGAGGATCATATGATTCTTGTTCTTTCTTTTGTTAATGTATTGTATCACGTTGATTGATTTGCGGATGTTGAACCAGCCTTGCAGCCCAGGGATAAATCCCACTTGGTCGTGGTGAATAATCCTTTTAATGTACTGTTGGATCCTATTGGCTAGTATTTTGGTGAGAATTTTTGCATCCATGTTCATCAAGGATATTGGTCTGTAATTCTCCTTTTTGATGGGGTCTTTGTCTGGTTTGGGGATCAAGGTAATGGTGGCTTCATAAAATGAATTTGGAAGTTTTCCTTCCATTTGTATTTTTTGGAACAGTTTCAGGAGAATAGGTATTAATTCTTCTTGAAATGTCTGATAGAATTCCCCTGGGAAGCCATCTGGCCCTGGGCTTTTGTTTCTTGGGAGATTTTTGATGACTGCTTCAATTTCCTTAGTGGTTATAGGTCTGTTCAGGTTTTCTATTTCTTCCTGGTTCAGTTTTGGTAGTTGATACATCTCTAGGAATGCACCCATTTCTTCCAGGTTATGTAATTTGCTGGCATAGAGTTGCTCATAATATGTTCTTATAATTGTTTGTATTTCTTTGGTGTTGTTTGTGATCTCTCCTCTTTCATTCATGATTTTGTTGATTTGGGTCATTTCTCTTTTCATTTTGATCAGTCTGGCCAGGGGTTTATCAATCTTGTTAATTCTTTCAAAGAACCAGCTCCTAGTTTCGTTGATCTGTTCTACTGTCCTTTTGGTTTCTATTTCATTGATTTCTGCTCTGATCTTTATGATTTCTCTTCTCCTGCTGGGTTTAGGCTTTATTTGCTGTTCTTTCTCCAGCTCCTTTAGGTGTAGGGTTAGATTGTGTATTTGAGACCTTTCTTGTTTCTTGAGAAAGGCTTGTATTGCTATATACTTTCTTCTCAGGACTGCCTTTGTTGTATCCCAAAGATTTTGAACAGTTGTGTTTTCGTTTTCATTGGTTTCCATGAATTTTTTAAATTCTTCTTTAATTTCCTGGTTGACCCATTCATTCTTTAGTAGGATGCTCTTTAGCCTCCATGTATTTGAGTTCTTTCCGACTTTCCTCTTGTGATTGAGTTCTAGTTTCAAAGCATTGTGGTCTGAAAATATGCAGGGAATGATCCCAATCTTTTGGTACCGGTTGAGACCTGATTTGTGACCTAGGATGTGATCAATTCTGGAGAATGTTCCATGGGCACTAGAGAAGAATGTGTATTCCGTTGCTTTGGGATGGAATGTTCTGAATATGTCTGTGAAGTCCATTTGGTCCAGTGTGTCATTTATAGTCTTTATTTCCTTGTTGATCTTTTGCTTAGATGATCTGTCCATTTCAGTGAGGGGGTTGTTAAAGTCCCCCACTATTATTGTATTGTTGTCAATGTGTTTCTTTGCTTTTGTTATTAATTGCCTTATATAATTGGCTGCTCCCATGTTCGGGGCATAGATATTTACAATTGTTAGATCTTCTTGTTGGATAGACCCTTTAAGTAGGATAGAGTGTCCTTCCTCATCTCTTATTACAGTCTTTGTTTTAAAATCTAATTTGTCTGATATAAGGATTGCCACCCCAGCTTTCTTTTGGTGTCCATTAGCATGGTAAATGGTTTTCCACCCCCTCACTTTCAATCTGGGGGTGTCTTTGGGTCTAAAATGAGTCTCTTGCAGACAGCATATGGATGGGTCTTGTTTTTTAATCCAATCTGATAGCCTGTGTCTTTTGATTCGGGCATTGAGCCCATTTACATTCAGGGTAACTATTGAAAGGTATGAATTTAGTGCCATTGTATTGCCTGTAAGGTGACTGTTACTGTATGTTGTCTGTGTTCCTTTCTGATCTTTGCTGCTTTTAGGCTCTCTCTTTGCTTAGAGGACCCCTTTCAATATTTCTTGGAGGGCTGGTTTCGTGTTTGCAAATTCCTTTAGTTTTTGTTTGTCCTGGAAGCTTTTTATCTCTCCTTCTATTTTCAATGACAGCCTAGCTGGATATAGTATTCTTGGCTGCATATTTTTCTCGTTTAGTGCTCTGAAGATATCTTGCCAGTCCTTTCTGGCCTGCCAGGACTCTGTGGATAGGTCTGTTGCCAATCTAATATTTTTACCATTGTAGGTTACATATCTCTTCTCCCGAGGTGCTTTCAGGATTTTCTCTTTGTCTCTGAGACTCGTAAGTTTTACTATTAGATATCGGGGTGTTGACCTATTTTTATTGATTTTGAGAGGGGTTCTCTGTGCCTCCTGGATTTTGATGCCTGTTTCCTTCCTCACATTAGGGAAGTTCTCTGCTATTATTTGCTCCAATATACCTTCTGCCCCTCTCTCTCTTTCTTCTTCTTCTGGGATTCCAATTATTCTAATGTTGTTTTGTCTTATAGAATCACTTATCTCTCGAATTCTGTCCTCGTGATCCTGTAGTTGTTTCTCCCTCTTTTTCTCAGCCTCTTTATTTTCCATCATTTGGTCTTCTATATCACTGATTCTCTCTTCTGCCTCATTTATCCTAGCAGTTAGTGCCCCCATTTTTGTTTGCACCTCATCAATAGCCTTTTTGATTTCAACTTAGTTAGATTTTAGTTCTTTTATTTCTCCAGAAAGGGTTTCTCTAATAACTTCCACGCTTTTTTCAAGCCCAGCTAGTATCTTTAAAGTCATGATTCTGAACTCTAGGTCCGACATCGTACTTTTGTCTGTATTGATTAGGTCCCTGGCTGACGGTACTACCTCTTGTTCTTTTTGCTGAGGTGATTTTTTCGTCTTGTCATTTTGTCCAGAGGAGAATAGATGAATGAGAGAACAAAATGCTAACAGGTTTACAACGTCCCCAGCAAATATACTGTATACAAATCAGAAAAGACCTGAAACCAGGGGAAAAGAAAGGGAAAGAAAGAAAAAAGAGAAAAAAAAAAAAGAAAAGAAAGAAAAAAAAGATAAAAACAAAAACAGAACAATACAAAAAAGCAGAATGTGATCAAATATGATCAGGCTAGTGCATAGATCAGTGCCACACACTAGATTTTGGGCGTATTTGGTCTGTTAGAAAAAGGTGCCTCCTAAAATTTTAAAGGAAGAAAGACATATATGTACAAAATAAGGGTTGATACAATGAAGGGATAGAAGATGACTGTAAAGATGAAAATTATAAAAGATTTTATAAAAGGACTTGATAAGATAAGAAGTTGTTTGAAAAAAGAAAGAAGATTAAAAAAAAAAAAGAAAAAAGGAAGAGAATGTGATCAGGCAGGAGACTAGAATAGAACCATACACTAGTGATTTAGGGTATATTTTTATCTGTTAGAAGAAACTGTATCCCAAAATTTTAAAGAGAGCACAACTTATATATATATATGCCAAAAATAAGGGTAACTACTATGAAGGGATAAAATATGACTCTAAAAATGAAAAATAAAAAAAAATTTTTTTTTTAAAGATTTATAAGATGTTGGTTGAAAAAGGGAAAAAGAAAAAGAAAAAAAAAACAGTTAACAAAAATTAACTTTGATGAACTAATGAATCATGGTAAAAAAAAGCCATGAATTCTATGTGCAGTATTCCCCTAGCGCTGGAGTTCTCCCGTTCTCCTTGATCGGTAAACTTGGTCTTGGCTTGCTGGCTGTTCGTGCTGATCTTCTGGGGGAGGGGCCTGTTGCTGTGGTTTCCAAATGTCTTTGCCGGAGGCTGAATTGCCCCGCCCTTGTCGGTCCGGGCTAAGGAAGCTGCTCGGGTTTGCTCTCAGGAGCTTTTGTTCCCTGCAAGCTCTCGGTACAGATTTGGAGGACCAGGGCAAAATTGGTGGCCTCCCAATCTCCACCCGGAGGAGCTGAGAACTCGGGGCCCCACTCCTCAGTGCGCCCCCAGAGAAAAGCAGTCACTCCCGTCTCCCCGGTCTCCGGCCGCTCTCCGTGCTCACCCGGCCTGTGACCAAGCGTTGCTATCTCTGGCACCCGACCCCGTGTGGAGTCTCCAAACCCAGCAGATCCCTGCGGTGCGCTCCCGCGCTGCTCCTCCTGGGGGAGAAAGGGGAGTCTCCCCGGATCTGCCACTTGTTGGGTCCCTGCTGGAGGAGCGGTGGCCCGACTGGGCCGCGGATCACAGTTTATGGCCACCCCGAGCTGAGAGCCCGCACCTCGGCTCCGTCTCTGCAGCCGGCTTCCCCGCTCCGATACCTGGGAGCTCTGCCGCACTCAGGCTCCCCCGGTCTTTCTGTGACCCCAAGGGTCCTGAGACCCCACTGTCCCACGAAGGTTCCACCCCCGCTTAGCCACTGGAGCGACGTCCCTCAGCGGAGCCGACTTCTAAAAGGTCTGATTTTGTGCTCCGCGGCTCTAGCACTTGCCAGAAGTGACCGACGGAGGCCCCTCCCCCGCCGTCTATCCTCCCGAATATCTCCTCGGATTCACTTCTCCGCACGCCCTACCTTCCAGTAAGTGGTCGCTTCTCTGTTCAGAGAGTTGTTGCTACTCTCCTCTTCGATCTCCTGTTGAGTTCGTAGGTGTTCAGAATGGTTTGATCCCTATTCAGCTGAATTCCTGAGACCAGACGAAACCCAGGTCTCCTACTCCTCCGCCATCTTGCTCCGCCCCTCTGAAGCACTTTTATGCACAATTCTCTCACTTGTTTCTCCCTGCAATTCTGCAAAACAGGAGGAAATGATATTGCTAATGTTAGGCTATGTTTGAATAGATATTTATATAATTTGATATAGTTTGATAGTTTTTTAGAAGGAAGGAAGGAAGGAAGGAGAGGCCAGGCCTCTTGTACAGCCTCCCCATGTTCAAGATGGGAAAATCAGGCTCATGAGAATCAATTGCACTGCTACAGTAGGAGTGAAGGCATTCATTGAACAAAGAAGGTGGGGAGGGGATCTTGACTGCCATCCTCAGAGAAGAAAAACCACTTTGGACAATGCCCAAAGGTCCCTCTATTTTGCCAGGTGTGTGGGTGACACTGTGTGTGGTAAATAGCATAAAGGCTCTTGTGTGTCTCATTCCCATGCATTTATTCACTCATTTATCCTTCTGCAAATGGGCATTGCGCATCTACTCATTGCCTGGCATTGTGCCAAGCTTATAAAGAAAATGGCAAGCAAAACCAGGTATCGTAGGGACCTCAATGAGCTGGGACTTTACACTTTGTGCCAATCTGATAAGTGTGTACTGATCTCTAATTATGGTTTTCACTTTTATTCCCCAGGTTGCTAATGAGGTTGAGCACGCCTTCACGTGAGCACCCACTAAAATGCCTTATGTGAGGGAATGAAATGATCAGACCTGTGTTTCTGTTAAGGTCTCTCTGGTTGCGGGAACCTGCCGGGAGGTTGGCTGGCAGCTCAGGTCAGGGGCAGAGATAGAGCACCAGACTCTCAGAGAAGTTTAGGAGATAAAGGTGAGAGCAGTGTTTCCAAATTCCTGAAGATCTTTAGGATTTGAAAAGAAGAAATTAGAATCCTGGGAATTCTCTGGAATTTCTGAAATCATAAGTTTTTCTTTTACTTTTTTTTTAAATCATAGTTTTTTCTTAAAAATACTTCTAACATTCTTTATACTCCTTAATCACTATTACGGTTTTCTGAAAAATCTGTTCAGTATGGAAGAATAAATAAGAATAAGAAATTTTAACTTTAATGTCTTCACGAAGAACTGTAGTTTGTAGCAACATTCACTCACTGGAAAAACACCAGCAAATGTTTTAAGATAGTATCCCCGTAATGCAGCATTCAGATCTCCTAGCATGATTAAAGACACTACACAGAATCACATGTCAAAATTGCCAATTTAAGAATTTAATTTGGGGCGCCTGGGTGGCTCAGATGGTTAAGCGTCTGCCTTCGGCTCAGGTCATGATCCCAGGGTCTTGGGATCAAGTCCCGCGTCGGGCTCCCTGCTCCTTGGGAGCCTGCTTCTCCCTCTGCCTCTCTCTCTCTGCCCCCCCACCTCTGTCTCTCATGAATAAATAAATAAAATCTTAAAAAAAAGAACTTAATTTGTTTGCAAAACTCGTTATTTCTTGGAACACCACCGACTGGTTTTGTATAAAGCATTCCATGGGTATCAGCTTATTAATGTTCATTTTATTTTCAGGGCTGACTCACCATTAGCAGCAGACAAAGCCAGGGACACCACTTACAAACACGGCAACAGCGACAAGAGGAACAGATTGTGATCATCCGGGTTCCCAGAAATGTCCTCCTTAACCGTTCTCCTTATCAGCTTCTGCTCTTGCTTTAAACTTGAGGTCAGCAGGTGAATCCTTCCAACCACTCATATCTCTGTGACTTGTTAAGTTTTAAATTTTGAAGGAGATTTCTAATACTTGTTTCCCATTTTCCTGACTTTGGAATCAATTTTTTTCTCAGAATTGGAGATTCAGAAAACTGCAAATTCCCTGAGAAATGAAGTGAAGGAATTCCAGTGTGGCAATACGGGGCTCGAGGTGGGCTGGCATGTTGAACGGTCTGGCTGAGAGATGGCTGATGAATCTTGTGTCTGTTGACATCTGAGTTCTCTTCACCCTTAAGACTGGCTGGTCATCATGGGGCAGGTCAACAATTAATACAATGAGATAAATAACCCACCCCACCCTATTATCCAAAATGAGGACAAAATATCCCAACAATGAACTCTTACTCTTCTTTGCAAAAGTAATACAATGTTAGAAAGAGCTCTAGTGCATGTCAAGCATGCTGATGTCAAACATCTTTTCTTAGGCTTATTTGTCATCTGTATATCTTTGGTGAGACTTTTGTTCTAATATTTTCCTACTTTTTGATCATTTGTTTTCTTACTGTTGAGGTTTAAGAGCACAGAACAGACCAAAACACAAGTCTTCCTCCCAAATCTAGGGCTTTTCCTATGGGACCATCGAACCCCGGATTTGGGAAGGAGACAAGAAGGGCCAGCTAGAGATGTGAGCATGATTCCTGGAGGATAATTTTCTTTTAGATATATTACCAAATTATTCTTTGATTTCAGCCCTGAAACAAAATATTTTGCTCAGTCAGTGCTACTCCTAAAGATTAGGTGGTTGACAACTTGAATGTGCGGCTAAGTATGTCATGCAGAAGCATGCACAGTTTAAAAGATTGGATCAGGATAAAAACATTAATACAAAAATAAGATGAATCAATTGAAATTAAAAAAAAATTATTATCTCCATTGGCAATAAACATAGTCCCTAATCACCAAATAATCTCAGTCCTTTTTCTTGGGTTCCAAATCCAAACAGGTTTTCCCCAAGATGCATTAGAGATTCAGAGCAGAGATGAAGCAGAGACTAGATTGTCTATCTGTTGACTTACGGCCGTGGCCACTGGCCAAGTTCCTAAAAGCGTTGTTTTCTCCAGGTACTTTTCCAGAACTGTGACATGTATATTTATCTGGGAACGTGTGGCAATTCACAGCGCTGAAAGCTATACCAGGGCTGGGAAGACACTGGGCTATTTCTCACTCATTCTTTAAGGAATCAAGCACCCTCTGGGCACCTGGCATGGTCCCTTTTGTTCTAGTGCATTTGTCACAGCTTTCCCCATGGGGAAATATTTTTCAGGCTGTGTAGGAATAGGAAAACTGGGAAGAAAATGAACACAGCAGAGAGCAGAGGAATACAAGGTGCTGGGAGAATCTTAAAGACCTACAGCTATTTATAGATCTTGAAATAAATGGCCTTCCTTTGATTGGAAGAGGCACTTCTAAAAGAACTTAAAAGAAAATAGGACAAGAGATTGGTGTGAAGTGGGAAAAATTATCTAAGACCTGTCTGTCTGGTATAATTTTTCTCTTAGGAAAAAAAATCAGAATTGCCACATTATCACATGTACCAAAAGAAAAAGAAAAAAGTTATTTGAAGAGGTGGCAGATCTTCCAAAAAGGTTCCTTTTTCTTTTTTTCTTTCTTTTTTGAGGCTAGAGATATAAATCAAGAAACTGATTGAAAATAGCAAAAGAAACGTTTGGCTTGCTGGTGTATTGTAGGGTTGAAGTTTATTTTGCAAAGGCACCTGTGGTTAAAGAAGTCAGAGATGATGTCACTGGGTTCTTAGAAGACATTATTGTGCTGGGAGAAGTGGGAAATATGTCCACAATTCCACTTATTCCTTTTTTAAGTATAAATTAATTACTTGACTCCGGTTCATGCTCATTTTGAGAAATCAATACAATTAAATAAAAATGCAGAGCAATAGAAGCAGGCAATCAGGGAAGATTTGGGGACAGGTCTTTATTGACTCCCTGGCCAGTGGGCATAAAGCAGATTATGAAAATCTGCCAAGAATCTAGGAAATTCAAAGTCATCAAGGGTATTCTAGAGCAGGGATTCTCAGCCTTGGCAGCCCACTGAATCACTTAAAGAGTTTTTAAACATTTTTGAAGCACGGTTCTCCACAACCTCAATTTAATTGGTCTGGGGTTTAGACTTGTAAACGATCCCCAGAGAATTCTGATCTTCAGCCAAGACCCAGAGGCACTGATGTAAGAAGCTAATTAGGGCAGTTCCCTCATAGCGTCTTCTTGCCCTTCCACAGCCCCCTCTAAGCCTAGGAAAGCTGAAATCTGGACCCTCCCCCAGGCCCAGGTTGAGCTAGACAGTAAAGACTTGCCCTGAATGGCAATGTCTCTCCCTGATGGGCCCTGGCTGCCATTTTACTTTCTGTAGATTTAAAACTGGGTCTCTGTCCTTGTTCCTGGGTGTTTCCCCTTCATCTGGGAGATCAAGCATTTTGCATGACCTGAGCAGCTGGGGGTGCAACTCCACCATTATACCTGTAGTTTTTCTTCTTTTGCTTTTCCTTCCGCTTTGTTTTGTTTTGCTTTGTATATGCCTTGATTTAAAAACTTTGTGAATCTCAGACAGACAAAAAAACAAATGGAATGGTGGCTTTTGCTTCCCAATCTACATAGCGGGCTTCGTATAAGGGCATGTTTCATATACTAAAGGCTTTCTTTTTTTTAAGATTTTATTTGTTTATTTATTGAGAGAGAGAGAAAGAGAGAGAGAGCCCATGAGTGGAAGGGGCAGAAGGAGAGGGAGAGAGAATCCCAAGCAGACTCCCTGCTGAGTGCAGAGCCCACCATGGGGCCCGATCCCATGACCCCAAGATCATGACCTGAGCCGACATCAAGAGTCAGACGCTTAACCGACTGAGACACCCAGGCACCCCCTAAAACCGCTTTTTAGAAACCATTGATGTCTTCTGGTTGAATGTCGCCATGTGACCCACCGCGGCTCCAGTCGCCGTGCTTACATTGGACATCTGGGCAAGGCTGCAGCTCACGTGTGGCTGCTACAGAGCAATTAATAGTCCACACAGGCCTTTAGACACAGCTCCTACAAATTCCCTGCTCCACGATCTTGCACTGCTCTGTTAATGAAGATCCCTGGGTGGAATTGTTAGAAAGCATGTTCACCGGCTGGACAAACCCTTGCACACACAGTATCTGTGCTTTTGGACTGTCTGTCACACGACGAGCCCAGGGTCAGCCTGACCTCAAGCAGAACCCAGAGAAGCAGCCACACAGGAAAGGATGGTTATGGTTCACTTATGGTGAATTTAAACCTCTTGCCACCACCTGCAACTTGACCTTAGCCAGTCCTCAACAGACAGGCACAGTGCCTAAGACAAGAAGGGGTGGGGTCTTCGGAGCTCCCACATGGACCACCCCTGGCTCCTGCCTCTCTCTCCCTCCCGTGAAGTATCATACTCTCTCGTCCGGCTGTGTGTGGGCTAGGGGTAGGGGGACGGCCACATGCCCTCCGAGCACTAGACAGGGCAAGTGTGTCTGCTTCTTGATTCTGAGATAGTGAAACCAAGTCTCCAGGGATGCACAGTTCAGATTTTTGTGGTTTGGACAAAATGAGGAGTAGCATTTGGCTGCCCCTGGTCAGTCAAGTTCATGGCTGGCGTGTCTCCCCTGGCTTGGCTTCCAGCCCTCCCTGGCTGTTAGAGCCCGTGAAGTCCATCACTCTGGCCTTGTCCCCACCTGATGGATCAGCCCACTGGGGGCCTGCTTGGGCTCTTTCAAGGCTCCGTAGTGCAGAGCCCCCCTCCCTTGCCTTCTCCCCGGGAGCCAGCCATGAGGGACAGGATCAGGTTCAGGGTCAGCCACTGCTACAGCTCAAGAAGCCCACCGGCATCACCAGCCTCCCGTAAGGCTCACTCCAAACGCAAAGTGATACACATTAAAGGAAAATCCCTTTCGCCGTGCCCTTGGATTTGGTTTTGAGCAAACTATTCATTAGCCATCCTGCCTCTAGAGCAGTGGTTCTCAAATTCCCAGGTCACTCGGAAACTTGTTAAAAATGCATATTCTCAGGCCCCACTGAGACTTATTAAATCCGAGAACCCTGTGGATGGGTGATTCTGACAGCCACTGTTTTGGGGGACTGTATCCCTGTGGGTAGGAAGAGAGAGGAGGGGACCAGACTGACTGGCTTATGGACCCTTGACAAATGCCCTAAGCTTCCTGAGCTTGTCTCTTCTCATCTATACAACGGGAATAAGAAAATTCTGCCCTCACTGGCTTGTTACAAGGTTTATATGGAGTAAGGCATGTCCAGTGCTTAGCAGGTAAAATCCCACTAAACACGAGCCCTGGCTTCGATCCCGCATTGCTTGAATGCTGGCTTTCTGCTGCCTCTTGTGTTCGTGTCATGTAGTCACCCTGAAAACCACACTCGGGATGGACATCGCCACCTGCCCCGTCTCTGGATGTGTGTCTCAGCCGGGCACACCGTTCCTGTGGTTCCGAGGCGTTTCTCACGGGCAAGCCCTCTAAATGGAGAGAAGACTGGCCTCTGGTTTTTAGCTCCAAGGGAAGGGTTCTCAGGGGAAACGGCAGGGGACATTTCCAACAAGACACGTCCAGAGGCTCTGGCTGCGGTCATGGGGACATTGGCTCCGAACAGTATCCCAGCCCAGAACCCAGTGATGGGGGTGAGATGTCCAAGGGCAGCAGTAACAAAACCCACAGTAGTATGGGCCATGCATGCTGACGCAGGCTGGGGACCATCCTTGGAAGGCGTGTGCCATGGACTGCCCATGACAGGACAGAACCTTAGGGATGAGGACAGGACTTAGGCAACACCCAGCTTGGGCTAGGAGATGGCAGAAGAGCTTTTCCAGGAAAACCTCAGTCCCCAGACTTCAATGACAGGCGGGGACACAAGCTAGAACCTTGTGGTGTCATGGAGGGGCCTGGGTGACCAGCGTAGCTGTGTGTGAATCTGAGCTCAGTCACCCACTAGAAATGTCTGAGCCATGGGGGCACGTGATTTCCTTGAGATTTTTCTTTTCTTCTCTATAAAATAGAAATAATACCTCCAGCTCTGTGGGGTTCACATGAGGATTAAATAAATAAGGGGAAAGCACTGTGCAGATCATGAGCACACGCACAGGGACAGCCTGCTGTGGAACCTCAGGGGGCTAGAAGTGTTGCTTCGTCATTTACCAGCTGTGTGACCTTACACTTGACCCCTTCAAGCCTCCATCTTCCCATGTGTGAAGTGGGGACAATTTTACATGCCTCCCACACACAGTCACAGTGGGGCTTAAGCCAGGAGGCCATGCGACTCCTAGCACAGAGGGGACACAGGCAGGCCCTACAGAGGTTCAGCGCCCCCCCTTTCTCCATGGCTGAGTTACTGCCAGGGATGGGACAGGCTGGCTCTCTGAAGGGCTCCCTTTATGCTTACTACTCCTGGAGCCTCTTGAGTCTACCCTGCCCTTTGGTCCGGTGGCAGGCTCATCTTGCATCTGTTTTGAGATTCCTGGGATTTAAAGGAGAAAGACTGGCTTACCTCTGCCTGGCCTTCACTCTGTCCCCCACTCCACTGGCAGTAAGTCTTCCTGAACAGTCCCTAGGTCTTACAACAAAAGGCTATATGAGGTTCCCGTGTGAAAAGGGGCCGCCTGAGCCACAGCATGTCCCTGGAGCTGAGGAAGGGGCATATTTAGCAGGTCACTATCCCAGTCATCTTAAAGCCAGTCCCACACAGCTTGCACGTGAAGCCTACCGGCTGCTTTAGCTGGGGTGTTCCAGCAGGCATTCACAGGGGAGACAGACTGTCCTCCTTCACAGGGTAAACAGACCTCACAGTGCTCGCTTGAGAGGAGCCTACTGTGAGTCTGGATCACTTGCAGCCATCTGTGATGGTTTCATTGTGAGCTGTGGGCCCCGTACTGACCTAAACACACTCTTCCCTGCTGCAGGATTCGAAACCTACGACTGGGCGTTTAGTGACGCTCACAGCCTACTTTAGCCAAGGTTCCTCAGGCAGTGAATGACACTGACCCACAAAATGAGGCCATTCTGTCACACTACACCCCTTCTTTCATGAGTGTCTTGGTTTTCCCCTGCTACAGTGACGACTTTCAGAGGTACTTCCTGTTGCCCCTGCTTCTTTCCCCCTTTTCTAGGCAGCTTGGAGGCTAGTGGCCAAAACTCACACAGGCCCGGATCTGAGCTTGGTTTAGCATCAAGGCCCAACCCAGTGCTTCCTTTTACTTTTGTTTTAGCTTTGAGGAAGAGCAGTAACCAAAGGATTGTATGTTTAGCATGCTTCCCGTTATTCTGAGTTTCTTTATACATCCAGTGGTTCACCTCCCCTGGAGCTGGATCTGTCTCTATTCCACTGGTAACTTTTACCTGTAGTAACTGAGTATAGCACAGCCCATGCTCCAGAGCGCTGGGAACCACGTGGGCATGAGGACTTGCAGGGTCTTCACCACCCCCCCCCCCCGCCAACCTTTCATCCTGTCTCTTCCCAAACCACATTTCTGTGAGCCAGGGCTGTTCTAGCAAATCACACTTGACACCGACTAAAAGGATTCTGGGGTCTAATTCCAGTGTGTGGGGGGGGGGGTGGGGGTTGGGGGCCCATTATACCATCAAGCAATCCTCGGACACCAGCTGGATACTCCACAACTCAACAACATGGTGACAGTATCCACCCTGAGATGGTATCGGATCCCGCAGGTTAAGGGCTCGGTCCTATGAGACTTCAGATTCCAACCTCAGGCCCAAGCTGGGCCTGGCTACAGATGGGAGGTTCCAATGACCACCTCCTTGGGGTCAATTAATTTGCCTCAGTGGCCCCCAGAACTCTTAGAAACATTTGACTTACTAGAGCACTGGTTTATTTTAAAAGGGGGTAACTCAGGAACAGCCACATGGAAGGCAGGCACAGAGCGAGGTGTGGGGAAAGCGGGGAGCTCCCATGCTCTCTCCGAGCACACCGCCCTCCTCCAATCTCCATGTATTCACCACCCCAAAGCTCTCCAATCCCAGGCCCTGTTTTCCGGTTTTTATGGCGGCTTCATTACACAGGCCTGATTGATGAAATCAATGACCACTGGTGATTGCTTCTACCTCCAGCCCTTCTCTCTTCCCCAGAGGTCTGGGGGTGGGACTGAGAGTTCCAAACCTCCAATCACAGGTTGGTTCCCCTGGCAACCAGCTCCAATCTCAGGGGCATTCTTCCAAAAGTCACCTCATTAACCTAGCAAAAGACACCATGATCACGCTCCTTACTTAGGAAATCCCAAGGGTTGTAAGAGCTCTATGCCAGGAGCAGGGGACAAAGACCAAATATATATTTCTTATAAATTGCAACATCACCTTCCCCGAAAGCAGATGCTACTCTATTTGGTTTCACTGTTCCCGTGCTGGTATGCCTTCACCTCCTGGAGGGACTATACTCTTTTTAGGGAAGGTGCTACGTCCCTTACAGCTCTAGGGAGAGGGTGAGGCATATGGTAGGAATGCGATTTCTCTCATGTTTGAGGGAATTAAGGAAAATAAATAAAGAGCATGCTCAGCTGTCAGTGTGCAGTGAGCCAAGAGAACCACTGGGGGGCAGCGGAGGACCAAACTGCGACCGCGGCTGGAGCCTCTGGCTGGTAACCCAGGCGGGAACTCAGGCAGCAGTAGCCTGCTCACAGCACAGCTACGGAGGACGACCCTGGGAGAGGCTCTCCCACGAGGTTTGGAGGAGGGCGAAAAAGGAGGAGAGGAATGACCCACAGCCAAGCCCTTCCAGTCTTCCCACACTTGTACCTATGCCACCATCACCCTTGAAGTGCCTGGGGCTGACTCTGGGGTGCCCAGAAATGGGGGAGCTGGTACAGTGGGGTCCTGTCCTTTAGCGCAGCCGGCTAAACCCTGGCGCATAATCCAGCCAGAGTCATTGAGAGGAGACACCGTACTGCCTAAGCCTGCAGGAAGCCAAGAAAAATACCCCAGAGCAGAGGAATCCATTGGCTCGACCAAGCTTGCTCTGAAAGCCGCTGCTAAATGCAGCCCGTGCCAAGAGTTCCCAGGAAATATGCCAGACTGCCTTTATCCCTGATGGCGTGGCCGCTATGGCCCTCCCGTCCTACCACAGACGCCGCTCCCTGCCCCCAGCTGACACCAACTGAGTCCTTCCGCTAGTGACGCAGCCCCATCTCAGAGACACCTTTGCCCGTGGGGTTGGGGGAGCTGGGCATACATGGGGTGGGTGGGGTCCAAATGCAGAGAGTGCTTCAGGATCCTCCAGTTGAAGCTTCTACTTAAGGCCTTGACCTTGGCAGGAGCACTACTTCCCATCTGTGTTCAAGGCAAGGGTTTCCAAGGTCGGAACGTACCAGCGGAGAAGCCCTGAGTGCAGCGGCGCGGTCCAGCAGGGAGTGGGGTGAGAACGCACGGTGGACTGGCTGGCCCTGGTGGCTCAGCCCAGGGGGGTGGGGGATCTTCCTCCGTGTCTGAACGGCCGTGCTGGGGGACTACCCTCTGCGTGACAGCGGCGGTTAGTGCTGATTTGTGGCTCTGCTCTGCCTCCCTCCGCCGTCCGGGGAAGGAGCTTTTGGAACGGCTTTCTGGCAGCTGATGCTGGTAGTTCCATTCTTGGTGCTCCCTGTCCTGGTGGAGCACTGCGCGCCCTCCCTCTGCATGCTGCGTGGAGGGGTAAAGGCCAGCCAGCCTGCCCTGCCTGCCTCTGCCTCCTCTGGGGGAGCCTGGCCCAGCTGCACCTGCTCCTGGCTTTCCAGGACTCACTCCGCCTGCCGCCTGGCGGCGCTGCACCTGCTCTAGCTCCCGCGCTCTCCCTCCCGCCAGGCCTGTGAGGTCCTCCCTGTCTCTGCCCCTCCGCCAGCCTGTGTTTCTTTGGGCCTGTCTGCGCTTGCTCTTTCTCACATGTGACTAATATTTGATGACACTTCCTCTCCCAGGCTGCGAGCCCCTGCAGTGTAGGGCCATCGTTCCTTCTGGTTAAGTTATTTAGACAAAATGTTTATTGATCAAGCACCATGTGCCAGGCACTGAGCTAAGTGCTCAGGAGCAGGAGGGCCCTAGTCCTGACTCCTGTGCAGCTAACAACCTAGCAAATAAGCAAATAAACAGCAAACAAACAAACAAACAAAAAGGTGACCAAGAGTGATAAATGGTACCCGATGAAAGCACAGCTTCTGTGATTGAAAGGGGATGGGAGCTACTTTCAGCTCAGAGACAGGGAGTGAACAGTCCCAGGGAGACCGTGAAGGAAGAAACCGCCTGAGGGTCAGAGCCCTGTCTGTACGTCAGCTGGCTACTGCCACCGTCCATGCACCCCAGGGGAGAAGCTGACGCAGGGCGCCACAAGCACAAGGCCCTCCAGTTAAGTGGTTTTCTAGAAACTGATGGACAACTGGTGTGAGAGCACGGTGATTGAGGGGCAATGGTAAGAGATGCAACCGTGAACCCGACAGGTCCAAGAGGAGCTCCAGATTTCCCTACCAAACCTGCCCATCACGCTGTCTTCCCCATCTCAGTAAGGACAAGAGCTATTCTTATAATGCCCCAGTCCCAAATCTTGGGGCGATTGCTGGCCCTGTCTCGCACCCTACAGCCAAAACCACCAGCAAGTCCAGGCAGCTCCATGGGACTAGACTCAGGCCACCTTTTCCCACCTCCACTGCGGCCAACCCAATCCAGCCCCATAGGAGGATGCCTACCAGGTCTTAGGCTTCCCCTCCCACCCCCCAGCCCCCAAAAGAGAAGTCAGCTCTGATGCTGCTCTGCGCAAACCCTCTCAGAGCTCCCATCTCATTCAGGCCACAGTGTAATGTAGATAACACTTGTGCATTACACAGTGGTGTAACCACCCATGAGACCCTATGTGCTCCTGACTCTTCCTCCATTCCTTTTCACCCACTCTGCTCCTGCAGACACCTTGCTTTCCTGAAACACACTGAGCACACCCCCACCTCAGGGCCTTTGCATTTACTCCTTCCTCCATTAGAGTACTTCCTGCCCCCACTCCCCACACCAGATATCCACATGGCTCCCTCTCTTAAAGCCCTTTATGTCTCTGCTGAAATGTCAGTGTATTATGGACACTCTGTCTCCTCCTTTTCCCCCCGATGCCCCTCCTCCAACATCCACCCCTGCAGCCTCCCTTTTTTCCTTCATGACACCTACCATGATCTGACACATTTGTTATTTCCTCGCTTGTCATCTCTCTCTCCCCACTATGATGGAGGTTCATTGGAGGAAAGACCTTTGTTTTGTTCACTGCTGTATCTCCAGCATATAACACATTGCTTGGCATGTGGCAGACATTCAAAAAATGATTTGCTGAAGTCTGATACATAGGCAGGGCCAGACCATGGAGAACATTCTAGACCATGTTAATGGTATGTATTTCATTCTAAAAGCAATAAGGAGCCACTGGAAAGCTTTAAGAGTGGATGCAGTGATCTGCCTTGTATTTCGAGTTTACTGTGGATATGGTGTGGAGAATGATGGGAAGCAGGGGTCAAAGATGGAGCTGGTGGGAAAGGCCAGCAAAGACACCAGGGGCTTGGACCAGGATGGTGTCAGTGAAATAAAGAGAAGGCTATGAACGAAGTAACTGGCAGATCAGCTGCCAGGGCCAGAAGGTCTCCTCGTGTGGCCCTCGTGTGGCCCTAGTCCTATGTGATTCACCATCAGCAGCCTGAACACCAAGGACAGCTCCACTGTGCTGGCTCTTGGGCTGAGGGAGAAGGATTCTACTCTGAGCTCATCTTCTGCAGATGGGAGTCTGGGCCGAGCGACCCACACTTCTCCCCTTGTGCCTGACCATGAGCATCTTCCTGGCAAGGGCGGTGCTGTTCCTTTCTATCTCTCTCCGTTGGCCCACTGCTCACACATGCATATCCCCGAAGGCATTCTGTACTAATGCAGGTTGGGGTCTCTGAGAGCAGATGCTGAGACAGACAGGAGTGCTAGATATTTATTGGGGTCAATATCTATGAAAGGAAAGGGAGAAAGCAGCAGTGAATAGCGGGAGAAGTCCATTATGATGTAAACCTCACACAGCCTCGGCCAGCCTGGTGGGGAGTCCGGGAGCCAGAATCATCACCCACTCCATGTGGGGTCCAAATGGCCAGGCCTGGCACCACTGCATCTCGGCTGTCTGGGAAGGGT
Source organism: Zalophus californianus (assembly GCF_009762305.2). Taxonomy (NCBI): domain Eukaryota; kingdom Metazoa; phylum Chordata; class Mammalia; order Carnivora; family Otariidae; genus Zalophus; species Zalophus californianus. The sequence goes on along the minus strand of NC_045599.1, from coordinate 29,926,607 downwards.
GTAGCCCCAGGGGAGACGCAGTCTGCAGTTGAGCTGAGTGATCTGGAAGGAGCTGAGAGCAGGAGACAGAGCAACCAGCAACTCCTCAACTGGACCGCGAGTCCTTCCTGAAGGATCTGGCTGGTGAATCTCCGTGTCTGCCACAGAGAGTATCTGATTGTGAGCTGTTCAGCCAGGACCCACAGTCCTCCCTCTGCAATGTGAACTGGCTCTCAGGAAGAGTTTCTGTAACAGCTTGGCTCTTTCAAGGCCTCTCAGCCAACGGACCTGATTAAGCTCATGAACAAGCCACTGGCCTTGTATCAAAGCATTTCTTCAAACTCCAGGGAATGCTTATAGACAGAGGTGGATAATCCGAAATTCATTTAGCGAACCATTTTAGAGTCATTGCAGCATCTGTCGTATCGTGGAAAGACACAGGTGTCGTGGTCAGACGCTCTAGTCTCCCAGTCCTGCGTCTGCCACACACCCACCCCATGACCTTAAGCAAGTTAATAAGCCTTCCGGGAGTATTTTCCCTCTTTAGTAAAATGTGTGGAATGATGCTCACAAGACAGGCCCTCGAGATTAAGGGCTGTTCCTTACCAGCCTTGTCTTCTCATCGGCCTACAGCTATCCTCTGAATGAACAAGTGTCACTTGCACGAGTGTCACACCCTGGCTCATGCAGGCCACAATAGCTTTAAGCACTGGGGGCAAGGCGCTCCTCTTCACACTTGCAGAGGCGTGAGTGGGAGGACCCTCCTTTAGTGTGTCTCCTACTGCACGAGGCTCATCCACCTGACCTCCACCTCACAACCCGGGGGCGCTGCCAGTTCCATGGCCGGAAGCGTAGGCCCAGCCCAGAGTCCTGCCCGGAGCTGGTGAGTGCCACACATCGGCTGCCATGACCGTGACCTGCGAGAACACGATGGGGCCTCGACAGCACCCAATGGTCAGCCCATGACATCCTCTGGGTTGAGTCCCAACTTTACCCTGACCTCTGCCCATCTTTCTGGAATCTTATTTGTAGGGCAGGCAAGATGCTGCCCCCCACTGGACTATCAAGTTGTTCAGGAGCAAAGCATCTGCCATAGTTCTCTGGTTCACCGGTGATTGAACGTCCCCCTGGAAAAGCTCCCCTGAGCTCCTTCTTGTCACTTCTCTTCCACCAGCACATACTCGGTTTTTCTTTAGGTTGTGAGAGGAAAGACTGCAGCTCCACAGGGGAACGCCACAGTTTTTGGTAAGACAGCAAAGAATCTAGGTTTATTCATTTCAGCAAACTGCTCCCTGGTTTTTCAAAACAGAGCCCTTCATTTTGCTTCAGAAAGGTGTAATGGGAAAAGCACCTGCTGTGGATCTAGCAAGACCTGAGATCAAATCCTGTGCGGCCTTGAGCAAGTCAGCTCAAGTTCTGACGGTTTCCACTCCCTTGTCGGTACTGCTTATCCTGCAGGTTAGCAGAGGGCTTAGAAGAGTAACCGTCTAAGACACAGCACCTGCTCGACAGCAGACACTTGTCATTTCCTCTTGACAAGGGGAGGGAACACCGAGGGAGCAGTGCTGCCGTCTGTCTTATGTAATGCTATGTGACTTGTCCTCGATGTGAGGACAGGGACAATTCTGGTATCTGGTGCACTAGATCATGACCAGCAATCAGCAGGAGAGCAGGTGCCTGGAAGGGGGAATTGCCGTAGTGCGGTCCTGGGAGGGACCGTCGTACACAGTAAGAGCCTCGGAAGAGTGAAGCAGGGGAGAGAAGGTTGTGCCTCTCTCCCACCACTGCCGTCCACATTTACATTATGCTCCAGACAGGTAGGACTCGGAGTATGGCCCGGACCCCTGCTCTGTCCTCTGTGTGCACAAGAGGCTGGCATACCCCACAACCACTGCAAAAGGTGAATTTCTCCAGGCAGGGAGAAGGAAAGGATTTAGGACTCATAAACTTATGTACTCAACCGGAAGATGTGAAAGGCAGGAGCCATGGCTGTCCGGTGACATGTCATGTCGCCTAGCCGGCATGACAGCCGGAACGTAAGAGGTATTCAACACACACCACATTACCCGAGCAGAGGATAAAAGCTATATGATCATGTCAATGGGTGCAGAAAAAGCATCTGACAAAACACAACATCCATTGACGACAAAAGCTCTCAGTCCAGCGGTGTGAAGAAAACACTTCAACATAATTAAGGCCACAGATGACAAGCCCACAGCTGACGTCATACTGAATAGTGCAAAGTTGAAAGTGTTTCCTTTAAGATCTGGAATGAGATAAAAATGCTGCTTCTCACTACTTTTATTCCACATAGGATTGGAAGTCCTAGCCACAGCACTAGGCAAGGAAAAGGAAAAAAATCCACCAAAAATGGAAAGAAAGAAGTAAAAACTGTCACTATCGCAGATGACATGGTAATATATCCATATATATATTATCTATCTATCTATCTGTAGGGAGAACCCGTAAGACTGCCAAAAAACTGCTAGAACTGATAAATGAATTCAGTAAAGTTGCAGGATGCAAAATCAATATACAGATATCTGTTGTGTTCCTATACATCAAGAATAAACTATCAGGAAGAGGAATTAAGAAAATAATCCCATTTAAAATTGGATCAAAAAGAATAAAATACATAGGAATATATTTTAAAAAGGAGATGAAATACCTGAACGCTGCAAATTATAAGACACTGATGAAAGAAACTGAAGAAGATACAAATAGGGGGAAAGATAAAATGGAAAGATAAAATCCATGCTCTTGGATTGGAAGAATTAATATTGTTAAAATGTCCATACCACCCAAAGCAATCTACAGATTCAGGGCAATCCTTATCAAAATTCCTATGGCTGGGGCAGCTGGGTGGCTCATTTGGTTAAGCGTCTCCCTTCAGCTCAGGTCATGATCCTGGGATCCTGGGATCGAGCCCCATGTCAGGTTTCTTGCTCAGAAGGGAGTTTGCTTCTTCCTCTCCTTCTGACCCGTTTGTGCTCTCTCTCTCTCTCAAATAAATAAATAAAATCTTTTTTAAAAATTCCAGTGGCATTCTTCATAGGAAGAGAAAAAAAATCATAAAATGTGTATGGAACCACAAAAGACTCTGAATAGCCAAAGCAAACCTGGAAGTATCACACTCCCTGATTTAAATCTCTATTACAAATCTGTAGTAATGAAGACAGACTGGTACTAACATAAAAACAGACACATAGATCAATGGACTAGAACAGGGAGTCCAGAAGTAAACACGTATCTACATATACGGTCAATTAATTTATGGCAAAGGAACCAAGAATATACAATGGGGAAAGGACAGTCTTTTCAAAATGTGGTACTAGGAAAGCTGGACAGCCACATGCCAAAGAATGCAACTGGGTCACTATCTTATACCACACACAAAAATTAACTCAAAATGAATTAAAGACTTAAATGGAAGACCTAAGGCCATAAAACTCCTAAAAGAAAACACAGGTGATAAGTTCCTTGATAGCAATCTTCGTGATGACTTTTTGGAGTTGGCACCAAAAGCAAAGGCACCAAAAGATAAAAGTAAACAAGGGGGACTCCATCACACTAAAAGGCTTCTGCACAGCAAAGGCATCCATGAACAAAATGAAAAGGCAACCTATGGAATGGGAGAAGATACTTGCAGATCATATATTTCATAATGGGTTAATATCCAAAATATATAAAGAACTTGTACAACTCAATAGCAAAACAACAATCCAATGAAATAATGGACAGAATCTGAATAGACATTTCTCCAAAGAAGACATCCAGATGGACAACACACACATGAAAAGATGCTCAACATCACTCACCATCAGGGAAATGGAAATCAAAACCACAATGAGGGGCGCCTGGGTGGCTCAGTCGTTAAGCGTCTGCCTTCGGCTCAGGTCATGATCCCAGGGTCTTGGGATCGAGCCCCACATCGGGTTCCCTGCTCCGCGGGAAGCCTGCTTCTTCCTCTGCCCCTCCCCCTGCTTGTGTTCCCTCTCTCGCTGTGTCTCTCTCTGTCAAATAAATAAAATCTTTAAAAAAAAAAGCCACAATGAGGTACCACCCCACACCTGACAGAATGGCTATTATCAAAAAGGTAAGAAATAACAAGTGTTGGTGAGGATGTGGAGAAATGGAATTTCTCTCGTGTTTTGTTGGTGGGACCGTACATTGGTGCAGCCACTATAGAAAACAGTATGGAGGTTCCTCAGAATATTAACAATAGAACTACCATATCATCCAGCAATTCTATCTCTGGATAGTTATCTGAAGAAAATAGAAACACTAGTATAAGAAGATATATGTAGCCCTGTGTTCACTGTGGCATTATTTACAATAGCCATAATATGGAAACAACCTAAGTATTCACCAATGAATAAATGGATGAAAAGGATGTGGTATACACACACCCACACACCACACACCACACACACACACCAAACACACACACACACACACACCATACACACACCCACACACCATATACCACACACACACACACCACACACACACACACACACACACACCATACACACACCCACACACCATATACCACACACACACACACCACACACACACACACACACACCATACACCACACACACACACACCACACACACACACACCACACACCCACACACCATACACCACACACACACACCACACATACACACACATCCACACACCACACCCACACACCACACACACACACACCACACACACACCACACACACACACACACACCAAACACACACACATACACACCCACACACCAAACATACCCCCACACACACCAAACACACCAAACACACACACATACACACACACCAAACACACACACACACCATACACACATACACACCCACACACCAAACACACATACCAAACACACACACACACACCAAACACACACACCAAACACACACACACACATACACCCCCCACACACACAACAAACACACCCCCACACACACACCAAACACACACACATACACACACACACCACACACACACCGAACACACACACACACCACACACACACACACACCAAACACACACCCCCACACACACACCAAACACACACACACCCACACACCACACCCACACACCAAACACACACCCACACACCAAACACACACCCACACCACACACACACCACACACACACACACACACACCCCAAACACACACCACACACACCAAACACACACACACACACACACCAAACACACACACACATACACACAGGAATATCACTCAGCCCTAAAAAGGAACGAAACCTTGCCATTTGTAGCAACATGGATGGACCTAGAGTGCATTACGCTAAGTGAAACAAGTCAGAGACACACAAATACCATATGATTTCACTTACATAGAGAATCTAAAAAACTAAAAACAAAAAGCAAGATCACAGATATACAGAGAACAGATCGGTGGTTGCCGATGTGAGGGTGGAGGTGGGTCAAATAGGTGAATGTGGTCAAAAGGCACAAACTTCCAGTTAAAAAATAAATGTGCCATGGGGATGGAATGCACAACATGGTGACTATGGTTAATAATAACGTACTGTCCATTTGAAAGTTGCTAAGAGATGAATCTTAGAAATTCTCATCACACACACACACCGATTTGGTAACTACGTAGAGTGACAGATGTTAACTAAACTTACTGTCGTGATCATTTCACAATACAGACAAATAGTGAATAATTATGTTGTCCACCTGAAACTAATATAGTGTTGTATGCCAACTGTATCTTAATTAAAAAATAAATAAATAAATAGAGATTTCATGATCTAAGGAATAGTAATAATAAACAAAGTAGACATTAGTGGTAAATGCCAAGAAACATGTAAAAAGAGATTTTAAAAATTGAGAATGTGGAAGCATATATCAGACCATATGTATTTGAGGCTCCTACTGGGAAGCATTTTAGTTAGATTGAGACTTTCTCAGGGAATACGCAGGGGAGAATCAGTCACATCAAATAATAAAAACTGGAAAATGATTCAACAGGAACGGTTTTAGAAATGCAATCACTTGATCTACAGAGGGGAAAACTAATGTATACTATCCTAAGAGCCCCCATGATTTTCTTCTTTTATATAATTTGTTTTAATCAAAGTAATAAATGTACTTAGTTTTAAAAGACAAAAAAAAAATTGTCTCAAGAAGCCCGTTAAAAGGGGACTCTACTACCTGGTAGGTAGAAGACACTGACCAACACCAGGTATAGACAGTTATGCAGAGAGTCACCCCCACACTCACCAGCAGGCTGCTTCCAGGTTCTGCAGGTTCAGAAGCCAGGATGAGGGTTCCCAGGACCGAAGGCTGGGAGGGAAGCAGCAAAGATGGCGGAGGTCTAGCAGATAGGGCTCTGTCTGGCAAGGCGTTCCTGGGGCAGAAATGAAATGGGAAAAACTTTAGTCTAGAGCCTAGGAAAAGAAGCCTCTGGGAAATTACAGAGGACCCTTGAACAATGTGGGAGGTCAGGGGTGCCAACCCCATGCAGTCGAAAATCCCCATGTAACTTCTGACTTGCCCCCAAGCTTAACTACCAACAGCCTACTGTTGACTGGAAATCTTACTGAGAACATAAACAATCGATCAGCACGTTTTTCCTATGTTATATGTATTATGTACTGTATTCTTGTGATAAAGAGAGGTGGAGAAAAGAAAATGTATTAAGAAAATCATGAGGGGTGCCTGGGTGGCTCAGTCGTTAAATGTCTGCCTTTGGCTCAGGTCATGATCCCAGGGTCCTGGGATGGAGCCCCACATCAGGCTCCCTGCTCAGCGGGAAGCCTGCTTCTCCCTCTCCTGCTCCCCCAGCTTCTGTTCCCTCTTTCACTGTGTCTCTCTCTGTGAAATAAATAAAATCTTCTTAAAAAAATCATGAGAGAAAACACACTTACAGTACTGTACTGTAAAAAATCTGCATCTAAGTGGACCCACGCAGTTCAAACCCATGTTGTTCAAGGGTGAACTGTATGTTCTTCTCATTTATCAAGGCAGGGCCTTGACCCATTTGCAACATCAGTGTTTACCCACCCAGCCACCTGCCTGGGAGAGCTGCAGAGGATGGAAATAGTAGTGGGGGATGAGGCTTGACAGAAGTCTACTTCCTGTCCTTTCCTAAGATGGACCCAAGGCGATATTCTCAAAGGGATGATGCCAGCCTATTTTTTGAAATTGCAGTATGGTGTTGCTAAAATGCTATCTTTTATTCAAGCCAGAGATGCCTGGGGCCGGAGAAGGAACTTCTTTGTGTCTTTTCAGCTTGGTCCTGTGATTTCTGGCAGTGTCATGGGCCTGGGCAAGCTGCCTTTTGGGACAATGACCCTTCATGGGCCAACAAGCTACTCTCCTTAGGGGGAATGAGAGGAAGAAAGTCAGTCTGGGCATGGCATGTGGAATGCCTTCACCAATACTGTTAAGCTTTTTGAATGCCCTTATTCACAGTGAAAATTTTCTTAGTCACCCAGGTGTGCAAAATCCAACTGTATTTTTTCATCAAATATCTGCTCTATTAGATACTGTATTCAGTCTCATCCCACTCAAGACAGTGCTTCCTTAGCTGTATTATGGTGGAATAATAGCACCCAACTCACAGAATGAGGGATGGATGAGGCAGTGTTTCTAGAAATCTGGAACCCAGGGGTCTGGTGTCTGTGGCTTGTAATGCTATATGACCTATGACATTCTGTGTAACTTTTCTGGCTCATTTTTTTCTCAAAGGCAAAGTAGTAATAATAATTCAAGGGGGTGCCACTAAGTTTTATTTCAACTTTTAATGCTTGGGTTTATGTAGTGTTTTCAAGCTCCTCGTGTTAGGGGAATAAGAGCATTAAAATGAGAATTGCAAAGGTAATGATTCTAAAACCTCATTCAGTAACAAATGGCAACTGGGAGGGTGTAGACCATCCTCTGCGAGGCTTCCTCATTGCTCATTCGGATGCAGCCCACACCAGTTCAGCATGTAATAAGACCAGGCCTTTAAAAATTCATACTAAATCTCAGTTTCTGTCCATGTACAAATTCCATGCTGGCTCGGGGTAATTTCTGCCAAGTGACTGTGCCTTTCTCATAATTTATGTCCTCTGTTCACTCTGTGGGGGCTGAACGCAGATGCCCGCAGGAGTGGGAGTGTGATTAAGCCATTGTAGGCTCTACCTGTCTGGGTGGCTCTGCGCTGTTCCTGGCTGGGCTGGTGCCTCCAGACCCCACTGGGCAGAAGGGCTGAAGGTGCATAGTTCTCAGTCTGCATCAAAAAGGGCGTGATAGTTCAGTGAGCAACCCCAGTAACCAAACAAAGGAAAGAGTGGCACTGCGTTCCTCAGCCAGAGCCAGTACCTTTATATTCCTCCAGGGACACCCTGGATCTATGGCAAACCTGAGGAATTCAAAGGCTGATCCCTAAGTTCAGTGTAATGGGTCTCGAGGCTGCTGGAGAATTTCCTGATCTAGGAAGCATGAGGGTGAGATGGAGGGAGAAGCGTGTGTCTGTGTGTGTACGCACTGGGGAGGTAGGGACAGAAGGGCCTGCTATTGCTGAGAATCCATACTCCTTTTGGAATTTGTCCCAATTCCAGGCATATGTCCTGGAAGGCTTAAGTCAACAACCCCTTCCTCGGAAAAGTGGGGTTGCTTAGTTCTTTGACTTTCAGATGTTTTGGGGGAAGATCTCTACTGGCTTGGAGGTAAGCCTCTCCGGTAGCTTATCCCACTATCAAGACATTGCTTTTTTATCTCCAATTCTGGTCCCATGAAAGGGACGGTCCTCATTGGCTCACAGTTCTATTCAAGTCACCAAAGGGTACTAAGCACTTACTCTGGGTCAGGCCTTCTGCACTGGAAACTGACGACAGTGGTGAACAAGATGGTGGTTCTCATTTCAAGGAACTTACGAAACAATAATAGCTTCCTTCCCACATGCTAGCCATATCCCGAGCTCTGTCCTAACCCCTTAATATCTGACCTTCACTACAGCTGTATGTAGCAGATGCATTCATTTCATCCCTTTTGTTTACTGATGAGAAAACGGAGTCACAGAAAGATCAGTTAACTTACTTGAAAGAACACAGTCAGTTGCAGAGCCAGGATTTGAACCCAGGAAGTCTGACTCTGGAGTTGATGCTGAAACTATGACCGTTTGCTGCATTTGACCATCAAGGGGAGGTCTGTACAAGGCGAATGTAATGTGTTAAGTGCTGTGGCATTAAGCACAGAGGTTGTGAGAACACAGGCAATCACCTGTGGGAAGGTGAGGCGACCAGACATTACTTCGCAGAGGAGGTGCGTTCTAAGCTCAAATCTAAGGTAGAGCTGCTTGCTAGGCCAGCTGGATGGGCAGTGGGCTCCAGGCCAGGGAAAAGGAAGTGGAAAAGTCTCATGGTGACAGAGAGCATGGCTTGTTTATATTTAAAGAACAGAAGGAATTTAATGTGGCTGACTCCTAGATTTCACAGCAGGAAACAATCAGAGATGAGGTTGGAGAGGTTTATTCATCTACTGAGCAAAGATTAATTTAGCACCTGCTGTGGGTCAGGCATGGTGCTAAGAGAACATAAATCCATACAAACAAGATGATGCCCTCATGGAGCTTACCGTCTAAAAAATGAAACGATACTTCCTTATCTCACCTGTTCAAAAAGTTAGTTAAACTTGGAAAGAAGGCAAAAGGTGAGTAACATGTTCTTTCCATGTCAACTGGGCGTTGTGTAGCAGATTCACACAAAGACGATTTAAGTGTCTAGAGTACTGCACCTGTCTTTGACTTTGCTATTTACCAGTAGTTATGAAATCACTCTCACGAAGCTAAATGTACCATGTAGGTAGCCATCAGGTAGAAAAGGGACCTCAAAGGTTACGGTTCTACTGGCCTAGAGCATGTTAACCACTTTTATCTGTCTCAGTATGTTCGTTTTCTATTGTTGCCATAGAAAATGACTACCAACTCAGCAGCTTAGGACAACACAAATTTATTATTTTACAGATCTGAAGGTCTGAAGTTCAAAGCAGGTCTCACCAGCCAAAAATCAAGTTGGACGTAGACTACCTTCCCTTCTGGAGACTCAAGGGGAGAGTCCTTTGCCTGCTCATTCCAGCCTATTGGAGGAATTCAGTTCCTTTCAGGTGGAGAGCAGAGGTCCTTGTGCTCTTGCTAACTGTAAATTGAGGGCCATTCTCAGCTTGCAGAGGCCTCTGTTTCTTGGCACATGGCCCTCTCCCTCCATCTTCAAAGTCAGCATGACCAGGTCCTCCATCTCAAGGTCAGCATGAGCAGGTCCTTCTCACATCACATCATTCTGACCTCCATTTCCACCCTCACTTCCACTTTTTAAGACTTGTAATTAAATTGTGCCTGTCCAGATAATCTGGGATTATCTCCCATCTCAAGATCCTTAACATAAATCACATCTTCAAAATCTCTTTTGCCAGGTAAAATCACATGAATATAGGGCTCAGAGGATCAGAGTGTTGACATCTTTGGGGAACCATGTTTAGCCTACAACATTATAATGACTACCATGATTTCAGAAGGCTTTTTTTTTTTTTTTTGGTAAACTATGTGACTCCCGTTCCTCAAAAGGTAATTTTATCTTCACCAGTCTTACCGGTTCCCTTATTGATGAGTCAGTAAATCTTTAACATGTTTATTCTATATTTGTATGTTTTTAACTTTTGGAAAATTGTAGTAATTATACTTGTTCTGGAGGCTTCACTGGGACTGCCGAGTGGACTCAACTATGATGCACAGGGAGTGGACCTCATGGGCTGGTCAGCCGCGCATGCTATTTTGGCTCCTGGGATGGATCGCAAATGATAATAAAACTTTATCTTCCCTGACTCTCTCTTTGATCTAAGTATATGTTTTTCTTTTAATTTCTGGTCCTTGACCAATTTTAGTTCTGGTTCTGATCTGTGCATGGTCAGTACGTTATTTGCCATCGGTGACTACAATGACAGGAGCCCCATTTTTACGGGCTGATCATCTGGTGATTTTTACTGGAATGATGGCGTCTATTCTCTGTTGGGTGAGAAACCAGTGTGTTAGTTTCTTCTATTTGTCTGTTTGGCCATTTGTGACCTCAAATCAATTAAGAAAATATTTTGTTCTTTCTGGCATGAAGAACAACCCTTTGAGGTCTGGACCAGTGAATTTTTGTATTTCTGTCTATTCATGACCGGTGATGGCATTTCTAGAAATGAAGCTACAAGCTCTCCGAAGGTTTGTGTGTAATTAAGAAAAGCCTTCACCTTTCTTTGAGTGTGAAATATGTTCCTTTTTCTGAAGGGTATTAATTAGATTACAATCTCTCATAAATGAAGTTAATTGCTTTGTAAAGATTTTAAGCACTTACATAAATTACATACATTCCCAGGAATCACCCCCAAAATAAAGAAACTGAACTTCTAATACTGTAAATGGGCTGACTTACGGAAATCATTTCTTATAGAAAGTACTAGCTAAGAGGCATTTTTCTAAGAATCAAAATTCAAGTAATCAAGGTGAATCCTTAAGCAAATCATATTGATTTAATCATTTTGGCTTAAAAATAATTATACATATTTCCTCTGGTTTTATCAGTAATGAGGTATAATATCAGAATCTTTAAAAGCAAGGTTTTGGTGTGTTTTTCATGAAGAAACTAGTTAATCTGAATTTCCTAAACTTTTTATAATAATTTACCAATTAGATAAGCTAATATTACTCCTACATACTATTGAGGGTTGTGAAAATGTAAAAATTCTAACTACATTGAATGGTAATTCTAAAAGACCTTTTATATCAACAGCAACTATGATAGTAGTGTGTCAGTGGGAACATAATTTCCAACACCCTTAGTTAACTTTAAAATCATAGACTAATATTAAATCGAGTAAATTAATGAATAACTTTTGGATCCCTAGGTAATTTCTAAATAAAATAGAATACAGAAATCTTGGTTACTTAGGAGAGTCTTAATATATAAATATATCTAATCTGGTTCTTATTTTCATGGTACAGAGTTATATTTCGGGGTCCCATTAATGGATGTGTTCCTTTTGCCGCTTTGAGAAGATTTAAGACGGATGTGGGTAGCCTAGGGGATCATATTACCTGTTTTTTTGTGAGTTTTCTGGTCTGTGTGCTTGTGTGTGATAGGTGGCTCTCACTTACCTACCTAGCTCTCATTTCTCTAAGATAAAATGTAGCTGCTTTAGTTAAAAGCTTTAATCAATGTAAATGATTAAGACTATACGCCGGGAGTACTGACAAAGAGCTGGTACTTGCAAGGAAACAGTATGTGTCTCTTAAGGGAAAGAAGGGGTAGGTTTGACTTAAAAGTGTCTGGGTGTTCCTGAATGTGGACAAGAATAATGAAAGACAAAACTTGAATGCAGGAAGTAGTAGAAGGCTTACATGAATTAGATTTTATTCACCTTGGGTTTAGAATACCTGCAAATAATGCGTCTGAAATAATCAAAGGAGGGTGCTAAAATTTTGGTAGTTTGCTCAGGGCTGATGGGCTTATTCATGGGTTTAACAAAAGGGGTGGGAGGAACTGCAGAATCCTTCCTGCTAGATCTGATATTAATTTAAAACTAGAATTTGATTTCTGTTTTAACAGATAAATTGATCTTAGAGCATGTAGCCTGCTTTCACAAGGGAGAGTACAAGGTTATTCGCTATCTTCTGTGTTCTCTGTCTGGATAGCAAGGCTTCTAATTTCCCCCAGAATAGTTTCCCGTGCTGTGTGCTTACTTTATCATTCCCTGGATTCTTAAGGAGCTAAGAATCTTCTTAGCTCCTTCTTCTATATTTACTTAAAATACTCCATTGCTGCTTTAATAGGTAACCAAGCTATTGTTTCTATCTTAATCAAGCAGTCAAATTTCCTCTCATAACTCTTGATGTTGCCATCCCCAAATTGGGACCATAACTTAGGGAAAAGATTGATATATATATTATAAATTATATCAAATATATGTATAAGTTATATCAAATATATATATATTTACATGAAAATATCTTTGTGAGGTCCCAAAGTTCCCACGGGCACTCACAAAAATTTATTCTACAGTCTTATTTAAAAAAGAATGCTAGAGATAATAAGGATTGTTTTGCAGGTTTTTTAATTAGCTCAACACAGCTGTAAAAGCTAAACAACATCAAATGATCTGTCAAATCAAAGTATAGTTTTGTACAGGTAAAATGTAATGAATGTTTCATCAAGCGTCCATGTTACAGAAGGGAACGGGAGGTGTCAGAGATTTGCTAGGACTCTCATTGTCCATAATATGTTTCTGCTCGAGAGGGAGCATTAATTGAACTCTCAGGGAAACAGTTCTGTGTTATAGCACACAGAGAATTTAACCCCCCTCTATTCTGATATTGTTATTTGCTGCACAAAATGAACCACGGACACATAGTCTCGTCTATAGGTGGTTTTCACTCTCCTCTGACATTTTCTTTTTTTTTTTTTTGAAGATTTTATTTATTTATTTGACAGAGAGAGAGACAGAGAGAGCAGGAACACAAGCAGGGGGAGTGGGAGAGGAAGAAGCAGGCTTCCCGCCGAGCAGGGAGCCCGATGCGGGGCTCGATCCCAGGATCCTGGGACTATGACCCTGAGCCGAAGGCAGACGCTTAACCACTGAGCCACCCAGGCACCCCTCTCCCCTGACATTTCCCTGAAGGCTTGCAGGCTAGAATCTGTATCTTCAACAAAGAAAAACTTACAGTCTTGAGGAAAGGACGGTACTGGGTGCCAATAACTATTGATATACAAAGACTAGACTTATGGGAACAAGTTCCAAAGTATAAAGCTCACAATATCTAGACAATTGTCAGACTGTAGCAGGGAACTAGTCAGAACTTTCAGAATTCTTTTTAGTTCAGAAGTAGGCAATTTTACGAAAGGAGCTGCTGACCTAAGATCCAGGGGAATGAATTCAGTTTCATAGGACTAAATTAACTGATGAGAGAAAAATAGACTTAAATTATAGTTATTTACTTTGGAATCCTGTTATTTTTTAATATTCTATTCTGATATGTATAAAAGGAAATCTTTTTTCTTCCTTTTTAATCTATCCCACTTTAGTACACTAGGCTTTAGCAAACTGAAATAGGACACTTTTAATGATGTCTGATTCTTAACGACACCTCTGAACTTAGAAACTGATACGTTTATTGAGTTTCTTTACTTTGCACAGCAATATAGTTATTTGCATTGTTTCAGTGAGGATTTGGTCTCCTTTTTACCAAGATATAATTTGACAAATCAGCTGTGCACCCAAGGCCATATCTGGAGCATCATGTTGAAAATTAACCTCACTTAACGAAGTATGACAAGCTCCCCTTTACAAAAGTATATTTAAACCTGTGGCATCAATGTTTACAAAGCCGTCCCAGGAAGCCCAGCCTGGGATGTGTCCTGTGGCTCTCAGGCTCCCAGCCTCACAGAGGGATGGGAGTCACTTCCTGGCATGCTGGTGATCTTAAAATTTACACAATCCTGAAGAGAAATTCAGCAAAATCTATTAGTACTGCATGTGAGATCTGGTTGAATTTCTTGGACCTTGGTTTCTAGTCTTAGAAGACAAAAATAATCAAGACTTTTAAAAAGCTCAATCTCAGATTCTTTAATAAAATTTCCAGACAGAACTTAATTCTCTGGATTTAGTATGGCTTCAGTATGGCTTCAGTACCTCTGGCTCAGGGAGGATTATATGGTTAAGCAACACCTCTTACTTGGCCTTTGTCAACAATCAAGCTAAAACATAACGAGATCAGCCTTTTTGGTGGTCAAGAATAGTCTCTGGATATTATTTCCTATCAAACCAGGGGGATGGCTAGGAAAAACCCTTTAAAACTCAGAAAAAAGGCAGAGACGGCATCATGTCTCTTCAGTGTTACACTGGAGAATTGTTTCCCAGGCTTGAGGATTATTTAATTATCCTGGGAAACAGACCTGTATTGGGCTCTGCTATTAAGGCATTAGACCCAGTGAAGTTACATGGACCATGTAGATTTCAATACTGTAAAAAAGATCACCCTGCACGTTAGGCTTCCCTGCTCTGTAGGATATTCCAGTTTTATGTCTAGCTCAGCAAATTTATTTCTGAATGCCTTTTCTCGTAGATGAGATCATCCCTGTTCTTCAAAATGCTCTTTGAACTACCTTTATCATTGTGCTGATCCCCTCATTTAATTAATAATCTTTGACACATATTCATTGTAGAGTCATGCTTTTAAATGTTTGAAAATTATGACTGTACACACATGACCTCATAGGATGGAGAATGGGGTGGAAATAGCCTCTCTTCCCCCCCCCCACCCCCACCCCCGTTCTGGGAAGTGTCATCGCCCTGGCTTCAGACTGAACGGCACTTCCACATCCTTTTGCATTTCCCTACTCCCTTCCCAGGAGCTGGACAGTGGTCAATCTCTTCCAGAGCCTCTTGTTAACCGCCTCACAGAGTCCTAGGCCTGCGTGACAATTTAGGTCTCACTTCTGCCAAGTAAACCACGGGTTGCTCTGAGCTGTTCCAGACACAGTGAGGAAGGGAAAGGGAAGGAGACACGTTTGCCATTTTACCCCTTCCTGACAGGGCTGTATTTTCTTTATTCAATGATTAATTTATTTATCCACTGTTGATTTATCCAATGATTTATGCGGTATTCATTCACTCATTAAGACCTCAGAAACTGGCATTAGAAGCATAGTGGATGGTTTATTGATATAATTAAGTGAACCCTTAAAAGCTGTCATATAACTGACTATATATCATGGAGTAATTGATAATGCGAATACCCTTTTTTTTCTTGGTACGAAGGCCGATATTTTCTAGCTAGCTGCTGTAACAAATGCTCAATTTTCTGTGGCTGAATGCATACATTTATTTCTTACTCTTGCAGAGTCTGGTCTGTGATGAAGACATTCATTCAGACCCTTGGGCTAGAGATTCTCTGCCATCTTCAGTGTGAGACTTCTTCCAAATTGCCCTGGACAATTGGTTTTCACTTGGTGGCTGCTGGAGAGAGATTTGGGTGAAAGGTTTCCGTGGGTCCGGCTGGAAAGGGTATCTTCCACTCCTATTCCATTGGACAGAATTCAGTGACAGAGTCACACTGACCTGCAAGGGGGGCCTGGGATACAGTCTTACTGTGTTCCTAGAAGGAGAGAGAAATGGCCTTGCAAAGTAGCTACCGAGTCCCGGCCACAGCTCCTAGAACCCAGAATCCCAGAGTCCATTCAGTCCACGCTGACAGTCACTTTAGAGGTTCCCTAGAAGGGGACTTGAGGTCGTATCTGTTGAAATCCTCATTTCACTCAGTTGAGCTGCTCGCTCAGCAGCAATTGCTTTGCTAGAATGTACAAGGGTGAAAGTGAGTTTATTTCTTATCCACAGATCCTGGGGGCAGAGAACGTCCCGTTCTGTCTTTTCCATTATCCTCACAGATAGGAAACTTTCAAGGTTATTCCTGGAACTTTGTTCAGTAGGCCCTGGGAAATGCTGACAGTTCTGGGCTGGGGACTGAGATGATCCAGTTCAACTTCGTGAAGGTAACCCAAGCCTGCTATCTTCGGCTTCATCTGCCGTACTGGCAGGTGATTCAGCATATGGAAAGCACCCAGAACTGCAGGGCTTCAGACAGTCTCTAATTTCCGTGTCCAGCATTCTGAGCCTCAGAGAGATTAAGCGGTTTTTCCGAAACACCAGACTAGTTTGTGGTAGGACGTAAACAAAGCCAAGTTGCTTTGTTTCCAGCCCACACTATTCCGCCAGGCAGCATTCCATCAAGCAGTGAATGATTCATCTTTCATTTTAATGCAAAAGATAACAAAATGTCAAATCAGCAGAAATATGTATAGACAGAGTATTTTCTGAACTGAATTTTCTGGTTAACTCTATTTCAGCCAGATAGACTTTTTACATCAACCTGGGGGAGGGGGGTGGTGCTGAATACTCTCCTGACCCATACCAGCTGGCTTTCCAGCCTTAATAAGCAGCATTTCAAAAACAGGCACACAATGTTGCCTTAATTTGTTCATGAGGACAATTATTATTCCCAAGTGGGGAAGGGAATGACAATTTCCAATAACCTAAAGCTCAATCATGGTGACCTGAATAAATCCCGAGAACCTGTTGTCAGGTACTTTCTCCCCTTAACAACCTTTAAATTTCAGAATTCAAATCACGGTACAAACTGCTTACTAAATGTACTAGACGAAGTGTTCCTGCTGCTAGCGAAGGGAACCCGGCAAGTGAGTACGCTTTCACCTCTGCCACTTTGCTACTCACACTTCGGCGAGAGCCCCGATAGGTCTGTCAGAACACAGCAAAAATAACAGGGTTCACTTTGTGCCTTGTTTTTGAACACGAGTCATCAAACAAGCACCATGTTCACTTTGCTCCCCGTATTCTTACTTCACGAGGACAACATAAGGAAGTTTTAGGTCACACATCCTCTCCATGACTCTATATAATGAATAATGATAAAAGCTTTCTCTTAATCATTGCTCCTCACTATTTTATATCGCTCTGTTCTTAAAATCATATTATCTTATGGTTATAAAGACTTTAGGCATGCTTCCTTTTTTTTAAGATTTTATTTATTTATTTGAGAGAGAGAGAATGAGAGATAGAGAGCACGAGAGGGAAGAGGGTCCGAGGGAGAAGCAGACTCCCCGCCGAGCAGGGAGCCCGATGCGGGACTCGATCCCGGGACTCCAGGATCATGACCTGAGCCGAAGGGAGTCGCTTAACCAACTGAGCCACCCAGGCGCCCTAGGCATGCTTCCTTTGAGCCATGAAGAAACTGAGGCCTGGAAATGTGGCACAAGTTTCCCAGGGTCGCAGATGGATCTTGTGGCAGTTCTGACTATCTCACTGTCTGTCTCTGCATTCAGAATAAGGATTTACACAAAGCCTTGGAATGTGTCCTCCCTCTTTCCTGGGTCTTTCGACAATAATCATTTGTGAAGCAAAAATCCCATGGCCATACAATTGAGTACTGGAATGCTCTGCTGGAGTTTCCCCTTCCAAGGTGGGAAGGATGCCAAAAAAGAGAGATCAGCTGCCTTAGGTGGGGCCAGGCAGCTCTGCTGGGCTGTATTACTTCATTGTCCCGAGGTTCTACGGCAGAGACGAGGAAACGGCAGCCAGGGGTTACAAACTTGCCCCAGATCATGAGACTGGCACATGGAGAAGCCAGACTAGAAACTGGTTTGTCTGGCTACGCCTTGGAGGATGGCCCCTCTCACTCTTTCAAGACACCAGAAGGTCCTATTTATATCTCTGTTCCTGGAGTCCAGCTTCCTTACAGAGAGGGTCTCCTAAAAAGTGACTCTCTCCCACCTGAGCTCCCCTGAGACAGAATGCTCCCCTGAGACCGAACTGGCTCCCCTGAGACCGAACACTCCCCAAGGTGCCCCAAATCCTCTTGCTGCCTAAAGAAAGATATGGGTCATTTTTCACGTGCCCAAGTAGGTGGAGGATGTTCCCCCAAACCTGACAGCAGGTGTGCATTCTCAAGAGAATCTGCCTCGCAGAGATCAGCTAGTAACTTGGGCATGTGTGTGTCTTCAAACCAGCACAAGCCATCGCTTCCAGTCCTTCTCTTTCAGAAACATCTCACGAAATTTGTTTGCACACACAGAAAATACCCACCATCCAGTTTTTAATTTTCAAGTTAGCCTCTTGTCATGTTGACTTCTGAGTTTGCTTTTTTTAAAGGGAAATCTGAAATGAATGTTTTTTTCTTTTATCCATGTTTTTATGACTACACCGATATATACCCATACATGGCCTTGTTTTGTCCTTTAGAAATTCACAAATACGGTTTTCTTTTTTGCAACTTTCTTTTTGCACTGGACATGATGTTTTCTAGATATACCCATGTTGATATACTTAACTCGGGCTCATGCATGTATCCCAGGGTATGAATATACCACAATTTATTGATCATCCCTCTTTTAAAGGATATTTAAGTTATTCTGAATTTTTTTGCAATTTATAAACTGTAATGGTTGACGAGGCCATGGCGTGCCCAGATATTGGACCAAGCATTATTCTGAGTGTTTCTGTGGGTGTTTGGGTATGAACGTAACATTTAAACTGGTAGAATGAAGGCAAATGGCCTCCCTAATGCAGGTGGGCCTCATCTGATCAGTTGAAGGCCTGAAGAAAACAACAAGGCAGACCTACTCGCCCCTAAATAAGAGAGAATTCCTCCTGCCTGATTGCTTTTGAACGGGGACATCCACTTTTTGCTGCCTTCAGACTCAAACTGAAATATCACCTCTCCCTCGATCTCGAACCTATTAATCTTTGGGCTGGAACCACAGTACGGGGTCTCCTGGGTCTCCAGCCTGCCAGCTCACACTGCCAGGTCTTGGGTCTTGGCAGCCTCCAGAGTCATGTGAGCCAATCCCTTCTAATAAACCGCTCTCCATATATACATGCATCCTACTGGTTCTGTTTTTCTAGAGAGCCCTAATACACGAAGCTGGGCCTTTTTATGCATGGCTTCTGTGCACGGGGGGGTCTGAGTTTCTCCAGAGCGAAGACCTAAGAAAGGCCCTCCGGAACCACCTACCTCTCTGATCTCAGGATTCCCTCCTTCATCCACGCCATCATCCCTGTGAGCAAGTCGGAATCTCTGCTCTCTTGTGCAGCTTCACCCCTGCCTCTCCGTCCTTGTCTGTGCTGGCCTCTTAACAGCAACAGGGGCCTGTACAGCGTACAAGATGGGGTCCTCCCTTCTGCACCCCAAGTCTTCTCAGGTAACTGCTCCAGGCAACCCAGGCACTCCCTCCATCTCTCCAGGGCTCTCTTGCCTGAAATTTGTGGCCTCAGAGCAGGGCAGATAACCTCTTAGGTGTGGGAGACTCAAACAAGAGGTAACACACCCCTGCCCTGGAGCAGCTCTGCGTTCAGGAGTAGCGGTGCGCAGGTAAACAAACCTGAAACAAACCCTCAAACTAAGGCAGCACCTGCAGAAAGAGAGCCACGCCCGGCGCAGGGGGTGGCGCTGCGGAGGGAGCCCAGCTGGGCCAGCTGCCGGGAAGGGGAGGACCGTCAGGGCGGCTAGGACTGAGGCAAGTGTGAGGACTGCTCCCCCGCACCAAGGAGAAGAAAAAGAGGGAAAAGACGTTCTAGTGGGGAGAAGAGTTGGAACAGAGCACCGGGCTAGGAAAAAGCTGAGCCAGATCAATTCAAAACAAGCAGGGTGAGGCTAGGGAGGCCGGCAAGACCCAGGTGTTGGAGGCGTGCCACGCCTGAGGAGAGGCCTCTCCCCCAAGCCCTGGGCCACGAGGACACCCGCCACCTGGGTCGTCTATCATTTATGACACAGCTGCATTAGGTTGTGTGATGTGCATATCCGCAGGGGTGAGGTTTATAAACAACAAAGATAAAGCTAAGCTAGAAACCGTCTGAGGTTTTTCCTGTTTGGGTTTCCAGATTTTCCTTAACAAGCACATTTCTGAAGAGTACACAGCTAGGAATCTGGCGTGGGTTGGCTGCCCTTGTTTTATGGTGAGGAAGGGCTTGGTTGGGGTCCTGTGACCTGAAAGATAGAAGAGCTTCCATTCAACAGGAAGGGCCTGGGGCCTCACCTTACCGTCCGAGACACCGGCTTTCATATTTTAGAAACACAGTTAATGGATCCTGCTCGTTTGATCAGTGTTGTCTTGAACTAGGAAGGAAAACAAAATCCATTTTGAGAACTTGCTATTTTATCTGGTTTTTCTGGCGCATTCTCCCAGGAAGGAGGTTCCCCTATTTTAATTACATCAAGTTGGGTTTCAGCATGGCTGCCAGGAACTGAGGGCTGCCCAGTGGCAGCCTGACTTCACGCTTTGTCACTACCATGGATTTCATGTACTGTGGGAGCTTATTTCTACCTGCCATTAAAATCACCTCCATTCTACGACGCCAAGTAACCAATACATTCTGTGGGCTCATTTGCTTCTTTCCCATGCATTCCCTCGTCTGGTTGTTTCTCACAGCAGGCAAATGGGGAAGGTAACCAGAAGGTGTCGGTGAGAGCAGGCAGAGCGACACCTCTTTGCATCTGTGTTCCTGTGTGCCCTTGCGGCTGGTGGTGACCCGTTCATGGGAGTTTGCCCAGATCGTCCTGTTGGACATCCCCCCTGCCTGACCCAGCCATCAGTAGACAGGCAAAGACCTTTCTTTTTCTCTTTTCTCTTTGTACCCAGAGCTCCAAGTTTAAGAGGCGATTTTCAATACGCTACTCTTGCCACTGGATGCTGGTCGGAGAAATCCCACCTGGAAGTTGAGTTTTGCTAACGGTAGTTAGTTAAATAATGAACACTTTATTGAACTTTTACAGGGCATGTTGTACTAATCATAGAGGAAAGCACAGTGGTTCTTGCTCTCTCCTTGGCTGCAGATGTCCAGACGAGGGTTAAGTGAAATGTATTGAAAAGAGTGAATTTACACAAAGCTGAAAGAGCACAATAGGTCTTCAGGGCATTGAATAATTAAATCGACAATAACCACCCATTTTTGAGGGACTACCAGGTGCAGGGCACAGTGTACCTTGAGACGCTGGCTCCAAGTCTAAGCTCTGTGGGGTAAGGGGCATGTTTTTCTTATTGATTGCTACACTTCTAGGATTTGGCTCTGCTTTTGGCACGGAGGGGTGCTAAGGAAGCTTGTGGAGAACAGGAGGAAGAAAAGAGGCTGAATGTGACCCCATCTGATTAATTTTATCCTCAAAGCTACTCTTATGTGCACTTATGGTCTTCGAACGGGCATTCACTTTTCGTCACCTCATTTCATCTTTCCAACAAAGCAGTGGGTTCAGTGATCAGGGTCTTATGTCTAAAACCCACATGCCAGTAGTAGGATTCGATTCTGAGTGATTCTGTTGGCAAAGACTATGCTCTTGGCATACCAGCTGCCCTGGATAGAGGAGGGCTCTGCAAGGGCATCATGGAGGAAAGTGGGGCTGGTGCCACGGGGGCCTCACCCCCACGGTGCTCCTTGTACCTGACAATGGCCCAGGGCTAGGAACTGCTATTTCAGGGAGGGAAAATGCTTGTGCAACATGATGGGAGAGTTCTTCCTAAACAAATACTCTAGCTAGTTGCAGCATCAGAGATGGAGGATTTCCTTTAGATGTCTGATGGTTCCCAGTTTAGGCTGCAAGCACCCACTGATGAGAGAATTCCTTCGCTGATGTTCAAGGTCAAGTACCGGCATTGCAAACTGAGGCCATTAAAATTAAGAGGATGGGTCAGATTGCCTCAGTGGGGAGCTAGACTGCCTACTTCTCTTTCCTGTTGAATCCCTTATCACTTAAAATGGGAGAATTGTAGGGAAGCTCTTCTCTAGGAGCAAAGAGACATCATGGAGAGAAAAAAAAATCATAACATAAACACCATGCTCATTTGGCATTCCTCTGTCATGAAGATGGTAGCTTGCCTTTTTGCTGCCTATTTTGACCCTTGAAAATCCCATTTTATGGCTTTTTTTCCCCTCTCAACTTCAAAATGAGTTAAAAAAAAGGTCAGCCAGCCCTATTGGTCTTTGGAGAGTGGGAGACTGAAGGGAGCATGCCGGAGTGTTTGGGAAGCCTGTCTCAGAGTGTCTGCTCCACGGGGGATGGTCATGCTGGTGCAGAAAGGTGCTCAGGAGATACTTGCAGAAGACAGGAGGAAGGGAAGATGCAGCAAATGACACCTTCTTTTTACCTGCAAAGCTACCTGGACACTGGTCATGCTTGTGGTTTTCAAATTTAGTTTGACGATGCCTCGGGATGAACAACTCTTCAAATTCATGACAGAAAATTTAAAATGTTTGTGAAATAAAAAGCCCTTGCTAATTCATATCCCTTCGGCCTAAAGAGGAGCTGTGGTGCTCAGTGTGACCCTGCACCACCAGGTAACGAATGCGTTATTACCTCTGCTGAGATGTAAGACATTTCCAGGTTACCCACACAATGCTGAATGGGGCCAACACCTCAACGTACTGCAGACACTAGTTTTGGATGTCTGTGACTTTAAGACCAGAGGAGGTAGAAATTCTCAGAAGAGGGAAATTGAAGATGGCTTTGGCCTCTAGCCTTCTATCCCCTGGAAGTGATTGTTCTCCTAGCTGGTGAAGGATTGTCCTGAAAGCTGGCCCTGACTTCCCAACAAGCTCTGTTTGCCCTTGAATCTGACCCCAAATTCCAATTTTCTCACACTGCTCAGATTAGATGTCTCTTGTGGAGCTGACCTACCCTCAGACTCCAGACCCCTCTACCCTCCCTGCCCCAGCTTGGCCTCATTTCACACTCCCACTCCTGACATCGGGTCCTACCCTGCCTCCCCTGCACCTGCTCTCCATTCCCCAGCCCTGGGCTTCTCCCGCGTCAGTGCAGGCAGCAGCTGTGACTGTCTCTAACTGAACTGCTAAGGAATGGAGGCTCCCTCCCACGTGGCTACCTCTGAGCCGCTTCTTCATCATGCTCAGACTCCAGGAACGGGATGTGGGAGTACCTGTCAAGCCGTGCTCTTGGCCTTACCCACAAAGGAGAACAAACCGGTCTTCCCTGCTGGGGCACAAAGCCCCATGATCCTGTCCACAAGCGGACCTAGAATTCTCCGCTTGGGAGGCAACCACATACGCACTTACTAAACAATTCAAGAATGTGTCATCTTATAAGGGTTGACCAATATTGCCAAACCTTCAAATTTTTACTTTAAAAAACTGTGTTCTAGTTCTTTTTAATTTTTTTCCTCACCATCACACTTCTCTCCCACCACCTATCTACCACCTCCCTGCTGGGGAAGCTGAAGTGCATGTGACTCTTTATCAGAATGTGCATTCTCCAATAAGTCACAGCTTATGGGTACACAGGGGTCACTCTCCCCTAAAGCAAGACAGCTTCTCTGAGCCCTCTCTCCCACAGCTCTGGATGTCTTTCCCTCTCCAAAAGCAGAGATAGGAGCACATGCACATTTCTTAAAATCACGATGGCCTCAGGGTACAGGATGGATCAGAAGAAGGCAAGGCTGGAGAAATTGAGGCTTGTGAAGAGTTAATTTAAGACTACTGATAAGGGACATTCAGGATACCTGTTGTCCCAGAACATTTGCAATGACTTAGTGGAGCCTAAGTAATTTTAGACAAAAGAGGACACAGAGCAGTCTGCCAATTCCCCACCATCTACTCCCCTAGCACCCAAGTCTTGAATCTTCTTATTATGTAAGAAAGATTATCTATCAATTACAGGGTGGATGGAATCAAAGCGAGAAACTGCCTGTCCACCAGGGCTGTTTATACTCTTGAGGCTTGTCACCTGCTGGAAAGTAAATCCCTGAAATCTGACCCATCAGATTAATACCCCCCTCAGAGTGCAATCAATGGAGTCAGAGGCAAACCCTGATTTGAATTCCATCCTCTAAAGGAAGCAGAAATTACGAGTCAATTTCTGAGAGCCCAGTCACTGGTATCTTCCCCCTGACTTCCTTCAAGGGCGATAAATGGAGATTCAGGCCCAACCGGGGAATCCAAGGGGAGATGTGGTCAAGCAGAAAAAGCACCTTTTCTAAGGGAGGCAAGAGGTTTGAGGCCTCACTGAGAGGAACATTATTTAATGAGAGCCTCAGAGATATCATGAGATAGTGGGACATAAAGTATGCCTGCAACGGCGGCCGACAGCATTTTCAGTTATAAATTAAGAGACACCAGAGTCAGGGGGAGTAGTGCACCTGGCACATAAGCCTCTGTGGGTTATTAACAGTGAGAGAGGAGGTTTAAATTACTCTCTGTGTAACCTTTCCGAGATTTGATTTTTATGAAAACCATCAGCAAATATGAGCTGGTCAGGGAGAGGATAAACAAGAGACAACCCAAGCAGAAGGGCATAACTCAAAGCAGAGAGAGGGAAAAACACAAATGGAAGACTAAGAGAATGCAATGCTCGCTCATCACTAGGTTAGCAGGAGTTAAGAGAAGAGGAAGGAAGGAGAGGGGATACACGGCAGAGCTTCAGCAACCGAAATCCAAGTGTATGACCTCTTCCTTCATAGCATGAAACCCATGGGAACACAGTTCAGCTTAGAACAGCAGGAAAATCCAGTGGGAAGCAGCAATCCAGTACAAAGCAAAGTTCCAAAAAATCCAGTACAACAAGGTTCACTCATCCTCTGGGCCAGAAATGGCAAACGGGCTTAATCTTTGTACTAATTTTGTGAATTAGGAGTTGCTTCTTTACATTCTGTACTCAATGTCAGAGACTAGATCTGAGACAACAAGAGAGTACTGCAATGGACTAGTGGTATCTGCCCGTGGCCCAGGTTTAGAGAAAGGGCTCTACTGATGTGGAAGACAAGGGTGCTACCTGTCGCCCAGTCCAGTTTACTGGCTCTCTCTGTATCGGAGTTTAGAGTCAAAGGCCAAGCTAACGTTAGGGTGAGTCTTTTATCTTTGTCCTGTACATTATTTCTCATGGAGATTTATATGAGAGTGATGTATTATTGGTAGGTGGTGTTCCTGGATCCCTTGGCACTGAAAAAAATCTAATAAAACCTACTCTTGATCCCAAATTTTATATGCAGATATTTTTGGAATCTGGGACCTAAAATTTTCCCTTCTAGGGCCAAGTAAAGCTTCCAGAGGTCTTACTGGTTACTTGGGGAGGGGTTGGGGACCGGACCTCTGGGTAGACATCAGTGAGCAAGAATTGTTCCCAGGCTCTTGCCCTCTCTCCCATCTAAGAAAAGTGATGCTCAAGTTCCTGGTCTATGGTCCAGGACACCATTGATTCTGGATACCACTGGGCCAGTTCAGGAGGGCCTAGGGAAATGTAACAACTTGAGTTGAGATGACTTGATTCACCTTTGCTTAACCCACAAGTGTCATGTGGGGGATGTTGACATTATCCATCTGAATCTAATGATTGCTTTTTCCCTCTGACAGCCAGAGATAGATGTTCAGGCATCTATGTGAAAAGCTTCTTGGCATAAAAGTAGATTGAGTATTGATTCTCATTTATGGCTTCAGGGGTCCCCCTTCAGGAAACAGGACAAGGAATCTACATGACAGAGCCAATAGCTGAACTGCAAAGACCGACCTTTCTCAGAATGACAACTCATGTAATATGGCCTAAGTGTGAGTACAAATAGAAAAACCCCCAACTGCCTTTAGGTCAGAGCTCATTTTATAACGTTCAAAAGAACATATAAATCAAAACCTTCGTCAACCGCTAAGTACCAGGTCAATAAGACTGGTTTTGTTGTAATGTTTGCACTTTGTCATCAGGAAAATAAAACAAAACAAAATAAAATGATCTTTTTCTTTTTCAAGCTAGCATTACAAAGTCGAAAGGATGGCTTAACTATTTGTGCCTGTGCATCCTCTCCTTTCCCAGATAACAAATGTATCTTGAGGGCATTATATAACTCATTTGTATATTCCCCCACATCTTGTGCATAGTAGGTATGTTTGATTGAGTTGTTAATTTGAAAAGATCAGTTGCAGCGTTGAAGAGTAGAGAGGCCCTTGCACTTCCATGTTTCCTGCTGTACTTCCAGCTCCTACAAGAAAACCTCATCAAAGCTCTTTCCAGCAATATGTGCGGTATGGTCATGGGCAAGCTTTTACCTGTCTGAGCCTCATCTTTCTTATAAGTAAAATGGGATAAGCATGTCTACATTGCTTCATGTCTTTGCTCAATGTTGCTTCCTCTTCTAGGAATGTCTTGACTCTCTTCAAAACCTTGCTCAGGGTCACTTTTTTTTTTTTTTTTTTTGACGCTTTCCTTGACATCCTCTTCTTTCCTGGGAAAAAGTGACATCTCCTTCCTTTGGGCTCTGTTGAATCCCATAATCACTTTCATTAAAACACTTCAAGCCCTTTGTGGCACTTATCTACTTAAAAGTCTGTCTGCCTCTGCTACTCAGTGGTTTTCCACAGGGTAGGAACTCTGTCTCATTCATTCCTGAACCGCAGAAACTTGATATATAATTTCTGAATGAATATAAGAATGAGTAACAGAGGACTATAATCAACCAAGTGATGTGACCCATTCCGGGTTTTAGAAAAGTCCCCTGGCATGGTTGAAGCACAGAGGCTAGAGTTCAGAGGGGGTTAGATCAAAAGTATCAAGATTCCCTGGGACTCAGACATTGTCTCTGGAATGCTTCTGTTAACTTCAGAAGCAACCGTGCATCATGCAAGCTATTACTGTCTCCCAGTACCTGATCCGAATCCTGAGTCTGCGGAGCCTAAGACAGAGATTTACATGTCATGAGGAGATGGAGAACTGCGTAGGAAACCCTGGGACAGTGAAGCCCCTTGGGAAAGCCTCAGCCTCAGTGGGCATGGCATGCAGGTGCAGTCGGGGGCAGCACGGGTTGACCAAGTGGGCACCTGAGACCCTTCATCCACTGTACAGCTCTCCCGGGGCCCTTTGGAAATAGCTTATGCTCAAGGGTAGGTGGTAATGTGGACCTATTTCTCAAAAGTAGGGGCAGGTCAGTCTTCTGCTTGGGTTCTGGGAGCCCTTACAACAAGTAGGGTGCAGGCGGTTACCAGTTCCCAAAGCTGACTGGGAAAGGCGGGGAGCCAGCTTGGACTCAGCGGGCACAGTGGCGGCATCCAGTCTTGTCCTCTGGGCCAGGTCACAGAGACAAAGATATAAGCCCAGGGCAGCGGAGGATGTGGAGAAAGGTGGCGGTTCCTGCTCCCACTATTACCCTGAACAACAAGTGACTTAGTTATTCAATTCTATGGTGAGGACTAACCTTTTCTTTTCTTTTTTTTTTTTAAAGTCTGTATTAAATCTACAGGTCCAAGCTCTGGTTGTCTCTGGCCTATTCTATTTTTTTTTTTTTAAACAACTTTATGGAGGTATAGTTTATCTAAATAAACTGCATTCACGGAAAGTACACAAATTGATGAGTTCTAACAGATCTATACACCCATTGTTATGGACTGAATGATGTCCACCAAAATTCGTATATTGAAACCCTAACCTGCGAATGTGATTGTATTTGGAGACGGAGCCTACAAGCACAGAATTCGGGTTATAGAAGGTCACAGGGCGGGGTCCCAATATGCTAGGATTAGTGTCCTTGTAAGAAGAGGAAGAGACACAGAGCTCCCTTGCCCCCTTGCGCTGGGCCCTCTGGTCCTCCCCAACTTCTCTCTTTCTTTCTCTCTCCGTGCCTCCCGCCCTCTCCTGCCTTGTGAGCACACAGTGTGGAGGTGGCTGTCTATAAGCCAAGAAGAGGGCTCTCCTAAGAACTCGACTGCACCGGCACCTCCTACTCGGGCTTCCAGCCTCAAGCACCGTAAGACATGAACTTCCGGCATGTAAGCTCCCTGGTCTCTGGCACTTTGTTGGGGAGCCTGAGCAGACTGATACACCCATGAACACAGGCAAGATACAGAACTCCGCCACTCCTCTAATTTTTTCTACTCCTTTTTACAATAGACTGAAAACCTCTAACCTTAAAACTAGCCAAGAGACGTCTGTCTGCTGTAGGAAAATACACAATCTTTCCCAAAATGCTTCTTGACATGTTTTGTTGTCCATGATGTCATCATGCCAAATTTTAATGAAGAAAAGAAGCTATTATGCAATTAAGGCAAAGAATTCATGGTAATTCAGCCCTGAGTATCCAATTAAGCTTGGCACAGTCACCAGCTCTCAACTGGTTCTGGTAACCTGCATAAAATCTCCAGCTGAAGCCTGACAGTTATTTACCAGAGTCAACAGTTTCTCTGAACAGGGAGGCTTCCTGAGTGTTTTGGAAAAGGGAAGCCTTTGATGTTCTCTGGTGTCTTCCTCACTTCCCAGGAGCCAGATTTCCCTTTTCTTCCCTCTGGGAATGGTTTCCTTGTCCTTGTCACTCCTCCCCCACTCCCCCACCCCAGGGAGGCTCAATGGAGCCCCTCCAAACCCTGTCAGCTCCCTGAGGGGAAGGGTCTCCCGTGGCTCCCTGCTGGGCCCCTGGGCCCAACACACTGCCCAGCAAGAGCTGCTGCACAGGAAGGGTTTGTGGAATGAATCCCTGATGAAATGAAGTGAGAAGAATTGACCAAAGGTGCGGCAGCCATTTGAAGTCACAGAGCTTGAGATTTAATGCTCATGAAGACAGCCTAGAATGTTGTCTAGCGAAGCTGCCTTTTTTATTTTTCTGAGATCTCTGGGTGGGCAGGGCCAGCAGGACAGAGAAATTATGCTCACTGCCTGGAGAACTGGCCTCTTCTATCACAGCATGAAAGGCTCCTCTCTGCCTGGTCTAATCCACATCTGCACTCCATCTCCCACCCGTGCTCTATGTAACTGATTGTCCGGATCTCTGCAGATGGCTTCAGACAACTCAAATATATTGTGTGTGTTCTGTCGCTGCTTTTGCCCATGTTGTTGCCCTTGGGAGAACCAAACTAAAATGGAGTCATGTGTGTTAGGGACAAACCGGAGTTGGCTGATGCAGGCGCATTAAAGAAAACAAAACCACCTTACCTAAGGTGCAGAATTTTACAGCTCTCCTCAGGGATCAGCAGAGGATGCCAGCCAATGCCCAGACACCAAGTGTGTTCGTGCCACCCCTGCACTTGCTCATTCCCCTAACTCAGCTCCCCTGATCCAAACATGGAAGAAGACAACTAGGTAACCGACCAGCTGAAATAGCCAAACACTTCCGCCCTTACCGGGTAAAATCCCGTAGTCTGTGAGCAACATGGAACTCCTGGTTCCCGCAGCCCTGAGTTTCCCAGCTTGTAGCTGGAAACCCTCGCAATAAACTCTTCTTTCTGCTTTGTTTTACTCGGTGTGCAGTTGGGTTTTGACACCTCTCACCTAGGCACTTCCCACTTTGTCTGCTGTGGCCTCCTACTCGGTCTTCACATCCAAGCTCAGCCTCCTTCCCTTTGGAGCCTTCTCGGTCCCAGCCGGGTACCGCCCACACGTCTGCCACAGGCTCTCTCGCACGCTTTCCACCACCTGCCTCTTGTTTGTCTTTCATGCTAGACGCTGAGCCCTCGAGGGATGCTGGTTGAGTCTTAATCATCTTGTAAACCCACCGCCTAATCCAGGGCTTTGTATGCCAAGGCTCTCAATAAACACTTGTAGAATGTAGGGGTCCGGTGAGCCCTTCTCACTCTCCCCTCCGCCCCCGCCCCCAGTGGAGGCAGCTGCTGCAGGGGGAGAAGCATGGCCCTAGGTCCACCCAGCTTCCACCTAACACCAATGAAGCACTGTCAAACAGCACCTGCTGATCATCTCCGAGCGCCCACAGGTCAGAAGCCCAGGCACATCTGAGCTGGGTTCCGTGCTCAGAGATTCCCAAGATTGCATTGCAGGTGCCGGCTGGTTTGAGTTCCTTTCTGGGGCTCAGGGCTTTCAAACACATGTGACTGCTGGCAGAACTGAGTTCATTGAGGTTATAGGATGCTGGTCCCATTCTGTTGCTGGCTCGCAGATGGGAATACTTCCATGTGGCCTTCTCCAACTTCAAAGCCAGCAAGGGAGGGTCTCCCTCATGTCCAGTTGACCTCGTTCCTCCAATCCCTTACTTCCTCTGTCTCTGCCTTCTCTGTGCAGATTTAAAGGGCCATGTGATTAGCTGGGTCCACCCAGATACTTTCCCTTTCGATGAACTCAAGAGTCAAATGATTATGACCTTCATACCATCTGCACAATCCTTTCTCCTAACAAACCCTAATAACGAGAGCGCTGTCCCAACACTTTCATCGGTTCTGCCCACACTTAAAGGGAAGGACTTACATAAGAACGAGGATCATGGGCAGTCACCTCAGAATTCTGCCCAACCACCTCCTTGGGCTACATTACCCCCTTTACAATGTCAGTTTCCTCAGATGAAAAACAGGGAAAATAAACCTGCTTCCCAGACTCGTGGTGAAGATGAAAGGAAAAATGTGGAAGAGTCACTCAGTGGCCACAGGTCTCTTCCTGTTATTTCTGGCCAGAGGACACACACTAGCTGGACTGGATGCCCATGAAACGACTCCATGACATCCTTAGTAATGCATGCAGATTAAAAAGAAAAGACTGATAATGTCCAGCGATCTGATTTTTGCAAGGCAGTAATAGCTGAGATCACCCAGGATTAGCCCAGGACCCAAGTTATGCTAATTTCATAAAGACTGAAGTCTGAGCTCTTCAATTAGATTACTTAGACCATTATTTGTCTTGATAAAACAAAAACACTTGTTCATGGCACGTCAGTTTTAATAAATGAGATGCTCTGAAAAAGAAAACCCATAGCACTGGGTTTTAATATACTAGAAGCTCTGAGTCCGGAGACAGAGTTGCTGTTGGCTTGCAGGATACAGCCGACACAGGATCAGGCCAAGTCGGTCCTCTTTGGCTCTCCTTCTCAGTCAGTCCTTGCTGCTGGTGACTTCTCCTGGTGCTAACTCCCAGCCCTGCTGCCTGGGGACCTTCATAGTGCTGTCCCACCTGAGCAACTCCTCCTCCAGACGTTGTCTGATTCTTCCCCACGAAACTTAACACTCCTGTGTTCTTATGCCTTCAGTGCCCATCTGGGCACCTGCCTAATCAGGTACAGGAAGAACAGAGGTGTCAGCCAATGAGAACGGCTAAATACGATAGCCTTTTCCCGGTTACATCTACACTTTACAGGGGTCTTCAGTGTTACTCAACCGAAGTAGACTTCCTTCTCCTTCCAAAGTAGGGTTCAGCTTCTCCAAACACACCAAACCACTGTTCTCTGCTCTGCTGTCAGAGCTCCGTCAGTGGTCCAGGGGATGCCACTCCTCCACAAGGACAGGTTCCATGACTCCAGCCCTCACCGAGATGTGAACTTATTAGCACATGCGTTTTCCAAAGGACCCCCATTTTTCAACCATACCTATGAGACAAGATGGCACCTGTGGGTCAGAGGAATATAAATAATTAACAGTAAAATGCAATTTTTAGGTATGACTTGGTACAAAACCATTCTGTACCACTGGGTTTTCAGGTGCAAGAATACTTGGGCATTATCCTCTAAAACCTGTATTTTATAAACATTTGTTTTATTTAGATAACAAGGAGGAATAAAACACTGGTGTTCTTCCTTTTTTGGGGGGGGTCTTTAATAATGAGTTTAGAGACAAAAAATTCAATTAACCCTCATCAAAGCTGTGCATGTTTCATCCTAGCAGTGGCCAGCGACCTGCGCCTCAGAGGCGGATATCTGACCAGTGGCAGATTCTGCCCAGCTGGAAGCCCTAAGGCACCTGTAACACCGAGGACAGCTTGTTTTTCCCAGGGAATCAGGGGCTCTGGTTGGGTGTCTGGAGAGGGCTAAAGCTTAGCAATTTGAGCTGGGTAGCCTCCCTGTCTGCTGTGGGGACTCTGGGTACAGTCTGGAAGCAGTGAGTGACACTCGCTTCGAACCCTGCTGCCCTGTGGCAGGAAGCGCCCTACCAGAGATCTTTCTGGATGTCATACCTTCCCCACAGCCCAGCCCTAGCTTGGGCCACCATTTCGCACTTAATTTCTGTTTGCCATTCCATGCTTTCCTCTGTGGCCAGGAACACGTCCAGGGTACACCCTGATCGTGCCCCCTCCCTGCCTCTCTCCGGATAAAGTTAATTACTAGGTTTGGTTGAGGCCATTTAGAACCTGTAGCCTTTCCATTTTGCCTACTTTCTAGTCTTGCCATGATCCTCACCCTCACACCCAAGCATGCCCTCGGTGTACTTTTTGGACCCCACGTACAGAATGGCCTGCAGTCTCTCAGGTGTGCCGTGAGAAAGCTCTCCTCCTCCTCAGGCTTCTCCTGGTTGTTCCCTCATTGGTCCCTGAAGCCACCTCCTCGAGGCAGCCCCTCTACTCTGCAAGTCTGTGACTGGTGCCCACCCCTGGTTCCCTCAGCCCGCACATCTTTATCACACTGGTGGAGAAACAGCTTGGGGGCTGGCCTGTCACTGCAACGAGGAGGTGAAGCTGTGAATCTCCAGTAGCATACCTGCCATTGGTTTAACATTCAGAAAACTCTGTGGAAGTGGGGGAGGGGGGAGGGACGGAAGGAGGGAAGGAAGAAGGAAGGATGGAAGGAAGGAAGGAAGAAAAAGGAAGGAAGGAAGGAAGGAAGGAAGAAAAAGGAAGGAAGGAAGGAAGGAAGATTGGAATGATGTGGCATTTGAGACAAAGCAGTTGGGTGGGGAATATGGAGGAGTGACAGGCCCTCCCGAGCTCCTGGAACATCCTGAAGAAGGAGCAGTCACAGACAGCCTGAATCAGCATTTTAGTCTAAAATCGGGCAGGCAGCCAGTCCTAGCCAACAGGCTCTGCCACACACTCACTCCAAGATGCTAGACGAGTCCTTTCCTCTGAGAAAAGTCTCAGCTTCCTCCTTGAAAAATGCATGATTTAGCTGGATTCTCTGGCTTCTGCCATCAATGAGAATAAGTTTGGTGAGACAGGACTGCCCCGATCCATTGGACCCTGAGCATCCTCTCTGCCCAAAGCCTAGTCCCGAGCTTTCTGCTTCTTGCTTAGTCTGAGGGAGCTCGTGATGGGGTCGATGAAGGAGCTTCCCAGACCTGAGATTTCACCAATTAATACCGAAGCTCATCTCAGCCTTCAGAGGGCCAAACCAGCCATAGGAAATGAAAACTGATGGGGAACGATCAGGAGTTGTCTACGCCAGAACTGTCAGCTTCTCCATTAATCTGTTCCATCAGCAGCAATAATTCGAGGTTCTTGGGAGAGGAGCCAGAGAGCAATGGAGAGGAGGAGAGACTGCCTTCATCACACACCAGTGTCTGCCTCAGTGAATTGGCCCCCACCGGGCACAAATGCTGAAGTAGGGCAGTCTGTGGGGACATGTGAGTTGTGAGGGTTGCACGCAAGCCAGGAAACACGGGTGGACAGCCCACCCTCTGCTCTCACCTCCCTCGGCAACAAAGCAAGTGTTCATTTCATACAGCTAAACGTGATGCCTGAGGAAAGGGAGCGACACGTTAACTAGGAGCCATGCCCTAAGATTATGTCATTTGCTTTTGAAAATGTCAGATAAAAACACAGGAACGTGTTTATAAGATGATGTTAAGTGAAGGAGCAAGATACACATTTGTATTTATAATGTGCTTATAATTATGCAAACAAAAGCAAAAATCCTAGACACCTATGTGTACAGATGAATGATAGCATAGAGATCTCTCTGGCTGGTAGAGTAATTATATCAAAAAT
This sequence comes from Zalophus californianus, assembly GCF_009762305.2. Lineage (NCBI taxonomy): Eukaryota > Metazoa > Chordata > Mammalia > Carnivora > Otariidae > Zalophus > Zalophus californianus. The sequence goes on along the minus strand of NC_045599.1, from coordinate 29,892,450 downwards.
TTCTCTTTTCTCCACTTTTCTGATTTTTCTTAAAAATGTCTGTATTTTGGGATGCCTGGGTGGCTCAGTCGGTTAAGCGTCTGCCTTCGGCTCAGGTCATGATCTCAGGGTCCTGGGATCAAGTCCCGCATCGGGCTCCCTGCTCAGCAGAGAGCCCGCTTCTCCCTCTCCCACTCCCCCTGCTTGTGCTCTCGCTCTCTCTCTCTGACAAAGAAATACAATTTTAAAAAGTCTATATTTTAGGTTGTTACAATTAAGTATTTTAAAAATAGTTCTACGAAAAAGAGCCTTTAAAGGTCATTCGGTTCAGTGGCTCCCAAAGGGGCTTTTGATGAGTACCCAGCTGGATACTTCAGCATCTCCAGGGAAGCTCAGTAAATATAGGCACAGACCCAGGCCACAACCCAAGAGACCCCAACTTAGCAAGCCTGGCATGGGGTCCAGAAATCTGCATTCATTAAGTTAAAAATGAACAGCTTGCCAGGCAATACCAAAGCGGAGCCAGGTTGGAGGAGCTTTTTCTGGTGAATCCAGCCTCTCACTTTGCAGAAGGAGGACACCAAGGCCCCAAAGAGAGGAGTCACCTGCCAGGTAAGTGACAGAAAGAAGACCACAGCTCAAATCTCATTCTGGCAAACAGTGGGCTCTGGGTAATTAGACAAAGAATTTTGAACTGTGCCAACTCTTTTCCCCTTCTGTGTTTCTTGTCATTGTGTGGTGTGGCTCTGCAAAGGCCAACCCTTCTGGAATGGCCTGACCCATGAGACTGTTTAAGAATGCTTATTGGAGTCAACATGCTCTTCTTGTGACCTTTTACGAACAAAAGCATCCAGCCCTCTGGATTTGAAATGCTAATATGGAGGAACTGGATAAAAGGGCTCTGATTCTGCACAGCCCCCCTTTCCCTAAGGGCTGGGCATTATGACGTCTGTTTATTTTGGCCTTCAGGGCATAAAGTGAAGTTGTCATCTTCCTTTGATGTGCAAGGTTGATGTGTCTAAATGGGATGCTGGAAGGGCAGGCTGGCCCCAGTCTTCTGGCCAGACCTCTCCTGAATCAGGAGGGCTAACCTTAACCCCGGGGATGGAGCAGAAAGGGCAGGAGCAGGGGGAAGCAGCCTCGGAGATGCGGCAGCAGGGAGAGCTGCTGATTCAGTTCTGTGCGTGTTCCCAAGAACCCCACCGCACGCCATTCAGCCAGGTCCTCCCTGGCAGACACCCGTCAAAGCTGCCTTCTTCCTCATGCATTTGTCATTAAAATAGAAGTCATCAGAGATGGTGGGTGTCAAAGTCTGCATTTCTTTCTCTGCCTCCTGTGGAAACAGCTGGGCCTGGATGGCACTTCCCTCTCCTCCTGCCCCATAAGCTGTCCCTGCCCCACTGAGGGAAGATGGGGCGGGGCGGGGGTTGGACATCAGCTGGTGTTCTGGCCAGAGGCTCATCAGGTTACTTCAAAGGAGGAACATGTTCCTTGTTGGGATACCCAGGGTAGGGAGAAGCGACAGAGAAGCAGTTAAGCAGCAGGCAGTTCTAGATGTCAACAATAACAATAATAATAGCTAACGTGGCCAGAGAGAGCTTCCTTTCATCCCCTATGTCTTCTCCCCTCGCTCCTCCTCCGTGGGGAAGAGGGTATCTGTGCTAAGACAATGTAAAGAGATGGGGGCTCCCACCCCGCAGTCTCTAGACCCACTGAGGGCAGTCAGGAGGACGCGCAAATTGGGCGCAGAGCACCTGCGGCACCCCTCTGCCCGAGGACTGGGAAGACAAGACCCATACTGGCTGGAGGGATAGAAAGGAAAGACCGAAGCTCACAGCGAGTGGGGAACATGAAGAGGAAGAGTCGCCTGGGCAGCCCTGCAAAGCAGACTTGATTCATACTGTAAGTGACTCGGGGAAGAGTTAAGAAATAGTCTGCACCACCACCCGAATTCCTTGTGTTTAATCTACTCCTCTTCTGGGGGAAGGGGCACCTGCCTGCCATTTCAGGCCATGCAGACAGAACAGAGGGGTCACACACCATTTAAGTCACCTAATCCCTTAGCATACTTAAAGATGGTTCCGATGCCAAACCCTAGCGTACTATGAAACTCCCAACTCCCACTATCACCACCACCATCACCACCAATTCATGTGGAAATTCTCGGGAAGCACTGCTTTGTGCCTGGCCGCTGCTACTTAACTTTCTTTGAATTAATCATCAATTTGCTTCCAGTATCTCATTGCAGCAATCATCCACCCACTGCACAGTAGCGTTATTTCCCTCAAACACCATCAACACACCAAGATCTGTATACTCCACATTTCTTTTCAGTTAACAGACTTGACTTTTTACAACAGTTTTAGATTCACAAGGAAGTTGAGCAGATAGTAGAGAGTTCCCTTATCCCCCCTCCTCCCACGTGTGCTTTCCCCTATTAACGTCTTGGCTTCGTGTACTACATTTGTTACAATTAATGATAAATATGGACACATTAATTATGAACTAGTTTATATCCTGATTCATTCTTTGTGTTGTATAGCTCTATGGATTTTGACAAATGGGTGATGTCATGTATCTACCACTAGGCTTGTACTGGTTAGGGTTAACAGAACCGAGAGGAAATACATAGATAAAGGTTCAACAAACAGACACACACACATACACACACACATACTAAACATATATAGAGTTCAAAAGAACCAATAAGATGGCTATGTGTGTGTGTGTGTGTGTGTGTATCATAAGGAATTAATTCATACAATTATAGAGGCTGACAAGTCTCAATCTCCTCAGTCAGCAAGCTTGACACCCAGGACAACTGATGGGGTAGTTCAAGTCTGAGTCCAAAGTTCTGCAGGTTTAAGATCCAGAAAGAGCCGATGTTTCAGTTTAAGTCCAAGGGCAGGAAAAAACTGGTGTTCCAGCTCAAGGCAGTCATGCAGGAGGAAATCCCTTCTCACTCAGAAAGGGGTTGGCCTTTTTGTTGTATTCAGGCCTTCAAGTGATTGGATGAGGCCCACCCATGTTAGGGAGGACAATCTCCTTTACTCAAGTCTACCCAATTCAAACGTTAATCCCATCCACAACACTCTCACTGACATACTCAGAATAATGTTTGACAAAATATCCGGTGTCCCGTGGCCTAGGTAAAGTAGACACATAAAATTAATCAACACAAGTATATAGAATAATTTCACCACCATAAAAATCTCCTGTGCATAAACTCCTCATCCTTCTCCCCTGTCCCAAATCCTGGCAACCACTGATCTGTTCACCATTTCTGTCATTTTTACTTTTCCAGAAAGTCATGTAGTTAGAATCAGACAATAATCATACAGAAGAGCCAAGGCTTGTAGAGAATATTTGCAAAACCTATCTGATAGAGGATTTATCCAAAATATACAAAGAACTCTTAAAATGGTAAGAACACAAACAACCCAGTTAAAAAATGGGCAAAAGATCTGAACAGACACCTTCCCAAAGAAGATGCAAATAGGCACGGGAAAAATGTTCAACATTATATGTTGCCAGGGAATTGTAAATGAAAAAAATAATGAGGTACTACTAGACACCTACTGGAATGGCAAACATAAAGAAAACTGATGATACCAAATGCTAGCCAGGAGCAACAAGAATGCCTTCATTGCTGATGGGAACACAAATGGTATAGCCACTTTGGAGGACAGTTTGGCAATGTCTTACAAAGCTAAACAAATGATCCAGCAGTCTTACTCCAAGGTATTTACTCAATTGGGTTCAAGACTTACCTTCACACGAAAACCTGCACATGAATATTTATGACAGCTTTATTTATAACCATCAAAAACTGGAAACAACCAAGATGTCCTTCATTAGGTGAATGGATAAACAAACTACGGTGGCACAGGGAGGAGTGAGACGATGTAGAGGAATTTGTGAAATATCCAAGACTTCAAAAAAGGTCAAAGCCGCATCTTACATCTGTGAGCCTGCAGTATCACTGAAGAAGGATGGTCTGTTGTATTAGAAAGCTGAGTGCCGTCAGCCTAAATCTGGAAAGCATTCAGTCCTGCCTGGAAGGCAGGAGGTGCTTGGGATGGTTTCTCTTCCACATATTCCAGAGGTCAGAGGGAGGGGCTTGCTGCCTTTCTGAGGTGTTGTCGAGGCCTCATCTGCTTCTTGTTCTAGATCTTATTTTTCCATCTGCAGCAGAATGGTGGAGTGACCAAAGTCTGACTTGAAAGATACCATAAAACCTACCACTCAGTTCAGTTTAGCTCACCCAACACCTGTTCACACCTGTTCCATGGCCAAGACCAGTCTCAGAGTTCTTTCCCACTGGCCAGAGTCATGCTTTGGATTTTCAGGACCCCAAAAGTGGGCTACAGTAAAGTGAACTAAATTTAACTTTGTTATTAGGTAGAGGTAAGAGATGAGTACCCAGTGACAAGAACCAGGATGAATCAAGGCTTAGAGAAGATGGGTCAGAGGTCCTGGGATTTGGCAGAAGAAAGGTCTAGAACTCAAAGGTGGGATGCACAAAGCTGAGGTTGGAGGGACATTTGGATCTAGAAGCAACATGTGGGCTTCACATAATGAGTGTGTATTTCCTTTTTTTTTTTTTAAGATTTTATTTAACCACTTTAGAGAGACAGAGCGAGACAGAGCGAGAGAGAGAGAGAGAGAGAGAGAGAGCATGAGTGTGGGGGGAGGGCAGAGGGAGAGGGAAAAGCAGACTCCCTGCTGAGCAGGGAGCCCGATGCAGGGCTCAAGCCCAGGACCCCGAGTTCATGACCTGAGCCGAAGGTTGATTCTTAACTGAGCCACCCAGGTGCCCCAAGAATGTGGACTTCTAAAGAAACTTAACTGGCTCTCTGTTTGCTAATGTGTTATTTGAGTTCCGGAGACTCTGAAAGAATGTTTATCTTGATAATTTTAAGGGAAAAGCAAGGAGACTTGGTCACAGTTACCAAAGGAATTCATTGTAGGCCTGCGTCAAGGACCCATGTGTCTACTCCCCATCTGGGGGCCTTTCATCTAGATTTTGTCACTGTTAACCTCACTTCTTGCAATGTAAGTAATCTCTCATCTGGTCCTTTTAGGATGTGATGGAAGTGTGGATGGAGGAACTGAAACTGTCTTGGGGTGAGAAGAAGAAAGAGCAAGAGAGCTGTGAGGTAAGAGCTTGGTGATAAGAAAAGATAACTTGCTGGAGTCTGAGAAACAAAAGCCTAGAACTGTGAGGGAATCAGAGGGTTCACTGGATGGTCTGTGAGCAGGGCCCAGGCAGGGCCTCAGGGAGTCACTCAGGGAGCTGGGGGGAGGCCAGCTTTAAGGGCCTCGGGGAGCCACGGGCTGTCACCAGGGCGTGCGGTTATAGTTCGGTCATCACCGGCTCACTTCCACTGACAGACAACTTGCGGCTTCAGTGAGGCATTTATTACACATCTGGTTAGGTGTTTTTCAATCCATTCTGGCACAAATGAGTTTTATGTTTTTCTGATGTAAATCAGGTTGGAGTACTCTGAGAATCAAACTCTGTCTTCCAAGTTCAGTTTTCAGCTCTCGTAATACATTAGTCTCTGCTAGATCTAACATGACTGGCTGAGTATGAATCACCATCAACTTGATAAAACAGATTATTTTCTTTGGAAGAGAAAAGAAGAGCAAGGATTCAAATTATAATTCACTATATTTATATAGTTATATCCACTAGGAATATGTATATTTAGATGAATTCTAGGATAAAAAGATCGTTGGAAGAAATGTGGAATGTAGATCTTTACAGAAAAACCTCATCTCTCCATCATGATAACTCAAGATAGCTTGTCTAATAAATCATTCGAGCTCACTGAAAATATCTCCTAACGGGTCTCACATCCTAAGAAAAAGAGCAGACTCCCAGAAGCGAGGTTCGTTGGGTCACACAGTGTAGATCAAGTTCCACCGGATGGAGAGTGGAGACTTGACTCCTGACCCAGACCCATAACAAATTCCTTCTCTTGTCTCTCTAGACCACGTTCCTCTCCTCTCAACTGAGGTGATGGGGTAGGTGCAGGGAGAAAAACGGGTTTCAGCTCCTGTCCCTCCTCCAGGGATTTGAGAGTCAAAGTCAAAGGGAGTGTTTCCAGAGGCTTTAGGAGGGCCTGAAGGGGTACACTGATGAAACAAAGGGAGAAGAGGGAAGTCAGCTGAGCTCTGGAGATCAGAGAACACTTCATGGAGATGGAATCACAGAACCCCGAAGGGCCAGTTCACGACATGCACGAGGAAGAAACCCATTTTAGGCTGAGGTGACAGCAAAGGTCAGCAGCTCAGTGTCTTGCCTTGGTCACCAAAGGGCACTTGAGTCGGGACTGGGCCACAGAATAAACAGGAAGAAGAGGAAATTATTTATTAATGATCCCCATCAGCCCATCCATAGTCCCCGTTCCCTCCAGAAGAAGGCAAGCTCCCAAAGGCAGCTTATGATTTAGGTCTTAAGCACCTCGCAATGTCTTCATTCACATTGTCATATGTTTCTGTGAAATTTGAAACAAAAATCAAGAGAGGTGACCCACAATGGGTTGAGACCACGGTCTCTTCCCTCGGCAACTTCCCTCCGGTCACTTTTCCTCGTTTCGGGCACTGTTAGAGGAGCTGTGATAACTTTTTTTGGCTCTGGCTCAGGAGAAGTTGATTTCTGAACACAGTTAGTTTGGGTCTAGTGGGATATGTTTATGGGGTGTACCATCCTTTCTGTGCATTGTTATTGCTAGCCACCTGGTGTCTGCACGGTGTCCAGACTCGCTGTGGCTGGGCCCTGCCAACTCACCTGGTCTCTCGGCGGCGAGGGCTCAGGTGACCAGCACAGATGCAGGCTTCAGCAAGGTTTAAAAGGTTGAGCCAGAAGCCGATCCGGGAAAACTTCTTCATCAGACGTGTAAAATTCTAAGCGGAGGATTTCGTTCCCAGTGATACCTTATCAAAATGGGTATTGCCTCCCGTCAGGAATATACCCCAAGTGGAATTATAATTATGCCGTGCATGTTTCTTCCTTTGCTGAATGGGATTGTGTGAAATAGAATGCAACGGAATGCCCACGTTTGTAGGACACAAGCCCGAAGTAAAGCGACAAGCCGTGAGGACATGTGAGTGTGAAGCCATGTTTCGTGCATTCCAAAGATAATCAAGAATAACCACGAGAGACTATGGACTCCGAGAAACAAACTGAGGGTTCTAGAGGGGAGGGGTGTGGGGGGAGGGGTTAGCCTGGTGATGGGTATTAAGGAGGGCATCAAAGCGCATGGAGCACTGGGTGTTATACGAAAACAATGAATCTTGGATCACTACATCCAAAACTAATGATGTATTGTATGGTGACTAACATAACAATAAAATTAAATTAAATTAAAAAAAAGAATATCCTTTGTTAATCAGCTCTGCTCGATGACTGAATTATCCTCTGTGCTTGCTCTAAAGATCAGTACAACACTGTCATTAATATGAAGACGAATTGAGTGTACAGGCAAAAACTGAAGGAAGAACGATTCCAGATGTGTGCCAGCCAGTTAGTAAAAACAACGTCTTTTTTTTTCTGAATTTTTGTCCTATTTTTAAACTTTGTAACTTATATGGATTTCTTTCTGCCTTCTAAATAAATATTCACTTTCAAATCTAATTTTATGCATTTTGTACATTTTCCCCTTTTTCTTACAGAAGTCCCTTCAAACTGTGCAAGGTTCAGATCACCCAAGACCTGGACGGACCCCTGGCCACAGGCTGTCTTCCTTCAGGTTCCCTCACCCCCAAAGCCCCCTCTCTTCCCCAAAAGACATAGCTGAGACTCTCCATAACCCTTTCCCTATGAAAATAACAATCATAAAAAAAAGTCTTGCTCCTGCCTCCCTGTTTGCTCCAATTTCTCCTTTCCTTTTTCCATTTTCATTCCTCAATGTCCCATTCCTTTGCTCTCTGCTTTCCCTTTCTTCTGCAGAGGTGTTTTTTTCTCTTCTGTTGTCTATGCCTCACACTAAGACCTCTCAACCAGTGGATCAGAAATTTGATAGAGGTCTTCAAGCCTTAGAATGCTTCCAAAAGGATTCTACTGAGATCTGACATTTGTTGGGCACCACCTTCTCCAGTCTTCAGGTATTTCTCCTTCTAGATCTCTGTGGCAGATGCCCTTCCCTCAGCCACCTCTCCGTCTTCCTTGCAAACAGAGCTGTATTGTGTTGGCAGAGCTGGGCAGCATTAGGCACTGGGAAGACTGGCATTTTCACATCCTGGGGAGAAGGGTTTAAGCTGGCCCGGTCCCCAGTCATCTCCACTGGTGACTCTGCTGGACATGGCTATGTGACCCAGTCTGGCCAGTGAGACTAAGGGGACATCTGCTGAGGCCCTTCTCTTTCATAATAAAAGAAAGAATATTGCAGGAGGAATGACCCCTTTGCCAGCCTCTGCCCTTACTGCCTGCCTGGGATGGGATCACCTAAGAACGCGTTGCTTAAAGTTTCAGTGTCTAAGAGTGACAACGCTCTTAGAGAAAGGCTAAGAAGCTTGCAGCGCGTAGACACACAGCCCTGTCATTACTCAGCCTCTAAATCCACCCTGGGATCAGCGGTCTCCAGACTTGGCTCTGTTGTAAAAAAACAAATATCCTTATAGATTTAAGCCACCTTGGCTCTGTTTTCTTGTTGTTGTAGTTCCTTACAGCTCAAGGTCATCCTAACAGATAGGAGTATCCAGCACAGATTTGTCTATTAGACCAAAGTCCCTCCCAGCAGGGCCCAGTTCTCTCTGTGTCCATCAGTTTGGAGGATCTGTTAACTCCCGTTCAGTAAACAGGTTACTCCATGTGCTACGGTGCCGCTTACCGTACTGGAGGGCAGAGACAATGTGCCACAGACGGCTGGTTCCAGAGGGGTAAGAGGTAGGAACACGCGGTCGGTTGGAATGTTTTTAGCTACTTTCGGCCTTCGGCAAGGTCTTACAAGAGAGAAGTTTATGAATGGAACCCTAAAAGCAGAGAGAGAAGACAATGCAGCTTTATTAAAAGGAGGCCCTTTTTGCTCATGTCCTACAATCCAAGTTCAATGCAGGGCCCGATAATTTGAAGATGGCCAAGGTCAGAAAGGCTGGATTCTCCACCCCAAGCTAAAGCTAGACAGGGAAGAAGCAGAAGATTTAGAAAGAGAACACTGGCAGGAAAAGATAAGCCTGTTGCCGCAGGCTTCTTCCCACGCCTTCTTTTAAGTATTCCCTGTGCACTGACTGGGAAGCGGTATCTAGAATGAAGCACCGGGTCAAGGAGAGGATTATTGTTGCTGCTTTTGCAAATGAAGCCATTGTTTTGAAACGATTCAAGGTAAGGAGGTTAAACTTGATGCCAGCGGGAAGAACATGGCCCAGTGGCAGAGAAGATACCGAACTCTGGTACTTGAGTGTCCCCTGAATTTTCTAGAAGCAAACCGATGAAACTACTACATTTGCAAGGGACCTCTATCGTCAAAGAAAGCCCTGGGCTGGCTGAAAATAGCCCTCAGGCCTACCTCCCAAGCAATCCCTTGGAATCTGTTACATCAGGAAGCAGATTGTAAATGCTGTGCATTCCCAAAGGGAGCACTGATCATCCCCCAGTGCACCTGTCGGGGTGACCACGGAGCAAACTGGGACAGGAGCAATAATGAATGCCCAGTTGGCTGGCCAAAGATTCATTCCATTGCCCGAGCAGAAGGTTCTTACCATGTCTGTCCAGCACCAGGATTTTCTATTATTAACAACCATTGTGTATCATTTCCTCTCTTTCCTTTCTAAGTAGAAAGTGTTAGGATAGATTAATAACCCATTCCCTATTCACTATTGAATAATGGTTGGTTTGGAAATTTTAAAAATAACGGTTGGCCATAGGCAGAGATAGTTACTGTGAAGGTGATGGAGTTTTGGTGTCAGGGACCCTCACTTCCAAGACTGTGTGTGTTCCTCTTGGTGTCATGGGAGAGACAGGACACAGCATGTGGAGACACAGGATACTGTCCAAACTGGGGTTTACTCTCTACACCCAAGTGTGGCCCTCATGCTGCAGGCAGGGTCAGGGGGCTATCAGCTCTGCTTCTGTATGTGCACAGCCCTCAGGGATACCTCCTTAATTCTGGAACACTTTTTAGCATCTGAACCTGTGCCGGTTAATTTTATGTGTCAACTTGGTGAGGCCACAGTACCCAGGTATTGGTCAATCATCCATCTAAACGTTGCTGTGAAGGTCTTTTTTGGTGAGATTAGTATTTAAAATCAGTAGACTTGGAGTAAAGCAAATTATTCTCCACAATGTGGGCGAACCTCACCCCATCATTTGAAGGTCTTAAGAGAAAGAAGACGGAGGTCCCCCAAGGAAGAAGGAATTCCTCCAGACTGCCCTCAAACTCCACACTCCAACATCAGCTTTTCCCTAGGTCTCTAGCTGGCCCGCCTACCCTGCTGATTTTGCACTTGTCAGCCTCTACCATTGTGTGACACAATTCACTAAAATAAATCTCTCTCCCTCCCTGTATATACACACGTGCTACTGGTTCTGCTTGTCTGGACAACTGGCTCATGCAAGAGGCTATCTTTAATCCAAAGCAGAAATATCCCATCAAGAGGCTGCTCTGCTCCTTGCATGGAGGCCAAGACAACTCAAGCGTCCTCACTACCTGGCCCTTCCCCTCAAGCGTCCTCACCACCTGGCCCTTCCCCTTGCCCCGGTGAGTGTGGTGGGGCTGGGAGGACTGGAGGTGGCAAGGACCAGGTAGAATTGGCTGCCGTGGAAGCTGGCATGTGACTTGTGTCCTGTGAGACCAAGGGCTGGAATTCTCCTGCAGTTCATCTCAAAGCAGAAAGATCTACCAGAATAAGAAAAGGTGAAGAGTGCTTCAATTGTGGTATTACAACAAAGAGAAGATGTTGTAAAGGTGATATAAATTTTCTAAACTTCCAAATAAAAAAATTAGAAGTGGCATTATCTTTCTATTACCACTGTAATCATTTGAATCATGAAATCATTTTTCCTATGAAGAGGTAATGAAAGAAAGAGACAAAAGGTAGGAACATAATGAGTCAGGGAGTTAATTAGTAAACATGTTCATTGTACAGTAGAATATTATTTTTTCTAGTTTGTTTGATATTTGGGGTATATGGCAACCTTTTAAATTTTATAGTTTCTTGTGATTTGTCTTCTCTAAGAAAATAGTGCATTTGTGTGCCTGTTTTTGTATTTATAATTTAGTATTTTTCTTAAATAAGGATTCCCAAATGGCGTAAGCTCAGCCCACAAAATCCAAATCTCTCCCTGATCTTCTCTCACCAGATCATTCAGATCTGAAGGGAGAGGGTGCCTCTCACCCAGAAATCTTGGAGTTGGCGCTGGACTTATCAGCGAGATGAGACTGAGGCATGTGAGTGGGTTTTTCATACATGTGTCAGGCTTGCTGAAGTGTACCCATGGGAAGACAGTTAGCTCTATACACTGGGAACCACAAAGATGATTGTGGTGAACAGCACTGCTTTTTCACTAAGCAGCCATTTCCCCTCCTTTCCTTCCTAACACAACCCCAGTTTTGTTCAGTTACCCACCCTTCCCCCCCACAACACAGCTAATTAAATGGCTCCCTCCTATAAGCCTGGGGGTAAATGATGATTAGTGAACAAAGAAGTACATGGCATGTCCTTGGCAGCTGTTATGGCTCAGCAGGTTCAGGAGGGAGCACACGAGTGGACTTTGTCCACTGAAGAGAAGGAAAAGGAATAGGACTCCGTAATTCAGGGGATATCAACAGGGAAACTGGTTTCTCCAGCTGCAGCTGGCAGCCATCACAGAACCATGAGGCAGACCAGCCTTAGGATGAATCGGATGGTTGAAAAACACATGGCTCCACCACAAAATGGTTGAACTCCAACTCCACTAACCCAGAATCCTGCCTTACCTCCTGGCTTTGTCATGCAAGATCAGTATTTTCCTTACTTTAAAAGTCAGTTGGAGTTCCTATTTCTTGCATTTAAAACCACCTTAACCAATATAGTGTGTGTCTTAGGTTCAATATATTAAGGTTCTTGGCTTGTTTTCATCAAACTATATCATTCAGGAATTTTGCAATATTCACATAATACGGTTCCAATATTCACATAGTACCATTATTTCACTGCTATCCCATTCGTGCTGATAAGATTGCTTTTATAACTCATGGCATTGAAAGTACATGCATTTCTCTCCAACTTGATGTACTACTCAGTGTAGTGTTCATGGTTTGTTTCACAGGCCATCCTTTTCATCTCTGAATAAGTAATACATCAGTTGTTAATCTTTAGTAGTTTTTGGTAGTTAATTATTAACTGCTGCATTTTTTTTTTTTTTTTAAGTAGGCTCCATGCCCAGGGTGCAGCCCAATGCAGGGCTTGAACTTGACACCCCTGAGGTCAAGATCTGAGCTGAGATCAAGAGTCGGATGCTTAATTGGCCGAACCACCCACGTGCCCCTAAACTGCTACACACTTTAAAACTTACTTGAATGGAAACTACTTACTTGGTTTCTGAAAAAAAAAAAAAAAAATTAGCAACTCTATTTTTAACTGTTTTTTAAAAATCTAGACAAAGTAGGCTTCATTAGCATTCTGTAAATAGCCTAAAGGGAAGACTACATTGTATGAGAGTTAAGCAATTTATCAGGAATCTAAGGATCAATTTCCCTTGAATTGGTTCTGTAAAATGCAAGCAGCCAAATGCTGCACAGTTACTGTGTTCCCAGATAATCTGAGACAGAAATAGGGAGCTGAAGACTAGACTGGCCACAGAGGTGATGTGAAGGAGGCATGAAAGCAAATCATGGCTTTCCCAGTAATAACGCCAGAGCCTTTAAGGCTTGGATCAGATTTCCTCCAGGATTTTGAAATCCAGGCCCCTGACGCGCTAAGCTAGCCCGCAAAGGTGGCATGTCAGTTTCCTCTTTGAAATTTCCAGGGTCAGAAATCCCTTTTCTCAACAGCATCCAATTCTAGGGCTGTACCTCCTGACAGTCAAGAGGCTCTACCTTGCGTCTCCTTGAAGTTTCTTACTTTTTCACTAACATCTATTCTATTCTTGTCTTCTTTTGTTCGACCTGACCCTTACCTCAGCAACTGATGAGAAATTATTCCAAACCTGTCCCTGTAAAGAAGTTGGTAAGTAACCCTTCTCTCTACATGAGGCAAAGCTGGAAAACTCAGACAAAGCTGTTTTGTTTCTAGTTTCTCATTTATATCCTATAGGGTCACAAAGATGGCTTCTCCTCTATATGCACTTTTATACTCTGCTTTTTATGATTAATATCCTGGTAAATATTTATCCTGCATGATATTAAATAGTCTTAATCTGAAAACATTTTCCAGTGCTGCACAAAGATGTGCCATAAATGTGTATTTATTTAACCTTATCCCCAAACTTTACCTATTATAAATAAATATTGCAAGGCATACATATGAGCATGAATCTTTCCCTGGATTTCTGTTTTCCTAACATAGACTCCAAAAAGAGCAATTTCTATTTCACAAGAGGTGGAATTTCGACGGCACATTGGTTATGGCTGTAGGTTCTGGAGGCATAGATAGAGACTTGAGTCTCAGCTTAGGCATTTTTTAATGAATGACTTTGGGCAAGTACATAAATCCTCCAAGCCTCAGTTTCTTTATCTGAAAACAGATGAAAGCAGTCTGTACCTGACAGGATTGTTATTAGAATTAAATGAAATGATGCATGTGCTAGTAGAATTTTCGACACATAAGCAGCACTCAATAAATGATGCAAGAATTATTGTAGCAGAATAGGAAAAGAGGAACAGAACATATATCTTGAGAATTTGAAAGATGCAGAAGAGCAGAAAGAAGAAAAAGTCCATCACCCATAATACATTAACTTCTCACATGTTGACATTTGCTTCAAATGTTTATTTTTTAATTACTCGAGTAAGATATGAATATACTCCTCCTTATGAAAATGACATTGCAGATAAATAGAAAGCCAAGGCAGAACCTCCCCAATCTTAGCACAGTCCCAAGCTCACTTATACTTGTTTTCCTAAAATCACCTTTGTTCCAACAGTTTGACTACCTTAAGACCCGTGAGTCACTTCTACTATCACCTATACCCTAAGTTCTTATCTAGGCCTCAAAACATCTTAGCTAGGCCTCAATTATATCAAAACGGACATAAAGCCCACTGCTGCCCTTCACTTTTGCTCTTACTACTGTTTCACCCTCTTGGGCCATCTCTTCCCATTGTAACATGGACACACATCATTCTCCTAGTTCTTCTCAAAGAATAAAGTGGATCTATGTTCTCTGTTGCAGCTGGAATGAACTGGGAGTAGTCAGCCAAGGTCTTGCAAAGGACTGTCAAGTGAACTGCTGTCAAGAGGCCTGCCCAGGGCACACTCACTTTACTCAGAGTAAACCACAGTCCAGGGGCTGGCTGCAGTCTTCCAGGTTCAGAAACCTGATTTTAAGCAGGAGAACTACCTCTTAGGGACACACTCCTACCATTCCAGCTCTTGTACTCTGAAGTACACTCATAGGGCCAATTGCTAAATTTCCAATGAAAAATATTACTCTTCTTATGCTGTGCCAGTGCTCTCTCTCCCCCCCAGCCCGAGAAACAGAAGAACCCAAATTTAAGCTAGAAGTCGATTGTTATATGAAAACAATGAATCGTGGATCACTACATCAAAAACTAATGATGTATTGTATGGTGACTAACATAACATAATAAAATAAAATAAAAAAAAAGTTGCTTGTATATACAAAATCAAGGTTAAATGCTCTTAGAACATCTTGCCCAGTCTCCTTCCAGGAGGGTGGTACCAACTTACAATTTCACTGGTGGTTTATCAGTGCCTGTGTTAAGACATTCTCGTCAACACTGGTCATCAAGGAAATATTTTGTTAATTTGTAGGCAAACACTCATTCTCATCGTTTCAATTGACATCAGATGACATTGTGAATCTTCTTTCCATGTTCTGTAGGTATTAACAGTATCATGGCAATCAATGCCATATACAGCTCTAATGAAGGGGTGGTAGTTGTGAGGCTCCAAAGTGAGACAGCTGGATGGAATTGACCTTCACAGCTTCATCTGAGGGAGAGCTCCCTGGACATCCCTAAAGCTGTATCTGGAGAGAAACTTTTCTTTAATTTTTTTTTATTATGTTATGTTAATCACCATACATTACATCATTAGTTTTTGACGTAGTGTTCCATGATTCATTGTTTGTGTATAACACCCAGTGCTCCATGCAGCACGTGCCCTCTTTAATACCCATCACCAGGCTAACCCATCCCCCCACCCCCCTCCCCTCTAGAACCCTCAGTTTGTTTTTCAGAGTCCATCATCTGGAGAGAAACTTTTTACCGGGGAAAAATATGGACACACTTCTGATTCTGACTTTAAAACACCAGGCTGTGATCCTTTCTAAACCACAAAGCACATCCCAAGCTTAAAATATAGAGCACAGAGCTCTGTTTATGTCAACTTTTATACATCCATAAGAACTTTGAGTATAGCATATGAGTCACTCCTATTAGCTGTTATCATGGGAAAGAGAGATTAGGTTTGGGAATAGAAAAGAGAGAAGTAGAATGGAGATTTCTGGTGAAGACTTGGGAGGAAGGAAAAAAACCTGAAGGAAGCCAACCGCAGCTCAGACCCATGCCATGCTGTCTGCTGGGGAGACAGGGCCAAGTACAAATCTCTGAGAGCATACTGATGGGTGTGTTGTGCCTCGGGCTCAATCCCTGGCACCACAACAAGACCAGGGAGATGGGAGTCAAGAAGTCTGAGTCATCTCATCAAAAAGGAATCAAGCATTTGGATTAACGATCAAATAGGAAAAAATGGTATGATATGTGTGACAAAGCGTAATGAATTTCCAGGCCTTCTTCTGAAGCTCCAAGAAAGGATCATATGAAATTCTTTTCCATGACACTTAAGTGAACTGTATAGTACTGATTACTGTCAATTTAAAATATATTAAATGTCGTTGACATTCTTTTTATTGGGTTGGGTGGGACTTATTCTGCATTGATGAATGAGGGAGTTTTATAAGGTATTCACAGAGTTTTCTGTGACCTTGGTCCTCTTAACTTTGTTTTTACTATAGTCTTCAGATTCTCAACCATGCCTTTTTCTTCAATCATGAAAGTTTTTGAGAAGGGTGTCTATAGCGTGAGTGATGTTGGATTACCATGGCTTTCTACCTCCCGGTGTGGTTTCTTTCCCACAAGTATCAGACTGTTCAAACACAGTCATCACAACACAAGGGTGTGCTTCTATTTCTCTTTTAAGAGCCCTTAGGAGCCAATGGATCCACAGTTTCCTGCAGAAGAGACCTCTTAGGTACATCGTTGGGGATTTCTTCTTGCCTTCTCATCATTTGACTCACTCAGTTTCCTCAGTCCATTACCCTTGTTTGGCTTCATGTTGGTTTTCTAGCACCCCTTCCTGCCTGCCCCCCACACGCATCCCCCCCACCTTGTCCATAGTCATTCCACAGACAGCCACTTCATAGAGCACCCCGCCACTATTAACTTCTGTCTCTCCCATCTTCCTGCTGCACCCATCCCTGTCCTCGTCAGCCTTCCTTCGAAATTCTCTAGTCCCAAGCCATTGAGCATCACTGGACAAAGTCCTGCAACAAAGCGATGGGTCGATATGGTGGAGTGGTTAATTCACGAGCTTGAGCATCAAACTGATTATGGCTTCAATTCAAAAATGAGTGTTTATGAGTGATGTGACCTTAGGTGGGTCACTTAGCCTGCCAGAATTTCAGCTCCTCATCCATCAGACAGATATAACAAAAGTACCTCCTTAGAATGTTAAGCCAAGTGTCAGGCATACAGTTGCTGATCAATAAACATCAACTGTCGTTACTGCCACATGATGATGGTGATGAACCAGGGACTCTGCGAGGCACTGTCCTAGGTCATTCAATCTTTATGACAACTCTCTGAAGGTGGTGGTGCCTCCATTTGACAGATGAGGTGGACGAGGCTCCCAGGGTAACTGAAGAACAACTATTAAGTAGTGCCTCTGGGTCACAACTGTAGGACTCCAAAGTGCACTGTGCACTGTGCCCTCAGTGTACATTATAAAAGGAAATAGAAAGGTTTTTTTTAAACCACCGTTGTCTGAGCTGAATATGGGGGACCGTGCTGCCTGCTTTCTTCACACCATCTCATTAATCCTCACTACACTTATCCAACTATCTATACAGTTGTTCTTATATAACTTCAGGAAACCTATCCATGAGTTCAATGAGAGCTTTAGGCACAAAGTAAAATCGCTTTTCCTGTCCAACCCCGGAACTTTCTAGTGGCCGCTGGTGCCCCTTGACCCTTCTGCTTGCCTAACAGGTGTGGCAACCAGATGCTGTAATTTTTAGTTCCTTTTTCCCTGGCTCTACTGCCAGTTTATTTGGTGCTGTTTTCCCGTCCCCCTCAAGTTGGGACACTTTGAATTACGGCCACACAGATGACAATGTTTAAGGGGTAAGATTGCAATGAGAGGGAAATTAACAAGTATGTCAATAGTGATGCATCATGGAAGGATTACCGGTGTTTCTGGTTAGATACTGCATTTTGTTTCATTGTGGGATTCAAATTAACTCATAAATATTGGACGGTATATGATAAATATCACTTCTAAATAGAGATTCTTCGTAAGTGCCAAATAGATGGGATTTACGTACCTGCTTGGGAATACCGCCACTGGAGCTTTATGCGGTGCTGTGACTAATGGACAGTGAATCCTCAGCACGGCAGTGAGGCTGCTCTCCTGAGCTCACATTTACTTCAACGTAATGCAGGTGGGGGCTTAGTGGAACACTAAGCCGGGGTACTGAGAGGCAGGGGGATAAAAGTCCATCTGCATGAGGAACTGAAGATCCTCATGGGAAAACACTCATCAAGAGGGAAAGCCAGAGCCAGCTCCATAAGCCTCACGCAGGTACCAAGCTGTTACTGGAGTGGGGTGCTGCACTGCCTCTTGCTGTCCTGAACTTAGCCTCACCCCCATGCACTCATGTCTGGGTTTTAAGGAGAGAGGACACTGTCAACAAATAATGAAAGCACTATATTGCTAAAATAAAACAAAAACAAAACCCCAAATGGGCAGCCCCTTTAAGACAATGTAGCACCATAAAGCAGGGGAAACGTGTTCCCCCCCAACCCAACCCAGACCACCACATAGCTCTGGCACCCCTCGAGGATGGTGCTGGTGGTCCCATGCAAGTTGGTGGAAGTGACAGCAGTGGATTATGGGAAATGGCAGTGTTTCATGGAAACATAGAGGCAAACCTGGCAGGAGATGGCAGAGAGGTCTGGACAAGGCAGTAGCATTCCCTGGGCTGGTGGTACCCAGTCAAAAGGGATGATGGTTCATGTCAGTTAACTACAGTGGCTGACTGAACTTGCCTGAGTGCACATGTGACGCTCCCCTGCATTCCCGGAAATAGCGCAGGGACTTTACAGGAAGGTGCAGCAAAGGAAGAATGAACCTGGGAAAGTGAGCTCATTACTGTAACCATGACTCCAGGCATGGGCGATCAGGCCGGGCCTGCTTCTCAGGCCTTAGAGAACTATAGCACAGAATAGTATTAATTATAAAAGTGTGTGCCATAAAATGTATCAAAGAGCTAAACGTAAGACCTGAAACTATACAATTCTTAGGAGAAATCAGAGAAGAAAACTTCATGGCATTGGATTTGGCAATGATTTCTTGGATATGACCCCAAAAGCATAGGCAATAAAAATAAAATGGACTAGATCAAAATTTAAAACTTCTGCGCAACAAAAAACACAGTTAATAGAGTGAAAAGGCAATCTATGGAACAAGAGAAAATATTTGTAAGTCATATAGCTAATAATAAGGGGTTAATATCTAGAATATATAAAGAACTCCTACAACTCAGCAACAACAACAAAACAACCCAGTTTTTAAGATGGGCAAAGGATTCAAACAGACATTTCTCCCAAGATACATAGCCCAACCAGCATATGCAAAGATGCTCAACATTACTGATCATCTGGGAAATGTAGATTGAAACCAAATGAGATATCACCTCGCACCCATTAGGATGGACACTGCAAAAATGAAACAAGATAGCAAGTGTTGGCGAGGATGTGGAGACACTGAAATTCTTGGGCACTGCTGGTATGAATGTAAATTTGTACAGCCACTATGCAAAGCAGTATAGCAGTCCCTTAGAAAATTAAAAATAGAGTTACCATATGATCCAGCAATTCCACTCCTGAGTATATACCTCCAAAGAACTGAAGACATATCTGCACACCCATGATCATAGCAGCACTATTCACAATCGCCAAAAGGTGGGAGTGACCCAAGTGTCCATCGATGAATGAATATATAAATAAAATGTGATACACATATATATATATACACACAGTGGAATATTATTCAGCCTTAAGGAGGAAGAAGGAAGAAGAAAGGAAATTATGGTACAGACTGCCATATGGATAAACCTTGAGGGAATTATGCTAAGTGAAATCAATCACAAAGGGACAAACACTGTATGATTCCAATTATGTGAGGTCCCTAGAGTAGTCAAGTTTCTAAGGACAGAATGTAGAATGATGGTTGCCAGGGGCTGGGTGGGGCAGCAACTGGGGAGGGTGTACAGTTTCAGTCTGGGAGATGAAAGAGTTCTGGGGACTGGTTGTACAACAATGTGAACAGAATTAAGAATATTGAACTATAAACTTAAAAATGGTCAATTCTATGTTATGTGCATTTTAGCATAATTAAAAAAAAATGTGTGCCAACTTGAGGGCAGTGTTTAGAAACTAAGCTTTTTTCAACGCCATCTGAGGTCAGGGGGTTGGGCCATCGGCTCCTTCCCTCACCCTACCCACCCTGTTCCTGACTGCCCTGCTTCAGAGCAGTGCTTCTCAAAAGTGAAGACGGTCCACGTCTGGAGACAAGTTTGATCCACGACTAGGGTGATATTACTGTCATCCACTGGTAAGAGATCAGGGATGGTGCTAAACACTCTACAATGCTCAGGACAGTCTCCCAGAATGAAGAGTTAACTGTCCTTTCTCCCACAAGATTTCAGACAGATTTTAACGTACCCCCAGGAAGACGTCTCCAAAGCATAATCTGTCTCGTTTTGTCCTCAGTGAATATGCCCCAGATCAGCCATCATCTTCCACTAATCTTCAGAGAGCTGAAGCCTGAGAAGAATAAAAGGAAAAAGCTGTTATCTCTGCAGGCATGCAGTGAATCTGTCCCGGGCGTGTGTGACAATTTTATCCACACCTCCAGATTGCTTAGTCACACGCTCAGCTTCAGTGCACAGATGTGGACTGCCCTGGTAGGAAATCCTCATACTAACCTTTCTGCGAGTTAGAGAAAACCATGGCTCACCTCCAAAAGACTGTCCAGAAGGACGCTGGGTTGAATTATTTTTCTATGTGATTCACAACGGAGAGTATTCATGTAACAGCAACAACAACAAATTCTGTTTACCTTGGCTAATGTGCAAATTCGCAAAACCAGACAATTAAATCAGGCAGCCAATTAAATTCTTGCTCTTTGCTGGCTCATGTTTAGGTGGATACTAGGGGTATATTGGCACTAGAATAAATTATTTCTCAAATAAGCCACAAAGCAAGGATCAGGACCCAGAGATAAGATGCCCCTTTCCTTTTTCTTGTCGTAAGGTGATTCTAGGTGCGGGAGTTTATGCTAATTCTACAATTACTTGTCTTTAGACTGGTAGGGCTGGAAGGGTGAATTGTGGCAACTGCTCATTTTTATAGACAAAGCACAGAGGCCCAGAGAGGGGAAATGGTTTGCCTGCAGGTAAGGGAGCGAGTAAGTCGGGGAGGGCTTTCTACCCTGAAGGGCATCAGGGCCCGGCGTCTGACACATGGGTTCTCACACTGTTCCTTCCACTCACTGCAAGATTCTGGGCAAGTCAAGATTAGATGACAGAGAACAGATGCAGTGTGCGGCACATTTAAGTGACCAGTGTGTGACTGATTACGATTTCGAATTTCCCTAAGCAAACTGTAAAGTTCAGTAAAGTTAGCAGCAATGCATTCTCCTTGGTACCATCATTCACTGCTGGGCACGGAAGTTCTTTTCCCAAGATTTTACGAAAACTGCAAACATACAGCATGTTTTAATCACCCCCTATTCATTCTATTGGCAAGGGAGGGATTCCTGCCTTAGCGTTATAGGGATGGCTTAACCCAGAACACCTGACCCTGGGCAGACTAAGATTTCCTAGTCCCACCTACCACTTGGGGGGGAGGCCACAACAGGAGCCCACACGGGGGCTGTGCTCAGGAAAAGAGGGGACAGGCAGGGGCTCTGTGGGAGCAGGCTTTGTGGCATCAAGAAGATGGGGTACCCCTTGGCCTCACGGGAGGATGTGACGGACGTGGTTGAATGATTCTGTGGACTGGCAGGGAACTAGAACCACTCAGAGGAAAGCAGGGACCGTGGTTGGCCCCCCCTGATAAGGATGGTTTTTCGGCTACGGGACCGTATCCACGGGAGCAGAGTGGGGAGGGAAGCTGCGGTAAGGCCATCGGAGGCCCTCTTCATTTAACCAGAGTCAGGGCAGCACCTAACACTGAGCCTGACTTTTGAGCTCTATACCATACAGCAAAGCTGAAAGAATTTTATAGCGAACATCTATACAATTCCCATCTAAACTAGCACTCACGCTCTGCTTGTTTTATCGCATATTCTCCGTCCCTCTTTCCACGGACTCATCTTACCTTTTGTGGTGTTTTGTTTTTTTTTAAGATTTTATTTATTTATTTGAGAGAGAAAGAATGAGAGACAGAGAGCATGAGAGGTAGGAGGGTCAAGAGGGAGGAGCAGGCTTCCCACCGAGCAGGGAGCCCGACGCGGGACTCGATCCCGGGACTCCAGGATCATGACCTGAGCCGAAGGCAGTCGCTTAAGCAACTGAGCCACCCAGGCGCCCTACATTTTGTGTTTCAAAGTGAACTGCAAACAACAGTGAACTTCCTCCTAAATACGTCTGCATGAACATCATTAAGTTTAGTAGCTGCTTGGTTTTTTTCTTTTGATGAGAATTTGCAGATAATGATATGCACACGTTTTAATTGCACATTCCAGGTTTTGACAAATGCATTGGCCTGAGTCACCAAGGCCCCTATCAAGATAGAGAACATTACCATAGCCCCAGAAAGTTCTGTCTCTACCTTTCCCAGGCGATGCCTGCCCCCAGCAATCTCAGAGGAAACCATAGTTCTGATGTCTTCGATAGTAAGTCAGTTTTGCCTGTTCTAGAATTTCACAGGCATCACATGTAATCAGAGCCTATGTCCTGTTTCACTCAGCCTGTTTTCCAGGTTCGTCCACACTGTGCTCCGTGCTGGCTGTGTGTTCCTTTTATTGCCATGCAGTCATATTTCCCTGTATGGATGTAGATTGTATGAATATTCAGTTTGTTCATGCATTCTCCTACTGGAGGACACTTAGGCTGCTGTGTACCTTTAAGCAGAAGTCTTTCTACAGACATGTTTTCATTTCTCTTGGATAAAGGCCCAAGATCGTAGGGTAGAAGATAGGAAACAGAAAGCCTTTTTTTCAAAATGGTGGTTGTACAATGTTAGGTTTCCACCGACATGTAAAAGAACCCCTGTTGTTCCAAATACTCATTAATGTTTGGTATTGTCACTCTTTTTGTAACTCCTTCTGGCACTGAACGTGTGGAAAGTGACAGGGTACGTATGCAGGAAGGCAGGACTCCGGGGACTGCACGGCGGTTTGTGGAATACTGCTCCCAGCCTGTCCATCATCATCAGACTTTTTCCTGGTTCAGTCCAGGGTGGCACCGGTCCCCTTTCCTTTGACATTTGAGCGCTGTGATGTCCCTGAGACCTGGCAAAGGTCCTGGAGAAATTCGTGACCAGAAGCTGCAGGGTTGGAAGCCACGCCAGTCAGAAGCCACAAACATGCTTTCTGACACTCTGTTAGGGGCACGTTCTGCATGAGCTAATGCCGTGCTAAGGCCTCGTGACATGCCCACTTAACACTGGTCTGCACACTCGGGAGCCTGTGAACCTTCAGGGTTCACGTACACAGCCTCTTCGCTCCCTTCAGTGGGACTGAATCAACAAAAAGCCGGCTCGTGCTACCCATTAACAAGTAGAACAGGTGAAAATGGAACGGGTCCCTCTCTACCTTCCCATCACTGAGGAAGCGACAGTGGGAGCTGGGCGGCTGGCAGCGCGGAGGGGACGTTGCAAATATACTGGCAGAAGAAAGAGTCCCTGGAGCCCTACATTCTGTTAAAAGAAAACGCTAGCTGGCATGACTGGCACTGCAAGGGACAGAGCAGGATGAAAAAGAAAGTGGGCATCTAGCTGTGAAGAACGGAGGGATTCTCGACGCTGACCCACTGCTAAACTGGCAGTGCTCCGTGAGGAAGGGCCAAAGAGGGGAGAAAACAGCAGGTGCACGTGGCCTAGTGCTCTGCGTTTCCCGACCCCAGGACTAAGATGGGCAGCGGCAGGGAGGGATGAGCCATGGTACGTGCCCTCACGGAACACGCTGGAGAGGGCGGATGGCAAAGGTCAATCCTGAGGCTGGGACTAAACAGCAGGGCTCTAGGCCCTTGTCCTTCATGGGTGGGAAACATCCCTCGGTTCTGACAGGCAGGGCCAGTTCCAAGGACAGGTGACAGGACAGCCAAGGCCATGGTTCCAGAACAGAGAGTGGTCCTGTGTGGTCAATTATGCAGGGCGGGGAGGGGGGTAGGAGGAAATGAAAAGGCAGAGGCACTCTGGAAACTTGAATGCAAATGTTAAGAACTTCAGTTTAATTCATTCTGCAATGATGAGCCATGAAAAATCAGCGAAATGGTGTCCCAAAGGCCGTGGTTTGGACAGATGAGTCAGATTTCAAGGGAGGCCCAATTAGCAGGAGATATGGGAGGTTTGAAAGCCAGTGCGAAGGCAGTTAGAAATCTACTGCAGCAAACCAGGTCAGAGGAGGTCAGGGCCTGGACTGAGACATCAGCAGAGGCCAGAAAAAGGAGACAGACAGGAGAGACACAGAGGGTAAATATACCCCGGTGTTTGTTCACCACCAAAGGGCACGGACAGGTAGCGTGTTCTCAAGGACAAGAATCCTGGGGGTCACAGCGTGGAAAGACCTGCCCCTCTGCTGTGTCCCAGAGGCCGGCAGGGATGACCGTGGGCAATGCGGAGGCACAGTCAGCCTCTACCCTAGCCGCCTCATTCCTCCAGGCACAGAAAGCACAAGTGCTGACACGCGGTGGACACACTGCTGCTCCCTCATCCCCGGGACCCAGGCAAGAGAAGGGTCAGGGGGATCAGATGGGTGAGGACACTGTGAGCCAGCCCTCTCACTGTCTCTCTGGTGACCGCACACCTGTTTGCGTTTCTTCAGTGCCCCCTCCTCCTAGAAGACCAACGATGGTCATGCAACCCTCCCTGTGCCCCCAGCACCGGGCCCTCACTCGAACTGCCCGAAGGGTTCCAGTGGGTCTCAGGATAAAATTCCAAATCCCCTCGTGGTTTGCAAGGCCCTGAGTGATCTGACCTTGACCTCACTCTTCCACTTCTCCTAATATCCTTCCTGTCTTTGCTCAATGACTCTAGTCATGCTCATTCCTCGAGGAAAGTGCTAAGCATTCCCCCATAATCCCCCCCCTTTCTGGATTCTTCTTCTCCCCCTCCCCCAGCCACATCCAACTCACCCCTTGGGCCTGGGGGAGCTGCCCCTCCCCTCACCCACCACCCAATCTCAACAACATTCCCTCTATTATTCTCTCTCATAGCACTTTTCCTTCCCTGTCCTAGCATTTATCACAATTTGTAGTTCTATATGTATTTGATTCCAATCGTTAAACGTCCACCCTCATTAGCCTGTGAACCCCAAAAGAGGCAGAGGCCATGCCTGCCTTGTTCACTGCTGGGCCTTGTAGAGGCTGGGGCAGGTGCTCAGTAGCGTGAATATGTTAGCAGAACGCCTGGGTGAGGGAATCCGGAGGCCTGGCTTTTCATGGCCCCCTCTCCAGCTGCAGCAGCCCAGGACACATAGCTTGCTGGAACCCGTCTTCATTTCAGACTCTTCTGGACAGGGGGCTAGCCTTCCTGGAGGGTGCAGATGGTCACTTACTGGGAGCGGTCGAGGCTTCTCACAAGCCATCATGTCCGCTGCCCCACTGAGATTTCACCTGTCAGTGTGAAAACCACATGTGCTAAATGCTTCCCCAGCCCTGTTAGGTGGGAACTGGGAACGGCTTCCCAGGAGCACTGGCAGGTGTAAATCAGAGATAAGTAAGCAGGGTTTTTTATCTTTACTATAGCTGCACCCGAGCCGTGTGTACTCCACAGTTCTAGTTAGCACAGACTTCGGAAGATAAAAACACTATTTTTGGAAGAGCCCTTCATATTACAATGGCATTTACAAAGTGACAGCTTCAACAGCTGTAGGATTAGTATAAATAGTCTGAGACGCAGGCCCACGCTATTATACCCAAACACACGCCCTTCCAGGGCCCAGGGCTGAAGGACATACAAAAATAGGGATCCAAGCAACTACTGGGCGCGTGTGTGATGCTGTGTTAGGGAATAGTACCTGAACCTCCCCTTAAGGTGTGTGTCTAAGCCGATCCATTTCGTGTATGTTGGTTTGTGTCATCAGCACCTGCAAATAAAATCAGGTTGGATGGAGTGAAACTGTCCTTGCCAGTCTAATTAGCTGATGCTCAGGTTTATCAGAGCAGGGGTTCTCATTAGAATTACCTGAGGAGCTTGCAGAAACCCTAATGCCCGTAACAATACCCTCAGAATTTTTGGGATGAGACCCAGATATTACTATTTTTTATAGCTCCCTGGGTGATTGCCATGGGAAACCAAGTTTGAGAATCCCTGTGTAAGGGTTTTTGAGATTGAGAAAAATGGCCTGAACTAGTCCGGTATTTCGTGACTCCAAACATAAATCAAGTCCTCCCTGCCAGGGCAGACAGAATTCATATAAAAGGAGAGAAAGGGGAACCGATGCTGGGTGAACACTTGCTAGGAGAGGCAGGGGCAAGGTAGTAGCTAAGAGCACTGATGCACTAGACTTCTTAACATTAAATCCTGGTTTGACTACTTACCAGCTGTGTGACCTTTGGCAACTTGCTTAAACCCTCTGTGCTCTCTTTCTGTCTTGTCTCAAAGCAGAAGTGCATCCCACAAGTATGCCTATACCTGCCTTACCTCATGGATGGAGGAAGGTCAGGAGCTGGGAAGAAGTCTTCCCAGGAGGGTAAAGAGCTTTAACAGGCACAAGTGCATGAGGACAAACATCAGGGAACATGGATGAGGAGTCCAAGTATTCTCATGGGAACTACATGAGAAATCAGAGACACGGGGTCTTGTGCCTGAATTAATGATCTTTTTAAGATTTATTTATTTATTTATTTGAGAGAGAGAGAGAGAATGAGAGAGAGAGAGCACACGAGAATGGGGAGGGTCCGAGGGAGAAGCAGACTCCCGGCTGAGCAGGGAGCCAGATGCAGGACTTGATCCTGGGGCTCCAGGATCACGACCTGAGCCAAGGGCAGTTGCCTAACCAACTGAGCCACTCAGGTGCCCCCTGAATTAATGAGCTGACAGGACTAGAACTATTGTCTGCACGTAAATGCATAGGGGCTGAGACAAAACAAAGTAGGTGAAGCTATAAAGCTATAAAATAGGATTTCATTTTGAAATGCATCCTATTTGTGACTGCCATATATACATAAAAGCTTGGCACATACAAGGTTTATGCCCTTCCCTCCCTATCTCTCTTAATTGTTCTTCTTACTGCAAATATGCTGAGCCCAAATTCTAGAGTCTGCATTATTTGAACCAAAAACATTCCTTCCTTCCCATCTCCTAGCTCAGCAAGGCAGAGACTCCACCTCTGACTGCTACCCTCATGAACACAGGGCTCTCTCTCCCCCAGCAACCAGTTAGGGGGTGGAGCAGGCTTCAGGTACCTGTTGCTAAGGCTAAGTCCCAGTTGAATGCAGTTGAGAGGAGGGGGCTCCCTTCTTCCACCCAAGCCCCATTTGTGGAAAGGAGACTCTACCTTGAACATAGAGAATACTGATCCCCTCATCACTGTTGCCTGCTCATGAGGTGGTACTTCCATGTAAGAGGCAAGCTAAGAGGACCACAGCCTGCTAACAGCCCTCACCATACACACACACACACACACACACACACACACACACAGTACTCAACTCATAGAGCAAGAGTGTCACTTAGAGAGCAGCTTGTCATCACCCCCACCCCTAGCTCCAGAGCCCTGGTTGAGAGATTTCTGCCTGAGGTGAGAAGGAGACCATAAAACAGAGAGCTCATAATCAGTTTGCAAAGGAACTGACTTCATTTGCAATGGAGAGCTGAGAAGTTCAAAGGTGCTCTCCAGAACAGAGCAGGTTGTAATAAGAGGCGATTGGAGGATATTGGTGGATTTAGTGAATGTACAGCTTGCACTTTAGGCTGGCTAGTTTGTAGTAGAAATCCATGGAATAAAATAGCTGGGAGGAGCCCTCCTGGGGTCGGAACAAGGATCAAACACAGAAGTCTCCCCTTATACACAGCTTCTGTTACCTGTGGCCAACCGCAATCGGGGAGCAGTGATCCTCCTTCAGAGGTGTCCATGGAAGATCACTACTAGCCTAATGCTACATCACGATGCCCGAGTCATTCCCCTCATTCATCTTGTCACACAAAGGCAGGCATCTATTATCTCACATCATCAAAAGAAGAAGGGGGAACACAGTACGATAAGTTATTGAGAGGGAGAAACTACATTCACATAACGTTTATTCCAGTATATTGTTAATTGTCCTATTTTATTATTAGTTATTGTTGCTAATCTGTTACTGTGCCTAATTTAGAAGTTAAACTTTATCATAGGTATGTATATAGGAAAACAAAGCCATAGTATATATGGGTTTGGGTATGATCCAGTTTCATGTGTCCACTGGGGGTCTTGGAATGTATTCCCTGTGGATAAGTGGTGGGGGGACTACTGTACCAACCTCAGACACCACCCCACAATTTGATAGGATTAGTTTGTAAAGCAATTTATGCCCAGGGCACTGTTTAAAGCAACAGAGCTTTCAATGGAATGTACACCTGGAAGTGATCAGGAAAAGAGAAAAAGGCAGACCTACCAATATCACTGTCACCTCCAGGTGACCATGGACGTACCAAAGCTGCACCTCCCTGAGGAGCAACAGCAGAGGCTTAACTAACACTGTGTTGTGTGGGAGGGGGGATAAATTTCAGTAGAATAATCTAGCCAGTCACTAAAATACAAACAAGCCAATAACAACAACAAGCTCCAGAGAAGGGAGACCAGCGCCCAGAGTTGCTACACTGAAAAAAAAAGAGAAAAGCTGGCAACACAAACCACCTGTAAAGACCAGATGTCAGATGTAGCAGAAAAAGACTTCACAATAGCTATTCTAAATATGTTCACAGAGGGGTGCCTGGGTGGCTCAGTCGTTGGGCGTCTGCCTTTGGCTTGGGTCATGATCTCAGGGTCCTGGGATCGAGCCCCGCATAGGGCTCCCTGCTTCGTGGGAGGCATGCTTCTCCCTCTCCCACTGCCCCCCTGCTTGTATTCCCTCCCTCGCTGTCTCTCTCTCTGTCAAATAAATAAATAAATAATCTTTAAAAAAAAATATGTTCACGGAACTAGAGGATAGCATAATTAAAGAAGTAAAGGAAGATGTGATAATAATGTTACATCAAATAAAGAATATCAATAAAGAGACATAAATTATAAAAAGAAAAAAAGAGAGAACCAAGTGGGAATCCTGGAGTTGAACAGTACAATAACTGAGATTTACAAAATCATCAGAGGGTCTAACAGTAAATCTTAACTGGCAGAAGAAACAATTGGAGAACTTGAAGACAGACCAGTAGAGCTTATGCAAGCCAAAGAACTCTGTGAAAAGGAAGGAAAAAAGGGGACAGTGCCTCAGAGAAATGTGGGACACCATTAAATGCATCAATTGCATGGAAAGAGAGTACAAGAGGAAAGGAGAGAGAGGAGTGGAGGAAATATTCCAAAAATTAATGGCAGAAAATTTCCCAAATTTATTGAAAAACAACCTACACATCCAGGATGCTCCATCAACTCCAGGTATGATTGAAACAAAGAGATCCACAAACAGACATATCATAGTAAAAGTACTGAAAATCAAAGACAAAGAGAAAATCCTGAAAACAGCAAGAGAAAAATGGTATCACTTATAAAGGAATCCCAATAAGAGAAACGGCTGACTTACCAGTAGAACCAATGGAGGTCAGAAGACTGTGGGATAGCATTCAAAACTCTCAATTATACACAATGGAATATTATGCAGCCATCAAAAGGAATGAGATCTTGCCATTTGCAACGACATGGATGGAACTGGAGGGTGTTATGCTGAGTGAAGTAAGTCAATCAGAGAAAGACATGTATCATATGACCTCACTAATATGAGGAATTCTTAATCTCAGGAAACAAACAGGGTTGCTGGAGTGGTGGGGGGTGGGAGGGATGGGGTGGCTGGGTGATAGACATTGGGGAGGGTATGTGCTATGGTGAGTGCTGTGAATTGTACAAGACTGTTGAATCACAGATCTGTACTTCTGAAACAAATAATGCAATATATGTTAAGAAAAAAAAAAGAAGAAGAAGATAGCAGGAAGGGAAGAATGAAGGGGAGTAAGTCGGAGGGGGAGACGAACCATGAGAGACGATGGACTCTGAAAAACAAACTGAGGGTTCTAGAGGGGAGGGGGGTAGGGGGATGGGTTAGCCTGGTGATGGGTATTAAAGAGGGCACATTCTGCGTGGAGCACTGGGTGTTATGCACAAACAATGAATCATGGAACACTACATCAAAAACTAATGATGTAATGTATGGTGATTAACATAACAATAAAAAATTAAAAAAACCCATCAACCAAGAATCCTATATCCAGCCAAGTTATATTTCAAAAATGGAGGTGATGAGCACTGAATAATGTATAAAATCATTGAATCATTATATTGTACACCTGAAACTAATATAACAGTGTATGTTATTATACTGGAATTTTAAAAAAAGTTTGTATTTTTGAAGATACTGGATGTAAAGTTTTTCTTTAAGAGAGAGAGCATGAGCAGTGGGGGAGAGGCTGAGCGAGAGGGAGAGAGAGAATCTTAGGCAGGCTCCATGTGGCTCCATGCCCAGTGCAGAACCCAACGTGGGGCCTGAACTCATGACCCCGAGATCATGACCTGAGATGAAATCAAGAGTTGCACGCTTAACCAACTGAGTCACCCAGGTGCCCCATAATGTTTTTTATATATGTCTATTATGTCAAACTTGGTAAAAAAAAAATGGAGGTGAAATAAAGACTTTCCAAAATAACAAAACTGAAAGTAATTATTGCTAACAGTCCTGCCTTACAAGAAGTACTAAAGAACGTTCTTCAGGCTGAAAGGAAATAACCTCAGACAGTAATTTGAATACAAATGATAAAAAGCACTGGTAAAGGTAATTCTAAAAAACAGTATATATGCATATTTTTCTCCTTCTGATAACTGATCTAAAAAGCAACTGTATAAAATACAATGTAAATAATGTAATGTTGAACTTATACCAAAATGTAATATATGTGTAATACACTTGCCAATAAGTAGCACAAGAGAGGTAGGTGGGAACAAAACTGTATTGGGCTAAGGAAATTACTACAGGTGGTAAAGCAACAACCATAACACAGTATTTTCGGAGTTTGTCACACTAGCAGATATACTGTGTATAACACTATACCACAAAAAATGAGGTAAAGGGAATACAGCTTTATAGGAATGACATTTCTTTCTTTCTTTCTTTTTTTAAAAAGATTTATTTCTTTACTTAAGAGAGAGAGTGAGCCTGCAAGTGGGGGGAGGAGCAGAGGAAGCAAATCTCCAGCAGACTCCACGCTGAGTGCAAGCCCAACTCAGACCTTGATCCCATGACCCATGAGATCATGACCCAAGCCGAAACCAAGAGTCAGAGGCTCAACCGACGGAGCCACCCAGGCACCCTAAGAATGACATTTCTACATAACACTGTAATTAAGCTAATACACATTTGAAACAGATTCTCTTCCAAGTTAGTGAAGATAATAAACCATAGAGCAACCACTAAAAACATAACTAAAAAAGTACAAGGAAAAGAACATTAAAGAAATCAAAACGACATTTTTTAAATTATAATGTGGGAGTGGTAAGACCTTAAAAGTTGAAAACAGGTAAGAAATAACTTTAAGTTTTAGGGAATTTGTTTAGACAGGAGGAAGGGCTCGGGGTTCCTCTGAATATGCCTGAGTTTCTTGCAAGAAAGCAGGATTCTGAAGGCCATGGTATTTTCAAATTTCCTCCAAACACTAATCTTTTCTCTTGTGCTATGAAACTGTCTTATTTTTATGTAAGCAATGCTGAGTAGATTGACTTACAAATATTCTTCAAGCAATTTAGTAAAAATGGTATTATTCACACTGTACTGATTTGAGGTTCAGTATGTTAAAGGGAGACGCTGCAGAAATCCTGTAATTGGTATGATCATCATAACCTTTCTAACCTCTGAGAGAGTTCAGGTTTATTGGATGACAGTATCTTTCTTTCCTTCTCAAATTGGGACTGTTTACCACCTTGGCATTAGCAGAAAATTCCTAACAGGGAGGACACCAGTGATAGCTAAGTGTCTACTTTGATACTGCTCCTGTCTAATATGCATTAATATTTTCTGAAAGACTGAAAACTGCATAATTAACTGGCTGTATGTAGTACTGAAGAGTTTCTCCTGACATCTGTATCATACAATTTTTAAAAAAACAATGATTGTTTCTCTGATAACCACGGAGGCAAATGTATCACTTTTGTAAACATCTAATCATTTAGGGGGAAAAAAAAGTAGTGTATAGGAACTACATGCAGGAAATTAAAACAAAATACTGGGGGGAAAAATCAAGTAAGACTGAAAAGATTTGGCAGATGAAATGTGGTTCTGAATAAGAAGTCACTATATTATAGACATGTTACTTCTCTTTACATTATTATTTTAATTTAATGCAATACACACACACACAGATAGAAGAAGTCAGTGAGAGTAACCAAAAAGAATTTATAAAATTACAGTGAAGCTGGGCTTATATTGTCCAAAAATTAACTATAGTAAAGAGTTACAGTCAGAAAAGCAGGATGACACTAATATAAGAGAACACACAAGTATCCATGAACAAGAATAAAAAAATCCCAAAACAGACCCAGGGATAGCACTGACGGAGATAAGAATACCCACAAACCAATGGGGGAAGTTTTGTCCTTTCAAAATAAATAGTGTTAGAATTTGCCTACCTTTTTAAAAAACTGGATCTTTATTTCATATTATTAACCAAAATGCATATTAAACAATTAATGTAAAAAAAATAAGGCCATGAAAGAACTAGAGCAAAATATAGATGAATATGTGTTCTCTGTGTGTCAAAATACTTACTAAGCATAAAAGCAAATGAAATCAGAAAAAAATATTCCTATGTTAAATAGAGAAAAATTGTAAGGTTCGACATATTGAAGAGTTTGGAAGTAGGAAAAATATCTATAGCATTTACAACAGAGGGTGAATATTTTAAATATAAAGATATTTTTATAAATCACTATGAAGGCAATAACCCCCGCCGAAAAACGAAAACAGACATAAAGGCAATCCAGAAAAGAAGAAACATAAGTGGCCAAGTTAAAAAAAAAGTTCAAGTTCACTGTAATCAAGAAAATGAAAACTAAAACCATTATATATCAGTTTTGCTTGTTACCCAGGTGGGATGTTTTTCATTGCAATTACAGAAAACCTGACGAAAAGGTAGCTCAGAAAACCAGAATGTTTATTATCTTGCACAGAAAAATCTGGTCTGGAGTCGGTCCATGCTCGTTAACAGAGTGACTCACCATGCTGTCCGGGACCCACTTTCTCCATCTCTGCCATCCTCCTCACCCTGCCTCTCACCCTCCATGCGTTCCCCTGTGGTCACATTCTGGGTGCGGCACCTATCATGTCTAGACATCCCTTTCCACTGCAAGAACTGGAAGAATGGACTGCATTTCCCTCTGTGTTTCTTAGAATCAAAGAGTGACCCACTTCCTAGGAGCCCTCAAGGAGTCCCTGCTGGTTCAACTGGTCAGAATCAGGTCATGTGCCCATGACCAACCGAGTCACCGGAAAGGGATATGGAGTCATCACTGCTGGCCTAGACTGGTTAACATTTTACACTCTGCGTGGATTAAACCGTATATGCTGCCGGCGGAGTGTGAGTTGATGCAAACTTCCTAGGTAAAACGTATCAGAAGATTTTGAACTCCATAGACCCATTAACCCACAATTCTAGTTCTTCCTAAAGAAATACTCTTGGATGGGCTCATAAAAGGCTGTTCACTTATTTATTTATAAGAATTAAAAAATCAGAATTAAGCTGCATGTACAAAAATAAGAGGTGAGTTAAATAAGGCTATTGTTCCAAGGGAGAATACTAGGGAACCATCAAAATTATGTTTTATATACAACAATTTATATGGACATATATTCATGTCCTATTGAGTGGGGAAATAAGGCTTAAAATATTATCCCATCTTTTAAAAATATATGCAAAGTCCGGTAAGATATATACCAATATCTTAATAATGACCTATGAGTGGTGTGATTACCGCAAATTAACTTTTTTACTCTATTTTGGGGGGGTATTTTCCAAACTTTTTTATATAAATGTTATTCTGTAATTAAAATGGAGATAACACTATAAAGGAAAAATACTCAATTCTGTTCTTTCTTGCCTTTCACAGCCGAGATGAAGGCGCCGACAAGTACGTTAGTCTGCACGTTTGCATCAAGGAGGAAGACGCTGGTTCCGCGGTGCGTTGCCTGGTTCCTGGTGCCGGGAGCCTGCGGAACACCGTCGTTACCTCTGCAAATGTCTCTCCCTCCTTCAGTTCTTCAAACGCAATAGGAAAGTGGCTTTGTGTTCTTTTTAAGTAGAAATTTAAGTAGGTGCTTATGTTTGTGTTGAGAAGCAGCCGGTGGCAATGGAAAGGAGCTGCAGGAAAGAATCTATACAGATGTCTAGCAATTCTGTGTTATCGTTAAATAGTACAAATGCCCACCCTTCTGTCACCCTCCTTTCCGTGCGGAGCTCGGAACCATATTCCTCTTAACCGCAGGAGCTATTTGGAAGGGTTTCCTAACACTTGTCATAATGAAGGCTTAAATTACAGCATCTGGGCCGCCTTGCTAAATGCTTCGCACGTTTTATCACATTTAACCCACATGACTACCTTGGGAAGGTGATGCTATTTTTAATGCTCTTTACACAGAAAAGGAAACTGGTGACTTTTTTTTTTTTTAACTTTTTTTAAGGTTACTTTTAAAGGTCACAGGGCTAGGAAGGAGCAGAAGCCAGAGTGTGTTCTTATCTGTTAGGCTCTGAAGTACAAGCTGCCCTCTTCTTTCCTGTTTTGCTCCTTAAGTCTGGAGAGAAGGGGTATAAGCGTCATGATGTGTGGCGGAAGGGCAGAGCCAGAGAAGGTAGAATATCAGTGTCCTCTGTAGCTCCCAGCAAAGTGTATGTGACAGTTGGCTGTGAAAGAGCTTTCAGAAGGGGGGTGTGTTCCTGTGTGCATGCGTGTGTGTGTGTGTGTGTGTGTGTGTGTGTGTGTGTGTAGGAGCACTGGGCCTGTGTCACTTGGGTGAAGTACACAAGTGTCTCACTCGGCACTGGATCTCAGAAAGAAAGCAAATTAAATTGCAGCTTCATTTTTCAAATTCTGTGGGACAATCTTCTCCTTTAAGGCATCCAGGTTTACAACCCTTGACTCTCGATTCCTAAAATTATGGGACGGTCACCCTCTCATCATGGATTTGCCCGTGTGCTCCTATAAACATACAAACACATTCACACAGACTCACACAGCAGGATTCGCCACTTCAAATTGCTTGGGTCCAGGAGGGGTGAATGTATGAGGTCTGATGAGATGTGGACATGGGTGAGCTCTGTCTGATCTCTTGGGTACATTACCTTTGGTAGAGGCTTCCTTCTGAAGTTTCCATTTTCCATGTGAAGCCTTGGGTCAACTCAGGCATTGAAGTCACCACGGCCACCATTCATGCAACGGATTTTGTTGAATACATTCTATAAAAGAGAAACAGAAATGACATAAGATTGACCTATATATATATATATATATATACCCCTCAAATATTATGCATATAATATATATGATATTTTTATATACCTCTCAACTTGCAAGTTTCTTTATATGACTATTAACTTAGGACTCTGTAAGTATGACTTATATAAGTGTCTTTCCAGATTCCTGGGAACATTCCGGAAACTGGTACAGGTAGCATTTATCAGTGGGTTATAATAAACTTCTGTATTTTAGGATAGAAGGGTTTTTGTTCATTGTCTCACAATGGCTCTTTAGGGCCAAAATGCTTAATTACCACCACTTGTTACTCCCAGGAGGCCTTGTCCCCAACCCCATCCATGGTCCACAGCACAGCTGGTGTCTCCAGGGCCCACGGGGCTCTACGGGCACAGCTTCTGCTGTGAAGAAGCAACTGTCTCCCACTGCTGTCACATTTTGTTTTATTCTCAGTCCTGAAAGCCAACAACATATTTTAAAAGGAACTGTATTCCCATCTCCATTCCACAACTCATCAATTCTTTAATAGAGGAAAAGTTTAGAAAAAGCAGGTCCCTAAAGAGGAAAAGCCAATAAATGTGTGAAAAATGTTCAAAGACACATAAAGCAAAGTAAGACTGAGGTACCAATTTCATCTTTCAAATTGGCAAGCATTTTTAAACAACTACACCCTAGCTGGCAATGGTGAGGGGGACTGGAATTCACCTGGCAGAATATACATTGGTCTAGAATTTCTGATGGCAAATCTGGCAAGAAGCAACAAGAGCCCCAAAAAAGTGTGCAGTTTCTATGACCCCAAATTTCCACATCTACAAATTTTTTAAAGAACATAACAGCAACCATGTACACATGTAAATGTTTCAAGATCCTTACCAGAATGTCATTTAGGATATTTAAAAAAGTGGAAATAAATCTCAAACAATTGATGGACTCAACTTTGACACCATACAGTATTAATTAGATCAAATAATCTTTAGGAAAATACAATATTTTTTTCTCCAGACTAAAAAAAGATTAGGCATGTTATTATCCCATTTGATTTTTATGAAATACATTGTGTGTGTTTGTGTGTGAGTGTAAAAACAGAGGGTGGGTGTGAGGGAAACAGACTGGAAGAACAGATACCATAAGATCATGTATGGTGTTCTCTCATCTAGTGGTATTAAGAGCGATTTAAGAATTGGGTAAGGAAAGATATAAGGCCAAAAATATTACTTTGTGGACACAGTTACTGTGTGAAAATAACCCATTGTGCTGTGACTTCAGTGATCCAGTGAGTGCCTTGTAGAAAGCTGATATTTAATTTCTTGCAAATGTAAATCCAAATTCAGGTTCACCCAGGTCTTGATGTCAGGGTCTCGGTCAATAATAGTCTGTAAGACTGGCCAGCCCCCTCACTAAAGTCCTTTGCATTAATAAAAGCTACACTGTCATGAATACTTAATATACCCTGAGCTCAGGGCTAAGCACCTTTTGGTATAAATTCATATAATCCTTTCACTAACCCTATGATCTAGGTAAAATCGATCCACTTATTGTTGAAAACCCCAAGCTTGGGAGAGATTAGGAGGCCTGCCCAGGTCACAGAGCCAGTCAATACCAGACCAGGAATTGAAACCCAGCTCTGTGCAGCTCTACACTTTTAGACATAAGGTCTGTAACACAGTCTCCCACCTGCAGGCCTACTGTTACCGTGCCAGGAACCTTCAGGCCAATGACTTCAGAAGCCTTTCAACTCCATCGTGGACCCAAAGCACACCGGCTTCCTCTGTTTCTTCTTCTGGCTGATTGAAAGTCAACTGAATACTTTATTATAGATAATCTGATAGATATCTAGTGAGCAAAGAAGAAAAGGAATATGTTTGCCCCAAATTCTTTAGGTATGTTTATAAGAACATACATCTTGGAAATAGGAAAAGGCCCAGTGAAGCTAATGTGTTTTGCATAAATATCATTATTCTTGTACCTCAGAGCAAAGCAAATATTGGTTTACACATTGCCTAAAGAGCCTTAGGGGAGAAATTAGCATGAAAACCATTTGCTTCCTAAATACAAAGCTTAACTCACAAAATGCGGCTGAAATGAAGATGGTACAGTGAAATAAATCTGAGAGTAAACATCTCTGAGATGCCTTAGGAGAAGAAACAGAGGAAACTGAGAAGAGCCATATTGTCCAGTAATCTGGGGGGTGGTCCCCGGGGGCCAGATGCTTTGCTTGCAGCAGGATGTTATTAAACCAGGTAGGGGCAAATAGGAATCTGGGTAGGCTGCCTCTAAAGCCAAAGCAGGTCACCAGGAGGAAGAAGGAATCAAAACAGATCTAGAAATAGCTTGGCAAGGCCAGAAGATGAGACCAGAATGTTCATCATTCTTAAGGCTGGGCCCTTTGGCATTCACAAAATTCGATCCTGCCCCAGGACCTCATCTGCAATAATACAAGTGGTCTTCCTATCATCCAGCATCTGCCCCTATAACTGTTCCCTTTCCTGAGGCTGAGTTGTGTTGTGCTTGTTCCAGAACAGCCAGTCCAGAGCGAAGAAGGCCCCGAATCCTCCTCCCTCCCTTTATGTATATCCCACAGGTCTGGGTCCCCTAAGGGCGTGGAGGTGGGAGCTGGGCTGGGAATCATATTGCTGGCCAAATTCTATGGGGAGCCCTCACCTTGAAAAACCCCTTTGGCTTTGCATTGCCATGAGCCACTCACCCCTTTTCTTTACCTTGTCTTTTTACACTACTCTCTCATGCCTCTAAGGTCTGGCATTTTTGTTGCCATCCTGTGATCAGCCAAAGAAGAAAGGCATGCAAGATGATAGAACAGAATTTTCGAGCTCCTGCCCAAATCCATTTTCTACTGGGAGCGGATCACAGGGTTGGCAGAGAGATGCAGACTAAGAACTGATGCTCTGCATCCATCTCTAACAACCCTGGGAAGAATTCCCAAACAGTACCATTTATAAAAGAACCAGAAATGACCCTTTC
The DNA here is from genome assembly GCF_009762305.2 of Zalophus californianus. Taxonomy (NCBI): domain Eukaryota; kingdom Metazoa; phylum Chordata; class Mammalia; order Carnivora; family Otariidae; genus Zalophus; species Zalophus californianus. The sequence continues at coordinate 29,854,240 of NC_045599.1, read as the reverse complement.
CTGACATAGCCCGCAGCTTGTCACAAAATCCATATGTGTCATTCATTCCAAAGATCACTGTAATTTTATACGTTTTGTTTTCCTCCTTAATGATGCTATTTGGATAATTTAGATTTCAGAAATATGATGAGTGCTTTAAACACCCTAAGATATGTATGTTTCTATGGCTAGTGTTATAAATAATGATGTGCTAATCTTTGTGGCTTTAAAAACATCTTTACTCCATTATGCTATTGATCAGCATGCCCAGGGAAGCAATCTAAAATCACACTGAGAGAAACCGGGAAGGAATTTAACAAACTTCAATGCATTTTTCTTATGGATGTTGAAGAAGATATAAAATAGGTACTTCGCAAGACTTCAGTAGAAGGAATTGATTTTCAATTAGAATAGAAGAAAACAAGGTGCTCTCCTCAGAATGCAAAAGCTCAAACAAGTAAGCACATTAAGCTCTAATTATCCTTAGCAAGATGTTTAATCTAAGACCTGTTTTTTTTTTCAAATCTATAAAATGAGAATAACAACTGTTACTGCACGAAGATTACATTTTAAAAAGGGGGACTCGGCCCATATGAAGCACCTCCTAAGTGCTCACCATCATCATCACCATCATCACGGCTGTCATTGCCACTTGCCACTGGAACAAAATGTGCTTCCTGAGTGAAGGGAGATGGAAATGGTGTGCTGTGGGAACTTACTTGGCTACAAGGTTGGGACAATGAGGCAAGATCCTGCTTCTTCCCAGGTGAGCTGGCACATCTGACGACCACGTATCGCACGTCCAATCTCGGAGAGGTGTTTCGTAAACACGTACCTCCAGTCAGACGAAGGTCTGGGTAAATTCATGGTCTGCCTATCAAACTTACATCCCTGTACCTCAAAACACGCATCTCTTACAAGTACTGTGTGGACTGTATTGGAAAGTCAGATGAGTGACTGAGATGGGCACTCTAGCCACCCATCTGTCCATATCTCTAGATGAAGGAAGTCTGGAACGCCATATTTTCACTAGGTAGAAATGGATTTAAAAAAAAAGCTTACCCCGGAGGACACAATTAAATAGGCATCCAAGCCCCTTGAAACTCTACCTATTTCTACGCTGTGATCCAAGTTATTTCTTTTTGAGAAAAGTCTTGATCCTCTTACGTGTGGAGTCTCACAAATTTTTTTCATCTGCCATTCATTTATCCACCACTTACTGTGTTTTTTCTTTATGGCAGGTAGAGACCTAGTTGTTGGACCTATGGGCTCACAGTGGTCAAGAAATAGTGTCAAGGATTCATTTGGTGGAGCAGGGGACACTTCATTACACTATTGCCTCAAGAGGGGTTTTGGGGTGCCCACTTTCAAAATCATTGGTCCCTCTTCTGCCCATAACCACGCGTAGCTCCTTCTGAAGATCCAGGGCCTGGATCCCACATCCCTCCATTCTATGAGGTCAAGTGAGGCTTAAGTCTTCTTGTAAGGTGGGCTTTTTAATTTCTCAAATAGAAGGCGTAGGTGGGTATGGTATCCAAATACTGGGAATCAACAGTTTTTTGCAGACAAGGCTTTGAAGGCCTGTGGGTTCACACAATGTGGACTGATCGGAGTGGTCAAATAAACAAGAGCTGCATATAGCTTCCTGCCTCTGGATGCGTGGTGATGCACAGCTCCAACTCCCAAGAGTTCTTGAGAGAGATGGAAGGAGGGTGATGGTATGAGAAGGATATTGCCTGGCACGGCCATTAAGTCCATCACAACTAATTGATAATGATGGCATCAACAGTTTCATCATCCTTGAATGAAACATTTGGGGACATCTTCAAGAAACAAGGGCAATGCTTGCGTTCTGCAAAGCTAATTTTTTTTGCATGAAAATACTTATCACACAGTTTGTGGAGCTGGAGGTATAAAGTCATTGCTGAAGGGAACAGAGGTTTGTAAAGATGGGAAGTGAAATTTGAAGTTTCCGTTCATTCTCACATGGGGACCATATGAAGCATCAAATCCTTGTTTGGCAAGAACACCCCTGGGGAGTCATCTCCTAAAGGTTCTGATGAATGCCTTTCAGTGCCAGCAAATGAGGGGTACGTGTCACCACGTAAGTTAAGTCACTAAGGGCTCATGAAAATAATCCTTCAAAGGGACTAAAGTCCTGGGGAGGTCAATCACACAGTCGGGGCCATCAGCACCAAAGCGCTACGTGTTTGGCAAAGTCACCTTGCTGGTGTTTTCAGTCATAAATTACTTTTGACAAAACCAGCGCTCTTCTTTGCTGAAAGGAGGGCGACTGTAACTCAGGGCTTCAGGTAAGAGTGAATCTGCATAATCACCAGGTAGTGCATCAAGAGCCCTTAGCATGAGGCTGAAACATAAGATGCAGGGAGTGGTGGTCTTATTGTCATTTACTTTGTATCATTTGCATTTCACAAGCGTTATCAGTTATGCCAACAGAGCTTCTATGGGTACTGTGAGAATATAGGATTTAATAGAAGAATTATTTATACCAATGGTGAATGGGAAAGTGAAAATCTTACTGTGGGTGTTGGAGAGTCAGAGTCATGAGCGACATCCTCCTGATGTTTTGGTGGGGACCAGGGGAGGGGCCAGAGCTCACAGGGAAAGAGGAGAAGCTGTGTGCACCTGGTTCTTAACAGGGGACCACAAAGGTGGGAGTTCTCAGAGAGAACTGGGAAACTCTGGCCTCTGTGAAATCAGTCACCCCTTTGAAATTCACCACCCGCAGCCTGCAGCCAAGCACCTGGTGGGGGGGCCCGAGGCTACTGTTGGTTGCCGAAAAACAGACCAAGCGCACGAGCAACAGGAAGAGTGCAGGGGCTGGCCTAGGCCCTCCACGCACCTTGTCACCTTCCTCATCACACCTGCTCAGACAACTCGAGGATGCCTGAGCTTCACCTCCACTTCCCAAATCTCACACCAGGTCCTCCTCTGGCTCTAACTTGGAGCCATATGGGGAAAGAAGTCCTGGGAAATATTCCCTACCTTAGACAGGAGGGGCAGTGCCAAGTGAAGAGAACAGCATCTGGTCTTAGAGTCGTGATGTCACACGTGAGCTCTGGAGTCAGACCTCTCATTCTGAACACGGCTCTGCCCCTTGCCAGCTCAAGAACCTTGACAAGTTTCTTAACTTTGAGACGCCTCAGTTCTCTGTATGGAAAATGAAGGTAATAACAGAATCGATGTCATAAAGCTGGTAGGAGGATTACATGAAATAAGCCATGTCAAGGGCTTTGTTCAGGCACAAAATAACAACAACAATAGCATTATACAATTTGCCTTATAATGGCAAGGGCATTCAATCCAGCATGGCCTTCTCTGCTCAATGCCCCAGAAACTGGCCAGGACCATACTGATTGATAGCTAGAGCAGTCTAGCCTGCTCCCAATTCAGTCTTGGACAAGATAGGTGACAGCGTCTGTAGGAGAATACATTTTATCCTATTTTTCTAAGCATGAACGCTAGCCAGTAAATTACATGAGGAAATGTGCTTGGATGCTAAGAAAACCCTTTGGGTTAGCTGTGTGTTCAGAGTGACATACGAAAGAAGCAGAGATGACTCTCAATATGCTGTTTAAATTGAGAGTTGCCACAGGGAAACTAACTCACTGTCAAGCTAGACATGAACAAACTGGCTTTAATACTGTTAAGTTACTTCTGATGATGTCGAGTCAGTACAATTCTCAAATCCAACAGTCAGGTCTGAATATGCTTATCTTTGTGTGTGTGTGTGTGTGTGTGTGTGTGTGTGTGTGTGTGTGTGTGTGTTCACTAAACAGAGTTTCCATTCACTGAGCACCTACTAAGTGTTGGGCACCATGTCAAGCATTAACTATTTAATTAAATTAATTTAAAGTTATTTCAAAATGAGAGATAAATACAGTTCTTACCCTCGAAAAGCTCACAATCTCACAGATTAGAACAAGAGGCGGAGGCAAGATAAATATCATGTAGGTTATAAGAATGATTTTACAAGTGGTAGAAACACAGTGCAGAGGGCCCCAGAAGGAGGAAAAAGCACACATTCAAGGGGGCAGGGGTCAGCCCACACGTCACTTCAAAAAGGCCTTGCCCAAACAAAAGCGGACCACCTCCCTATGTTACAACGTTCTGCTTTATTGTCCTCATAGCCATTATCAGAATTGGCGATTAAAAAAACTTCTTTCTTTATTATCGTCTCCTTCAACTGGAAGGCAAACTCCACAAGATGAGAGGATTTATCTATTTTGTTTGATGCTAGTTTTTCGGGACTAAGACACTGCTTGTCACTTAGATGCTCCATAAATACCTGCTAAACCAGTGCATATGTAGCTGATAGGCTCGAAGATGGCTTCATAACAAAAGTGAAGCAATGTGCCTTTACCTTCATATTCATTCACAATGTGTCTGAAGAAACGAAGAATTTCAAGCGGGATTTGGAGTTAGAATAGAGCAGTGATTCTAGGAGAAAGGAATAGGTGACTCAAAGTCCAGAAGTAGATGGCTCAATTCTCAAGCAAGCAAGCAGCAGCAGCATCAGGATACACACACGTCTTGGAATAATGTATGGATGCATGTGTTAGTTCAAAGAAAATGTGACCAAAGGGGGTGGTGGTTGAAAGGACAGCTGAGTTTTTGATGTGAACAAACTTTTTGAAAGGACATTTTGACAGCTGATAATTTGTGGTTGACTTAGTGATAAATATTCACAAAACTAAGCAAATAAAAGAAAAAATAATCATTAAAAAAAAAGCTAGTAGAGTTTGATGTCAGGAACTCAGTGCCTCTGTAGACAGACTCATTCTCCTCAGGGCACTCACCTGGGTGACCCCCCAGGCACCAAGCTCCACAGGAAGTGCATGAGCTCTCTCATGGGAATAAACTCTTCAAACTAGGATGCAACAATTCACTTCCTGCTTGTGGCACAGTCTGTTAATCCTCTCCAAATATCCAGTTACTAAGTATCTTTTGGTGGGTCATATGAGTAATTCTTGAATCTAATGGATTTCTTGCTTCTAGTCCTAGGTCATTAAGAATGGGAGTACCTTCTCCTTGGTCCCTCTCTCTGTCACCAAAGAGTCAGAAACAAAAGATTCCAAGATGGTAGAATGGCAGGATGGAAGAAGTCTGGGCCCCTGAGTCACTGCTTGGAGAAGAGTCACTCAGGAACATCCCTGAGGCACATCAGATGTAAGTGAGGGACAAAACTTGGTTGTTGTAAGCCTAAGACTTGGGATATCTATTTTACTGCAACACAGATTAAACTAGTCATCCTATATATTTAAAAAAACCCAAAAAACTACTTTTATCCTTTGTTTCATTTTTTGTGGGGGGAGTGGTGGGGACTTAGCTTTGTTTAAATCTTCATTTGTACCATCATCATAATGGGCAACCACTTAAACAATTCTGCCGATCAGGACCTTGCTTTAAGCTTCCTGTTCCCATTCAGACTTGGCACATCACAATATAATATTAGTAATATACAGTTTTGATTTGATCACCAGTTTCCATAACTGCTGAGTCAGTAGACTCCTATTTAGGAAGTAAGGTTTAAAACACTTCTTATTTTAAGGATTACAGAGTCTGATTTTGGTAAGTTTGCTCCAATTTCCATACATTTTTGACCATCTTTTCTTCCTCTTATTTCACTCTTACATTCTAGCTAATATGAACAACTCAACCCAACTAAATTATGAAGTCTGATAGATGGAGAGAAGTGAGGAGGTAAGCACAGCAGGGATTTGTGTAAAATTCAGGGTCCCTCTACTCCAGGGAGCAACTGCCCACCAGAACACTATGTGAAAAATGCTTTCTGCAGGACGATTCCCTGAGATGCCTTGCACTGAGGGCTCCAGGGTGGTGTGCTGCACACGCAGAACATTGCCTCTCATAGTAATACAGTATAGTGGCAATGTGAGAAATGCAGCAGCAATCCAAAACCCATAGTGAATTATAAATGCTAACACCCTCAAATATAAATAGATCAAATTAGGCCACGGTCTCTGAGTAGAATAAGCATTTCTTTAGAAGACAGAGGCTGATTAGTGCACACACTTGGAATATCTTCTGAAAATGGAATAACATGTGACCTCTGGCCCTCTGGCTCATTTCAGTCGTATGCCCTTGCATTCACAGTTAACATGATTTCCAAATAATTGGTGAAATTATTCTAGATATTGGTTCACTAATTGCATAAACATTCAAGCTTGAATTTAGAGAGAAAAATCAAATGAATATAAAAACTTGTATTCACTTAAGCCTCAATTATTCTCCTATTTAAGTAAACAAAGCTCAAATTCTAAGGGTTTAAATTTCCTTCTGATATGAATTTCTCAGTGAGTGTGTCTGTGTATGTGTGTGTAATCCATGTTTACTAATGAAAACTCAGACAAAATAAGAAAGAAAAAATATGGGAAAGAAAAGTCACTTGAGATTCTGTCACCCAAAACTACCTACCAAACATTGTTCTGTATATTTTACAGAACTAAAAATATATTTAACAGTATTATAATGTAAATAAAATTTGTAAGTTGCATTTTATTTTCACAACATGTACTGTGCTTTCCTCAAAATCATTAAAAATCATTTTTAATATACAATGGAATATTACTCAGCCATAAAAAGGAATGAGGTCTTGCCATTTGTGACAACACAGATGGAACTGGAGGGTGTTATGCTAAATGAAGTCAGTCAGTCAGAGAAAGACAAATTCCACATGATTTTGCTAATATGTAGAATGGAAAAAACAAAACAAAGAAAAGAAAAAAAAAAGACTCTCAAATACAGAGAACTAACTGGTGGTTGCCAGAGTGAAGGTGGATAGGGGAACAGGTGAAATACAGGTACAAGCTTCCAGTTAAAATAAATAAGTCACAGAGATGAAAAGTATAGCATAGGGAATATGGTCATCAATACTGTAATAATGCTGTATGGTGATAGAAAGTGACTCTATTTATCATGGTGACACAGTGATGTATAGAATTATTGAGTCAATATGTGGTATACATGAAACGAATGTAACACGTTAATTACACTTCAACTTAAAAAAGTAAAACATTAAAATCTTTTTAAAAATGTTTTTAAAGGCTACACTATAGTCTATACTACAAATGTATCAACATTTAATCCTACATATCCTTATTACAGCATATTTAGATTATTTAAAAAAGTATAGTTCATTTAAAAATAATTGGTTTGTTATATATCATCGTGTGTATACATAAATATATGTCCTGTGTTTTAAATTATGAACCTAGGATATATTCCTAGAAGTGGAACACTAGGTCAGAGGATAAAGTCCTTTTTTGAAATATATTTTTGGCCATACAAATATATTTCAGAATATAAAAGTAATTGTGGAAAATTATAATGACACATGCTATATATACCAGAAAATAATCACCACTGGTTGTGTTTGCCTTTTTTATTGATACACATATTTCTTTTCATATGCAAATATAAATTCAAATATAAATGATAATGTGACTAAGTGATTACCTTTTACTTAGCTTTTTAAAGATTTATTTATTTATTTGAGAAAGAGAGCACACGAGAGCCAGGGGAGGGGCAGAGGGAGATGGAGAGAGAGAATCTCAAGACTCCCCTGAGATCAGGACCTGAGCAAAAACCAAGAGTTGAATGCTTAACTGACTATGCCACCCAGGTGCCCCAAGTGATTACTTTTTATATTAAAATGTTCTGGTGCCCCTTTATCCTAGCCTCCAGAACCCCCAGGGTTGGGGCAGGTGCAGGGAAAATGATGTCCAGTCCCAAGGCCAGGACTGGATTGGCACATGTAGGAAAGAAGAGAGCCTAAGTGGACTATGCTGGCTGTGTTTAAAGCAATCTGCTTGCTCCTCCATATTCAATGTTCTCCTCTCAGAACCTCATTAGAAATAGTCTGTCACTTCACTCCCAAATGCATTCTGCCCAGCAGGATTGGCTCCTCTCCAGATACCATCAACTTCACAGAAATCAATATGGTGGTGGTTGCCCATTCCAAGAATAATCACTTTAAAGACTCCTTGAATATATAAAATCAGTAACAGAGCAAGTCATTGCAATCCATATAATTAAATCACTCCCAAATAACCCTCATTTTTTTCTCCAAACAATCGTGATAAGTGTCTGAGCTGACAGAATCTCCATAGGGCACCTCATCTGCGCTCCAGTGGGCCAAGGCATGATTCAGACTCATCTTGTTCCTGTGGTAGTCAGGGCTGCTGACCTCAGACAACAGAGCCAGAGCACCGGATCGACAGACAAGGAGAGAGGTCAGGTGGAAAAACAAACATCCCTATTCTTGTGAGAGTGACTGACTGTGTGTTTGATGGGGTAACTAGTCACTAAAGTCAGTCGCTATCCATCATCAGTACCAGGTGACAGTGGTTGGTGCTCACTCAAGAAATGTGACCGGTGGCAGACTAACCTGTCAGTGGTGTTGGAACACATCGCTGGCATTTCCCCCTCCGTGTGAAGTGCTGAGGTGAGGCACGGATGAATTACCATATAATGTCCTTGGTGGAACAGAGGGGGGAGGGAGCAAACAGGAAAGAAGCAGGAGCGTAACTGCTATTGTTAGAAATACAGGAGCTGACTGAGCTGTATGGAAACAGATAGGATTATGTGGAGGGATGAGAACAGAATGGGGATAATTAGGGAAAGTTTCATGGAGAAATAAGTCTTTATTCAGTATTCAAAAATAAAGAAGAAGAGAAGGTCTGCTTCTGATTAACGGAGATTAAATATTTCAGACCAACATCACCACTGAGAACAACCAGAAATGGTGGTGTGTGTGTGTGTGTGTGTGTGTGTGTGTGTGTGTGTGTGCGCATATACACATTCTTCTAGTACCCTAGAATATCATCACATGTTTCAAAATTAAGAGACACGGCTCTATAGAGACCATGGATCAATAAGGAAATGACAATAGAAGTCTGAAAATATTTGAAACAAATAATAAAAAAGGCAAACATTGGAATTGTAACATGAAGCTAAAGATGAGCTTGGAGAGGTATTTAGGATGTGAAATACACATTTTTTTAAAAAAGATATAAAATCAGCAATTTAAGCATTAAAAAAAGGCATTCTCAAAAAACTAGAAAAAGAAAAGTAAATTGAATCTATTAGCAAAAGCAAACAAACAATAAAGATATGATCAGAAATCAATGAAAGTGAGAGAAAAAGATGGTTTTATAAAAACACTAATAAATTAGATAAACCATGACAAGACAGATCAGGTTAAAAAAAAAATAGGAGAGGGGCGCCTGGGTGGCTCAGTCATTAAGCGTCTGCCTTCAGCTCAGGTCATGACCCCAGGGTCCTGGGATCAAGCCCCGCATCAGGCTGCCTGCTCCGCGGGAAGCCTGCTTCTCTCTCCCCTACTCCCCCTGCTTGTGTTCCTTCTCTCGCGGTGTCTCTCTGTCAAATAAAAAAAAAAAAAAAATTAAAAAAAGTAGGAGAGGGCTGCCTGGGTGGCTCAGTGGGTTGAGCACCTGACTCTTGGTTTCGGCTCAGGTCCTGATCTCAGGGTCATGAGATCGAGCCCCAAGTCAGGTTCTACGATCAGTGGGGAATCTGCTTGAAGGTTCTCTCCCTCTTCCTCTGCCCCTCCCCCACTCATATGTGCACTCACTCTTTCTCTCAAATAAATAAATACATCTTTAAAAAAAAATAGGAGAGTCAACACAAGTAACACATCAGGAACGAAAAAATGAACACCACAAGATAAGGATATTAGAAACAATGTATGCAAATACATTTGAAAGTTTAGATGAAACAGTCAAATTCCTATAAGTACAATTTCAAAACTGACAGAAGAAATAGAATATAAATGCCCCTATGACTATTAATGAAATGTAATTCATAATTAAAAACTTGCCTCCACCTCACCCTGCCACCAAAATGTAGACTCAGGTGGCTCCTGAGGTAAAGTTTACTAAACATTTAAGGAGGAAAGAAAACAATTTTTGTCTTGATAATAAAAAAAAAATGAAAACACTTCCCACCTCACTTAACGAGTCTATGATTCATGAACACAGCCGCAAAAGTTCTAAACAAAATAGTGGCCACTCAAATATAGCAATACACAAAAAGGACAATACATCCTGATCACACCTACTCAGGAAGGCAAGGTTGATTTAACCCTGGAAGTGATCAGTATATTTTACGACCTTCACAAAATCCAACATCTATTCATACGAAAAACTCTTAAAAATAGAGATAGAAGGGAACTTTATAAATATCACACAAAGTATTTACACACTTACTGGTAAATTCTGAAAACTTTCTAAGATTAAAAATGAGAAAATAATATTGACTGTAGCAACACCTACTTCACATTATACTGAAAGTCTGTGTAATAAGGCAAGAAAATACATAAATGTATAAGGACTGGAGAGAAAGAATTAAAATGTCATTTTTCACAATAGATGTGATTTTGTGCATAGAAATTTCAGAATAATCCATAGAAAGTTTACTATGATTAATAAATGAAATAGTAAGGTCACAGGGCACCTGGGTGGCTCAGTCCATTGAGCATCTGCCTTCGACTCAGGTCATGATCCCAGGGTCCTGGGATGGCGTCCCACATAGGGTGCCCTGCTCAGCAGGGAGCCTGCTTCTCCCTCTGCCTGCCGCTCCCCCTGTTCATGCTCTCTCACTCACTTGCTCTCTCAAATAAAATCTTCAAAAAAAAAAAAAGTGAAATAGTAAGATCATTAGATGCAAGATCACTTGACAGAAATCAACTGTATTTTTAAATACCAGCAAAAATAGCTCATACAATTAAAAAAAAAACGTTTATGGAGCTTAATTTCTTAATTTCTGCCCCAGCCTCCCTGAGGGTGGGCTAACTTAGTGACTCATATCTAAAGAATAGAGGACAGAAATGGGGAAAACAGTGGAGAGCCCTGGCAAATACCACCTCAACCAAGTGGTGAAGCCTAACATCGCCAGTGTCGTCATGTGGATGTCATGTGTCCCCTGACGTGATGAGACTTCGCCTCTGTGTATTCTTTCAAAAACCCCAGAACCTCAGTCTAATAATGCAAAACACATGAGAAAAACTCAGACTGGGGACTTCTACAGAGTACCTGACCTTACTATTTCACTTATTAATTGTAGTAAACTTTCTATGGATTATTCTGAAATTTCTATGCACAAAATCACAACTACTGTGAAAAATGACATTTTAATTCTTCCTCTCCAGTCCTTACACATTTATGTATTTTCCTGCCTTATTACACAGACTTTCAGTATAATGTCAAGACTGTCAAGGTCACAAGAAAGGAAAGACTAAGAAACGGCTACAGACCTCAGGAGACTCAGGAGGCGTAACGGCTAAGGGCAATGTGGTTCCCTGGATTCAATTCTGTAACAGAGAGAGGAAATTAATGGAAAAACTAATGAAATCCAAATAGAGCCTGGAGTTCAGTCAACAGTAATGCAAACAAAGCCTGCACTCCTAGTCAGGAGTCTTGAAGAAGGGAGGATGACTTTCATCAAGGTCAACCCTCCACCGAGTTTGATCCCCTCCACATCATGACTAAGAGGTCCCCTGACCTCAACTTGCCTTCTTACGACGACAAAAGGTCACTGCCTGTACGTGGCTCGTCGTTAGGAAGTTCTTCCCTAAGGGCTCTTGTTCTGCCCTCTGGGTGCGGATGGGCACGTAGGGCTGGGTGCTGAGAAGAGAGCGCCAACTCCTTGCAAGCTCCCGGACAGGTGCCTTCCCGCAGGCTGCCTCGGAATCTCAGTTATTTCCAGTGCTGACAGCTTACAAGCCATGGGGTCTCTCAGTGTAAAATGGCCCAGGGCGAGCGTAGAATTCAGCCTTTATTAGAACAGCTACCAGGGTCACTCAAGCGATTCACGCCATGTTGAAGAATGCGTATGTAATCTGGGCTGTGTTCTCTTTATCCTGAAATCTTATAAGCACCTTTTGTTGCTGTCAGACAGGAAATACAGACTCATTTTAACAGCAACCTGAACAAAACATAATTTGGGAAGAAAGTCAGATTTCTATTTTATCTGTAAGTTTTTCTTACTTCTAATGTCTTCAAAGGAATTTTTAGAAGTAACTGTAGTATGTGTCTTACAGGAAAATGGTTTGGTGATGCTGAAATTAACACCTCATGAGTAGTGGTCTTGAAATTAATATATGTATTGAATATGAATATGTAGTATCTAGAAATGACTGAATGAAGGCTTCATTGAAATAAATATTCTTTTGGGGTGTGGTGGGATAGCCATTCCGTGTGAGCTTGAAATTACCAGAGCAGCAATTGCAGGGGTCCTTAGAGAAAACCCAATCCAATCATCGCCTTTTATAGAGGTGAGTCCTAGGATCCAGAAAATGGAAGGGATTCACCTAGGATCACACTATGAGTTACGAACATCTGGACTAGAATACATTCCTGGCTATTTGAAGTCCAAGGCCCATGGTGAATGGCCTCTAGATACAGTAGAAAGTACTAGCTTCCAATTATCTATAAATAATTGGCCACTGCTAGGAGGAAAAAAAAAATTCCCTCCCATCCTAATGCTTTTCCTTTACCTCTTGGGATTGCTTCCTTTTTGTCCACAGATTTTTTTTTTCCATAGGCCTCATAAATCAAACAAACAAAACTGAAAAATAAAGTAAAAACTAAGAAACAGAACTTAATCTAGACAATATTATAGTAGCTACCATTTAATAAGTGCCTCCCATGTAACCAATGTTACATAATCCTCACAAATCAATGAGGTAGATATAATTTCATCCATCTTGTGTGGACACCCATATTTTAAAAACACAGGTGTCCAGGGCGCCTGGGTGGCTCAGTTGGTTGGGTGACTGCCTTCGGCTCGGGTCATGATCCTGGAGTCCCGGGATCGAGTCCCACATCGGGCTCCCTGCTCAGCGGGGGGTCTGCTTCTCCCTCTGACCCTCTTCCCTCTCGTGCTCTCTGTCTCTCATTCTCTCTCTCTCAAATAAATAAATAAAATCTTTAAAAAAAAAAACACACAGGTGTCCAAAGTCAGATCACCCTAGGTCTTAATTGCTGCTTGTACAAGTTACGTGCTAATGTCAGCCTTATTTTCTCGTCTGTACAATAGAGATGACACCTACTGTGTGATGTGTATAAAGTACATGGCACAACTCCTGGCACAGAGTAATTAATGGCGATTATTATTTACATGACTACAAAGAAATGGAAATTCCAAAGAAAGATGAACTAAGTTGTTTAAACTCACATATAGCTGGGATTTGAAGCCAAGCTTGTCTGACACACACTGTAAAACGGAGACTTTTTCTCAGGTCAAAGCAGCCCAGAACTGATAGTCCAGACAGCTCTGATCCCCTCTGATGACCCAGCCTCCTTCTACTTTTCTGTCCCGCCTCCTTGGGGCTTGGCCCCGGCCTCAGGGTATCCTCATGGTCACAAAATGGTTGCCATGCCATCACCACGTTAAGAAAAGACAGAAAGAGGAAGGGGCAAAGGGGAAGAAAAACAGATGTCTCTTAGACGGCTTCTTAATATTCGGGTTCAAGTCCACCGCCTATCACTGCGTTATGCCAGGTCTGAGACACTAGTCCCCAAAGTACAAGCTTGTTAGGGAAGCTCTCTTCATTCAGGACATTTCTCCTGGCATGTGGTATTACGTCAAGTGGAGAGGTGAAGCATGGAGTTAAGAATGTGGTTTCTCAGATCATGCCAACCCACTGAGGAGGCCAGTGTTTCTCCCATAGCTCAGTTTCCCTCCCAGGGGAATGAGGACGGAGCGTGAGATGATTTCTCTAAGCCCTGTCCTGTACATTTCTCTCTGCCAATATTCCTGGCATCCTCAGGAGGAAAAAGATGGAGCATTCCTGTCAACTCTGTGGGCACCAGGGGCACAGAACAGATCATCACTGCTGGTCACACAACTGGTCACTGGTGCTTACTTTACCTTGCAGGCCCAAGCCCTCCTCTGAGCCATGGTATCAGGAAGCAAAAGTGTTCCCTGGAGCCCTTCCATACTCTTCTCTGCACTTCTTTATTTCTCCACATGCCTCCAAGGCCCCCACACTTTATTGCTGGCAGCCAGTGCTGTGACCCTGGGACCGCCCCCTGCTCTACATATTTCTGAATATTACAGCAATTTTCCAATCCTTTTTTTCCTATTCCCCACTATTGCCCCCTTCTCCCAGCTCTCTAATAGGGCTAATCTACTGAGTTACTCATCCTATTGGTGTTAACAGCTGACTGTGGCCCACAAGGAGCAGGGGAGGCAAAACGACATTTTAAAATACTCTCCTAAATGCCTACGATTACACTATTACCACCTTTCCCCATAATCCTCACATGAAGTTTGTGGCAATATCCCCACTTTATGGATAAAGAAACTGAGGCTTGAAAAGAGTAAATAAGGTCATAGAGCTAGTGTGATGCCAGAGTCAGTTTACAAATGCAAGACCGTCTGATTCCCAAGTTCATGACATATTTGCAATTTCATTTCAGCAAATATTTGCATTTTATTAAGCACTTTCAGGGGTAGACCCAATGGTAGAATTTGTGGCTCCCCCTTAAGCTTGAGGTGTGAAACATTCTGTGCACAAAAGCATTTTCTTGTGCCCTAAGGTCATCCTTTTCCTGCTCTATGTTCCACTCTGGCAGTTAGTGGCAACGGATGAGCTCCGTTTATCTAGGACACTGAGGTTTGCACGCGGTGCTGCTTTTCTTGCTCTTCCTACCCTCTGGTGCCGAGCAGGGAATGCCCAGTGCTCTTTGCCAGCTGGCATGGCCTCACTGTCACTCCTGAAGCCTAAACAGGACGTCTGCCCTCCCCACACAGGTACAGATGCCGCGGGCTGGCTCCAGGAAAATGCTGTCAAGGCTCCATGCGGTGATGCCCACTACCTAACTCACCTGAGTTCATGGCCCCTGGAAAAGCCTCTTTTTCACCCCTCTGCCAAAAGAACAGAGTGAGAACCGGTTTGCTAACAAAGAGACGCCAACAAATGTACCAAGAAAGAAGTCCAAAGAGAGAGAAGAAATCAATAGCGCTGAAGAAAAACGGGATGAATGTGACACCTGGTAAGACATTTTTCACCAGCGGTATTGTCAATATAGTGTAAAGAATAACCCCATGAAAGATTCCTGCCTCAGGCTGCCAAAAAGGGCTAATTACCCAGAAATACTAGCTTCGTT
The DNA here is from genome assembly GCF_009762305.2 of Zalophus californianus. Lineage (NCBI taxonomy): Eukaryota > Metazoa > Chordata > Mammalia > Carnivora > Otariidae > Zalophus > Zalophus californianus. Next base: position 29,839,088 of record NC_045599.1, on the reverse strand, counting down.
CAGGTCTCTGAAATGTGTTCGGCAGAACACTAATTTCAAAAAGATGATTAAAAGGTCTTCTGCAGGGAAAAAGTGTGCAGTCAAAACGATCTGGCAAAACCTAGGATAAACAAAATTGAATGGACTTCTTTCCTTCTTTACTGAAGATTTCTCAGTCTTTAATATGTTAATGCACATCATGAATTTCCAAGAGGGGAACTAGAACATGCAGAATTTTCTACACTTCACAACCTTCCTTGACCTTCACAAAGTAGGTCTCACCTGTTACTACCACCAAATCATGTTCATTTCTTCCCCAGACTGTATTACAATTTATAACATTAGATTTGTTTCTTGGTTTCCTGGACTGTGGGTCCTCCTCACTGAACTCCGTGGTCTCCATGGGGTCTGGGACCGGATCGGTTTCACTTACAACAGTATCCCCAGCAGCTAGGGCTAGGTCCACACACAGAAGATGCTGCATAAACATTAGTTTATACCTTTTTTGTTTGTTTGTTTAACATTTGTTGAGTGTCTTTTACATGCTTATCATGAATTATCTCATTTAATTTTCAGAGTAACCCTATAATGTAGGTCCATTACTTTTCCCTTTGTACAGATAAAGAAGGAGACAGAGGCTCAGAGAGTTCCACTAACTTGTCCAAGATCAAACAGGCAGTAAGTGACAGAGACAGGATTTGAACTCAGGCATTCTGGTACCAGAGCAAGAATTATTACATTAAGTGAATGTATCAGGTTTTTATCCAATCCTAGGAGAGAGGCAAAAGTGAAAGATTACAGTAAGTACTGTCTCAGAGGCCAGCCAGAGTCCTTTGAATTAAGAGGGGATGGTCTGGTAAGTTCCCTTTGAGTCCTTACCATGTGGCAGACCCAATTTCACACTGTGTTTACTCATCTTATCTTCTATGATGCACGTCATGCATCAGGTAGTATCATCTCCTTCCATACACAACCAAACCAAGGCTCAGAGAAGCTAAGGGACCTATCCAAGGTCACCGGGCCAGGAAGCTGCAGGATAGAGGTTTGCCTGATTCCAAAACTCCTGGTCTGGTTAGAGCCATGCAGGGGAGGTGGTCCAGCTAGAGCTTGAAGGAGACTGGAGGCCTGAAGGGACTTTTCAGGGCAAAAGCTGTCATACCCAGATTCTTCTATCTTCCATGGCGGGTCATGACCTCATTCCACAAAGACAGGTGGCACTGATACCTCAGCCCAGATTCTGACCAAGGGACAGATAAGCCCCACTCCTGATGCTCAGATGGTTACCTGGCTTATCTCTACTTTCTGATCTGGTGAATCATGTGGACTCCACAGCCTGAATTGACACCAAGTTCTCCCACCTACTAACTCTATGGCCTTTAAGCCCTTGACATCTTTGAGCCTCACACACAGTAATAGGTCCTACTTCACTAGATTGCTGGGATGATTAATTGAAATAACACTTTTAAGTCAAGTACTTTAGCTTGTTGTCTGGGACATTTTACATGTTTATTAAGTAATTATTAATAAAAAAGTTAATAAGCCCTTGTGATCCACAGGAAACAAACTGAGGGTTGCTGGAGGGGAGAGGGGTGAGGGGATGGGGTAACTGAGTGATGGGCATTAAGGAGGGCACGTGATGTAATGAGCACTGGGTGTTATATAAGACCGATGAATCACTGACCTCTACCTCAGAAACCAGTAATACACTATATGTTAATTAACTGAATTTAAATTAAAAAATAAAATCCTTCATGATCCAAGCTAGTGACCCTGAGGAGGCTATGGCACCTCAGTAGCTCCTGCCCTCAGCTGGGGGCACAGGGATATATGGGTAAGTGTAGCACCCATAAGGTGCTCAATAAACATTGTTGAGTTGACTGGGCTTCTTCCCCAGTATCAGCAAAAATGAAAAGGTAGGAGGAGATGGATTTCACCACAGATGCCCAAAGCAGCATGGAGCAGGGACTTCCTACTTTGCTGTGCAAATCTCAAGGGTTCTGGTGGACAGGCAAGTTCTGTCTGGTGGGGCTGAGTGGCAACTTTCAGAGTTCTTCTTCAGGAACACTCAGCTTTCTCAAGCAAGAGGTGTTTACTTGACTCTCCCAAGGGGGACACACAATCAGCTCATTTAGTTTTGCCACGTTTGTGGCCTCTGTCCCCAATTACGTTATGAAGAACCTTCTGTCAAGTACTAACGTTGGAGACCCGTTTTTCACACGAGTGCTGCACTTAGGGCCAGAGAGATTCGGAGCTCTTGTCCAAAATGTCTTGGCATTCCTGAGGGATAGAGCCCTCTGACACCAAAGCCTGCCTCGGAGATATTACACAACTCTACTTCCTTACCAAAAATTCCATTTCTCCCCAGGGATGAAGCATCTGGCTGGCTGTCAGGAGTTGAGGGTTCTAGTCCTAATGCAGCCTCTAATTTGTGTAACCCTGATAAACTGCTTAACTTCTTTAAGTGTCTGTTGCCCTATCAGCAAGTTAAGAGTGATACTTAGAATAACAACAATTTATTAAGCCATTATCAAGCACAGCACAGAATACCTTACACATGTCACCTCATGTAATGCTCACAATTGTGCTTTGAGGCAGAGTCAATAATTCCCCTCATTTTAAGGAAAGGAAAGGAGGAGACCCATTGAGAGCAAGTGAATGCTCAGTTCCGCAGCCTACAGGTGGCTGGGCCAGCAGCCAACGCGGAGACTGGAATCTCAAGTACTGTAAATTCAGCCTCTGTCCTCAGGGCAGGAGGGGTGGCACTGTAATCTGGCCCCTTCCAGGTTAATCTCTGAGATTCCAGAGAAGGTACCAAGACAGTGCCCAAGGGGGCCAAGACCGGACAGGCAGGTCACTGCACAGCCCATACCTCATCTCAGCCTATCCTCCTGGTGCCCAGCGCCTGTGCCCCTGCCTGCATCACCCTGTGCTTCTTTACATGCTCTGAGCTTCTATCCTTCAAGCCGTGAATCTAGTCTCACTTCCACACCGGAGGCCCTTGGTGGCTCTGCTCTTTCCGCTTATACGACATACACACAGGTGACTCTGAATAGCTACTTAACCATTAGCTCCAGAGCTTGGACGTGGCAGGTGCACAGTGAGTCAGAGGATGACGACTTCACACGCGCATTCCTCACATGCTCCTGCAGCCTGCGAGGACCGACATCCTCAGAACGCGTGTGGCACAGCAGTCAACAGCTTAACGCTCTGTTTTCAAACAAATCTCTATTCATGACTTCCAAACTCAGTGTCCTTTTCTGCCTTTTGTCATCTTCCACCCCTCTTTTAGTGCCTTTGAGGGAACTGAGGTCTCGTGGTCACACAAAACCAGAGCGGTAAATGGCCATGGCAAAAGCTGAATGAGGAAGCAATGCAAACTGAGCTTCTCCATCCTAGGTTCCCAAACTCAGGGCAAGGGTAATGGGCGAAGCTTCCATGTGGCGCAGCTAATAAGGATCCCCTCCCATTCCCTCTTTACCAGAGCCTTGTCAGCCTCTTCCAAAGAAGCCACACACAGGTGGACACCTGGAGAGGACAATCAGTGACCTAATGGAAGGGTCTGGGCTCTGCCACCACATCAGCACCTCTACTCTCCAGGGACATGTGCTCATCTAAACAAGTGTTGTTGAGAAATATCTTGTAGCTCCCGCTTTTCAGTGAGGTCACTGAGGAACCACATCACACAGCTAGGCTAGAATCTCATATGTTTGCTTAATGTTAACCGGACGTTTCCCCTCCTTCCTCAGCCAGACCTGCCCTAGGATGGGACATCAGTAGGGGACCACAGACACCTAACAGATGGTGGAATCCAAGTGCAGAGGGACCTCCGCAAGGAAACTTCAGAACAGGCATTACATCTTGGGTAGGGAATGGTCACGAGTCTTTGTCACCTACTGGAGTTCAAGGCTGTACAGGCAGGGCGCAAGGTGCAGATCCCCCCACCCCATCATATAAACCTGAGAAATCAGTAGTGAACACACCAAGGGTATTGAGGAGGGCTTCTTGATGTTAAGGATTTATTAGGTCTGGGAAACTGGTCTAGATGGGGAGTCCCCTAACAAGAAAGGGACTAATGGGCTTGATCAATTCAGCTCAACAACCAACATGCAGGGAGGCCCTGTGCCAGCCAGTGGGGATGGCGAGCTACAAGACAGTGCTATCACACTGAGGGTCTCCTAACCTACTGATGGAGCGTGGAAGGTGCAAGAGGTGCAGATTTTAGAAAAAAGGCAGGGAACTCAGACCTATTCTTCTTGCTCTGTTACACTGGGTGGGGATTCCTTTGGAGGTATGACTGGGTCCCAGAATCCCCTGTGGAGGCTCTCTGAACAGGGTAAAAGAGCTCGCAAATGTCATAAGAAAACACTCATTTGTTTTAGTTTTTCATTGAACATGAAGGGATATCTGCCAGGCACCTCTCCTGGTCCACACTCCCTGCTGCCAGAGGCCACCTTTGCCAGGGACAGGTAATTTTGGGGAGACTTGACCAACCTGCTCCACAGGTGCCGACAGCCTCTTGAGGAGTCCTGAGCCTCATATGAGGATGGTGGCAAAATCCTTTCCTTTCGTCGCTTTGCCCGTCTCAACACTCCCTGTTCTTGGAGGTGCTGCCCTTTCCCTGACTTTCATTTCTGTTTCATGGATGCAAAATTTCACGTCAAGGTGGTTCCACAATGACCAGAAATGAGAGCAATTTCCTCAAAAGTAACCCCTCCCTGGCAGAGGCCCCTCTTCACTTTCGATCTGCTTTTATTGCCTCTCTTACAGTCTCAGGGAAGAAGCCCCACCACCCTGTTTTCACTTTCATCCAAACATTTGACTTTATGATAAAATGGGCCTGCACACATTTCTCACAACAGGATCAAAGCTTCCGCGTGTGCCCCACGTGGCACCCACGTGAGAGCTTATGACATGTTTCACATCGGTCTGCACAACGCACATTATACTCAGGAATGAGGGTGGCATGGAGCCATCTTATCTGCCGTCCAAGTGCCCAAATCCAATAGCTTGCATGAAGACTCTTCTCTGAAATGTCAAGCCAGTAAGACTTTATGAACAAGCCATGAGCCACGTGCACAAAGGACCAGTGAGTATCCACAGATGCTTCCCCCTTTAGGACTCTGTGTCTATCCTTTGAAAACAAGCAAGCAAACCCAAGCCTGGGAGTAAACCCATGCCGCATCACGGATTGCTGACTGTATGTCCCTAAGAAAGTAACCGAACCTCTCTCAGCCTCTGTTTATTCATCTGCAGGATGGACATGATGATAACAGCTATCTTGTAGGGTTGTTATCAAGGTCCAATCTAAAAGTGCTGGGAGTCCCATCTGTCAATGCCCAATGCATGAGAGCTGTTATATGTGAAGACATGAAGACTAGTGACCCACAGAGAGGGCTATTCATTGCTGTCACCTCTCCCTAACTCCAAAGAAAATTGTATTACTGCAAGCTCAAATTCTCCTCTTCGCTTTCTACTTAAAAAAAAAAAAAAAAAGGAGGGGGCGGGGACATCTGTGCTGGAAAAGAGCTCCACAGAGGAGAGTGACATCACTGGGTAATGGTGAAAAGATTACTGGAAAAGCCCTGAACACAGGCCAGGTCTTTCAACATGCCTGGCTGGACCTCGAAGCTGCTCCTAAGGGGAGCTGAGCTGTTCCGTGTTTCTGTGATCTGGCAGGTTCCAGCGGGCAGTGGAGCCAGGGGGCAGGCAGAGAGCTTCCCAAAGCATGAAAACCTTCCTGCCTGGCTCACTCAGTTCATGCTGCTTCCTCAGTTTTCTTAACGATGACCTTGGGACAGGGGCTGGCTCTGCACCTGGCTGAGAGGCTGAGAGGGGCAAGAAGGCACTCCTGCATTCTTAATGAAAAAGGTGTGGTTTTTTTTTCCCCCTTTTGAAAGACTCTTCAAAGAGATTTTAGGGGCTCTCAGATAGGCAAGATTCCTTCCTCCTATTTGTGACTGATGTGCACCACTTTCCCCAGTGTTTTTGTTTTGTTATTTTTTGTTGTTGTTTTTTTCCTGTGGTCTGCTTAGTCTATTTGTCTTGCTGACTGAAAGAACAGAAAAGGAAATCTTTGGAGAGAGATTCTTGGCTCACAAAAAGAAATGGCAGAAAGGATTTAGATAACAGCATTTTTTTTTAATATGCCACAGTTCTAAGGAAAAGTTTTATTTACACACAGTACATATGTATGAATATTGGGACAGTGTTTCCACTTTATCTGTGAACAGAGTCTATTTGCCTGCCATGTTTAACAAACAAGATCAGAAGGAGAGTAGAAAGGGAAAATAAAATTTGATAAATGCCTATTATGTACCAGGAATAGGCCAATGGTTTTCATGTTATTATCCTTCCGACAACCCCATAAAACAGACACCATTACTATTCCCGCTTTACAAATGGGGAGGTTGAGACCATCCCCAAAGTATGTAGTTTTCAAGTAGCAGAGTCTGGATTTGTCTCATCTGAGAGTCTGGGTCTTGACCACTATTCAGTCTCTAGACTCTAAGAGAACAGGGTAGAAGAAATTTTGCATTTCTCCAGTAAAATAATAAAATAAAAAGAAATACTGGCATTCAAGTACACATGATCTTACTGTTGCTTTTGTTGGTTTTGTTAAATTTGCATGAAAATTTAACATTTTAGAAGTTGTTTAGAATGATTATACCCTGTTGAGTTATAAAGAAAATGAACTGGGATAAATAAAAGCTAAGAAAAGCAAGCTTTTATTATATATTCTTAGTAACAGCTACTCGGTTGTTATCTGCCCAGGTGTACAGAGACGGAACAGAGGAAGCTATGTGTGGTGGACAAGACTTTAAAACTAAGTGAACCTGAGTTCAAATCTCTCCTATTTTACTGATAGACGGTGTCACCTTAAGGCAAACTACCTATTTTTCTAACTCTTAAATTAGCTTTTCTGTAACCTAAGAAAATCGTATCTCCCTCAAAGGGGTCTTGTGGGGAAAGGAGTCATTTAAAGTATGTAAAGCACTTCCAGGCAAGTATATATGACATATGGTAGACTCTAAGAATGAAACAGTGGTCAGCATTTTGATTATTTATTCACAAATATTTACTGCATCTTATGTCTGGAGACTTTGCCACCTGCCAGGTTTCTTTTTCAGAAGATCAGCCATTCATAGACAGCTGAGCTAAACCTGGCCAATCAACTGGCAACTATTAAAGAGTGGGAGTATCTCCACCAGAGGAGAGTTCTCAGAAATACCCCACTGAGAGAGAGTCACAAATACCACCTTCACTGCAAAAGTGAGCACCATCTCTCCATGGATGGCTACATTTAGTTTTCTTCCCATACTTACATATTTAGTTTTCTAAATTTGTATCTATTGTTATATATTAGTTTTCTTCATACACACACACACACACACACACACACACACACACACACACACACACACACACACATTTCAAATTTCCCAGCCCTTCATACTCCCTGAATATTCAAGAGAAAAATAATCCTTATGAGATATTTTCAGAAGGATACTTGGAGAAGAGATTTGCAGCTGTTTGGAAGAACTCCTCATCCTTCCTCTCTTTTTAGATCTCAAAGTCATGAAGCACTTTGACTCTTGCTAAGATATTGCCAAACTGATTTTCCAATCTCTTGGCCTTATTCTTCCCAGACTGAGAGCTCCTGCTCAGAGCTGCTTAATTAACCTGGGCCTGAATGACTGTTTTTGATTTTGTTTTTTAAGATTTATTTACCTATTTTAGGGGGGTGGAAAGAGAGAGAGCAGGGAGAGGGGCCGAGGGAGAGGGAGAGAGAAAATCTCATGCAGATTCCCCACTGAGGGCAGAGCCTGACACTGGCCTTGATCTCACAACCCTGAGATCATGACCTGAGCCAAAATCAAGAGTCAGAGGCTTAATCGACTAAGCTACCTAGGTGCCCCCACCCCCCCCTTTAAAAAATATTTATTTATTTATTTTAGGGAGAGAGAGCGAGAGAGCTGAGTGACTGTTTTTTTAAGTTGCTTGTTCAAATTTATGGAGTGTTCAAAGTAAAATTTAAGAAGCAGACGAGGGAAGCTGCTATTTTCCCCACAGTCCAGGAACTTTATTTGCTTTTTTCTTCTTTTGCTGCAGACCCAAGAACTTTTTCCTGAAACCCCGATTAACCATCTCCTACTATAAAAGGACTTCTCATTTTGCCAACCAATTAATAATACTCTTTCTGAGGGAAAGACCAGAGGCCTCTGGCCAAAGCATTTTGATCACTTATTCTTAATGAAATAAAACAAGTCAGTAACTGTAAGTCAGAGAGAGCAGCGTCTAAGACATTAATTGAGGCTGTTTTGTGAGAAAAGAGGCATTAAATGAATTTTCATGTTTTCCTTTCCTATGCTTATAACATTTTGACCTATTTGTAGTTTGCCAGGGTGGGAAGTGTTTGGGAGGTTAGAGAGGGGGAATTAGCCAAAAGGAAACATGGCTCGCTGATTTAATTACTTCTCTTTGGGCAGAAAGATATCCTGTGCAGGAAAGAACTGTAGTATATTAGCCTGTATAAATTATGTTAGTTTTCCTACCCAGTGGGAAAGAAGGAGGAGTGAGCATTAGTCTAACCAACTCTGCCTAGGGGGACGGCATCATGGGAATGTAGTTAATGGAATTTATTAAATGCATTTTTAGTTTCTGGGCAAAGAAAAGAGACCTCTGAATAAAGGGCATTGTTGTTTTTATCTTCCTAATCTGAACCTAATTCCGACTTTATGCATATCTTTATTATGGGATAACTCAGGATGTGAAAGGTCCATTAATTTGGAGAGATTAACTCTTTTTATATTCATGCTTTGAAATCTTAAAACACGATCAGGTCCTGCATCTAATATTCAGTGATCACTCATTATAAATGTTCTAAACTGTAAAACCTTCTAAAACATACACATTCAGCTTTCTCATGCTCACTCCCAACCTGCACACTGCATTTCTGGACAGAAGGTCTGCTGGGCTCCGGGGTCTGTGTCTGAGGAAGTGCCCCCAGGTGATTCTGCTGGTCTTGCATGCAGGGGAACTAGAATCTTGAATTAGAATCTTTCTAACTGTAGTTTGCATCAGAATTCCCTGGTGCCAAAATGGCTGAGCCCCATCCCTAGAGCTCCTGGTTCAGTAGTTCTGGGGTAGAGCCTGAGAATTTGCTTTTCTACCAACTTCCCAGGTGATACACTGTGGATCTTGGAATCATACTTTGAAAATCTATTTATCTGACAGAGAGAGACACAGCGAGAGAGGCACACAAGCCAGGGGAGTGGGAGAGGGAGAAGCAGGCTCTCTGCTGAGCAGGGAGCCCGATGTGGGGCTCGATCCCAGGACCCCGGGATCATGACCTGAGCCCAAGGCAGACACTTAATGACTGAGCCACCCAGGCGCCCATACTCTGAAAATCTGATCTAAGACAGGAGTCAGCAACTACATGACCTGTGGGCCAACTCCAGCTTGCCTCCTGTTTTTGTAAATAAAATTTTATTAGAACAGAGCTATGCTCACTCATCTACATCTTCTCTACAGTTGTCATCACAATATAATGGCACAGTTGAGTAATTGCAACTGTATGGCCCATAAAGCCTAGAAAAATTACTATCTGGGCCTTTACAGAAAAAGTTTGCCAACCACCGATCTAGGAGAGAGTGGTCTGATCTTGGGCTTTTCCTGGAGATAGGCTTTTTCCTATCAGGGCACCAAGTAAAAGTTAAACATCAGATGAACAATTTTTTTTTTTTTTTAGTATAAGTATGTTGCTAATATTGCATGCATAAAATTACTTTGGAAAACAGTCTGGCAGGTCCTTACAAAGCTTAATATAGATGTAGTGTATGATGCATTCCTTACTCCTATATATTTACCAAGATAAATGAAAGATATGTCCATATAAAGACTTATGTACAAATGTTGATAGCAGCTTTATTTTTAATTGCCAAAAACACAAACCAATTCAAATTTCCCTCATCAAGTGAATGAATAAACAAACTGTGGTATACAATGGAATACTACTCATCAATAAAAAGGAATGAGCTGCTGGTCCACGCAACACAAATGAATCTCAAAATAATTACGCTAAATGAAAAAAGTCTGACAAGAGCGTATACTGTTTGATTTCACTAGGTAATATTCTAGGAAATGCAAACTATGATACAATAGTGACAGAGAGCTGATCAGTGGCTGCCTGGGGACTGGGGTAGCGGGGAGGGATGGAAGGGAGAATTTACAGAGGGGCACAAGGAAACTTCTGGGGGTGATGGTTATGATCATTATCTTATTTGCAGTGTTGGTTGCACAGGTATACACAGATGATAAAACATATCAAACTGTACATTTTAAGCATGTGCAGTTTATCGTATGTCAATTACTTGTCCATGACGCTGGGGAAAAATGAGTTCAGCAATTCGCCTTCTGGTTCCAGTCCCTCTCTACTACTCTGAGCTCTGGTATGAGGCTGCAGGCTGGAGCAGGTGCTGACTCACTCTGGCAACAACTGCATTTATCTGAACTCTTTATAGCTGGGAGTCTAATGTCTCCCTAATTAGATTATAAGGTCCTGGGAGGTACTTAGCTGCCCTAGAGCCTGCACCTGCTGGCTTCCTGCTCCCTGGTCTGCCACCTCACTGGCAACCTCAGTCTGAATTAAGTGTGTCCTGAGTCTATGCTGTTGTAATTAGAAACCAGTTTGACCCCCACCTTGGCCCCACCTTGGCCCCACCTTGGCAACTGGTTCTAGCCCTATCAAAAAGTGCCTGCCAGCTGCCCAGAGTCCCAAATTCTCATTCCCGGCCAGAGCCAACGTCAGGCCATGTCGTGAAGGACGCACATGCCTCTTGCCAGTATGTATCTGCATCTCTCTAGCAGCTTCTGTTAGCTCTCTGGGCAAGGCTTTTCCACCATGTCCCCGAAAACAGGTTGAGAGTCACCTTGATCTAATTTGTGTGGGGGCAAGGTCTAAAGGTTAAAAATTGAAGCTGGGGGTCACAGCTTCAATCACTCCCCTCTGTTATCTGTCCTGATGGGGGGCAGGATCTGATGATAGCAGAGTGCAGATAAGCAGAGAAGTGTCTCAGTCCTGCCGCTGCCCCAGAGAGAGGCTGCCTGTGGGCCCGGCAGACACGGGGTCCCTCTCTCCACAGCAACTGAGTCAGGGAATTCCGATGGGAGAATACACTACATGGGAACAGCATTTCCCTCACTGTCTTTTGAAGCACCAATAATTTCCCCCCAAACTGATCTCCATATGGGTCTCATCAAGATTCTCAATATTAAATAAATCAATATAAAATGGAATGATAGATGCAAAAGAAGTCCTCATAAATGTGAAATGATGTGGTGCCGTCCCTGTGTTGGATGGAATTATTAATCAGTATGAAGGTCTAAGTAATTAAAAAGAAATGCCCAATCCAAACAGCCACAGCTTCTGGTTCCACAGCTTGCTCATGTATGAGGTTCTGGCAGCTCCCTGAGAAACTAAAGACGATTTCACCCAGTCTGGATAAGGGACTTGACAAAGTGAGAGAGATCTGGGTCGGCTTCACTGGGGGTCTGGCTCAGAACCGAGCACTACAGGTCAGTACATGCTTGTTCTTGGCGGGGATCAAGGCCCCTGAAGAAGGAGAGCAGAGACGGCAGGCCCTACTCAGACCTGGGCCATGGTGACATGCTGCCCTCCCCCTTCTCCCTCTCCCCGCTGTAGGGCTGCGAAGCCTGCTCCACCTCCCTCCAGGGCTCACTGGGGTAGAGTCCAGACCCCTTAATGTGGGCCGCTGCAGACTCCTGTCCTCTCTGAGCATCATCGAGTAACAATGGCTCCATCCTGCAGGACACACTGTATGTTCCCTTATTCACACCTCCCAGCAGCCCTGTAAATCAGCAGTTACTCTTCCCATTTCACAGCTGAGGAAGTTGAGGTTGAATGAGACTACTGATGTCTCTCAAACTTTAGTGTGCATTGGAATCACCTGAAGAATCTTGCCGGATGCGGATTCTGGTCTGGGGTGGGGCCTGGGATTCTGCATTTCTAAGCTGTGGAGGTGCGTAGCCCAAGGCTGAGTGGGTTCTGTCCAGCTTCAAGGCCTAGGCCCTTTGACTTGACAGTCAGTTGTGTGGGGCATGGGGACACTGTGATGAATGAGGACGAACTCTGCCCCCGAGGCCTCCCCACCTGGTCAGGGAGGCAGACAATCTCCCCAGGCTGTCTTAGGTGGAGAAAGTGGTCCTACCTGGGGAGCAGAGGGTCAGGGAGGAACTCACAAAGCTTAGCCTTTAAGGAAAAGCAACACTTGGCCCCCAGGGGAGGAGAGAGTTGGCATCAGGGGACATTTCAGTCTGAGAGGGCAGCACAGGCATAAGGCCCAAAGCTGTGATGGCGAGTGCTGTGTTCTGGAATGGTGAGAACTCTAGTGTGGCTAAAGTGAGTCCTCTGCTCCCCGTCAGCACAGTATTTGGCTTTGTTAATAATTTCTGCTGTCCTCCAGGCCTGAGGCCCTCATGCTGTGGGCCCTGAGTAAGTAGGTCAGGAGGGGGTGGTGAGGGCGGCAGCCAGGTGCTGGAGGGCGCAGGATTGGCCCCTCCTCTGCCTGGTTCTGGCCACCTGCTCAGGCCCATCGCCTCCCCCTCCTGCTCCCTGGCCACCCCAGAGCCGATGAGACAGAGAGGAAGGAGGCGGTTGAGGATGTGCTTTGCCACTCTCTACCCTGGCTGCTCCCCAGGAAATGAGTTTGGGAGCTCAGAGGAGCAGGGGGAGGGAGCCCGCCATCCGAGGATTCCGGGCTGCACAGTAGAGTTACCTGGGGAGCTCTGAAATATAAGGAGGCCCACACCGTTGCCCCAGAGCTTCTGCTTTAGCAGGCCTGGGGGTGAGGCCCTGGCATCAGATTTGAAGTGCTCCCCAGAGATTCACGTGTGGAGCCCAGGCTGAGAAGCCCTGATATGCACAAACTCAGAAAAGCCTGGGGCAGAGGGAGCCGGCACCATTCCTGGGGGAGGAATAAATGTTTCAGACACTGGCACAGACGAAGAAAAGCAATCCCGGCTTCTTTTATAATATAAAGAGCTGAAACGCAAGAGGGAAAAAGGACGGAGCCTAAACCATAGGCCGTGGGTCAGGATTTTCTAAGATTAAACTCTGTTTTTAATAATACTTACGGGTTTCATCTGATTAGATCAGAAATATTCTGCTGCTGCTGAACACTTGAACAATTTCAAAAAAGTGTAAAGGAGAAAATAAAAATCTGACAACCAAAGATAACCACCCTTATGGGTATAGGCCTTTCTCGTCTTTTCCTTCAGCACGTTGGTAATAAGCACATATTCACACGGAGCGATCAGTGCAGGTCACACAGCCCATACAACTCTCACTCCCTGAGACTACAGTTCATGTTTATTTAACTGTTCATTGTGCCCCCCAGCATCCCAAAGGAAGCCTCTACAGGCAGGAACGTCGTTTCCCTCTCCTCCAAATCCCCAGCATCCAGGGCATCTGGCGCGTAGCAGGCTCTCCATAACCACTGGTTGAACGGCGAGTGTGTCGATTTGTCTAAGGCCAGGGCTGTTGAAACCTGCATTTGACTCCAGCTCCGCCGCGTACTTCTGCAAATTTCCTCAATCTGCTAACCCTCAGTTTCCCTCATCTATCCAATGGGCATAAGAAGAACACCGGTCTGACGTAGCTTCTATAAAACTGCTCAGTAGAGGGGCTGGTACAGAGTAAGTCCTCAGCAACTATTAGGGTAACTATTATGTCATATATTTTATTTTATTTTTTTCCAGCTAACATCTTTTTTTTTAATTTTTTATTTAAATTCAATTAGCCAACATATAGTACAGTAGTTTTTGGTGTAGTGGTCAGTGATTCATTAGCTGCGTTAACACCCAGTGCTCATCACATCTCGTGCCCTCCTTAGTGCCCATCACCCATTTGCTCCCATCCCCCCCCACCTCCCTTTCCACAACCCTCAGTTTGTTTCCCAGAGCCCAGAGTCTCTCCTGGTTTGCCTCCCTCTCTGATTTCTTCCCATTCAGTTTTCCCTCCCTTCCCCTATGGTCCTCTGCACTATTCCTTATGTTCCACATATGAGTGAAACCATCTGATACTTGTCTTTCTCTGACTGACTTATTTCATAAAAAAAGGCAACCTACAGAATGGGAGGTTTATTTTTTTAAGATCTTATTTATTACTTGAGATAGAGCAAGTGAGAGAGAGCACAAGCAGGGGGACAGTGGCAGAGGGAGGAGCAGGCTCCCCACTGAGCAGGGAGCCGACGGGGGACTTAATCCCAGGACCCTGGGATCATGACCTGAGCCGAAGGCAGACACGTAACTGACTGAGCCACCCAGGTGCACCATTATGTCATATATTTTATAGTAGACAAATCCTCTAGGAAGTTGGGAAAGAAGGGCTGGGCCGCAAAGTCTCTGGTGTGGAGGGAGGATTTGTGTATCTTTACGACACTCAGACCCGAGAGAAAGAAGCACTGAACTCAACTGACCTTATCTATAAAGTTCTGTTTTCAAAGACCCCCAAAAACAGCATATTCAGAGTATGCTCTCTCCTTAGAGCCAAGGGGCTTTCTGGAAGACACAGGAAAAGATGAAAAGCATCCTGGGATAATGCTCAATAAAAAGCTGAGTGCTATTCAACAGCCATTATTTTTCCTTTTCCCAAATCCTTATTCAGAGGGCAGAATTGTGTCCTGGCAATGATTTGGCAATGCCCCTTATCTGACATGGGAGGGGCTCCTCTGCAGGCCCACATTCCTGAAGATGAGCGTTGCTGGTTCACAGCATCGGTCCCCCCACAGGACCCCTGCCTTGCAGAGGAAGGTTTGTATCTGGCTCTGGGGAAAGCGAATTTACATCCCATGTCACCTCTGAGTCAACACTAGTTGTCTTTAATTCAATTATGATCTGAGAAACATGACAGAAGCTTAAATAGAGGGGGGACAAATTCTCTAGCATCTGGCACAAAGCCTTCCACAGAGTAAACTAAATACTCAATAAATATTTCTTGAATAAAGACCAAAATCACACATACTGATTTGATGTGACCAAGTTTCTTTTTACTAACTGCTACCTGTTTTATCTACACAGAACACACATGACTGGCCTTACCGAGGGTTAACTACTCTCTCTATTTCATGCTGAACCTGACATGCGTTCTCACACGTATCTCTTCCTACCTTTAAAGTGCTCAAAACCCTTCACTGGGAAAGCAGAGAAAGGCTGCGTTTTCCCCTTGGCTCATGTCTCTGCTGTACCTGGCAAGCATCTGATACATAGCTCTTCCGTTTGGCCAGGGCTGTCCTAAAGTAATGGTCACCGTGATGGATGAGCCCTGGCAAGTCTGGGGGTTGTGGCCCTAAAGGGCGACAGAAAGCACAGCAGACTATGGTCCGGGACAGGTTGGTGGCAGCGGCTACCTGAGTCAGCACTGCCAGTGCTTCCTAAGTGATGTTTAACCTGCTTTTGTGGAAGCCATCACAGGGGTAAAAAAGGCAGTCTTTTCCATCAGACAGAAATGGGTAGAAGTCTCAGCACTGGCAATCCCTTTTCTGTGACTGTGAGCGAGTCATTTAACTTCTCCAAGCCTTAGAAAGTGACGGCAAGGGTGTGGAGCTTACAGGGTCACTGGAAGGATTAAATGGGATAAATCCATGGCAAGGATTTAGCAAGGGGTCTGAACTATTGAAAGCTTGCAATAATGGTAATAACCAACTTATTACAAATGAAAGCAACTACAGCCAAAGTTCACTCTTGAAATAAAAACAGGATGAAGTGTTGCACGTGGCCTCCTAAGACCCGGGACATTTTTAGTCCTTCCTCATTGTCAGCTGTCCATTATGGAAGCTAAGTGGAGCACAGAATAACGCAGAGACAAGGTTGGCCCCGAGGGGAAACTCCCCCGCCCCGCACTGGGACATGGCCTCCCCAGACAACAGCCAGAGTCCCTCCGCTCTTCCTCACCTCTGCTTCAAGTGCCATTGTCACTAAACCCCAAGGCTTTGGGAAAAGCAGGAAAAAAGAAAGCCCTGTATAATATTTCATCTAAGGGGAAAATAGGTTCCTGGGATGAAACCACTACAACAAGCTGTTTTTTCATTATAGGTTAAATGCTTTGCAGATCCAATGTAGAATACGTTTAGATCAAAACATTCAAGAGCTAAATAGCTATACAGCTAACTACAGTGAAGAAAAATCTAACAGCACGGCACCTCTGATGAATGCAGTCTTTGTGCAGGCTGCTTTTAATCATTTGCTTACTCATTTCTTTCAGGGTAGAATTGCCTTCGGGTTGAGTCTTGAATCACTTTGCCTCCTAGGTATGAACGTTTCTAAAGCAAAGCGTGGGGTCAGAACAAGATGCAGATGGAGAAGGTGTTTGCATGGGAGAGGCTGCTGATGAAACTGGGTAGAACCTGGCCAAACATGATTCTCTCTCAGAAATGGACTCACATTAACTAAGTGCCCAGAGACTGATGTAGGGGCCAGAATACCAACGGACCACTTTCCAGTGAAAATTAGAAATTCTTAGGGGATCGTACCTATTGTACTTTCGACCTGCAGCCTTCTCCCTGTGAGCACTCTCTTCATGTGAAGGCCAATGGTCATCAGAAAGTGGCCACCTAATAAACAAGGGATCACAACAACGAACTCCTTCAACAACCATTTACTAACCAGCGGCTCTGAGGGTGGCTCCGTGCAAGGTACTATGAATCACGAACAGATCACACCTCTTGCCAGCATGTAATCCACAACCTATTAAAGGATATACACAGGTGCATAAGCAACTCTGAAATGATGTGGAACGTGTATAATGTGGCACGGGAGGTGTACAATGCTCTGGGGGCCCTGGGCAGAGGCATCCATCCAAGAATGAGGGGCCGGAGTGGAGTACAGTTGGGAAAGCTTGGAGGCAGTGCTCCTGAAGCTAAGGCCTAAAGCGAGACAATGAGTAGCAGATGAGGAGAGGCCTGGGCAGGGGTGGGAGGGACAGGAAAGCAGGGAAGTGTATCCTATGGTTCTTAGTTCTTGTGGCTCATAAGCCATATGCCTTTTTCTCTGTAGGAATGTTTGAAGTTGGATATTACTTCCTCAAAGTCCACACCAGGTGTCCTGGGGCACCTTTTCTCTGGACATTGCTAGGAAGGCTAATGTCAGGGTCTCCCTTGGTGAATATACACTGACTAGCATCCTCTCATTGGAAAATCAAACCAATCCTGCTGGCCTGGGGTGTTTTCTCTCTTTGACTTTGTGTCTGTCTACCTTGATCTATTATGTTTTGGTGCTTTCCTTGTTTCCCAGAGAGCAATTAAGTATTTGTTATCACCGAGTTTTTGTCCAGCGAACATATCCCTTGATGTAATATCTATGTATTACCTATATAATAAGTTTTGACGATGGTAAGGAAGATTCTCCCAGATTTGAGGACCAGTGAAATGTGGAATCGTTCATGGTTTCTTCACTTGCTTGGTAAGTTTATTATCTGGGTGTCCTGTCCCACAGAGATAAGGTGTTGAGCAAAAAAACAGGCAGAGCTGTGGCCCTAAAGGAGTTCACGGTGAGAGACAAACGATCATCAAGTGGTCAAGGACCTCACTGTGAAATTACCGTTGTGCTACCATCATATATAAATAAGAGACTGTAGAATAATGGTGGCAAGGAAGAGAGGAGAAGCGAAGATACAAGGAGAGGAGAAAGTTGCCACATTACAGAAAGGGGTTAGTTTCAGCCTAGGTGTGACAAGTAAGATCACCTCAAATCAGGCGGTACAATTGTGAACGACGTTACAGTTTTCCTGAGAACTCGGAAGGGAAGCAGAGCCTGACTATAAAATAGGGCTCAGCTTCTAAATCTGAGACTCAGGTAGATTTATTCTGCACATGCAGCCAAATCCATCAGTATCCCATGTCTTAGGCCAGTGACCTCAGCTGGCCAGAGATGGCACATCTGCTCTCCTTATTTGGGGAATTGTCTTTCCACCCTGGGAAGTCTGGAAATAAGCCTAGAGTAAAACACACCCATAGAATTAACACTTTTGTATGTGGCTTTGAGAGGTTTTGCAATCATAATAACTTGTGTGTGTTTATTTATTATTTATGGAAGTGCTTCCCAACCTTTGCCATGTCATGAGACATAAAATATTTCGAAGGAATCCTGGCATTGCTAACTGACGGGATTTGGAACTCTGTATGAGGCTGCTCTGGGCAGGATGCAGTCAGACCATGGACTCTGGCCACCTCAAGACTCACTTGCCTGCCCCATGGACTGAGGGCATCGATTGTTGAGACACACTGGGTAGACTGGTGGATAAATGCCGATTTAAGCTGTATGAAATGGGTAAGCTCACTAACCCACTGGACTTGCTGTTTTGATTTTAAATGGTTAATGGGTAATAGACTTGCGATTTTATTTTTGAAATGTTTATAATAATTTGACTGATTATATTTGTAAATGGTGTTTATTTGATAATCTGATCCATTACATCTAAAAGTTGAGATTTATTAGTTTCAAAAGCAATGTTAAAGTGCCTAAGAAAATTGTGCCGACTTGTAGGTCTGCCTACAGCTGTGCCCTGGGAGAATAGAATCTATAATATTTGTGATTGCAATCTAAAACATCTAGGGAGGTTTGATTAATTAAGTAAGACAGGCTAAATTTTATAGAAAACTTAATCTGTTAAATTTATAAATAATATCCCTATTATCAAATAATAAATTAAACATTTCTGTTTTTATTAACTAGATTTAATTTTTATTAAATTCACTAGATCATAAATTAAGAAAACACAATTCATCATTTCGATTAAAGCTTAAGAGAAGCTAGTTTTCAAAAATTTCAATTGTAGTAATGTATGATTAATTAAAATATAAGTAAATAGTAAATATTTCATTGAATGTAAAGTCCACCCACATACAACACAAAAATAAATTGACAACATGAAGACAAGAACATGGTCAGTAAGAATACATAGTAACAGAGTTTGATTTGGTCTAGAGGCCAGAACGGTTTTCCTTAAGGAAGTAAGTTTAGCCTTGAGCAAAAGATTAAGAAACAAGTAGGTCCAGAGAAGGGAAAGGAGAACATTCCAAGTATTAAAGAAGGAGGAGAAGAATGAAAAAGAGAAGAAGCAAGGGAAGAAAGAAGAGGAGGAAGAGGAGGAAGAACTGGGAGTATGTGTAAAGGTCCTGAGGTAGCCTTAGGCACTGGGGAATTAAAAAACAAAACAAAACAAAACAAATGGCCAGTCTAGAGCATGGAGAACAGGGGGGAGCAGACAGCAAGAGCCCCAAGTATGCTCTCACATCCTTTCATGTTCTGCATGGAGTCCTCTCTTTAGACAGGCTTCCTCCACCTCCTTTCTAAAACTACTCCTAGCTGATTACTTCCTAACTTCTTACACTAAATGTTTCTTCATAGTACTTATCATCCCCTGAAAATAAATCTCTATTTTTTTATACTTTTTTTAAAAAGATTTTATTTATTTATTTGAGAGACAGAGAATGAGAGATAGAGCGCATGAGAGGGAAGAGGGTCAAAGAGAGAAGCAGACTCCCTGCTGAGCAGGGAGCCCGATGTGGGACTCGGTCCTGGGACTCCAGGATCATGACCTGAGCTGAAGGTAGTCGCTTAACCAACTGAACCACCCAGGTGCCCTTTTTTATACTTTTTAATTGTTGATCTCCCGCACGAGAACATTTCTTCCATGGCTCAGTGAGGGCAGGGATTGTTTGTTTTGTTGACCACTGTTTCCATGGTGCTCTGAACAGTGTGTGCATTCAAAATACATAGGCTTACCATGTTTTACTGCACTTTGTTTTATTGAGCTTCACAGACACTACATTGGCAACCCTGCCTTCAGTGAGTATATGGGTGCCATTATCCAACAGCATTTTCTCACTTGGTGCCCTGTGTCAAGTTCTGGTAATTCTTGAAATGACCAGAGTTGAAAAAATTTTTTCATCATTATCTTATTTGTTATGATGAACTGTGATCCGTAATCTTTGATGTCACTACTGTAATTGTTTGGGGACATCCAGAACTGCACCCATATGAAATGGTGAAGAAAACGGATAAATGTTATGTGTGTTCTGACTGTTCTACTGACCAGCTGTTCCCCCATCTCTCTATCTCTCCTCCTGCCTGTTTCCTAAGACACAACAGCACTGAAATTAGGCCAATTAATAACCCTACCATGGTTTCAGTGTTCAAGTGAAAAAGTCACACATCTCTCACTTTAAATTGAAAGCTAGAAATGATTAAGTTCAGTGAGGAAGGCAAGGTGAAAGCTCAGAGAGGCAGGAAGCTAGGCTTTTGTGCCTGTTAGCCAAATGGTGAATGCAAAGAAAGAGTCCCTGAAGGAGATGGAAAGTGCTAGTCCGGTGAACACACGGATGATAAGAAAGTCAAACAGTCGTCTTGCTGATACGGAGAAAGTTTGAGTGGTCTGGATGGAAGATCAAACCAGACCCAACATTCCCTTAAGCCAAAGCCTGCTCCAGAGCAAGGCCCTAACTCTCTTCAATTCTGTGCAGGCTGAGGGAGGTGCAGAAGCTGCAGAAGAAGAGGCTGGTTCATGAGGTTTAAGGAAAGAAGCCTTCTCTATAACATAAAAGTGCAAGTGAGGCAGCACGTGCTGACAGAGAAATCACAGCAAGTTATCCAGGGGATCTCACTACAATAATTCATGAAGGTGGTTACACCAAAGAACAGATTCTCAGTGTAGACGAAACAGCCTTCTATCAGAAGAAGATGCCATCTAAGACTTTCATAGCTAGGGAAAAAAGTCAGTGCTTGGCTTCAAAGCCTCAAAGGACAAGCTGACTCTCTTTTGGGGGCTAATGCAGCTAGTGGTTTTAAATGGAAGTCAATGTTCATTTACCATTCAGAAAACTCCAGGGCCCTTAAGAATGATGCTAAATGTACTCTGCCTGTACTCTGTAAATGGAATAACAAAGCCTGGATGACAGCATGTCTGTTTCCAAAGGGGTTCACTGAATAGTTTCAATGAGACCTACTGCTCAAAAAAAAAAAAAAGGATTCCTTTCAAAGTATTACTGCCGATTGACAATTCACCTAGGCACCCAAGAGCTGTGAGGGAGATGTACAAAGTGATTAATGTTTTCATGCCTGCTAACACAACATCCATTCTGCAGCCCATGGATCAAGGAGTCCAATTTCTACTTTTGAGTCTTATTTTAGGAAATATATTTCCTAAAGCTATAGCTGCCACAGAGAGTGATTCCTCTGATGGGTCTGGGCAACTAAGTTGAAAATTTTCTGGAAAGGATTCCCTATTCTACATGACATTAAGAACATCAGTGATTCACAGGGAGAAATCAAACCATGAACATGCACAGGAGTTCAGGAGAGGCTGATTCCGACCCTCATGGATGACTGTGAGGGGTTCAAGACTTCATTGGAGGAAGCCACTGCAGATATGATGGAAACACCAAGAGAACTAAGAAGAGCCTGAAGAAGTGACTGAATTGCAATCTCATGATAACACTTGAGTGGATAAGGAGCTGCTTATTCCAGAGGAACAAAGAAAGTGGTTTCTTAAGATTGAATCTACTCCCGGTGAAGATGCTAGGAAGATTGTTGAAATTATAACCAAGGATTTAGAATATTACATCAACTTAATTGATAAAGCACTAGCAAGGTTGGGGAGGGTTGATTCCAATTTTAAAAGAAGTTCTCCTGGGCTATCAAATAAGCATTACATGCTACGGAGAAATCGTTTGAGAGAGGAGGAATCAGTCGATGCAGCAAACTTCACTGTTGTCTGATTTTAAGAAAGTGCGATAGCCTCTCCAACCTTTAGCAACCATCACCTTGATCAGCCAGGAGCCATCAACTTCAAGGTAAGAGTCTCCACCAGCAAAAAGATGATAACTTGCTGAAAGTTCAGATTATGCTTGGCATTTTTTAGCAATAAATCATTTTTAAATTAAAATGTGTACATTGTGGGTTTTTTAGACATAATGCTACTGTACACTTAATAGACTACAGTACAGTGTAAACATAACTTTTATATGCACTGGGCAACCAAGATATTTATCTAACTTGCTTTTTTGCAATACTTGCTTTCTTGTGATGATTTGGAATGGAACCCACAATATCTTCAAGGTATGCTGTATTTTTTTTCAAGATTTTATTTATTATTTGACACAGAGAGAGAGAGAGAGAGAGAGAAAGAAAGTACAAGCAGGGGAAGAGGGAGAGGGAGAAGCAGGCTCCCCACCGAGCAGGTAACCGGATGCCGGGCTCAATCCCAGGACCCCAGAATCATGACCCGAGCCAAAGGCAGATGCTTAACCAACTGAGCCCCCCAGGTGCCCTGGTATGCTGTATTTCTTAAAAGAATAAATCAAGCAATGCATGAATAAACAAAAGAAGGGCTTTGAAGACCATGTTAAATATGATCTTCAAGCTAAGAGCAGGCATGAGGCCTGGTCAGTGTGCATTTTGAAAATATTTGGCTACCTGCATAGTGAAGACAAATGAAAAATGATGACCACTTTGACTAAGACTCTGGCAGTGGCAAGAGACATGCTTCTAAATCTTTAGAAGTTGAGAGAGCTTGTTGATAGATGTGCAGAGGTGAGGGAGAAGGAGGTCAGGTGTGGCTCCTACAAGTCTGGCTTATGGTACTGGATGGATGTGGATCTATTCACTGAGACAGGGGACATTAGAAAGGAACTAAACTCGATATTCTGGATATGCTGAGATCAACGTACCTAGAAGTATCCAAGTATAGATGTCATGGAGGCAGTCAGATGTATATGTTGGAAACTAGGCTAAAGATTTAAATTAATGGGTCACTGTGCAGCAGTAACAGTTGAATCTGTGGACATCAATGCGGGGACAACCTAGGCAGAAAGTATAGAGTCAAAAGTACAGAGTGAAATGTACCAGAGGCCTATGATTGAGACTTGACAAATTCTAATATATAATGACCTAAAGACAGATTGAACAGAGATGCTAGATGTACATCAAGTAGATGTCATGTCACACACAGAAGCCAAAGAGAGAGTGTGGTTCAAGGTGGGGATGTAGTAATCCGTTAACACCAAGAAATGCTACAGAGAGGTTAAATAATGGAAAGCCGAACGACGGCCATTAGATTTAGAAATGTGGTTACTAGTTAACTTAGCAAACACTATACTGCTGACTCGATGTGATCAGAAGTCATTTGGAATTGGGTTGAGAGGTAAGAAGTGAGGAACTGGAGACAGGAGTAAAGACAATTCTCACAGAACGATAGGCTGTCTGTAAGGGGAAAGTAAGGGGGATAGCAGAAGGATTTTCTCAGGGAGGATGGGTTTTATTTTGTTTTGTTTTTGAATGAATAAAACTGTCATTTATTAAGCATTTAATATATGTCAGGCCCTGTGGTTTTGTTTATTTGTTTCTACTACAGGGGGACTGGAGCGTGTCTACATGCTGATGGGAAGGACCTGGTTTCAAGAAGATTGAAGGGAGAAAGAGAGCGATTCCATAGTCCATGTAAGTCCCTGAGAAGAGCAGAACAGAAATGAGAAGATGAGATGGTGAGACCAGGTGGAAATAGGTCTAGAGTTCCGGTTGGGAAGCTGAGAGCATTTCCTGTATGATGGCTTCAGTTTTCGATATGAAGCGAGATTTGGGGTCAACTACTGAGAGAGCGAGAGAACGAAGATGGGATGGCGGAGGTCCGATGATGGAGGAGGGTGGAGGAGGTCTGAAATAACAGAGCTATTAGTCAGCAACTATGCACAGCAGGACTAGGAGAATCTTGAAAGTCTACGTCATTTCAGGATGCCTCGTTTTTAGTGGAACACCCCGTCCTACCGGGTGACTTTGCCCGGCCCTACACAATTGCCCAGTGCAGGCAAGGAGAAAAGACAATGTAGTACCTTCCAAATCAAGGGTCCTGCTAGATGGCTGTTTTGAGAAGAAAGGGGTGCAAAGGTGTTTGCAAAAGCAGGAATGGAACTGTTGGAATGTTAGCTGGGCAGAGAGGAATATCAAGGAAGGAAAGGATGTTTCAGTGCAGCTGAGGAAGAGTCAAGGTGGCAGCTGGGGGACAGGGAAGATGGCAGAGAAGCCATGGAGACAGGGACGGGGATGCTTGAACTTGAGATTCTTGAAAGATGGCTGTTTGAGGTGATGATAAGGATCAGACTGGTAGTCTTGGGTAGAATGGCCGTGACAGGAAAGATAAGGAGGTCAGGGAGCTGAGAGGCCAAGTGGCTGGATGGGTTGTCCATGTAACCACTAAAATCCCTCAGCACGATAGCCGAGCTGGGGGTAGAGAGAAAGATGGTAAGACGGGGAACCACCCTTCTGATACCTGGGAGAGGGTGAGAGCAGCAGAAAGGCATCTGAAAAGCAAGAAGCAAGGAGTCTAGAGGGCACAGGGCCTAAGAGGAAAAGATGTTTTTTGTCTGATGTTCCTTTGCCAGTTGGATGGGAGGAAATTGTTCAGAAGTGACAGTGGGAAGCAAAAAGGTTCACACACTCCACCGGCTGACCCTGGAGTGCTGGGTAGAGAGAGAGCACTAATGAGCTCTCGACACAGCTGCAGGAAAACCAGGTCCTGAGAAAGGGGAGTTAAAGGAGGGGAAAAGGTTTCGTTTATCCACTTACACTTTCTCTACTTAACTTAGCCCCCTGTTACAGATGAGAAAAATGAGCCTCTGGACATAGGGTTAAAACCCACCCCTGTGGCATTTTCTTTTAAATACTGTTCATCTACTTATTTCTATATGTAATATCTGAAGGCAAAGCACATGCCACGTTGCCCCGTATGTGTATAGACTATCCTAACCATGCATGTCACCTATCTCCTAATCAAAAGAGAAACTGGCATCACGCACTTCCAGCACTAAATGCAACAAATAATCTCGTAAGAAATTTAGGATTCTGGGGGGCATATATTTGACATTCTTGAATCTCTGTGGAAAGTATAGCCTTTATTTAAAAAATATTTTTGGAGTAACAGTGATATGTAGAACTTATAAATAAAAATATGATTTCTTAGCAACATGAAAACAAAATAGACTCCCACCAGGTTTTTCTTTCAAACAGAAACGTTAAGATGAATCAGACCTCTTCTTTACCAAGTGAACTTGGAGACAGGAGAAAATTCCCAAGGACCAAGACACTGAGTGAGATTCCACCTTCAAATTCTGTTTCTCCAAAAGCAGGGAGACTCACAAATATTTGTAAGGTCAATATTGCAACCACTTTAATTCTAACCAAAGAATATATTTTAAAGCAGAGATGTCCCTTCCCTGTTGTTCTCATATGTCCTCTTCTTTGAGGGGACAAAATCCTGAGCTCTATATTTAATGTTTGTTTTTCAGAAACATAGCAGTACTGAGAAGAGGAGCTTTTACAAATGTGATATAAACTTCGGACAGAGCATAAAATTTCTTTGATACCATTACATGAAAATCACAGATGTTGGCATCAGGGGTGGCTGGAATCTTGATCCTTGCCCTGACTTTTAGGTAACCTTCAGAAAGTCCTTTGAATTCTGAAGACTCCTTTCCTCATCCTTAGAAGAATACAATAGTGACACCTACCTCAAGGGGCTACTGGGGGGAAGTAGATAAGGTGCTGTGCTAAGTCTCTGGCAAAGTGTATGATACAGAGCAGGTCCCTAGAATCAATTAATGATAGCTAATAATATTATTAATTATAGATAATTATAAATAATTATTGACCACTTAATTGGTCAATAATTATTTGACCATTTATTTATAATTATATAATTTATAATTATAAATTGACCATTTATAATTATAATTATAAAAAATTATAAATAATTATTGAACACTTCTCTCAAGATCCTGCTCATGTTCCACTATTTTAATGAAAACCCATATCCCACCAAGTGTCTGTGACCTTTCTTCCAGTTCCTGAATTCATACAGGATATACCATCGGAACTACATGATCCAGTTCTTGATCATGTACTATCATGAATTATTCTCCAGGTGATGTTATACATGTAATTCCTGTACTGCCCTGGATTAATCCCCTGTAATGTTATATGAACAATTCCTATCACTTCCTGTAAGAAGTCCTCCATGATAGCCCTTGCATCTCCATTAGCCTTAACCAGATGAGCCCTGTGCTTCCCTGGTATTCGGTGCCTTTTTTTCCCCCACTATATCAAATAATACTGAATTATAAATTTTAACTTACATGTCACTGCTTTCCCCATTATATTGTATCTTCCTATGCCTTACTCATCTCTCCATGCCCAGGACTGTTACAGAAATCGTGCATCACGACATCAAAAACCTTTTTAAAAAAAAAGAATGGGTGTGCAAGTAAACTGAACTGACTCATTCGTATTATAAATTCCTAGATTATGGGTACTGCTTTTTGACTGTTTTTTGGCCACTCTCTAGTAAGGCTGCGTGTCTAGTTGATAATGCTTTCTGTTTAATGATCCCTCTTCCACAAGCCATCCTACCCATGTGATAACAACTGGAACACAAGTAAGGTGGCAGGTTGGTGAGGAGGACAGGAAAAAAAATTCCATATCAAAATAAGTTTGGGGAACTGTTAATAAAATAGGTATTGCAGGACTTTCCAGAATCTTTCATACGGTAGTATCAATTATTACTCTTCACAAAGGGGAGTATAATTGAAACTTGGTGCTCTTACTATTGTGGGAGTGGGGAGTAGGGAGTTTCCATGTCACACAGTCTTTTAGGAACACTGCAGAGACCAACATGGCCATGATCCGTCAGTGAAATAACCCAGACCTGCTGGGTTATCAAGGCCTCTGACTTTTAAAATCACAAGGCTCTAATTTATATGTTCCTCTGAACCAGAGCTGTGAGACATACAAATGCCATGGTTTTCATTCATATATTCTATCCCTTATTTCCTTCAGAGTTCTTACTGCTCCTTCCTTCCTTCCTTCCTTCTTTCTCTCCCTCTCACCTTCCCTGCTCTTTTTTTCCCTTCCTTCCTCCCTGTCTTTGTTGCCTCCCCCCCACTCCCGCTTCCTTCTCTCTTTCTTTTTGCTAATTCACTTATTGGGGTTCTTCTCCAACATACTCATAAACATCATGACGGAAGGAAGTTTATCTGTCTTTTTTCCTGCCAAAAGTCCAGGGCCTAGAACATCATCTAGTGTAAACTAAGCCCTTGATAAATACTTAGAAATGAAAGAAGTGTCCCACTTTGATAGTACAAAATTTAAATAAATGCTGACCAGCCCCAAGAAATCTGTTTGCCAAACTGGCCTGGTATATGACTTTTTAAAGCAAATCACTTAGTTGTTTAGCAACAGAGCGTACCAACAGAGTAAATCTACTGAAACGCCAAATCAGTTCCTAGATGAATTATACTTGGCAAGAAAGGGAACTCCCCGAGGCCATGCCTGGGGGTGAAGCACAAACTCTGTGAAGTCAGGGCCTTGGGAGATGAGCCAGCTGCTTGTCTTGTACAGAGAAAGAGGTACTTTTTAATGGAGACAAAGCTCTGAATGATGGGCCCAGGGGTACCATGGGGAATTTCAATTTTGCTTGAATTTTTTTTTCCAGTTTCAAATTGCATTTTGGGCTTTTTATAAAATGACTGATTGTAAATCCCTATTCCTCTTGTTAGTAAGTCATTGATTATTTGCATTGTCATTACCACTCAGGAGTAAAGACCTATTCAGTCAGTGGATGAAAACAGTTTGTGATGGTGTTCGTATTTCATCATGCTGCAATGAAACAGGTAAAGTTTCACAGGCAGCTTCCCTTGCCCCCTCACGAGATTGCTCTAACCTGTGGCTGTAAGTGACAGCACCTATTCCAACATCTCAGGAAATCAGCCAAAGCAATTTCTTTCTGTGTCTCTGGTTGCAATAGCTGGAATGGTCAGATAGGGAAGTACATGTGACTTAAGATGAAAGGGAATGGCAGCATTGTATCACAGTACCAGGGAAGTGATTCTTGCAAACAAGGACATTTCCTAGAAAATGCCTAGCTTAGAATTCTTCTTGGCAGGAAAAATGATGTAAGACTTTCTGCCAGAATCCAGTTCCTTTTTTAGTATCACAAAGGGAGAGAAAGCTTCTACAGCTCCCCCCAAAAAAGCATATTTCTAAACCATACCTCTAGGAAACTTGATTCTTCACCTAATAATGTATGCATTTCCCCTTTGGCCCCCTTCAAAGTCTCTTAACTTTTTTCCCCCTTTAATTTCTTTAGTTAATTCTGTCTGGTGAAATTTCTATTGTCAAGACTTAATTCATGATGACGGCAGGGGCACTACCTGAAGGCCAGTGGGGGCCACCACGGCCAGTCCCCATGGGTAAGAAAATGGGGTCTTCCTTACTTTGGTTGAAAGTTTAATAGACAGAGAGGAACCTTGTTTCCTTATTTCTCAGTTATCTGGAGATGGGAAAGAGTCTACCTTGTAAAATTTGGTATACTGAAGATCCATGTGTTCTAAATTATGTCCAAGTTTATATTTAACAGACTGGAAAAAGAAGGAAAAAGAGCAATTTAGCCATTTTAAGTTGAGGGCTCTGAAGAGTAAAAAAACCTCTGAAATCCAGGTAATATACATCACTAATCAGAATCATAAGGTCTATCAGGTGATGATTTTCATCAGAAAGAAGTTGAATCAAATATTGTACCACCTACACTCCCACAATGTCTAGCAAAGCGATATACTGAAGGTGCCCGTGTATGTCTCTGAATTTTGTTCATATGAGTGAGTGAGAGAGGGAATGGTTGAATAAATGAGGCAGCAAGATAGAAAGGGAGGTGCCTTCAAGCTCAAAGGTGGCTATTTCTCTAGCCAGCACCTGCTGACAGTGAGACATCACGGGCCTGGGGAAAACATCCTTAAATTACAGATTTGTTGAGAGGACTTTCAGCTACATCACAGGGGTTAGATCCATGCAAGGTAGCTGTTCTGCTCACCACAGTATCCTACAAGCTCTTGTAGGATATATCATTTTTAATCAATGAATGGTTTTGCTTGGTCATATTCTACGACAAAATAGTACTCATTCTCCAATATTTCCTACCAATCCTGTACTTCTGAAAACGAACTGACATCCATTCTGAAGGCAATCTGCTCTTGGGCCTCTTGTTTGAATCCTTAGTCTTACTTTAAGGAAGTGATGGGCCATGTTGAGAGATAGCAGGGGGCTCTTAGGGCTTCCAAAATCTTTTTTTTTTTTTTTTAAGATTTTACTTATTTATTTGAGAGAAAGAGAGAACGAACAAGCAGGGGGAGCAGCAGAGGGAGAGGGAGAAGCAGGCGCCCTGCTGAGCAGGGAGCCCAAATGCGGGGCTCGATCCCAGGACCACAGATCATGACCTGAGCTGAAGGCAGACACTTAACCAACTGAGCCACCCAGGCCCCCCAGCCTTCTAAAATCTTGCATGGGCTTCACTGGGAAAGGGGGTTAGAGAAGACTGTAGAGTTTTAAGATGAATTTAGGCTGTTGATATTTTGACCAACATTCCACATTCATCCCAAATTTTGGCCTCTAGGATTCTATTTCTTTCTGTTGCTCAAAGAAAGCAACCCTGGGCAGAAAATATGTCCACCCAGAAACTGATGAATAGTGAGAACCTAACATAAAGGCAACCATGCACATAAAATAGGAGGCTTTGTGCCTGTACACCACACGCTTAATTCCACCTGGCAAGAAACAATTATCGTTCAGGCACACAGGGAATAAAGTGAAAGTAGCCACAGGGCAGGGTGTACGCAGGCATGCACTGTGTATACCCTGTCTTAAGGTATTTTTATTATGATAAAACTAATGCATAAACAATGTAAACATTTTGAAGAGAATAAAGAAGAGACTGAAACATAAATGGTACTATATGTTGGCTAAATGAATTTAAATAAAAATAAATAAATACAAATAAATAAATTGAATTTAAATAAAAATAAATAAATGAAAATTACTCATGGTAATGCCATGAGTCACAATTTTAAAGTATTAATATTTTGATTTATTTTAAATAATATTAATAAAATAGTATTTATTTTTATTTAAAATTTATACTATTTTAATATTTTGATACGTTTCCCTAGTTTTTTAGGCCCCCTGCATGTGTGTAAAAGGATGGAATTCAGATCATATTCACACTTAATTTTGTAACCTGTTTTTTTCACCAAGCATAATCATATGAGCACTAGTCTACATATAACATGCCGTGGCTGGGAAGTTATGTGTGGCTGACAGTGGTTCACTGTAGTGATCCCACTCAAATGCTTTCTTAAAGCATTTTTTGCCTGCTTTCAAGGCCAATGGGGACATGAAAACCTAGTGGAAGCTCAAAGAGAGTTCATCCAGGGATGCAGATCCAAAATAGTATGGTAGAATATAAAGATCACAGCTCTTTACTCTGGCTGGCCCATCTAAGTCTTCAGCGAGTGTGCTCATTGTTATCTGTAACTTGACAAGATCTGAGCTTGCTTCCATTATCATTTCTCCTTCCTAACATTATCCTAGGGAGGTCATCCAGCTTTCTCTGTTGTTCTTGTTAATGGAAATATTTATGAAGAATGGCCAAAATAGTTTCTTCGTTCAGAAGTTGTCCTATACTTCATTAATTACATCAAAACATGGGTTACAGGAGATCCCTTTTCATGTTGAGTTATGCCATGATGACACCACCCACTATATGTGCTGGGTCCTTTAAATGGCTGGGACCTTGGTAGAGTTCTGGAGAGCAGAGAAAAAAGGAGGGAGGGGCAACAGTGCTAACAGTATAACTATAAAATTCAGTCTTTAAACTCAATGCTTTAATTAGTTCCATGTAGACTTTTTCTCACAATAAAGGTGCATTATCATTCATTATCTCATAAACTTCCCTTAGCATAATAAAGAATTTTTCTGGTCTTTGTCTCTGGTTCCTGATACAGAGCTTCTAAAACTCTTGAAATTTCCTGAGCAATGGGGTGTCTGTTATGCTATTAAGGGGACTCCTGGTAGAGACTCTACATGGCTTCCATTGTGCTAGCTGGGTTCCTCACCGGAAAGATCTACCATGCTATTAGAGGGCTGAGACATGGACCAGCCCAACCTCTGGGGCAGGAGAGAGCTGGAGACTCAGTTCCAATACATGGCCTCACGAATCATGCTTCCATAATGGAACTTCAATAAAAATCCCTGGACACCAAAGCTCAGTGGAATTTGGTGGCTGGTCGGGTGAACACACTGATATACTGGGAGGGTGACAAACCCTGACTCCATGGACAGAGGGCAGAGAAGCTCTGTGTTTCCTCCCAGACCTTGTCCTATGGGCATCCTTAGTAGTAGAACTGTGATCATAAGCATTGTTTTCCCAAGTTCTGTGAATACTTCTAGCCAATTATCAAACCTGAGGGACATTGTAGGAATCTCATGGGTTGGTAGCCTGTTGGTCTAGGGAAGCACAATGGTTAGTGTCTGAAGGGCAGAGTTGTTACGGACCATGCTCTTAAACTTGTGGAGTCTGGTGCTAACTCCAGCTGGTTAACTGCAGAATTCAAGCGGAGTGCAATGTATCCAGCTGGGATGAAGGCGAGAAAAGAAAACTTCCCAATTTTCTGAGGTAGGAATTATATTTGCAATTTTACAGGGGAAACAGAAGGTAATACAGGTAGTAAGCAGCAGACCTAGAATTTAAATCCAGATCTATGTGACTCCAAGGTCTGTGATCTTTCTGCTTCAGGCCAACTGCTTTAATACTCCCAAAGGTCAGATACTACAAATGCGTATCCCACGGCCATTACCAGCAAGGGTGCTGAAAACAGAACTGCTAAGGGAAACATTTCCAGTCCTAGCTCTTTAGTTTCCTTTGTCTGAGAAGTATTCAGAGCAATGTAATTTTGCAGAATAAACCTGCAAGCACTCAGACAAAGAAGATTGTCCTGGGATGTGGCCTAAATAAACAGCTTTCCCATGCAGCACAAAGGTCTCCTGATGTCCTCTAAGGAATGAGAGTTCCACAGACTCCAGTGATAATCAATAATTACTGAACTCCTGATGTTCCGGACCACTATGTTAGATTCTGACGGTACAGAAAGGAGAAGCTAAGGCCCCTGCCCTCAAGCAGCTAACAACCTAGTTGGGAAGACAGATCAAAGCAGTGCAGGAGAAAGAATTTAAACAAAAAATATCATCCAAGGTAGATACTCCTGAGAGTGATTGTAGAAGGCCCCCTGGATGAAGAAGACCTAAAGCCAGGCCTTGAAATGTGTATGGGATTTAAGGAGGAATGATTTCCAAAGAGCAGGATGCAGTGTGCCCAGCACAGTGTCTGCAATGAACATGATGAGGATGATGATGATGATGGTAATTCATGCAATTTTGCAGTACAGATACTGCCTTGTTGGAGTACCCAGGAATAAAAGAGCTAAATGTATGTTTTGAAATGAAACCTACAATATTTAATTTTATTCCTAGAGGCCTCTGAATTAGAGGTACTTTTATACCCTGAAGGAAAACTGGCCCTTAAAAGAGGGACAGACCCCTGTTAAGGGTGAAATAAGCCTGTAGATGCCCTGAATGGAGGTGCTGGTTATGCAATAAGGACAATCCCAAAGCCTGGGGTTCACAAAACAAGAAAAGGACTGAATGTGATGCAACCTTAAGCCCCTTAGCTCACCATCCCCACACACTGTTAGTAAGATGCTAACACAGGTGGCAGACCAGTGTCCCCAGACCATGGTGAGGAACCATCCCTCCCCTGCTCCTCCTGACACAGTGTGGTTTGGGAAGGGTTGACCCACCCTATGTTCCATGGCCAGGTCCTGATTGCTTTAAGTCACTCATGGTTTCTTCTTTGCACCATGATTGATTCAAGATGGACACAAGAACAAATCTGAGCCAGTAAGAGGATGGGTATCTAATGATCTGAGCAAAAACAACCAGGGCGGATCCCTCTTCCTCCCTTGACAAGGTAGTTCAAGGATATCCATGAGCTTGCAGTTAGCAGCAGCCATTTGTGAAGAAGAACAAAGAGCTCAGAACGTGGACAGGAGCAATGTGTGAAGCCTGAAGATGAAGCCAACCCTCCAGGACAGAGCGAAACAGAAAAACCAGGTTCTGGTTACAACATAGGTGTTACTGGATCAAGCAATGCCTGAATGCAGAAATATTTCTGAACTTTTCAGATCTGTGAGCCGAGAACTACCCTCCCTGCCCCCATTTTCTGCCTAATTTCATTTGAGTTCTTTTTCCTCTCTCACTACCAAGATATGCCTAACAAGTAACGACAGACAAGCAGGCTCTGAGATTATTTAATTTGCTTCAATTTACTGTATGAGAATGTTCACTCTAAGCATTAACTGTGTAAAACAAATACCTAGCAACATTTTCAAAGCAGAATTCACTATGGATATTTGCAGGAGCCTATATTTGGAAATGTGGTATGTGAATATCTGTCAAATCTATCAGATCATAACGGTTACTGCATAATGGCATATTCTAATGAGGGTTTATATTCAAAATTCAAGTTCATCAGTTAAGATAATTACATCTGGAATATCACGGGTTGAAAAAACATTCACATGTTGTGAATTTTAAAACACTATGTACATGAAATAATTTAGGCGAAGCACTTACCACCTCTTATTCTCATTTTGAATTTAGTGACTTGCTTTTCATTCCAGCAGTTGGACACTGCCTGATACTAGAGCCTTTATTTCAAATGAGAAATCTCATTTTGGAAATGTGAGCAGCCACTGCCAGGATGAGAGCCAGGGATACGGGAAGCAAAGAGAGATGACATGCTTGCGCTGCGGTGCCCTGACTTACTCCCAGATGCCCACGCGTGTGGCACAATGCATCTTGATTTTCATTTCTGCCATCAAGGCCCTAAGGCTATGTGACGTGAAGAATGAAGCACTGTTTGGAGGAAAGAGAGGACCATGGAAACCACTCCATCCTCACTGGTAGCTCCACGATTACACACCAAAACATTCTCAACCTCTCCAAGTCCCAGTACTGTCACCAGTAGAAAGTCACTCCCAGAAACCATATCACTCCCACCTTAAGAAGGTACCTCTTCGCTCTTTGCCATCATCCTTGCAAAGGGTAACTGATGGCGTATGAAGAGTCCATCCGTGATTTCTCATACAGACCCAGTGGTGCTACAACTGAGGAGGTGTATCTCTTTTTTGCTGTGCCAAAGCCCTGCTGGGTCTTGACAAAGAGCTTCCTGGGGCTACAGTAGAGGAGGATTCCTACGTCTGCAGCATTCCTATGTCCGCACTCCTACGTCTGGGTGGGAGTGACAGTCTGTAAGCCCAGTGTTACATGGAAGACAGGTTTTTCCTTCTTCGGGACTTCGCCTTTGTGCCTAGCATTCATCTCTCCAGCTGTAGCAGCAAAGATTAGAAACTGCTGTTTTCATGGAGGCCAGAGCCAACAGAACAGCGTGTCTCACTTGCTGGATAAAAATAAGAGGTCACATACATTATTATTAATTAATGATAATTAATAATACTGTATGTAAATAAATGTTTATGTATTTTTTATTTCTGTAGAATGCCATACAACTTTTCATTAATAACTGCTGAAAGACTATTAACTTTTTCTCATTTTCACATTTCTTTCAAAGATAATTGTTTACGGTAAAATTAACGATGCTATATTGTGGGGTTCATAACAGATGTGTAAGTAAATATAAAAGAAAAAGAGTACAAAGGCCAGGGTGAGGTCAACAGAAGGGCCATGTCGCAACCCTGAAGCTGGTTGTTAAGAAGCTGAAGCTGCAGATGGTGATCTCTAGAGCAACCAAATAAAAAGTAACACAAAGAGTTATAGCTAAAAAGTCCATGAAAAGTGTAAAATGGAATCCTGGAAATATACCTGATTTGTGTAAAAGAAGGCAGGGAAGGAGGAATGAAGGAACTCAGAAGCGATGGGACATTGTTATTGGCTGAATTGTGTCCCCTCAAAATTCGTCTGTTGAAGTTCGAAGCCCAAATACCTCAGAACGTGAGTGTATTTGGAGAGAGGGTCTTTAAAGAAGTAATTAGGCTAAAATGAGGTCATTGAGGGTAGGCCCTAATCCAATACGACTGGGTCCTTATAAGAGAAGGAAATTGGGACACAGCCACAAGGGGAAAGTGAATATGAAAACACACAGAGAAGATGACCATCTCAAGCGAAGGAGAACGGCCCAGGACAGCGCCCTCTGTCCCCATTCTCAGAAGGAACCAATCCTGCTGACACCTTAATCTCAGACGTCCAGCCTCCAGAGCTAAGAGAAAATAAATTTCTGTTATTTATCCAGCTTGTGGTACTTTGTTATGGCAGGTCCAGTAAACTAATATAGACATAAAGAAAACAAACATTAAGAAGCCACACATAAAATCCAACCATATCAATACTTGGCACTACATGTAAAATGCAGGCATTGTCAGGAAAGACAAAAAAGCAAGACTGTTAATAAGAAACATACTTTAAACATAAAGACACAGACAGGTTGAAGGTAAATAACTGGAAAAGGGATGCCATGCATACACAAAACATAAGGAAGCTAGCATAGCCCTATTGTATCAGACAAAGCAGACTCTGAAACACAGAAAACTACCAGAGGGAAAATAAGGACATTTCATAACGATTAAAAGGGCAAGTCACGGACAAAACACAACTATTATAATACGTGTGCAACATACATGGGTCAACTGTATTTGTACTGTTCTGATAATAAACAACTGGAACATACAATTAAGTTTATAATAGCAGCCGAAATATTAAGCATCTTAGAATAAACCTAATGGAAGATATGCAAGTCCTCTGCACTGAAAATTTCAAGACATCCTCAGAGAAATTAAAGAAAATCTAAATAAATGAAGAGGTATATAATTGTCATGGATTGGAAGCCTCAAAACTGTTCAGGTGTCTAGTGTCTCCAAATTGATCTGTGGATTTAATATAATCCTAAGCAGAATCCCAGCAGGAGTGTGGAAGAAAATGGCAGACTAATCTTACAAATGTAAATTCAGAGGGTCTAGAGTAAGAAAAACAATCTTGAACAAAAAACCAAATTGGAGAACTTATATACTATGATTTCAAAATCAAGTTATAGTAATCAAGACAGGCTGGTACGAGTAGAAGATAGATCAGTGGGTCAGCAGGAAAGAATGGGGAATCCAGATAGAGGTCCGCACATACATGGACAACTGAATTTCCAGGCACAAAGACAAAGGGGAAAGGAATGTTATTTAACAAATGGAGCTGGAATAACTGGATGTTTGTGTGGAATGAAAAGAAATCACAGCCACTATTTCATTCCATATACAAAAATTGATTCAAGTTAGATCATATATCTAAACAGAAAGCTTAGGGGAATAAAGCTTCTGGAAGAAAACACAGGAAAGAGTATCTTCATGACTTGGAGGCAGAAGATTTCTTACACAGAACACAAAAAACACTCGTGACAAAGGGGGAAACAAAAGGTAAATCTGACTTTATCAAATTTAAATTTTTTCTCATCAAAAGACCCCATTCATTACATAAGTAGGCAAGCCACAGACTAGAAGAGAATATTTCCTGCACATATATTTGATACATGATTCATATCCAGAAGTAAAAAGCAACTTAAAACAAAATGGACAAAAGACTGCAAGTGATTCTTCATGTTAAGAGGATGAACACATGATCAGTAAGCTTCTTAATCACTGCTCATCATGAAAAGCAAATTAAAACCACTCTGAGGTATCATTTCACACATACACACGAATAGCCAAAATAAAGACAGCAACATCAGAGGTGGGCAAAAACGAACGAGGAGACCTTTCTACATTGCTGGTGGGGTTTAACATGATTCAACAATTTCAGAGAAGCATTTGGCAATTTCTCATTAAAGTCAAACACGTATGTGACCCATGGCCCTAGGATTGTACTCCTAGGTATGTACCCAAGAGAAATGAAGACACGGGTCCACAAAAAGACCAGCACCAGGATGATCATAGCAACTTTATTCAAAATAGGTAAAACTGGGGATGGGATGAAAATCCATTAACACGAGAACAAATGAACACGTTTCATAAAATAAAATACTACTCAGGAATGAAAAGGGATATTCATGGGCATATGTACTATGTTGTTCCATTTAACTTAAGTACAAGAATATAGAAGTTTGAGGGGTGCCTGGGTGGCTCAGTCGTTAAGCGTCTGCCTTCGGCTCAGGTCATGATCCCAGGGTCCTGGGATTGAGCCCCGCATCGAGCTCCTGGCTCAGCGGGGAGCCTGCTTCTCCCTCTCCCTCTGCCTCTCCCCCCATGTGCTCTCTCTCTCTCTCTCTCAAATAAATAAATAAAATCTTTAAAAAAAGAATATAGAAGATTGATATATGGTCACAGAAATTAGAAAATCATTGCCTCTGATGTGTGTATCGTAGGGCAGGGGTAGGGGGTAAAAACTGACTGGAAGGCTGCATGAGGGAGTTTTCCAGAATGATGGAAATATTCCACATCATGATTTGACTGGCCGTTACAACTCTCAAAACTTATCAAACTGAACACTTATAATTTGTACATGTCATTGTTTTAAAATTATACCTCAATTTAAAAAACTGCTGTTCTATGACAAAATGGTCAGAGAAAAGCTTGATAGAGCTTTACAATTTAATTATTTCATACTTCAACCTTCAGTTACAGTAAGCCCAAAGGAAATGTGACAAAGAATGATGTAGAGTCTTTGCCATCAATGAGTTAAAATCCAGCAAAGACAGCTTGCGTATGGACACTAGATCTGAAGCACAACGAGATACAAAGCTTAACAGTGGCAATGCAGGAACACCACTGGGATTCAAAAGACGGAGACCTAAGGGTAATACTGGCTAACCATGAAAATAAATGAGGGGATCTGTATATCTGATGTGGAACAGTCTCCAAAGACATATGCTAAGATGAGGTGGCTCAGTTGGTTAAACGTCTATCTCTCAGTTTCAGCTCAGGGCATGACCTCAGGGTCTGGGATCGAGCCCCGCATCTGGCTCTGCACCCTGTGAGGAGTCGGCTGGAGATCCTCTCTCTCCCTCTGCCATTCCACCACCTCTTGGTCTCACAAATAAATCTTTTTTTTTTTTAAAGATATATGCTAAGATTAAGGAGGAAGTGGGGGCAGAACAATGTGCAGAAGGAACCTCTGTTTGCTGGTATAGACAACTGTCTTTGGAGACATTCAAGAAGCTAAAAAGAGGAAAACAGAGGTTTGGGTCATGGGGAAATGTACTTTCATTGTATGCCTCCCTAAATATTTAGTTTTGATTTTTTTACCCACTACAACTACATCTTTTAAAATTAAACAACAATGATCAGCAAACAAACAGAAAAAGAGGTAGCTATTACCTCTGCCTCTGGGGGATGAGAATTGGAGGGGTTCAGGATTGGCTTCATGAAAGAGTGGGCATTTGAGCTGGGTCTTATACGATGGGCAGGGAGTGGGGCTCAGACACAGGAAAAAAAGGGAATGGTAAGAGCCAAATTTCCACACCTTGAAAACCAGCAAATAGTACACCATCTTTCTCTCCATACCACATAGCCCAACAGACCCTTCCCTGTGTAATCCCAATGCTAAGAAAAAACACATACTCCATTCCTTGCAATGGGCTCTTATTTGGGAACAGTTTGCAATTTGAATGAATTGCACGTTCTGATTTAAATGTTTGCTGTAGGTAATGTTTTGTTACCTTTTTGGCATTCATGGAGGGAGAGAAAAAATAAATCTACCCAGCTGTTCTTAAATTGCCTCTCGATATGCAGTCCATCTCCCCAGGCTTTTCCTCTGATGGAACCTCCTCCTGCTGGGCTGACTCTGCTGTTGACTGATCCCCAGTGTAGGAGGAACCTGGAGGGAGACCCTCTGTCCTGCAGCCTGCCTCACCTCCTCCCAAGGATTTAGTTCCCCTAAACCCATCCCATCTTCTGTACCACAGTGGAAATTCCTGCAAGTTTCTGACATGGGTATGGCGCCATCTCTGGTTTCCTGTACTGATGGGGTTTCTTCCCCCTGTTTTTGGATTCTTTTGGTCTTTTTGGTCAATTTATGGAAGGGGAGGGAAGAGTTCAATTTCTAAACCTTAAGTCACTGTCTTTCCTAGATGCCAGCCTGAGCTATTAACTTCACAGTACTGGACAATACTAGAAACCTGTCAAACCCTGCCCTGGTCCTTCTATGTTTTAGGCAACTAATCTTATTGTGTTGTATTGGAATTAAAAGAGTAGGTGTTTGAGTTATATAGACAGGGTTCAGATCCCAGCTCCATCACAGTCTCAGGCAGTGAATGAACCATTTTTTTAAAAAGATTTATTTATTTGAGAGAGAGAGAGAGAGCGAGCAAGCCAGGCAAAGGGTAGAGGGAGAGAGAGAATCTCAAGGAGACTTCACACCCAGCTCAGAGCCTGATGCCGGGCTTGATCTCACGACCCTGAGATCATGACCTGAGCCGAAATCAAGAGTCAGACACCCAACCAACTGAGCCACCCAGGAGCCCATGAAGGAATCATTTTTTAGCCTCATTTTCCTCACCTGCAAAATGGAGATGTTAAAAGCATCTATTTCAGAGAATAGTTATGAGGGTAAAATGAGGTAGTGCTTCCAAAGCTTTGGCACAGTGCCTGGCACACAATAACCCCTTACTAAATATTTAAAAGAATTTTCCCAATTTTCCCTCAGCGTTAGATGTGGTGACTAAACTCAAATGCTCCCACCTAGATTCAGATTTTTCACACTTGAATTTTTTCAAGAATAGGTTTTTTATTTTTTTATTTTTTTTAAGATTTTATTTATTCATTTGAGAGAGCGAGAATGAGAGAGAGAGAGAGAGAGAGCACATGAGAGGGGGGAGGGTCAGAGGGAGAAGCAGACTCCCCGCTGAGCAGGGAGCCCGATGCGGGACTCGATCCCAGGAC
Source organism: Zalophus californianus (assembly GCF_009762305.2). Taxonomy (NCBI): domain Eukaryota; kingdom Metazoa; phylum Chordata; class Mammalia; order Carnivora; family Otariidae; genus Zalophus; species Zalophus californianus. Next base: position 29,799,228 of record NC_045599.1, on the reverse strand, counting down.
TCCAGGATCATGACCTGAGCCGAAGGCAGTCGCTTAACCAACTGAACCACCCAGGCGCCCATCAAGAATAGGTTTTTTAGAAACAATAGTTTATTGTCGGGTTGAATCTGGTCTAATCTTAAAAGCAGTATAAGGTAACCTGGAAAGATACATCTTAGCTGTCTAGACAGGGCTCTTTGGAGTCCCAAGGCCTCTGGCTCTCACTTTCCCCATCTGGAAAGCAAAATTCCATTTTCATCAAAATTTCACAAAGATGCATTTAGTCGCACTCCTGTACAGATGGAAGTCATTCTCAGGTTATGGTGCTGTGAGTTTTTCTTCATAAATAAGGGGATTTGTGCTCTCCCAGGCTTGATATGTAGAGAAGGAGCCGAGGATTAAAAGCGTGACATGATGAGGATTTAGGCGGATTTATTAAGTCATTATTGGAGTGCATGAGTTACAGGCCCCAGATTAAGGGAAGTCTCTCTCTCCCCAGAAGGTTTTCTTCAGTAGTAATAGGCAGGCAAAGCCTTTTTTCTTTTTAAATCATTCTCTAATGAAAAATGGTTTAAGCTGGGGAACTTCTCTGCACAGTAAATTGGACAGAGTCAGGGATATGCTGAAAGCTGATTCAGGAACATAACTACAGCTCTTCTGTCTAGCGGAACCACATCAACGAGAATTAGAGTAAGAGGCTCAAGACAACTGCCCACCAGCCTGCTGCAACACTTGCCCCAGGATCGACCTGAGACAGGTGCACTCATATTAAATCCTCCCCTGACCTCTCCCATGGGCACCCCTCTAAACACTGTTCAAAACCCTTGAATGGGGTGCTTAGGTGGCTCAGTCAGTTAAGCGTCTGCCTTCTACTGGGGTCATGATCCCAGGACCCTGGGATCGAGCCCCGCATCGGGCTCTCTGCTCCATGGGGGAGCCTGCTTCTCCCTCTCCCTCTGCCTGCTGCTCCCCCTGCTTTTGAGCTCTCTCTGTCAAATAAATAAATAAAATGTTAAAACAAAAACAAAAACAAAAAAACAACAGCCCTTGAATGGCTTCACATTTCTCTCTTGGAGAAAACAGCAGATCCTCAGCCTGTCCTGAAAATTTTTGCCTAGTCCAGACCCCGCTTACATGGCCTAGAGATTCTCCCCTCGCTGCCTGCCAGCCACACTGTCTTCAACTGGAACATACTTCTACTGCCATAGGGCCTTTGCAAATGCTGTCCTCTCTACTTACAATGCTCCGCTTGCCTCCTCTTCATGCTTTAGAGTATAGCTCAAGTGTTTATGGTACCATTGGACATCTTCATAACTCTTAAAATTGCAATCAATAATGAATTATATAATTAACTTATTAATATTATCTGCATCTAAATTCCCCATTAGAATAGCAATAACCTGAGGACAGGTACTGTGTCTACTATATTGACAATTCTATTCCTAATGTTTGCATGATGCAAGCGTTCAATAATCACTGACAAATTGAATGAATGGGTTCTCCTCCTCTATCAGCACCAGAAACTTGGACTATAAATCTCTAAGCACAACCAATCTTTGAACTGAAACTTATGAGTCACTCGGCTCCATGAGTGCTAGCTGACACAGACTTACATAATATCTATGTTGTGTTTTATGTGTGGATGGATGGATAGCAATTGATTTATGTTCTCACCCTTTTCTCTGTTCTCTCTCCCTGGGTTGCATTTGTGTTCCTAGGTTCCCTGCTGTGTGGCCCTTTTGTGTCTTCACTTCCTCCATCTTGTGCCTATTACCATTTATTTCTCCTTTTCTCAGTTCCTTCCCAAGGGCCAGGAACTTCCTGTGATTTGGCAGCTTCATTGGCATTCATCATACTTGGCTCCCAGGCTCCTGATTTGATGGCTCTCTTACTCTCAAAGTCTTCCTACTTTCCTGCCAAGATGCTTAGGAACTGTTACTCCCTGAAAAATATTGAGAAGATAGATTTTCCCTCTCCCTTTGAGTTCATAGGGGTACTTGGCTTCAGGGCCATGAACTTTAAGGCAAAGATGATTTTTTTAACCCTCGGATGAGTTGCAGGAGCCCCACAGCTCGTTTTCCATTGAATATGTCATGGATCTCCTTAGCAGTCCCTTTAAAAACTATAATGACATGGCTAGTTCTTCAAGGGGATGGAAACTGTCTGACAAGGACTTTGAAAATGAAAGCTGTTTAGAAAAAAATTGAAAATTACAGGTAATATTACTGTGTCTGGGAAACTATTATACTCGGCATTTATTCATTCATGTGTTCATCAATGTAATGTGCATTTACTAAATGTCTGATATGAACCAGGCACTGTGTTTATATCTAGTTGGTGATACAATGGTGTACAAGGCAGACGGGAGATCTGCCTGCATGAGCCCTATACTCGTGTCACAACAAACAGACAGTAAATAATCAAATATACATGTCTGGCAAGTGGAATCAATCAGGGTATCATGAATGAGTTGTAAGCACTGAAGATCTCCGTTTGCTTTCACAGCCAGAAAGGCATAGCCATTCTGCCTTGGCCATGCTATTTGCACAGTCCAGTTACTACAGTGCTTCTCAAGGTGTGACTGCAGATCCTCTCTTCAGTCATGAAATTCAATTTTTCAAACATTTTTAATTAATAAAATAGAACAGAAAATATCAGGGATTATCTCACATAATAAAGGTAAGTATTGATTATTGTTTTAGGTTTAAATGTATGGACCCATTGGTTCTGATGTAGAATATGTCTCACTGTAGGACCCTCATCAAAAATGAGTGAAAGCATGGCTTTTTTTTTTTTTTAAAGATTTTATTTATTTATTTGACAGAGAGAGAGCACAAGCGGGGGAGCGGCGCACAGACAAGAGGGAGAGCAGGGAGCCCGATGTGGGGCTCGATCCCAGGACCCCGGGAACTAGAAAATATTATTAGTTGAACACATGCTCAAGGGGAACTGAAAATAAGTTATCATTCAGCACAGGCAATTTTAAAAAAGACACTATGGGGTGGGAAGCATTGGTAGGCTTTCCTAATTATAAATATGCCACAGGATTACTAAGTTACTCAATTCATTCAATAAGTCTCTATTGCGTATCTATCATGTCCCAGGCAATGTTTTGAATAAATCTTGCATGGTTCTTACTCTCATTCTGTTTACAATCTTACTCTTCACTTTCTAAATTAGGGATCCTCAACCTGGCAGCAAAATACAATTATCAGGGAAGCTTTTTAAAATTACTGATTTTCATTCCCAGAGGTTCTGGTTTAATTAGTCTGGAGTAGAGACCCTGAATGAATATTTTTTTCAGCTGTCCAGGTGATTCTAATATGCAGGCAGTATTAAGAAGCAATGGTCTGCCACAGATGGTAAGAATCTTGTTGATCTGTATCTTATTTAAGTTGGCCTAAGATACCTAGGACATTTCCTGTCTCAGGGTGGTAAAATAAGTTCTTCTTCTAAAGTAAGGACTTGAAAATTCTTCTAAGAAAGAATCAGCATCTGTAAAATCCTTGAGTTGTTTTTTATCATTATTCACTAGTTGAATACTAGTTAACAACCAGTTTTTCACTGTTTTTAAATCTTAACTTTTTCCTTTCAGTATTAGTTTTGAATCCCATTTATGAAAGCATTTCAATTCCCCGATATTAACCATTCCTCCTAAGTGATTAATAGTAATGACAGAAATTACCATTGAATTGCCATATTTAGTGTCAAATGTCAAAGTTCCATGTGTATACATTTCTAGATGAAACTGTTAAACTGATCATCATTTAGATATTTGTTTCATTTCTGCTAACCTTGTGTCCCATTAGCACTTTAATTGCTCACTCGTCTTCACCTTTCAATAATGCATCTCCAAATAGCGAAAGTTTTATCAAAAACTTGAAAAAAACTTTCTACCTGATTCAAGCCCTCATTTCCCTCAGCATCCTTTATGTTTCACCTTTTCAAGAACTTTTCACAGGGTCAAAGAAAAAAAAAAAAAGCTGCTCTCATCTCTAACATCATGTTTTGCCTTCCCTGAAGGATTAAAGTATCTGATTGATCTTCCTTATTTCCTTTTCAAATAAAGCTGAGCAAACCAGCTGAAATATTTGAGAGTTTTCTGAGTTTCCCAGCAACTTAGGCTCACTGCCTACTGATGACATTCCTCTTTGTTCCCTTCTTTGGAGACATCTAGAGATACCTTCCATTTTCTTTCATTTCTTGATTTGATCCTTAATACTGCATGTGAGCTATTGAAACAAACAGCTGCTTTGACCTGGGAGCTCCCAGTCTTTAGTCTTGGCCTTGCCACACCAGTTCTCTGAGTCCTAATTTCCATATTGGCAAAATGAACAGAGAGATAAGGTGGGTTAAGTTTTAGATACAATGAATATGAACCACTCGACACGATGCCTATACTTTCTAGGATAAAATAAAAGGTCGACAGGGTCATCACTGAAGTAGTAGGCCTCCCACATTTATTTATTTTTTTTTAAAGATTTTATTTATTTATTTGAGAGAGAGAGAATGAGAGATAGAGAGCACGAGAGGGAAGAGGGTCAGAGGGAGAAGCAGACACCCTGCCGAGCAGGGAGCCCGATGTGGGACTCGATCCCGGGACTCCAGGATCATGACCCGAGCCGAAGGCAGTTGCTTAACCAACTGAGCCACCCAGGCGCCCAGGCCTCCCACATTTAATAGCAATCCATTATATTGCTATAAGGCATGTAGCATTCTTTACCATAAATAATTTCAGTCTAGCTCTCATTAGAGAAAGAAGGCTTAAACACTGGAGAATTGGTTCCCCAGGAGCACATCTGTCACAGGAACATTTGTTCTTTCATTGGACAAATATTAATCAGGTATTCTCTGTGCCAAGCTCTGGGCTGGGAGCCAGGGTTCAGGCAGGGAACAGGGCAGACATGCACTCAGTTCCTTGGAACGCACAGTCTTACCAGGGGGACTGAAATTCTTGTGAGCCTGCTGCAGTTTGATGTGGAAAGTTGCCTTGAGGAAGCCCAGGGCTCCGTGATGGATGAGCCCATCCCTGACAAGCACAGAAACCGTGATGCCGAAGATGATGATGATGATGATGATGGTGATGATGGCAACAATGATCTGCATCTTTTATTTGAAAAAGTAGAGGCATTCCCCATTCTCATTCCTTTTAAGGAGTGTTAAGATTCTTGCCGGAGTATGTAAACCAAGGAATGAGTTTTATAGGCGCTGTCCAGCGTGAACACGAAACCTCAGTATGCCAAGTGCTGCCTGTCCACCTGGTTGCGGAGCCATCATTCTCACAAGCTGATTCAAGAATGGCGCTCCGACACTGGTTTGCACCGGTCAAGGAATGTGCCTGGATTTCTAAGCCTGAAACTGACTGGGTACGAGACATTCTGCATCAGGTTGCATCAATAGGTCCCACCTTTTGTCTGCCTCTGAGTCTGCAGGACAAACAACTCTCCAGTGTGAGGGTAGAATTGGTCAGTGTGAGCCATACTCTGCAGGTTTCTCTCACTGTCCTGGAGGAATGAAAGTGACTTTCAGAAAGAAGATAATTTTGCATGATTTCTTTCCTATTTCCTCCCTCAAAACACTTGTGGGCAAATAGGGTTCACATATGGAGTGCTTTCTTTTGCTCTATTTTCCATTAATTTGGGCTCTTTCACGTTGTCTGGGGTTCCTTGCCATCTGGGGGGAGGCGTGCGGAAGCGGTGCCTACAGGCTGCCTGGCAGCTTTCAGATCAGGAGGGAAGAGCACATCCCATCCTTTCCCAACCCTGGTTCATTGAGAAGCGCTTTAGGGGAAAGGACAGGAATAACTGAGCTGAGGATACAGAGAAAAAGTGCAGGTCGGCTCTGCCTCTAAGTCCAGACAGGATACGCAGTCGTCAGGGAACTACTCTCTGCACTTGCACCTCCACCTCCTCCCGGACCCCCTTTGTCATCCCCCACCTCGGCCTTTCTTTCCTGGTGACACTAACAGGAGCAAACAGATTTTCTCTGCTTCCACAGTTCTTTCTTTAAGGAATGATTATCTTCGTATTCTGCCCACTCACTACCTCTCTCCTCATTACTCTCAGCAGGTTCAACATCAAAACCTGGCTGCATCTATCCCAGGAACTCATTCTTTTCCTGGAGAGCGTTGTTTCACATGCACTGTTCTGCTGCTGCACCAAGCTTTGGGACACATTTCTTGTGGAAAATCGCAGCCCTAAATTTAGTTTCAAGGCCATCATCTGCATCATTTCCCCAAGCAGGTCTTACTAATTCTAATACCATAAGAATTACAGTTTCCTGTGTGTACAGATCAAGTCCCATACGTTGGCATCTTTTGCATCCAGCCTCCCACAGCCTGGTCCCATCCCTCTCTCCAGCCTGCATCTCGTGGTCTCCTTCCCTAGAGCTGACTGCTCCCTATTCCCCCTAAACACGCACACTCTTTCCCCCGTGAAGCTCTTCCCCATGCTGTGCTTTCCCATTCCTGTACCCCCACAAGGAGGGTCTTAGCCCCTAGGTCTACCTTGCCCATGGGTGCACTGTACACTGAAATCTTAATCATTCTCAAGGGCAGGGTCAGCTGCCCGCTGCTCTGTGAAGACTTCCCTAGACACAGAGTTCTCATTTTGGGCCCAAGGTCCTTTCTCAATTTATCTCAAAAGACCCCAAATGACAATTTTGAAAGAACAGAATCAGAGAGGAACCCAATTATTCCTTGGGGCTAGCCACAATGAAATACACTTTACCACTAAATATTTGGAAATCAGAGGTTTTCATGCAGGATGTGATGCTGTGGCCCCTAGTTTGCAGGTGGCATGCAAGGTACGCACAGAACTCAACAGACCATGCTCATCTCAGTCTGTTGTAGAGGGAAGGTAAGGATTGACTGAAACTCAACCAACACTTGCTGAGCATCCTCCCTCCAGGTTCTGTAGCAAGCACTAGGGATACAAGGCAGATGACTACACTAGAAGGCTGATAAATGGGCTAAGCAATTTGAGTTTATTTCCCTCCCTTGTGATGAGTTAATGCAGTGATTCTCAAACCTACCTGTGCAGCACAATCACCTAGGGAACATGATTTATGTATTTGCTTATTTATGCATTTGTTCTGAATTTCATTTTACAGGAATAAATAAAACATTCACAGGATATAGAGCCAAAAGCCTAAAAAAGGTATACAGTGAGATACCTTGCCACTTTATTTGGTATCACTGGAGAATAGCTTAACTCCACCTGTCTCTTTGTCCCTAGTAGGGTTATTTAAATAGGGTGGAAAGGTGACCAGAAATTTGGGAGAGCACCAGAGCAGGCTGCTGAAGCCAAGCACAAGTTAGGAAACCAGGCTATAGTGGAAGAGGTCAGGCCTATGCTTACAGGATCTGGGCAGAACCAGGAAATGACCTCCTAAAGGTGTCTGGAGTCAGGAGACCCTGCTGCTGGTCATCCGAAGTAGCCAGCTCCCCATGAGCTCCTCAAGATCTGTCCCCACTCAGTCCCTCAGAATCTAGCACCACACATTCCTCCATCCTCCATGCGTGTCAACGCATCCAGATCTGTCACTGACTATTCTGCTCTGGAACATGAGCGTCGAGCATAATAGAAGAGCCTTGCAAATCAGAGCCGATATTAGTTTTATGCCTTTTACTTAATAATACAATAGATGGCTCCTATGTGCACTGTTCAGAGCATGCAGTATTTCATTTAGTCCTCACAGTGTCCCTGCAGTACAGACATGATAATTACACACAGGAAGTACATACTAGACATTAGAAGTATGGCATGTAGAGACAGGCTGCTAGACGCAGGGTTCTGCTCCTTCACATTCATGGTGCCTCAATATTCTCAGCATAAAAGGTAACATTGATGTAACATATTTTGTACAGTGCCCAGCACATGGTTTAAACTCAGTTCATGTTCATGTTATCTATTACTAGTTTTGGAGGGAAAAATATCAACAGCTCTATAGGACTACTGACATTCAGGATACCAGAAGCCATCCATGTTACTGCTAAACCAGGGACCAGAAGTCAGTATCAGATGCAAAGTACAACCAACAGTATTCAACAGCACATTAAAAGGATCATACACCATGATCAAGTTGGATTTATCCTGGGGATGAAAGGACGATTCACAATATGCAAGTTAGTTAATGTGAAATACCATGTTAACAGAATGAAAGAGAAAAAGCATGATCATCTCAATAAGATGCAGAAAAAGCATCTGGAAAAATTCAACATCCACTCATGATAAAAACTCTCCGCAAATAAGTAGAATAAATGTACTTCAACATAATGAAGGCAATATATAACAAGCCCACAGCTAATGTTACACTCAGTGGTAAAAAGCTAAAATATGAATATCAGATAACTAGGGAGCCGAGGAAAAGATGGCAGAGGAGTAGGGGACCCTTTTCCAACTGGTCCCCAGAATTGAGCTGGGTATCTACCAGACCACTCTGAACAACCATGAAATCAGCCTGAGATGTAAAAAGATAGATCTGGATCTCTACAAACAGTATCGCAGGTGGTTGGTTTCGAGGTATGAAGTGGGGAGCTGTCATTTCACAGGCACATATTGGAAGATAAACGGAAGGGGGAGGGAGCCATGGGGATCCTATACTGCTGGTGAGCGATAGCCTCCCACACTGGGGACAGGGCACAGACTCGCAGACTGGTAGTGGCGGGGAAAGGACTTTAGGGCAGCCCCCCAGACTGAAACCCAGAGCGACGGGGCCACACGTTGGAACTGGGGGCGGCTGGTGGTCTTAGACGCACAAAGGACAGAGACATGCCCCAACCTGGAGGCGAGGACTGGGAGTGCTGCTGAGTGGTGCACAACCCAGGACGCTGCAGTTCATAGTAGCACAGACAGAAACGGAGATAGTGTGGCCTGGAGCGCTCACTGAAGAACAGACTGTGATCTCTCTTTTCTGAGGCAGAGTGTTGGAAAGGATCTCTTCTGCTCTGACTCTCGGAAGAGATGCAGAAAGCCGCCAGGGAAAGCTGTCAGAGAACAAAAGCCCCCAAAACCGGTTTTCACTGAGCCCATCCCCCCGCCACAGGGGGCAGGGCAACTCTGCCCAAACAGGGTTGCCTGAGTAACGGTGTGGCAGGCCCCTCCCCCAGAAGACATGCTGGGGGAACAAGAGGCCAACAACTCTAACGTCCCTATAAAACAGGTGCATCTTGCTTGGGTTGTGGTCAATAACTTGGACTCTACATTCCCTCAAGGACCCCTCAATAGAATGACTAGGAGGAGGAACCCCCAAAATAGGAAAGACTCAGAGATTGTGACTTCTGCCACAGATTTACAAATGGATACAGATATAACCAAGATGCCAGAAGTGGAATTCAAGGTAGCAGTTGTGAAGATGGTAGCTAGAATGGAGAAATCAATTAATGGCAACATAGAGTCTCTAAGGGCAGAAATGAAAGCTGAACAGGCAGAACTTAAAAATGCTATCAATGAGATCCAATCTAATCTAGATAATCTAACAGCTAGGGTAAGCGAGGCAAAAGAACGAATTAATGCTCTAGAAGACCAATTAATAGACAAAAAGGAAAAAGAGGAGGCCAGGGAAAAACAACTCAAAATCCATGAAAACAGAATCAGAGAAATAAGTGACACCATGAAACGTTCCAATGTCAGAATAATTGGGATCCCTAAGGGGGTGAAAAGAGAGAGAGGACTAGAAGATATATTTGAGCAAATCGTAGCTGAGAACTTCCCTAATCTGAGGAATGAAACAAACATTCGTGTCCTAGAGGCAGAGAGGACCCCTCCCAAGATCAAGGAAAACAGGCCAACACCCTGGCATGTAATAGTAAAACTCGCAAATCTTAGAACCAAGGAAATCATCTTAGGGCAATTAGGGGAAAGAGATTCTTTACATACAGAGAGAGGAACATCAGAATAACATCAGACCTATCCACGGAGACCTGGCAAGACATATTCAGGGTACTAAATGAGAAGAACATGCAACCAAGAATATTTTATCTGGCAAGGCTGTCGTTTAGAATGGATGGAGAGATGCAGAGCTTCCAAGACCTGCAGAAACTGAAAAATATGTGACCACTAAGCTGGCCCTGCAAGAAATATTAAGTGGTGGGGGAGGGTTCTATAAAAGGAGAAAGACCCCCAAGAGTGATACAGAACAGAAATTTACAGAGACAATATATAGAAACAAGGACTTCACAGCCAATATAATGATAATAAATTCATATCTTTCAATAATCACTCTCAACGTGAACGGCCTAAATACTCCCATAAAACGGCACAGGGTTGCAGATTGGATAAAAAGACAGGACCCATTCATATGCTGTTTACAAGAGACTAAATGTGAACCTAAAGATACATCCAAACTGAAAGTGAAGGAATGGAGATCCATCTTCCATGCCAACGGATACCAAAAGAAAGCTGGGGTAGCAATTCTTACATCACACAAATTAGCTAAAGACTGTAGTTAGAAATACAGAAGGACAGTATATCATTCTTTTTTTTAAATTTTTTTATTGTTATGTTAATCACCATATATTACATCATTAGTTTTTGGTGCAGTGTTCCATGATTCATTATTTGTGCATAACACACAGTGCTCCATGCAGAACGTGCCCTCTTTAATACCCATCACCAGGCTAACCCATCCCCCTACCCTCCTCCCCTCTAGAACCCTCAGTTTGTTTTTCAAAGTCCATCATCTGTCATGGTTCATCTCCCCCTCTGACTTACTCCCCTTCATTCTTCCTCTCCTGTTATCCTCTTCCTTTTCTTTTTTCTTAAAATATGTTGCGTTATTTGTTTCAGAAGTACAGATCTGTGATTCAACAGTCTTGCACAATTCACGGCGCTCACCGTAGCACATACCCTCCCCAATGTCTGTCACCCAGTCACCCCATCCCTCCTACCCCCAACCACTCCAGCAACCCTCAGTTTGTTTCCTGAGATTAAGAATTCCTCATATCAGTGAGGTCATATGATACATGTCTTTCTCTGATTGACTTATTTCACTAAGCATAACACCCTCCAGTTCCATCCACGTCGTTGCAAATGGCAAGATCTCATTCCTTTTGATGGCTGCATAATATTCCATTGTGTATATATACCACCTCTTTATCCATTCATCTGTCGATGGACATCTTGGCTCTTCCCACAGTTTGGCTATTGTGGACATTGCTGCTATAAACGTTGGGGAGCACGTACCCCTTCGGGTCCCTACATTTGTATCTTTGTGGTAAATACCCAGTAGTGCAATTGCTGGATCGAATGGTAGCTCTAATTTCAACTGTTTGAGGAACCTCCATACTGTTTTCCAGAGTGGTTGCACCAGCTTGCATTTCCACCAACAGTGTAGGAGGGTTCCCCTTTCTCCACATCCCCGCCAACATCTGTCGTTCCCTGACTTGTTAATTTTAGCCATTCTGACGGGTGTGAGGTGGTATCTCATGGAGGTTTTGATTTGGATTTCCCTGATGCCGAGCGATGTGGAGCACTTTTTCATGTGCCTGTTGGCCATTTGGATGTCTTCTTTGGAGAAATGTCTGTTCATGTTCTCTGCCCATTTCTTGATTGGATTATTTGTTCTTTGGGTGTTGAGTTTGATAAGTTCTTTATAGATTTTGGATACTAGCCCTTTATCTGATATGTCGTTTGCAAATATTTTCTCCCATTCTGTCGGTTGTCTTTTGGTTTTGTGGACTGTTTGTTTTGCTGTGCAAAAGCTTTTTATCTTGATGAAGTCCCAAGAGTTCATTTTTGCCCTGGCTTCCCGTGGCATTGGTGATGTTTCTAGGAAGAAGTTGCTGCGGCTGAGGTCGAACAGGTTGCTACCTGTGTTCTCCTTTAGGATTTTGATGGACTCCTGTCTCATGTTTAGGTCTTTCAACCATTTGGAGTCTATTTTTGTGTGTGGTGTAAGGAAATGGTCCAGTTTCCTTCTTCTGCACGTGGCTGTCCAATTTTCCCAACACCATTTGTTGAAGAGACTGTCTTTTTTCCATTGGACATTCTTTCCTGCTTTGTCAAAGATGAGTTGACCATAGAGTTGAGGGTCCATTTCTGGCCTCTCGATTCTGTTCCATTGATCGATGTGTCTGTTTTTGTGCCAGTACCATACCGTCTTGATGATGACAGCTTTGTAATAGAGCTGGAAGTCCGGAATTGTGATGCCGCCAGCTTTGCTTTTCTTTTTCAAGATTCCTCTGGCTATTCGGGGTCTCTTCTGGTTCCATACAAATTTTAGGATTATTTGTTCCATTTCTTTGAAAAAAGTGGATGGTATTTGGATGGGGATTGCATTGAATGTGTAGATTGCTCTAGGTAACACTGACATCTTCACAATGTTGGTTCTCCCAATCCATGAGCATGGAACGTTTTTCCATTTCTTTGTGTCTTCTTCAATTTCTTTCCTGAGTATTTTATAGTTTTCTGAGTACAGATCCTTTGCCTCTTTGGTTAGATTTATTCCTAGGTATCTAATGGTTTTGGGTGCAATTGTAAATGGGATCGACTCCTTGATTTCTCTCTCTTCTGTCTTGTTGTTGGTGTATAGGAATGCCACTGATTTCTGTGCATTGATTTTATAGCCTGCTACTTGACTGAATTTCTGTATGAGTTCTAGCAGTTTTGGGGTGGAGTCTTTTGGGTTTTCCACATACAGTATCATATCATCTGCAAAGAGTGAGAGTTTGACTTCCTCTTTGCCGATTTGGATGCCTTTGATTTCTTTTTGTTGTCTGATTGCTGTGGCTAGGACTTCTAATACTATCTTGAATAGCAGTGGTGAGAGTGGACATCCCTGCCGCGTTCCTGACCTTAGGGGAAAAGCTCTCAGCCTTTCCCCATTGAGAATGATATTGGCTGTAGGTTTTTCATAGATGGCTTTTATGATATTGAGGTATGTACCCTCTAACCCTATACTCTGAAGAGTTTTGATCAAGAAAGGATGCTGTACTTTGTCAAATGCTTTTTCTGCATCTATTGAGAGGATCATATGATTCTTGTTCTTTCTTTTGTTAATGTATTGTATCACGTTGATTGATTTGCGGATGTTGAACCAGCCTTGCAGCCCAGGGATAAATCCCACTTGGTCGTGGTGAATAATCCTTTTAATGTACTATTGGATCCTATTGGCTAATAATTTGGTGAGAATTTTGGCATCCATGTTCATCAAGGATCTTGGTCTGTAATTCTCCTTTTGGTTGGGGTCTTTGTCTGGTTTTGGGATCAAGGTAATGCTGGCCTCATAAAATGAGTTCAGAAGTTTTCCTTCCATTTCTATTTTTTGGAACAGTTTCAGGAGAATAGGTATTAATTCTTCTTGAAATCTCTGATAGAATTCCCCTGGGAAGCCATCTGGCCCTGGGCTTTTGTTTGTTGGGAGATTTTTGATGACTGCTTCAATTTCCTTAGTGGCTATAGGTCTGTTCAGGTTTTCTATTTCTTCCTGGTTCAATTTTGGTAGTTGATACATCTCTAGGAATGCACCCATTTCTTCCAGGTTATCTCATTTGCTGGCATAGAGTTGCTCATGATATGTTCTTATAATTGTTTTTATATTTTGGTGTTGGTTGTGATCTCTCCTCTTTCATTCATGATTTTGTTGATTTGGGTCATTTCTCTTTTTTTTTTGATCAGTCTGGCCAGGGGTTTATCAATCTTGTTAATTCTTTCAAAGAACCAGCTCCTAGTTTCGTTGATCTGTTCTACTGTTCTTTTGGTTTCTAGTTCATTGATTTCTGCTCTGATCTTTATGATTTCTCTTCTCCTGCTGGGTTTAGGCTTTATTTGCTGTTCTTTCTCCACCTCCTTTAGGTGTAGGGTTAGGTTGTGTATTTGAGACCTTTCTTGTTTCTTGAGAAAAGGCTTGTATTGCTATAGACTTTCCTCTCAGGACTGCCTTTGCTGTATCCCAAAGATTTTGGACAGTTGTGTTTTCATTTTCATTGGTTTCCATGAATTTTTTTAATTCTTCTTTAATTTCCTGGTTGACCCATTCATTCTTTAGTAGGATGCTCTTTAGCCTCCATGTATTTGAGTTCTTTCCGACTTTCCTCTTGTGATTGAGTTCTAGTTTCAAAGCATTGTGGTCTGAAAATATGCAGGGAATGATCCCAATCTTTTGGTACCAGTTGAGACCTGATTTGTGACCTAGGATGTGATGAATTCTGGAGAATGTTCCATGGGCACTAGAGAAGAATGTGTATTCCGTTGCTTTGGGATGGAATGTTCTGAATATGTCTGTGAAGTCCATTTGGTCCAGTGTGTCATTTAAAGTCTTTATTTCCTTGTTGATCTTTTGCTTAGATGATCTGTCCATTTCAGTCAGGGGGATGTTAAAGTCCCCCACTATTATTGTATTGTTGACAATGTGTTTCTTTGCTTTTGTTCTTAATTGCCTTATATAATTGGATGCTCCCATGTTCGGGGCATAGATATTTACAATTGTTAGATCTTCTTGTTGGATAGACCCTTTAAGTAGGATAGAGTGTCCTTCTTCATCTCTTATTACAGTCTTTGTTTTAAAATCTAGTTTGTCTGATATAAGGATTGCCACCCCAGGTTTCTTTTGGTGTCCATTAGCATGGTAAATGGTTTTCCACCCCCTCACTTTCAATCTGGGGGTGTCTTTGGGTCTAAAATGAGTCTCTTGCAGACAGCATATGGATGGGTCTTGTTTTTTAATCCAATCTGATAGCCTGTGTCTTTTGATTCGGGCATTTAGCCCATTTACATTCAGGGTAACTATTGAAAGATATGAATTTAGTGCCATTGTATTGCCTGTAAGGTGACTGTTAACTGTATGTTGTCTGTGTTCCTTTCTGATCTTTGCTGCTTTTAGGCTCTCTCTTTGCTTAGAGGACCCCTTTCAATATTTCTTGGAGGGCTGGTTTCGTGTTTGCAAGTTCCTTATTTTTTGTTTGTTCTGGAAGCTTTTAATCTCTCCTTCTATTTTCAATGACAGCCTAGCTGGATATAGTATTCTTGGCTGCATATTTTTTTCATTTAGTGCTCTGAAGATATCTTGCCAGTCCTTTCTGGCCTGCCAGGTCTCTGTGGATAGGTTTGTTGCCAATCTAATGTTTCTACCATTTTAGGTTACATATCTCTTCTCCTGAGCTGCTCTCAGGATTTTCTCTTTGTCTCTGAGACTCGTAAGTTTTACTATTAGATGTCGGGGTGTTGACCTATTATTATTGATTTCGAGAGGGGTTCTCTGTGCCTCCCGGATTTTGATGCCTGTTTCCTTCCTCACATTAGGGAAGTTCTCTGCTATTATTTGCTCCAATATACCTTCTGCCCCTCTCTCTCTTTCTTCTTCTTCTGGGATCCCAATTATTCTAATGTTGTTTCGTCTTATCGTATCACTTATGTCTCGAATTCTGCCCTCGTGATCTTGTAGTTGTTTCTCTCTCTTTTTCTCAGCCTCTTTATTTTCTATCATTTGGTCTTCTATATCACTGATTCTCTCTTCTGCCTCATTTATCCTAGCATTTAGTGCCCCCATTTTTGATTGCACCTCATCAATAGCCTTTTTGATTTCGACTTGGTTAGATTTTAGTTCTTTTATTTCTCCAGAAAGGGTTTCTCTAATAACTTCCACGCTTTTTTCAAGCCCAGCTAGTATCTTTAAAGTCATGATTCTGAACTCTAGGTCCGACATCGTACTAATGTCCGTATTGAGTAGGTCCCTGGCTGACGGTACTACCTCTTGTTCTTTTTGCTGAGGTGATTTTTTCCGTCTTGTCATTTTGTCCAGAGGAGAATAGATGAATGAGAGAACAAAATGCTAACAGGTTTACAAGGTCCCCACCAAATATACTGTATAGAAATCAGAAAAGACCTGAAACCAGGGGAAAAGAAAGGGAAAGAAAGAAAAAAGAGAGAGAGAAAAAAGAAAAAAAAGATAAAAACAAAAACAGAACAATACAAAAAAAGCAGATTATGATCAAATATGATCAGGCTAGTGCACAGATCAGTGCCACACACTAGATTTTGGGCGTATTTTGGTGTGTTAGAAAAAAGTGCCTCCTAAAATTTTAAAGGAAGAAAGACATATGTACAAAATAAGGGTTGATACAATGAAGGGATGGAAGATGAGTGTAAAGATGAAAATTATAAAAGATTTTATAAAAGGACTTGATAAGATAAGAAGTTGTTTGAAAAAAGAGAGAAGATTTAAGAAAAAAAAAAAGGAAAAAGGGAGAGAATGTGATCAGGCAGGAGACTAGAACAAAGCCATACACTAGTGATTTAGGGTATATTTTGATCTGTTAGAAGACACTGTATCTCAAAATTTTAAAGAGAGAACAACTTATATATATATATGCCAAAAATAAGGGTAACTACTATGAAGAGATAAAATATGACTCTAAAAATGAAAAATAAAACATGTTTTTTTTTTTTAAAAAAAAGGGATTGATAAGATGTTGGTTGAAAAAGGGAAAAAGAACAATAAAAAAAAACAGTTAACAAAAATTAACTTTGATGAACTAATGAATCATGGTAAAAAAAAAGCCATGAATTCTATGTGCAGTATTCCCCTAGCGCTGGAGTTCTCCCATTCTCCTTGATTGGTAAACTTGGTCTTGGCTTGCTGGCTGTGCGTGCTGATCTTCTGGGGGAGGGGCCTGTTCCTGTGGTTTCCAAATGTCTTTGCTGGAGGCTGAATTGCCCCGCCCTTGTCGGTCCGGGCTAAGGAAGCTGCTCGGGGTTGCTCTCAGGAGCTTTTGTTCCCTGCAAGCTCTCGGTACAGCTTTGGAGGACCAGGGCAAAAATGGTGACCTCCCAATCTCCACCCAGAGGAGCCGAGAACTCGGGGCCCCGCTCCTCAGTGCGCCCCCAGAGAAAAGCAGTCACTCCCGTCTCCCTGGTCTCCGGCCGCACTCCGTGCTCACCCGGCCTGTGACCAAGCGTTGCTATCTCTGGCACCCGACCCCGTGTGGAGTCTCCAAACCCAGCAGATGCCGGCAGTGCGTTCCCGCGCCGCTCCTCCCCGGGAAGGAAGGGGAGTCTCCCCAGCTCTGCCGCTTGTTGGGTCCCTGCTGGAGGAGCAGTGGCCCGACTGGGCCGTGGATCACAGTTTATGGCAACCCCGAGCTGAGAGCCCGCACCTCGGCTCCTTCTCTGCAGCCGGCTTCCCTGCTCCGATACCTGGGAGCTCTGCCACACTCAGGCACCCCCGGTCTTTCTGTGACCCCAAGGGTCCTGAGACCACACTGTCCCACGAGGGTTCCACCCCCCGCTTAGCCACTGCAGCGACGTCCCTCAGCCGAGCCAACACCTAAAAGGTCCGATTTTGTGCTCCGCGGCTCTATCACTTGCCAGAATTGGCCGGCGGAGGCCCCTCCCCCGCCATCTATCCTCCCGAATATCGCCTTGGATTCACTTCTCCACACGTCCTACCTTCCAGTAAGTGGTCGCTTCTCTGTTCAGAGAGTTGTTGCTACTCTCCTCTTCGATCTCTTGTTGAGTTCGTAGGTGTTCAGAATGGTTTGATCCCTATTCAGCTCAATTCCTGAGTCCAGGCGAAATCTAGGTCTCCTACTCCTCCTCCATCTTGCTCCGCCCTGACAGTATATCATTCTTAAAGGGTCTATCCAACAAGACAATCTAACAATTGTAAATATCTATGCCCCCATATGGGAGCAGCCATCTACATAAGCCAACTGTTAACCAAAATAAAGAGTCATATTGATAATTATATGTTAATTGTAGAAGACTTGAATACTCCACTCTCAGCAATGGACAGATCATCTAAGCAGAAAATCAACAAAGAAACAAGCGCTTTGAATGACACACTGGACCAGATGGACCTCATAGATATATACAGAACATTCCACCCTAAAACAACAGAATACTCATTCTTCTCCAGCACACATGGAACTTTCTCCAGAACAGACCACATACTGGGTCACAAATCAGATCTCAACCGATACCAAAAGTCTGAGATTATTCCCTGCATATTCTCAGACCATAATGCTTTAAAACTGGAACTCAATCACAAGAAAAAAACTGGAAGAAATTCAAACACTTGGAAGCTAAAGACCACTCTGCTCAAGAATGTTTGGGTCAACCAGAAAAATCAAAGAACTTAAACAATTCATGGAAACTAATGAGAATGAAAACACATTGGTCCAAAACCTATGGGATACTGCAAAGGCGGTCCTAAGGGGGAAATACATAGCCATCCAAGCCGGACTCAAAAATATAGAAAAATCCTGAATTCACCAACTAACTCTACACCTTAAAGAACTAGAGAAAAAGCAACAAACAATGCCTAAGCCATGCATTAGAAGAGAAATAATTGAGATTAGAGCAGAGATCAATGAATTAGAAACCAGAAACCCAGTAGATCAGAATAACCAAACTAGAAGCTGGTTCTTTGAAAGAATTAATAAGATCAATAAACCACTGGCCAGACTTATCCAAAAGAAAAGAGAAAGGACCCAAATTAATAAAATTATGAATGAAAGGGGAGAGATCATGACTAACACCAAGGAAACAGAAACAATTATTAGAAATTATTATCAACAACTATATGCCAATACATTAAGCAGCCTAGAAGAAATGAAAGCCTTCCTGGAAACTATAAAGACAGAAACGGGAAGAAATTGACAACCTGAATAGGCCAATGACCAGTAATGAGACTGAAGCAGTGATCAAAAACCTCCCAAAAAACAAGAGTCCAGGGCCTGATGGATTCCCTGGGGAATTCTACCAAACATTCAAAGAAGAAATAATACCTATTCTCCTGAAGCTGTTTCAAAAAATAGAATCAGAAGAAAAGCTTCCAGACTCATTCTATGAGGCCAGCATTACCTTAATCCCCAAACCAGGCAAAGACCCCATCAAAAAGAATTTCAAACCAATATCCCTGATGAATATGGATTCCAAAATCCTCAACAAAATCCTAGCTAACAGGATCCAACAATACATTAAAAGGCTCATCCACCACAACCAAGTAGGATTTATCCCCAGGATGCAAGGGTGGTTCAACATTCGCAAATCAATCAGTGTGACAGAACACATTAATAAGAAGAGAGAGAAGAACCATATGGTCCTCTCAATTGATGCAGGAAAAGCATTTGACAAAATACAGCATCCTTTCCTAACTAAAATTCTTCAGAGTATAGGGATAGAGAGAACATTCCTCAAGTTCATAAAATACCTCTGTGAAAAACCCACAGGGAGTATCATCCTCAATGAGGAAAAGCTGAGAGCTTTTCCCCTAAGATCAGGAACACGACAAGGATGCCCACTCTCACCACTACTGTTCAACATAGTATGAGAAGTCCTGCCAACAGCAATCAGACAACAAAGAGAAATAAAAGGTATTCAAATTGGCAAAGAAGTCAAACTCTCTCTTCGCAGATGACATGATACTTCATGTGGAAAATCCAAAAGACTCCACCCCCAAATTACTAGAACTCATACAGCAATTCAGTAATGTGGCAGGATACAAAAGCAATGCACAGAAATGAGCTGCTTTCTTATATACTAACAATGCAACTAAGAAAGAGAAACCAGAGGAACGATTCCATTTACAATAGCACCCAAAACCATAAGCTATCTCAGAATAAACCTAACCAAAGAGGTAAAGGATCTATACTCTAGGTACTACAGAACACTCATGAAAGAAATTGAAGAAGACACAAAAAGATGGAAAAACATTCCATGCTCATGGATTGGAAGAATAAACATTGTTAAAATGTCTACACTACTCAGAGTAATCTATACTTTCAATGCCATACTGACTAAAATTCCAATGACATTTTTCAAAGTGCTAGAACAAACTGTCCTAAAATTTGTATGGAATCAGAAAAGCCCCCGAATCACCAAGGAAATGTTGAAAAAGAAAAACAAAGCTGGGGGCATCATGTTGCCCGATTTCAAGCTATATTACAAAGCAGTGATCACCAAGACAGCATGGTACTGACACAAAAACAGACATATAGACCAATGGAACAGAATAGAGAGCCCACATATGGACCCTCATCTCTATGGCCAAATAATCTTCGACAAAGCAGGAAAAAATGTCCAATGGAAAAAAGAAAGTCTCTTCAATAAATGGTGCTGGGAAAGTTGGACAGCTATATACAGAAGAATGAAACTCGACCATTCTCTAACAATATACACAAAGATAGACTCAAAATGGATGAAAGACCTCAATGTGAGACAGGAATCCATCAAAATTCTAGAGGAGAACATGGGCAGCAACCTGTTTGACATTGGCCACGGCAACTTCTTTCAAGATACATCTCCAAAGGCTAGTGAAACAAAAGCAAAAATGAACTTTTGGGACTTCATCAAGATAAAAAGCTTCTGTACAGAATTGGAGAAGATATTTGCAAATGACACTACAGATAAAGGGCTGGTATCCAAGATCTATAAAGAACTTCCCAAACTCAACACTCAAAAAACAAATAATCAAGTCAAAAAATGGGCAGAAGACATGAACAGACACTTCTTTAAAGAAGACATACAAATGGCTAACAGACACATGAAAAAATGTTCATCATCATTAGCCATCAGGGAAATTCAAATCAAAACCACATTGATATACCACCTTACACCAGTTAGAATGGCAAAAATTGACAAGGCAAGAAACAACAATGTTGGAGAGGTTGTGGAGAAAGAGGAACCCTCTTACACCCTTGGTGGGAATGCAACTTGGTACAGCCACTCTGGAAAACAGTGTGGATGTTCCTCAAAAAATTAAAAATAGAGCTACCCTATGACCCAGCAATTGCACACTGGGTATTTACCCCAAAGACACAGATGTAGTGAAAAGAAGGGCCATATGCACCCCAGTGTTCATAGCGGCAATGTCCACAATAGCCAACCTGTGGAAAGAGCCGAGATGCCCTTCAACGGACAAATGGATAAAGAAGATGTGGTCCGTATATACAATGGAATATTACTCAGCCATCAGAAAGGATGAATACCCAACTTTTGCATCAACATGATTGGGACTGGAGGAGATGATGCTAAGTGAAATAAGTCAAGCAGAGAAAGTCAATTATCATATGGTTTCACTTATTTGTAGAACATAAGGAATAGCAGGGAGGACATTAGGAGAAGGAAGGGAGAAAGGAAGGGGGGGAATTCGGAGGGAGAGATGAACCATGGGAGACTATGGACTCTGAGAAACAAACTGAGGGTTCTAGAGACTAGGGGGTTGGGTTAGCCCAGTGATGGGTATTAAGGAGGGCACATACTGCATGGAGCACTGGGTTTTATATGAAAACAATGAATCATGGAACACTACATCAAAAACTAATGAAGTTTTGTGTGGTAACTAATGTAACATAACAAAATAAAATTAAACTTAAAAAAAGAATATCAGATAACTAAAAAAAAAAGCTAAAATATTTTCCTCTAAAATCAGGACAAAGATGACCACTCTTGCCACTTCTATTCACCATAGTACTGGAAGTCCAAAACAGAGTAATTAGGCAAGAAAAAGAAATAAAAGTTACCCAAATTGGTAAGGAAGAAGTAAACCTCTATGTACAGATGACATGATATATATATATATATATATATACATATATATATGACTATATACAGAAAACCTTAGAGACTCCACCAAAAAACTATTAGAACTGATAAATGAATTCAATAAAGTCGCAGGATACAAAATCAATGTACAGAAATTGTTGCATTTCTATACATTAATAATAAAGCAGAAAGAGAAATTAAGAAAACAATCCCATTTATAATTACATCAAAAATAATAAAATACCTAAGAGTAAACTTAGCCAAAGAGATGAAAGACCAGTACTCTGAAAACTATAAAACACTGATGAAAGAAATTGATGGTGACACAAACGGAAAGACATTCCATGCTCATGGATTAGAAGAACAAATATTGTTAAAATGGCTATAATACCCAAAGCAATCTACACATTTAATGCAATCCCTATCAAAATACCAACAGCATGTTTTACAGAATTAGTTCAAACAATCCTAAAATTTGTATGGAACCACAAAAGACTCCAAATAGCCAAAGCAATCTTGAAGAAAAAAACAAAACTAGAAGCAGAAGAATTCCAGACTTCAAGTTATATTAGGAAGTTGTAATAATCAAAATAGTATGCTACTGGCACAAAAATAGATACAAAGGTCAATGGAACAGAACAGAAAACCCAGAAATAAACACACAATTACATGGTCAATTAACATTTGACAAAGGAGGCAAGAATATGCAATGGGAAAAAGACAGTCTCTTCAACAAATGGTGTTGGGAAAACCAGACAGCTACATGCAAAAGAATGAAACTGGACCACTTTCTTACGCCATACACAAAAATAAAATCAAAATGAATGAATGACCTAAATGGGAGAACTGAAACCATAAAAACCCTAGAAGAGAGCAGCAATTTCTCTGACATTGGCCATATCAACATTTTTCTAGATATGTCTCCTGAGGCAAGGGAAATAACAGCAAAAATAAATCATTGGGACTACATCAAAATAAAAAGCTTCTGTATAGCAAAGTAAATCAAAACTAAGAGGCAACCTATGGACTGGGGGAAGACATTTGCAAATGACATATTCAATAAAGGGTTAGTATCCAAAATAAATATAAAGGGTTTATATCCAAAATATATAAAGAACTGATATAACTCAACACCCAAAAAGCAAATAAACCAATTAAAAATGGACAAAAGACATGAACAGGTATTTCTCTAAGGAAGGCATAGCAATGGCCAACAGACATATGAAAAGATGCTCAGCATCACTCATCATCAGGGAAATGCAAATCAAAACCACAGTGAGATATCACCTCACACCTGTCCTAAGGGCTACAATAAAAAACACAAGAAACAACAAGTGTTGGTGAGGATGTGGAGAAAAAGGAACCCTTATGCACTGTTGGTGGCAATGCAAACTGGTACAGCCACTGTGGAAGACAGTAGGGAGGTTCCTCAAAAAGTCAAACATAGAACTACCTTATGACCTCATAATTGCACTACTGGGCATTTACCAAAAAAATATAAAAACCCCAATTCAAAGGGATACAGCACCCTGATGTTTATAGCAACATTATTTACAATAGCTACATTACGGAAACAGCTCAAGTGTCCATTGGTAGATGAGTGGATAAAGAAGATGTGGTGTATATATACAATGGAATATTATTCAGCCATAAAAATAATGAAATCTTGCCATTTGCAATGACATGGATGGAGCTGCAGAGAATAATACTAAGCAAAATAAGTCAGTAAAAGAAAGACAAATGCCGTATGATTTCACTCATATGTGGAATTTAAGAAACAAAACAACAGAGCAAAGGAAAAAAGAGAGAGAGGGAGACAAACCAAGCAATAAACTCTTAACTACAGAGAACAAACTAATGGTTACTGGAGGGGAAGTGGGTGGGGAGATTAAGAGTACACTTATCTTGATGAGCACTGAGCAATGTATAGAATTACTGAATCACTATATTGTACACCTGAAACTAATATAACACTGTATGTTAACTACACTGGAATTAAAATAAAAAACTTAATAAAGAAAGAAAAAAAAGAGATGTTGGTTTATAAAGAAAAACAAAAACAAAAAACACACAAAAAAACAAGAAAACAAAAACTCTACAGAGCCACGGAAGATTCCAAATGGTCAAAGCAGTCTTAAGAAAGAAGAACAAAGTTGGAGGTATCACATTTTCTAATTTCAAACTATATTATGAAGCTATAGTAGTCAAAATAGTATATTACTGGCATAAAAACAGACACATAGGCCAATTGAACAGAGAGCCCCGAAAAAAACCCACACATAATACAGTGAACTAATCTTGGACAAATGGTGCCAAGAAAACTGGATATTCGCATGCAGAAGAATGAAATTGGACCTTATCTTACACGTCTTACAAAAATTAATTTTAAATGGATTGAAGATTTAAATGTAAGACCTGAAATTAAAAACTCTTAGAAGAAAATATAGGAAAAAGCTCCTTGGACTTTAATCTTGGTAATGACTTTTTGGATATGACACCAAAAAGCACCGGCAACAAAAGGAAAAACAAGTAGGATTACATCAAACTAAAAAAACGTATGAACAGCAAAGGAAATAATCAACAAAATGAAAAGGCAAACTGTATTTGGAGAAAATATCTGTAAACCATACAGCTAATGATGGGTTAGTATGCAAAATATATAACAAACCTGTATAACTCAATAGCAATGAAAACAAAACAAATCATCCAACTAAAAATGAGCAAATGACTGAATAGGCATTTTCCAAAAGACATACAAATGACCAACAAGTACATAAAAAGGTGCCCAATGTCACTCATCATTAGGGAAACACAAGTTAAATCCAACCAAGAGTTATCACCTCACACTTGTTAGGATGGCTTTTATGAAAAAGACAAGAGATAAATGCTTGCAAGTATGTGGAGCAAAGGGAAACGTTTTGCAGTGTTGATGTGAATGTACAATGGTTCAGACTTTATGGAAAACAATATGGAGCTTCCTCAAAAAATTAAAAATAGAACCGCCATCTGATCCAGCAATCCTACTTCTGGGTATATTTCTGAAGAAAATGAAAACAGTATCTCAGACATTTGTACTCCAATGTTCATTGCAACATTATTCACAATAGCCAAGATCTGGAAACAAACTTAAGTGTCTGTAGATGGATGAATGGATGAAGAAGATGTGACATACATTATTCTTTGCCTGAAAAATATTCCATCATATAGTATATATATATACATATATGATGGATATTATTTAGCCATGATAAAGAAGGATATCCTACAGTTTTCAACAAGATGGACGAACCTAGAGGACATCATGGTAAGTGAAATAAGCCAGACAGACAAAAACAAATATTGCATGATCTCATTTACATATGTAAAATAAAAAGAAAAAAATGCCAAGTTCACAGAGAGTAGAGAAGAAAATGATGATTACCAGGGGCTGGACTTTGGGGAAAATAGGGAGATGGTGGTCAAAAGGGTACAAGCCTTCAGTTATAAGATGAGTAAGTTCTGGGAATCTAATGTACATCATGGTGACTATAGTTAATAATACCGTAATTTGTTAAGACAGCAGATCTTAACTTTTTTCACCCCCCCAAAAAAAGGTAACTATGTGAGATGATAGATGTAATAATTACCCTGATTATAGTAATCATTTCACAAAGTATATGCATATCTAATCATCACATTGTACACTTTAAATGTATATACTTTTATTTGTCAATTATACCTCGCTTAAGCTGGGGGGGTGGAATAAAAGAATGTTTTCCAAAGAGTTCTGAGTTTTACTGAATTATTCCCAAATAATCACCTCGCACAATGATTCCCCAGGGTCCTGGGTTTATACAGTTTCAATGCATTGGATATATAGCATTACAGACCTGGGAGGAACCTCAGAGATGTCCTTCAGTCCAGGACCTTTGCCTTCCAGGAGAGAACACTAACTTCTGGGGATAGGGGACAGACTTAGCCAGGTCAAACAGCAAGAGTGTCACCAGCCACACCCACCACCTTTCCGGTCCACAAACAAAGCTCCTGCACACCCCAGGGTCTCAGCACACTCCACCCCTGTATTAGTTTCTAGGTCTGCCGCAACAAACTGGGTGGCTTAAGCAACGGGAATGGATGGTCTCACAGTTCTGGAGGCTAGAAGTCCAAGATCAAGGTGTCTGCAGTGGTGATTTCCTTTTAGGCCTCTCCTGGACTCACAAGCAGCCGTCTTCCAGCTGTGCTCCCACGTGGCCTTTGCTTGGAGCACCTGCATGCCTGCTATCTTTGGTGCCTCCTAATTTCCTCTCTTAAAATGACACCAGTCAGATGAAATCAGCACTCACTCTAACCACCTGATTCTATTTATTTTTATTTTTTTTTTAAGATTTTATTTATTTATTTGACAGAGACACAGCGAGAGAGGGAACACAAGCAGGGGGAGTGGGAGAGGGAGAAGCAGGCTTTCCACAGAGCAGGGAGCCTGATGCAGGGCTCCATCCCAGGACCCTGGGATCATGACCTGAGCCGAAGGCAGACACTTAACAACTGAGCCACCCAGGTGCCCCACTGACCGCCTCATTTTAACATAATCACTCCTACAGAGGCCCTATGTCCAAACTCAGTCACATTCTGAGGTCCTGGGGGCTTAGGGCTTCAACATCTGAATTTGAGGGGTACACAGTTCAGTGCATAACAACTCCTTGTATCAGGGCTGCTTTTCCCATTCACTTAACTAAATCCTAATCATCTTCTGCATCCCAACTTAAATATCACTTCCTGAAAAGAGCCCATCCTAACTGCCTCTCGCTCTCCAGAGACAAGTTCAGACCCCTTTTTAGGCACCTTTCACTTCTACTTATCATGACTGTTACCAAATAAATCACTGTGTCAGTAGCCAACTGGTTTTTGTCTCCCTCCACCAGACTTTCATCTTCCACAGCTCAGAAAGATGGCCGGTGTTACTCACTGCTGCATCCCCAGAGCCCAGCCAGGGCCTGGCGCAGCTAGCAACCCAGCCAATAAGCAAATAAGGCTTTAAGGAAGTAATTAAAATCACAGAACCCTCTTTGGAGTTACTGCTTTCAAACTATTGCTGTTTCCTCACTTTTGCTTATGAGGCCTAATATAAAACTCTCCGCATGCCCCAAAGCCCACCTCAAACAGCCTCCTCGTTCCTTCTCCTGACCCAAAGCACAACTGATGCTTTCTTCCTCATCAATCCTGCAGCACCTTATTCCTGCAGTTGGTTTCCTGATTGTGATGTAGAGGGTAGCTTGTTAACATGTTTCTCCCTCACACACACCTCACTCACCTAAGCTATGATCTTGAAGATAAGAAAAGACTTTCTCTATAAATCCCTTGCACACAGCATAATGCCTGCATAATAATGAGCTGGTGCTTTTGAGGAGGCAGGGCATCGCTGTAGCCCAATGTGCATGGGTAGAGCCAGTTGTGAAGGTTGTGCAATTCTTCTCAATGATTCTAGAATCACTAAGGGGGCTCTTCGGTGCTCTGCCCATCCAGAGGCTTCGGCGGGGCTGGGCGAGTTGCTGTTCACTCATTTCCCAGAAACAGCTATGGAGCTGGCTCTAGGAAGGACTCTAATGACTGATATATAAATTTTTGTCTTTAAAAGAAAAGAGGAGCAGCAGGAAGAGGGGGGCAGGGAGGGGGAGAAAGAAACCAAGAAAAGGAAAGAACAAAGAAATTCCATGAACCCTTTGGAATTTGATTTAAATTCAGACACGAATCGGCCCTGATCTTTGGTCTAGGGTCATACAGACTAAAGCACAAACCACTGACCAGCCTGGAGGGACAGGGAAGGGCCAGGGAGCCAGCCAGTGCAGACTCCACGGAGTGTCCTGTGGCTCAGGCTCCTTGTCTGTGAAAAGGGAGTAATTATGTCTGCTCCATACTTCACAGCAGTAGAGGGAGACACAGATGAGACATCTCAAGAAAGAGAGCTCTGGGAAGGTTCACGAGCTTTTCCGGTTGTTGAGGTCCTTGTTTAGCTTCAGAATGGTTGGCGAATAAACACGAGAAAATCAGGGTTCCTTAGAAGGACATATCCAGGTTTTCCTGGCAGCATTATGCCCCAAGTACATAGCTACTCAGTGCACTGGAGAATTCTGAGGTTTGCAGAGAATCTGGTTTTTATACAAGCTGAGGAACTGTCCCTTCATTTCTCCATCTCTGGACATGCAGCTAGCCCTGCCTCTGACCATCTTCACCTCCCCATGCAAGTCATTCTATCTTTTACCTCTTCTCTTCTCTTAACTCAGAGATAGAGGTGGGGGACAGCATGCTACCTGGTTAAAATCATGGCTTCTAGGGTCCCTTGTGTCAGAGTTCAAATCCTATACCTGCTGCTTACCAGGTCTGTGGTCTAGAGAAATTATCTGATCTGTGGTCTCCTCTTCTTTAATATGATAAAATTAACAGTAGCTGCCCAGAGTGGGAGAGTCAGGAAGCTTAACTCAAGATAGTGAGTGCTTGGGAGGAGCTTAGAGTCTGATATACAGTAAGTACTCAACAAACACGGGCCCTGCTCTAATACTGTAAACCCAACTAGGGTCAAATACTTTCTTTCCAGATTTGTTCACTTGGTCCATTTTCTCCATTCATCTCCTCCTTGGGCCTCCTTTCTTAAGCATCATGAACCTAATTCAGCCCCAGAATTAGACCTCTTAATGGGCACCAGACAACCTACCTAATAGGTCAAAGTTTCTTAGACCATCTCGAGCTAAAGGACGAAGAAAACCAAATTCCCCTTTTGTAATAGGGGGAAGGGACTTCAATAGACACCCCAAAGTTTTGGACAGATGCCTCCTTTTCTCTTCCCTCCCTGCTTAGGCAAACCCCTCTGCTGATCCTTTATAAACCATGCTCAGAAAATGCATAGTCAGGATATAGGAGCTTTCAGTTCATAGTTCTCAAAGAGTTCCCAATTCCAGATTCATTTTTTTTTTCTTAAGCAAGCAGCATAGTTATTAGCTGCGGGATACGTAAAGGTCACAGAGAGTTACTGAGGCATTGAGTCAAGAAGTGCAAATGTTAAAGGCGAAAAGAAAACTGTAAATATAGTCACGGACTTGAAAGTATAGGCAGCAAAACAGCTGTGGGAGAAAATGTCCTTGGAAAATAGCCAGATGCTGATTCAGGTGCTGCTACTGACAATGGGCAATGCTACCCGGCAGTCACTTCCCACATCCTGGCATGTGGTAGGAGCTAAACAAAAGCTGGCTGAATGAATGAATGAACGAATGAACGAACGAACTGTATACACAATAAACATTTATCTTCTTGATAAAATTGGAATGGAGGAGTTGAGATGGTTTAAAAATCACACTATCTCCTCAAGCTCTTCCTTTCATGATGTATGAACCCTTTAACATTCTCCCTTTTTACTATTATATCAAATGCCCCTCTGCTTCTAGTTATTATGACTATTTGGATGGCTGGCTCAAGCCATGACAATGAACTAAGGTCTGGACTTTCGTCCACTTTAGCTGAACTGACTCCAGAATGTGTCAGCATCCCCCACAAGATCATAAAACAGCCTCGAATGCTAGGAGGTGACCTATGCTCCCATTTCTCTATTCATCCCCACCTCCTTTGAGTGTGATATGTGTTAGCTGCACAGGACTATTGTTATTTCTACATAAAATTACCCTTGGTCTCAGGTTTTTATTCCATTAAAGCTCCTGACCCATCTCACTTTGTTCCCCTCTTTCATGTCTGCGGTGAGCCCTACCTTGTAGAGACTCTTCCTTCATGGTCTTTATGCACTCCATGTAGCTCTCTGTAATGAGCGTCACCATGACTTCAGGCCTCGATACCATCAAGGCTCCTCCCAGGTATACTGCCCCTAGTCCCTGCCTCCTCTTGAAATGGTCAGCGATGTTTAAATGACTAAATAGGACTTAACTGATTTTGAATCAAGCAGGTAGTATTTTCTTCCATGCTCGTAAACAATACCATCTCTTATTAGGAACCCCTGAAGGTTGCAAACCACTGGAGAGGCAGTTGTTTGTGAGTGAAACTGCCTGGACCCAATAAAGGGCTGACTGCCTACGTGAGATGAACATTTTCTGGATAGATGACATTTCTCCCTCTTTTTCTCGATGCAGGAAGAGATTAGATTATAGGATATTTTTTATTTAATCTATCTTCCTCAGGCAGTGATAGATAAGTTCTTTGCACACCACATTAAATGAATTTATGGTCATCATCTTGGTTATGATTCTTTTTCTTTAAGAGAAGGAGAGAGTGGGGTAGGGGCAGAGAGAGAAAGAGAGAGAATCTTAAGCAGGCTCCACACCCAGCTGAGACCATGACCTGAGCCAAAATCAAGAGTCAGACACTTAACCAACTGAGTCACCCAGGCGCCCCTTAGTTATGATTCCTAAAAGGAAATGTGGTAGGATAGAATAGTACACAGAACAGAAAAGAATGTACTACATGAAACAAGGATGAATCTCATAGAAATAACGTTGAGCAAAAGAAACCAGAAACAAAAGAGTATATACTGCATGATTCTGTAGTTATAAAGCTCAAGTGCATTCAAAATAAGTTTCTAGTGACAGAAGTTAGAATATGGTGACCTCTGAGGAGGCTATTGGCTAAAAATGGGCACAAGGAAGCTTTCAGGGGTGCTCAAAATCTTCTACATCTTGATGTGGATGGTGACTGCACAGATGTATTCATATGTAGGTACTTATTGAGCTGCCCACTGAAGATTCATACACCTAACTATATGCATGTTATGTCTCTATTAAGAAGTTAAAAATGGAGCTTTGCAGCATAGACCCTAGACAATTAGATTGTAGAGCACCACAAAACGATGGCTCGGTGAGATAAAACCCAGAATTTAGCTTGCAAATTTACCTTCCAGGTGGAAAGGACACTTATTACTTCAGATGACCATCATACACTGTGGCTAAAATGAATGTATTGACTGTCCCTTAACCCGGGGAGTTGCTAAGTATTATGAAGTAGCTCCTTTCCTTACTCAACAGAATCATAGTGCATAGTGCTGACAACATCCCTGGGGAAAACTGCATCAGGGAAAAATTGACATCAGAGACATCTTAATTCACATCTCCAACTCA
This sequence comes from Zalophus californianus, assembly GCF_009762305.2. Classification (NCBI taxonomy): domain Eukaryota; kingdom Metazoa; phylum Chordata; class Mammalia; order Carnivora; family Otariidae; genus Zalophus; species Zalophus californianus. Next base: position 29,768,678 of record NC_045599.1, on the reverse strand, counting down.
TAGATATTCTTTCTAAAACTTGTTCATTTCAAACCCAAAGAAATGTGTTTTTCTAATAACAAGAACTTGCATTTCTGCTAATGTCAACCAATTCTGAAAAATAATCCATCTGGAAAAACTGTATTAGCTGTGAAAATGACATTTCAATATTTGGAGTGTAGCAGGCTTAAGAGGAAGATTCCCTCTGTGGCCACATGTAGGCTGCATATTTTTCAAATAGTTCATCCTTTCAGATATTCTGAAATCCATTTAGTCTGGAAATTACTAGGGTCTAGTTCAATCAAAAAATAAGGCTGGGTTTCTAAAGGGTACAAGGGCCATCCTAGGGGAAAAAAATCCATTTTGGAAGGCCTTACATGGCTCTCGGCATTGAGATCCGAAAGCTCGATGTCCATAAAAGGCAGCAGCTGTTGTAAAAGGACATTCCCAGGCATCCCTCTTGGACAGCCGTGCCTACCTGGACGGCTGTTTTCAGAGGTCATTTAGCTGAGCACTTTGGGACACGGGCCTTAGTACATTGTTTTCACACAATCTTCTCTGTTTACTCGAGCCCTTCACCATGGTGTGGTGGGAGTAGTAATGCAGGCTTCTGGTCAAAACTCATCTCTAATGTACATTACTATGTGTGCCCTACAACTCAATCTTCGGTTTCCTCATTTACAAAAAGGGCTGATAACTCGTACTTTTTTCAGAACTAATTGGAACATCAGTGATCTGGTAGAACTTGGCACTTAGAAAGTAATAATTTCTAGCTATTGCCATTATTACCCAAAGGGCCATAACTGAGCGTAGGCACCTCTGAATGTTACTGATAGAAGTATGGTGTGCAGAGAGTATGAATCATTCAGTCCCATGGGCCACGTTCAACAAATGTCACTGGGTAATACCTACAAAGCACTAAGGAGGCCACAAAGGTGATTCACTCAAACTCCTTCCCACAAGGAACCCATGGTCAAGGAGATGAGACAGACATGCTGTAAGCTATACCTGGCATAGTGACTGGCACATAAAGACACTTCACTATATTTACTGAGTAACTTCCTCTAATGATTTTCTATTCTCCATTTAATCTGTTTCTGTCCCAATCTTCATTACTGTCATACTTGTTGCTTTGGGTCACTTGCTCTTCATTTTCTGGTTTCTTAAGATGGAAAGGTTAGATTACTGATTTGACATCTTTATTCTTTTTTTAAATTATTATTTAATATAGACATTGATAGCTACAAATTCCCCCCTAAACACTGCTTTAGCTGCATCCTGTAAGTTTTGGTGGGCTGTGTTTTCCTTTGCATTCATCTCAGAGTATTTTCTTTTTTCTTTTTAATTATGTTATGTTAGTCACCGTACAGTACATCATTAGTTTTTGATGTAGTGTTCCATGATTCATTGTTTGTGTATAACACCCGGTGCTCCATGCAATATGTGCCCTCCTTAATACCCATCATGAAACTCTACCATTCTCTTACACCATAAACAAAGATAAACTCAAAATGGATGAAAGACCTCAGTGTGAGACAGGAATCCATCAAAATCCTAGAGGAGAACATAGGCAGTAACCTCTTCGACATCAGCCACAGCAACTTCTTTCAAGACACATCTCCAAAGGCAAAGGAAACAAAAGCGAAAATGAACTTTGGAGACTGTGTCAAGATAAAAACCTTCTGCACAGCAAAGGAAACAGTCAACAAAACAAAGAGGCAACCCACGGAATGGGAGAAGATATTTGCAAATGACACTACAGATAAAGGGCTGGTATCCAAAATCTAAAAAGAACTTCTCAAACACCCAAAAAACAAATAATCAAGTCAAAAAGTGGACAGAAGACATGAACAGATACTTCTCCAAAGAAGATATACAAATGGCTAACAGACACATGAAAAAATGTTCACCATCATTAGCCATCAGGGAAATTCAAATCAAAACCACAGTGAGGTACCACCGTACACCAGTCAGAATGGCAAAAATTGACAAGGCAAGAAACAACAAATGTTGGAGAGGTTGTAAAGAAAGGGGAATCTTCTTCCATTGTTGGTGGGAATGCAAGTTGGTAGAGCCACTTTGGAAAACAGTGTGGAGGTGCCTCAAAAAGTTAAAAATAGAGCTACCCTATGACCCAGCAACTGCACTACTGGGTATTTACCTCATCTCAGAGTATTTTCTAATTTCATTTCTCCTTTGACCCAGTGGTTATTTAGGAGTATGTTGCTTAATTTACATGTATTTGTGATTTCTCTAAATGTCCTTACTTTATTGATTTCTAGTTTAGTACCTTCATGGTACTGGCACAAAAGCTGTATGATTTCAATTGTTTTAAATGTGTTGAGGCTTGTTTCATGGCCTAACATGTGGTCAGTCTGGAGAAGGTACCATGGGCACTCAATCTGAATGTGCTTTCTGCTATCATTGGTTAGTGTTCTACAGATACCTGTGAGGTCGACTTGGTTTATAGCATTGTTCAAGTCATCCATTTCCTTGTTGACTTTCTTTCTTGTTATTCTATCCATTATTGAAAATGAACTATTGAAGTCTTCAAATACGTTTGGTGAGTTGTCTATTCCTCCCTTCAATTCTGTCCACTTTTGCTTCCTGGGGCTCTGCTGTTATGTGCATATATGCTCATAAGGATTACATCTTGATGCATTCGTTCTTCTGTCATTGTAAAGTGTGCTCCTTTGTCTCTATGTGAAGAATTTTTGTATGAAAGTATATTTTTTCTCATATTAGTATAGCCATTCCAGTTCTACTGTGGTTATAATCTTTGTGGTACATATTTTTTCCATCCTTTTACTTTCAACCCATTTGTACTTATGAATCTGAAGCGTGTCTCTAGGAGACAACATATGGTTGTATGGTGTTTTCTCTTATAGATTCTGCCACAGGTCTCCTTAGGCTTTGTTTATTTTTCTTCGTTCCTTTTTCTTTCTGTTCCTCAGACTGAATAATTTAGTTGACCTACAGTCATTCTAAATATGCGATATTGTGGCCTCATCATAATTACTACTTAATTCAGGAGATTTAAAAAAAAAAAACGTAGATAATTTATCTCTGAAGTCTTCCCCATCTCAAGTTTTTCAAGTTCTTTTCTTGGTGACGTTTTGTTTTTCAGCCACATCTTTTAAGGCATCTCATTATATAAGGAAAATAACATCTACCTAGACTTCAGTTTTATCAAGACTAACATATTGCCCATTCGTTGCAAAGAAGAGAGTTTCTACAAGTTTGCAGGAAGATACTGGCCAATTCTCATCTCTATTTCCTTGTTGTTTCTCCTGCTAGAAAGATCCATGTCCATCTCTCTGCACATCTCAAATCATTTTATGACTGCCTTAGCAAATGTGCTCAGAGAGCAGCTGATTGGTTCCCACCAGTTCTTAATTCAGGAGGCTGTTTACTCCCTCTTAGTTTTTAGTAATCAGATTGCCAAACAAGCCTTGGCCTTACCCTGTGCACTTCAGCCTCCTTCCCCAAAACCTTCTTTCATTTTAGCGTCAATCAAATGCTGCTTCTGTGTGTTTTATATTTTATTATTCTCATTTGCTAGTGGATTTGTGGACCATGAGACATAGGCCACTCTCATCCAACATCCTTTGAATTATAACAAGTTTCCAGATGACTGTATTCACATCTGCCTGATAATAAATATCTCCAGCAGAGATGATCTGAAGGGGTCCTGTTTTTGTACCACCCCATTGTGTGAAGCACTCAAGCACTGTGCTTGCAATTATTGAGCAGTTACAACATATAATTGCAGAGTTATTTTGTCCTGCAAATTCTATGGGAGGATAGTAATCAGAGAAAATAAAAGAAAGGAAGAGGCAGGGTATGAGTTGGGAGAAAAATCAAAAGAAGTACTCAAAGAACTATATAAGAAACACACAAACCAATTTTTCCCTTGAAAATGTAGTTTATAAGAACAGAAAACAAAATTTTCTTTGTCCTTTAGGAAAAATACATGCACAATTTTTATACTAACCAGACACTGACCAAATTTTAAAGGAATTCTCCCAGAACTAATACAACAAAACCTAAGGAGAAAGAAAAGCCTATTATGTTGTTAAAGAAAGACCAAAAAAATAAATATAATACTAAAATAAATAGAAAAAATATATAATGCTTTTAAAGAAAGATCAAAAGATGATCTGTAGCAATGACCCTAATATTGACAAAGCTTCGTCTCCAAATAGCTTTCTTACTAAGTAAGGAATTTTTTGCAGTAATTATTTCCCTCCCTAGGGAACAAAGCCTAACTACCACTGACATCTTGAAAGTTCTTTTCTTTCAGCTTTATAAACCATCAGGAAATACCCTGGCTTTTGTAGGTCCCAGGCAACATTCTGACCTGAGCCTCGTAACAGTCACTTCTGTCATAAATTTAGAAGTTTCTGCTGGGGAACAAAAAAGGCATGAGAAGATATTTTCCTCCTATAAATAGGTCCGAATGGTGTGATCCCATCTTACAATGCCAGCAAAGGCAGAGGACAACAGAAGCTATCACATCTTCAAAGAACCCCCCCTTACTCCCCACAAAATGCGGCTCTTAAACATTCCATTCAAATTTGATACCCTCTATGTATCTCAGAAACTGCACGAGGGTTTTCTCCAGCCCAGCATTTAGAGGAGGAGCATGCAGACGCGCACAGCTATTTCACTACTCTTAAATTCCTCATGGAGTGGAGAATTCCGCCACAAGCCAGAAGAAGTAGTTTGGATTTTGCCTCACCCTTTCATTCCATGAACCAAACAGGGTTTTAAGCCAACTTGGCCAGATTGAACACTTTAAAAAAAATTTTTTTTTTTTAGTTTTCAAATTAAACTTCTATTTTTTAAATTAAACTTCATTTTGAGGCAACAGCTGATGCACATGAGTTCTAAGACAGGGATTCTGTGCACATTTTACCCACTCTACCCAAATCTTGCCAAACTAGGATATCAACACAGATATAGTCTGGCTAGGGAATGTTTCCAATCCCGTAAGGATCCTTCATATTACTCTTTTAGAGCCACACTCACCTGTATCCCTGCCACCTTTTCCTGACCTCTGACTTCACCCCATATTGGTACTTACACAGTGCTGTCTTCATTCATCCCTTCCCTCATTCATTTATTAACTCAACAAATATGTATCAAATCTCTATATGCCAAGCACTGAAGATACAACAATGTGCAAAAATAAGATGTGACTGAGCTTCACAATCTAGTAGGTGAGGCAGACACTAACCAATTGAAAAAGATAAGGTTGCAGATGTGATAAATACCACCACTAAGCGGGAGATACTCTGAGGCCGTGGTAACAGTGAGGGTTCGTGAAAAGGAGGACCGAGTACACTTCCCAGAGGAAGCCAAGACTGAACTGATATTTGAAGGGCAACTTGTAGTATTGAAACAAAGGCTGTTCAGAGCACGCTGGGCAGAAGAAGAAAGGGAGACACTGGGTAAGAACTCCAGCTTTCCACCCTTCGGTGTTTCCTCTCGCTCCCCCTTTGTACTCTCGTCATGGTGAATTTTGCAGAATTGATAGTGTAATCTTAGAACAGGGACACAGAGAGCAGAAGACAGCAAAGCCCATTAAGAAAATTACTACCAAGCTCTATGGAGGGTCTAATTGGTGAGACAAAGTCAGTATCCATTGAATGTGTTCCAGTCTCTCCTAAAAGAGAACTTCCAGTGGAAAGAACCTTGTTGCTTAGTACTGAGATGTTCTCTTACAGTCTGATTTCACTCGAATTTAATGGAGAGATTTAATATTTAAGAAATGTCAAGTGCCTTAACAATCATGATGGCCTTGACCTTGCAGCCCCATAGGAATACGTCCCAAGGAAAAACTCATAAATATAAGAGAATATTTGTACATAAACTTTTTTAACCCCGTTGCTATTTATTATAGTGAAATAAGCAATTATTCATATGTCAAATAATAGGGCATCGATTAAATAACTTATGGACTATGCATATGACATAGTATCTATCACTGCAGCACCTTATTGTTATATTTTCAAAGATTTTACAATAGCATGGAAAAATGCTCTTTGATCTAAGTTTAAGCAAAACAAACCAAACCACAAAAACCAAGGATAAAGATGTATATACACACATAATTCCAGTAATATTAAAGACAAAGAAAATAGAGCCAAGTGATGGCAGGAGGACAAGTGGTCATTTCTGGGTGGAGGGACCTTAAATCATTTTTATTCTCTTGTTTAGACTTTTGGTTATAAGTGCATTCATTTTATATTCAGAAGAAAATCAATAAACTATTACATATATTTAAAAGCCAGCAATACAATAGGTGGAAGGAGTCATAATGTGGGATTTTAGCTTCACCTCTGACTGGACCAGATTTATGACTTTAAATAGCCATTGCACTTCAATCTCGGTCTCTCACTCACATATTCAGGAGATGGCCCTGGCTCTCTCACAGAGCTGTACATGAGGAAAGAGACTACAAGTAAGAATGCTTCATACAATAAAAATGCAAAGCTTCAAAAGCAGCACCAATGACAATACACTGCTAAGTACCATATGGCACAAAAATCAGTGGATTTCCTAAGAGCCCTGCCCTCTGATTCCTTGGCATCTAAGATGAAACACTACAGAAGGCACAAATGCACAGTAGGTAAATAAATAACGTTATCAGTGTCGTCATTTTGAGGCTGGCACTCTTCCTCCCTGAGACGTGTGACTCGACTCACAGCCAAAGTCCTCTTCCCTCTTGCTTTACACTTAGTTTTACCCAGCTTGATTTTCTGGTTTCTAAGCCAACAGAAAATTAGAGGACACATCCAGTGAGCAGACACGCATTTAGTGGTTAGAAATGATAAGTGACTCTCCAAAACTGAGGAGACAGGGCGTGGCAGGGGGAGAATACTAAAAAAAGCACATAGGCACTCAGGTAGCACAGGAATTAGTACAAGATCCAAATCTCCAAGTGTGCCAAGAAATGCGTGGTGAGGGCACAGGTGCATTATAGCTTGATGTGAAAATTTCAAAAGTGTCAGTAAATGTTAGAAAAGGCTTTCAACCGAAAAGCATAAACTCAGGTTGGATGCTTAGCGTGGTGAGCCTTCAGTGAGCCCGTTAGCTCAGCCTGCATGTTCCCACAAGGGTCCTGCCAGCCTGAGTTGCTTCAGAGAGCCCGAGCAGGCCCAGACTTGCTTCTGCAGCTGACTCCCTGGCTCATTTGCTCATGGGAAATTTTTGTTTCTTTCTACTTCTGGGGAGTGCTCCCTTATACGTAGAAGCTTTCTGGGGAAGGAGGACAAACAAGTGGTATTTCTAGATAGGCCAAGGTTAAAAGTCTTGTTTCTTTATTAAAAGTCATAGAAAACTACTCCAGCATACTTCAGCTGAAAGAGAATTTCCTGGAAGGCTATAAGGCAGCCTGCAATAACAAAGTGAAGGCTGATGGGCTGGGCTTGGAATATTCAACCACAAAATGGGAGAACACATGCCCTGGGTTTAACACCACATCATGACGGCACACTGTGGAGTGTGATAATTACCCCAGAAAAAACTGCTGTGCTTTCAGGAATAGATGATGAGAGGAGGGAAAAGCCAGCATAAGTCATCTGCACTCAGGATGGCATTTTGGGGCCCCCACTGTTTCCAGATTGGAATCCTGAGCAGTTCCTAACAGTGTCCACCTACCTCCAGGGCTGGAAATGGTAGAGGAAGGCAGACCCTCTCTGCTCCATCTATGATTCCACAGGTTTTCCACTGCAACTCAGCTGTGTGCCTAAAAGCCCTATATCTGTCATGGGTGCATTTCCCTTTGAATCTGATAACTCGGATTAAAGGTAATTTTTCTGTTATGGTCCCTGCTATGCCTGTGCCTCATCTCCCCAGCTGCCTCTCCCACAGGCACTGTCGAGGGGGATTTGATCAGACACTGCAGGGCTGTGGCAGAGGTCAGTCATGCCTCCAATTCTAGTAAAAGGAAGGCTTTTATCTCCTATGCTGCTTTTGCTCACTTAAACCTGGCGGAGCAGGTTTGGGATGACGGGAAATACCTGGAACACCAGCTGGATTGACAGCGCAGCACCGCAGAAGGTCAAAGCCTTCGCCGGATTGTACAGTACAATTACGCATGCTCAAAGTTTTACAGAGCTCACAGCAAACCCCCGTTATTGACCTAGTATTTGGGGCTGAGCAGACCTTAATGAATGAAGCCTCCCACCGCCTCTGCCAGGTGGCCCTGCTCTCATACCCCAGACTGACTTCTTTCTCATTCATTTTTTTCTAAGATTTTATTTCTTTATTTGAGAGAGAGAGCATGAGTGGAGGAGGGGCAGAGAGAGAAGCAGGCTCCCCAAGGAGAGACCGACGTGGGGCTCGATCCCAGGATCCTGGGATCATGACCCAAGCTGAAGGCAGATGCTTAACTGAGCCACCCAGGCACCCCCTCATTTATTCTTTATACTGCTATTCCTCAGTAATGCTGATGGATATAGACTTTTCCAGACTTTATGTAGGTTGAACTATTCAAAGAAATGCATATATTCCTTTAAGAAAAAATACTATATATGTGAACCCAATCTTTTTCCTTGGGCTCTACCTTTTCATTCTTTTGAATTTCAGAGACCTTCACTCCAAACACTGTGGTTGGCAAACTTAAATATCAGAACACAAAGGTTTAAGAACTCCACCTGACAAACATTCATTGCACCCATGGTGTGTGAAAATATGAAAAGCACCATGGAGGATGTGAACAAGCAGCCACACACATTTTTCCACTGGGGAGCTCATGGTATAAAGCACAAAGCAATAAAAACAATGAAAATAATATCAAACACCTGTAGAGTGCTCACTGTCCCCAGGCACTGATGCAAATGGTTTCCTTCACATACAGCAGTCCAGTGAGGTGCTACAAACCACGTGATGAGGGAGGTAATTTTAGTCCCCAGCTTTACAGATGAGGACACCAAGCTTATAATGAAGCCACATTTGCAAATTTGAGAGGCAGGATTTGGATGGCATGCCTGGACTCCTGACCATGATGCTATGCAGCCTCCCTACGAATAGGCACGATAAACAGAGCAGCTGGAGTATGAGGGACGCACCCCATGAAGGGCATCAGGGGAGGAGAGGAATGCTTCCTGCTGGAACAGTCAAAGCAGTCTTCAAGAAAGCAGCAGCAACTGGCTTCGTCCATGGCAGGTGAGTAAGATTTCCAAAGACAGGGATGGGGAGGGGTAATCTAGTGGGGACCCAAGCACAGGGAGAGCCGCACGGGTGCGTGAGCATCAGCAGGTCCTCGGGCGTGCTAGGGCAAGGACAGGCAAGGCTGGAAAGGAGATGACAGGAGCTTCCAAGGACAGTTAGGTGCTTGCTGGCAAGCTGGGACTCCTGAATGCAACAGGGATTCTTCAAATGTGGAGGAGCATGATCCAAGGGGCACTGAGCGGGGATGGACCCAGCAGCATGCAGGAGATGGCCAGGCTGGGATGAGCAATGAGGAGGGCAGGCAGGGGGTTCCCTGCGGATGAGCGCAGACAGTGGAGAGCACCAGCGACATGTCCGAGCAGCCGTTTGCCTGGAGAGGTGGGATTCTAAGGTGACTAAAAATCTGGGAAGCCACTAACATGAGGGGAAGAACAGGAGGAGGGGCAGGTCCGGTGGGAAAGCCCTACAGTGTCAACCGATGACAGAAAGTGGCCTGTCTGCAGCTGGATATGAGCGAGTGAGCCCTGGAAGCACTGAAGAGAAATCCCTTGGGGCGGGGGGGGGGGCAGTGGACAAAGCCCAGGACAGGACTGGATGCCCAGGGAAACTGTGGTCCTCTATGAACGTCTACAGCTCTTCTCCACAATTCTGAAATGCAAGGAGTTCTGAAAACGAGCCTGTTTATTTATTTACTTATTTCGAGTATCAGGCAAAATCACGTGGCCACAAACCCGACATGAGGCCCTTGCATCATCTCCACTTCTCCCTAGAGTAAAATGTCATGCACTTCGCCACAGAAATAGCCCTGCATAGATTATGGCGTGTTGTCCCAGACCCCCCCTGAGAAAGTTACACCACGGTGCTTGTACAGTAGGGACACGCTGGTGGCTTTCTAAATTCTCCGAGATTCCGAATTCCAGAGCATGCCTGGCTGTTAGAATTCTCAGTAAGAGATTTTGGAACGACCTTTACTTTCTGAAGACAGCAAGCTGAGCAACAAGAGTAAAAGCTAATGATTATCCTCTATGCCCAGCACACTTCTTAAGTGCTTCCCACAACGTCCAAAGTGGGAACTACGATCACCTCTATTTTACAGATCAAGGATTGAGGACCAGGCAGGTTAGCAGTAACAGGCAGGGCTGGTCCTTACCCCAGGCAGGATGACTCCTTGGACCGTGCCCTTTACCACTACAGCATACGGCCTCCAAATTAATTTATAAAACTACTTAGAAAAGATCTACTCAATCCTTAGATTAGTGAATAGTAAGGAACAAATAAATAACACAAGGCTATTCCACCCAAGTTGTTTTCTCATTTATATTCTGGTAAAGCAAAGGGAGCAATATTAAAGGATATCCCAGGTGCTTCTGTGTGCGCCCTACAGTCCATCCACAGAGTTTTCCATATTTTTCCTTGCCAGGTAAAGAAGCTGGGGATTGAAGCAGCAAAGCAGAGCTGATAGGAACATAAACTCTAGAGTCTTATTTCTTTGGTTCTTTGGTTCTACCATCTCATAGTTTATGGCCCTGGTCAAGTTAATTAACCTCTCTGTGTCTCAGTTTTCCCTTCTGTAAAATGGGATTAATTTCAAACTATATCATAGAGTTTGGATGGTCTGAGATAACTTGTATAAAGTTTTGGAGAGTGACAGGCTAATAGTGAATCCTCAATAAGCTTTGAATATCTGTATTTGGCAAGGCTCCCACAGGGCTAGAACTCCTGGTGGAGATTTCTGATAACCAGTAAGTTTTATATATTTCTCTGATGGTAGAGTTATTATTTGCCAAATGTAAATTCTGTTGTCTTTTAGCTTTTGCAGTTTCGTGGACATCAATCCACTTTAAAGATCCTTTCCAATTCTGCAGTCAAAAGACAAGTTAGTTTACTTCCATCTATGACTAGTACAGCCAGAACTTGGAAGGATGCTTTTCACTTGGTTTTCTCCAGTGTTTTCTCTGGCTGTGTAGTCCATTGGACACATGTCTGTATCTGTGCTGCATTTTGGATTCATCCCTCAGACTGAGCCCAAATGAGCCTGCCTGGAGCATTAGGACTAAGCCTGATGTGTGTTCCCTTATTCCAGATGGATTCCTGTACAGTCTCTGGACATGGGAATGGAATTCTACTTTTGCTCCATCTTCTTCCTAAGTTAGATTTTGAATTGGGAAGGCTGGTTGGGTTTTGTCCAGATTCTTTTCATTAATGATGAGGTTCACCACACGCTTTACACATAGTAGGCATTTTCAATAAGGGTCATATGGCAGAGGCTGTGACCAATGACTACAAAACGGGACTGATGCAGAAGTTTTGTGCTCTGTAGCCTGGAGTTGCCATAGTAATACATTCCATGGTGAGTGGTTTGTCATATGTTAAGTGATGCTCATCTCCCCTGATCAGAATAGGTTGTTCTGGTTTAGGGAAAATTCATTGTCTCTGAGTCTGTTTTCCTTGTTTGGCGCTTATCTTCCAGTCAGCAGTGAGGCTACTTGGCTTGCCTCAATTCTGACATAAAGAAGGAAAATGGAAGAATCCAGCAAATACTTAGTGGGATGCCTGGCAAAGTCAAACTAGGGCTTATTCATGCAGCAGAAGAGCTGATAATTGCCTTTATTATTCTAGGCCAGATTGAGGTCATTGTCTGATAAAATTGGACAATTTAGGAAACGAGGAAAAATGAACACAACATTTAAGTTTATTTAGACACAACTTGTACATTTTATTTTAATTTCTTATCAACTTTTGGCGTTTAATAAGATGCAACAGGGAAAATGGAGAGGAGAAGGGAGAGAGTCTGGCAAACAGGGAGACATATACTATGGAAAAGAATCTTTGACAGGTTATTTCTTCCACTTAAAATGGAAGTGGTGGAAAAGCAAATAAATGTGAATAACTTTGCATCAGGAGAAATATATACTATCTTATTCCTGGAGTAGAACAAACAGTGATGATTTTATGACGCTGTCATTCCATTGTCACAGGTGGCACTCATAATCCTGGCCTCTCCAACTTCATGAATATTTACTCTGCGGTATTAAAGAGAGAAAGACAGGGGAGCGAGAGAGGAAGGGAAGGTGGGGAGGTAGTGGGGTGGGGGTGGGGCTAGTAAAAGAAAACCACATAATCCACAGCTCTTCCCACAAAGAGCAAACCTCAGTTAACTAGAATTTTGTTCATCAGATTCTCTTCTCTTCACCTTAGTCAACCATTTTGGCTAAAGTCATTCTTAACTCCATCATCCCTTTCCCCCGCTCCTTTCCATCACACTTGAATTGTATCAATTCTACCTCAAGTATACAAAGTTGAAGAAAAGATTTTGACAGCAGCCCCAAGGCCAGAGTTCATGACTGATTCCTCTCCAGGTCCTTCACAGCACAGCATGGAGTCCATCTCACCTTGCCAGAGATCATACCCAGGTTATTTATTGGACAGCTATTTTTTTTTAGAAGATCATTATACATGTAGCCCCTTCTGTGCATTTGGAGAGGTCCTCTGGATTTTCCAGCATCTGTGTGACCCTGGGTTAGTCCCGTTCCCTCTTCCACCCTCAAGGTAGCCTACGGTACTCAGGAATCTTTAGACCCTTCTCAACTGCTGCTGGTGGCCAAGAAGCCCTGTTCTCGTGCTCTGAGCTCTTCAGTTATCTCTGTTGTCATCAGAACTCTGTCAAAAGCAAAGGCCAGAACGCAAGTAAAACATTCTTAAGAGGGAGAAAAAGGAAATTATTCGCTCAGGTAACTGAAAAGTCTGAAGAATGGTGATAAGGCAGGCATAACCTCAGGCTCGTCTGATTTCAAGTACTAACACCATGCCTCCGAAATCGGTCCCCTTCTATCTCTGTGTCTCTCTGCTTCTGTCTCTCTCTACCTGTGTGTGTCTTTTTCCTCCAGTTTTCCACAGGTGAGTTCTCACTACCTAGAGGCCAAGACCAGGCTGGAGTAACTCTGGTGGGAAGAGAATCTCTCGCCCCCAGTTCCACCCAAAGTCCCAGGCCTGAACGTCACTAGCTCGGAGAAGTCACCTGTTTATCCCTTCACCAGTCACTGGAAGCTGGAAGCATCTAGTCTTGTACCCACTCCTAGGGCCGAGGAGAGGGTTAGCCTCATGGATTCACACAGACTCAAAATGGGGACGGGGTGATTCCGGAGGTGAAAGAGGGGCACTGGCACAGGTCACCAGAAACTTCTGGTCTTCTCCAAGCCCCTTTGTGACGTCGCTGGCTAATGCCCAGTGACCTGATGGGCTCCCCCGTTCTTCCCCCTCATTCCCCAACCTCCAGGGTTCTGAAGCTGAATGGACCTGTGACAATGACATTCCCCAGCTAGTCCTAGAAAAACAGGCAAAACTCCCTGGCAAGGTACACTTTTCCTAGAAGGACTAAAGATAGACAAGGATTTGAGCCTGTGCTAGATTCATCAGGTCAGACCCTGGGCAGCTGTTTTTGAGTTTTTAGTAGATGTGTGGTGTGCTGCCCAGACACTCACTCAGTACCAAGGTGCTCATTCCCCAGCTGTCAGGGGAACAGCTCACAGCTGAATCTCCCTGGGAACTGCCTTTGGGCAAATGGAGGTACCTCATGTAAGTCAAGCCACCATGAGGGCAGGCCTACATTCAGTGACAGGATTACAGGGCTCTGGCCTTCTCACCCCAACTCAGAACACTCTGAAGCATCACCTCCACCACCACCTTGGCTCCAGAACTCACTGTGGCATTTGCTGAGGCCTTTGTCACAACTGCTTTGCTGTTTACCTTCTCCCTCTGCCCCATTCTGTGTCTCTGCCCCTGCCCTGCACCCACAGGGGCTGCGCCTAAGAGTGCACCCCAGTAATCCCCTTGCATGCACATCTCCCAAGTCTCAGAGTCTCCTTCTAGGGAACCAACCTAAGACAGTTTATGTAGCATCTACAAACTTTAAGTCCTAGGATTTATCTACTACTGAAGCAGGTTGATTTTGTCAGTAAAAACTCAAGCTTTGAAATCAGAGAAGGCCAGTTTCAAAAATTTGCCAGTTACTAGCTGTGGGACTCTAGACAAGTTACTAAACCAACCAACCAGCCTTCCTTCCTTCTTTACTTATTTTAGGGGGGGAGGGGCAGAGGAAGAAGGAGAGAGAGAATCCCAAGCAGGCTCCATGCCCACCACAGAGCTCAATATGCAGCTCCATCTCACAACCCTGATATCACAAAACTCAGCCCAAATCAAGAGTCAGAGGCTTAACCAAATGAGCCACCCAGGGGCCCAATTCTTTATATCTTTAAAAGATGGGGATATTAATAATACCATCTCCAAAGATGGTCAGGATTTTAAGGGAGACCTTTATGTGTAAAATGCTCAGCATAGGATCTGGCCTTAGGAAGGGCCCAGTGTATAGCTGTTAATGTTTTATAATTGTGCAATATGGATAAATGACTATGATTTCAGTACAGACATGAAAATGTACAAATGGGCAATACCCAGTGTGCTGGCAGTAACTGTGCACACTGCTCCCGAGAAACTGAAGTTGAGTTCTCTTTCTGGAGGGTAATCAGATAATTTATATTAGAAGCCCCTAAAATGCTCAGGACCCAGAAAGTCCAATTAGAGGCATTTCTCTTAAGGAAATCATCATAGTTCTGACCTCAAACTGATGAACTGGGGTATTTAAAATATTGGTATTTTTTTTAAACAAAAATCAGCGAAGTACCTAATATCAAATAACAGAGAACCGTTTCAATCAATTATAGTATATCCATATGATAAAGGAAAATGCAGCTATTAAAAATACGCTGTAGAAACAAAGTTAAGGATTTGGAAATAAAATAATGACAATTCTAAGTGGAAAAAATAGCCCACAGAATAGTAGTATGTAAGTTGTGAGCCCAGCTTTTATAGCTGTGGGAGGGGTATGCAGAGACACAAACACACAGACATACGCACACACACACTCACTCGGCCACACACAATATGGAGAAAAGACTAGATGGTCACAAATAAAAATCCACAATGTTAGCAGTCATTATTCCTGAGTGGACTACTGATTTTTTTTTTTCCTTTATGATTTCCCGTATGTTGAAAATGTTCTGGGGCACCTGGGTGGCTCAGTCAGTTAAGCGGCTGCCTTCGGCTCAGATCATGGTCCCAGGGTCCTGGGATCGAGCCCCGCATCGGGCTCCCTGCTCCGCGGGAAACCTGCTTCTCCCTCTGCCTGCCGCTCCCCCTGCTTGTGCTCTCTCTTCTCTGTCAAATAAAATAAAATATTTTAAAAGAAAATGTTCTACAATGAATATTTACTCATTTTGTAATTTTTTAAAAATGTTATTCCTTAAATGCCATCTACCGGATTAAAATGAGAGCCAAAAGTGCCAATGGCTAACCACTATTGCCCTATCTTACTAGAGGTCTGATTTCTAAAAACTTTAAAAGCATTTTAGAAACGCCAACTACATAAGGCTCATACACATAGTTCCTAAGAAAAACAAAGTATGAATACAGCACAAGTTAGTTCCAAGAAACCCCTGCCAACTATAATTAATTCAGAGAAGCAATCGCCAGAGCTAATGTTGTCTATTGTAAGACACATAACTCCCACACTCTCAGTAACAGGTTCCATTCAGTATGCTCACAGGGACCAGAAGGTGATTGTCAAATATGTCTGCAGGGTCCATGTTACTTGGAGGGCATTTATTTTCATGTACTTTCCTTCTAATGGCCATTTTCCTGAGCCTAAACTTAAGATCCACAGTACGATAATAAAGAGCAGTGATTTGAATTGAAAAATTCCTGAAAAATCCAGGGCCCAGGTCCTCATGGCCTTTATATTGAGGAAGCCAGACATGTTAAGGCTGCAGGTGCAGACATCAATGAATGTCCCTTCCTCCGCCCTTCCCTATAACATGAATCTTTTGTTCCTTTTTCTCCTTTATTATTCTTATTTCCATGCCCTTCTGTTTGGTTTGCATTTCTCTTCCTCTCCTAGCACACAGCTGTTTCTGGGCACAGATTTTCTCCACCAGGGAATTCTGAGGTTGTGGAAAGCCCTTCCCTAAGCCTGTGTGGTCGGTAGCTCAGAGAAGCCACGATAAGCCTTGGGCACAGTTAGCAACCAGATCAAGTTCCACAGTCCTTTCCTCGAGACAATCACAAAGCTCCATCACACACAGCTCCTTCCTTCCTCATCAGCACTGGAAAAGCAGATTATAAGCAATACTGGTACATGGTTATCCCTAAACCATTCCCATGCATGCTGTGGATGGACCCTGACAACACTCTTCATACGGTACTCTGCATCAATCTTGATGTCTCTATGAAGCCATCCATGAGCAGCCATGAAAAACAAATGCACTGGCCACCTCTTATATTCCCTTGGCTCAGGAGCATCCTTGGTTGCAGAGCAAAGAGCCATGTTGGGGCATTAGCCTGGGAGAGGCAGGAGACTCTGCCTCTCTGTTTCACCACAATAACGGCCTTCAAGTTGACTTAGAATTGGACTAAGCCAGAATATATTGGAAAGCAGAGAAGACATAAGGCCTAAAAATCTTACTGTCTCCAACAGACCAGAACCAGGACAACAGTAAACTAATGCTTAGTGAAACAACATGGGGTGGGGCGGGAGAGGGGTACTTATTCACAAGGCTGTTTAAATCAAGCTGTGAGTCTTTAATCCTGCTGTCACTTTTGCTGTGATTAAAATCCCAACAAGTTTGTATTTTCCAGGACAGAACAAAATATCTTAATAAAAACAGACAACCATGCATGCTGACTCTGGGATAAGGTCAAGATTAAGCCAATGGAGGAGACTCTGTAAGGACAAGGAGTTATTTTTTTAAGATTGTATTTATTTATTTGAGAGAGAGAGAGAGAAAGAAAGAACATGAGCAGGGGGAGGGGCAGAGGGAGAGGGACAAGCAGACTCCCGGCTGAGCAGGGAGCCCTAAGGACACAGGGCTGGATCCCATGACCCTGAGATCATGACCTGAGCTGAAGTCAGATGCTTAACTGACTGAGCCACCTGGGTGCCCCAGGACCAGGAGTATTTAACTTAGTGTGAAAATGACATAGAAAATCATATCCATGCAGGTCCATGAACCAAACAGCCTTGGATGTGTATTGGACTCCACAGGCAGGGAGAAGGTAGAAATATGGGAAAGATTAAGCAGCTCAGTAAATAGATTAGTCATTTTGTAATTAGGGTGGAATACAAAGTAGAGGCCAAGTGCCTTTTATCTGGGTTTGGTGTGATTGATTAAAAAAATGTAAAATATGAAATAATTTTTTCAGTAAGACTCCACACTGTCATTTTGCATTTAATTTTCTTACGTATCTTATTTGCAAATGCAGCTACAGTACGGGATATTAACACAATTCTGCCAGCAATTGGTACTACAATGGGCAAACTTTCCACTTGGCTTTCTGCAAGTTTCTCTGATAGAAGTCTGGATTGTTTGAGACGAGAAAATGCAATCTTCTCTTCCATGCTATAGGACCTTCCATCCTGTGTGGGGGACCCTCAGAGGAGGAAGAATGCAGCCTCATTTCTGAAAAACTAGTTTGGAGGAACCCTTTTACAATCTTTTACCATTCCCAGAGATGAAAGATTTAAACACTCAACCACCCCCCAACTGCCACTCATTACTGAGAAACCTTTCTCTCCTTATTGCTTTCATAAGCTTGGACTATCAGCCAGTCTTCCATGGCTGTTTTCCCTAGGTCCATCCCATCAGCCAGCCTGACTCCCCATGGCCTTACAAAGTGCATTCTTCTCTCCGGCCAGCTGGTCTCCCTCCCGGTCCCCCCCCCCCCCATTCACCTCTGCTACTGCTGAAACTCTCTGCTGGGATGGGTCCTCCCCTCCACCTATCATAGTAAGTGGCCACCTACCATGAAGGCTGGGCACTTTCCATGTTTTATCTCACTTCATCTCTGCAACAGCCTGTCATAGAAGATTATTATTTCTATTTTATAGACAAGGACATTGAGGCTCAGAAAGATTTAGCTCACAAGATGTGGCATGAGGATTTGAACCCAGGTCTATTTCATGCCACAACCTGAGCACTTACCCACTGCCTCGCCTCACCTCTCTCTGACCCTAGTGCAATTTCTGGGGTCTGGCTCAGGCCTGACTCTTCTTGGAAGTTCAGGCTGCTGAGCCTGGCCCACCAGGATGTTTATTCCCAAACATCCTATGGGTCTGAACCACAGAGATGAGCATGGAATTGTTATCCAATTGTTCTCTATGTATTTGATCTCCCAATTCAATATTCATCTCCTCAAGGGAATAGAATGCCTCCCCATAACACCCCTCACACACACGTATTCACACACAGCTCTGAGCTGAACGAGGCACATTTTAGTAAGGATCTAAGTCTACTCCCTCTGGAGGGAGAGTATCATCTGCCTCTCCCTATTCTCCTCCTCTCTTCCCTGTAGAGGAAACCGTAATCAGACTGGAATGGTTTCCAAGACTCCAAGACATGTTCACTAGCCCGTGCGGTCAGTGTGAATTTCCAGGATGCCCTCTTTTGTTCCTCCTTTTCTCCTTGTGGCTTAGATGGTGAAGGAAGGCAGAGTCTATGCTCATGTGGGAGGAGGTTCAGCCATCTTTCTCTCTCTTCTCTTCAAACACATGGGCTTGGTTACTCTTGCTTCCTTGACTGCTGCCCCATGTGTTTGACTGGAGGGTAGATAGATTCTGGAATTTAGGTTGGACCTAAAGATTTTGTAAAGTCCTTTAGGTCCTTAGGCTAGTTTGGATGCTTAAGCCTAGTGCAGTCTAGCCTATACATAGCTCTTTACTGAGTTTGAACCAACCAATAATAAACATAACACATATTAAACTGGTACATTATTACCTACTTGTTTCCTGTATGTACTTTTCTCTTAAGGACCTCTAGAGATAGAAGTCATGCTCCCTGATTCCCAAACCAAATACCACTTAATAGTGTGCCAAACCTCATGATCTCTCAGACATTCCCCTTCACAAGTTCTTGGTTACTGAGTTCCTTCTCTTAATTCATAGGAGTTTTAATGGAAGATTTACTGGAATTGAACTTTGTGGAAATGTGTGGTATGTGTATTTTTTGGTATGTGTTTTCTTTGTGAGTGACAGTCAACAAAGTAATATGAAGCATGAGCTTTTGTGTCAGTCTGGGTCTTCCAAGAAGATGCCAAGATGGATGTGGCAGGGACTTTCTTCAGAAGAGAGAATAAGGAAGAAGGCAGGATAAGCTGGGAGAGCCAACAGACAGTGATGTGAGTCAGACCGTGGGAGAGAGAGCAGAGAGAAAGATGCTTAGCAGTGTTGGCAACTGCCACAAAGTCAAAGGAAAGCCCAGCAAACCCATCGGGGAGTTCCTGAGCCGCAGGTGGCTGTCTGGAAGCCGACAGCTGCTCAGGGGAAGTGTGACCTCAGTGCAAAACCAAGCCCACTTTCAAAGAAGAGCATCTGAGGCCTCAATTCTGCTCTGCAAAGTAAGAGAACGGTAAGCTGCATTCTCGTGTCACCACAGCTTCCATCTTGTGTCAAGTGCTGCCTGCCTTGACTTTTCTTTGCAAAACCACTCTCATTTCCTCCTTATACTTCCATTTCCAAGTGGCAAGAGGCAGCACGTCTTTGAGACAAGAAGTACTTTGAAAGTAAAGCAGAACCACAGTTTATTCAGGAAGGCTTCAAACTGGACACATGCAGTCTGTCCGAACCTATTATCTTGGAAGTTCTTGGGAAAACTCCAGAGCCATTACTCCTTCTTCTTAACCCTCATGCCTGTTCCTGACACCTAACCACTTCTATTGTTGGAAAAGGGTGACCCAGGCCACATACTCAAGGGCTGTATCACATCTGAGGCCTGGTTCTCCAAAGTGGAAGCTGCCTGAGGATGCCATTACGGTGTGTTGGGAGCCACAAACAGGATGCCGTGGTTTCTAGAGCATTCTCATGGTAAAGAGATACGATGGGCTTGCCCTCAGGCACAGTGCCTTGCTAGAGTAAGCAGAGGTTTGTTAATTTGGGTAAATGCCATTTAAAAAGTGAGAACTGCATAGAGAAAGCTGGTCCTCACCAAAATCCATGAGCTCTTTACTTCCTTGGCAGAATGCTTGGCAGGAAGCTAATCTGGCCCTATGACTAAGCTCCGGCCAGTAGAAAGTGAGTGGAAAGGATGTGTGCCCTTTCAGTCCAGCTCTTCCTTCCAACTCGTGTTCCTCTCTCTTCTTCTCCATTGGCTGGTGGGCTGGAAAGAGCTCCTAGAACCCAGCGAGAGTTATGTCCAGGGTCCTAAATGACCCGAAACTCACTTCCCTTAAGAGCCATGACCTGCTCTGGTCAGACTTTTCTATGTGTCGACTGCATACAAAACAAGCTCAGTGTAAGAATTCTCTAACTGATAAAAAGCAATTGTGCACATTCCAAAAAATGTTTTTGTGTAAACAGGATCCGAAATGGTACTTCTTTTTCAAAAACAGCTTTATTGAGGTATCCCTATTATACAGAAACTTTTTTGGACTTAATGTATACAATTTGATGAGTTTGGAGATTTGTGTTGACTCATGAAACCATCACCACAATCAAGGTAATAAACATCACCACCTGCCCCTTTGTTTTTGTTTTGCAGTAAGAATTCTCATCATGAGAACTACCTTCTGGGTGGATAAGTGCACAATACAGTGTTGTTAACTATAAGCCCAGTGTTGTGCCACAGATTCATCTAGCACAGGTGATAGCCGAACAACGACGCCCCGTTTCCCTGCCCCCCCTCCCAGCTCCTGGAAGCCTGGTCACCTTATTCTCTGTTTCTGTGAGTTTGCGCATTGTAAGTAACTCATCATGCCGAATTTGTCCTCTGTGCCTGGCTTTTTTTCCCTGAGCCTAACTCCAGGTCCATCCACAGTGTCACATATGGCAGAATTTCCTCCTTTTTAAAGGCTGACTAATATTCCACTGTATATATATGCCACATTTTCGTTATCTATTCATCTGTTGATGGACAGGAAGGTTGTGTCCACACCACGGTTATTTTAAATAATGTGATAAATGGGATTTCTTTAGATATTCTATTCCCCAGGAATGCTAAACTCATTCATAGCTAGTGGGTTATCACTAGAGCTGAAAAAGACGATACATTTTGCTCACAAGTGCCTTACCCAATTCTTCATCTTCTTTCTCACCAGCACCTACTAAATGAATGAAGCTTATGGCTTGCCCCAAAGATGCGTATCTTCTTTATTTTGTGGAGGCGGACTGATTGGGAAACAGTGCCATGTTATGGGTAAGGAGACTTGATTTGTAGCACATGTTCAAAATCTTTCTATCTGAAAGTTCAAGAACTTCAGAACAAAAGAGAAGTTGTGTTAATGTGTGCCTGCCTTGCCATATAGCTTACCAGAGCACAATGGTCAGTTGATTTGACTTCCAGTGCAACCATTTAAATACCAGCCATCACTAGTACTTACAGGTTCAACCCGGGCTCACCTTGACATTGTAAAGTGATTTTTAACCACCGTTAATAGGTCTAACACAAGAGAAAAACAAAGAGCAAAATCCTAACTCTACTATTATATTTCACTTGCTAAATAAATGATAGATTCTAGAAATGAAATTTCCATGCAGTTCTGTAAAGAAAGAAGCATAGACATGGATCATCTACAACAGAGCCTCCCAAATTCTGGATTGTCACACTCGCTACAAATGGATTACAAATTCCCAAGATACTGAGCTGATGCTGCCAAGGGCCCTAGGACCGCTTGCCTCTGAATATGAGCAGTATTGTCCATTTATGCCAGTATGTTACAATCGCTGCCATTTTTCTACTATGGCCAACAGAACACAAAAACTGAGGAGGCATGGATCTGCATTAGCGGTCTGTATCCTAGGTAGTGAATCAATCAGGATGTTCTGGACTGAAGTGCCAGAGACACCAACTCATTGAACGGTAAGGAAATAACATTAAAAGTCCAATTAGAATCAGTTTAATGTTTAATAAAGACCTCTCTGAACTTCTCTCAATTTTGTCCTCAGGGGAGGCTGACTCTGCCCTCAGGCTGTCTCCCTTTAAGGTACCCATGCAAGTATGGCAGTTTCAGTCTTCTTCTCTGCAGCCTCTCCATCCAGAGAAAGAGAGAGAGAGAGAGAGAGAGGAGGCTGCCATTTCTGTTGTCTGGCTCTTCAGACTGAGGAAACTGCTTTCTCAAGGTGCCTGGCAGATCTCTCCTCACTGGACTGGATTGAACCCCATGCCCCTTCCTGAACCAGACTGGCCAAGGGTGTGCGACTACCCCTTTTATATCCTGGTAATGTGAGCCACCTGTGACTGGGCAGTTTGGGGACCCTGCGGCAGGATCTGCTCTAGCCCATTTGGGACAATGTGTCCATGAAGTCGGGGGTGTGATGTGACAATTGTTTTATCCCATGATACCTATGTATTAAAACTTTACATAGTAAAGCTTTTAAAAGTTTAATCTCCCACCTAATTGTGTGACACGAGAGATACACATACCACACATTGGCAACACTGAGCTTGACACAAGAGGGAAAGAGAGTGAAGGGCACTCGGGAGTTAGCCATGGAAGAACAGAGGGTATAGCTTGTTACAGGGACAGTGACTCCCCTAATTTGACTGTGACAGAGAATTCACTGAGAAATAGTGGGAAATGAGGACAAAAATATGTGGACTGTAGAGGACCTTAAGTTGCAGGCTGGGGAATTTTGCATAGGTCAATGGGAACCTTTTTGAGCTTCTCATCATGAAATGATAAAAGAATTATTTTAATAACATTAAACTGACAGGTCTATGAAGGACAGATCGAAGTGGGAGACCTTGCAATAAGAAAGGAATAAAGGTAGCAGGATTTGAAGTAAGAAAAAGGTGAATTACAGGAGGGGCACATTTCAAAGAGACAAGTGACTAGAGTGGAAAAATCTGATATGCAGCATGAAAAGAATGAGTAGCCTTGAATGATCCCAAGATTTATGAGAACAGGCTCTCTGATACAAGACCCCATTTGGTTTCTTCAGAGTTACCGTGTGTGTGCATGTATGTGTGTATGCGTGCATGTGACTGTACCTGTGTTTGTATTCTCATTCAGATTTTTGGCTGACCCAGACTCAGGTTCCCTATCCAGCAGGCTTTTGGAATCCTCCCTAGTATATCTTCTGTTCTAAAACACGGAAGTGAACACTGCATCAAAAACTAATGATGTAATGTATGGTGATTAACATAACAATAAAAATTTTTTAAAAACACGGAAATGAGGAGAGGGAGCTTGACCTCAGAAGGGCAGTGATGTCACTGAATAAGTGGATCCACTTCATCAGTCCCCAAAGTCAGACCCCATCATCCACCCCAAATCTCCTTCCCCCATCAAGGTCACAGCTGGACATCTGCCTTCAGACCAAGAACCTGCCCCACTTCTGA
Organism: Zalophus californianus; assembly: GCF_009762305.2. NCBI lineage: Eukaryota > Metazoa > Chordata > Mammalia > Carnivora > Otariidae > Zalophus > Zalophus californianus. Next base: position 29,745,138 of record NC_045599.1, on the reverse strand, counting down.
CCCTGCCCCTCAGCGGTGTCCCATCCATCCTTCCTCGAGGAGTTCTAATCTGGGCCCCACACCACGGAACCGGGATGAGTCTTCCACGCACAGAAACTGTCAAAGCCCTGCAAATACACCATTTCCTTGATGCCTAGTGGGCATCTTCATAGAAGGGTGGACAAAGGAGCCAGTGCCGCAGAGAAGCTGCTGTGGGATCAGTCAACCTCAGCACAGAACAGCACTGGCGGCCTTCCTGCTCACTCACTGTGGGCTATCTTATGATCATTTCCACCCTACGTCCTGGATTCTGTGACTCGTGTTTCTTCGTGTTGCTGGCTGCCAGCCAGCACAGGGCTCTGGGAGCGGCTCCTGGAAGCTGCATCCCAGCACGGTAGACGACACAGGCCCAACCGGAGGCAGGTGCTCCGCTTCTCCCACAGCTGCGGTCTCAGAAGTCAGGGGCACACCAGATGGCTGTGCCTGGAATGAGGGCAGCAGAGCACTCGAGCTCCCTGGCCAGATGCTGGAGCTCAAGGTTCCAACTGTCTTGTCTTTGAGGTACGAAGACATGTCAAACAGACCAGGTTACCTGGAAGGTCAGTCGTCTCCTGACAAATGTCTGCTCATCTGGCTGATGCCACTTTAAGCAAAACTGAGCCCTCGCTTATAAACATCTTGGTTCTCCTTTTCTGAGACTATTCCCTGAGGTTGGACATTAGTGGAATATAAACAAATACAGATGGTCAAGGCTAACATTCTGCTTCCTAATCGTACTCATTACTCTGGTTAGAAGGAAATCCTGAGTGCTAGCTGTAGTAGCAGTAGTCGTAGTAATACAATAACAACGATTATATTCAGGTTTTCTACATGCCAGGCAATATACCAGGCACTTTAAATGTGGAATTTAAAATGTTAAATGCCTTGCCTAATGTAACACAGCAAATAAGTGGCAGAGCCAAGAGCTGAACTCAGGTTTGTCACAGTCCCAAGCGAGAGCACTTACTGGGCACCCCATTCAGACCATCTGTAGGAACTTAGTCTCACCCTGAACCTCACTCGGTTTTTGCAATGGCCAAATGTATGGCTTTCATGCAGATCGGTATATTTTAGCATACCAAAAAGCCTTCTTCCCTCTCTTAAAAGTAAAGAAGAAAACTGCCAAATACTGTTGGTGACAGTGTAAATTAGGACAGGCACTTTGGAAAACTGTTGGCATTATTTACTGAAGTTGATGTGCATATTCTGCGAACCGGCAAATCCTCCTCCTCAGTGTATGCCCAAGAAAGACGTGTGCACATGTGCATCAGAAGAAATGAACAAGAACGTTCAGAGCAGGATTTGTATTAACCCCAAACTGCAAATAACCCAAAAATCTATCCAGAGGAACAGGGATACCGAATTGGGATATATTCACAGAATGGAGTGCCATGCAAAAATGGTAAGAAATAAACGCAGTTACACACAACAACAGGGGAGAATGCTGTGCCCCGGAAGTCAGACACAAAGAACGCACACTGTACGATTCAATGTATTTAAATTTCAAACACAGAAATAAGTTATAGTGTTTAGAGATTTATACTTAGGGGATAAAATTATGAAGTAAAGCAAGCAAGTGATTACTATAAAAGTCACAAAAGAGGGGACGGGCAGGAAGTGGTCATAGTGAGTGGCGGCTGGAAGAGGCTTCAGGGGGTGCTGCAAAGTTCTGGGGTATTCGCTTGAGAAGCTACAGGTGGCTTATTCTATATTAATTTGTTTTATAATATTCTAAAGCAGAAATGGTTTAAAAACAGGTTTAAGGGAGGTAACGGCAAAAAACAAATCCAACAATGCAACTCTTGCTTTTGAACTGAGGATGGCAGCCCATTTTAAGACAGATTTTCTCGATAGAAGCTGCCACCTCTGGACTCCCTTCCACCCTCTTCACTGATCAGAAGCTCCCGCACAACCACCCCTTTTAATTATTAATGTTTTTCTTGTTAAAGAAATGTTTCCTCGCTCACATAAGGTGACTGCATTCAAGTGTATGTCTCTCAGAAGGAACTGATTGATTTTTCTGGGATGCTCTTGCAGAAGTAATCGTGAGCTTTTTCACCCTTGACTCAAGGATGCTTCTGCAACAGGAAAATGGGAACAGCAAGGTTTACTGTTTTAATTCACACATCTGAACAAAGGCTGGTCAGAACGAGAAACATAGGCAGCCATGATACTAGGAAAGACTCTTGGACAGAACTAGGGATGGGGGATGAAATGGGATGAGGGACTGGGTGCAGTCCGGACGGATGACCACCTCAGGTGTACGGGGGGCTGGAGCCCACCTTCTCTTCTGTGGGTTTAAAAGTCCAAGAAGGCGGCACATGAAGATGGCCCTAAACTCTAACTTCTGAAAGACATCGTTTTTAAGCTAAGAGAATCCAGGACAGGTTTGAGTATTATTTGAGTTCCAAGCTCATCAAGAGAGAGAAGTAAGCGGTAGTAAAACATCGTGCCGCAGGTTCTATGAAATGGTTGGCTACCCTGTGATTTTCACTCTCTTCCTCAGGTAGCAATCACCTCCACATTCACAGGCCTCCCCGAACTAAACTTATACCCTAGTTCTCCTCGGTGAGGAACAGGAATGAAGAAAACTTCTGTAAAGCTGTGTGTGGCCCTGTATACTTCATTCCACGCAGAAGAAGTACATACCTGCAAACACTGAGCAAACCTTTACTGTCTCTAGGTACTTATTCTAAGCTATGAAGATAGACAATTTGACTTTCTCTTCACAATAACCCCATGAAGTTGGTTCTACTTTTGTTATCTCATTTTACCAAGGAGAAAACTAAGTAAGGCACAGAAAGGCTTAGTAGATGATCTTATTATAAGCCATATTACAATCCTTCTGGGAAGAATGCAGCACGCAAACTGAAATTAAATCTCAGTTTTTCTTTATTCCCTTTGCTTCTCTAAATCTTAACTCTCTTTTCAAGATCCACCTAAAATGCTACTTTCTTCATGAAGCATTCATTAATAACACTTACTCTCCTCTGAATTACAAAATATCTTCTCAAACTACGTATCTTGACCTTGTTGTGATCCCACCCATGCTTTATCTCCCCAAACAGTCTATAAGCTCATGAAGATAAAAGCCATTTTGCACACACCTGTATGCCCTCTGACCCCCATGCCCAGCTTGCCTTAATTTCCCAAATGATGATATTTGCAGACACAAAGCATGGACTTGAATTGTTAAATTGAATCAAGTCACTTAATCCAAGACGACTTTTGTTATTTTCGAAGTACCAAGAGAAGGATTATACACATACATAGAAATTTCATATGTGAGGCTCATAGAGAAATATTCAATTTTATTCCATGTACTTTTGTATTATTTAGATTTTTACAGCATTTGTTTTACTTTAAAAAAAAAAAACAACCCTCAAAATGATTTTTAACCCTGAGTTTCAAGTTTCCGGCAGGAAGAGGGAGGCACTCAGTTGGAACAGCATGAATCAGAAGTAGAAATGTTGATTCCCAGTGTTGGTTCTGCCTTGGATAAGCACTAAAGCTTCACTGGGCTAAAGAGAAGGGGGACTAAGCAGAGAGACTATAAAGTCCTGCCCATGCTCCTTGACTTTAAGCCTAAGAATATATGCAGTTCTCAAAATTTCATTATTCAATCATACATGTTTTAGGTGACATAATCCTATAACCCAGTATATTTTCAACTTTTCGCATTTACTGTCAATGTCATTTGCTATGTGCATGTGTGAGTTTGTGTGTACATGTTTCTTTAAACATGCTTAGGAAAAAATGAAATTTGTCAGGACCTGATAGTAAACGTGTTACTGAAATTAGGCACCAAAATTTCACTCTGAGCTTTCTCAGAGTTAAACCCAAAATATGAGTATACTAAGCCATAATTGTTTAGGATTGTTATTTCCATTTAAAGGGTATTAACATACAGCATTTGCTTCTTACCAAGGAACTGGGTTCTGTGGGGATGTGTCGTTCCAGCACGCAATCTTTCCAGAACGAATCTTTGAGCTGTTTAAATTGGGAGCTTTGATTATCAGCTACCTTCCAACTCAGGTCTGAGTTTATAATATGCATTAGTGTAAGGGAAACCAGAGCCAATTCAGGGATTTTTAAACTGTTCAAGACTGATGTCCACATGGAACTTCTGTTTGTATTTTTTTCGTGGAAGATCATTCAACTGATAAAGAGAAAATGTGTATGTGTGGACAATTATTTCAGAATCAATATGCTTTTTCTATTAGCTTTTAAAATCTGTTTGCATAAAAAGTTTCTTTTCAACCTAGCTCTTCTGAGGGTTTCTGTGGGCAGAAGTGACTAGGGACATGATCTTTGCAATATTTCATTTCGTTATCTCTTATTATTACATGGTGGCCCAGAGCATGGCATGAATAAAGCTGTCTTGTCATCAAAATGCATTCATTCATTTAACAAGTTCCTGAAAATAATGGAACAGTTGCTAAGCAATGGAGAAATTATACATTCTCAGGGATCTGTGCAGATTCTAAAAGCAAAAGTAGTTCTGAGAATTGGTCTTAGTGTGTCTTGAACCCAACTAAAGAAAACTAAGAAAGTGGCATGTTTACCTAATAGTCGAGAGGCAGTAGCTTTATTTTTTTCTTCCCTCTGACCCAGGATTCCAAAGTAATAATATAGGTAGCAAATTTCCTACCAAACAGTGACCTGTGCCCATTTATGGATTACAGATAGCTGGCAAGTTTATAACACATTTATTTTCTTAAAAATATGGTACAAGAAAATGTATTCTTTGAATTAGGAAGTAAATTTATCTTAGATATATTAATCATATTTTATTTCTTTAATTTTATTTTATTTAAGTATGTTATGTTAGTCACCCTACACAAATCATTAGTTTTTGATGTAGTGATCCACGATTCATTGTTTTCGTATAACACCCAGTGCTCCACGCAGTATGTGCCCTCCTTAATACCCATCACTGGGCTAACCCAACCTCCAACCCCCTCTCCTCTAAAACCCTCAGTTTGTTTCTCAGAGTCCATAGTCTCTCATGGTTCGTCTCTGCCTCCAATTTCCCCCCCTTCATTTTTCCCTTCCTTCTCCTAATGTCCTCCACAAATAAGTGAAACCATATGATAATTGACTTTCTCTGCTTGACTTATTTCACTTAGCATAATCTCCTCCGGTCCCATCCATGTTGAGTTGGGTGTTCATCCTTTCTGATGGCTGAGTAATATTCCACTGTATATATGGACCACATCTTCTTTATCCATTCGTCTGTTGAAGGGCATCTCGGCTCTTTCCACAGGTTGGCTATTGTGGACATTGCCGCTTTGAACATTGGGGTGCATATGGCCCTTCGTTTCACTACATCTGTGTCTTTGGGGTAAATACATAGTACTGCAATTGCTGGGTCATAGGGTAGCTCTATTTTTAATTTTTTGAGGCACCTCCACACTGTTTTCTGAAGTAGCTGTACCAACTTGCATTCCCACCAACAGTGTAAGAGGGTTCCCCTTTCTCCACAACCTCTCCAATGTTTGTTGTTTCTTGCCTTGTCAATTTTTGCCATTCCAACTGGTGTATGGTGGTATCTCAATGTGGTTTGATTTGGATTTCCCTGTGGCTAATGAGGATGAACATTTTTTCATGTGTCTGTTAGCCATTTGTATGTCTTCTTCAGAGAAGTGTCTGTTCATGTCTTCTGCCCATTTTTCACTTGATTATTTGTTTTTTGCATGTTGAGTTTGAGAAGTTCTTTATAGATCTTGGATACCAGCCTCTTATCTGTAGTGTCATTAGCAAATATCTTCTCTCATTCTGTGGGTTGCCTCTTTGGTTTGTTGACTGTTTCCTTTACTGTGCAGAAGCTTTTTATCTTGATGAAGTCCCAAAAGTTCATTTTTGCTTTTGTCTCACTAGCCTTTGGAGATGTATCTTGAAAGAAGTTGCTGCGGCCGATGTCCAAGAGGTTACTGCCTATGTTCTCCTCTAGGATTTTGATGGATTCCTGTCTCACATTGAGGTCTTTCATCCATTTTGAGTTTATCTTCGTGTGTGGTGTTAGAGAATGGTCGAGTTTCATTCTTCTGTATATAGCGGTCCAATTTTCCCAGCATCATTTATTGAAGAGAATGTCCTTTTTCCATTGCATATTTTTTCCTGCTTTGTTGAAGATTATTTGACCATAGAGTTGAGGGTCCATATCTGGGCTCTCTATTCTGTTCTATTGGTTGAATATTAACATTTATATCACATTTATATATGGATTATATCCATAATCCAACCCCTCCCCTAAATAGCCATTATTAATAGTTTGGGATATGTTTATCTGTCACTTTTACAGACATGTAAAGTTATTACCAATTATTATTTAACATACCACACACACACACACACACACACACACTATCCACACACACAGTGCTTGTTCTAAATGCTATGGATATATCATTCTTTTCAAAACAATTTTTAAGCATTTAATTGTTCCCAATTAATCACTATTATAAATAACTCTTAATTATGCTATACAAACATTTTCAAAAGTACTTTTTCCACTGCAAAAGTAATACATGGAAAGAAGCACCTCTGGCAATTAATACCTCAGGGGTAGGACTCCTATTGAGCAAACTCTGAGTCAAGTCAAATAAAGACTAAGGCTGTGACCGGAGATTGACCAAGGAGCTGCCATATGGGTCAAATAATGACAATCTCAGGAGATTGGGCTTTTGGGAGAGCTCCAAATCATTTTGCCCCCTCCAGTGGCTGCTAGGCTGCTGGCTTTTCCAGAATCACTAATTGTGAGGCTGCTGGCCCTCAAGGTTACTGCAGATATCAGGAGAGAGGGATGGGAATAGTGATAGGTAAAACTCCTCAAAACTGGCAGTTCTTACCGAGATTCAGACATTTTAGGCCCTTGTTGTATTGTTCCAAGTCTTTGGTTAATTTCCAGAATTCTCCAGAGAAACAGAGCAATTGAAGATATATAGACATACATGAGGAGATTTATTATAGGAACTGATTCACATGATTATGGAGGCCCAGAACTCCTACAATCTGCCATCTGTGAGAAGGAGAACCAGGAAAGATGGTGAAGTAATTGTCTGAGTATGAAGGCCCAAGAACCAGGGGAGCTAACAGTTTTAGTATGAGTCCAAAGGCCCAAGAGTTGAGGGGGCCAATGATGTAAATCCCAGTCTGAGTCCAAGGGCCAAAGAACCAGCAGCACCCTTGCACAAAGGTAGGAGAAGATGGATGTCCTAGCTTAAGCAAAGAAAGCAAATTCACCCCACCTACACCTTTTTGTTCTATTCAGTCCCTCAACAGATTGGATGATGTATACCTTCATTAATGAAAGTGATCTTCTTGGGCTCCTGGGTGGCTCAGTCAGTTAAGTGTCTGCCTTCAGCTTAGGTCATGATCCCAGGGTCCTGGATCGAGTCCTGCTTCACGCTCCCTGCTGAGCAGGGAGCCTGCTTTTCCCTCTACCCCTCCCCCTGCTCATGATCCCTCTCTCTCTCTCTCTGTCTCTCGGATAAATAAATAAAATCTTTTTTAAAAAATGAGAGTTATCTTCTTTACTCAGTCTGCCTATTCAAATCCCAATCTCTTCCAGAAACACCCTCATAGACACACTCAGAAATAATGTTTTACCACCTGTCTGCACATCCCTTAGTCCAGTCAAGTTGACACATAAAATTAGCAATCACAACTTAACATCCAAAAATCGTATTAACAGAATAGGGACACCTGGGTGGCTCAGTTGGTTAAGCATCTGCCTTTGGCTGGGGTCATGATCCCAGAGTCCTGGGATGGGGCCCAGCGTCGGGCTCCCTGTTCAGCGGGAAGCCTGCTTCTCCCTCTCCCTCTGCCTGCCTATCTACTTGTGATCTCTCTCTCTGTGTGTCAAATAAATAAATAAAATCTTTAAAAAATCATATTAACAGAATGAAGGACAAAAACCACATGGTCAGAACAATAGAGGCAGAAAACACATTTGACAAAATCCCACACCCTTTTATGATAAAAACCCTCAGAAAACTAAGAATTTAAGGGAACTTACTCAACCTGATAATGCACATCTACAAATAACCACAGCTAACATCACTGTCAATAATGAAAGACGGAAAGCTCTTCTACTAAGATCAGAAACAAGCCAAGAATGTCTATGTCTGCTCTCATCACTTCTATTCAATATTACATAATGACCCTTGAACAACATAGGGGTTAGGGGCATAGACCCCTGCAGAGCTGAAAGATCTGTGTATAACTTTTGACTCTCTAAAAACAATTACTAATAGTCTACTGCTGACTGGAAGCCTTAACAATAACATTAACAGTTGATTAACATATGTGTTATACACTGTATTCTTACAATAAAGCTAGAGAAAAGAAAACATTATTGAGAAAATCCTAAAGAAGAAAAAATACATTTACAGTACTGTACACTATTTAACAAAAAATAAAATTCCACATATAATGGACCCATGCTATTCAAACCTTGTTGTTCAAGGGTCAACTATAGTAGAGGTTCTATCTATGGTAATTAGGCAAGAAAAGGAAACAAAATGACTCCAGGCTGGAAAGGAAGATGTAAAACTATCTTTATTCAAGAAGACATGATCTTGTGGATAGAAAATTCTAAGACGTCCATACCAAAAAAAACTATTAGAGCAAATAAACAAGTTCAGCAAAGTTGCATGATATAAGACCAATATGTAAAAATCAACTGTCTTTGCCTATACAAGCAATAAACACTGCAAAAGTGAAATTATGAAAGTAATGTCATTTACAATAACTTCAAAAAAGAAAATTTTTAGAAATAAATTTATCAAGTGTAACCTGAAAACTATAAAACATTGGTAAAGTATGTTAAGAAGATATAAATAAATGGAAAGACATCCTATGATCATGGACTAGAAAATTTAATATTGTTAAGATGGCAATACTCCCCAAAATGATTTTCAGATCCATTGCAATACCTATCAAAATCTCAGCTGGCATCTTTGCTTAAACTGACAACATTATCCTAAAATTCGCAGGGAAACACAAGTGACACCAAATAGCTAACAGGTTTTTAAAAACTGAAGTTGGAGAACTCACACTTTCCTATTTTAAAATTAGCTTACGTTGAGCGCCTGAGTGGCTCAGTCGGTTAAGCAACTACCTTCGGCTCAGGTCATAGTCCCAGGATCCTGGGATCAAGCCCTGCATTGGGATCCCTGCTCAGTGGGGAGCCTGCTTCTCCCTCTCCCTCTGCTTGCCTCACCCCTGCTTGTGCTCTCTCTCTCTGTCAGATAAATTAATAAAATCTTTAAAAAAAAATAAAACCAGCATATAATAATCAAGAGAGTGTGATACTTTCATAAGGATAAACATATTAATCAATGGAATAGAATTAAGAGTCCAGAAATAAATGCTCATAATTTATGTTTATGATTAATTGATTTTGACAAGGTTGCCCTGGTAACTGAATGGAGGAAAGAACAATGTTTCAACAACTGCTACTAGAATACCTGAATATACATATGCAAAAAAAAATATAACAATGGACCACTTTTTTACACTACATACAAAAATTAATTCAAAATAGGATGATAGACCTAAGTGTAAAACTTAAAAATCTTAGGAAAAAATATATTAGCAAATCTTTGTAACCTTGGGTTAGGCAGTCTTTTAGATAGGACATTAAAATCACAAGCTACAAAAGAAAAAACAGATAAACTGGACTTCATCAAAATTAAAAACTTTTATTCTTCAAAGGACACCATCAGAAAATGAAAATATAACCCACAGAATAGGAGAAAATATTTTCAAATCATAAACCTGATATTTTCAGGATATATAAAGAACTCTTATGTTCAAAAATTTTTAAAAATAGGCAAAAAATCTAAACAAACATTTTACCAAAGAAGATAAGCAAATGCTCAATAAGCACATGAAAGATGCTCAACCTCATTAGCCACCAGGGAAATGCAAATCAAAACCATAGTGAGGTACCACTTCACACCTGCTAATATGGTTATATCAAAAAGCCAGATAATACCAAATGTTGGGAAGGATCTGGAGAAATTAGAATTCTCATACTCTTCTGATAGGAATGTAAAATGGTATAGCCATTTTGGAAAATAGCCTGGAAATTCCTCAAAGATTAAACAGACAGTTACCTTATCACCCAGCAATTTCACTCCTTAGTTACATATCCAAGATAAATAAAAACATATGTCCACATAAAAATCTGTATATAAATGTTCATAGCAGCATTATTCAGTATAACCAAAAGTGAGAACCCAAATAAATGTCCATAATCCTGATGAATGGTTACATAAAATGTGGCATATCCATGCAATGGAATATTATGCAGGCACAACAAGGAATGAAATACTGACACATGCTACACTTGGATAAACCTTGAAAACATGCTAAGTGACAGAATCCAGATCACTTGTTGTATGATTACATTTATATAAAATGTCTAGAAAAGGCAAATCCATAGAGATTGAAAATATATTAGATGTTGCTGACAGCCAGGGGAAGGTTTAAAGTTATAAACCTACACTTACAAAGTGTAAGATATAGAATATAAGGTTTCTTTTTGCTATGATACAAATATTCTAAGCTTAGATAATGGTGACGGTCCCTTTGAATATACTAAAACCCAATGAATTATAGACTTTAAAAGGACGAGTTTATGGTATGTCCATTAGATTTCAACAAAGCTGTTATAAAGAAAATTAACACATGAACTTGACCTTAAAAATCAGATTATAAGGGGGCGCCTGGGTGGCTCAGTCGTTATGTGTCTGCCTTCGGCTCAGGTCGTGATCGCAGGGTCCTGGGATCCAGCCCCGCACTGGGCTCCCTGCTCGGCAGGAGGCCTGCTTCTCCCTCTCCCTCTACCCCTGCTTGTGTTCCCTCTCTCGCTGTCTCTCTCTGTCAAATAAATAAATAAAATCTTTTAAAAAAATCAGATTATAAGGAACTTTTTTTCTAAATTTGTCTCCTGAGGCAAGGGAAACTAAAGCGAAAATAAACTAAAGGGACTACCATCAAAACAAAATCTTCTGCACTCTGATAGAAACAATCAACAAAACTAAAAGACAACTTATGGAATGGGAAGAGATATTTGCAAATGACATATCCAATAAAGGGTTAGTATCCAAAATACATAAAGAACTTACACAACTCAACACACAAAAAACATACAATCTAATTTAAAAATGGGCAGCAGGCATAAAAATGGGCAGCAGACACGTCTCCAAAGAAGACATCCAGATACCCAACAGACACATGAAAAGATGCTCATCATCTTGCACTATCAGGGACATGCAAATCAAAACCACAATGACATTATCACCTAACACCTGTCAGAATGACTAAAATAAAAAACCCAAGAAACAGGTGTTGGTAAGGATGTGGAGAAAAAGGAACACTCCCTGCACTGTTGATGGGAAAGCCAACTGGTATAGCCACTCTGGAATAAAGTATGAAGGCGTCTCAAAATGTTAAAAATAGAATTACCCTACAATCCAGCAATCACACGACTGGGTATTTACCCAAAAAATACAAAAACAGTAATTCAAAGGGATATATGCACCCCAAAGTTTATAGCAGCATTATTTACAATAGCCAAGATATGGACATAGACCCAGCACCCAGTGATAGACAAATGAATAAAGATGATGTGATATATATATCAATATAATGAAATATTACATATGTGAAATATTATATATATACATATATATATAATGGAATATTATTCAGCCATAGAAAATAATGAAATCTTGCCATTTGCAAAGACATGGACAGAGCTGGAGAGTATAATGCTAAGCAAAATAAGTCAGTCAGAGAAAGACAAATACCGTATGATTTCACTCATATGTGGAATTTAAGAAACAAGAAAATGAGCAAAGGGGATACAAAGAGAGAGAGAGACAAACCAAGATAGAGACTCTTAATTATAGAGAACAAACTGATGGTTAGCAGAGAAGTGGGTGAGGGATGGGTGAAATAGGTGATGGGGATTAAGGAGCACACTTGTCATGATGAGTGCCAGGGGATGTAAAGAACTGTTGAATCACTATATTGTACACATGAAACTAATACAACACTGTATGTTAACTAACTGGAATTAAAATAAAAATTTTTAAAAATCAGATTACATAAAAAATATATATAATGGAAGTTCCTTAATATCACTTCAACCTTGTATTGCCCATCCCCCTTCTCAAGGGGACATTCACCACTTTTTTGTGTGTCATTCAACACATATTCTCTGCATTACCAAATATAAGTAATGACATGGATACATTTCTGAATATATTCCTGTTATAAGATAAATTTCTAAAAGAAAAATTGTTAGATCAGCCTAATTGCACATGTTAAATTACCTACATACCTATTTATCATTAATATATAGCCAAATAACCTTACAGAAGTACTATATCAACCTTAATTTTAGCTGTGTTCAGAGTTGACACTTCCTTATACCTCCTATAGTTCTTAATATCAACATTCATTTTAATCTATGGCATTCTCGTATGTGAAAAACTTTTATCTTTTAATTTGTGTTGCTCTATGCAACATTAGGAATTTCTCTTTCTTTCATAAATAGTGTAGTTTCATTTATTTTGCTGTTTCAAGTTTTTATTTAAATTCCAGTTAGTTAACATATAGTGTAATATCAGTTTCGGACTTAGAATTTAGTGATTCAACACTTACATATAACCCCTAGTGCTCATCATAAAAAGTGGGCTCCTTAACACCCATCACCCATTTAGCCCATATCTCCCATCCACCTCCCCTCCAGCAACACCCATTTTGTTCTCTACAGTTATGAATCTGTTTTATGGATTGCCTCTTTTCTCCCCCCATGTTCATCTGTTTCATTTCTTAAATTCCCCATATGAGTGCAATGTTAGGAATTTTCTGCTCATGTTTTTTGCCCATTTTTCCTTTGGGGTGATTGTTGCTTTCATGCTGATTATTTCATTGTTCTAGTCTATTATTCTATTATTATTTTTAAAATACGGAATGCAAAGGGTAATAAATATCCATGTACTCACCACTCAGAGAAACAAATGCTAACATTTTTATCATATTTGCTCCACATATCTTAAAGAAACTAATGATGTAATGTATGGTGATTAACATAACAATAAAAAATTTTAAAAAAGAAAACAACCAAATGGACCATATGCCTTTTTAAATACTAGCTCTTTTAATGTTCCAATCTCATCTCTTGGTATTGGGTCTTTTGAGGTGTTCTACTTCTTGGATTGCTTTTTGTAATACTAATTTGTTTTTAGATATTCAAATGTATTATTATAAAGTGCATCTAATATTTTTTGAAATTTAATATACTTCACATCTATAGTTAAATCTATTTATTCATTCCTAAGAATTAAAAAATAATTCAGCTTAAAGAAAAAAAATTTTAAAAATAAAAATAAAGAAAAATAAAGGCAATGTCTCCTCTGTTCTCCACCACACTACATTCTTATTCCCTCTCCCTGGAGGTAAGCCCTATCATAAATTTAATATATATATCCAGGCCATTGCATACTTAAACTACATACATGCTTTAATTAATATATAATATTTCTATATAAAACGTATTACATTATACATAGCATTTGGCCATTTGCTTCTTTTTAACCCAATATTGTTTTCAAGAGATCGACCTATATTGATCAAAGATATTTTTTAAAACGATTTTTTACTTAATACTATATATGTTTTTTACTGCATCATAGTATCTTATTTTATGAATAGATAAAAGTTAATTTTTCCTTTCCTTTACTGAAGGACATCTGGATTATTATCAGGTTTTTTTCTGAAACAACTAACTCTGAAATGAACAGATCTTCATTTAGGTTTCCTGGTACTTATGTGCAAAAATTTCTCTATGATACATTCTCGGGGATGAAATGGCTGGCTTACAGACTTGTCTTTAATTTTAGTAGCTGTTGCCAAATTGCTTGTACAAATTCATGCTCCCATTTGAACAAGCAAGGCCCCTCACCTCATTTAATTTTGTGTTCTGGTGTACGTCTGGAGAAGGATGGGAGATTATGGAGTCCTATCTCTTTACATTTGAACCCCCTCCAGCATTATCTGAATTTTTAAGCATCCTCATCATTGTTTTAGTTCATTTTCTTCTGATTATCAGTAAGACTGGGGGTCTCTTCATATGTTTGTCAGTGAATTTTATTAATTTTAAAACATAACTCCCATTTTTAAGCATATACTTTATTATCCGGCACCATTCTAAATGAGCCAGATGCATGGATCTAACTATTAAAAAAAAAAAGCGCATTTTGTAATAAGCATATGAAGTAGTCTGATTGTCATAAACCAAGGGTGGGTTTTTTTTTATATCTGGCCTTTTGAAATAGTAATAGCTGACAAAAAAATAAAGAACCAAAATTTCTAATTAAAAAGACAACTTAGGAAATTGATTTTAAAAGAGAGTGGCCAATACTTTTGGTTCCTTTTTGACTGAGAGAATATTTTTTTAATCAAAGAAATCAGTCTATTCAATTCTGAAAATGTCATTGCACAGTACATTTTCATTTGAAAATGCTTGAATTATTCAGAATCGGGTAGCCCGGGTAGGAGTGGCATGGATGTAGTCAGAGACACAGAGCACACTGTCCAGGTGGCGGAAGCAGGACTGGGGGTGCCCCAGGCCCTCACATCTCTGAAAGGGGAGGGATAGGAAATGAGTTTTCAGATATAATCTCTCAGACCTGAGTTTAGCCTGGAAAGCATTTTCTTAATTTGAACACTGGACAAAATTCTGTCCAAGGCCACTTACCTAGCATTCAGAGAAGATCTTTAATTTCAATCGATTTCAAATAAGTGGGCTAATGAATCACTGGGACTCAGCACATACCCAGGATGCTAGTCATGTCTTATCAATTGTGACTAAGTCGTGATTTATTAGAATTTTCCATAACAGTATTAAATTGATGGATTATAACAATTAGAAAGCAGTGATCACAAAACAGTGCATGTGCTTTTAAGAGAATATTTGAAGGATTCTTCAATGTGGCTTCATCTTGTCCATCTATTACATTTTGATGGGTGGTACAGATATACCCCTGCAATTTTGAAGATTATAGTCACATTAGGGCTGTAGTACGATATCCTTCGAACACATAGGTATTTCTTTTGGCCTCTTTACATGTGGCTATTCCACTGTACAATAATAAATAATCTGAACTTCCTCAGCGATCACTTCCAGATCTCTGAAGGCATCACTTTCCACTTCTTCTTGCTGAAATATTTGTTCACCAGAAGCTCTGCTAATACTCTCCCTCTTCACCCCATACTGCCAACTCCCTGTCCGAAAATGCTAAGCTCCAAGAGGACAGAACTCACTTCCACTTTTGTTCTCCCAGGGAAGCCCAGCCAGAGAGCAGCACATACTGTCCCACAACCACACCAGCTCCTTGGTTTTCCCCTGACCCGGGCTCTGACTGCAGTATCTCATTCTTCCTCCCGGACCTGCCCGAGAGCCCCACCTCTCCCACTGGCTGCTCACAACAGCCAGGGACATTTTTGCGATGAAGGCAGGCAAACTCTCCTGCAGATGTGCCTCTGGAATCTTGTCCTAGTCTTGCTGTAGTGGATGCTCTTGGAACCACCCAAATCTCTTCGTTCAGATTTCTGAGGACCCATTTCTCAAGCTTCTGTTCAGTTTGGTCCTGGTAGCTCATAGTCTCTGGAAACCTCTTAGATACTGGCGCTGCGTCACCCAGATACTGAGAGCCTAAAATCCAGGGCGTCAACATGTTCCTGGAGTAAACCTTAGCCAGTGACTGGCTGTTGCAAGAGGACAAAAGCCCAGCTCTTTGAAGGGGAAAGACTCTCCTCTTGATCCCCTTGGGGGATTGGGCAAGGTTGAGAAGTAACCTGGAATTGCCCTCTTGCTTGGCAAGAGGGATAGCATACAGGAAGTGAGGGAAGGAGAGTGTGATCACAGAAAAATTCATAGACCACAGGGATAATGCTTTAGATTATATTCTACATGTGACAGAAATCCACTAAAAGGTTTTAAGGAAGGGAGTGGCATGATTTATGTTTTGGAACATTCTTTCAGACACCTGGGTGGAAACTGGTTTGTAGACAGTGACGTGGGACCAGGCAACCCATTAAGAGATTCTCCGTGGTGACCAAGTCAGCTATCTTGAGATGGATACTTTTGAATACATGAGCCTAGCAGCGAGAACCCCCAAGCAGTCTGAAACACAAGGAGCATTGCTATGGGGGTGGAGGTGGGTCTAAGGAAGGTAAGTTGCCAGAGAAAATATAGGACACCCAGTTAAATTTGAATTTCAGATGCACAGCAAATAGTCTTTCAGTCTAAGCAGGTCCCAAGTATTACATGGAAGGAAATGGTTTATGGAACATTCTTGTATCAAAAAATCATTTACTGCTTATCTGAAATTCAAATTTCAATGGGCATCTTGCTGTTGTTGTTGCTGTTCCCCATGCTGGGCACCCTACTGAGGGCTGCTAAATGAAGACGCTGAGTTAGCCATCAGGAGAAGAGTTGCAATGTGCACAAGTCTCTTAAATCTGAGTTCTGTTTTTGCTTTTGGTCTGGGTCTATAGGCTAAAGTCAAAATGAAAGCATCCTGTCACTACGAATTTACAGTTATGTACATGCTGTGCTCGTGCGCTAATAAACTCAGAGGAAGACTTAGGCCACTAAATGAAAAAAAAAAAAAAAAACAAAACCCTGATGATCCAGATTCTGTATCATCAAATATGTCTCTACCCTGAATTTCTGCCCAACAGAGATTTTTGTCATATTTTCCTTCTCCTACAAAACTGTACTAAGCTGAAAAAAAAATGGGTAGTCCTTTAAAGGCAACCTGCATAGATATGAGAACAATTCAGGAGAAAATTGAGTCACACACTGCCTGGGCCATCAGTGTGCACGCACCTTAGATTGTGCACACACTGCCTGGGCCATCAGCGTGCATACACCTTAGATCGTGCACACACAGCCTGGGCCATCAGCGTGCACGCACCTTAGATTGTGCCCAAGAATGCCCAGGGGTCCTGAGAACAATTTCTGACCCTACCCCAGCCTTACCCAAGCCTCTTCTCAGGCATAATTACAGAGCTTGGGCTCTGGAGTCTGTCAGACTTGGCTTTGAATTCCATTTTGACCACTGAGAATTATGTGAACACAAATTAAGCTTAGTTTTCTTGTCTGGAAAAAAAAAAACAACAAGAGATACCATATATGGAGTTCAGATGAGATATTTCATGAGAAAGCATTTATCAAATGCTAGATTCATGGTAAGATCTCAAAAATGCTAATAGCTATTTTTCACCATTAGAGTTCACATCACAATACGACTGACCTTCCCAGACACATTCCTTGAAGTTCTAAATGTTGATATATGGGCCTTAGGGGGCGTGTCCCAGAAGCAGACCCAACAACAAGCACTTGTGTGAAAGTGATTTTGCAGTAAATGTTCTTAGGAAAGCAGAAGAGGGCAAGTAGGAACTGGGAAGGGAAGAGGTCAGGCTAGGGTATGAGAGCAAGCAAAATCCCATGGAGGGTGGCTTTGGCTCAGTCCCACAGGGGAGCTCCAAGACGGGATAAGTCACACCTCAGTCCTGGTCCTCTCAGAGGGCAAGGGAGCTGTACGGCCACAGCCACTGGTTATGGAATGTCCCCAGGCAATAGGTCTATAGGTCCCTGCAGGGAAAGTGAGTCAAGACAGCAAGAGGGCAACACTTCCACTAAGAAATGGAGGTGCTGGCTGTTTGGAGTGAAATGCACCAGGAACTAGTGAGCAGAAAAAAGGTAAGGGGATCAAAAGAGATGTGGAAGTGGGCTAGCATCCCCCCATTCAGCTTGAAGCTAAAATCCTATGTAAGAGAAGAAAGATCTACGGTTCTCATTCATTTACTGTGGTATACCACTAAAAAAATGATAGAGAGGCATGGTGTTTTCTGAGATGGTAAGCAGTGGGGAATTATTTTCAAACTTTGCTTAATAAATGACAGGTATTACAATCCAACTATTAGTATAAACATCTTCAGTGTTTATTAACCATGAGTCTGGGATGGTTGGCTCCTTTACTCTACCTCAACTACTAACAAATATTACACAGAAAACCATCTTGTTATGGAAATCCCAAAAAATGATGACTACTTTAAGAAGAGAAAATTATACACATTGATAGAATAAAAGACAAAGAACATGAACAGGCAATTTACAAAACAAAAAGTGAAAATGGACACTCAACACAAGAACATTGCTGAAACTCACTAGCAACCAAAGAAATTTAACTTAGACCATGAGATACTAGTTTTCACCTTTCAGAATTGGTAATGATTTTTAAAGTAATAATACTTAAAATTGCCAAGAATGTAGAGAAAATGAGTACCCTCATACAATGTTGCTGTGAGTATAAGCCGGTATAACTTTCCTAGAAGACAATTTGACAATACTTATCAAAATACACAAAAATGCAGGCTTTCTGACAAAGCAATTAAACTTTAAGCAATTTTTACTTAGGAAATAAATGACAAGTATAAAAAATTGATGTCAGTAACATTTATTATGATGTAACATATAATATCTAAAAATTGGAAATACTACACGTTTACCAAAGGAAATGGGTTCAGTTAAATGGACAGGGGTATACAAAGTGCCATAACTAACTCTGGAGCCATTTTTAAATGTAAAATAGATTTATCAACAAAATAGTTTTTAATCAAATATTATTAAACCAAAGAAAAATAGAATTATAAAACACGAACGGTGAGGTCCAATCTAAGCACAGAAACAAATCTGAGAGCATGCTTATCAAAATGTTAATACTAGTTATCTTTAGGTACCACGGATGACTTTTATTTTTTCTTTCTGCTTATCTGTATTTTTCTAGTTTTTCTACAGTAAACATGTTTTGTGTGAGTAATAAAAAATGTTATAAAATAACAAGGTATCACCTCTCTGTACTTAGTTGAAAATGAAGTACTCTCAGAGATTGGGTAGCAATACATATTTTTCCATTGTGTTAATTTCCCGTTCCATTAAGCATATGTAATGAACAGTCTGCCTTGACTCTCACTGATTGGCAGAGATCCAAGTGCTACCAACAAACAAGACAATGGAAACCATCCATCCCCAGCTTTGACCTCAGCCAGCAAACCACGGCCTTGGGACTGAAAACATCAGGTTTCACGTTTAGAAAAAAGATTTCAGTCATGCGAAGGATTTATGCAAGCTAAAGGTGTCCCTGCATAGGCACTGCTTTCTAGAAAGCAGCTGCTGCCTCACTGAATTCAGAATGTTATCAACGATTTCACAATTGGGAAAAGCTACCAAAATGACCTGTATGTGGTAGATGCTCAAGAAATGTTGGGACTGAAACCTAATAACCTCATTATAGGAGTGACAGAACCAAATCTGAAAAGCTGGGATGATAAAATATGTTGTATGCACCACCAGGAAGATGTCGTCATAGAATAACGGTTTCCTTTTCTCAAAATTCAAAAACTGTAAGGCAATTCCTGACCGACAAACTCCTGTCCATTGTTACTGCTGCCCAACTCACCATTGCTTATTCCAAACAACAAAAACGTCAACAAGACCTTGGTGCTTTAGAAAATCTGGAGGCTGAGAAGCAGCAGAAGAAACAAGACCATGAAAATCTGAAACAACTATAAGCATATCCCAATGGCAGTGTGTGAACTGATCCATGTGATCACCTCCTTGTCCAAAGTACACATCTTCTCCTTCCTATCACCACCCACACATCTTCCCTCTTCTCTTTCTCTTTTTTGAAAAAGAGTGACCCTTCATCAATTGCTGGCCAGGCTCTTTGTAAATTTTATACCTAGAATGAATTGGAGCTGTTATTTTGTCAAATGTCTAAAGCAGGAGATTTCAAAAGAAATTTCATCTCCAGCCTTTGTGTAAATTCATAAATTTCTTTGAAAAGTGTTTTGTTTACCTAGCAAACCAGAATGGAACCCATCAGAGAAAATCTGTATTCCTCCATAGTGGTTTAACTAATAAATCCCATCACAGAAATATTTCTGCAAATGAAGCAGTGCATTTTAGCTCCCCTTTTCCATTCCAATAACCTGCAGGAGTGAAGCATTCCATTAGCATGCTGACTATAGGTGGGTGGCTAAGAATAAATTTTGAGGTTTTAGTGATCAATTTCCAGATGGAAAAGCAAACAGAGGTACACTGTCTCACACCCGCGGTACAATCCAACTGTGACGCTGCGCCGGAAATCTAGGTTGGCAGCTTTAAGTGACATTGTGGACACATACTCAGAATTAAATAACGGGATGTCCAATCCCTCCAAAATGTGAGTAACGAAATGTGGATGACTCAGGGACCCACCATCTAAACCATCACATGAGAAAATACTTGGAAGCGTGTCCAAAAACACAGAGGATTTTTTTAAAAGTACATGAAGTCAACCATGGATACTAAGTAATGCAGTCATAGAAGTAGAAATTAATGAAAATTAGTCATTACATGAAAATTTCGTCTGTGATGTTGCCACACTGTGTCCTTCTTTCTTTTTCCACCACTTCTCCTTCCCTTACCTGCTTCTAGATGCCCAGAAGAGTCTGAATGGGGGACAGAGGAGCTCAGGTAAGGAAGAATATAGAGGCTCTTCAGAGACAGAGACGAGCACATGCCTGCCCACCCCCCGCCCCAATTTCAGTCATGTTATTCTTCAGCCTACCACTGCCACTGGCTCTGGTTAATGAATTTGGTTCTCACATTTTCCTGTCTAAAGGCATTTTCTTCTTTAAGGGATCACATACATTTGCAAAGTCTGAATATCTGCAATGAAGTTTTTACCCTCCATGGCCGGGTTTGTTTCTCCTGCTTTAATAGGGCTGTAAGTTAAGGTCTTTCATTCCATAATATGTCCTGTTAGCACACGAAACAGTATCGTGGAATATATAGAAATTCAGTAAACAGCAATCCCTTTAAATTAAAACAGTCCCTTTCCCTCAATTATTGGGCATTAGCCCACCTCCCCTGGTATGATCAAAAGTCAAGCAGGCTGTCCACAGTGAGGCCCTAAACCACTCACTCCAAGTAAATTCCCTCAAATTGAGGCCTGGTTTCCTGTCACCCCATATTCTCTAGAAACAAGAGCAGAGGCTACTCTCACTTGATTCCCACCAGGACGCTCGGGTATAGCTGCTGTTCAGTCGCACCTCAGTGATAGGGAGGAGTCCAGCTAACACACCGCGCAGAAAGGTGGCTGGCTACCTCCCCCACCTCTCCCAGGAAACTTCACTCTCGGCCACATACCACAGGCGTCCCTACCCCGATGCTCTTTAGTTTATTAATGTGGTGGACATCCAGAAACTTCGTCTCCCTGGAGAAAGGGAACAGAGTCTGCATGGACAGTGGTGGGGCCCTGTTTACTGATTATCATATAATTAGGCCTCTTGTTCTGGGAAGAACTCTTATTTTTTACTAGAACTATTTGGCCTCTTTAAAGTTCCTTCTAACCAGGATTTGTATTTTCAATGACAGAGACAAATGATTACCACATTTAAGAAACTGAGATTTCTTTAATTAAGGAAAGAATTCACTCATATATGTCAATTTAGGAGACCACAGGAAAAAGTAGCACTACCTAGCAATATAATATTATGACTCTTTACACTGCATTAGTCATAACACATTTTGTTAGATTTATACATAAATATTTCATGGGTTTTTTTTGGTGCTTTTATAAATAGGAGTGCATTTTTTTTTAATTTTTTTATTGTTATGTTAATCACCATATATTACATCATTAGTTTTTGGTGCAGTGTTCCATGATTCATTGTTTGTTCATAACACCCAGTGCTCCATGCAGAACGTGCCCTCCTCAATGCCCATCACCAAGCTAACCCATCCCCCTACCCCCCTCCCCTCTAGAACCCTCAGTTTGTTTTTCAGAGTCCATCATCTCTCATGGTTCATCTCCCCCTCTGACATACTCCCCTTTTCTTCCTCTCCTGTTATCTTCTTCTTTTTCTTTTTTCTTAAAATATGTTGCATTATTTGTTTCAGAAGTACAGATCTGTGATTCAACAGTCTTGCACAATTCACAGCGCTCACCGTAGCACATACCCTACCCAATGTCTATCACCCAGCCACCCCATCCCTCCCACCCCCAAACACTCCAGTAACACTCAGTTTCTTTCCTGAGATTAAGAATTCCTCATATCAGTGAGGTCATGTGATACATGTCTTTCTCTGATTGACTTATTTCACTCAGCATAACACCCTCCAGTTCCATCCACGTCGTTGCAAATGGCAAGATCTCATTCCTTTTGATGGCTGCATAATATTCCATTGTGTATATATACCACCTCTTCTTTATCCATTCATCTGTCGATGGGCATCTTGGCTCTTTCCACAGTTTGGCTATGGTGGACATTGCTGCTATAAACATTGGGGTACACGTACCCCTTCGGGTCCCTACATTTGTATCTTTGTGGTAAATACCCAGTAGTGCAATTGCTGGATCGAACGGTAGCTCTAATTTCAACTGTTTGAGGAACCTCCATACTGTTTTCCAGAGGGGTTGCACCAGCTTGCATTCCCACCAACAGTGTAGGAGGGTTCCCCTTTCTCCACATCCCCGCCAACATCTGTCGTTCCCTGACTTGTTAATTTTAGCCATTCTGACGGGTGTGAGGTGGTATCTCATTGAGGTTTTGATTTGGATTTCCCTGATGCCAAGCGATGTTGAGCACTTTTTCATGTGCCTGTTGGCCATTTGGATGTCTTCTTTGGAGAAATGTCTGTTCATGTCTTCTGCCCATTTCTTGATTGGATTATTTGTTCTTTGGGTGTTGAGTTTGATAAGTTCTTTATAGATTTTGGATACTAGCCCTTTATCTGATATGTCATTTGCAAATATTTTCTCCCATTCTGTCGGTTGTCTTTTGGTTTTGTGGACTGTTTCTTTTGCTGTGCAGAAGCTTTTTATCTTGATGAAATCCCAATAGTTCATTTTTGCCCTGGCTTCCTGTGCCTTTGGCGATGTTTCTAGGAAGAAGTTGCTGCGGCTAAGGTCGAAAAGGTTGCTACCTGTGTTCTCCTTTAGGATTTGGATGGACTCCTGTCTCACGTTTAGGTCTTTCAACCATTTGGAGTCTATTTTTGTGTGTGGTGTAAGGAAATGGTCCAGTTTCATTCTTCTGCATGTGGCTGTCCAATTTTCCCAACACCATTTGTTGAAGAGACTGTCTTTTTGCCATTGGACATTCTTTCCTGCTTTGTCAAAAATACGTTGACCATAGAGTTGAGGGTCCATTTCTGGGCTCTCAATTCTGTTCCATTGATCTATGTGTCTGTTTTTGTGCCAGTACCATACTGTCTTGATGATGACAGCTTTGTAATAGAGCTGAAAGTCCGGAATTGTGATGCCGCCAGCTTTGCTTTTCTTTTTCAGTATTCCTCTGGCTATTCTGGGTCTCTTCTGGCTCCATACAAATTTTAGGATTATTTGTTCCATTTCTTTGAAAAAAGTGGATGGTATTTTGATGGGGATTGCATTGAATGTGTAGATTGCTCTAGGTAGCATTGACATCTTCACAATGTTGATTCTCCCAATCCATGAGCATGGAACGTTTTTCCATTTCTTTGTGTCTTCTTCAATTTCTTTCCTGAGTATTTTATAGTTTTCTGAGTACAGATCCTTTGCCTCTTTGGTTAGATTTATTCCTAGGTATCTAAAGGTTTTGGGTGCAATTGTAAATGGGATAGACTCCTTGATTTGTCTCTCTTCTGTCTTGTTGTTGGTGTATAGGAATGCCACTGATTTCTGTGCATTGATTTTATATCCTGCTACTTTACTGAATTCCTGTATGAGTTCTAGCAGTTTTGGGGTGGAGTCTTTTGGGTTTTCCACATACAGTATCATATCATCTGCAAAGAGTGAGAGTTTGACTTCCTCTTTGCCGATTTGGATGCCTTTGACTTCTTTTTGTTGTCTGATTGCTGTGGCTAGGACTTCTAATACTATGTTGAATAGCAGTGGTGAGAGTGGACATCCCTGCCGCGTTCCTGACCTTAGGGGAAAAGCTCTCAGCCTTTCCCCATTGAGAATGATATTCGCTGTAGGTTTTTCGTAGATGGCTTTTATGATATTGAGGTATGTACCCTCTATCTCTATACTCTGAAGAGTTTTGATCAAGAAAGGATGTTGTACTTTGTCAAATGCTTTTTCTGCATCTATTGAGAGGATCATATGATTCTTGTTCTTTCTTTTGTTAATGTATTGTATCACGTTGATTGATTTGCGGATGTTGAACCAGCCTTGCAGCCCAGGGATAAATCCCACTTGGTCGTGGTGAATAATCTTTTTAATGTACTGTTGGATCCTATTGGCTAATATTTTGGTGAGAATTTTGGCATCCATGTTCATCAAGGATATTGGTCTGTAATTCTCTTTTTTGATGGGGTCTTTGTCTGGTTTTGGGATCAAGGTAATGCTGGCCTCATAAAATGAGTTTGGAAGTTTCCCTTCCATTTCTATTTTTTGGAACAGTTTCAGGAGAATAGGTATTAATTCTTCTTGAAATGTCTGATAGAATTCCCCTGGGAAGCCATCTGGCCCTGGGCTTTTGTTTCTTGGGAGATTTTTGATGACTGTTTCAATTTCCTTAGTGGTTATAGGTCTGTTCAGGTTTTCTATTTCTTCCTGGTTCAATTTTGGTAGTTGATACATCTCTAGGAATGCACCCATTTCTTCCAGGTTATCTAATTTGCTGGCATAGAGTTGCTCATAATATGTTCTTATAATTGTTTGTATTTCTTTGGTGTTGGTTGTGATCTCTCCTCTTTCATTCATGATTTTGTTGATTTGGGTCATTTCTCTTTTCTTTTTGATCAGTCTGGCCAGGGGTTTATCAATCTTGTTAATTCTTTCAAAGAACCAGCTCCTAGTTTCGTTGATCTGTTCTACTGTTCTTTTGGTTTCTAGTTCATTGATTTCTGCTCTGATCTTTATGATTTCTCTTCTCCTGCTGGGTTTAGGCTTTATTTGCTGTTCTTTCTCCAGCTCCTTTAGGTGTAGGGTTAGGTTGTGTATTTGAGACCTTTCTTGTTTCTTGAGAAAGGCTTGTATTGCTATATACTTTCCTCTCAAGACTGCCTTTGCTGTATCGCAAAGATTTTGAACAGTTGTGTTTTCATTTTCATTGGTTTCCATGAATTTTTTTAATTCTTCTTTAATTTCTTGGTTGACCCATTCATTCTTTAGTAGGATGCTCTTTAGCCTCCATGTATTTGAGTTCTTTCCGACTTTCCTCTTGTGGTTGAGTTCTAGTTTCAAAGCATTGTGGTCTGAAAATATGCAGGGAATGATCCCAATCTTTTGGTACCGATTGAGACCTGATTTGTGACCTAGGATGTGATCAATTCTGGAGAATGTTCCATGGGCACTAGAGAAGAATGTGTATTCCGTTGCTTTGGGATGGAATGTTCTGAATATGTCTGTGAAGTCCATTTGGTCCAGTGTGTCATTTAAAGTCTTTATTTCCTTGTTGATCTTTTGCTTAGATGATCTGTCCATTTCAGTCAGGGGGGTGTTAAAGTCCCCCACTATTATTGTATTGTTGTCAATGTGTTTCTTTGCTTTTGTTATTAATTGCCTTATATAATTGGCTGCTCCCATGTTCGGGGCATAGATATTTACAATTGTTAGATTTTCTTGTTGGATAGACCCTTTAAGTAGGATAGAGTGTCCTTCCTCATCTCTTATTACAGTCTTTGTTTTAAAATCTAGTTTGTCTGATATAAGGATTGCCACCCCAGCTTTCTTTTGGTGTCCATTAGCATGGTAAATGGTTTTCCACCCCCTCACTTTCAATCTGGGGGTGTCTTTGGGTGTAAAATGAGTCTCTTGCAGACAGCATATTGATGGGTCTTGTTTTTTAATCCAATCTGATAGCCTGTGTCTTTTGATTGGGGCATTTAGCCCATTTACATTCAGGGTAACTATTGAAAGGTATGAATTTAGTGCCATTGTATTACCTGTAAGGTGACTGTTAACTGTCTGTTGTCTGTGTTCGTTTCTGCTCTTTGCTGCTTTTAGGTTCTCTCTTTGCTTAGAGGACCCCTCTCAATATTTCTTGGAGGGCTGGTTTCGTGTTTGCAAATTCCTTTAGTTTTTGTTTGTTCTGGAAGCTTTTGATCTCTCCTTCTATTTTCAATGATAGCCTAGCTGGATATAGTATTCTTGGCTGCATATTTTTCTCGTTTAGTGCTCTGAAGATATCTTGCCAGTCCTTTCTGGCCTGCCAGGTCTCTGTGGATAGGTCTGTTGCCAATCTAATGTTTCTACCATTGTAGGTTACATATCTCTTCTCCCGAGCTGCTTTCAGGATTTTCTCTTTGTCTCTGAGACTCGTAAGTTTTACTATTAGATGTCGGGGTGTTGACCTATTTTTATTGATTTTGAGAGGGGTTCTCTGTGCCTCCTGGATTTTAATGCCTGTTTCCTTCCTCACATTAGGGAAGTTCTCTGCTATAATTTGCTCCAATATACCTTCTGCCCCTCTCTCTCTCTCTTCTTCTTCTGGGATCCCAATTATTCTAATGTTGTTTCGTCTTATCGTATCACTTATCTCTCGAATTCTGCCCTCGTGATCCTGTAGTTGTTTCTCTCTCTTTTTCTCAGCCTCTTTATTTTCTATCATTTGGTCTTCTATATCGCTGATTCTCTCTTCTGCCTCATTTATCCTAGCATTTAGTGCCCCCATTTTTGATTGCACCTCATCAATAGCCTTTTTGATTTCGATTTGGTTAGATTTTAGTTCTTTTATTTCTCCAGAAAGGGTTTCTCTAATAACTTCCACGCTTTTTTCAAGCCCAGCTAGTATCTTTAAAGTCATGATTCTGAACTCTAGGTCCGACATCGTACTAATGTCCGTATTGAGTAGGTCCCTGGCTGACGGTACTACCTCTTGTTCTTTTTGCTGAGGTGATTTCTTTCGTCTTGTCATTTTGTCCAGAGGAGAATAGATGAATGAGAGAACAAAAGGCTAACAGGTTTACAACGTCCCCAGCAAATATACTGTATACAAATCAGAAAAGACCTGAAACCAGGGGAAAAGAAAGGGAAAGAAAGAAAAAAGAAAGAGAAAAAGAAAAAAAAAAGAAAAAAAAGATAAAAACAAAAACAAAACAATTCAAAAAAGGCAGAATATGATCAAATATGATCAGGCTAGTGCATAGATCAGTGCCACACACTAGATTTTGGGCGTATTTTGGTCTGTTAGAAAAAAGTGCCTCCTAAAATTTTAAAGGAAGAAAGACATATATGTACAAAATAAGGGTTGATACAATGAAGGGATGGAAGATGACTGTAAAGATGAAAATTATAAAAGATTTTATAAAAGGACTTGGTAAGATAAGTTGTTTGAAAAAAGAAAGGAGATTTAAGGAAAAAAAAAAAAAGGAAAAAGGGAGAGAATGTGATCAGGCAGGAGACTAGAACAAAGCCATACACTAGTGGTTTAGGGTATATCTTGATCTGTTAGAAGAAACTGTACCTCAAAATTTTAAAGAGAGAACAACTTATATATATATGCCAAAAACAAGGATAACTACTATGAAGGGATAAAATATGAGTCTAAAAATGAAAAAAAAATAAAAAATGTTTTTTTTTTTAAAAAAAGGGATTTATAAGATGTTGGTTGAAAAAGGGAAAAAGAAAAATAAAAAAAAGTCAACAAAAATTAACTTTGATGAAATAATGAATCATGGTAAAAAAAAAAAAAAAAAAAGAAGCCATGAATCTATGTGCAGTATTCCCCTAGCGCTGGAGTTCTCCTATTCTCCTTGATCGATCAACTTGGTCTTGGCTTGCTGGCTGTTTGTGTTGATCTTCTGGGGGAGGGGCCTGTTGCTGTGGTTTCCAAATGTCTTTGCCGGAGGCAGAATTGCCCCGCCCTTGTCGGTCCGGGCTAAGGAAGCTGCTCCAGTTTGCTCTCAGGAGCTTTTGTTCCCTGCAAGCTCTCGGTACAGCTTTGGAGGAGCAGGGCGAAAATGGCGGCCTCCCAGTCTCCGCCCGGAGGAGCCGAGAACTCGGGGCCCCACTCCTCAGTGCGCCCCCAGAGAAAAGCAGTCACTCCCGTGTCCCCGGTCTCTGGCCGCACTCCGTGCTCACCCGGCCTGTGATCGAGCGTTGCTATCTCTGGCACCCGACCCCGCTCGGAGTCTCCAAACCCAGCAGATCCCTGCAGTGCGTTCCCGCACCGCTCCTCCCCGGGAAGGAAGGGGAGTCTCTCCGGATCTGCTGCTTGTTGGGTCCTTGCTGGGGGAGCCGTGCCCCGACTGGGCCGCAGATCACAGTTTATGGCAACCCCGAGCTGAGAGCCCGCGACTCTGCTCCGTATCTGCAGCCGGCTTCCCCGCCCCGACACCTGGGAGCTCTGCCGCACTCAGGCACCCCAGGTCTCTCTGTGACCCCAAGGGTCCTGAGACCACACTGTCCCGGGAGGATTCCACCCCCCGCTTAGCCACTGCAGCGACGTCCCTCCGCCGAGCCAACTTTTAAAAGGTCCGATTTTGTGCTCTGCGGCTCTAGCACTTGCCAGAAGCGGCCGGCGGAGGCCCCTCCCCCGCCGTCTATCCTCCCGAATATCGCCTCAGATTCACTTCTCCGCACGTCCTACCTTCCAGTAAGTGGTCGCTTCTCTGTTCAGAGAGTTGTTGCTACTCTCCTGTTCGATCTCCTGTTGAGTTCGTAGGTGTTCAGAATGGTTTGATCCCTATTCAGTTGAATTCCTGAGACCAGACAAAATCTAGGTCTCCTACTCCTCCGCCATCTTGCTCCGCCCCCCCTATACCCCAGTTTTTTGTTCATCACTAACAATATAATGATGAGAACCTACATAGCCAAATATTTTATCTCTTTCATGCTTATTTCTTTAGGCTGACTTTCTAAAGGCAAAATGGTGGGTCCCCACTTGCAACCAGATTCCCATTAATTCATGTATTTATTTAACAAATATCTTTTTTTAAAAGATTTTATTTATTTATTTGACAGAGAGAGACCCAGCGAGAGAGGGAACACAAGCAGGGGGAGTGGGAGAGGGAGAAGCAGGCTTCCCGCGGAGCAGGGAGCCCGATGTGGGGCTCGATCCCAGGACCCTGGGATCATGGCCTGAGCTGAAGGCAGACACTTAATGTCTGAGCCACCCAGGCACCCCTTAACAAATATCTTTAAGTACCTCTTACTTTCAGGCAGTAAAAGACCCAGAGAAAAATCATGTGACTAATGTACACAGTCTCCATCCTCACAAAGCTTATACATACGGTCTCATGAAGTTGTCCAGTTTATCCTCCTACAAGCCAAATAGGAGAGTGTCTTTCATAAAATATGAATCAGTTCCTTCCAAAGTGCCTTTAAAAGTGTTTCATGTACATTTGTTGAATTGCAAAATAAAAACTTGCCCAGTGTGTTCCAACATTGTCCTATGTGAAGATGCATTACCAAATTGTATCAGTGCATTGGGAAGGCTGGTCAGAAAATGATGACCTTTTATTTACCACAGTTCTTAGAAGTGAGCATGGAATCCTTAAAATTGATAAACTAGTGTTTTTATGCCTTGACTTGACATATGCTTTATGCTCAAAACCTCATGTGTTCCTCGTTTTAGCACCTCTGGGTCTGGGTGTCTGGAGCAACCCAGACTTGGATGTTCTGTTTAAATGTCATGGCATTTGTGTCCAAACAAATTAGTGTCCGGAATGGCTAAAATGGAAATACATTCCCACATGGGGCAGGGGGCTGGATAATATGGCTTTGAAATGCCTTCCAGCCCTATTCCCCCCCTTTGTCATTTTAAAAAGAGAAATGGGTCTTCAAAAAGAACAAAATCTGTCTGAACTCAGATAAAAATTATTCTAAATCATTAACAAAGAAAGACATCTATCTCTCCTCAACACAAAGAGATCCCAAAATGTCATACCCAAATCTGCAACATGGAAAATCTGAACCATTGAAAATCATGCATTAACTATGGTTATAAGATAGTCATCTCATCTCGACAGCTAAAAATACACAGGGACAGTCAGAAATATTGCCATTTTTTTTATATGCAGTGAAATAGCTTCATTTTTACTCCACAAAGAAAAAAGCTCCTTTGAACACTGAACAATATTAAATTTGCTCTTAACACATGATGCCACATTCTATTTTAAGGTCATTACTGCCAGTTCTTTGCTGGCCAGGGTGCCTCCACTGCTCTAGGGTCCTCCCAGGGCCCTCCTGCATTCCTCGTTCTTGGCGAACTACAGCCCATCTCACTCAGGTCCACGTCCTTCCTTCTTTCTTTCAGTCTCTCCCACAGCTTCTAAACACCCCTTACTGTCCACCATGCTTATTTAATGACTAACTAAGCCAACAGTGTGCGATTGAGTTAACCACAGCCTCTTGAAAGGTGACTTTTGCATGGAGAGAATAGAGACCAACACATTTTCCCAACACTTTCAACTAAGGTTTTGGGCGAAAGAAACTGACATTGGAAAGAAGAGGTGTGAAGTCAGTAACCTCAACATCAGAAGTGAGGATAGTGAAGTTGGGAGAAATGAGCCACCAAAGGATCATTTGATTTGGCAGAATAATGCAAGCCTTTATAGCAGTGTTTTCCTGCTTAGGAACATCATATTTTGGGGGAACTCTAAACATTTATTTCTCTGAAATGCCTAAATTGATTTTACTTAAATTAGAGCCATTTACTTTCAGAATATTCGTGAGGTGATGTTTTTCCATAAGTTTCTCTAGATTTAGACCAGTCTATTCCACACATCAGTGAGATTAAAGACCCCCTAGAGATCTTGCTGTAATGCAGAGTCCCAGGCCTTACTCTCCATTTGTCTTCATTTAGGAGATCTGGGCTGGATCCGGATAATCCTGATGCAGGTGCATCTAGGCATGCCTGGCTTTGGATATATTACGGAGAAATATGGACTTATGTTTGGTGAGAGGTGAGAGTTTGGAAATCATGCCAAGATTTTAGCATAGTAGTACTTAAGTTGTGTGATAAGTGAAGTTCAGGCAAAAGAAGGGAAATAAATACCCATGTTCCATGAACTAATGGGGGAACATACCATCATGCAAGAAGGCACAGGTTGGTTCTGAGCCAATTAAATATCTCAGACAATTAAAAGCTTGCAGTCTCAAGTCAATTATATAGGACAGGCCCAAGTGAAGGGAAATGAGTTACAGGTATTGAAAGCTTTTGGTGCCCAGCATGAACTCTCTCTACGAAAGAGAGTCTGTGGGCTGAGGGATAACATGTGAATTAAAGAGTAAAGAATTGCCTCATTTCTGGTGCTCTTACCCTTTCTGATCCTTTAAAGAAGGGCTCTTATCACCTATAGGCTAGAGTCCATACTCACCCGTCTGATACATCAGAGCTTTAGTAAGCAAGTAGATTACCTGCCTAACCTCCCATCTGCCCCAGCTCCTCAGCACTCTGCCCCCACACACCATGCTGTAGTCCCATCAACTGCTGGAAGTCCCTCCAACACACTCCGAGAGAGCATGCCTTGCCCTTCAGTGCCCTGTCATCCACTATACTTCCACTGGAACTGTGCTCCAAAGCAATCATAATCACTTCCCATACCTCTGTTCTGGAGCTGCCTCCTCTTTGAACCCTTTCCTGAACTTCTCAGCCACTGTGGTGGAGTATCTGTGTTTTTCTTAATGGCCCCACAGTAACCTAAACTCATTCTATAATGATTTTAGAGCAGATTACTGCATTAACTTGTTTACTTGTCTGTCTCCCCTTATTAGACTTACAACCTCTCCAGGGCAGAGGGCAACCATGTGCGTGATGGCATCACTTAGGCAGATATTAAATGAATATTTTTAATGTGAAATACCAAGACCATTAGTTTCTTGGGCAAACTTAAGGACAGGGTGGTCATAGAGCTAGCATTTTATTTTATTTTTTTTTAAAGATTTTATTTATTTATTTGAGAGAGAGAGAATGAGAGAGAATGAGAGAGAGAAAAAGCACATGGGGGGGAGGGTCAGAGGGAGAAGCGGACTCCCCGCTGAGCAGGGAGCCTGATGTGGGACTCGATCCAGGGACTCCAGGATCATGACCTGAGCCAAAGGCAATCGCTTAACCAACTGAGCCACCCAGGCGCCCTAGAGCTAGCATTTTAAAGCTTGGCTCCTTTTATAATAGTTTTATCTGGAGTGAAGCACGATTGTGTTGGGGATGTCCCTTGACATCACCAGAGTGGTTTGTGGCTTTCCCAGTTTCAGTGCATATTGTTGGGGTGCATTTGAGCTGGCCTCTAATCTCTGTGCCCAGCGTCGGCCCACCGGCCACCATGTCCCCTCAGAGGCGGAGCCTTGAGAACTCAAGTCAGATAGGACCTCAGGTGAATGCGTTTATTCTTCATTTTTCAAGATTTTTTATTCTTGACCTGAAGTTATTCATTTTAACAACCCTGTGTCTGAAATCCTGTTATTTTGTATATTTGGTAATTTATATCTATTGACAACTTTTAAACATCTTTTTTTTTTCAATGAAGAAAATGGAATTACCCAGCTACTCCACACTGAATTTTCTTCTATTTTATAAATTAGCTTTTTCAGTCCTATCCAGAAACAAGACCTGGTCTGGCTGCTTGTCAAGAGGATAGTAAAAGATAGTGGAGAGGCAAATCCTTAACTGCCCAAAGCAAATAGCCTGCAACATCTTTACCTCTGGGAAGCTCTAGGGCAAATGCCAGTTTAAGGAAAGCTAAAAACAAAACAGAAGGACCCTGTTATCCTCTAGTGATAGGTCTTATTCATTAATTTATATTCATTGATTTATTCATTCTTTTAAAGATTTTATCTATTTATTTGACAGAGAGAGAACACAAGTAGGCAGAGAGGCAGGCAGAGAGAGAGGGAGAAGCAGGTTCCCCGCTGAGCAGGGATCCTGATTCGGGGCTCGATCCCATGACCTGAGCAGACACTTAACTGAGTGAGCTACCCAGTCTCCCCATTCATTCGTTCGTTCGTTCATTCATTCGTTCATTCATAAAAATGTTCAGTTAACATATAGTACGTTATTAGTTTTTGATGTAGTGTTCAACTATTCATTTGTTGCGTATAACACCCAGTGTTCATCACAACATGTGCCCTCCTTAATATCGGGTGAGTCCTTCTCTGTGTTAAGAGTTATGCTGGATCTTGGCATAGAGGAGGTGACAATTTCTGGCCTCACGGGGAGAGATAAGAGTAAATAGTTACAGGGTCGTGCTGGGTTCTGAGCTTGAGGAAAGTGTGGCATTGGACAGCCTTGGGACACGTCAGGGAAGAAGGGACTCTGTGGCTGGGAGTGAGGGAGGGTTTCCCGGTAGTAAAAGTGCACATGGCAAGACCGCAGGCTTGTGCGTGGCTAGTAGGACAGGCCAGGAGAGATAAGCGCTGCTAAAATTGTCGGAGGCCATGTCTTACTTGGAGACCACGAATTTGTTGGTCAGGCCAGAGCATTAGGTACAGATCTGAAAAGTAGAGACAGGAGGCTCTCAAATGGGAGAACAGTCCTAGATCTGAAGGGCCTTGCCTGCCAGATGAGTACAGATCCCCGGGGGATGAATTTGTTCTAGACTTTTCCTTCCATTGTGGCTTATCGTCATATTAACATACAAATATACATCCATATAGTCGATAAAAATAAAACATTAGAACAGCTGGACCATAAAAATCACGAGACTATAGTTATAATGCATTTAAAATAGTACCATGCCAAACTGACTGATTTGATCATTATTTTCTCCCCCACTAACATGCTCCTGCCACCTGCCTTGGAGGAAGGGCATCCCCACAGAATCCCAAACACTGTGGTTTCCCCAGATTCCCCTGGAGTGCAGCTAAAACAGAAGAACATGCTTCTAATTGCCAGAGACATCTTTGTTCTCCCTACAAAGACAAGCTTCTTTCAGCCCTTTATACCGTCATCTCAATCTATTAGACATTTTCTGTTGGGTGTGGGTTTTGCTGTGATGGGTTTCTTTAACGGGCCTCGCTGTTGCTTTTTTATCTAAAAGAAAGGGCCGCAAGAATTCAATGGGTTATTTATTAAACAGCCAGTCCTGCATTGAGAGACTCTTTTTTTCTTTTGAGTGTTTAATAACGATTCTCCTCTTGGATGCTCTCTGCATAAAAGAAGTTAAATCATTGAAGAAATGATTTAACCATTTTAAAACTAATACACTTTAGAATTCTGATGTGAGATAAGGTAGAATTTTATTAACAAAGGGCAAATCTCATTTTCACCAAGTGGCAATGTGTTTCTACCGGGAGGACAAAACCAGGAGACAGTCTGGGAAAGTGTGACTCAGGTGATTGACAGCTCCAGGTGAAATTAATGTAGTGCTCAATGTCCTGTTCGTGAAACCGGAAGACTTTCCTTATCCTCTGACCCCCTCCCCAAGTCCCCACCGTCAAAAACAAGGAAAACCTAGAGAAAGATATATGTAAAAGTAATATCCCTCATTTATGGCTTTTGGCCAGATCCTTGTGTAAATGAGCAGATAACTAGAAGTTATTTATTCATAATATTAGCCGACATGCATTGAGTACAGGGACCATGCAAAGCATCTTAGAGGTAATATTACCTTTTCCTGTATAAGCTCTGTGGGGCAGGTATGATGATTTTCCTTATTTTACACAGGGCCAGAGGGGTTGAGTAACTGCCAAGGTTAAACAGCTTCTAAATATCATTGTCAGCATCCAAATTCTGGTCCATCCTCAAAGCACAATGCTGCTATGGTCTCTTGATATTTTTATTAGTTTCCTTGATAAAACTATAGGACTTCTACCTCTAACAATCAGTCTTCAAAGGGGGTGGTGATGGGCTTTTTAAAAAGGAAGTAGAAAGAAGCTTATTTAACATAAGACTTGAGTTCCTACTACCACCACTACCGATAATAATGACACTGAAAACTGTATGTTTGTTATAAAGCAACACAAAGCACTGAAAATAATCATGTGTAGTCATTGTCAGGGCTACTACTTATAATTATACTTACGATTTTATAACATAAAATTATGATTTTTTAAGCATTTGCTATAAAATTAGCTCAGCTTCAGGACTTTGGTGCAGAGAACTGTTTCTGTCATTTTGCAGAGGATGGAGAAAAATAAGAATTTAGGAATAAGCTACCTAGGAAATTACAGAGCTTCTTGAGAATTACAGCTTTTGTAAAATGGAAAAAATAGAGTCAAGTCATTGTACTTTATTCAGTACTGAACACACAAGCTGGTTGTTTCAGGAAAGAACTTGTTTTTCTTTAGCTGAATACTTTCAACATCTGGATTAAAATGGATAAAGCTTTTTAATTATCTTGTAGTCAACATCTGGATGCAAATTTTTTTAAAGGGTACTGTGTGCAGGCAAAGACAGGTTGTGAGGACCTTTCCTGCTGTCATTTCTAGTAGGCTCATTTTCATCGTGATGAATCTATTTTAGGTGATAAGAATAATTACAAAACTCTTTTAGCTATAATCCTGTGTTCTCTGCCCACTCCCGTATTACTCCAGTTAATGATTCAGTGTTTATTATTCCTCAAATAGAAGCTGGCTTAGACATGTCATCGCTATATATGTATGTTCTTACCTTCATCAGGACTGTCTTGCTGCCCCTTGAAAATGCCAGGCACTCTCCTGCCTCAGGGCCCTTGCACCTCCTGTTGTCTCTCCGTGGAATGCTCTTAGCATCACTCTCTTCCTCTTCAACTTCAGATGTCCTATCTTAGTTGCAGCCCTAAGCACTCCTTATTTTTCTTTCCCCGATTTACTTCCCTCCATAGCACTTATACACTCTGACACATTTTTTATTTTTACACATGTGTTCGTTATCAACTTCCCCTTGCTAAATGTAAGGTCTGTGAAATGTAGGGACTAAATTTTGTTGGTTTATTCACTGTCTATCCCTAGCATTTGAAGCTATGCCTGGCACACAGTAAGTATTGAGCAAAACTTGGTGAAATGTGTTACAAATAAATGCGTATTATGAATAGAAAAAACAAGATGACACATGTGCTCATTAGAATTTGATTTCCATGAGGGCAGGAACTAAGTTTTGTTTATCAACATCGCCTCCAGTGCCCTGATGAGGGCCTGATCTGTGATAGCCTTTCAGTATACCTTTATGCATTAGATGGTTTAGAGCTTATTAATAAAATGATTGGGAATATTACTAGATTTTTAAAGGAGAAGGGAAGGCAGAGAAGGAAGAAAGAAAGAACAAGAGAGAAAATGAGTAAGTATTGATGTTTCAGAGCTCACTCCCGTTTCACATTGGTCTTATGGAGATTATATGTAGTTTATTAGGTTAAAGCTAAAATTTCAAATAAAATTTGCAGTCCCCCAAGAACGGAAAATCAAATTGCAAATAAATACAGCTTATTGTGCAAACTCATATTGACTCCCTGTCAGCCTCTTTTTAGGTAGTTATTTATTTATGTTGGCAGTATTGGTCACTCTGAAGTGGGGGAAGGCGTTTGATGGTATATCTTATTAGTCTAATGATATTCTCCTGTCTGTAGATATATTGAATTCATACATAACCTAACAACCACTTACTCAGCAGAGAAAATAAGAAAGATTACTCTTGTCATGTTCATTCTTTGTGGACCCAGGGACAAAACAGACAGTTCAGCTCTACCACCAACCAACCATCATCTACCTGGGAGGGTGCAGGGAAGGGGCAAATATAAGTTGAATTTTAATAATGAACAGGATGCTGGCATTTGAAGTGCCTGTTTATTACAAAAATGGGAAAGCTTCAAAGTTATTCTCTCTGCTGGTTGGGAACCAGAGCTAAACAGAGAAAGGAAAATTGCCTTTGATTGAAGCATGTGGCCAGCAGCCACTGGCATGCTCCAAAAGCAGAAATAGACATTAGAGGATACAGAGGATTGCTCGTTGTTTGACCCAGAGTTATCTTTAAATATATTAAAGCACATTTCTTAACATGGGACAATGTTAACAACAATACAAAATTTTAAAACTTGGAACTTAGATGCTTAAATCTTTAAATAATCAAAAGTAATTAGGATAGGACAAAAAGTAGAAAACATAATAACTGGAAAGGATAGGTAAAAAAAGAATGGGAGGAGATTATGGTGGCAAAATACTAAGTTAGCCAGCAATAATTCATTAGGGGAAGAAATCTTGGTCAGTTCAGGGAAAATGGACAATTAGACCCATCTAAAGCTACAGATAAGGTCCCTATGGTTCATTATGTTATTGTGAAAATAATGACTAGAACTAGCCCCCATCCCATTTCTAAGGGAGGAGTCTACTTCCTGACTCCTTGACAGCAAGCTTAGGCATATGATTTTCTTTTGCCAGTGAAATTTAAGTGGAAATGGGATATGACACTTCCTAGCAAAAGCTTTAAGAGCCGTCATGAGATTCTGCCATCTCTCTTTTCCCTCTATTGTGACATCAGATGTTCCAGGTAGGGACTGTTCTTCAGCCCAGGTCCCCAAACGAAAAGGACGTGTAGTATATTCATAGCCCATTCGTAGGGACATAAATATGAGCCTAGTGAATTAACCTTTACTTTTACAAGCCACCAATGTTGGAAATCTTTTATTACTGCTGCACGGCTCAGCCTAAGCTGATGAAATTGTCTCTACATTTATAAAGGTATTGAGAAGATGGTCTGGTCTTCTCAGGGGATGTTCTGCGAGGAGTGGTACCATGGTTTAGAGAACAACCGAATTCTAAGAATTCCAAGTTTCTCCAAATGTGATTCCACATCAGAATTGCCTGGGAGCTGGTGAAACCTGCAAGTTCATAAGCCTCATCTCAGAATTGGTGAATCTGAATATCTGGAGATAGGGTTTATGTACTGCATTTTCACGGATTCCTCAGATGATCCTTGTGCAAACCCAAATCCAAGAACTGCTGGCCAAGATGTTTACCTAAGACTAGAGTGCAAAAGCAGAGAGGCAGTGAATAAGAAATCACAAATCTCATCTTTGGAGATCTGGAGGTCGGGGCTTGGCTTTGCCTCTCATTAGCTTTGGGATCCTGAGCTAGTCACTTTAGTTCCAGAACTTAGCTATCTCATGGCTACCATGGTTTTGAGGAGAGCCTCCCAAAACTGTTAGGATGAAATAACTCAAAAAATGCTTTTTAAACTGAAAAATACTTTTCATATCAAGATATTGTGGTCTTGTTAAGATGTGGGCTGGGGGAGGGCTTTTCTCTCATGACATTGGGAACCTCTGAGGTCATATGTTGAACCAAGATGGAAACCCACAGGAGCAGGCTAGTCGAAGCTAATTTTATTTTGCTCTTTTAATAACCAGTAGGAAAATGAGTTAGGCCTTATTCATGTCTAAGAGATAACTTAATATCTAGAGCCCATCAAGTTTAAGCTGTAGAACTGAGAAGAAAGACACAGCTTGCTATTTTGTTTGAGAATCCCAGATACTTGGAGAAGCCAAGAGGGGAGAACCTGCCAAGCTGTTCTTAGACAACTTAGTTAAGGGTGGATATAAGCTCCTCCAGGCTCTTCCCCATTCCTGCTAAGATAGCACATTGATTAAGTGCCCATCAGGTACTTGGATTGTTGCTAAGCATTTTAACCGAGGCTTCACAAAAATCTCAAGAGATAGGTAATTTCAGCCCACTTTTGCAGATGAAGAAACTGAAACTTAGCGAGGCAGAGTTGTTTGTCTAAAGTGACCCCTCTAATGAATGACAGGGGCAGAATCTGAACCTAATTTCTGCCTGACTCCAGAGTTTTTGCCCTCAGTTACTATGACTACTTTCTCTCTGCTAGGCAGATATAATTATTGTGGGTGAAAAGGTAAAAAAATGCAACAAGCGTTCTTGCTTTTACAACCAGAAAAAAATAAAAGTGATCCTTGGAACTACTGAAACTCACTACTCTCAGACACAAGGCATTCTATGTAGCTAGAACAAACTCAAATCTCTAGGACAAACTCTAAGAATCCAGTAGCTCTCATCTAGGCCATCTTTTTACCCTAGTTTTAAACAGTAATAAATGCCAAAATGCATGGCTGTGGCACAGCTGTCTTTATTTTTTTTTTAAAGATTTTATTTATTTATTTGAGAGAGAGAGAATGAGAGATAGAGAGCACGAGAGGGAAGAGGGTCAGAGGGAGGAGCAGACTCCCTGCCGAGCAGGGAGCCCGATGTGGGACTCGATCCCGGGACTCCGGGATCATGACCTGAGCCGAAGGCAGTCGCTTAACCAACTGAGCCACCCAGGCGCCCGGCACAGCTGTCTTTAGATTGGAATTGAATCAGTGAAAAGAAAAATCATAGCAGCCTTCAAGGTTTTCTATGTCATAGGAATCTAGACACAGCTCTAACGATGAAGGAAAAGAAAAACACAACCAGTGCAGCCAGCTCTTTTTCCTGCAATTATAACCCATTTAAAACGGGCATCCTGCGTCTTCTTAAAATGCTTTCCTTGATTTGCTCATCACTATAACTCAAAATAATTCCTAAGGAAGGCATGCCAAAGAAAAAAATGCCCTTACAATCAGAAGAAAAACACTCACACGTATATGTTAAAGTTGCACTGCAGTGAATTATGGTTAAGTGCTCTACTGTCTGATTGTTATGTTCTCTACCTAAACTGAGCCAGGGAGAGGATGCTGCTGTAGCAGCACAGAAATGTTCACGAGCTAAGACATTAAAACATAAGTAGTAAATACGATTTTCTTTTACATGATCTCATACACCTCAGTTTTTGGACCATCCTCTGTCCACCAAAGCTCTGATGGCTCTCAGTCTTTCAAATCCTTGTAAAACAGAGCTGATAGGCAATACGGGCTACTGTGTGGAAAAAGCTGTTTTATCAGAACAAATGGAGTACATAAAGAGAAGTAATAAGGCCAAGGAAGAGCTGGACAGGACTTTAAAATGATTTTAAACCCATAATGAATGGTGACAGTTTGAGTTCTTGGAAATACTTAGGAATTCATTTAACCATTTTATTAGTCACTTTCTTAGGCATATT
The DNA here is from genome assembly GCF_009762305.2 of Zalophus californianus. Taxonomy (NCBI): domain Eukaryota; kingdom Metazoa; phylum Chordata; class Mammalia; order Carnivora; family Otariidae; genus Zalophus; species Zalophus californianus. The sequence goes on along the minus strand of NC_045599.1, from coordinate 29,705,112 downwards.
TTAAAACATGTGGGAATTGCCTTTCTTTCGTTTTCCTCTCTTTTTCTTCTGCTTCTCCCCTTCCCCTCCCTCTTTCCTTCCTTGGGTTCTTCTGGTCTTCCTTCCTGTTACTTTTACCAGCAGAGAAGAGGCCTGATTGTTTGGGGAAGCATTACAGCAAAGGTAAAATGGAGCTGTACAAACACACAGTTCCTTGTTCAGACTAAATAATAAAACAATTCTAAGCTCCCACTGTTGCTTTTTTAAAAAGACCATCACAGACTCATTCATCATTCAGTCACCATTTCACCATTTTCAAGCACCTACTGTGTGCTAAACTCTAGTCATTTTCCCCGTTATATCCAAGCCAGGAAGGAGGTAGAGCTTCAGAACAGGGTGAAAGTCTGTGGGGTTTTGCCTCCCTTACAGGGTGGGGTCAAAGGCAGACCCTCAAGTTCAGGGCAGCTAAGGGCTCCCCTCCTTTGCATTTCATTTAGTTTCACTTGTAATACCTATTTCCAGTTGATGTTCCTTGTCTGAACATTCCTGACTGAATACTGCTGGAGTATGGTAACCCAGCCGCTTCTGTGGGTCAGCACCTGGTCAGCTAATCGCCGCTGGAGAAAATTATGCCATCTGGCAGGTTGGTGCCATTGTAACTTCATGGTCTCAGCTTCAACTGGGCCTTCAGTGTGGACCTATTTTGGCTCATTCTGTTCTTGTATCTGCAGAGGTCTAAATTTCCTTCTCTGTCCTTCATTGTCTGAGTGGGTGATCTGTTGAAGAGGAGGCGGAAAACATGGGAGAGGAGTTCCCATGACCTTTTCTGCAAGCCTCTTTGCCTTCCTCCTCTCAACTCTGCTGGTACTCAGGAATCTCTCTCTTCCATCTTCTTAGGAACCCACTGCTACTAATTATTCATGCTCTCCGTCTCATCAGTGTGATCTATATGATCCTTTTTTTTTTTTTAAGATTTTATTTATTTAACAGAGAGAGAGAGCACAAGCAGGGGGAGTGGCAGGCAGAGGCAGAGGGAGAAGCAGGCTTCCTGCAGAGCAGGGGGAGCCCGACGTGGGACTCGATCCCAGGGCTCTGGGATCATGACCTGAGCTGAAGGCAGTTGCTTAACCAACTGAGCCACCCAGGCGCCCTCTATATGATCTTCTTGGCAGCACTTAACAGGTTCTGGTTTCTCCCATATTAGAAACAACTCTCCCTGAACATTCCTCCAGTTTCATTATACTTCCTCTAGTTTACTACAGTGCTGGATTTAATTTTAGCAGTGATTTTGTTGAGATGGCTAATGCAAAATGGATTTTGAGGAAAATGTATGTCTTTCATTTAATAACTCTCGTGAAGAACTGTGAGACTTCATGGACTGAGTTTATAGAAGGTGTGTGTTTGCTGATATTGGCTGAAATATCCTATAACTAAAATTAGCAAGCATAACAAATTAAATAATTAAAGGCAGCTAGAAGTTGACCTTGGTGCAGGGTGCATCTTTCTCCATTTTTCCTTAACGGCACACATTTGAATGCAAAATATTCATTTGATCATGGGGAAAAGGTAAGAATGTAAGGGAAAGAATGTATAAGAAAAACCACTGAGTGCTTGGTTGATGGCTGGCTTGGACTCAAAAGATCTGAGGAACAGAATTTTTAAAATCTAATTTCCAGTGGGCCAGAAAAATCATTCTTTGTCCCTCTACTCTGGATTGCGTTAAAAGCCTAAACCTAATTTCATTAAAATCATGCTAGTAAAGACAAATAAATAAACCAGGAAAGAAAACAACAGACCAAAACTGGGCACCAAAACAAAACTGCCCCTAAGAGTTTGGGACAAACATTGGGCACATTCTGATATCCCTTTCTGTGCATATATTCCATGGCTCCACCCGAGTAGAAAGGTGTGGCTTTCAACTGCACAAAGCCTACATGCCCTAGAACTCCGTTCTTCAAATCCTCACCTAGCCCCTGTCTACTTGCAGCCAGGAGCCACTGCACATGGACAAGATGGATGTTTATAATTTGAGGCTGAGCTCCCATTCCACATAGGAGAATCGGGCTTTTTTTCAGCTGTCAATACCAAAGGCAAAATAAATGGCTTCATAACACTTTTACTATTGCTAATAATAGTAATAAATCTGGATTTTATACTGACTTCTGTCCCAAAGCACTTCACAAGTGTAAGGAGGAATACAAACTCTCCCCAAAGATTGCTTTATACAGTCAAAAACCATTTCCTGTGAAATGAAAGACACTTGCTGTTTAACAACCCACAGATACATTACACAACAATTTAAGGCAGGATTATCCAATTGTAACCAAAGGCAGAATTGATTTAGGCAGAGTGCAATTACTTCAGATGTCCCTGATCTCCATTTTACTTCCCATGTGAACAGATATTAAGGAGTCCAGTTATTATACAGCTCTATATTTGGTTCCATCCTGAGTCTTTGTGGGGGACAGCAGAGCAGATGGTGTAAGTGCCTCCATGGGAAAGCTATCTGCTTGACCCCAGGGTGCATCCTACCTCAGTGAACCAGGGAGCAGAGGTCTCATTACTAAGAAGTATCTCCCCAAAATGGTTGGGTTTCTCTCTTTCACTGTTGGGATTTTTCTCTTTGTTTATGCCTTGTTTTGCTGCCCAGTCTGTTCAGAGGCTCAGTTAATTTGACTCTTTCCCTTGTCCAGTTCCCAGCTCTGTCCCGAGGGAACCCCTTGAAACATGAGCCACAGAACCACGTGTAACCCATCGCTCCTCCACCATAGTCACCATCCTGACAAACAGTCATGAAAATGGTTTGGTGAGATTGCTCACTGTATTCTCCCTTTGAGAGGCTTTCCTCATCTTCTAACAAATTAAAGGCTCTGTGAATCCCTGTAGTAGATGCTTGTTGGACTTCGCTTAAGTCAACATTTCCCAAATTTGATGACATTCTTTTTTTTCCCTTTCATGAAACAAATATTAACATCTCATAAAACTTAGGCTCCAAGGAATACTCTTTGAAAAACATTGTTTCATGGAATGTCTCAAAAGATTGAGTTATAACTAGTTTCAGATTTTCTTATCTATGAAATAAAAACATTAGACTGGATCCTTTCTGAGACCCTTGTCAGTTCTAAAACACCATGCATATATTATTAAATAGAGTGCTGGAGGACATCATTCTCAAGGTGATCCTGAGTCTATAGCGTAACAAAATACTCCTCAACCTACACTTTCTTATGGAGTCTCTCCTGATATTCCAGATGTTTTTCCCCCTGCTAAGAACTGGAAATCTATTGTCAATAAAATCTAAGGTTTATTGGTGGAGGAGTTTTATTAGTTGGAAGACACAGGAACCAGAATTCCCCTAAGAAGAGTGTATCCTTTACCTCCTCTCTCCTAGATTTTAATCTGTCTGAACTCTGGATCTTAGTAACAGACTCCATACACTACCTAAAATTGGCTCAATGTGAATCTTGAATTAATAATGGATACAGAGTTAGAATTCTTGTTTGGATCTTTCGTGGTTACTCTAAAACAAAGCCTCTGACTCTGCACAAATTAGCACATTAAAAGAGCCCAATGAGAAAAAGGAAGAACTATCCCAATTTTTCCTTTGATCTCTGGTTTATTTCAACCCATCCATTCAGTGATGATTTGGGGGATCTAGACAGATCTTTCAATAAAGCATAAAGGAAGAGTTGGAGGCACGGAGGATCAGGGTATAGCAACTAAGGCTCACTGAAATGTAGGAACCATCAAGAGACTATGGGAATTTAAAATAAATACTTCACCTGTCTTTGTTCCTTTCTTACCTGAAGTTTGACATTAATATTGAATTGGTGGGTGAGAAATTTAGTAAAGGGGATATGAGAAAGGAAGTAGCTTGGGACCATCCATCCACTTAGCAAGAATGCATATCAGGCCCCTCTGGTGGTCTGGGTGCTTGGTGCTGGAGCTGCAGAGGTAGATGAGGAGGGCACGGGTGGGTACAGTTCCCTCTCCTTTCACCTGGGAGTGTGACTGTGAAGAGAGACACAGACAGTAATCACATAACTACATTCTTCATTCTGTAAGTTCATACTAACATGCAGTCTCTGAAGGCAAGAGGCATGTTTCTATGACAGCATATATCCAGGAGGCCTGACCTAGAAGAACAGTGGCATAGACTTCTCAATAGAAAGATTTGATGGATGAGAAAGAGTTCCCTGAGTTGGAAAGAAGAAACAGCAAGGACCAATGTGCAGTGGAAGGAAAGGTTTTCACCATCTGTGCAAGGAGTAGCACATTGTTCATATTTTGGGGTACATGGTTCTTGGATACATTGGTACATTTTGGGAGGTACATTTCTAATAGGGAAAGAGGAAAGAGCATAGTTGGGCAGGCAAGTGAAAGGTTGGAAAGAGGTAGATCGAGGAAGTACTTGTGTTCTGGGCTGAGGAGTGGCACAGCTGCTGGATGTTGCCCATGGCAGACATTACCAATCATCCTTATAGGAATATTTACTGCTGAGTCCAGAAACCTCAACCAGAAATCTACTGTAAGTGACATGGGACTGATTCTTTAGCTGAATGAAGCCTATATGCCATTATTGATTAGACAATGAGGGAAGATTATTATTTCTTTAAGCACTGTAGGTATATGATTAATGCTTTCGAAAGATTTCAGTAATCAGAGGATTGATTGTAGAGGAGAGAAGGAGTAGGAAGACCCATTAGGAATAACCTCTAATAATTCTGTTGTTTAATTCTTGAGCTAGTATGATTGGATATTCCTGTATATTTATGTGTAATATCTCATTTAGGCTTCTTCACAACATCAGTGAGGTGTAGGCATTTAGTTGTCCTATTTTATAGGTAAGCAAAGTGAGCTTCATAGAGGTTGAGTGATTTGGCCCTGGCCCCAAAGGTACAGAGCTGGACTTGAATTTTGCAAGGCTGGCAGTTGTCTGGTCCTTGCTCACTTATTTGGCCACATTTCCTACCCCCTCCTCCCTACCTTTCTGTGTTTTAGTCATACTAGGCATTCTTTCAGTAGACTCTCTCTTGCTGTGGGGCCTCTGCAAGAACGTGCATTTCTCTTTCTCTGAAATAAATTTTTCCTTCTTTACCTTCTTAACTCATCACTCTTTTCAGCTCAGGCATCACTTTTCCAGGGCAGCCCTCCCTGAAGAATTTTGTAGCACTCTGTTGACTCTCTTCAAGGTTCTCACCTCCCTTTGTTAAACAGGCACCCGCATGCGTGCGCGCATACACACACACACACACACACACACACACACACACACACTTCCTTATGTCATAATCTGATTAATGTCTGTGTCCACAGTGGTTTACATCCCTTCCGTGGCTACTGTCACTGCCTGCTGCATCCCAAGAGCACAAGACAGGATTCGGGGACATGGTATATACTTTCATGAAACCAATCACTGCAAATATCCCTCATTTTATGTTAACCAGTACACCTCCTGTTCTGGTAAATGGTAAAAGGGAGAACTGGGAAGTGCTTCCAGAGCTGGGCCCTGTCAGAATGTCAAAATGCCCCAGGATCTTTGATAGTAATTCTTAGACCTGAAACTTGAAGAGTAAACATACAAGTGTTTGTTTTGTTTTGTTTTTTTGTGGAGGTAGAAAATATTTTCAGATTCCAATATGTGAAATTAATCTTAAAATACCTTTAAAGCAGCATAGAAAATTCCCCTTAGAAAATACACCTCTCGGGGGCGGAGCAAGATGGCGGAGGAGTAGGAGACCTAGATTTCGTCTGGTCTCAGGAATTCAGCTGAATAGGGATCGAACCGTTCTGAACACCTACGAACTCAACAGGAGATCAAAGAGGAGAGTAGCAACAACTCTCTGAACAGAGAAGCGACACTTACTGGAAGGTAGGACGTGCGGAGAAGTGAATCCGAGGCGATATTCGGGAGGATAGACGGTGGGGGAGGGGCCTCCGCCGGCCGCTTCTGGCAAGTGCTAGAGCCGCGGAGCACAAAATCGGAACTTTTAGAAGTCGGCTCCGCTGAGAGACGTCGCTGCAGTGGCTAAGCGGGGGGTGGAATCCTCCCGGGACAGTGTGGTCTCAGGACCCTCGGGGGGTCACAGAAAGACCGGGGGTGCCTGAGTGCGCCAGAGCTCCTAGGTATCGGAGCGGGGAAGCCGGCTGCAGAGACGGAGCCGAGGCGTGGGCTCTCAGCTCGGGGTTGCCATAAACCGTGATCCGCGGGCCAGTCGGGCCACGGCTCCTCCAGCAGGGACCCAACAAGCGGCAGAGCCGGGGAGACTCCCCTTCCTTCCCAGGGAGGAGTGGCGTGGGAACGCACCGCAGGGATCTGCTGGGTTTGGAGACTCCACAAGGGGTCAGGTGCCAGAGATAGCAATGCTCGGTCACAGGCCGGGTGAGCACGGAGAGCGGCCGGAGACCGGGGACAAGGGAGTGACTGCTTTTCTCTGTGGGCACACTGAGGAGTGGGGCCCCGAGTTCTCAGCTCCTCCGGGTGGAGATTGGGAGGCCACCATTTTTGCCCTGGTCCTCCAAGGCTGTACCGAGAGCTTGCAGGGAACAAAAGCTCCTGAGATCAAACCCGAGCAGCTTGCTTAGCCTGGACCGACAAGGGCGGGGCAATTCAGCCTCCAGCAAAGACATTTGGAAACCGCAGCAACAGGCCCCTCCCTGAGAAGATCAGCATGAACAGCCAGCAAGCCAAGACCAAGTTTACCGATCAAGGAGAACGGGAGAACTCCAGCACTAGGGGAATACTGCACATAGAATTCATGGCTTTTTTTTTACCATGATTCATTAGTTCATCAAAGTTAATTTTTGTTAACTGTTTTTTTTTCTTTTTCCCTTTTTCAACCAACATCTTATCAATCTCTTTTTAAAAAAAAAAACATTTTTTATTTTTCATTTTTAGAGTCATATTTTATCCCTTCATAGTAGTTACCCTTATTTTTGGCATATATATATAAGTTGTTCTCTCTTTAAAATTTTGAGATACAGTTTCTTCTAACAGATAAAAATATACCCTAAATCACTAGTGTATGGCTCTGTTCTAGTCTCCTGCCTGATCACATTCTCTCCCTTTTTCCTTTTTTTTTTTTTAAATATTCTTTCTTTTTTCAAACAACTTCTTATCTTATCAAGTCCTTTTATAAAATCTTTAATAATTTTCATCTTTACAGTCATCTATCCCTTCATTGTATCAACCCTTATTTTGTACATATATGTCTTTCTTCCTTTAAAATTTTAGGAGGCACTTTTTTCTAACAGACCAAAATACGCCCAAAATCTAGTGTGTGGCACTGATCTATGCACTAGCCTGATCATATTTGATCACATTCTGCTTTTTTTGTATTCTGTTTTTGTTTTTATCGTTTTTTTTCTTTTTTTCTCTTTCTTTTTTCTTTCTTTCCCTTTCTTTTCCCCTGGTTTCAGGTCTTTTCTGATTTCTATACAGTATATTTGCTGGGGACGTTGTAAACCTGTTAGCATTTTGTTCTCTCATTCATCTATTCTCCTCTGGACAAAATGACAAGACGAAAGAAATCACCTCAGCAAAAAGAACAAGAGGTAGTACCGTCAGCCAGGGACCTACTCAATACGGACATTAGTACGATGTCGGACCTAGAGTTCAGAATCATGACTTTAAAGATACTAGCTGGGCTTGAAAAAAGTGTGGAAGTTATTAGAGAAACCCTTTCTGGAGAAATAAAAGAACTAAAATCTAACCAAGTCGAAATCAAAAAGGCTATTGATGAGGTGCAATCAAAAATGGGGGCACTAACTGCTAGGATAAATGAGGCAGAAGAGAGAATCAGTGATATAGAAGACCAAATGATGGAAAATAAAGAGGCTGAGAAAAAGAGGGAGAAACAACTACAGGATCACGAGGGCAGAATTCGAGAGATAAGTGATACGATAAGACAAAACAACATTAGAATAATTGGGATCCCAGAAGAAGAAGAAAGAGAGAGAGGGACAGAAGGTATATTGGAGCAAATAATAGCAGAGAACTTCCCTAATGTGGGGAAGGAAACAGGCATCAAAATCCAGGAGGCACAGAGAACCCCTCTCAAAATCAATAAAAATAGGTCAACAACCCGACATCTAATAGTAAAACTTACGAGTCTCAGAGACAAAGAGAAAATCCTGAAAGCAGCTCGGGAGAAGAGATATGTAACCTACAATGGTAAAAATATTAGATTGGCAACAGACCTATCCACAGAGACCTGGCAGGCCAGAAAGGACTGGCAAGATATCTTCAGAGCACTAAACGAGAAAAATATGCAGCCAAGAATACTATATCCAGCTAGGCTGTCATTGAAAATAGAAGGAGAGATCAAAAGCTTCCAGAACAAACAAAAACTAAAGGAATTTGCAAACACGAAACCAGCCCTCCAAGAAATATTGAAAGGGGTCCTCTAAGCAAAGAGAGAACCTAAAAGCAGCAAAGATCAGAAAGGAACACAGAAAACTTACAGTAACACTCACCTTACAGGCAATACAATGGCACGAAATTCATACCTTTCAATAGTTACCCTGAATGTAAATGGGCTCAATGCCCCAATCAAAAGACACAGGCTATCAGATTGGATTAAAAAACAAGACCCATCAGTATGCTGTCTGCAAGAGACTCATTTTAGACCCAAAGACACCCCCAGATTGAAAGTGAGAGGGTGGAATACCATTTACCATGCTAATGGACACCAAAAGAAAGCTGGGGTGGCAATCCTTATATCAGACAAACTAGATTTTAAAACAAAGACTGTAATAAGAGATGAGGAAGGACACTCTATCCTACTTAAAGGGTCTATCCAACAAGAAGATCTAACAATTGTAAATATCTATGCCCCGAACATGGGAGCAGCCAATTATATAAGGCAATTAAGAACAAAAGCAAAGAAACACATTGACAACAATACGATAATAGTGGGGGAATTTAACACCCCCCTGACTGAAATGGACAGATCATCTAAGCAAAAGATCAACAAGGAAATAAAGACTTTAAATGACACACTGGACCAAATGGACTTCACAGACATATTCAGAACGTTCCATCCCAAAGCAACGGAATACACATTCTTCTCTAGTGCCCATGGAACATTCTCCAGAATGGATCACATCCTAGGTCACAAATCAGGTCTCAACCGGTACCAAAAGATTGGGATCATTCCCTGCATATTTTCAGACCACAATGCTTTGAAACTAGAACTCAATCACAAGAGGAAAGTCGGAAAGAACTCAAATACATGGAGGCTAAAGAGCATCCTACTAAAGAATGAATGGGTCAACCAGGAAATTAAAGAAGAATTAAAAAAATTCATGGAAACCAATGAAAATGAAAACACAACTGTCCAAAATCTTTGGGATACAGCAAAGGCAGTCCTGAGAGGAAAGTCTATAGCAATACAAGCCTTTCTTAAGAAACAAGAAAGGTCTCAAATACACAACCTAACCCTACACCTAAAGGAGCTGGAGAAAGAACAGCAAATAAAGCCTAAACCCAGCAGGAGAAGAGAAATAATAAAGATCAGAGCAGATCAATGAACTAGAAACCAAAGAACAGTAGAACAGATCAACGAAACTAGGAGCTGGTTCTTTGAAAGAATTAACAAGATTGATAAACCCCTGGCGAGACTGATAAAAATGAAAAGAGAAATGACCCAAATCAACAAAATCATGAATGAAAGAGGAGAGATCACAACCAACGCCAAAGAAATACAAACAATTATAAGAACATATTATGAGCAACTCTATGCCAGCAAATTAGATAACCTGGAAGAAATGGGTGCATTCCTAGAGATGTATCAACTACCAAAACTGAACCAGGAAGAAATAGAAAACCTGAACAGACCTATAACCACTAAGGAAATTGAAGCAGTCATCAAAAATCTCCCAAGAAACAAAAGCCCAGGGCCAGATGGCTTCCCAGGGGAATTCTATCAGACATTTAAAGAAGAATTAATACCTATTCTCCTGAAACTGTTCCAAAAAATAGAAATGGAAGGAAAACTTCCAAATTCATTTTATGAGGCCGCCATTACCTTGATCCCCAAACCAGACAAAGACCGCATCAAAAAGGAGAATTACAGACCAATATCCTTGATGAACATGGATGCAAAAATTCTCACCAAAATACTAGCCAATAGGATCCAACAGTACATTAAAAGGATTATTCACCACGACCAAGTGGGATTTATCCCTGGGCTGCAAGGCTGGTTCAACATCCGCAAATCAATCAACGTGATACAATACATTAACAAGAGAAAGAACAAGAATCATAGGATCCTCTCAATAGATGCAGAAAAAGCATTTGACCAAGTACAGCATCCTTTCTTGATCAAAACTCTTCAGAGTATAGGGATAGAGGGTACATACCTCAATATCATAAAAGCCCTCTACGAAAAACCTACAGCGAATATCATTCTCAATGGGGAAAAGCTGAGAGCTTTTCCCCTAAGGTCAGGAACGCGGCAGGGATGTCCACTCTCACCACTGCTATTCAACATAGTATTAGAAGTCCTAGCCACAGCAATCAGACAACAAAAAGAAATCAAAGGCATCCAAATCGGCAAAGAGGAAGTCAAACTCTCACTCTTTGCAGATGATATGATACTTTATGTGGAAAACCCAAAAGACTCCACCCCAAAACTGCTAGAACTCATACAGGAATTCAGTCAAGTAGCAGGCTATAAAATCAATGCACAGAAATCAGTGGCATTCCTATACACCAACAACAAGACAGAAGAGAGACAAATCGAGGAGTCGATCCCATTCACAATTGTACCCAAAACCATAAGATACCTAGGAATAAATTTAACCAAAGAGGCAAAGGATCTGTACTCAGAAAACTATAAAATACTCAGGAAAGAAATTGAAGAGGACACAAAGAAATGGAAAAACGTTCCATGCCCATGGATTGGGAGAACCAACATTGTGAAGATGTCAATGCTACCTAGAGCAATCTACACATTCAATGCAATCCCCATCAAAATACCATCCACCTTTTTCAAAGTAATGGAACAAATAATCCTAAAATTTGTATGGAACCAGAAGAGACCCAGAATAGCCAGAGGAATCTTGAAAAAGAAAAGCAAAGCTGGCGGCATCACAATTCCGGACTTTCAGCTCTATTACAAAGCTGTCATCATCAAGACAGTATGGTACTGGCACAAAAACAGACACATCGATCAACGGAACAGAATCGAGAGGCCAGAAATGGACCCTCAACTCTATTGTCAACTCATCTTTGACAAAGCAGGAAAGAATGTCCAATGGAAAAAAGACAGTCTCTTCAACAAATGGTGTTGGGAAAATTGGACAGCCACATGCAGAAGAATGAAACTGGACCATTTCCTTACACCACACACAAAAATAGACTCCAAATGGTTGAAAGACCTAAACGTGAGACAGGAGTCCATCCAAATCCTAAAGGAGAACACAGGTAGCAACCTCTTCGACCTCAGCCGCAGCAACTTCTTCCTAGAAACATCACCAAAGGCACGGGAAGCCAGGGCAAAAATGAACTATTGGGATTTCATCAAGATAAAAAGCTTTGGCACAGCCAAAGAAACAGTCCACAAAACCAAAAGACAACCGACAGAATGGGAGAAAATATTTGCAAATGACATATCAGATAAAGGGCTAGTATCCAAAATCTATAAAGAACTTATCAAACTCAACACCCAAAGAACAAATAATCCAATCAGGAAATGGGCAGAAAACATGAACAGACATTTTTCCAAAGAAGACATCCAAATGGCCAACAGGCACATGAAAAAGTGCTCCACATCGCTCGGCATCAGGGAAATCCAAATCAAAACCTCAATGAGATACCACCTCACACCCGTCAGAATGGCTAAAATTAACAAGTAAGGGAACGACAGATGTTGGTGGGGATGTGGAGAAAGGGGAACCCTCCTACACTGTTGGTGGGAATGCAAGCTGGTGCAACCCGTCTGGAAAACAGTATGGAGGTTCCTCAAACAGTTTAAATTAGAGCTACCATTCGATCCAGCAATTGCACTACTGGGTATTTACCCCGAAGATACAAATGTAGGGACCCGAAGGGGTACGTGCACCCCGATGTTTATAGCAGCAATGTCCACAATAGCCAAACTGTGCAAAGAGCCAAGATGTCCATCGACAGATGAATGGATAAAGAAGAGGTGGTATATATACACAATGGAATATTATGCAGCCATCAAAAGGAATGAGATCTTGCCATTTGCAACGACGTGGATGGAACTGGAGGGTGTTATGCTGAGTGAAATAAGTCAATCAGAGAAAGACATGTATCATATGACCTCACTGATATGAGGAATTCTTAATCTCAGGAACAAACTGAGGGTTGCTGGTGTGGTCGGGGGTGGGAGGGATGGGGTGGCTGGGTGATAGACATTGGGGAGGGTATGTGGTACGGTGAGCGCTGTGAATTGTGCAAGACTGTTGAATCACAGATCTGTACTTCTGAAACAAATAACGCAACATATTTTAAGAAAAAAGAAAAAGAAGAAGATAGCAGGAGAGGAAGAATGAAGGGGAGTAAGTCAGAGGGGGAGACGAACCAGGAGAGATGATGGACTCTGAAAAACAAACTGAGGTTTCTAGAGGGGAGGAGGGTAGGGGGATGGGTTAGCCTGGTGATGGGTATTAAAGAGGGCACATTCTGCATGGAGCACTGGGTGTTATGAACAAACAATGAATTATGGAACACTACACCAAAACAATTGATGTAATATATGGTGATTAACATAACAATAAAAAATTTAAAAAAATTAAATACACCTCTCTGAGGCATGATATCTACTTGGGAAATAGGTTTCACTCACTGGAAAAGGGTGCATCAAGTGTGGTGTTTGTAAAAACTAAAATTTAAATTATAACGTTCTGTAAGATCATTGTAAATCTTTAAATGGTACAAACGTGTACAATCAAAAATGTCTCCACATTTCCCTGCACCACTGGCAGTTTCATTACCTATGGAGGGAACCTTAAAGGGCATCGTTGTTAAAAGTTTGCTGTGCCAATGTCCGCAATAGCCAAACTGTGGAAGGAGCTGAGATGCCCTTCAACAGACGAATGGATGAAGAAGATGTGGTCCATATATACAATGGAATATTTACTCAGCCATCAGAAAGGATGAATACCCAACTTTTACATCAACATGGATGGGACTGGAGGAGATGATGCTAAGTGAAATAAGTCAAGCAGAGAAAGTCAATTATCATATGGTTTCACTTATTTGTAGAACATCAGGAATATCACGGAGGACATTAGGAGAAGGAAGGGAAAAAGGAAGAGGGGGGGAATCAGAAGAAGAGACGAACCATGAGAGACGATGGACTCTGAGAAACAAACTGAGGGTTCTGGAGGGGAGGGGGTGGGGGGATGGGTTAGCCTGCTGATGGGTATTAAAGAGGGCACGTTCTGCGTGGAGCACTGGGTGTTATGCACAATGACTCATGGAACACTACATCAAAAACTAATGATGTATGGTGACTAACATGACATAATAAAAAAATATTCATGGTTCCTCCAATGAGAATGTGCATAAATTCCTTCTCATGGCCCCTCGAACCAACTTTATTTTTTTAAATTTTTTATTATTATGTTCAATTAGCCAGCATATAGTACATCATTAGTTTTTGAACCAACTTTAAAAAGAGACTCTCATAGCTAGGCTTGCTTTCTTCATTTAATTTAATTTAATTTAATTTAATTTAATTTAATTTAATTTATTTTTTTTAAGATTTTATTTATTCATTCATGAGAGACAGAGAGAGAGAGAGGCAGAGGGAGAAGCAGCTCCCAAGGAGCAGGGAGCCCGATGCAGGACTCAATCTCAGGACCCTGAGATCATGACCTGAGCCAAAGGCAGGCGCTTAACCATCTGAGCCACCCAGGCGCCCGCTTGCTTCATTTTAAAATCTGTTACAGTATCAGAGGAGGTTGTTTTTTGTCAGCTGCCTCAGTTGTGGAGCAAAGGAGAATAGGGAAGGGTAAGATTAAAAGCTGTCAGCAAGCATATAAAAAGTGAAGTCAGAATTGTCCTTAAACAGATCAAGCAACAGATCGTGTAACTATATGAACTGGAAACTTAATAATCAAAAATATAGAAGTTATTCTAACACTCCTCAGTCCTATCCATATAAGACCTGTGTTTTCATAGCTTTTCCAAAATGACAATTTTGCTGTCCTCTTATTTGTTCTCTTACTAGCAAGTCAATAAAATATGATGTGCTTGAGAAAAAAAAGAAAAAAAGTTTGCTGTGCCTCCACATTTCCGGTCAGTTGATTTTTGACAAGAGCATCAAGGGATCTCAATGGGGAAAGAATACTCTGTTCAGCAAATGGCTCTGAAACCCCTGAATGTCCTAATGCAAAAGAGCAAAGTTGGGCTCCTTCTTCATCACAGCATCTACAAAATAAACTCAGAATGGATTATGGACCTTAATGCAGGAGCTAAAAAGATAGAACAATTAGAAGAAATATAAGAGTAAATCTTCATGGCTTTAGGTTAGGCAAAGCCATCTTAGATGTGATACCCAACGCACAGGTAGATGTAAGACAGAAAGACCAGTTGTACTTCATCAAAATTAAAACAGCCATTTGACTAAGTGCAGATTTCTCATGGGAAACCGCAGAGGTAAAAAGTCAGTGGAACAATTTCTTTAAAATATTGAAAGAGAAGAACTGTAGGCCTCATATTCTAAAAACAGTACAGATATCCATCAGGAATAAATCCAAAGTAGAGGCACTATCTTACAGAGGAAAAATAAAAGAGAATTTGTTGCCAGCACCTTTGTTCTATAAGAAACACATAGAGGTGTTCCTTCAGGTGAAAGGAGAGTGATACCAGAGGGAAGCTTAGAACTTCAGGAATGAAGGGATAGCAATAGAAATGGTAAATATTTGGTAAATAAAACATAATTAAATAGTACTACTATTAAAATTTTAATAAATTTGATTTACTTACAATTTAAAATATAATGTTTGATATATTTCCAAGGAATCTATAAAATTTCTATAAAAAACTCCTAGATCTAATTTGTGAATTTATTAAGTTTATAGAATACAAGGTCAGTATAAAAAAATGAATTGTATAACTATATACCAGCAGGAAACAACTGAAGATTAAAAAAATGCACTCCTGGGGGCGGAGCAAGATGGCGGAGGAGTAGGAGACCTAGATTTCGTCTGGTCTCAGGAATTCAGCTGAATAGGGATCAAACCATTCTGAACACCTACGAACTCAACAGGAGATCGAAGAGGAGAGTAGCAACAACTCTCTGAACAGAGAAGCGACCACTTACTGGAAGGTAGGACGTGCGGAGAAGTGAATCCGAGGCGATATTCGGGAGGATAGACGGCGGGGGAGGGGCCTCCGCCGGCTGCTTCTGGCAAGTGCTAGAGCCGCGGAGCACAAAATCGGACCTTTTAAAAGTTGGCTCGGCGGAGGGACGTCGCTGCAGTGGCTAAGCGGGGGGTGGAGCCCTCGCGGGACAGTGTGGTCTCAGGACCCTTGGGGTCACAGAGAGACCGGGGGTGCCTGAGTGCGGCAGAGCTCCCAGGTGTCGGGGCGGGGAAGCCGGCTGCAGATACGGAGCAGAGTCGCGGGCTCTCAGCTCGGGGTTGCCATAAACTGTGATCTGCGGCCCAGTCGGGGCACGGCTCCCCCAGCAAGGACCCAACAAGCAGCAGATCCGGAGAGACTCCCCTTCCTTCCCGGGGAGGAGCGGTGCGGGAACGCACTGCAGGGATCTGCTGAGTTTGGAGACTCCGAGCGGGGTCGGGTGCCAGAGATAGCAACGCTCGATCACAGGCCGGGTGAGCACGGAGTGCGGCCAGAGACCGGGGACACAGGAGTGACTGCTTTTCTCTGGGGGCGCACTGAGGAGTGGGGCCCCGAGTTCTCGGCTCCTCCGGGCGGAGACTGGGAGGCCGCCATTTTCGCCCTGGTCCTCCAAAGCTGTACCGAGAGCTTGCAGGGAACAAAAGCTCCTGAGAGCAAACTGGAGCAGCTTCCTTAGCCCGGACAGACAAGGGCGGGGCAATTCCGCCTCCGGCAAAGACATTTGGAAACCACAGCAACAGGCCCCTCCCCCAGAAGATCAGCACGAACAGCCAGCAAGCCAAGACCAAGTTGATTGATCAAGGAGAATAGGAGAACTCCAGCGCTAGGGGAATACTGCACATAGATTCATGGCTTCTTTTTTTTTTTTTTTTTTTTTTTTTTTACCATGATTCATTATTTCATCAAAGTTAATTTTTGTTGACTTTTTTTTATTTTTCTTTTTCCCTTTTTCAACCAACATCTTATAAATCCCTTTTTTAAAAAAAAAAAAAACATTTTTTATTTTTTTTTTCATTTTTAGAGTCATATTTTATCCCTTCATAGTAATTATCCTTGTTTTTGGCATATATATATAAGTTGTTCTCTCTTTAAAATTTTGAGGTACAGTTTCTTCTAACAGATCAAAATATACCCTAAACCACTAGTGTATGGCTTTGTTCTAGTCTCCTGCCTGATCACATTCTCTCCCTTTTTCCTTTTTTTTTTTTCCTTAAATCTCCTTTCTTTTTTCAAACAACTTATCTTACCAAGTCCTTTTATAAAATCTTTTATAATTTTCATCTTTACAGTCATCTTCCATCCCTTCATTGTATCAACCCTTATTTTGTACATATATGTCTTTCTTCCTTTAAAATTTTAGGAGGCACTTTTTTCTAACAGACCAAAATACGCCCAAAATCTAGTGTGTGGCACTGATCTATGCACTAGCCTGATCATATTTGATCATATTCTGCCTTTTTTGAATTGTTTTGTTTTTGTTTTTATCTTTTTTTTCTTTTTTTTTTTCTTTTTCTCTTTCTTTTTTCTTTCTTTCCCTTTCTTTTCCCCTGGTTTCAGGTCTTTTCTGATTTGTATACATTATATTTGCTGGGGACATTGTAAACCTGTTAGCCTTTTGTTCTCTCATTCATCTATTCTCCTCTGGACAAAATGACAAGACGAAAGAAATCACCTCAGCAAAAAGAACAAGAGGTAGTACCGTCAGCCAGGGACCTACTCAATACGGACATTAGTACGATGTCGGACCTAGAGTTCAGAATCATGACTTTAAAGATACTAGCTGGGCTTGAAAAAAGCGTGGAAGTTATTAGAGAAACCCTTTCTGGAGAAATAAAAGAACTAAAATCTAACCAAATCGAAATCAAAAAGGCTATTGATGAGGTGCAATCAAAAATGGGGGCACTAAATGCTAGGATAAATGAGGCAGAAGAGAGAATCAGCGATATAGAAGACCAAATGATAGAAAATAAAGAGGCTGAGAAAAAGAGAGAGAAACAACTACAGGATCACGAGGGCAGAATTCGAGAAATAAGTGATACGATAAGACGAAACAACATTAGAATAATTGGGATCCCAGAAGAAGAAGAGAGAGAGAGAGGGGCAGAAGGTATATTGGAGCAAATTATAGCAGAGAACTTCCCTAATGTGAGGAAGGAAACAGGCATTAAAATCCAGGAGGCACAGAGAACCCCTCTCAAAATCAATAAAAATAGGTCAACACCCCGACATCTAATAGTAAAACTTACGAGTCTCAGAGACAAAGAGAAAATCCTGAAAGCAGCTCGGGAGAAGAGATATGTAACCTACAATGGTAGAAACATTAGATTGGCAACAGACCTATCCACAGAGACCTGGCAGGCCAGAAAGGACTGGCAAGATATCTTCAGAGCACTAAACGAGAAAAATATGCAGCCAAGAATACTATATCCAGCTAGGCTATCATTGAAAATAGAAGGAGAGATCAAAAGCTTCCAGAACAAACAAAAACTAAAGGAATTTGCAAACACGAAACCAGCCCTCCAAGAAATATTGAGAGGGGTCCTCTAAGCAAAGAGAGAACCTAAAAGCAGCAAAGAGCAGAAACGAACACAGACAACAGACAGTTAACAGTCACCTTACAGGTAATACAATGGCACTAAATTCATACCTTTCAATAGTTACCCTGAATGTAAATGGGCTAAATGCCCCAATTAAAAGACACAGGCTATCAGATTGGATTAAAAAACAAGACCCATCAATATGCTGTCTGCAAGAGACTCATTTTACACCCAAAGACACCCCCAGATTGAAAGTGAGGGGGTGGAAGACCATTTACCATGCTAATGGACACCAAAAGAAAGCTGGGGTGGCAATCCTTATATCAGACAAACTAGATTTTAAAACAAAGACTGTAATAAGAGATGAGGAAGGACACTATATCCTACTTAAAGGGTCTATCCAACAAGAAGATCTAACAATTGTAAATATCTATGCCCCGAACATGGGAGCAGCCAATTATATAAGGCAATTAATAACAAAAGCAAAGAAACACATTGACAACAATACAATAATAGTGGGGGACTTTAACACCCCCCTGACTGAAATGGACAGATCATCTAAGCAAAAGATCAACAAGGAAATAAAGACTTTAAATGACACACTGGACCAAATGGACTTCACAGACATATTCAGAACATTCCATCCCAAAGCAACAGAATACACATTCTTCTCTAGTGCCCATGGAACATTCTCCAGAATTGATCACATCCTAGGTCACAAATCAGGTCTCAATCGGTACCAAAAGATTGGGATCATTCCCTGCATATTTTCAGACCACAATGCTTTGAAACTAGAACTCAACCACAAGAGGAAAGTCAGAAAGAACTCAAATACATGGAGGCTAAAGAGCATCCTACTAAAGAATGAATGGGTCAACCAAGAAATTAAAGAAGAATTAAAAAAATTCATGGAAACCAATGAAAATGAAAACACAACTGTTCAAAATCTTTGGGATACAGCAAAGGCAGTCCTGAGAGGAAAGTATATAGCAATACAAGCCTTTCTCAAGAAACAAGAAAGGTCTCAAATACACAACCTAACCCTACACCTAAAGGAGCTGGAGAAAGAACAGCAAAGAAAGCCTAAACCCAGCAGGAGAAGAGAAATCATAAAGATCAGAGCAGAAATCAATGAACTAGAAACCAAAAGAACAGTAGAACAGATCAACGAAACTAGGAGCTGGTTCTTTGAAAGAATTAACAAGATTGATAAACCCCTGGCCAGACTTATCCAAAAAAAAAGAGAAATGACCCAAATCAACAAAACCATGAATGAAAGAGGAGAGATCACAACCAACACCAAAGAAATACAAACAATTATAAGAACATATTATGAGCAACTCTATGCCAGCAAATTAGATAACCTGGAAGAAATGGGCGCATTCCTAGAGATGTATCAACTACCAAAATTGAACCAGGAAGAAATAGAAAACCTGAACAGACCTATAACCACTAAGGAAATTGAAACAGTCATCAAAAATCTCCCAAGAAACAAAAGCCCAGGGCCAGATGGCTTCCCAGGGGAATTCTATCAGACATTTCAAGAAGAATTAATACCTATTCTCCTGAAACTGTTCCAAAAAATAGAAATGGAAGGGAAACTTCCAAACTCATCTTATGAGGCCAGCATTACCTTGATCCCAAAACCAGACAAAGACCCCATCAAAAAAGAGAATTACAGACCAATATCCTTGATGAACATGGATGCAAAAATTCTCACCAAAATACTAGCCAATAGGATCCAACAGTACATTAAAAAGATTATTCACCACGACCAAGTGGGATTTATCCCTGGGCTGCAAGGCTGGTTCAACATCCGCAAATCAATCAACGTGATACAATACATTAACAAAAGAAAGAACAAGAATCATATGATCCTCTCAATAGATGCAGAAAAAGCATTTGACAAAATACAACATCCTTTCTTGATCAAAACTCTTCAGAGTATAGAGATAGAGGGTACATACCTCAATATCATAAAAGCCATCTACGAAAAACCTACAGCGAATATCATTCTCAATGGGGAAAGGCTGAGAGCTTTTCCCCTAAGGTCAGGAACGCGGCAGGGATGTCCACTCTCACCACTGCTATTCAACATAGTATTAGAAGTCCTAGCCACAGCAATCAGACAACAAAAAGAAGTCAAAGGCATCCAAATCGGCAAAGAGGAAGTCAAACTCTCACTCTTTGCAGATGATATGATACTGTATGTGGAAAACCCAAAAGACTCCACCCCAAAACTGCTAGAACTCATACAGGAATTCAGTAAAGTAGCAGGATATAAAATCAATGCACAGAAATCAGTGGCATTCCTATACACCAACAACAAGACAGAAGAGAGACAAATCAAGGAGTCTATCCCATTTACAATTGCACCCAAAACCTTTAGATACCTAGGAATAAATCTAACCAAAGAGGCAAAGGATCTGTACTCAGAAAACTATAAAATACTCAGGAAAGAAATTGAAGAAGACACAAAGAAATGGAAAAACGTTCCATGCTCATGGATTGGGAGAATCAACATTGTGAAGATGTCAATGCTACCTAGAGCAATCTACACATTCAATGCAATCCCCATCAAAATACCATCCACTTTTTTCAAAGAAATGGAACAAATAATCCTAAAATTTGTATGGAGCCAGAAGAGACCCAGAATAGCCAGAGGAATACTGAAAAAGAAAAGCAAAGCTGGCGGCATCACAATTCCGGACTTTCAGCTCTATTACAAAGCTGTCATCATCAAGACAGTATGGTACTGGCACAAAAACAGACACATAGATCAATGGAACAGAATTGAGAGCCCAGAAATGGACCCTCAACTCTATGGTCAACGTATTTTTGACAAAGCAGGAAAGAATGTCCAATGGCAAAAAGACAGTCTCTTCAACAAATGGTGTTGGCAAAATTGGACAGCCACATGCAGAAGAATGAAACTGGACCATTTCCTTACACCACACACAAAAATAGACTCCAAATGGTTGAAAGACCTAAACGTGAGACAGGAGTCCATCCAAATCCTAAAGGAGAACACAGGTAGCAACCTTTTCGACCTTAGCCGCAGCAACTTCTTCCTAGAAACATCGCCAAAGGCACGGGAAGCCAGGGCAAAAATGAACTATTGGGATTTCATCAAGATAAAAAGCTTCTGCACAGCAAAAGAAACAGTCCACAAAACCAAAAGACAACCGACAGAATGGGAGAAAATATTTGCAAATGACATATCAGATAAAGGGCTAGTATCCAAAATCTATAAAGAACTTATCAAACTCAACACCCAAAGAACAAATAATCCAATCAAGAAATGGGCAGAAGACATGAACAGACATTTCTCCAAAGAAGACATCCAAATGGCCAACAGGCACATGAAAAAGTGCTCAACATCGCTTGGCATCAGGGAAATCCAAATCAAAACCTCAATGAGATACCACCTCACACCCGTCAGAATGGCTAAAATTAACAAGTCAGGGAACGACAGATGTTGGCGGGGATGTGGAGAAAGGGGAACCCTCCTACACTGTTGGTGGGAATGCAAGCTGGTGCAACCCCTCTGGAAAACAGTATGGAGGTTCCTCAAACAGTTGAAATTAGAGCTACCGTTCGATCCAGCAATTGCACTACTGGGTATTTACCACAAAGATACAAATGTAGGGACCCGAAGGGGTACGTGTACCCCAATGTTTATAGCAGCAATGTCCACCATAGCCAAACTGTGGAAAGAGCCAAGATGCCCATCGACAGATGAATGGATAAAGAAGAGGTGGTATATATACACAATGGAATATTATGCAGCCATCAAAAGGAATGAGATCTTGCCATTTGCAACGACGTGGATGGAACTGGAGGGTGTTATGCTGAGTGAAATAAGTCAATCAGAGAAAGACATGTATCACATGACCTCACTGATATGAGGAATTCTTAATCTCAGGAAAGAAACTGAGTGTTACTGGAGTGTTTGGGGGTGGGAGGGATGGGGTGGCTGGGTGATAGATATTGGGGAGGGTATGTGCTACGGTGAGCGCTGTGAATTGTGCAAGACTGTTGAATCACAGATCTGTACTTCTGAAACAAATAATGCAACATATTTTGAGAAAAAAGAAAAAGAAGAAGATAACAGGAGAGGAAGAAAAGGGGAGTATGTCAGAGGGAGAGACGAACCATGAGAGATGATGGACTCTGAAAAACAAACTGAGGGTTCTAGAGGGGAGGGGGGTAGGGGGATGGGTTACCCTGGTGATGGGCATTGAGGAGGGCACGTTCTGCATGGAGCACTGGGTGTTATGAACAAACAATGAATCATGGAACACTGCACCAAAAACTAATGATGTAATATATGGTGATTAACATAACAATAAAAAAATTAAAAAAAAAAAAACAAAAAACTGGGGTATAAATGTAAAGAATGGGAGGGTGGTATGGGTTACATGCTTCCGGTTATGGAATGAATAAGTCACGAGATGAAAGGTACAGTGCAGGGAATTTATTTAAAAAAAATTTTTTAAATAGAGAGGTATTAAGTTATATAATCCATCCATATAATGGAGTACTATGAAGTTATTAAAATGCTGTTATGTAACTGGAATAAAATAAATTGAGCTAAAGAAAAAAATATGTTATATAAATTTGATTACCTAGGTTGATAAACTAGTTGATAAATATAGAAGTAGATTACTAGTCTTTAATAAACTATCAAAATGACTATGATATTTATCAGAGGGTTTTGGAATTGTAAAGAATATTATTTCCTTATTTTTGTTCATTCTCTATCTTCTATCATGAATATATATTACCTATTACATTTGTAGCAATATGATATTAAAAATATAATACAATTAAAAGATTTTCCTCCTCTTTCTACCTCTCACCTGAAAACTACAGTGCAAACGAAAATGAATACCTCCATTGATTAAGCTGTACCAAAGGTCATTAGTAAACTTCTTAGTTATTATTAGTTTCTGTTTAAACATGAAGTCATTTTTTAAAGATTTTATTTATTTTGATAAATAAGACAGAGGGAGAGAGAGAGAGAGAGAAAGAGAGCACACAAGCAGGGGGGAGCGGCAGGCAGAGGGAGAAGGAGAAGCAGTCTCCTCGCTGAGCAGGGAGCCCGATGCGGGGCCGGATCCCAGGATCCTGGGATCATGACCTGAGTTGAAGGCAGATGCTTAACCAACTGAGCCACCTAGGCACCCCAAGATTAGACAGAGATTCAAAGAGAAAATCAGTGTTAAAAAGGTACAAAGAGGTAGGATTTTAATTTATATTAAGAAATGGCCTTTCTGAAGTCAATCAGAACTTTTGGTGCCAATGGAAAACATAATAATAAACTACAATTTAATCAAACAAAAGGAGGTTAGGGGTGCTTACATGGCTCAGTTAAGTGTCCAACTTTTAATTTTGGCTAAGGTCATGATCTCATGTGAAATAGAGCCCCACATCGGGCTCCATGCTGGGCATGGAGCCTGCTTGGAATTCTCTCTTTCCCTCTCCCTCTTAACCCCTGCCCTGCCAAAAAAAAAAAAAAAAAAGAAAAACAAAGAGAAAACAAACAAAAAGAGCTTTGACTGTAATTCAGAGTTCTGCAGAAGGGAAGACTACTTTGTGTGGCCTGTTCTAGGAGCACCTGCTGTTTTTGGCCATGATCTGAAGTCCCCACCTCTGTAACGGTGCCCGTGAAGGAGAGACATGGTTGTGAAAACCCCTGTTAAGATGCCAAGTGACTATCAGGGAGGATCACTGTACTCAAAGCAATGAAATGGATGCATCAGCACCAATCGCCATCCTACCTTACCAGGTGGCATCAAACTCACTTGTCTTAGTCTGCTTGGCCTGTTATAAAAAAATACCAAAGACTGGATGGCTTAAACAACAAACACTTCCTTCTCACAGTCTGAAGGCTGAGAAGTCCAAGGTCAAGGTACCAGCAGGTTCTGTTCTTAGTGAGGACCTTCTTCATAGCATGTAGACAGTCACCTCACTGTGTGCTCACACGACCTTTCCTCACTACATGAAAGTTGAAAAGCTCTAGTGTCTCTTCCTGCTCTGTAAGAGACGAACCATGAGAGACTATGGACTCTGAGAAACAAACTGAGGGCTCTGGGGGGGGGGGATGGGTTAGCCTGGTGATGGGTATTAAAGAGGGCACGTTCTGCGTGGAGCCCTGGGTGTTATATGCAAACAATGAATCATGGAACGCTACATCAAAAACTAATGATGTAAAGTATGGTAATTAACATAACATAATAAAAGAAAAAAAAAGAGCACTGATCCCATCATGAGGGCTCCACCCTCTTGATCTCTTACCTTAATTACTTCTCAGAGGCCCCACCACCTAACACCATCACACTGGGGATTAGGGAGTCAACAGATGAAATTTGCAGGGATGCCAACATTCCTCCACACACACACTTCTTTCTGCTAGTTTCTAGCCAGTTGTAACTGAAAATACAACCCTGAGAAAAGGATGAATGAATTTCGCACCTTGAGCACAGAACAAATTCCAGGGTATGGAGCCGGCTGGTACACAGCAGAAAGCAAGGTCATGTGATATGAAGGAAAGTCAGGGTATAGTAGGAGGTAGCATTACTGAGTACTTCCCAGGGGCCAAGCATGGCTTCATCCACTATCTGTTCTAAGCCTCACATGATTTCAGTGAGCTGAATTCCAGTCTACATTTTACCCATGAGAAAAGCAAGGCTCAGGCAGGTACGGTCACATGGCGAAGAAGGGGTGGGACTTACTTCAGAACTCAGAGATGGTTGGCTCCAAAGCTAGTGCTCTTTCCACTTACTAATGTAAACTGATGGAACTGAATTTCTAGGAGACCAAGGATCTTTGGGGGGTCTGTCTTGTTCACAAATGCATTCCAAGCATACAAAACTATCCACATAGTGAGTGTTCAGAAGGTGTTTTTTGAATGAATGAGTAATGAATTAATCAAGACAAAACTATAACCGGCATGGAAAGATCAAAAAGCCTTCATCTTTCTTCTTGAGCTGAATCTTTATAGACATTGCAGATTGAACCCATTAAAAATGGGTAGCTGTGTCTTGGTTTGCAAAATGTTCAGAGTGACAAAGCACACATATTTCAATATTATTCACAAATATAATTAAATGCTAAAAGATGACATCACTAGAAAAATATTCATTCTGGTTGGAGGAATGATTCCCATCTGACAGTAATAACATGCCACCCAGCAGGCTCTTTCTCTCCTGGGGCTGCGCATTCAGTGACTTTCACCCCTCCTCACTGCAGCTGCCCACTGGGACAGGAGAGCTGCCAAGCGGAGCTGAGACCAGGGAGAGCTGCCATCAGCTGAGGCAGCCGACCTGATGTCTTCCTCCTTTGCAGCTGGCTTTACACTTTTTATTTCAGCTCTGTCCTCGAATACGGTTCAAGCACAGTAGCTTAACATTTTAGTCAGTCCCCTATTCAGCACATTCCCAATTTAATTTAAATGATGCCAAACAGCATTTATAGTCATGGTGCATAGGCAGTTCCTCCAAGCAACTTCATTTGAAATCTGCCCCCATGCAATTTTTATTAGAGACTTTAGTTCAAAATCCCATCCCAAGAACCATGTGAAAGACCAGAATTGACTGAACTGTGATCGATTAGTTATCATTTGTGTGTCTAGGACAAGGCTGGACCTCTCGACCTGCGTACATTTGCGTTTGCTATCAAAAATCAACTTTGCCTTGAAGGGGCCAAATTACAACACATCTTGGAAGAAAACATGAACTCTCTAAGTTTCAATTCTCTATTCTATCAATTGGGACCAACAAAACCTTTCAAAACTCTTGTGAGTATTAAGTGAAATAATGCAGTGCCTATAGTCCTCCTGTTCCAGGAACAGTCATGATGACCCTGACAGCACGCAACAGCTTCCTCTAGTCACACAGGTAGGTGGCACCTCTGGAATTAGTGCCCAAGTTCCCAACTCTGTATCCACTAGTCCTTCTGTCAAACCTCCCAACTTTACATAGGAATTGGAGCACATTTTGTTTCATAACCTGGCAATTGTCAGTCTAAAGAGCCAATCTAGTATTTTTTAAAGGAAGAACAATATACAAATTATATTTTAATCTAGTGCTTTATTCTCAGGATGCTGAGATACTTCACCCCTTACCTGCATCATTTTGTTAGTCACAATATGAGCCTGGAGGAAAATAATTATTTGTATTAGTCATAGAAGAGTAACTCATCCTGAATTCAGGAGGTGTATAGAAAATGTTTTATCTTCCTACAGAAGAAAAAAAGAAAAAGAAAAAGAAAAGCTGTGATTTTTTTTTTAATTCAAATAAATGATTCCCAAACCTGATCCTGAATTGGAGTAGTTTGCACTGCCAGATATTCTAGTAAGTATTCAGGTTCAGTCAAAATTTTATTCAAATAGGTTCAAAAGAAGTGCCTAACAGTTAATAATAAAAAGAACCCAACGTGGGCTGTTCCGTTTTGTTGATGGCCAACTTTAGTGCAGAATTCACAAATGAGGGACCCCTGGGTGGCTCTGTCAGTTGAGCGCCTGCCTTCAGCTCAGGTCATGATGCCAGGGTCCTGGGATTGAGCCCCACCCACACTGGGCTCCTTCCTCAGCGGGGAGCGTGCTTCTTCCTCTGCCTGCCGGAGGCTCCCCCTGCTTGTGTGCTCTCTCTCTCTCTCTCTGGCAAATAAATAAATAAGATCTTAAGAAAAAAAAAGAATTTACAAATGAACTGTCAAGTTACTTGGCATGTGAAATAATCAAGAAAATTAAACATGATCAACATGAGGATGGCTGCTGAGGCTGAACATTTGTGGAGCTCTCAACACTTCCCTGGACTTTGCAACTTATGTTGGAGCCCTCAGATTGGAAAAGTAGTCTGTTAACACAGTCAGCAAGTTAATAAGGCTTCTGGGGTTGGACAGGCCTGGATTCAAGTTCTGGCTGTGCCACTTACTAACCCTGTGACGTGGAGTGAATAAACATTTAAATGTCAGCTTAGCACTTGTAATGGGGAAGATAATGGTAGTCTTACAGGGTTACTATGAGAATTGGACGAGATAACATGAAAAAAAAAACTTGTGGAATTGTTTAGCATGTGGCAAGCACTCTAGAAATGTCGTATGTTTATGTTTTCTATTTATTTATTTAAATGGCTGCTTAATACCAGGTTGATTACACATCCAGCTGGCATATTCATGAAATGCTGGTGGATGGCCTCCAACCATCATGTGTAGGTGGTTAATACGATGAACTTCCTGTTCCAGACTCCTATAATCTGTGTTCACTGACTTTATGGAGGCTACCTCCAGCATTTGAAAAAACAATGCAGACCAACTAGGTTCAATTCCTTTTTTGCTGGTAACTTAACTCCAGGCCTGGGGCAAGTCATTTAAACTCTCTGAATTTTGGGTTTCCTCAACTGCACAAGTAAGGGAAGTCTCTAAGAGATGTAGAAAGATCAGTAGAAATAATATATGTAAAGCACCTAAAACAGTGATAACATGTTTAACTTTTGTTGAGCCCTCTTGTAAACTTTTGTTAGCAGTATGGAAAAAACCACACCTGCATCATATGTATCATGCCTATTTTATAGGAGAGGAAATGAAGTACAGAAAGGTTAACTCTCACGTTCAAGGTCACACAGTTAACAGGCACCAGAACTAGGAACTGAACCCATTCTGTCTCACTCCAAAGGCTAGTGCTCATTGGTTCCTTAACAACACATATCACAGTTCAATTCACGGTCTACATAGTAAATTCACTAAGCATTTGACTGGTTCTCCAAATTGTGTCCTCTATGAAATTTCTTCATACTGATACCAACACCAATCTTTGGACCAGTGAAGTGTGTGCTCTGAAACTGCTTTCAAAATCAGTGTAGCATCAGGATACAACCACCCACCCGTACATACACACACACATACACTGTACAAGGACTAGGGATTGGCTGAACTCATAAAAAAATGGTACATACAAGAGGCAAAAGTAATCATTTACAGGAGCTCTGGAAATCAGCTAGGTTTCCTCTAAAAATCCTTCAGGATTTAAGAGAAATAACAAGGTAAAGGCTAATGAAAAGGCAAGAGCTTCCTTCTACTGTGGGAAAATGCTATTACCTATCACTGGTGGGCAATGGGAAGGGCTTACCTTACAAAAAAGATGTTCCTGTGTTCTTAGCTTGCTTCAATTTGGAGCCCAGCAGTGTCTGTTTTGACCAGAAAACTCCCTCTCCTTATCCCCACTGGTAGGAAGAAGATGAAGCTCTATAGAGAAATACCGTGCTGAGATTTTCTTGATACATTAAGCTAAAATGTCTTATTGAAACTTACAACTCCAAAGAATCTGAATTAAAGTGTGAGTAGTACAGTAGTCTGCTCCTTATCTGCAGGGACCCAAGTGGATGCCTGAAACCATGGATATACATATCCACAAACCCTATATAGACTATGTTTTTCCATAAGTATACATAACATACCTATGATAAAATTTAAGTTATAAATTAGGTACAGTAGGAGATAAAAACCAGTAACTAATAATATAACTATTATAACACTATGATAAAAGTTATGTGAATATGATCTCTCTCTCAAAATATTTCATTGTCCTGTATTCACCCTGCTTCTTTTATGATGTGAGGTGATAAAATACCTATGTGATGAGAAGTGAGGGGAATAACACAGGCACTGTGATATACCTTTGGGCTACTGCTGACCATCTGACGATACATCAGAAGAGCCATCTGCTTCCAGACTGGATGGCCAAAGGTAAATGGAACTGCAGAAAGCAAAACCACAGATATGGTAGGACTACTGTACCTGCTCACTACCTGATCTACCTGATTTATCTTCCCAGAGAAAGCACAGCATTCTTCCTGGTTATTTCAAAAGTCTGCTGTTTTGCTCGAAATGTAATTGGGAAGCAGTGATTGCAAACAATCAGCAATAATTGGGCCATTATGGTTCTGGATCCAGCCACACAGCCCTAACTAGCTCTGGCAGCTCCACATCCATCAAATGGAAGATTGTGGAAGGGAGTCCACTGATCCTCCCCGGGCTTCCTTTTCCGTAAATGTTCAGTCCTGGCACTAAGGCCTTGGCTCAGGATATGGGTATGGAGCCACCTGGAAAGACGAGACAAATCACTGCGAGGTAAGTACACACTATGGACATTGGTAAAATACCACTCCCCATTAAGGTGGAGTGAAGCTTCACCAAGTAGAAGATGGAAATTTTTTGTAATTTGGGAAATATCCCCTGATTACCTACTAGCTCCACTCTGCTACCTATTAGATATAGGAGCACTTGAGAAAGTTATCCAACTTTTTCAAGCCTCGGTTTTCTCATCTATAAAATGGAGACAATAATAGAGCTCTTCATAAAGTTACTGTATGGCTTAAATGAGATACTCAATGTACATAAAGTAGTATTTGTAAGGGCTCAGAATAATAGTTGTCACATGGTAAATGCCATATAGATGACTGTTCGTTACATAAAAGGTATGGTCTACCGCCTGGCAGATATATATCACTGTCATCATCATCATCAGTGAGTCAGGCACTATGCTCAACATAGGAGAGGAGACAAAGATTAAAAACATATAGTCCTTCCTGTTGAGAAGCTTCCTTCTATGGGGGAGAAAAACATGCAGCATGTGGGAATGCATCCTGCTGGTCACTGATCTTGAAGAAGAACCAGAAAATCTTACAGGCCCTCTCCAGTCCTGTCATTCCAGAGGAGACCAGTCATGAGCTGTAATACAATGATGGCATTCTTCAAATACACAGATCTAGAACTAGACTTCTTTCATGCTTCATAATGATCAGAGAAATGCAAAAAGCAATGGACATGAAAGGGAGAAAGACATTAATTCTTCCTGGCATTATTAGGAGATACTTCAAGGAAGAAGTAGTATTTAATAGGGTCCTTGAAAGATGAGAAAAACTTAAAAATATTGTTTTATTGAGACTTCTTTTTTCCCTAGATTTGGCCTTAGATTTCAATGGGTCCTCCCCTGAAAACGAGTATAAAACTGGACGAAATATATGAGGTAACTGTTTTTCGACCTTGGCTAGCATGCAGTGAAACCACATGATGCCTGCAGAAAGGAGACACCTAAGGTGAGGCCCACAATGCTCCCTGTCAGCTGCTAAGGAACAAGTTCCTGACAGGGCACAGTGAGCCAGAGACCGTGCCAAGCATGGCATTTCCACGGTGCTGATGAGAAAAAGATCCCAGTTTGGGAATCTGGAGCAACTAAGATCTGAAGATCTGGGGTCCCAGTTATATGGGAATTGGACAGAAGAGTCCCCCCCAAAGCCTGTTTTGGAGTTTCCCAGAAGGCTTTGGCTAAAAACTGGGCTATGATTATACAGGGTAGACAATGTGAGACCTACTGGCTGCTAAGGAGTTGAGATCAGGATAAAGAGAAGAGCAGTCAAGCAGGGCTGGGGAACACAAGAGGTCAAATGTAGCCTGAGAGGGTAAAACTCATGAATACCCCATTTACATCCCGACGTAGAGCTGAGACACCAGAGAAGCTAAGTCAAAGGAGTAAAGACTGCATCCTAAAATAAGGTATACTCTACACCTATCCTAAAAAGAATAACACCAAGACCTGACAAGATCTGTAAGGGGAAATAAAGTTTGGAGGCTGAAACCCACCAAGTTAGAGCAGCTGAGGGAACACCTCAGGCTTTTCACTGATCCACTCTAAATAAAGCATAAAACTCAGTCTACATAGGTTAAAAGTGATCACCAGTAAGTGAATTGCCTACAAGAACAAAAATTAACACTCTTCAGAGGAAATTAACAGACTCAATAGTTTCTTAAATGTTTTCTTAGCAATATCCAGTACAAAATCAAAAATTACTGGAGAGAGACAGAGAGTGAAAGAGACAGAGAGAGAGAGACCAAGAGAGAGACAGAGAGGAAAAAAAAAATGAGAATGTGTGACCCATATTCAAGAAAGAAGCTATCATTAAAAACTGACTCTAGATGTTGGATTCAGCACACAAAGATATTAAAATACATATGAATAAATATGTTTAAAGAAATAAATGAAAATATGTTTGATGAATTAAAGAAATATTGTCTTAATAATATTAAATCTCATTAGAAAATAAAATCCTTTCTGGAGCGTCTGGGTGGCTCAGTTGGTTAAGCGTTCAACTCTTGATTTCTGCTCAGGTCATGATCTCAGGGCTGTGAGACTGAGACCCATGTTGGGCTCCATGCTGGGCATGGAGCCTGCTTAAGATGAAAGAAGGAAGGAAGAAAGGACAGAAGGAAGGAAGGTCAGAGGGGAGGGGGGGAGGGGGGAGGGGAGGGGAGGGAAGAAGGAAGAAGAAAGAAAATCTTTTTTTTTTTTTAATCATCTGGTACCACACTATTAAAAGAACCAAAAGAGGGGTGCCTGGGTGGCTCAGTCATTAAGCGTCTGCCTTCGGCTCAGGTCGTGATCCCATGGTCCTGGGATCAAGCCCTGCATCGGGCTCCCAGCTCGGTGGGAGGCCTGCTTCTCCCTCTCCCACTTCCCTTGCTTGTGTTCCCTCTCTCACTGTGTCTCTCTCTGTCAAATAAATAAATAAAATTTAAAAAAAAAAAAGAGAGAACCAAAAGATAAGCCACAAATTGGGAGAAAATCGTTTTCAAAATACCTATCTGATATAGGACTTGTAACCCAAATATACAAAAGACTCTTAAACCTCAACAGTAAGAAAACAAATGATCAAAAAGTAGGAAAATATTAGAACAAAAGTCTCACCAAAGATATACAGATGACAAATAAGCCTAAGAAAAGATGTTTGACATCAGCATTCTTGACATGCACTAGAGAACTGCAAACTAAAACAACATTGAGCTATCATGACACACCTATTAGAGAGACACAAGTAAAAATAAACCTGACAATATCAACGGCTACTAAGAACATGGAATGACTGGTGAGAAATGAAAATGGCACAGTACTTTACAAGACAGTTTGGCAGTTTCTTACAAAGCTAACCATAGTTTTGCCATACAATCCAGCAAACAGACTCTAGGTATTACTAAGCTGATTGGAAATTTACATCCACACAAAAGCTGCGCATCCATTTTTATGGCAGCTTTATTCATAATCACTGCAAACTGGAAACAATCAAAAAGTCCTTCAAAAGGTGAATGGATAAACAAACTGGTACATGCATACGAATATTACTCAACAATAAAAAGAAAGGAGGGTAGCTCCCAGCCCCTGCCAACCAGAAAGCCTGTTTGGGAAACAGAGTTGCCTAGCATGAGCGCCCCCACCCCCCTGCTTCCTGGCCAGGTAAGGGAGCTGAGACATGTCCCCACCTGCTGTGGCTCCCAGTCTCATCCGACCGGAAGGGCTAGTAACACCCAGGAGCTGTGCCACCTAGCAGCCATAGAGCGGAGAGAAGGGCAGGCAGAACAGACAGTTCACAGAGCAAAGCCAATGTAACTGCTCAGTTAGAAGACTTGGGGTGTGGGTCAGCATGAGTTAAGACAACAAACAAAGAGCTTTACGGGCTTCAGAGCAGCTTCTCCCACTGAGCCAGGGCAGGGGACCAATTTGTAGCCCCATTCATCATTTCTGAACACAGTCCTCAGCCTGCCCAACCAGGGCACCTAACCAGAGCACATGGAAAACTGTGTAGCCTGTCCAACAGCCCTGTTTAAAGTGACACTTGAACAGAGAGTACAGCCCATGGCTCTTCCCATCTGCAGGAGAAAACCAGTGGCCTCACCTGACCAGAAAATTCAGTGCACACTCTTTCCTGATTTAGGTACCCAACAATAAGCCATGCAGGCCCTGGGTCCCCATCCTGCTGACCTGGCAAAACAGAGAAGCTAATTCCTAGCTCCATATACTACTGAATATAGTAGCCAGTCCCAACCACCTGGTACACTTGACCAAAGAATCCAGGCAACTGCATATGCCATCCTACAGCCTCACATGGGTAGTGAATCAATCCAACAGTCCTACCCAATTGTTTTCACCAAGTGGCACACCCTCCCCTACATCTCTGTCCTCAAAGCTCAAACAGCTGCCCTGCCCCAAAATTATCCATAACAGTGACCCCACCTGCCCAAGGATATTACCAGCAGACATGCCCAGACACCTAAATGAGTTGACTGGTGAAGAACCATCTCTACCAATGCAAACATGTAAAGGCCGGGGAAACAGACTTTTTAAAATAATTTTTTAAAAAGATTTATTTATTTATTTATTTATTTATTTATTAGAGAGTAAGAGAGAACAAGCATGAGCAGTGGGGAGGAGCAGAGGGAGAGGGAGAAGCAAATTCCCCAGTGAGCAGGGACCCCAACTTGGGGCTCAATCCCAGAACTCTGAGATCATGAAATGAGCCAAAGGCAGATGCTTAACAAACTGAGCCACCCAGGCGCCCCAAGAAAAAGACTCTTAACTGTAGAGAACGAACTGATGGTTACCAGAGGGTAGGTAGGTAGGGCAATGGGTGAAATAGGTGATGGGGATTAAGGAGTGCACTGGTTGTCATGAGCACCAGGTGATGTATGGAAGTGTTGAATCACTGTATGGTAGACCTTAAACTAATATTACACTGTATGTTAACTGAGTTTAAATAAAACCTTTAAAAAGTGAACAAAGTAAAAGTAACTAACTACAATAGCCTGTTATTAGTTATACAATATAAAAATATGTAAACTGTAACAATAATAACCTAAAATGTGTGAGAGGAGAAATAAAAGTGTAATATTTAAGAATTCTATTGAAGTTGTTATTAGCTTAAAATAGGGTATTATAATTAAGATATTCTATAAGAGCCTCACAGTAGCTACAAGGGATTACAATTAGCAATTACACAAAATAACTTGATAAAGAAATCAAAATATACTGATAACAAAAGACACCAAAGGACAAAAGATAAGTAAATACTAACAGATCTACAAAACAACTAGAAAATAATGAACAAAATGGCATTAGTAAGTCCTTCTCTATCAATAATTACTTTAAGTGTGAATGTATTAAATTTTCCAGTGAGAAGACAAAGAACAGATAAATGGATGAAAAACCAAATCCAACAATGAGCCTCATTTGGGCCTTAAAAACACACATAGACTAACAGTGAGGGGATAATAAAGTCATTTCAACAAATGGTAACAACAACAAAAATCAGATGTAGCAATACTTATAAAACACTAGAACAGACTATAAAAATGGTAAAAAGAGAAATAAGAAGTCTTTACTAAATGACAAAGTGAACAATCCATCAAGAAGATAAGACAATTGTAAACATTTACGTGCCCACCATGAGAGCACCTAAACTTATAGAGCAAAAATTAAAAGGGGCGCCTGGGTGGCTGAGTTGGTTAAGCAGACGACCCTTGATTTTGGCTCAGGACATGATCTCAGGATCATGGGATCAAGCCCTGGATCAGGTTCTGTGCTCAGCATGGAGTCTGCTTGAGATTCTCTCTCTCCCTCCCCCTATGCCTCTCCCCCCACCCCACCCCTGCTCATTCTCTCTGTCTCTCCTTCTCTCTAAAAATAAATAAATCTTTAAAAAATTAAAAGAGCTAAAAGGAGAAAATAAACAGCAATACAAAAATAACTGGAGACCTTAACACCCCACTCTCAACACTGGGTAGGTATCCAAATAGAATCAGTAAGAGTGGATTTGAATAGCACAGTAGACCAAATGGACCTAAAAGAAACACACAGAACATTCTATCCAACAAAGGCAGAGTACACATTCTTCTCAAGCACACATGGAACATTTTCTAGGATAAACCATATGTTAAGCCATAAAGTAAGTTTAGCAAATTCAAGACTGAAGTCATATGAAATATCTTCTCTGGCCACAATAGCATAAAGCTAGAATCAACAACAAAAAGAAAATGAACACATGGAAACATCAGCCCTCTCCTAAACAACCAATGGATCAAAGAAGAAATTAAAGGGAAAACAAAAAAGGTCTCTTGAGAAAAATGAAAATGGAAACACAACACACCAGAACTTATAGGATCCAGCAAAAGCAGTTCTAAAAGGAAAGTTCAGAGCAATAAACATCTACATTAAAAAGCAAAGAAGATCCCAAATAAACAACCTAACTCTATGCCTTAAAAGAATAAACCAAGCCCAAATTTAGCAGAAGAAAGTAAACAATAAAGATCAGAGCAGAAATAAAATGGAGAACAGAAAAACAGAAAAAATTAGCCAAAATAAAAGTTGATTCTCTGAAAGATAAACAAAACGGACAAATCCTTACTTAGCTAGACTAAGCAAAGGAAAAAAACAGAGGACCCCAAATCAACAAAATTAAATGAAATTTGAAAAGAAATGAAAAAGGGACATTACACCTAATATTCTGACTTTATAACAGAAATACAAGGAACCATAAGAGACTACTATGAACAATTATATGCCAACAAACTGGACAACTGGATGAAAAAAATAATTCTCATAAATATTCAATTTACCAAGACTGAATCAAGAAAAACTAACAGATCAAATACCAGTAAGGAGATTGAGTCAATAATCAAAATTCTCCCAACAAGCAAAGCCCAGGACCAGATGGCTCGCTGGTAAACTTTGTCAAACATTCAAAGAATTAATATCAATCCTTCTCAAATTCATCAAAAAAAAAAAAAAAAATGAAGACGAGGTAACATTCCCAAACTCATTTTATGAGGTCAGCATTATCTGATAACAAAACCCTATACCTATATATCTATATCTACATATATGGAAACACCACTGCTAGAAAGGAAAACTATGGGCCAATATCCCTGATGAATATAGATGCAAAAATTTTCAATAAAATACTCGCAAACCAAATTCAGCAGCACATTAAAAAGATCATTCACCATGATCAACTTGGATTTATCCCTGAAATGCAAGTAAGGTTCAATATACTTAATCAATCAATTTAATACATTACTTTAATAGAATAAAAGAAAAAAATCATATAATCTCAATAGATGCAGAAAAAATATTTGACAAAATCCAATCCATTCATGATTTTAAAAAACCTCTTAATAAATTAGGTATAGAAGGAACACATCTCAACATAATAAAGGCCATATATGACATGCCCACAGCTAACATATTAAATGGTGAAAGGCTGAAACATTTTCCTCTAAGATCAGGAACAAGACAAGATTACCCACTCTCACCACCCCTATTCAACATAGTACTGTAAGTCCTAGAGATCAGGCGAGAAAAAGAAATAGAAGTCTAGTATCAAAATTGGAAAGGAAGAAGTAAAATTGTCTTTATTTGCAGATGACATGATTTTATATATGGAATATCCTAAAGATCCACCCAATAAACTGTTAGAACTCATTAAGTAATTCAGTAAAGGTGCAGGATACAAAAATCAGTACAATTACTATACTAACAACAAATTTCCTGGAAAAAAAAAATCAATTCCATTTACAACAGCACCAAGAACAATAAAATACTTATTGAATAAATTTAACCAAGGAAGCAAAAAACTTCTATTCTGAAAACTACAAGACATTGTTGAAATAAATCAAAGGAGACACAAATAAATGAAAAGGTATCTCATGTTCATGGGGTGGAAGAATTAAAATTGTTAAACTTCACTACCAAAACCATTTTAGAGTCAATGCAACCCTATCAAGATTCCAATGGTGTTTTTTACAGAAGCAGAAAAAAACACTCCTAAAATTTATATGGAACTACAAAAGACCCTGAATAGCCAAAGAAATCCTGGGGGAAAAAGAACAAAGCAGGAAGCATTACACTTCCTGATTTCAAGGTATACTACAAAGCTACAGTCATCAAAACAATATAATACTGGCATAGAACAGACACATAGACCAAACGAACAGCAGGGAAGCCCAGAAATAAACCCAAGCATGTACAACTCAGCTAACATTTGCCAAAGGAGCCCAAAATATTCAATAAGTGCTGCTGGGATGATTAGATATTCACATGTAAAAGAATAAAACTGGACCCTTACCTTACAGCAATTACAAACATTAATTCAAAATGGATTAAAGATTTAACTGTAAACCTGAAACCATAAAACCTACAGAAGAAAGCACAGGAATGAAGTTCACTGACATGTGTCTTGGTAATGATTTTTTGGACAGGACACCTAAAACACAAGCAACAAAACCAAAAATAAACAAGTGATACTACATCCAATTAAAAATTTTCTGTGCAGCAAAACAAACCACCAAGAAAGCTAAAAGACTGGGGCGCCTGGGTGGCTCAGATGGTTAAGCGTCTGCCTTCGGCTCAGGTCATGATCCCAGGGTCCTGGGATCGAGCGCCACATCAGGCTCCTGGCTCAGCAAGGAGCCTGCTTCTCCCTCTCCCTCTGCCTCTCTCCCTGCTCATGCTTTCTCTTCTCTCTCTCTGTATCTCTGTGTCTCAAATGAATAAATAAAATCCTTAAAAAAAAGAAAGCGAAAAGACTACCTACAGAATGGGAAACTAATTTGCAAACCATGTATCTAATAAGGGGTGAATATCCAAGATATATAAAGAACTCCTACAATGACACAAAGCACACACACACACACACACACACACACACACACACACACACACACACACACAAACCAAATAACCCAATTAAAAAATAGGCAAAGAACCCAAATAGACATTTTTTAGAAAGAAGCTATATGAAAGGACAATAGGTACATAAAAAGATGCTCAATATCACTAATCTCATTAGGGAAATGCAAATCAAAACCACAGTGATGTATTACCTCATTACTATTAGAATGGCCATTGTCAAAAAGATCAGAGATCAACAAACGCTAGAGTGGATGTGGAGAAAAAAGAATACTGTGCACTGTTGGATGGGATTGTAAATTGGTATAGCCACTGTGGAATACAGCATGGAGGATCCTCAAAAACTTGAAAGTAGAACACCATATGATCCAGCAATTCCACTTCTAGGAATATATCCAAAGGAAACAAAAACAGTAACTCAAAAATATATCCATATCCTCATGTTCATGGCAGCATTATATACAATAACCAAGACACGGAAACAATCTAACTATCCATGGATGGATGGATGGATAAAGTTATCTCTCTCTCTCTCTCTCTCTCACACACACACACACACACACACACACACAGGAATGTTAAACCATAAAAAATGAAGAAATCCTACCACTCACAACAACACAGATGGACCTTAGGCATTATGCTAAGTGAACTAGAGAAAGACAAATACTGTATGATTTCGCATTTGGAATCTAAAACAAAACAAAACAAAACAATACCAAAAACTCAAACTCCTAGAAAAAGAGATCAGACTTACGGTTACCAGGCAGGGGGAGGAGGGAGAGATAATCAGAGGAAGGTAAAAAGGTACAAACTTCCAGTTATAATGTAAGCAAATACTAGGGATGTAATGCACAACATGATGACTATAGTTAAAAGGGCTGTATGATACACAGGAAGGGTGTTGAGAGAGTATCTCCAAAAGTTCTCACAATTCTTTTCTTTTTTTATTGTATCTATATGAGATTATGGATGTTAGCTGAAACTACTATAGTAAAAATTTCACAATATATGTAAATCAAACCATCATGCTGCATGCCTTAAACTTGTACAGTGATGTATGTCAATTATTTCTCAAGAGAACTGAAGGAAAAAATGAGTTATCAAGTTTTGAACTGACATGGATGAATCTTAAATGGCTGTTGCTAAGTCAAAGGAGCCAATCTGAAAAGTATTCCAATTCCATGATAAACAACACTGCAGAGATGGTAAACATATCAATGGTTGCAGGGGTCTGAGAGGAGGAAAGAGGGTTAAACACATGAAACAAAGGGTATTTAGAGGGTGGTAAGATCATTATGTACGATACTGTTGAGTACATAGCAATGAATACGGTGAATGCATAACATTACACATTGGTTAAAACCCACAGAACATGCTTTTACGGTAACAGATGGTAGCTACACTTGTGGTGAGCATGACATAAGATAAACAGACTTGTCGAATCACTCTGTTGTACACCTGAAACTAATAAAACATTTCATGTCAGCTAAACTTTAATTAAAAAAATAAACACCATGGGGGGGCGCCTGGGCGGCTCAGTTGGTTAAGCATCTGCAGTAGGCTCAGGTCCTGACCCCAGGGTCCTGGGACTGAGCCCTGCAGGTCTCCCTCTGCCTCTCCCTCTGCCCCTCCCCTCTGCCTGCGCTCCTTGGAACACACTCGAGCTCTCTCTCTCAAATAAGTAAGTAAAATCTTTAAAACAAAAACAAAAAACAGAATAATATGGCACAGAGACCGACCTTTATTTTTTTATTATGTTCAGTTAGCCAGCATATAGTACATCATAAGTTTTTGTTGTATACATGCAAATTTTAAAAATCCCTTAGGAAACTGGGAGAGTCCCAAAATGAAATACAGAAATGATAAAAATAATTAACTGTATTACAAATGTATAGAACAACCTCCCGGGAGGGGCTCGGGATACAAGGTGCTGACCTATGTAACTTTGAAATGAGTGAAATCTGTAAGACTAAAGGCAAAAGAAACTATAAATAAGCCTGGGCTTCAGCTGAGAGTAGTTACCCATGTGAGTACAGGTTGACATTTCTGAAACTGCTACACACACATACCAGCAGTGAACCATTTAATAAACGGTTGGTAAACTGGCGGAATGGGAATTTACAGATACATGAGGACAAGAGGCTAGAATGACCTACGTGGTACTGAGTCAGAGCTGGAGCATCACTGTGAACTCATGGTTACCGGAATATAAACACAGACGGCTACACACGGAAAAACATATAGGTATGTGTGCATATACATGTTAGAATACACACACTTATTTCCCTGGTCTGTCTGCTAAAGGACCTAGCGATAACAGCATCTAGCAGCAACGACCACACCTTTGCACCAGATCTCAGTTTAGTTTTTAATACCATTCTCCACCAAAAGAAACCAGTACTCTTTGGAGAAATATCTGATTCTAGGTCGGAGGCAGAAGATCTACAAAATGAGCCTGGATCACCCTGTAGTACCAGAAAGTAAGGAAGAACTTTAAAGAAAAAAGGTGGAACTAGAGGATATTATGCTAAGTGAGATAAGTCAGTCAGGGAAAGACAAAGACCGTATGACTTCACTCACAGGTGGAACTTAAGAAACAAAACAGGGGAAGGGGAGGAAAAATAAAACAAGATGAAAACAGAGAGGACGGCACACCATGAGAGACTCTTACCTATAGGAAATAAACTGAGGGTTGCTAGAGAGGAGCTGGGTGGGGGGATGGATGCGATAACTGGGTAAAGGGCATTAAGGAGGGCACTGGATGTAATGAGCACTGGGTGCTGCATGCAACTGATGAAACACTGAATTCTACCCCTGAAACTAATAATAATAAAAAAGGCACACAACAATGTAGGTATACCAAAGGGCCAGAGGAGCAAATCAAAGAGCTCCCAGTGTCCAAGGCTGAAAAAATTTGAGCAAAAAAATTAGTAGTATTACATTATAAACCAAAATTTAAAATAAGTATCTTTAAGTCCATACTGAAATAAATGATTAATCAATAAATAAATGTGATGAGACAAATCTCCTGTGCAGTATAATTCCAAATAATACATGTGGATACCTCCCCCTCAAGAAAGAGGAAACATAGATGCCCATTCCTTAAGTAAGGGCTACCAGTGGCAATTTCATTCCAAAGAGTGCAGTGTGGAAGAGGAAAAAAGAGAGTAACTTTATAGTAGAGAAACTTGGCGCACAGGATACACACTACCTTGGCCAGGTGGTCAAAGTCAACATCAGCTGTGTTAAGCACACTGATTGTAGCTATACTAGATAAAATGTAACGAACATGTCAATTTATCTCTGTTGTCTTCCTTCCTAGAATATGTAACTCCAAACTAACCATGTGAAAAACACCAGAAAAATTCCAACCGAGGGACATTCCATAAAGTATCAGAATTATCAAAGTCATTAAAAACAAAGTGAAAAACGGTCACAGGCAAGAGTAGTTAAGGAGACATGACTTCTAACTGTACTGTGATATCCCTAATTGGATCCTGCAGCTGAAAGAGGATATTAGGTAAAACTAAGGAAATCTGAATGAAGTATGGACTTCAATTAAAAATAAAACAGTCAGGGGGCACCTGGGTGGCTCAGTGGTTAAGCGGCTGCCTTCAGCTCGGGTCATGATCCCGGGGTCCTGGCATCGAGTCCCGCATTGGGCTCTCTGCTCAGCAGGGAGTCTGCTTCTCCCTCTCCCTCTGCCTGCCTGTCTGCCTACTTGTGATCTCTCTCTCTCTCTCTCTCTCTCTCTCTATTGTCAAATAAATAAATAAAATCTTAAAAAAAGAAACACAGTCAGGTTTGTTTTGTTAATTATGACTAATGTAAGATGTTAATAATAGAGGAAACCGGATGTGCGGTAAAAAGGAACTTTTTGTAATATCTCTGCTATATTTCTATAAATCTTAAAACTGTTCTAAAATAACACAACTGATGAATTATTGAACACTACATCTGAAACTAATGATGTACTATATATTTGTTAATTGAATTTAAATAAAAAATAAAATAGGACACTTATTTTTCACAATATAACAAAATTTACAATAGCATCAAAACCATAAAATTCTTTGGAATAAGTTCAACAAAAGAGGTGTTAAGACTTCTACTCAAAAAACTAAAACTCATTTCTCACAGAAACTGACCCAGAGAATCAATATATGCCAATAAAAATTTTAGAAGCCTTTTCAACAAATGAAATTATCAAGCTGATTGTAAAGTTTAAAGAATGTAGGAGTCCAAAACAACTTTGAAAATGCAGAACAAAATTAGAAGACTTTTGTTATCACATTTAAAGATAAATTATAAAGCCACAATAATCAAGAGATGATACTGGTGATACAGAACATGATACTGGTGTAGATTGACTGTAGATCAGTGGAACCAAGGAGGTAATCCAGAAAAAGACCTACACATACATATACAATACACTTTTTTTTTTTTGACACAAGGGCCAAGGCAATTCAACAGTTAAAGGACAGTCTTTTTGTAAAATGATAGGGAGCAATTAAGTATTCAGATAAAAAATGAATTTCACTCCCCAACTTACATCATTCATAAAAACTAAGTCAAAATTAATCATTCACTTAAACTTAGTAGCTAAAACCACAAAACTTCCAGAAGAAAACAAAGGAAAAAATATCCACAACCGTAAGACAGTCCAAATACTTTATTTATTTTTTATTTTTTTATTGTTATGTTAATCACCATACATTATATCATTAGTTCTTGATGTAGTGTTCCATGATTCATTGTTTGTGCATAACACCCAGTGCTCCATGCAGAATGTGCCCTCTTTAATACCCATCACCAGGCTAACCCATCCCCCCACCCCCCTCCCCTCTAGAACCCTCAGTTGGTTTTTCAGAGTCCATCGTCTCTCCTGGTTCGTCTCCCCCTCCGACTTACTCCCCTTCATTCTTCCCATCCTGCTATCTTTTTCTTTTTCTTTTTTCTTAACATATCTTGCATTATTTGTTCAGAAGTACAGATCTGTGATTCAACAGTCTTGCACAATTCACAGCGCTCACCATAGCACATACCCTACCCAATGTCTATCACCCAGCCACCCCATCCCTCCCACCCCCCCACCACTCCAGCAACCCTCAGTTTGTTTCCTGAGATTAAGAATTCCTCATATCAGTGAGGTCATATGATACATGTCTTTCTCTGATTGACTTATTTCACTCAGCATAACACCCTCCAGTTCCATCCACGTCGTTGCAAATAGCAAGATCTCATTCCTTTTGACGGCTGCATAATATTCCATTGTGTATATATACCACATCTTCTTTATCCATTCATCTGTCGATGGACATCTTGGCTCTCTCCACATTTTGGCTATTGTGGACATTGCTGCCATAAACATCGGGGCGCACGTACCCCTTTGGATCCCTACATTTGTATCTTTGGGGTAAATACCCAGTAGTGCAATGGCTGGATCGTAGGGTAGCTCTATTTTCAACTGTTTGAGGAACCTCCATACTGTTTTCCAGAGTGGCTGCACCAGTTTGCATTCCCTCCAACAGTGTAGGAGGGTTCCCCTTTCTCCACATCCCCGCCCACATCTGTCGTTCCCTGACTTGTTCATTTTAGCCATTCTGACTGGTGTGAGGTGGTATCTCATGGAGGTTTTGATTTGGATTTCCCTGATGCTGAGCGATGTGGAGCACTTTTTCATGTGTCTGTTGGCCATTTGGATGTCTTCTTTGGAAAAATGTCTGTTCATGTCTTCTGCCCATTTCTCGATTGGATTCTTTGTTCTTTGGGTGTTGAGTTTGAGAAGTTCGTTATAGATTTTGGATACTAGCCCTTTATCTGCTATGTCATTTGCAAATATTTTCTCCCATTCTGTCGGTTGTCTTTTGGTTTTGTGGACTGTTTCTTTTGCTGTGCAAAAGCTTTTTATTTTGAAGTCCCAATAGTTCATTTTTGCCCTTGCTTCCCTTGCTTTTGGCGACGTTTCTAGGAAGAAGTTGCTGCGGCTGAGGTCGAAGAGGTTGCTACCTGTGTTCTCCTTTAGGATTTGGATGGACTCCTGTCTCACGTTTAGGTCTTTCAACCATTTGGAGTCTATTTTTGTGTGTAGTGCAAGGAAATGGTCCAGTTTCATTCTTCTGCATGTGGCTGTCCAATTTTGCCAACACCATTTGTTGAAGAGACTGTCCTTTTTCCGTTGGACATTCTTTCCTGCTTTGTCAAAGATGAGTTGACCATGGAGTTGAGGGTCCATTTCTGGGCTCTCGATTCTGTTCCATTGATCGATGTGTCTGTTTTTGTGCCAGTACCATACTGTCTTGATGATGACAGCTTTGTAATAGGGCTGGAAGTCTGGAATTGTGATGCCGCCAGCTTTGCTTTTCTTTTTCAAGATTCCTCTGGCTATTCGGGGTCTCTTCTGGTTCCATACAAATTTTAGGATTCTTTGTTCCATTTCTTTGAAAAAAGTGGATGGTATTTGGATGGGGATTGCATTGAATGTGCAGATTGCTCTAGGTAGCATTGACATCTTCACAATGTTGGTTCTTCCAATCCATGAGCATGGAACGTTTTTCCATTTCTTTGTGTCTTCTTCAATTTCTTTCCTGAGTATTTTATAGTTTTCTGAGTACAGATCCTTTGCCTCTTTGGTTAAATTTATTCCTAGGTATCTTATGGTTTTGGGTGCAATTGTAAATGGGATCGACTCCTTGATTTGTCTCTCTTCTGTCTTGTTGTTGGTGTACAGGAATGCCACTGATTTCTGTGCATTGATTTTATAGCCTGCTACTTGACTGAATTCCTATATGAGTTCTAGCGGTTTTGGGGTGGAGTCTTTTGGGTTTTCCACATACAGTATCATATCATCTGCAAAGAGTGAGAGTTTGACTTCCTCTTTGCTGATTTGGATGCCTTTGATTTCTTTTTGTTGTCTGATTGCTGTGGCTAGGACTTCTAATACTATGTTGAATAGCAGTGGTGAGAGTGAACATCCCTGCCGCGTTCCT
Organism: Zalophus californianus; assembly: GCF_009762305.2. NCBI lineage: Eukaryota > Metazoa > Chordata > Mammalia > Carnivora > Otariidae > Zalophus > Zalophus californianus. The sequence goes on along the minus strand of NC_045599.1, from coordinate 29,660,748 downwards.
GACCCTAGCGAAAAAGCTCTCCACTTTTCCCCACTGAGAATGATATTGGCTGTAGGTTTCTCATAGATGGCTTTTATGATATTGAGGTATGTACCCTCTATCCCTATACTCTGAAGAGTTTTGATCAAGAAAGGATGCTGTACTTGGTCAAATGCTTTTTCTGCATCTATTGAGAGGATCATATGATTCTTGTTCTTTCTCTTGTTAATGTATTGTATCACGTTGATTGATTTGTGGATGTTGAACCAGCCTTGCAGCCCAGGGATAAATCCCACTTGGTCGTGGTGAATAATCCTTTTAATGTACTGTTGGATCCTATTGGCTAGTATTTTGGTGAGAATTTTTGCATCCATGTTCATCAAGGATATTGGTCTGTAATTCCTCTTTTTGATGGGGTCTTTGTCTGGTTTTGGGATCAAGGTAATGGAGTCCAAATACTTTATATGGGACACACAATAAAAGGACAAACAATCCAAAAACTTATGGGTATGTGAAGAAGATACATCAAGAAAGAGAACATACAAATGGACAAAAAGCACATGAAATGATATTAAACATGGAAACAAGCAAACTACAATCACAACGATCTACAGCCACAAACCCACTGACATGACTGCAATTAAGAAGACTGACAGTTGCAGTATTGGTAAAGTGGGGAGAAGCTACAACTCATGTTGCTAGTGGAAATGTAAAATGAAATAATCACTTCAGGGAATCATTTGGCCACTTCTTAGAAAGTTAAACATAATTTACTCCTACATATTTTACCTAAGAAATATGAAAATATATATCCACAAAAAGACTTGTACAACAATACTGGTAGCAGTTTTATTCATAACACCTCCAAACTGGAAACAACGCAAATGTCTATCAACGGATGAACGATTAACAAGCTACAGTATATTTACACAACGGAATACTACTCAGCAACAAAAAGGAACAAAGTACTGACTCACATACCACAGATGAATCACACAAACATGCTGAATATAAAAAGACGAACACAAGAGGATATATTCTGCGTGACTTCATTTACATGAAGTTTCAGTGCTGGTAAGAGTACTTCTATATATGTAACAGATCAGTGTTAGACCCACAAGAAGAGTAATAAGTTGGCTGCAAAGGGACCTGAGGAAACTTTCAGAATGATTAAAATGTTCTATACCTTAACTGGCGTGGTGGTTACATTATTGCATACATTTATTAAAACACACATACTAAAAATATATACAAATGATTGTATGTAAATCAACCTAAAATGTTGACAACTAAATGTCTAACAATGTATGTGGTGTGAGGACAGGGATTGCAATGATACGCCAGCAGGCGGTGGGAAATGTGCAAACACAGCAGGACGTAACCTCTTGCTATGCCCCATGTATTCTGCTGATGTCTGAGAATCCTGTGACAGGGAATCAAACACAGTTGCAACTCTCATTGACACCACTGGGCACTAAAGCAAGCAAATAATTAAATATCATGAGAAAAACGCTCTGATGGGACTTGTTGAGGTGTTCTGGGAACACTGGAGGGGATGAGTGACTGTCTGTAGAAGGGCTTCACAGGTGACAGAATTTTAATGGAAAACAATCGGATATGTTCGAGGAAGGAAGGGTACAGTGGTGCTGAGAAAGAAAATTACAAGCAGAGGAAAAGGAATGGAAAACATAGCTTGCTTGGGGGACAGAAGAGAGATCAAGAGAGATGAAGGAAGAGGGAGAAATAGAAGAAGAAAGTAGACGAGGACTACATGGGGCCAGGTCCCACACAAGGGATTCCAATTTTATTCTGCAGATGACTGGGAGGCATTCACCTGGGAAGAATGTGGTCAGGTTTCATGCACCCTCGCATGGATTAGGAAAGGAACAGGGAGAGGAACCAGGAGCCAGAGGAGACTGGAACAGTAAATGAGACAAGGGATAAGAACCTGAAACGTGGGTTGGCAAGGTGGAGGTGCACGAAGGAGGGGCAGAATTCATCACCTGCTAAAATGCCCAAAGCGGCTCACAAATTCAAGTCCATTATCCCTCCCAGAATGAAATCCATTCTAACATCTCAACTATGATGAGCTCTTTCAGCTATGGAAACTAATTCAGTGTACCAAGTTATAGACTCGTAAGTAGAGCCAGAGCCTCACTGGGGCTGGAAAGGAAAGGCTACAGCTCTAAGCATTAGCTCATTCAAATTCTCTTTTACCACCAATACACCCAGGAGGGGTTTCAAAGTGATCATCCCCATGTTTTGGGGGAGTGATTGCCTTGCTACAACATACTGGATGGGAAACTTGTTTTTCACCATGCTGTTTGGTCTTGGTTGATTGCAATTCCTGTGCACCTAATCTTGCCATTTATCCATCTCCCACAACCCTGGGACCAGACCCGCCCTCTTAATGCTAATGAGATCTGACTGCACAACGAGTCACTCTATTTAGTGTCCGGTGGCTTGGACAAGAGGCTATCCTTTCATGTCACAATATGTTTAACTACCAGAGGAAAACAGGAACTCACTTCTGAATATTGAATGGGGATGGAAATGTTCCAAATCACTCTTCCACTTAGTGTCCTGAGAATGAAGGAGTGTGGTAATGACTTCACTTCCAAAATTCCAGTATTTATCCATCTGAGAAATAATTATGAAGCCCTGCAGTGTGCTGGGCCCTGTACTGTGTACTGAGGGGCCACCAGAAGGGGGTGGTCAGTAGAAGGCAGTTCACACGTTCCCCTCACATTTCTGTGAAGGCTATGAGTGCTTCCCCAGCTCCCCTGGAGTGTGGGTCTGGCTGGAACCCACGAGGCAGAGATGTGATGGATGCTCCTAGCACTCAGGGTGCTCAGATTCTCAGCTCAGGCACTCTGATATCCTAGCATGCTGACATACAGGAGTGGAGACCCTACTGCTCTTGGGGACCTGTGGGAGAGAGAAATCATTGGACCCCGAGGCTCTGATATCCTAGACTATGGGAGGAAGCATGCCTTTTCCCTCAACTAAGTCTCTTCTCATTCAGGCATACTCCCTCCTTCCTCCTAGAGAGCCTTCTCTCTCGTCTGCTTCTTAATCCATGTGCTCAACTCATATGGCACCTCCATGAAGCCTTTCTGATAGTCTAAGGCAAAGTTAGACGATTTGTCCTCTTGTAGTCACACAATTTCTGTATGTCATGGGGATGAGGGCACCATAGCTGGGCTTTAAGAATGGGTAGGATTCTGGGAAAATTATGTCTACAAAATATACATAGGGGCCAGTCACAGCGTGAAGTGTGGGAGGAGGGAATGCAGTCACTCGGTCACTCACTCATCCATCCACTGAGCATCGATTAGTGAACTCAAACTAGGTGCCAAGCTCAGTGCTCAGTGTTGAGAATTCAGTCGGGGCCTGAGAGATGTGGCCCTGACCTACCCAGACAAGCAGGCTAGGGAACAAGTACTGGTCGCTCTCCCATGAGCACACCTGCTTTCAGAAAACAATGATCAGCTGGGTCGTCAACTGCAGCACCTGTGTCATCTTGACAGGCAGCTTTGGTGTCAGGAAAAGAGTTGGGATTTGAGAGCAGATGAAGAGAAAACCCTACAGGGATATGCGTACAGCAGAGAGAGCCACAGTCTCTTTTCTTTTATTCCCCACAATCTCTATTTGGAAATACAGATATGGCTTTTTCTTTTCTGTTCTCACTCTAGGTTAGATAAGAATCTCCTTAGAAATTTTCTGTCTCTGGAGTGAACAGCATGGTGTATTTTTCTGAATTTCTTTCCATTTACTTCTCCACAGAAAGAAATGTTTGTTTCTAAAAGGAAAGAGCGTCTCCTGGTAAGTTATGCATCCCCTAGATATACTGATGAGCTAAAATACTCCGATCGAGTCGAACACTACAGTATTCATCACAATCAAGAGTAAAGATTGGATGTGGTTTTTCTTCAAGAACTAGTTAGAAAACTCAAAGAAGAGATTTTCAGATATTCATGTCATTTCCTAGGGCTGTGTTCTCCCAATCTCCATGGGTCTGACCTCAGTGTGATTTTGTTAAAGCTGTTTTCAGCCTCCTGCTCAATGACTTATGCAGCTTATTAATTAATCTTCAGTAAGTGAACTAAATGTAGTTTTCTTTGGGAAGAAGGTATGGTGTTTTTTTTTTAATAATGGGGGTTCCCTGGAGAGACAGGGATGGTGAGAGGGTCCAAGGCTGTGGGTCTGTGAACCCAGAAGGTGGCCTTACCAACACTGTGGGGAGGTAGGAGTCTCGTGGGGGGGCTGGGGGGGGGAACGAGAACTCACCAGGCTGGGCTCAGGTTGGAGAGGGAACCACCAGGAGACTCTCATCCTTTACTCATCCAACAGTACATTACAAGTGGTCCTGGAGGTCACTGGCCCCCCTGGAGAACAACCAAACACCCTGCCTCATGCAGCCGACAGACAAGAACCTGAAAGATCTGTCCTGCGCCAGGGCCATGAGGGAAATGAGCTCCAGGGGGACGGGTGAGGTGCAGTGCATGAGGCCAGGAAAAGATGAAACTTGAACAAACCTCAAAGGGCAAGTAGAAGTGAGCCAGGGGAGCAGGGTTCCAGACCCATGAAGGGGAGAGGAGGCAGCACATGCAAAACCAGGGGATGGGAAGGGTCCAGAGTGCAAACTGCAGGCCATTCTGCTTGGCTGGAGTACTGGGGCCTTGAGGAGTGTAGGTGCAGAGGAGGCCTGACAATGCCCACTCAACACTGTTTAATCCTTACCAGGAAAACAAATAGTCCACTCTAAAGTCCTTCTCAGTGAGCCTGGCAAGTCACCTTACCTCACTGAGCCTTGGTTCCCTCCTCTATGAAGTAGGGACAGCAGCAGCACCTGATTCACCGAGCTTCGAATGAGGGAGTAACAGATGCAGTACTCACAGTCCTGTCCCGGTGGACTTTACGTCCGGGTAAATAACACATTCAGCAGGCCTGGCCTGATGACCAGCACAGCAGCAGTCCTTAAAATGCTGTAACTGCTCTCCCTCCTTTTTAAAAAGAACTTTTTGTCACCACCACTATTATTACCCTCTTGGCTTTTCTCAAGAGAGAATGTTCTTTCTACCAATCTGCATTTTCTGGGGACTCAATTTTTCTAGCTTTCCTAATTCATGCTTCAATGTGAAGGTATTACCTTATGTCCCTGTTCAGGGATAATTAGAAAACACATTTATCTCTCTTTTAATTGGTAGACTAAAGACATCCCATGGGAAGAGACATGAACAACACAGCGAGTAAAACTATTTATACAAGGAAATCAACCCCTCAGAATTACCAAGGAAATTAAATGAACTAGAAAGAACTTCCTATGTTCCTCTGAGTTTTAAGGAAGTAGTCCGTCCATCTGATACTAACCAAAGACATAAATAAAATATCAGCAAATTGAATCCAGCATTAAGTTTAAAGAACGAAAATGGATGTCAGTGACTGAATGGTTCCATATTAGGAAATGTAGTAATATAATTAATGGCATCGATATATGGAGAGGTAAGGGGAAGTGGCAGTCTGGTAATGCGGGCAGTCTCCCGCAGCAGAGTGGCTCTGAGAGGGAGTCAGAGGAGGAAGGGGAGACAGCAGCTGCAGGAGAGTCTTTCCAGGCTCTGGATAAATGAGCACAGGGAAAAGAGGGATGGAGGGGTAACTTGAGATATGTGGGCACTGGGACAAAGGATAGCGTGTGTGTGTGTGTGTGTGTGTGTGTGTGTGTGTGTGTGTGTGTGTGTAACCGTGCCCATGCATGCGGGTATTTCTTTTAAGATGGCAAATATTACAACACATTTGTAGCCTACAAGAAAGGAGCCACTGTAGAGGGAATATGCATGTAAGTATTAGGAAAGGAAAAGAGGTGAACTGTCTATCAATGCATAGCTGATAGATGGTTGTATAATTGGTTAAGAGTTCAGATGCTGGAGCCAGACTGATGGGTTTGGATCCTGTCTCCATCATTTACTAGCTGTGTGACCTTGAGCAACTTGCCTAACCTTTCTGTAGCTTATATCCTCACCCGTATAATGAAAATATTAGTGATGCCCTCCTCAGAGTTGCCATAAGGATTAAATGAATTAATATTTCTAAAATGCTTAGAATAGTTCCTGGCAGTGTGCTAATTAAGACAAAGTCAATGTCTTCAACTGAGTACAGACCGCTGAGTACTACTAGATATAATACTCGATCCTACTGCATAGAGAACAGATATTATGGATATATATTATATTACACACTAGATAGTATTTTTTTCTCAATGGGCACACAGAAGCGCGGAATCACGGAACAGAGTGGCTGTCAGTCAGAGGAGAAGCGGAGACTGAGGGCTGCACTCACCATCAAAGAGGGAGTTCCACAGATTGCTGAGGGTGTCGGATCAGCCAGAAATCCCAAAGTTCCATTTTGCCCCAGAAGGACCCTGGGAACTGTAACAAGAAAGAAAGGAAGAAGTGTAACAGAGGAAGGAGGCCCAGCAAACTAGAGTAGGGCCCAGCTGAGGAGAGTCTGGAAGAACAGGGTTCTTCATGCTTTGTGCTGTATATTTCCATATTATCTGAAGCTCTGACAATGAAAGTGAATTAATATAATATTTAGTTTCTTAAAAAAATAATAAAGTGCAAGATGTTGTCCTCAGGGGAAAAATGATTAAAGGGTATGTGGGATATCCCTGTATTATTTCTTAAAATTGCATGTGAATCTACAAATACCTCAAAAGAAATTTCAATTAAGAAAACAGTAACCAAGAAGAGTGTGCATGAAGGAAAACCCAACATTGTCTTCCTCACTCTGATTCTAGCCACCACTGCAGAGAAGGGCAGATGACCATATATTTCATAGGGAGAAATTACAATCACAACAGAAGGCACATTTCTCTCTGTATGTGTGACGATGCACAGGCGAAAAGGCTAGCGGGCTGTCCCTCAAGGGCCAGTCAGAATATCCTTCCTTTGCTGTGGTCTCTTTGCCATGGTCTGTGGGCTTTCTTCGTTTTTGCAGCTCAGAATCCCGGTGTTGTCAGTGTGCCAAGAACTAGCCCAGAGGTCAGAGGCAAACACACAGGAGCCAAAGTCACAACATTTGCCAAAGAGCCCACAATGCCAGGACCACCACGTAGCCCAGAACATGGGTTTTGTAAAAACGCAAACTTGGGCTCAAATCTCTCTGCTGTCACTTACGAACTGTGCAGCTTTGGGCAATTTTCTTACCCTCTCCGGCCTCTGTTTGCTCATCTGGAATAATGATTACAACAGAACCACCATATATGGAAGATGAAATGTCACAGAGACTCCAAGATAAGCGTAAAGGATTGAAGCAGTACATCGATGTGCGAAAAGTTACTAAGCTCTACTATAATAATAGTTCAGGAATCAAAGAAACAGGATAGGCAAGGCCGAAGAGAACAGAGAGCAGGCAAAAGGGAGGAGAGACACAAACAATATTTTTAATATATAGAACATTGTAGAAGGGAAGTAACAAATCAGACCAAACAGAAGTGGAAGCCTAAAAGCATCTAGCTAAGCCTTGCTTCAAAATCGAAGAATAAAAGAACAAGAAGGAATTTAAGGAATTCAAAGTTCTCTTTTAAAATGTGTAAGAAGACCTGGAAAAGATGGTGGAGGAGTCGGGGACCCTATTCCAGCCGGTGCCCGGAACTGAGCTGGATATCTACCAGACCACTCTGAACGCCCACGAAATCAGCCTGAGATGTAAGAAGATAGATCTGGATCTCTACAAACAGAATATCGCAGGCAGTTGGTTCCAAGGCATGAAAGCGGGGAGCCGTGATTCCGCAGGCAGGTATCAGAGGATTAACGGAAGGGGGAGGGAGCCGTGGGGATCCTGCACCGGCAGTGAGCAAAAGCCTCCTGCGCTGGGGACCAGGCACAGACTCGCAGACCGGGAGAGGCGGGGAAAGGACTTTAGGGAAGCCCCCTGGATGGAAACCCAGAGTGGCAGGGCCTCACGTGCGAAGAGAGGCCGCTGGAGGTTTTAGAAGCACAAAGGACAGAGACGTGCCCAACCTGGAGGTGAGGACTGGGAGTGCTGCTGAGGGGCACACAACCCAGGACACCGCAGTTCACAGCAGCAAAGACAGAAGCGGAGATAGTGTGGCCTGGAGCGCTCACTGAAGAACAGACTGTGATCTCTCTGCTCTGAAGCAGAAGGTTGGAAACAACTACTCTGACTCTCGAAAGAGACATGGAAAGACACCAGGGAAAGCCGCCAGAGAACAAAAGCCCCCAAAAACTGGTTTCCACTGAGCCCATCCCCCACCACAGGGGGCAAGGCAACTCTGCCCAAATGGGGTTGGCTGAGTAATGGTGCAGCAGGCCCTTCCCCCAGAAGACAGGCTGGGAAAACAAAGAGGCCAGCAGCCCTATGGTCCCTATAAAACAGGTGCATCTTGCTTGGGTTGTGGTCAATAATTTGGATTCTATACATTCCCTCAGCCGCCCCTCAACAGAATGACTAGGACGAGGAACCCCCAAAATAGGAAAGACTCAGAGACTGTGACTTATGCCACAGATTAACAAATGGATTCAGATATAACCAAGATGTCAGAGACGGAATTCGGGCTAGCAATTGTGAAGACAATAGCTAGAATGGAGAAATCAATTAATGGCAACATAGAGTCTCTAAGGGCAGAAATGAAAGCTGAACTGGCAGAACTTAAAAATGCTATCAGTGAGATCCAATCTAATCTAGATAATCTTAACAGCTAGGGTAAGCGAGGCAAAAGAACGAATTAATGATCTAGAAGACCAATTAATAGACAAGAAAGGAAAAGAGGAGGCCAGGGAAAAACAACTCAAAATCCATGAAAATAGAATCAGAGAAATAAGTGACACCATGAAACGTTCCAATGTCAGAATTACTGGGATCCTTGAGGGGGTGGAGAGAGAGAGAGAGAGAGAGGACTAGAAGATATATTTGAGCAAATCATAGCTGAGGATGTCGCTAATCTGGGGAATGAAACAAACATTCGTGTCCTAGAGGCAGAGAGGACCCCCTCCCAAGATCAAGGAAAACAGGCCAACACCCTGGCATGTAATAGTAAAACTCACAAATCTTAGAACCAAGGAAATCATCTTAAGGGCAGTTAGGGGGAAGAGATTCCTGACGTACAGAGGGAGGAACATCAGAATAACGTCAGACCTATCCACAGAGACCTGGCAAGCCAGAAAGGCCTGGCAAGACATATTCAGGATACTAAATGAGAAGAACATGCAGCCAAGAATACTTTATCTGGCAAGGCTGTCATTTAGAATGGATGGAGAGATGCAGAGCTTCCAAGACTGGCAGAAACTGAAAGAATATGTGACCACTAAGATGGCCCTGCAAGAAATATTAAGGGGAGTTCTATAAAAGGAGAAAGACCCCAAGAGTGATATACAACATAAATTTACAGGGACAGTCTATAAAAACAAGGTCTTCACAGGCAACATGATGACAATAAATTCGTATCTTTCAATAATCACTCTCAACATGAATGGCCTAAATGCTCCCATAAAACGGCACAGGGTTGCAGACTGGATAAAAAGACAGGACCCATCCATATGCTATCTACAAGAGACTCATTTGGAACCTAAAGATACATTCAGACTGAAAGTGAAGGGATGGAGATCCATCTTCCTTGCAAGCGGACCTCAAATGAAAGCTGGGGTAGCAATTCTTATATCACACAAATTAGATTTTAAGCTAAAGACCATAGTCAGAGACACGGAAGGAGACTATATCATTCTTAAAGGGTCTATCCAACAGGAAGATCTAACAATTGTAAATATCTACGCCCCCAACATGGGAGCAGCCATCTACATAAGCCAACTGTTAACCAAAATAAAGAGTCATATTGATAACAATACATTAATTGTAGGAGACCTCAATACTCCACTCCCAGCAATAGACAGATCATCTAAGCAAAAAGTCAACAAAGAAACAAGAGCTTTGAATGACACACTGGACCAGATGGACCTCATAGATTAATATACAGAACATTCCACCCTAAAACAACAGAATACTCATTCTTCTCCAGCGCACATGGAACTTTCTCCAGAACAGACCACATACTGGGTCACAAATCAGGTCTCAACCAATACCAAAAGACTGAGATTATTCCCTGCATATTCTCAGACCATAATGCTTTAAAACTGGAACTCAATCACAAGAAAAAAATTGGAAGAAATTCAAACATTTGGAAGCTAAAGACCACTCTGCTCAAGAATGTTTGGGTCAACCAGGAAATCAAAGAAGAACTTAAACAATTCATGGAAACCAATAAGAACAAAAACACATTGGTCCAAAACCTATAGGATACCGCAAAGGCGGTCCTAAGGGGGAAACACATAGCCATCTGAGCCTCACTCAAAAAAAAAAAAAGAAAAATCCCAAATTCACCAACTAACTTTACACCTTAAAGAACTAGAGAAAAAGCAACAAACGATGCCTAAGCCACGCATTAGAAAAGAAATAATTAAGATTAGAGCAGAGATCAATGAATTAGAAACCAGAAACCCAGTAGATCAGATCAACGAAACTAGAAGCTGGTTCTTTGAAAGAATTAGTAAGATCGATAAACCACTGGCCAGATGTAGCCAAAAGAAAAGAGAAAGGACCCAAATTAATAAAATTATGAATGAAAGGGGAGAGATCATGGCTAACATCAAGGAAATAGAAACAATTATTAGAAATTATTATCAACCACTATATGCCAATAAATTGAGCAGCCTGGATGGAATGGATGCCTTCCTGGAAACCTATAAATTCCCAAGACTGAAACGGGAAGAAATTGACAACCTGAATAGGCCAATAACCAGTAACGAGATTGAAACAGTGATCAAAAACCTCCCAAAAAACAAGAGTCCAGGGCCTGATGGATTCCCTGGGGAATTCTACCAAACATTCAAAGAAGAAATAATACCTATTCTCCTGAAGCTGTTTCAAAAAATAGGAACAGAACAAAAGCTTCCAGACTCATTCTATAAGGCCAGCATTACCAATCCCCAAACCAGACAAAGACCCCATCAAAAAGAAAAATTTCAGACTGATATTCCTGATGAATATGGATTCCAAAATTCTCAACAAAATCCTAGCTAATAGGATCCAACAATACATTAAAAGGATCATCCACCACAACCAAGTGGATTTATCCCCGGTATACAAAGGTGGTTCATTCAACATTTGCAAATCAATGTGATAGAACATATTAATAAGAGGAGAGAGAAGAACCATATGGTAATCTCAATTGATGCAGAAAAAGCATTTGACAAAATATAGCATCCTTTCCTGATTAAAACTCTTCAGAGTACAGGGATAGAGGGAACATTCCTCAAGTTCATAAAATACATGTATGAAAAACCCACAGCAAATACCATGCTCAATGGCAAAAAGCTGAGAGCCTTTCCCTCAATATCAGGAACACGACAAGGATGCCCATTCTCTCCACTACTATTCAACATAGTACCAGAAGTCCTAGCAAGAGCAATCAGACAACAAAAAGAAATAAAAGGTATTCAAATTGGCAAAGAAGAAGTCAAACTCCCTTTGCAGATGACATGATACTTCATGTGGAAAATCCAAAAGACTCCACCCCCAAATTACTAGAACTCATACAGCCATTCAGTAATGTGGTAGGATACAAAATCAATGCACAGAAATCAGTTGCTTTCTTATGCACTAACAATGCCACTGTAGAAAGGGAAATTAGAGAAAAAATTCCATTTACAATGGAACCAAAAACCGTAAGATACCTCGAAATAAACCTAACCAAAGAGGTAAAGGATCTGTACTCTAGGATACTACAGAACACTCATGAAAGAAATTGAAGAAGACACAAAAAGATGGAAAAACATTCCATGCTCATGGATCGGAAGAATAAACACTGTTAAAATGTCTATGCTACCCACAGCAATCTATACCTTCAATGCCATCCCGATCAAAATTCCAATGACATTTTTCAAAGTGCTGGAACAAAAAATCCTAAAATTTGTATGGAATCAGAAAAGACCCGGTATCGCCAAGGAAATGGTGAAAAAGAAAAACAAAGCTGGGGGCATCATGTTGCCTGATTTCAAGCTATATTACAAAGCAGTGATCACCAACACAGCCTGGTACTGGCACAAAAACAGACATATAGACCAAAGGAACAGAATAGAGAGCTCAGATACGGACCTTCAACTCTATGGTCAAATAATCTTCAACAAAGCAGGAAAAAATATGCAATGGAAAATAGACAGTCTCTTCAATAAATGATGCTGGGAAAATTGGACAGCTATATACAGAAGAATGAAACTCGACCATTCTCTAACACCACACACGAAGATAAACTCAAAATGGATGAAAGACCTCAATGTGAGACAGGAATCCATCAAAATCCTAGAGGAGAACATAGGCAGCAACCTCTTTGACATTGGCCACAGCAACTTCTTTCAAGATACATCTCCAAAGGCTAGTGAGACAAAAGCAAAAATGAACTTTTGGGACTTCATCAAGATAAAAAGCTTCTGCACAGCAAAGGAAACAGTCAACAAAACAAAGAGGCAACCCACAGAATGGGAGAAGATATTTGCAAATGACACTACAGATAAAGGGCTGGTATCCAAGATCTATAAAGAACTTTTCAAACTCAACACCCAAAAAACAAATAATCAAGTCAAAACGTGGGCAGAAGACATGAACAGACACTTCTCTGAAGAAGACATACAGATGGCTAACAGACACATGAAAAAATGTTCATCATCATTAGCCATCAGGGAAATTCAAATCAAAACCACACTGAGATACCACCTTACACCAGTTAGGATGGCAAAAATTGACAGGGCAAGAAACAACAAATATGAGGGAGGTTGTGGAGAAAAGGGAACCCCTTACACTGTTGGTGGGAATGCAAGTTGATACAGCCACTTTGGAAAACAGTGTGGAGGTGCCTCAAAAAATTAAAAATAGAGCTACCCTATGACCCAGCAATTGCAATACTGGGTATTTACCCCAAACACACAGATGTAGTGAAAAGAAGGGCCACATGCACCCCAATGTTCATAGCAGCAATGTCCGCAATAGCCAAACTGTGGATGGAGCCGAGATGTCCTCCAACAGACGAATGGATGAAGAAGATGTGGTCCATATGTACAATGATATATTACTCAGCCATCAGAAAAGGATGAATACCCAACTTTTACACCAACATGCATGGGACTGGAGGAGATGATGCTAAGTGAAATAAGTCAAGCAGAGAAAGTCAATTATCATATGGTTTCACTTATTTGTAGAACATAAGGAATAGCATGGAGGACATTAGGAGAAGGAAGGGAGAAAGGAAGGAGGGGAAATCGGAGGGAGAGATGAACCATGAGAGACTATGGACTCTGAGAAACAAACAGGGTTTTAGAGGGGAGGGGGTGGAGGGATGGGTTAGCCCGGTGATGGGTATTAGGGAGGGCACGTACTTCATGGAGCACTGGGTGTTATATGAAAAGAATCAATCGTGGATCATTACATCAAAAACTAATGATGTTTTGTATGGTGATTAACGTAACATAATAAAATTAAATTTAAATAAATACATAAATAAATAAAATGTGTAACTAAAACCTAAGGAAGGACAACTTGTCCAAAGAGACACAGCAGTTAGTGTCAGATCTGGGACTAGACCCACTTCCTGACTCGAATCCTAGGGCTTTGCCATCTGGCATTTCTCCTTCCTTGACTTGATATCTAAGCGGCGGTTCCCAATGTGTTCACCAAAGATGAGATTTTTTGTGTTTCTGAGTGCGTGGCTTTAGGGACCTGAAGGAGGAAATGAGGGTCACTGAGACAAGAAGGTAGGAGAGTTTGGGAACTGGGGTGGGGGGGCAGGAGTACCTTCTATGGCCAAACAGAATTTTGCATTCTAGCTATTTGATTTTTCCAGAAAGCATCTGCACAGGCAGAGAAGCAGGGCAAAATACAGCCACACGAAGGAGATTGCTCTTGATGTTTTGAAACTAGGGGAGGCTCAGAATTAATTTGCTGCTCTTCTGGTCCCAGGTGACAGCGCTGCTGGAAGCCTGAATGAAGTTCAGCAAATTAATCTTGCATATTGTATGGGTCCTGAATGCTATATACACAGTATTCCTGATGTTGATTACTGCCTCAGTCAGTGCAGGGGGGATTTGTTTTATGATGATTTCAATTACAGATAACTGTTATACCTGTAATCACATATCAGGGGCTTGTAAACTGGAACGTGATATGAACCCTGGCTGCCAAAAGCCAAGAGCTGCCCAGGACACACTTTTAATTTAAGCTCATGATAAAAATTACTCTGTTTCAAGAGAAAGAAGTTCTGTTCCTCCCATGCTTGGGGTGCTTTCCTGTTGGTCCTGTCCCTGCTCTGGATTTGGAATCATGCAGAAATGACAGCACTGCTGCTTTATGCTCCTTTCTGCTTTTTTATTGTGAATAACCATCATTTGAATATCGCTACTTTGTACACATATTTGGGCTGAGGGAAATAACCCAGCAATCCTTACATCCTCAAGATGAATTCCCGGTTTATGTAATAGGTTCCTGGCTTCCTGCAAGTGACCTGGATGCCTAAGTATGATGCCCAGAAACACAAGGGGGCGCTGCAGGGAGACGAGGGAACATCGGGCATCCAGGCTGCCCAAGTCACCGGCCTTTTCAGTTGGTCACACTTGGGCACCTGCCAGCCAGCCTTCCTCTGCTTAAGCCATCAGCATGTGTGTAGCCAAGGGCAGCGCTCCAAGCCTCTCAGTTTGAGAAATACCAGGAGCGCAGCAAGTGGTAGGCCCATTGCAGAGGCCTAGAACATCACAGCTGGAAAGGAATGGGCTCTAGCTAAGACTGACCTCTCATTCCACTGGGAGGAAACTGAGGTCCAGAGTGAGGCAGGGCCCTCCTCTAAGTCACAGAGAATTGGAGTTTCCCCTCAAACTAGAATCAGACATCAATGCTCTAAGTTGAGTGGTAAATTTAGAAACCCATTATTTCTATTTTCTTACTAGCTTCTCACATCAGAGTCTCTGAAAAGGCCAAAGGTATGAACTTCTTTCTTCCTTCTAGCTCTTAAATGTTGCATTCTCTTTTCTCCTTTAAAAACCCAGTGGTCACATTAGCCAAACTGTGGAAGGAGCTCAGATGTCCTTCAACAGATGAATGGATAAAGAAGATGTGGTCCACACATTCTTCTCTAGTGCCCATGGAATATTCTCCAGAATTGATCACATCCTAGGTCACAAATCAGGTTTCAACTGGTACCAAAAGATTGGGATTATTCCCTGCATATTTTCAGACCACAATGCTTTGAAACTAGAACTCAATCACAAGAAGAAAGTCGGAAAGAACTCAAATACATGGAGGCTAAAGAGCATCCTACTAAAGAATGAATGGATCAACAAGGAAATTAAAGAAGAATTAAAAAAATTCATGGAAACCAATGAAAATGAAAACACAACTGTTCAAAATCTTTGGGATACAGAAAAGGCAGTCCTGAGAGGAAAGTCTATAGCAATACAAGCCTTTCTCAAGAAACAAGAAAGGTCTCAAATACACAACGTAACCCTACACCTAAAGGAGCTGGAGAAAGAACAGCAAAGAAAGCCTAAACCCAGCAGGAGAAGAGAAATCATAAAGATCAGAGCAGAAATCAATGAACTAGAAACCAAAAGAACAGTAGAACAGATCAACGAAACTAGGAGCTGGTTCTTTGAAAGAATTAACAAGATTGATAAACCCCTGGCCAGACTTATCCAAAAAAAAAGAGAAATGACCCAAATCAACAAAACCATGAATGAAAGAGGAGAGATCACAAGCAACACCAAAGAAATACAAACAATTATAAGAACATATTATGAGCAACTCTATGCCAGCAAATTAGATAACCTGGACGAAATGGGTGCATTCCTAGAGATGTATCAACTACCAAAATTGAACCAGGAAGAAATAGAAAACCTGAACAGACCTATAGCCACTAAGGAAATTGAAGCAGTCATCAAAAATCTCCCAAGAAACAAAAGCCCAGGGCCAGATGGCTTCCCAGGGGAATTCTATCAGACATTTCAAGAAGAATTAATACCTATTCTCCTGAAACTGTTCCAAAAAATAGAAATGGAAGGAAAACTTCCAAACTCATTTTATGAGGCCACCATTACCTTGATCCCCAAACCAGACAAAGACGCCATCAAAAAGGAGAATTACAGACCAATATCCTTGATGAACATGGATGCAAAAATTCTCACCAAAATACTAGCCAGTAGGGTCCAATAGTACATTTAAAGGATTATTCACCATGACCAAGTGGGATTTATCCCTGGGCTGCAAGGCTGGTTCAACATCCGCAAATCAATCAACGTGATACAATACATTAACAAGAGAAAGAACAAGAATCATATGATCCTCTCAATAGATGCAGAAAAAGCATTTGACCAAGTACAGCATCCTTTCTTGATCAAAACTCTTCAGAGTATAGGGATAGAGGGTACATACCTCAATATCATAAAAGCCATCTATGAAAAACCTACAGCCAATATCATTCTCAATGGGGAAAAGCGGAGAGCTTTTTCCCTAGGGTCAGAAACGTGGCAGGGATGGCCACTCTCACCACTGCTATTCAACATAGTATTAGAAGTCCTAGCCACAGCAATCAGACAACAAAAATAAATCAAAGGCATCCAAATCGGCAAAGAGGAAGTCAAACTCTCACTCTTTGCAGATGATATGATACTGTATGTGGAAAACCCAAAAACTCCACCCCAAAACTGCTAGAACTCATACAGGAATTCAGTCAAGTGGCAGGCTATAAAATCAATGCACAGAAATCAGTGGCATTCCTATACACCAACAACAAGACAGAAGAGAGACAAATCAGAGTCAATCCCATTTACAATTGCACCCAAAACCATAAGATACCTAGGAATAAATCTAACCAAAGAGGCAAAGGATCTGTACTCAGAAAACTATAAAATACTCAGGAAAGAAATTGAAGAAGACACAAAGAAATGGAAAAACATTCCATGCTCATGGATTGGAAGAACCAACATTGTGAAGATGTCAATGCTACCTAGAGCAATCTACACATTCAATGCAATCCCCATCCAAATACCATCCACTTTTTTCAAAGAAATGGAACAAAGAATCCTAAAATTTGTATGGAACCAGAAGAGACCCCGAATAGCCAGAGGAATATTGAAAAAGAAAAGCAAAGCTGGCGGCATCACAATTCCAGACTTCCAGCTCTATTACAAAGCTGTCATCATCAAGACAGTATGGTACTGGCACAAAAACAGACACATCGATCAATGGAACAGAATCGAGAGCCCAGAAATGGACCCTCAACTCCATGGTCAACTCATCTTTGACAAAGCAGGAAAGAATGTCCAACGGAAAAAAGACAGTCTCTTCAACAAATGGTGTTGGCAAAATTGGACAGCCACATGCAGAAGAATGAAACTGGACCATTTCCTTGCACTACACACAAAAATAGACTCCAAATGGTTGAAAGACCTAAACGTGAGACAGGAGTCCATCCAAATCCTAAAGGAGAACACAGGTAGCAACCTTTCGACCTCAGCCGCAGCAACTTCTTCCTAGAAACGTCGCCAAAAGCAAGGGAAGCAAGGGCAAAAATGAACTATTGGGACTTCAAAATAAAAAGCTTTTGCACAGCAAAAGAAACAGTCCACAAAACCAAAAGACAACCGACAGAATGGGAGAAAATATTTGCAAATGACATAGCAGATAAAGGGCTAGTATCCAAAATCTATAAAGAACTTCTCAAACTCAACACCCAAAGAACAAAGAATCCAATCAAGAAATGGGCAGAAAACATGAACAGATATTTTTCCAAAGAAGACATCCAAATGGCCAACAGATACATGAAAAAGTGCTCCACATCGCTCGGCATCAGGGAAATCCAAATCAAAACCTCCATGAGATACCACCTCACACCCGTCAGAATGGCTAAAATTAACAAGTCAGGAAACGACAGATGTTGGCGGGGATGCGGAGAAAGGGGAACCCTCCTACACTGTTGGTGGGAATGCAAGCTGGTGCAGCCACTCCGGAAAACAGTATAGAGGTTCCTCAAACAGTTGAAAATAGAGCTACCATACAATCCAGCCATTGCACTACTGGGTATTTACCACAAAGATACAAATGCAGGGATTGGAAGGGGTACGTGCACCCCAATGTTTATAGCAGCAATGTCCACAATAGCCAAACTGTGGAAAGAGCCAAGATGTCCATCGACAGATGAATGGATAAAGAAGATGTGGTATATACACACAGTGGAATATTACGCATCAAAAGGAATGCCATTTGCATTGGCATTGGCATTGGCATTGGCATTTGCAAGGCAAAGGCAAATGGCAATGTCCTTGTCATTTGCAATGACGTGGATAGAACTGGAGGGTGTTATGCTGAGTGAAATAAGTCAATCAGAGAAAGACATGTATCATATGACCTCACTGATATGAGGAATTCTTAATCTCAGGAAACAAACTGAGGGTTGCTGGAGTTGTTGGGGGTGGGAGGGATGGGGTGGCTGGGTGATAGACATTGGGTAGGGTATGTGCTATGGTGAGCGCTGTGAATTGTTCAAGACTGATGAATCACGGATCCGAACTTCTGAAACAAATAATACAACATATGTTAAGAAAAAAGAAAAAGAAGAAGATAGCAGGATGGGAAGAATGAAGGGGAGTAAGTCGGAGGGGGAGACGAACCAGGAGAGACGATGGACTCTGACAAACAAACTGAGGGTTCTAGAGGGGAGGGGGTGGGGGGATGGGTTAGCCTGGTGATGGGTATTAAAAAGGGCACATTCTGCGTGGAGCACTGGGTGTTATGCACAAACAATGAATCATGGAACCCTACCTCTAAAACTAATGATGTGATGTATGGTGATTAACATAACAATAAAAATTATTTTAAAAAAAGAAGATGTGGTCCATATATACAATGGAATATTACTCAGCTCTCAGAAATGATGAATACCCATCATTTGCATCGACATGGATGGAACTGGAGGAGATTATGCCAAGTGAAATAAGTCAAGAGGAGAAAGTCAATTATCAGATGGTTTCACTGATGTGTGGAACGTTAAGGAATAGCGTGGAGGACCACAGGGGAAGGGGGGAAACTGAAGGGGAAGAAATCAGAGAGGGAGACGAACCAGGAGAGACTCTGGACTCCAGGAAACAAACTGAGGGTTGTGGATAGGAGGAGGGTGGGGGGATGGGGTAACTGGGTGATGGGCATTCAGGGAGGGCCTGTGATGTGATGAGCACTGGGTGTTATACATAACTAAAGAATCATTGAACTCCACACCAAAAACTAATGAGGTACTATATTGGCTAATTGAATTTAAATCTTTAAAAAAGAAAAAATAATAATAAAATAAAATGAATAAAAACCCAGTGGTCAGAACTGTAACTATCCCACTCCATGAATTGTGGTTTGCAATAAAGCAGAGAAGCAGAGAGCCAGCGCTATGGCCCCCAGAATGAGTAAGTTTACAGAACAAATTTGTTTCCCCGCCTCTACACTTGCACAGGTGTGACCATGCACCCATTTGTCCTAACCGTTCAGCCTCCGTCTTTTTGGTCCTGTGTACTCCCTATGTTCTCCACTCCTGAGCCTTGGCTTGAATCCCACACACCAATGTAATCTTAGTTTTGAGTTTATGAAGAGAAACAATGTATTGTTGATATTTGTGGGGAGCGGAGCCCCACAGAAAGGAGGAAGTCCATATTCTCACCAGTCTGTGCCTACAAAACAAACTTACCATTTTTTTTTTTACGCTCAAATTCTTGCAGCATAAGCCCCACTCATATAAATCCCTCTTTCCGATCCCCAGCAACTTCTCTAAGCACTTCCTCTGGAACCTGCTGTTCCGACCAGACACAGCTGCCTCCTCCTCTCGGTCCCTGCTGGTGATCAACACAGCTTCTCAACATCCGGGAGAGAGCATGGGGCTTTCTCGTTCCCCACAGCACACTGTGATGTTAACAAGATAGTACAAGTTCAGAGAAGCATAACTTACTCCCAAAAGGTAATGACACAAACCTGGAACTGTCCTAAAGACCCTCTGGTTCAGCCTCACTCAGCATGCCTATGGCAGCTGGACCTTGCCTGTCTTTCAGCCCGTCCCAGATTGGGGGCGCCCAACTCACTGCCTTCAGCAGGATGCTCCCGGCATCTTCAGGCCCATGACCTACCCCCGCACCTTCTTCATTCTTGGCTCCAAATTAAGGAAGAAGTCCTTCCACACTCCCATCCAACACCAGTGTCCTGCCTGCTCTAGGATTAACTCCTCTGGTTGACAATGGAAACCAACAACCATACCCTGGAAAAGACAGCCGTAATGGTCAACAGGGAAGTCAGCAACATCTGTCCTTTTACTAGGTGAAGTAAAACAGCATGAGATGTACCAGCAGTCCCGCCTGCACTGTCCAAGCCTGGTCCCAGTCCCCTTCATCATCTTACCCCACCGGAAGGAGACGAGTTGAGGCCTGTGCCCCCACCCTCCTTGTCTACTTCCCGCTGCCCTTGCGCTGGGAGCAGATGCTGGAGTTAGAACACCCATGGGTCCTCTGAGAACAGGCGTCAGCAGACAAAATCCAGAGGCAGGAGCAAAACAAAAATGAGAGAAAACAGGTCTCTACCTGTACAGGGACACGACGCTCTGTCAGCACTGCCAGCTACCTTTTTATAAAAAAACACTTAAAATCTCAGTCTGCAGCATTTCTGTTTTGTTCTTTGGCACATGTGGAGCTTCTCCAAGAAAAATGAGGGGGTTATTAATTGCTCTACATCTGCATGACTGAAAGGGTCCCCTCCAGAGAGATGGTCCTCCAAGAACTTTAGGAAGTTCTATTCCCAAGCCAAATGGCAGCATTCATCCAGAAATGCTGAAACTGTCTTCAGCTCCACAAATGGTAGAATTTCTGGCTTCTAAAAAAAAGTTTTGTGTCCATCAGACTTCCTGCTGCATTCAGACAACACTCTCAGTGCTGTCACACAGAGATCCCAACATGGATGGTTTCTAGGCTCTCTAATCCCCAAGAGGTTGCTGGAAATACAGCTATGTGTTTTAAAAAAACAAAACTTTTAAAAAACCCCAACACTTAAAAATGAGGTCACAAGATGGCAGAAACACAGCAGGACTGAGTCTGAAAGTGCAGTTTTGGTAAATTGGGGCCTTTAAGAAACGACAGTATAATAAACTTGATGGCCCAATTTGTCAAATAAGTTCCTTGAAAATGCTTCGGGTTTTTTTCCAAATAAAAAAGTAGATTTCCAAAGCTAAGTGAGAAGGCAGTAAGGACCAAGTATCGTACATTTACGTGGACAGCCAGAAAGGAGAGAGATCAGGATTCAACGATGTTACAAATGTTAGGAAGACACTGTGGGTGGGCTCCATCACTTCCTCACCCAGACCCTGCTGGCATTTCTAAGTGGATGCTGCCTTCGATGTGGTCCCTGGGGTACTCAAAATGGCACAGGGGTTACGAAGTCAGCAGGGCTTCGGTTGCTCTCAGAGGGGTCCAGAAATAATGCTCTTTAATCACCTCCTTTTAGACCCATCTCCAGCTCCCCGCTCACTATAGGACTTAAGTCATATAGCACACCGAGACCCAAGCCAAGAAACAAGGGAGAAAACCTTTTGCTGTACAGCCATGCCTTGTTTTACTGCACTTTATTTTCTTGCACTTTGTAGACAGTGTGTTTTTTACAAATTAAAGGTTTGTGGCAACCCTGCATCAAGCAAGTCTGCCGGTGCCCCTTTTCCAACAGCATCTGCTCACTTCATGTCTCCATGCCACCTTTCGGTAATTCTTGCAATACTTCAAACTTTTCTATTATTATTATATTTGTTATGATGATCTGTGATCCACTAGTGGTTTTTGACGTTACTATTGTAATTGTTTGGGGGCACCAAGAACCACGCCCAATAAGATGCTGACCTTCACTGATCAATGTATGTGTTCTGACTGCTTCAGCCACTGGTCCTTCCCCCCTCTCTCTCCTTCTCGAGCCTCCCTATTCCCTGACATACAATAATACTGAAATTAGGCCCGTGAATAACCCTACAGTGGCCTTGAAGTGTTCAAGTGAAAGGAAAAGTCGCACATCTCCCTTTAAATCAGAAGCTAAAAATGATTAAGCTTAGTGAGGAAGGGGTGTCAAAAGTCAAGAGAGGCTGAAAGCTAGGACTCTTGCACCAAACAGTTAGCAAGCTGTTGATGCAGAAGAAAAGTTCCTGAAGGAAATTAAAAGTGCTACTCTGTGAACACACAAATGATAAGAAGATAAAACAGTCTTATTGCTGATGTGAAGAAAGTTTTAGTTGTCTGGACAGAACACCAGACCAGCCACAACATTCCCTTAAACCAAAACCTAACCGAGAGCAAGGCCCTCACTCTCTTCAATCCTGTGGAGGCTGAGGTACGTGAGGGAGCTGCAGAAGACAAGTTTGAAGCTGGCAAAGGTTGCTTCATGAGGTTTAAGGAAAGAAGCCATCTCCAGAACATAAAAGTGCAACGTGAAGCAGCAAATGCTGATGGAGAAGCTGCAGCAAGTTATCTAGAATATCTAGCTAAGATAATTAACGAAGATGGTACACCAAACAATGGGTTTTCAAAGGTGACAAAATAGTCTTCTGTTGGAAAAAGATGCCATCTAGGACTTTCACAGTTAGAGAGGACTAAGAACATGACATACGCTGGCTGAATGGGTTATTCTTTAAGGAAGACGTTCAGATCTAAATACACAGAACAGCCGGAAGAGGGACGGCTGGCTTCTGAGCTGTCCCTTCTGCCAGCAGTTGAGAGATGGCTTTCCTCAGCATCCTCCAGAGGTGGAGGTGAGGGTGAGGGGAACAGCTCACTCTTCCCTTCCTCTTTTCTCCTGATTCTCTACGGGCCACCACTTACACTGGTGGCTGGCTGTCCCAGGAAGAGATAAGTGGGACCCTACCACAGAACTCATTCTGTGAGTTCATAGCAAACCCTAACCTGTCCACATTCCAACATGTCCATTCATTCAGAGATCTCTTGCATTTCTTAAGCCCCACTGGTACTACATCATATGCAGTCCCAGCCTCAGGGAAATAAGAATATAAGAACCACCACAGACAAAACTTCATAAACATATATAAACATCAGGAAGAATCCAAGACAAGCAACATCCAGCGCAGCCAAAACGTTCTTCTTCTGGTGGCATTAGGACCAGCCACTGTCCTGGGCATGTGGTTCCTGGCCCACCTTCCTCCAACTGTCTGGTGAATTTAACTTTGACCCCTTCATTTATGGATTGAGGTGTCATCAGCTCCTCTCTGGACTGACAAGGAAATTACTCGATGGGGTGTCATATTCCAATAAAAAGTACACGGGGGAACATACGTTGGCTCTATAAATCAACAATCTCCAGCGTGACCATGAAATGATTATTTCCTTTTTTTTCCTCAAAGAGCCCATGAGGAAGTTACCAACAGAGGTGACAGAGGGTGAGGGTGGAAATGAGATTCTGAGGCAAAGCAAACACTTTCTTCCTCTGCCTCTCTTGCCAATGTCACTAAATTTATTGATGGCATAATTGGAAAGTTGGGCTTTGAGCCAAGTGTTGCCTTCTGAATGAGAGGCAGGGGGTGGAGGAGCCATAAAATGTTAACTGCTCCACATGGGAGCTCAGGGCCACCTGCCCCATGCTCCTATGTCACATCAATCATCGCAGCCTCCAGTCCAACCAAGGGATGAAGCTTCTCTAGCAGACTCCCAGAGACAAATAATAAACGCTGACTCTTCCCTAGTGCCTACAGCTCTTGACGGTATAATGAATATTTACAATATGGTCCCAAAAGTAGTTCCAAAGCTCCAGAAACTCCAGGTCCAAAACTGAGACACTGAGTGCAGAATGAAGCAGTGGCCAGGATCACTAAGCCAACAGTTCCGAAAGTTAGAGACCCCATCTGCCACTGCTCAATCCCTAGCCCACTGCTCCGTCCCTGGACCTGAGCAAGAACCCTAAAAATTCCTGGTCCCTCCCCTCTGACCGTTGTCTTCACTTCTCTCCCTCCTATACCCACAACACAGGCAAGGAAACACAGATACATGGAAAGGCTCAGACACTGTACAGCACGCACACACACACACACACACACGCACAAATAGATGGGAAGCATGTACATGCCCGTGCACACACACACATAAACATCTGTAACTTAGTAACAAGGTTTGGGGCTGGAATTACCATTACTTGTGTCATCAGTTTGACACTCCACTTTGCTGGTGAAAATACAGCAATTTATACCAATGGGGTCCTGTCTTATTTTATTAACTTCTCAGTTACACTGGAAGAGTCATGAGAGTTTTTCTAGGCCAATCTCATTTTCAAGGTGGGAAAACTAAGGCCCAGATGGGGAAACGAATTGCTTTAAGTGAATCAGTGATGGTCAAGAATGAATCTGGCCCTTTGTTTCCAAACTAAATGGTCCTTAGTTCCTTCTGGTGATGGTTTTCAGCCCCTGCCCACACCGGGGCTAACTTGATAATGAACGGGGCTGCCAGTTCTTTCTTGAGTGGCCCCCACTTTCCAGGCACGGAACCAGGCCTCTGACACACATTACTTCTAATCTCAATATCAGTTCTTCAGGGTTACATATTATCATCTGCATCTTAGAGCTGGAGAAATCAAAGTTCAGGGAAGCAAAAGACTCATTTGAACCACATTTTCTAATAAAAATGGTGAATTAATAATTTTCCCCAGGCCTCAGAACGGGTGAGTGGCCAGGCCAAGTTGTGCCTCCAGGGCCCTTTCCCAAGCATTGCAGCCCCCTGTGTTTTTGGCCCACACCCAGGCTCAGCTGGCCCTCACACCAGCCTGGGGGCTGGGCTTGCTCCCTCTATCACCTCACCCTGGCTGATCCTGCTTGCTTCCATTTATGCTTAGACTACTAACCTCAGAGCTGCTGCCCTCCACTCTCCGCAGTCAATCTCCACAACAGCTGACCCCTGTCTTTTCTGATCTCAGCACTTCTTGCTTTGGAACTTTTCATCTCATCAGATCTCTGACCATCCCTTTGACTCTTCTTCCATCCATCAGGACTCTTGTGCCTCTCCTGTCCACACTGGTCAGGACAGCTTCTCACCTCTCCTGTCTGGCCTCTTCCTCATCTAGAGCCTCCTAAGCATTCACTCCTAACATTTTTGCAGGTTAAGCATGGCCACTGCCTTGGCCTTTAAAATATGTCCACAGAAGTTTTGCTGTTCCTACTTTCAAGAGGTGAAGCTTACCTCCCCTCCTCCTGAGTGCAGGCTGGACTTAGTGACTGGCTTCCAACAAAGAGAATACCACAGAAGTGATGGTTTGCCACTTCACAGATAAGGTTATAAGAAGTCTGCAGCTCCCAATTAGATTCCCCCACCCCCACGCCCTGCCTCATCACTGTGTTGAGGAAGCCATGTCATGCACAGCCCTATGGACAGGTCCAAATGGCAGGTCCTTGCCAAGAGCCTCATGAATGAGTTTGGAAGAGGTACCTCCAGTTCCCAATCAAGTCTCAGAGACCGCAGCCCTGGCCAAAAGCTTGATATGAAAGATCCCAAGCCAGAATTGCCCAGCTAGGTTGCTCCTGGGTTCCTGATCCACAAAAGCTGTGAGATAATCAATGTTTGTTGCTTTAAGCTGCTAAGTTGGGGATAACTGAATAACTAATACAGACACCTTTGGCCTTGAAAGAGGCCACCCCCCCCCATATCGACAATCACATGTCACAAATGGGCTTCTTTATTTTCTTTATTCATTTCCCCACACTGCTTCCTCAACTGACAAGTGGACTAGACTTGCTCCCTTCCCAGTAGCCTTCCTTGCCTGGTGCCCTTTGCTTCCAAGACTTAAGCAAAGGGGTATTTTCAGACTAACTCTTATTTTTAGTTCTACTTAGATAAAAAGTAAAGTAATGAAGAGTAGAACAACAACCAAATCTCCAAAGATGTGATGTACTTGTCTGACATGAGTATATGCTGCTACAAAACGACTTCCACAGCTAGAGCAGCACTCAAAACCTCTCACTACTTTGTTCCTGGTCCCTGACTTTGAGCTGCAAGATGAGAATTTTCCAGTCCACTGACATGCATGCTGACATTAAAACATGTCAGAGTGTTGACAGAGACAAAAGATGTGAATATCTGAAAACTGAGTCCAATTCTCAGGAGCGGTACCTTGCCTGTGTGGGCATATCACTTGGAACAGTTATGCAGGGATAAAATCCTATAACTATGAACACAAAAGGTCCTTCTGGATTATTCGATGGTCATGGGACTCTACTGAATAAAATCTGATTTAATGTACGTAAATTTAGAAACCCTCGTGGCAACTCAGGTTTCCACCACAGGAGTGCTACGGTGATAAGACAGTGTGTGCCTTCTTTAGACTGTGTACGCAGATGTACACAATATTTTCTCTCTCATTCCCTTTATTCCACTTGCCCCACCCTGTATCACACTCCCTCATCTGGGTTTAAACCACTCTAGTCTTTTCAGAAGAGTTAGGGCAGGTTTCATTACTTGTGGAAGGTCTAGTACATGGAACCATTATGCCCTCCTTGTTTGTGGCATGCTTATCAGGTCTTTCAATTGATTTGGAACAGTTATCATTTCTAACCTTTGGGTAACAGACAAGAAAAGCAACCCGAACTTTCTAGCTATTTAGGCCATAGCAAATATCTTTGGTTGTGGGCACCATCATTCCTCATTCTTGCTCCATTTCATTCCCCAGCTCTGCCTGCCCCAATGCACATCCTCAGGAATCCAAGACACCAGGCAGGAGCTAACATTAAAGATCTGCTCATCCTCAGATTCCCCAGGCCTAACCCTCTTGTAACAGGGGTGCACTGAGAACACTGCCCGGCTCCCAAGTTAAGCCTCTCCTGTTTGACAGAAACCAGGTCCTTGGCTATCAAGGTAGAAAGTTGTCCTTTAAAAGAGGTGACATCATCTAAGGTAAGACATGGCTTAGAGAAGGTCATGTCAAGTGGATAAAAGCAAACCTTAATAAAGACAAAAATAAGTCTGCTGGATTTGCTTTTGAAATTATAGATATAGGAGTTACAAAATACAGCCTGTAAGGGAGGGCTTTCTCCCCTCACCAATTCCACTGACAGAACAGATCTCTGAAGCAGCCAACTAGAAAGGAAGTCTGTATTTCAAGAAAGCAAAATCAGCTTTATTCACTCATATTTGGTGGTTTATTGTTTTCATACATGCTAAAGCATGAAAAAGAGTAAAACAATTAGCGATCAAAACCTGAAAACACAAATGTAGATGAAAAGAAAAGCACCACATCAAAAACTAATGATGTATTGTATGGTGACTAACATACATAATAAAATTTAAAAAATTTAAAAAAAAAAAGCAACTGGGCCTGTAACAGGGATACCTTTTATTGTTCCAACTGTCAACAAACTCAAGGATCTAGCTGTGGGACTTCAATTTTGTTGCATAACCTTTCTGTGCCTCAGTCTCATTAAGTCTCATTGCCTGTAAAATGGAGATATTAATAGAATCTTCCTCAAAGGATTATTATGAGGATTAAATTAAATCACATACTAGAACAATTCCTGGCACATAGGAATCACTCCGTAAATATCAGCTATTATTGTTGGTATTTTATTACCATCCCATTCTGTCTTTGTAAGCAGATCCACATGGCAAAGCCACATCATAAGCACAGTGTTGCTTGGTAAGCAAGGGGTCCGCACATTAGGGTGAATCCAGTGTCTACTGGCATCATCCAAGACGCAAGGCGCTCCCATCTCTATTACATATGGAAGGTTTTATCAGTGGAGTTAGAATTTTCTAAGTCCGTTGCTTAAAGCTTCCTCTATTTTGGTCAAATGAACACTGCTTATGCACCATTTTATAGCTCTCCTCTGCCTTTCTCTTTCCTATTTGATAAGTCAAATATTCTAGACAGTCTTTCCGAATGGAGGACCACTGTTTCTCCTTTAAGTCTCTTAATCTATCTCCGTTCTGACCAGTATGCATTAATTGTAACATTTACCTCTCAAAGGGTTCTCTTATTTCCTTTCCCTCTCTTCCCACTTTCTGGTGAGCACTACTGACCCCAAGAATTTAGTACCTTCTTTTCTGACAAATCTTTTGTCCACAAAAAAATTTTTTTGGAAATCTGCAGAATTCAGTTTGGAATACTCCATTAGTTCCTAATAGTCTGATAAAATATTCTCTTTTCTGAGTTTATGGAGGCAATTTGCCCTGATGTTTAATACTATTGTTTGTTTATATTTAAAATGCAAAGGATCAGCCACAAGGATAAGGTGACTTGAAATTACAGTCATTATTATACATAATCCTGCTAGAGGTTTGGGTTTACCTAGGCTGGCCATGGGGCATTACAGCATAACTGCCCAAGGGGCCA
The DNA here is from genome assembly GCF_009762305.2 of Zalophus californianus. Lineage (NCBI taxonomy): Eukaryota > Metazoa > Chordata > Mammalia > Carnivora > Otariidae > Zalophus > Zalophus californianus. The sequence goes on along the minus strand of NC_045599.1, from coordinate 29,632,335 downwards.
CATTTAAGACTAGCAAAAGCAAATGAATAACATCAGTAATAATAGTTTTCATTAATTTTTCCTTAGATATTTTTAATTAATTTTTTTAACTGTCCTTATGAGCAAATAGATGATCCTTCTTAATTATATCAAAGGGATGCTTCAAACCAGATGAGATTTCCATATCAATTATAGGCAATGAATCCACTTTCTCCAAAATGTTATTTTAACATAAACATGATTGGTTAGGTCAAAGTTTCCTGGCTAATACTGAAAGAGGGCTTTCTGTGTACAAGGGATGCTTTCTATTTCTGCACCATTAGGTTTTCACAACAAATCTTTGAGGTTGGTATCACACCGATGAAGCACAGATAGGTCATTAACTTACCAAAGGACCAGAACTGGTAACAGATAGAGCTGGGATTTTTTTTTTTTTTTTAGTCATAACTCAAAAGCAGAAGCCACTCTAGATATTTCAAGTAAAGAGGGATCGAATACAGGTGTAACTGTCTATAGAAGAATACTGTTGTGACATTTTTACCAATAGAAGGCACAGATATCTTCATATCACATTATAGTTGATATATGTCAAGAATCTATCCCTACCTCAAAATTAGTAGCTATTAGGTCCATCACTAGATCCCATTATTTACAGCACTAATAAAGAAGCATATATATTACTAGATCACAAATTTATTATTTTATGTGTTTTCACAACCAATATAATTTTGGTTTTCTATGAAGTCCTACATTTTTTATTTTAGTCATTTAAAACCATTATTTGAAAAGGGGTCCATGAACTTCACCAGATACTGAAAGGTCCGGGGCCCAGAAACATCAATTTCCCTTGGCCTAGAAGGAAAGGGCAGATTCCTAGAATCCACACACAGAATCTGAAATCTGAACTCCTTTCTATCAGACTCCATTACTTTTGCCTTAATCAGCACATGCTACTGGGCTTTGAGAGTGAGAACAATCCTTTTAGCTTTTTTGAATACCATCAAAAACATGAGTGATCCTAGCCTGCTTGACATTGATGCAGCCTTGGGAACCCCCCAGTGAACACTGGAGGGATGGTTTTTCTTTTTTTCATCCAAAAGATCAGTCCTTTTCTGATTGGGGGGGTGTCATCTTTTATCATCTTTGAAGAATTTCACTCTATTTCCCCACAAAATCACTGCCTTTCACATTTGCAAAGTACCTCTCCAGTGACTTCACTAAGCCATCCCAGAACTGCATTGCTGACTCCTGTTTTCATCAGGCAGAGTAATGACATGTGCAAAGACTAAATGTTGCAGTGCTCAGAGGAAGAAATGAAGATGTTATCCTAAGGCTTTTCCCATGAACCATTCAACACAAAATGCATGTGTGTGGTGTTTTCTTTTCTGACAGGGCTTCCATCTGCGAGTGTGGCTAAAAATACGGATGACCTGTATGTCCTCATGCATCTGAGAATGACAGAATTAGAAGAGACCTCATTTAACAGATAAAGAGATCAAGAAAAATACTCTGTCATGGTTAAGGGCTCAGCTGTAGAGGCAAATGGACTTGGGTTTGAACCCCAACTTCTCAGAGTACTTGTGTGACAGTGGCTACAAACCCTAGTTAGAAGGTCACTTAATCACAGGTTCATCATCTGTGAAGTGGGGGAAATTCACTTCTCAAGATATTTTCTTTTTTTATGATAAGTGAGATAAAACATGTGAGATGGCTAGCACACACAACGAATATTATTCACAGAAACAGAGACAAGACTACTCAAGGTCAAGATGGGATGGGACAGAGCCAGGTCTGAGATGCAGGCTTCTCGCTCTTTCTGCAGTGTTCTTTTCTGCATGAAGACCTTCTATGTAATGGTTTTTCTTGCCTCTAAGGCTTGGCTAGGCAGCAGGTGAACTGCCTGGCCCCTTTCTACCTTGTGCCTAGAGAAGGAAAGGTGTAAAAACAACACGTTTGCGAAACAGAGACTCCATAAACAAGACTTGTTTCTTCCATCATCACAAAATGAAAGAATAATAGCCAAAGAGCTGCCAAGGAGCTTTTCATCTTGTACCTGCTAGTAATCAGATTTCTGGACTCTAAGCTCCCTCTGACAAATTGTCTGTTCTCTTTTCACATCTCTGCGATCCGTTTGTAGCACACGCTCAGCCAAGGCTTCTGTTCAAGTCATAATCATCTTTGGCAAACTTATTTCCAGGTGATTCAACAGATTTCTGAGAGACGATATGTTCCAAAGTTGCCCTGTCACACGCAGGGGACTCCCTTTACTGCCCACTTGGCTGAATAGACTCAAAGGAGAGCACTCCAACGTGGCCCAGTCCTCACAGACTCACAGTACAGGGGAGAACACATGCAAACAGGCCATGACCCCATAAACCCAGGATTCTGGGGGAACACATGGCAGGAGGTCTTATCTTCATGGAAGAGGTAGCTAGGGAGAGCTGCCTGGAGGAAGTCACTTAAGCTGAGGAGCAGTTTGTCAGGTGAAGGAAAAAATAAACAAACGCCAGGCAAATAAAATGGCATATTCCAAGGCGCAGGGGGAGAGAAGCAGACTGGGTTTGGGGAACTAAAAAAATATAATCTGTGAGATTCTGGGATTGGTGGGCATTCAATAAAATCTTGCATCTTGGATTAAGAACATTTAATAGCCTGATACACAAAAATTGTTTACACTAAATAAGATGGAGTCAGTTTTTTTCAGAATGGAAGGATCATCCTAGTAAACCCTTAGCTCAAAGCTGGGAAAGCAGTGATGAGCACCCAATAGCCGTTGGGGTTTGTGGGAAACAGAGACCCATTGGACTGGGCCTGGCAGCTGGACTAGCATCACTGTACATTTACCACCCAATGAGAATAACTCATGCAGGAAAAAGATAGCACTCCCACTGAGAGAGCCACCAAGAGACTCCATACCGGATGGTCTGAGTAGAGGTGCAACTGAATTTCCACTGGGCATTCACTTAAGTCTCTCAAGCTCCCGATAGCCAAAGGCAAGAGAGTAAGTCACTATTAGTGTTCAATTTTTGTTGATTCAGCCTAGGGTGTCAGTTTGCCCGGGACCTGGGTCTTCTAGGAACATCGGGCTTTCCATGCTAAATCCAGGAAAGTGCCAAATGAACCAGGAAAGTGCCAAATGAACCAAGACAAACTGGTCACCCTAGCTTGGCCCACTACAAGTATACTGACTCTGTGCTGGGCCCAGGCTAGATGCTGAGGATATGGAGATGGATAAGACATAGTCTCTCAAGAACTTTATAACACAATTAGTGGAAAAGACAAACATGTAACCAAACTAAGTCCTGGGACCCCCACACACCTCAGTCTTGACTAAGTGGTGAATTCAAAGAAATAAGTACAACTAAAAGTAATTAAAATGCACTTCTATGTTCTATCTCTCAAAGAATATCAAAGGAGATCCAGTTCATCACTCACATTCTTCTTTTTAATCCCCCCTTCTCCCATATCATCTCCCAGTCTCTCTGAAGCTCAATGTGCCTGAGCCTCTGGGGCCATCCTTGCACCTGGCTCCCTCCCAAGGCTTCCCTGGCACCCTACTTACAAAGGAACCTTCTTCCTTCCCCCTTCCCTCAACATGCAACATTACTTCCCTACCGGAAGTGGCCGCTATGACAAAGCCTCCTCCAGGCCGTCCCAGGAAGGCTGGGGACCCAGTGACTCCATAGCCCCAGTTTTCTTCTCTACCCAGAAAGGAGCAGAGCAGTTGTTTTCTCATGTGATTGCTTTTCTTGCAAGAAATTCTCCACCTCATTTCACTCACATAAGCACATCACTTCAAACTTCTCTGATAAGGGCTGTGATGAGGATAATGTGTGTACAGGGAGCTATATAGCCACAGAGGTGGGCACTTAGCTCAAGAACAAAGCAGACACTTGGTTACTGGAACCAAAGTGGACTTTGTTCCATAGATTTGGGGTTTCCCACTATTCCAGACCCAGAGGAACTCTAATTATGGAGGAACGGGAGCCCTTTAAGGCTGTATTTATCCAACCCACAAGCAAATGAGCTTGAATACAAAGGGAAATGTATAAACCAAGCCTATGGTGTTCTATTTACCGAACCACGTAAGAAAAATAGCTTACTTTTTTAATTTTTATTTTTTAGTGGAGGGAGGGAGACGGAGAGAGAGAACTTAAAGCAGACTTCCACTCAGAGTAGAGTCTGATGTGGGGCTCAGTCTTACCACCCTGAGATCATGACCTGAGCTAAAGTCATGAGTTAGATGCCCAAGAGACCGAGCCACCCAGGCGCCCAAGAAAAATAGCTTCTTAAAGAAGACACAGGGATAGAGATAGCCAGGTCTTCAGGGAATCATCTACTTGGTCACTAGAAATGTGGATTACTTTTGAGAACCTCACTACCCTAAGTACTAGCAACATATTGCTTGGGGCGGAGGAATCTTCTGCATTCTAGTTCATATTCACACCTTCATGGCCCTCGGCCTTTGCCCTCTGTGGATCATCATTATAATCGTGAGGCTGTACAGACTGATACAGAGCCAGACTGCCTTGTTCAGAATGCAATGACTAGTTGCACCATCTTGAACAAGTTATTTCACCTCTCTGTGCCTCAGTCTCCACCTCTGGAAAACAAAGACAATCACATTACCTACCGCATAAAGCTGCTAAGAATATTAAACAAGATAATATCCCCGAAGTATTTAGAACAGTGCCTGGTAGATAAAAAGCATCACATTAATTATATGTTAAATGACTTTATCATTTTTAGCCCCATTTAATTTGTACTTATTTTGTGCCAAGCACTATTCTCACAACAATTCTGAAAGGCAGGCATTTTAAAATACTTCTGGGCTATAGCCAGGGAAACTGAGGCTCAAGAAGTAACTCACCCACTTGGCATCAGAGAAATACAAATCAAAACCACAATGAGATACCACCTCACACCAGTCAGAATGGCTAAAATTAACAACTCGGGAAACAATAGATGTTGGCGGGGATGCGGAGAAAGGGGAACCCTCCTACACTGTTGGTGGGAATGCAAGCTGGTGTAGCCACTCTGGAAAACAGTATGGAGCTTCCTCAAAAAGTTAAAAGTAGAGCTACCCTATGACCCAGCAATTGCACTACTGGGTATTTATCCACAGAATACAAAAATGCTGATTCAAAGGGGCACATGCAGCATTTCAAATGTTCATAGCAGCAATGTCCACAATTGCCAAAATATTGAAAGAGTCCAGATGTCCATCAACAGATGAATGGATAAAGAAGATGTGGGTGTGTGTGTGTGTGTGTGTGTGTGTGTGTGTGTGTGTGTGTACACAATAGAATATTACTCAACCATCAAAAAGAATGAAATCTTGCCATTTACAACATGGATGGAACTAGAGGATATTATGTTAAGCAGAATAAGTCAGAGTAAATAAAGGATTTCATTCATATGTGGAATTTAAGAAACAAAACAGATGAATATAGGGGAAGGGAAGGAAAAATAAGAGGAAAACATAGAGGGAGGCAAACCATAAAAGACTCTTAACTATAAGGAACAAACTGAGGGTTGCTGGAGGGGAGGTGGATGGGGGGTGACTGGGTGATGGGTATTAAGGAGGGCACTTGCGAAATAATGAGCCCTAGGTGTTGTATGCAACTGATGAATCACTGAATTCTACCTCTGAAACTAATAATACAGTATAAGTTAATTAAATTGAATTTAAATAAAAATTTTTAAAAAAAGAACTAACCCAAATCACATGATTAATAAATGGCAGAGTCAGAAGTTAAACACAGGTCTGTCTGGCATCAAATCCATGCTATGGGCTCTTTTGTCATCCTGACTCCCCAAACCAAGTTTTGGAGAACTTTCCCTCCAAAAGTTTGTTGAAAACTTCCGTCCCCACCCAATTCCCTCAGAAATTCAGGGATAGTCTTGGAAGAACCTCTGGGAGCTGCAATTTTCCCAAGAAGAGACATAGCCATGGCGCCAGCCGGCCTCTACCTGGCCCGTCCCCGGCAGGTGGAGTCTCAGGCCAGACTCCATTGTGTGAGCATCAGCATATGGCCCAGTGCCCATGTGGGAGCCAGCACCATCATTTCTACCCAAACAACCGGCTCCTTTCCAGCCTTTCTTCTAGTTACACTCAGGAGAGTGCCTCCTTGGGAATGCACTCCCATTTTCATTGCCAAGGGACCCAAAGGAAATCTGAGGTCCCCAGAGCCTGTTGCCCTTCCACCATTCCTCCTTCCCCAGGGGAGGAGTGCCATTTTTGACTCTGGAGGCAACTTGGAGGAGAAGCTCAGAGAGAACAAAGGCCAGGTGATTTCCCCCAGCCTAATGCCACAGCTGTGTTTGCGGATCAGCAGTAAGAACAGTAATGACAATGATGATTATGGAAACAGGAGCGAACGTGAGCTGATGGAGTCGCTGTGCACAAGGAGCTATTCCGAGCAACTTACACATATCCTCTTTTTTTTCCTCACAACAACCTAAGGTGGTATTAATGACCCTATCTGCGAATATAAGATGAGACCCAGAAATGGAAAGTTATTTGACCAAGACCCCACAGCTAGTGAGTGGCAGAGCAGGGGAGAGTGCACAGGTCACCTGATTTCAGAGACCAAAAGTCTCTTTTCCCTGCTCGAGGAGACATGGGCTGAGGTCCCCACAAGGCCATTTCCCTCATGGCTCTGATGATCCATCTTCCAAGCAACTGGAACTGGTTTTGTTTCTCTGCCCCACCCATGCACCTGTCTCATGCCTTACTGGCTAAGCTGCAACTGCCCAAGAATTCTCCAGAGCACATGTGACCAAACGAAATAATGTTTCAGAGAAAATTTACATAAATAACTGAGTCTGTTCCAAGGTGAGAGACTGTATCAAAGCTTTCCCTGGGGAACATCAGGCTGGCTTTGCAAGCTCAGCAATCAGGCAGGATCCTGCTGCTCTGTACAATGCCTGCCTCTCTTGCTAAGTGATTTTGACGATCACCCAAATGGGCCTCATCAGGGCATCTGTACCTTTCTGTGGACCTGGGGTGAGAGAGCACGCAGCCTCTGCTTTCTCACACACAGCCTGAGCCTGTGCTGTAAACTCCCTTGCTCTTCAAACTGCTCGCCACTGAGAGGTTTTTGCCCAGGGCTTTCCTGAAGGTACTGAGGCAGGGTGCAGCATGAGCATTCGTGACAACTTTCCCCCTCTGCCTGGTATGTTCAGAACTGGACAGTCCAGCTCAGTGCCACAATTCATCCCCTTGGTGATGGCCATGAACAGCTGCCTATGATAGGCCAGATCATCCCTCCAACATAAGGAGGAGTACACTTGGGCATGGGAACAAGCCTTCACAAATGGCTTCTCAGCTGATGGAACCATGGCTGGGCTGAGGTTTATTCTCCTCCTCTCCCCTGGAGCTGACACCTCAACTCCTTGCCCAACCCTCCAGGTTGGGTGGGGTTTATGGTTAAGAGCAAGTTCTGATTCCAGTGAGGATATATGCTGGTTATGTGACCTCAAATAAGTTGCTTACCTTCTCTGAACCTTGATTTCTTCACCTGTAAAACAAAATGATAGTAACACCTACCTCACAGAGTAGCTATAACAGTTAAGTGATTTAATGCACAAAAAAATTAGCACAAGGTAGAACAGAATTAGCATTCAAAAACTGGTAACTGCCCATACTCCATGTTGGCTGGTAACTGCTCAAGGTACCAACCTCCTCATGCAGGCAGGGGACCTGCGAGTCTGTCTTTCCAGTATTCACTGCCTCCAGGGCCTCTACGTGTGGGGTGTACAGATACTTCTGTCTCAACACATCAACAAGAGAAAGCTCCTCTTCTTCTCCAATTAGCCTTAATGCATAAGAACTTCACAACCTAGTCCACTCCCTTTCCTGACATACACAGCTTTTAACTCTCACTCCACAGGACTTAGCTACACATTTCCAAAAAGAAAATGGTGTATTTCATGGCTCTGTATTTTTGCATGGCTTTTCCCTTTGTCTGGTATACCCTTTCCTACTTTCTTGGGCTAGCCTGCTCCTGTTTCTTTCCATCCAAACATCATCTTCTCTGAAAGCCTTCCCACCCAAGCTGGGTCAGGTGACCTCTTAGGAGTTTTCATAGGTCCTTCTCCTTCTCCCATCAATGCCAATATCACACTGAATCAGAATGGCCAGTGTGGCAGTTAAGTATCTCAGCCTATAATCTAAATTGTGCACAAAGAATACCTTTCCTTTGTTGCTCAAAAACTGAACTGAATTTCCATTCGAGCTTCCAAATCATAATCTCAGTCACTTCAGATAATATTAATTACCTTAAGATATTCCCAGCCAATTTGGCCGCACCCTCAACACCCACATCTTCCCCAGTGTGACTCTGGGCTCTCAGGGTCTCATACAGTATTGAGGCATGGGTAGGGTGGGGGAGAGGGATGGATGGGGCAATGCTCCTCAGGTGTTGTCATTAACTCATGTTGGCATCTGCTGAGATGCAGCCCATCCCCCTCGCATCCTCTGTTATCAATCTACAGAGGACTTAGCTCTACTCCATTATCTGCCTCTCCAAGTCCAGCACTATGTGCTTACCTCTGCATCTCTCTGGGCACATGCGAATCATGTTCCTGTTCTCCATGCAGTGCTAAGCTCTAAGAAGTCCTCTTGAGGCCACTGGCCCTACACACTCCACATGCTCCTCTCTACTGCCCCTAGGTGTCAGGATAAATGAAGAACAACTCAGGAATTCTTGCCACCCTTCCCCAAGAGTGTTAAATGTAGACATCCCCCCTCCAGGTTGCCCCAAAACTACCTGGATATACTGTCAATTGCCTCACCCAGCCTCCCAGAACTCATACCTGAGAGTCATGGGACCCTTTTAAGGGAACAGCACCAATGTACATTTCTCTTTTTTTCCCCAGCGTACATTTCTGTTGCATTCCCTCCAATTCTCCTCCTTTAGCCTAGATAAACTTTATCTTTTATGGAGCAGGAAAAAAATCCCAAACTCTGCTTAGTCATATGTTCTGTAGACCCTCAGTCTCTTCAAGGCAAAGATTTTTGGAGCCTCAAATCCCTAAGCTTTTAGAAGTCACAAGTCTTTCCTTTCAAACTATAATCTGTGTCTTGAGTTTTCAAATATATCTTTTTTTTTTTTGAGAGAGAGAGAGAGAGACACAGTGAGAGAGGGAACACAAGGTGGGGAGAGGCAGAAGCAGGCTTTCCGCTGAGCAGGGAGCCTGATGAGGGGCTCGATCCCAGGACCCTGGGATCATGACCTGAGCCGAAGGCAGACGCTTAACGACTGAGCCACCCAGGTGCCCCTCAAATATATCTTGAAACTCCACCCCAAGATTTGACGCCTTGAGACTCATACCTTCCTGTGTTCCACTGTAAAAATCCTTCTCAAGGCAAAGAATGCTTTAAAGTGTAGGTTGAATAGGGAATGTACCACAAGACTCTTCCCCAAAATGCTAATAACCAAATACAATAGTAAGTACATCAAAATAGTACCTCACTGCCTCTTAACTTGTCTGATTCTCCAACAGACAGAGCTCTCTAAAAGCAATTATTTCATTTCTTTGACTAATTCCATGTGCTCAATAAATTTTAGTTGAATAAATAAATAAAACATTGATTTCTGTTCATAGTATTTGAGATTTCAAGCAAGAAACTATATACTGGACTATTAAACAGGGTATAGATAAGCACTACAAAGAAAGTAAAGGTCCCTGTATTAGAATGGTAGAGCCAACAGAACGGCTAGTCTTGATCCTTCCACTCAGCATTTACTAAGTTGTTACTATGAATCAGACACTTGTTACATACACGATCTCCCTTAACTTCATTTTAGAAATGAGAACGCGCAATCTTTTAGGGAATGAGACTCCGAGTGCTTGGGGCCCAGTTTTTTCACAGAAAACGGGAGGGCTCTCTTTCCCCACAGAAGAGCCACCAAATTCAGGCAGAGTGAGATGGGGAACATGGGAAGTTACAGAAAGCGAGCATCTTTCTTGGCACTTGTGGCTCTGACCTCATTAGATCTGCAAGTGAAAACCCAGGGAACATATTTATCATTTCATTTCATGTTTTGTATTATCAGCTCTTGCACGGAGACAAATTCATGGAAGTTAATATGGGGAAACGTAATAAGCTCAGGAAGGCTCTTGGAAACCTCATATTGCATTTGCCCCGAGGCTCATAATTTGACTTTCAATCAACACAGCTGAAATACGTGGCATGAAAATTTTATCGCAAAAGGATACTGTGTGTGCCAGAAGGTAACCTCCTTTCTGAGTTAATGATTCACTGTTAAAGGGAAAATACTGTAATGTAAATCACAGGTTCATTGCTCCTCAGATTCTGGCTGGAGCATGGAGATGACTATGCTCTTTAAAATCAGATGGAGTCTCTGAATCAGGTTCATCCTGAAGTCACTGCTGTCCAGCTTATTACCAAATTGGAAACTAGGAAGGAGGCAATTTAGTGCAAGGGAATAATCACTAGACTTAGACAAAAGACTTGAACTCAAGCCTTCCTCACTTGCTCAATGACCCATGACCCTGACCCTGTTTTCTCACCTTTCTCCTGGGGTAATAATATGGACCCTATCGATAGCACATGGTTGCTATGAGAAGCAATCAGTTGCTACACGTGAAAGAGCTGTGCACACTGTAAAACATCATGCCCCATGAAAGCAGAGAAGGCAACCTGGCTAACAGGCTGATGCATCCTGTCCCTCGTGTAGGAACTCGACAATAACAGCCCACACTCCCAAAGTGCTCACTTCATACAAGCACTGTTCTAAGTGATTACAAATATTAACTCATTTAATCGTCAAACAACCCAATGTGGTAGGTTCTATTATTTTTCCCATTTATACATAAGGAAATGGAGTCAAGGAGAGGCTAAGTTACTTGCCATGTGGCTCCAGAATCCCTGCTCTTCACACCCTGGGTAAGGATGTCTTCCTATCTCCCAGCCTCCTCTCAGGCATCATTACCTTTGATCCTACCGTAAAGCCCTACTTCTTTGGGCCATAAAATAGCTAAAAGAATCTAAATACATCTCTCTAGAACAGAGTCTGCCTTGGGATCTGGTGTTCCTTCCCACCCCCCCTTAGTACAATTATTTATGTATCCAATAGAGATGTAATTTCTGCTTGCTGGTCTACCCTCTGGCCTTTGAGGTCAAACAGAGCAGTGAGCCACTTTTAAAGACTAAACATCTCAGCCTCCTCAACTCTTTATCCCATCGGACATTCCTAGGACGTTTCCAAATGCTCACTACCCATTTCTGGATTCCTCTGGTTTTGTCCCCTAAAAATGGGCTATCTATGATTGGACATATAACCACAAGGGTGGTCTGTCTAGGACACAGGCCAGGACTATACAACCACACGCTAAACACCGCTAAAAAAATCATGCTCAATTGTCCCACACTGCCATATCTATCTGAGCTCAGTTTCCCTCCATCCTGGTGCCTGAAGGCCCTAAGGTATGAAAGCTCTTTCTGATAGAGAACAAGCTTCCTGACTGAGGAAGTTTCAGCCAACCCCGTCACCCAGAGACCCAAAACAATGATGTGTTTAGATTATCCTGCCCCCCCCACCTCCCGCAACCTCCTGGATTCTTCTCATTCTCCTACCTTCAGGTCCCTCTTTTTTCAGCTTCTCTAATCATTTATTAATTAATTCATTCAACAAATATGTATGAAGACTACACTAAATAACTGGCACTCCAAAACCTGGCGTCAGAAAACATTAGAACTGTTCTGAAGGGGCTAGAGATTAAATATATTTTTTGAAGTTTTTTGGGAATTTTCATTGATCTGACTTTTTCAGATACTCTCTGCTTATCCAGGTATGGTTCTACCTTTACTTTAGTAGGTGTTCAATAAGTGCTTGCTGAATTTAATTACAAGTGCATATCTGTATGACGTGCAGACATATGATGATCTATGAAATGTCCAAATGCCTGTTGCAAAGAAGGCAACTAAGAGGTATATCCACCTTCCTCTGTGGGTTCTAATATTTATGCTTTTGTCTTGCCACTGCATTAAAAGTAACAAATCAGGGAATTTTCAAGGAAAAGTCCAAATAAAATCATTTGCTGATTTTTGACAAGGACATCCTCTATTCTGGCTTAGCCATTCACTTTGGGGAGATGTTGGGTACCAAATGGTATTTTTTAGAAGATTTTATTTATTTATTTGAGACAGAGAAAGTGAGATACAGAGCACCAGTGGAAGGGTACAGGCAGAGGGAGAAGCAGACTCCCCACTGAGCAGGGAGCCTGATGCGGGGCTCAATTCCAGGACCCCGGGATCATGACCTGAGCCAAAGGCAGACACTTAACTGACTGAGCCACCCAGGCGCCCAAGGTTGAGCTCTTTAAACTGAGTAAATGGAAGGAAAAAGGTTTTTCCTTGGGCAGTGTCCACACAAATGCTGCTAAGTCCAAAGGTCTGTGGTTTTTGCTGTGAGGGTCCAGTGAGAATGCCCTTGCCTTTGAGGGGCTCCTGTGTACAGTGACCAGAGAGTTCGCTGCCCAGGCCTTAAGTGGGGGTGTCCAGCCAGGCCAATGACTACACTGATGAGAAGCAGGAGGTGGAGGTGGACTCCAGAAAGAAGGGACAGAATGGAAGACATGAACATGCTCTCAGCAAGAACATGGCAAGTGTGTGAGAGAGCCTACCCTGGCTGAGCCTTGAAGGCCTTGGCAAATGGGACAGCTTTGCCAAAGATTCACCAAATCACGGCGGTTAAGTCTCCTAAACCCACAGAATAAGATCCTATTTCCCAAGCATATAGTCAAGACATTGCACAAATTTGGTTTCAACTTACTTTACCAGCACCATCTCCCAAAGCAGAATTGCATGGAGTGGGCAAATGAAGAGCACATTCTTCATGGAGCAGTTAGGAGGAGTAAGAAAGTTAATATACATGTGACTCACAAGTTAAAATACATGGGGCAAATGCAATGATTGTTTCTCCCACCATGTACAGTGCAGCAGTTGTGCACTGCACAAAGTTGTTCAGTCACTCCAAGACCTGTTCACATGAGGTATGTCTGCCTGAGGGGGACTATCTTCTCACTGCCCAAATTCCTGCACAGGCTAGCAGAATCCTGATTGCTTCATAAGATTCTGTGAGAATTAACTTAGATTATGATTATATGTGTTCAGCAATATGTATGACAAGAATTACATGTTCAATAAATGTTCACCGTCATTGTTCTAGTGTTGTTGATGGTTGATCTCCAATCAAAAGAATTTTTTTTCCTTCTCTGTCCAATCAGTTTGCCCATTGCCTGCTGAATAGGGAGTGTGCATTGCCCTCCAAGTTTCTCATCGGCCTGTTCAGTGCACCCTCCGATGGTTAAAGCCTCTCCATGCTCCAAGTCCCCACATCCTCTGTAAATCATTCCCTGACAATTCTTGCCTTCCTCTTTTGAACCCCTAGAGCATCGACTGTCGGCATAATTCACTTGGCAATTAATCATTCTGTGCCTTGTCACAGCTCCCTATTGTAGTTAAACCAATTATGCTGAACTGTCTTTGTACCTTCCTCGATGCCTGTGTCCTCACCCCATCCTCCCAACTCCTGAATGTCCTTAAAGCACCTAGCCCAGTATCTGCACCTAGGAGGAGCTAGGTGAATTCACCTGCAGAATCTCGTGAGATAGGGTAGTGACTTGAAGAGTTAAGAGCAAAGTGCTTTTTGAAGGTTCTGGAATGATTATAAAGAAGCCCAGAAAAAAGAAAATCAGCACATCAACTGATCAAAATAACCACTTTAGGGTGCCTGCATGGACAGTCTTTGTAAGTGGTTCATGACCACGTGCTGCCCATTTTCCAGGCTGCTCCCAAACAAAACCCAGAGTCCCAATGAACTCCTGTGAATTCACAGTGAGGTTCTGACAAACTGTTTATTAGCCAAGGGAACATGGCAGCCTTGGGCATGACTTAATGATCCTTTTGAAATTGGGAAGAGATAAACTCTTGCTTCATACATTGTACCCCTGTCCCTCACCTGGGACCCTATTCAGTGAATAAGCAGGTCCTGAGCATTGAGCAAAGTACAGAAGTAGACACTGGACCAAGATAATTGATGTGGACCCCCACCCCATCCCTATCCCTTTCACCAGCAACAATCCCTTCCCTCCAAGACTCATTCGAGTCCCGACTCCTTCTGGAGCTTTTCCTGTATTCTGCAGCCACAGGAATCACTCTCCTGTTAGGATCAGTCAACCCTGCAGCTTCCAAACTCTCTCACCAAACATTCCACCTTGTGCTGTCAAAATCCCACCAAGGTTTGCTTCCAGTTTCATACGCTGACGTGCATGTGAGCCCAGGAGTACCACCATAATGCCCAATTTCAAATATTTCTGTTCATCAGAGCAGCTACATTGACTGACTATAGAAATGTATAAATGAATGGTAAAACCCCAAATCAATCTGTATTAATAAAAAGCTTAATCTGCTTTAAAATGTGTGAAATCTTGTTTGGAAATGGGTCCCACTGCTGACAACAAAACAAAAGCTTGAAAAAGATTGCTTCCCATCATGCATCTGGTAATTAATCCTTAATGTCCTAAAGAATCTCTGGCATTGTTATCTTGTATTTTCAGTATTTAAAGACCATGTATTAATTATTTATTGTAGTGAACTTTTTTAAATGTTCTGTAAACTGGGTTGTCCCATGAGCAGCAGGGAGCTCAAGCTGGGGGTGGTGTCATTCTAACAGAGAAGTTCCGGCTCATCTTGCCTCTTCCAATTTGAGGAACTGGACCTGTTCACTTCAGAGCATGCACGAAGATGGGAAAGATGCTGACATTATTTTCTAAGCTTTTACAGAGATAATGCCATGTGCTGTGCTCCCCTAGTCCATCCTAACAGTGATAAAATCAGTAATCTGAAAGGGTCACTGATGTTTCACCTCCCCTGGCTGAGCTAATTCTCCTTAATCAAACTGGTGTTCCAGACCTCCTTCTCCTAAGGAGGCTGCAGTCTGTTGCTGGGTTTCAGAGTCCCATTTGAAGACTGTTAGGGGTTGTGGGCCATCCAGAGTTCTTTCCATGGCAGAGATCAAGCACCACAGGTTGCCATGATGTATAACCAAGTATGTTTCAAATCACTTAACACCAGAAATACTTTAAATAAGAGTTAAAATACTAGAAGGCAATTTAGCATGGACAATAAGCACATCCTAGAATTTGATTTTTACTCCTGGTTTCTCCACTGACTGGCTGTGTGACCTTGGGAATGACTCTAACCTCTCTGAGCTTCAGTTCCCTCATTTTTTAAAGAAAAAAAAATAATAATACCTGCCTCTCACACATTTTGAGGATTAAATAGAATACATGTAAAATGTTCAGAGAGCATCTGGCACTCAACAACTGTTAGCTATTATTTTTAATGAGTGAAGTTTATAAATTATTTGCTTTTCTAAAGTTAAATTCACAAGGCATCTCTTTCATTGACCCACATTCTGAAATGCTTTCTCAAATGACAGGGAAAGGCTGCAAGTGTAGTTAGGCTATGGGAAACTGCTCACCATCTCAGGAATACCAAACAGAGCGCCTGGTACACATAATAACATCATTTGTCATGTGTTGGGGTGGGGGAGGCTCAGACATGATCCTTGGGGTACAGCCAGAAGCATTTTTTTGGAAGTGGAATTCTCAAGGCTCAGTGGTGATTTTTCTTTTTTTTAAAGTGTAAGAACTCAGAGATCATGTCTAAAACCCAAAGACATCCAGATGCTCAGCAGTAAGAAGACATAGCTTTAGAGGGACAGAGATACGGGTTCTGAGCCTAGCTTAACCATAAATTGCATGACCATGGACAAGCTACTTAAACTCTATCAGTCTCATTTTTCTTTTCTGTAAAATGGAACAGGTAAAACATATCTTTGTGAATTGTTATAAAGATTAAGTCAAAATACATAAAGCGCCTAAGCTGGGTTTTTTTTCCCTGTGTGACATTAAGCAAGATAACCCCTGAACATCAATCTCCTCACAGATATGAGGATGAAAATAATCTCTCAGAGTTGTTTGTTTTATACTATTATTGCATCGTAACTGACATGATAAACTGTATCTATTTCAAGTGCACAATCTCATAAATTTTGACATATGTGTACACCCACAAAACCACTACCACAATCAAGATAATGAATATATATCCAACAGCTGCAAAATGCTGCCTCATATGTCTTTGCAATTCTTCTCTCCTGGTCCTTCCCATTACATCCCAACCTATGAATTCAGGCAACCAACAGTTGTAGAGTACAGTATGTGCTCTATTTTTGTGTAATATTTTTCACTCAGCATAATTATTTTGAGAGTCATAATAGTGTGTATCCATAGCTCATTATTTTTACTGTGACATTCCATTGGCTGGATATAACACAGGTTTATCCTTTTGCTACTGATAGACATTTGGGTTGTTTCTGGCTTGAGACTATTCCAAATAAAGCTGGGTTGAAAATCTGTATACAAGTCTCTGATACTTTTCAGGTAAATTCCACTCCTAAGAATGGCTGAGTCATGGGGTATAGATAATGTTTGACTTTTGAAGAAACTAAAAAACTGTTTTCCAAAGTGCTCATGCCATTTCCCGTGTCTACTAGCAGTGTGTGAAAGTTCCAGTTTCTCCACATCCTCACCAACATCTGATACGCTCAATCCATTTAACATTAGCTATTATAATCAGTGTGTAGTATCACATTGTGATCTTCACTTGCATTTCTCTAATGATTAATTATATTAATCAGTTTTTCAAGTGCCTATTTGCTGTATTCTTCATTGGAGTCCATAATTAAATCTTTTGCCCATGTTTTTATTGGGCTGTTTTCCTATTTTTGAGGTTTCAGAGTTATCTTTATATTCTGGATACAAGCCCTTCATCAGATACAGGTTTTGCAAATAAATGTTTTCAGATTCTGGGTTGTCCTTTCATTATCCTACAGTGCTTTTCAAAGAGAAGTTTTCACTTTGATGAAGTCCAACTTATCAATTTTTTGTCTTTTATGGATCACGCTTTTGGTGTCATATATGAGACATGTAGGCTTAATCCAAGTTTACAAATGTTTCCTTCTATATTCTCCTAGAAACTTTACAGGTTTAGGTTTTATACTTAAGATTATGGTCATTTTGAATTAATTTTTGAATATCTGTGAGGTAGGATCAAAGCCCTTTTGTTTGCTTGATTGGTATGTTTTGTTTTGCATATGGATGTCCAATTGTTCCAGCACTATTTTTTTTTAAAAGAGTACTATTTCTCCACTTGATTGTCTTTGTGCTTTTGTCAAAGATCAGTTCTCCATATACCTCTGGGTCTACTTTTGGATTCTCTATTACATTCCATTTTTCTATTTGTCCATCTTTGCAGTGATTTCAAATGTTATTAATTATAGCAGTTTTGTAAGAAGTCTTAAAATTAGTAATGTTAGTTCACCAATTTTGTTCTTTTTCAAAGTTGTTTTGGTTATTTTATGTCCTTTGAATTTCCATTAGGATTTTAGATTCAGTTTGTCAATATCTTTAAGAAAAAAAAGAAAGCCTCCCAGGATTTTTATTGGGATTGATACTATGAAATAATTTGGGAGATTTGTCATTCATCAATAATATCTGATGACCAGCAGTACTATCTTAACAGTGTTGAGTTGTCTAACCCATAAATAGTTTCTCTCTCCACTTCTTAAGTCTTCTTTAATTTCTCTTGGAGTATGGACCTTCTACTTCTTTGGTCAGACTTCTCCCTAAGTATTTTACATTTTTGGTATCATTGTAAGTTGTATTTTTTATTTCAATTTCCAACTGTTTTCTGCCAATACAGAAATATAATTGATTTTTATACTGACCTTGTATTTGCAAGCTTGTTAAAGCTCACTTGTTAGTTGTAGTAGCTTTTTCATATATTCCAATGCATGTGCTACAAAGAATGTGAATAAAAACAGCTTTGTCTTTGTTTCCAATATGGATGCCTTTTATTTCTTTTTCTTGCCTCTTTGCACTGGCTAGAACATCCAAGTTGAAAAGACTTGGTAACAGCAGACATTCTTGTCTTGTTCCTATTATCAAAGGGAAAGCTTTCAGTCTGTCACTGTTAAGTATTTGTCTTCCATAGGGTTTTGTACATATCTTTTCAGTCAAGGAGGTTGTATTCTGTTGCTGCTTTGATGAAAGTTCTTATCAGGATTGGACTTTGAATTTTGTCAGATGCTTTTGCTCATATATTGAGTTGATCGTATGGCTTTTTGGTTTTAATTGTTAATATGATGAATTACATTGATTTTTTTTTAGCATTAAACCAACTTGAATTCCTAGCACAAAGCCAACTTGGTCTCCTTTTCAAATTGAATACAACTTGCTAAACTTTTGTTTAAAATGCTTATATGTATATTCACAAGGGATACTCATCTGTCGTTTTCTTTTCTTGTAATGACTTTCTCTGGTTTTGCTAACAGGTGAATGCCGCCTCATAGAACTAGATGGGAAGTGTTCCTTTCTTTTCAGTTTCTGAAAGAATTTATTTGAGATTAGTAAAACTTTCTCCCTTGAATGTTTGGCAGATTTCACCAGAAAGCCATCTGAGCACTGACTTTTCTTTATGGGAAGTTTTCTTAAGATTCAATATCTTGGGTAGTATTATTCAAGTTTATTTGTTTCTTACTGAATGGTAATTTGAGTCTTTTGCAGAAATGTCCATTTCACCTAATCATCAGATTTATAGGCATAAAGTGCTTAATAATATTCCTATAGCATCCTTTTCACCTGATTCCTGCAGGATCTGCAGCAATGTCATTCCTCTCATTCCTGATATGTGTATTCTCTTCTTTGCCCCTGATTAGTCTGGCTACAGGTTTAATTTTACTGATCTTCTAAAATACATGCTTTTTATTTCATTTTGATTTTTGTTTCATTGTCTTGTCTTTCAGTGATTTTTGCTTTCAACGTCTTATTTCCTTTCTCCTTACTTTGATTTAGTTTGCTCTTTTTTTCTGTTTTTAAGGTGATAGCTGACATTGATTTGTGAGTTTTGTTTTTTCTAATATAGGTGTTTAGTGCTATAAATAGAACCAACAACAACACCATTTAGCAGCATCCCACAAATTCTCACACATTATTCTTTTATTTTAACTAATTTTAAAATACTTTCTAATTTCTCTTTTGATTTATTCCTTGATCCACATATTATTTTAAAGTATGTTATTTAGCTTTCAAACATTTGTGGATTTTCCAGCGATCATTCTGTTATTGATTTCTACTTTAGCTCTATTATGGTCAGACACCATATTGTTATCTTTCTAAATTTATCAAGACGTCTTTTATGGCCCAGTAGTCTACGTGGGTAATTTTTTTTTTTTTTTTTGAGAGAGAGAGAGAGCCCGAGCACATGGGAGAGGGGCAGAAGGAGAGGAAGAGAGAGAGAGTCTCAAGCAGACTCCACCTCAGCATGAAGCCTGACGCAGGGCTTGATCCCACGACCCCAAGACCATGACCCAAGAAGAAACCAAGAGTCAGACACCGAACTGACTGAGCTACCCAGGTGCCCCACAGATTAGTAAGTGTTCTGTGTACACCTGAAAATAATGTGTTCTATCAATGTTGACAAAGCTCTATGAATGCCAATCAAGTTAGGTTGGTTGATACTATTGCTCAAGACCACTATGTCTTTGACGAATTTTTGAATTCACATGTTTGAATGGGGGTATTAAAATCTGACTATAATTATGCTTTTGTTTATTCTTGCAGTTCTGTCAGTTTTTGCTTCATGTATTTTGAAGCTATATAAACGTTTAGGACTGCTACATCCTCTTGATGTATTGACCTATTTATCATTATGAAATTACCTTCTTTATCCTTGATAATTTCTTTGTTTTAAAATGTATTTTGTGTGACTGGATGTTTTTGCTGATCTTCTGGGGGAGGGGCCTGTTGCACTCATTCCCAAATGTCTTTGCTGGAGGCTGAATTGCCCCGCCCTTGCCAGGTCCGGGCTAAGTAATCTGCTCCGGTTTGCTCTCAGGAGCTTTTGTTCCCTGCAAGCTCTCGGTACAGCTTTGGAGGACGAGACTGAAATGGCGGCCTCCCAATCTCCACTCGGAGGACCCAAGAACTCGGGGCCCCGCTCCTCAGTGCGCCCCCAGAGAAAAGCAGTCACTCCCGTGTCCCCGGTCTCCGGCCGCACTCCGTGCTCACCCGGCCTGTGACCGAGCGTTTCTATCTCTGGCTCCCGACCCCGTGTGGAGTCTCCAAACCCAGCAGATCCCTGCGGTGCGCTCCCGCGCCGCTACTACCGGGGGAGGAAAGGGAGTCTCCCCGGCTCTGCCGCTTGTTGGGTCCCTGCTGGAGGAGCAGTGGCCCGACTGGGCCGCGGATCACGGTTTATGGCAACCCCGAGCTGAGAGCCCGCGTCTCGGCTCCGTCTCTGCAGCTGGCTTCCCCGCTCCGATCCCTGGGAGCTCTGCCGCACTCAGGCACCCCTGGTCTTTCTGTGACCCCGAGGGTCCTGAGACCACACTGTCCCAGAGAGGGTTCCACCCCCTGCTTAGCCACTGGAGCGACGTCCCTCCGCGGAGCCGACTTCTAAAAGTTCCGATTTTGTGCTCCGCGGCTCTAGCACTTGCCAGAAGCGGCCGGCGGAGGCCCCTCCCCCGCCGTCTATCCTCCCGAATATCACCTCGGATTCACTTCTCCGCACGTCCTACCTTCCAGTAAGTGGTCGCTTCTCTGTTCAGAGAGTTGTTGCTATTCTTTTCTTCGATCTCCTGTTGAGTTCGTAGGTGTTCAGAATGGTTTGATCCCTATCTAGCTGAATTCCTGGGACCAGATGAAATTCAAGTCGCCTACTCCCCCGCCATCTTGCTCCTCCCATCCCGCAGGAAGTGGAGCTGAAGCAGCTGGTGCATGGGAGCAGAGGGTGGTGGTGGGCAGCGGTGCGTGCGCGACCTCCTCACAGCGGCCCCTGCTGCCCTGCCGCCCACCGAGCTGGACCCTATGACCCAGCAATTGCACTACTAGGTATTTACCCCAAAGATACAAATGTAGTGATCTGAAGGGGCACATGCACCCCAATGTTTATAGCAGCAATGTCCACAACAGCCAAACTACGGAAAGAGCCTAGATGTCCATCCACAGATGAATGGATAAAGAAAATGTGGTATAAATATACAATGGAATATTATGCAGCCACCAAAAAAATGAAATCTTTTTGCAACGACGTGGCTGGAACTAGAGGGTATTATGCTAAGCGAAATAAGT
Organism: Zalophus californianus; assembly: GCF_009762305.2. Taxonomy (NCBI): domain Eukaryota; kingdom Metazoa; phylum Chordata; class Mammalia; order Carnivora; family Otariidae; genus Zalophus; species Zalophus californianus. The sequence continues at coordinate 29,611,125 of NC_045599.1, read as the reverse complement.
CAATCAGAGAAAGACAATTATCATATGATCTCACTGATGTGTGGAATTTGAGAAACAAGACAGAGGATCATAGGGAAAGGGAGGGAAAAATGAAACAAGACTAAACCACAGAGGGAGGCAAACCATAAGAGACTCAACTCTTAATCTCAGGAAACAAACTGAAGGTTGCTGGAGTGGAGGGGGTGGGAGGGATGGGGTGGCTGGGTGATGGACATTGGGGAGGGTATGTGCAATGGTGAGTGCTGTGAATTGTGTAAGACTGATGAATCACAGACCTGTACCCCTGAAACAAATAATACATTATATGTTAATTAAAAAAATTTTTTAAATAAAATAAAATGTGTTTTGTGTGATATTAATTTTACCACTCCAGGTTCCTTTTGACTACTGTTACCAAGATACATATTTTTCCCCTTCTTTTACTTTTGACCTATATGTGTTTTCATATTTCTTATAAGCAGCATATTACTGGGTCTTGCTTTTTTATCCAATCTCACAATCTCTGCTTTTTTTTTTTTAAAGATTTTATTTATTTGAGAGAGAGCTAGAGCAGGAGCAGGGGGAAGGAGCGGGGCGGGGGGGAGGCAGAATCTACTCTGCTTAAGGGCAGAGCCTGACACAGGGCTCCATCCCAGGGCCCTAGGATCATGATGTGCGCCAAAGGCAGACACTTAACTGACTGAGCCACTTAGGCACTCCACAATCTCTACTTTTTAATTAGAGAAGTTATGTTTAACGTGATAATTAATATATTAGGTTTAAGTCTTTCATCTTGCTATTTGTTTTCTATTTTTCTCCTTTTTTTTGCCTTTTTCTTTTCTTTCTGCATTTATTTGCATTGGGTTTTTTTTATGATTTCCTTTGTCGATTTATTAGCTTGCTTTGTTGTTTTAGTGGTTTCTTTATGGTTTATAGTATAACCTTCAATTTATCACAGTTTTTCTTCAAGTGATATTATATCACTTCATACAAAGTATAAGAACCTAACAACAGCATTCTTCCATCTATCACCTCTAGGTTTTTATACTATTATTGTTGTAAATTTGTATATGTATGTATATATTATAAATGTCAAACACATTATTATTTTTCTTTAGTCAATTATCTTTAAAGAGATTTAAATAATAAAAAAACTTATATATTTACCTGTGTAATTACTATTTCTTATTCCTGGGTATAGATTTTTATTTCCATCTAGTATCATTGTCCTTCTGTCTGAAGGACTTCCTTCAATATTTCTTGTAAAGTAGGTAAGCTGGTGATAAATTCTTTCAGCTTCTAAATGCTTGAAAATGTCTTTATTTTGTCTTTATTTTTGAAAGATATTTTTACTGATTATAACATTCTATGCTGACAATATTTTTCTTTCAGTCCTTTAAAGATACTGTTCCATTCTCTTCTCACTTGCTTTGCTTCTGATGAGAAATTCTCTGGCATCTTTATTTCTCTATACACAATGTTTCATTTTCCTCAACTTTTAGGTTTTTCTTTTTATTAGTAATCTTGGGAAATGTGATTATGTGCCTTGCAATAATTTTATATCTATTTCTCATGCCTGCTATTCATTTAGCTTCTTAGATTTATGATTATCAGATGAGGAATATCTAATCTGGAGTTTCAAATAACACAGTTTGCATAATCCAGAGGTACTAAAGATAAGGCAACTTATATTTTACCAACAGCCAATCTGAAAATTTTCCTTTTTAGTCCTCCTGGATCAAAGGCTAGAATCAAGGATGGTACCAGGCCTCATGGAGAAAGTGTCTCAAACCTTTTCTGGGGATCCTTCAAGTACCATAAGTATTTCTAAAACTGGGAGATACTTCAGGCAGATTCTTGTGTTCCACAAAAAAAAAAAGATAGGTTGGAGGAAAAAAAAAAGCAGACCGGGCATGGTGAGATGAGGGAGTTTTGGCAATTTGACAAACATCAGATGGAACTAACCCCATCGAAGAAGTCTCAAAATGCTTCCCTGGGTTGGCAAACTTCACATACTTCTAAGGTGCATGTGGTCTGTGGTCTAGCCTTTTCTAAAAGTTTTAGAGTACACTATCAAATCCTAATGCAAAAAGGAGGAGGAGGAGGAGAGGAAAGAGTGAGAGAAGGGAAGTGGAAATATTTGCTCAAGCTTATGCCCGTGTTCCAAAATCTTGGTTTTGCACATGTAATTTAAGAATAGCAGTGCTGTCATTTCCAGTCTCCTTTCACATACCTACATTCAGCCCTTGAGAATAGCTGGAAATGATTCTTCAGATGCACCAGGATAGACGATATCATTAAATGCCTTTTTCATGGTGAGTGATCACAAAGTGGAAATAACAAAGCGAGGTCTAAAAGGAGGGAAAATAATTATGTTTCCAAATTGTAGACTTTTTATATTCCTCTGGAGTAAGAGAAACAAACTTATAAATAAGAGAACTCCAAAAAGATTTCATGAAGATTACTGTCCACTGGCAGGGACGATAGCTGGACTTGGGCGAAGTTACATGATTTGGGCAAAGCACTGAATCCCGGAACAGGCAGAGTCCGTATAGACGCGAGGCTGTGGCTTCTTGTGACACTGCTGATGCAGAGGCCTTTTCCTGCTATAAACTCATAGAAATACTTGATAAAACATGCTTCATAAAATGCAAACATCAAAGTTTATGTGAAAGAGAGAAAGCGAGAGAGGAAGGAAGGAAGGAAGGAAGGAAGGAAGGAAGGAAGGAAGGAAGGAAGGAAGGGAGGAAATCCTCAGATTTGCGTCAGAAATGAACAGGAAAACAGCACAGCGAAGCTACTGTTGTAGTGGATCAAGAGCGTATGGACCAGACATAGACCACAGGGCTTGGGGGCTGGGGTTTAAGATCACTCAGGAAGCCAGGCTCACACGGGACACAGATCTACAGGATAAAGATACGGTACCCATGGCACAGGGCTCTCACAGGGACACAGGATTCCTGCTGTCTAGTACTCCACTGTATAATTACAACAAAATGTATTTGTCCATTCTCCAACTGAGAGACATTTGGGTGATTTCTGGTCTTTATGAATACAGACATTGCTGCTGTGAAGAATCTTATAAAAGTCTCCTGGTACATGAAAATAAGCATTTTTTTAGGACACATTGCCTAGGAGGAGAGTTGCTGAAACATCAGGTATTATAAGTTGTTTACAAAATGTGATATTTGCAGATGTTTTAATTTTTACTAAGTGATGCATATAAAGTGGTTTTTAAATTACAATTGTTTGATTATTAATGAGGTTGATCATCATTTATATGCTTACTGGCCACTGAAGTTTTTTCTTCTGTGACAGACCAATTTATCTTTTGTCCATTTTTCTATTGAGTTTTTGAGAAATTATTTATACATTCTAGGTATTCTTTATCAAGTACATGTGTTGTAAATATCCTCATTTTCTGGGCATTTTTCACTTTGTTGATGGCAGTTTCTGACGAACAAAATTTTTAACTTTACCGTAGTCAAATATAACTATAGTTCCTTTGTAGTTTAGAATTTTTGCTGCTATTTTAAATCATTTCCTACCCCAAAGTCATAATATATTCTCCAATATTGTTCCCTAAAGTTATATGGTTTGAATTTCACCCTAACTTTTTGTGGTATTTCAGGAAGGAATCCAATTATATATTTTAATATGTAAACAAATATAGTACCATTTATTGAAAAGTTCATCCCTTCCCCCACTGACTTGCAATTCCAATTTTGTCTAAAATCAAATTTTCCATGTATGTGAAGCCTATTTCTGTATTTCCTATATATATATTCACTGGTCTATTTCTCTATCCATATACTAATACCTCACTGAATTACTTTTACAGCTTTAAAATGAATCTTGCTATCAGACCAATCTCCTCCACCATATTTCTCTCCTTTGGGTAGTTCTGGGTATCATTTCCTTTCTCCTGTTCTGCATAAATTTTAGGATTAACTTAATTCCCAAAACCAAGCAAAACACCACCATCACACACACATACACACAGTAACAAACCTCTTTTTACACTGTTTTTAAAAATTTAGTAAAGAAAGATAAAGCAAAAAAATATTAACAGAAATGTGATATGATGATTTATCAAATTATACTAAGGCAAAGTGAACCTTTAGGGATAAAGTTGGGTCTTACTTAATGATGAAAAAAAATCACCAGGAAGATATAAAAATTCCGATCTGGTATAAATGCAACCACACAGTCTCAAAATGTATTTAAAAAATAAATAAATAAGTAGAGTTGAGAGGAGAAAATGATCTATCACCATGGGATATTTTTTTAAAAGATTTTATTGATTTATTTGACAGAGAGAGACACAGTGAGAGAGGGAACACAAGCAGACGGAATGGGAGAGGGAGAAGCAGGCTTCCCGCTGAGCAGGGAGCCCAATGCGGGGCTCGATCCCAGGACCCTGGGATCATGACCTGAGCCAAAGGCAGACGCTTAACAACTGAGCCACCCAGGGGCCCCACCATGGGGTATTTTAACATGTTTCTCTCCAAAACTGACACATCAAGCAGGCAAAAAAATAAATTAAATAAGACAATACAAGTTTGAACAACAAAATAAACAATATTGATCCTGCAGACATATCTTACAAATAGAGTAAATACGTTCTTTTCAAGCACACGTGGATAATTCACAATTGACAATGATCTGCACCGTAGAAGAAGTTTCCACCAAGCAATCGATACCAAACACTGAATTCTCCAACTACAGGACAATAACATTCGAAACCCATAGCAAAATGGCAACTTTTCCAAGTCCATATGTCCAGCTCTCACAGGGTTTTTCATATACTGCCAACCTCTTGGAAAGGGACGGAGTGAAGGGCCTCATCCATAGGAGTAAAGAAAAAGGACTTAACAACATAGCCTATGGAGTCAAACAGACTCCAGTGGGGATTCTAGCTCATTATTTAACAGCCTTGTGACCTTAGGAAGTGACACAACCTTTGTGTGTCACAGTTTCCTCGAAGTTGGAATGGAAAGTGTCTTTCTCCTAAGGCTGTGTGAGAATTAAATGAGATCATACACAGCACTTGGCATAAAGCAAGACCACACAGAAATAGCTAATGTTTGTCTTTTTAGGTTTTATTTACATTTGTTTCGTTGTTGGTATTATTATTTTACTAACATTTGCTCTTCAACATAACAAAGTGAATTCCTCTTAGATTTTCCACCCAGTCACAAGGCACCCTTTTTCAAATCTGCACCATGGATTTCAGGTTCAAACACAGCATCACAGCAGAAGAGGCCAAGCAAAGCAACTAGCTTCTAGTTTCTCATGCTTGGTTTCTCCAGGTGTTCACTGCTCCCAAGGAAGCTCCTTTTCCAATTCCCTGGTTAAAACATCCAAAGGGGTCATTTCAATTTGATTATCTTTTACCAAATATGTGGACTAACACCCTTCTCCTTTCCTCTTTGAAATCCTTTGAACTCTGTGGACGAGTGTGGAGCTGTAGATACCTGAAAGGCTGATGAACTAGCGATGAAGTGACTTGGATTAGAAATCCCTGCCATGTCAGACCCCTAGCTCTAGGAAACAATCTGAGGGTTGCTGGAGGGGAGAGGCAGATGGGGTAACTGGGTGATGGGCATTAAGGAGGGCACGTGATGTGATGAGCAATTTAAATTTTAAAAATAGGGGGAAAAAAAGAAATCCTGCTACATCTCAGTTAGTCCCTACGTGACCCTAAAGAAGTCTAACAAGGAAAATCCCTTTCTGAGGAGATTCAGTGATATGGGAGAAAACCTGTGATAAAATGATAAATAAGTAACTATACTGGAATGTGACCATTAGTTTCTTCTTCATTTTGTTCTGCACCTCTCTCACTTTGAACAATAAACTGTGCTATTTCTACCATCAGAGGCTGAAACCAACCTATGGGGGGTCATGAATGCCAAGGTTAACCATTGGAGCTGCCTGTAGTTCAGTCTCCCCTTAGGGTCATGGACTCACAGCAGAGAAAGACTGTGCCAAATTTGTCATTTTAGCCCAAATACTTAGAATCTGGGCTTGCAGGGTACTCAGAGAACATCTGTCCAAGAGAAAGAAAGAATAACTATGCAAATAGATAGAGTCAAGAGGAATTGATGTGCAATAAGGTTCATAAGAAAAAGTTTAATGAGAAGAGTGCTAACAGCGCATGAGACAAGCATGAACAATGGAATGTGACCAAAATGCACTTTACTTTTTTCTCCCACTGCCCCTCTAATTTTTTTTTCCTTATTGAAGTATAATTGACATATCATTAGCCAAATATTTAAGTTGAACTATATGACAATTTTGACATATACACATCCCCCTTTTAGCCATCTACAAAACCAACATCATGAACATCTCCATCACTCCCAGAAGTTTCCACCTTGCGCCTCTTTAACAGGCTCTGAAAGGGAGGTCTGTGCGCAGGTCTGGTGGGAGTGCTGTCAGGAACAACACCCGTGCAGGAGTCAGGGCAGCAGGACTGGAGGCAGGAAGGGCTGGGGTTGAACTGTGATGAAGAGAGGACAGAAGCCCAGCCTGGCCAAGCCCATGTGGAGACAAGCTGCACCACACTGAGACAAGGGAGCCCGTCCTGTGTACCCCACTTCCACCAGTCACTAGATATGGACTTCCCCGTGGGGGGAAGCCTAACCTTGGCAGCTCCCTTTGGCTCAAGGCAACTCCTGGGGAGGGACTCAGCTGCCAGCTTAGCAGGCAACATTCCCAGCAGTGGCAGGAATCAGGAACCCACATCCTGGAGGCGGATCTGTGTGGGGCACCACAACATACACCTTCAATGGGGCAGGTAAGGGATACAAGGGTAGACAGCCTTGTCCCCGCCCTCCTGGAGTGAGGAAATCAATGGTTTCTACTTTATATGAAAGAATCCAGTTGAGTGAAACCAAAGCTTCTGCCTGCATTGTGCCACGGCAGGGCTCTAAGCTCTGGACTTTTATTACTGTATTACCACAAGCACCTACTCTGACCTGGGACAGTAGAGGAGGTGCTTAAAGCACAGAGAAGCCAAGTAGTCAGCCAGCATCAATCACATGATTAGTAAGCTCAGAGCTAACAATCAAAACTCCAGGCTGTCTGGTGATTCTACATTTTGAACTACTACAATCTGCTGCCTCTCTGAGCTTACATTTTTACTCAGATTTTTTTTTATTATATTTTATACTGCATATCTTATCTTGTAAAAGGTACTACTGTTGCCTGTTATCTTCAAAACATGAAAATTGGCAGTTTGGCACACACTGACTATATAAATCATTCAATGCCTGGATTAGAAATTACCAAAGTAACATCAGCAAAGTTATGTGATATTTTGTCACCACATTAGGAAAGGCTACCATTATAACTTGCAATCACCGATGGAATGAAAACACCACCCTCGAATTAGTCTGATTCAAAGGAATTAGAAATGGGAAACACACACACACACACACACACACACTCCACAGGGGAGGAGAACTTGAAGGCCCAGGCACAGAGCCTCCTTTCTCATTCCCCAGGAAATGGTTATTTTTTTACTGAAATTATCCTAGTAACTAAGAGATATCAAGCTTGATCTATGCAGCTGTCTGCTGAAACTCATTACATATTGTATCTGACAAGGCTCAATCAAAGAAGCAAAATCACTATGACAAATCAGATATAGTAGAAGATGAATCATATGCACTTGACTTTATACAACTGGTGGGGCAGGTTAAGGAGTCTATGTGAAACTATGCCACCTCCTCCTGGTAGAGTCTGAATGTGCAGACAAGGGCATCAAGAAGAGCAGACAGATGGGCAGTGGGGGAAGCAAGGAGAAACTGGAAACTATCAGAATGCATAGAAAGAACTAGTGCCCACTGCAGGCTCTTGCTGCCTCCAAGCTCTTACTGTGATGATGGTGGTATCCTGCAGGGGAGCTGGCACCCTTCATCACAGAGCGAAGCGCAGGTCTGACCCAAGAATCAGAGAAGCCTGAAGGCAGAAATGTAGCAGGAGCTGGAGGTGAGCCAGCAGATCATCCAACACATGTGACAACGTGTAGGGGGCTGAAGCAACACCTCGTGCCCTGTGCTGACCTCCTGGGCATAAAGAATATGGCTGCTCCTTCAATTTCACCTGCCATATCCCCTGCAAAATGTCTCTTATGGTCCAACTGACCTGGAAGTATTCAGGGAAAGGAATTCTGGGAAATGTAGTTTTAGCTAAGTTGACAAAACGGAAATTTACCACACACATTTTTGAGGGCAGATCTAACAGAAAAAGGAAGTACTCAGATGCTCTACCTGAGAAAATGTTGCCTTAGATCTTCTCAAAGCAGCTCTTGATGTTAAGTAGGGCAAAACTTTGTGTTCGTTTTTCCCCGCCAAAGAAACAGTGATTAGTTACTAAATACTTGACACTGTGGATTTACAGCCATCACCTTAGTTAACTCTTAGGGTTAATACCCTATTTATTACTCCTATTTGGCAAACAAATGCACTGAAGCTTAGAGAAGTTAACAGGTTTTTTCACAGCTACACAGCTACACAGCAAACTGCAAATCCAGGGCCCACATCTCTCTGATTCCGAAATTCCTGCCCATCACCAATTCACTCTGCTACTCCTGTGGCACTCGAGAAAAATCTTTCCAGTCCTCACCTTTTATGAAAATCTGAGAAGAGCCAGACTCTTTAGTGCAGTGGTATAGCCCTACTTCCTTTTTCCTGGGTACACAGTGAGAGAGACTCACAGAACTGGAAGGGATCGAATAGATGGTCTATCCCTAGAAACAAAGAAGGAGAAGGGAAAAAGGAGGACTAAAAGTTCAGGAAGAAAGTGAGCAAGGGGAATCATGGGTCTCTAAAGGGACTGCCCAGCAGAATCTAGGTGAGAAGAATCAAAGTATATGAGCAGAGGAGGGAAAGCACTCCTATTTTCAAAAGGAAAAGAAGGATTCGTCTACACTCATGAGCGGTTTAAGATCAAGTCAGGAGTGAGGACTGTGGTGGGACACCTAAGTTGCACATCTCTCGGTAAGACCTCAGTAAACCTACAATGTCATGACCAAAATGGCCCTATCATTCCCCTAGCTTGACTAAATGTTAGACAGGCTTCCCTTTTCTGAGAGCATTTATTTTAGAAAACTTGTCATTGTAAATCCTTTCTCTCTGCTTCTGTGAGATGTAAATCTGTTAAAAAGCTTCTTGCCAGTTTTATAATCCTATAATGTCTTTCTCAAGGAGAAAGACATCCCTTTGAAATGTAATTATCAAAGTAGATAGCACCCCTATCTCCTAGTTTCTGTGGGAAGAGAGGAGAATAACGTCCCATGGACACCCGACTCCAAGTTGTAAAACTAGCTCCTATCACAAGGATACAGAAGTTTACTTTTCCTTTGAGGAAGACCAATTAGCAAATACACATGGCCTAGGATCCTCCCCACCCACCATCCCCTGCTAAAAACGTTCCAAAATAAATAAATAAATAAATAAATAAATAAATAAATAAATAAATAAAATAAAAACGTTCCAGCCCCATGTGTCACTACGGTAGAACTCAGATCAGGTTCCAGTCTCTCCTCTTACCGTAGTAGCCTTGAATAGAGTCTTTGTTACCTGTTGAACTTCAGAACTTTATCCAGTGCAATTTTTACTTTGACCGTCATAAGCCCATTATGGAATGGGCAGAATTTAACTCTGGTCTACCTATGGAGAAAATATTTATTATGCAAAGGAAGATAAAAGCACCAACCAAAAAAAAAAAAAAAATGAGGAATTCAAGCACCTAGGGAGCCAAACTGTAAGAAAGACAGAATACAGGGGCACCTGGGTGGCTCAGTCGTTAAGCATCTGCCTCTGACTCAGGTCATGATCCCAGGGTCCTGGGATCGAGCCCCACATCGGGCTCCCTGCTCAGCGGGAAGCCTGCTTCTCCCTCTCCCACTCCCCCTGCTTGTGTTCCCTCTCTCACTGTGCCTCTCTGTCAAATAAATAAATAAAATCTTTAAAAAAAGAAAGGAAGAAAGAAAGAAAGACAGAATACAGGTTTAGAATATAGGCTGCAGAGTTGATCACTAAAGTCTGAGCCCTCCATCCACCTCTCACTGCTCTTACTATTCTTGAAACAGCAGCAACGTGATTTAACCTTATTTTTTCCCTGGCCCGGCAAAACAGTGATGGTAGTAATAGTGCTGGCTGTACTAAGAATTACATCAATGTGCCTGACGCTTCTATGATTCCTAGGGTCTAACTAGGAATCAAGAAAATTGACCTAACTATCTATCCAGAGTGAGCTTTTTTTATTCTCCCAATTGGTTATTTTGAGATATTCTAAACCCACAGAAATGTTAAAGAATAGTACAATAGCCCCATTCCCTTTACCTGAATTCACCAATTGTTCACACTTTGTACCTCTCCCTCTCTGTCTCTCTCTGTCCATCTCTCTGCCATTTGAAAATAAGTTGCAGACATCATGCCTAAATACTTCATCACTAAAAACACTTCAGCATCCATTTCGAGAAAATAAAGACATTCTCTTACATAACTGAAATGCATTAACCACACCCAAAAAATTCAATAAAATGAGGTTATTCAGTTCATATTTACATTTCTTCAAATGTTCCCAAAATGCCTTTTATTGTTTTTGTTTTTTCCTTCCTGATTCAAGACCCACTCAAGGCTCACAAACTTCTCTGTACTGTTTTTGCCTCTTTAGTTTTCTTTTTTTATTTTTTTTTATTTTTTTTTTAATTTTTTATTGTTATGTTAATCACCATATATTACATCATTAGTTTTTTGGTGCAGTGTTCCATGATTCATTGTTTGTTCATAACACCCAGTGCTCCATGCAGAACGTGCCCTCCTCAATACCCATCACCAGGCTAACCCATCCCCCTACCCCCCCTCCCCTCTAGAACCCTCAGTTTGTTTTTCAGAGTCCATCATCTCTCATGGTTCCTCTCCCCCTCTGACATACTCCCCTTTTCTTCCTCTCCTGTTATCTTCTTCTTTTTCTTTTTTCTTAAAATATGTTGCGTTATTTGTTTCAGAAGTACAGAACTGTGATTCAACAGTCTTGCACAATTCACAGCGCTCACCATAGCACATACCCTCCCCAATGTCTATCACCCCAGCCACCCCATCCCTCCCACCCCCAACCACTCCAGTAACACTCAGTTTCTTTCCTGAGAGTAAGAATTCCTCATATCAGTGAGGTCATGTGATACATGTCTTTCTCTGATTGACTTATTTCACTCAGCATTACACCCTCCAGTTCCATCCACGTCGTTGCAAATGGCAAGATCTCATTCCTTTTGATGGCTGCATAATATTCCATTGTGTATATATACCACCTCTTCTTTATCCATTCATCTGTCGATGGACATCTTGGCTCTTTCCACAGTTTGGCTATGGTGGACATTGCCGCTATAAACATTGGGGTACACGTACCCCTTCGGGTCCCTACATTTGTGTCTTTGTGGTAAATACCCAGTAGTGCAATTGCTGGATCGAACGGTAGCTCTAATTTCAACTGTTTGAGGAACCTCCATACTGTTTTCCAGAGGGGTTGCACCAGCTTGCATTCCCACCAACAGTGTAGGAGGGTTCCCCGTTCTCCACATCCCCGCCAACATGTGTCATTCCCTGACTTGTTAATTTTAGCCATTCTGACGGGTGTGAGGTGGTATCTCATTGAGGTTTTGATTTGGATTTCCCTGATGCCGAGCGATGTTGAGCAATTTTTCATGTGCCTGTTGGCCATTTGGATGTCTTCTTTGGAGAAATGTCTGTTCATGTCTTCTGCCCATTTCTTGATTGGATTATTTGTTCTTTGGGTGTTGAGTTTGAGAAGTTCTTTATAGATTTTGGATACTAGCCCTTTATCTGATATGTCATTTGCAAATATTTTCTCCCATTCTGTCGGTTGTCTTTTGGTTTTGTGGACTGTTTCTTTTGCTGTGCAAAAGCTTTTTATCTTGATGAAATCCCAATAGTTCATTTTTGCCCTGGCTTCCCGTGCTTTTGGCGATGTTTCTAGGAAGAAGTTGCTGCGGCTGAGGTTGAAGAGGTTGCTACCTGTGTTCTCCTTTAGGATTTTGATGGACTCCTGTCTCACGTTTAGGTCTTTCAACCATTTGGAGTCTATTTTTGTGTGTGGTGTAAGGAAATGGTCCAGTTTCATTCTTCTGCATGTGGCTGACCAATTTTCCCAACACCATTTGTTGAAGAGACTGTCTTTTTGCCATTGGACATTCTTTCCTGCTTTGTCAAAGATAAGTTGACCATAGAGTTGAGGGTCCATTTCTGGGCTCTCGATTCTGTTCCATTGATCTATGTGTCTGTTTTTGTGCCAGTACCATACTGTCTTGATGATGACAGCTTTGTAATAGAGCTGGAAGTCCGGAATTGTGATGCCGCCAGCTTTGCTTTTCTTTTTCAGTATTCCTCTGGCTATTCTGGGTCTCTTCTGGTTCCATACAAATTTTAGGATTATTTGTTCCATTTCTTTGAAAAAAGTGGATGGTATTTTGATGGGGATTGCATTGAATGTGTAGATTGCTCTAGGTAGCATTGACATCTTCACAATGTTGATTCTCCCAATCCATGAGCATGGAACGTTTTTCCATTTCTTTGTGTCTTCTTCGATTTCTTTCATGAGTATTTTATAGTTTTCTGAGTACAGATCCTTTGCCTCTTTGGTTAGATTTATTCCTAGGTATCTAATGGTTTTGGGTGCAATTGTAAATGGGATCGACTCCTTGATTTGTCTCTCTTCTGTCTTGTTGTTGGTGTATAGGAATGCCACTGATTTCTGTGCATTGATTTTATAGCCTGCTACTTGACTGAATTCCTGTATGAGTTCTAGCAGTTTTGGGGTGGAGTCTTTTGGGTTTTCCACATACAGTATCATATCATCTGCAAAGAGTGAGAGTTTGACTTCCTCTTTGCCAGTTTGGATGCCTTTGATTTCTTTTTGTTGTCTGATTGCTGTGGCTAGGACTTCTAATACTATGTTGAATAGCAGTGGTGAGAGTGGACATCCCTGCCGCGTTCCTGACCTTAGGGGAAAAGCTCTCAGCCTTTCCCCATTGAGAATGATATTCGCTGTAGGTTTTTCATAGATGGCTTTTATGATATTGAGGTAGGTACCCTCTATCCCTATACTCTGAAGAGTTTTGATCAAGAAAGGATGTTGTACTTTGTCAAATGCTTTTTCTGCATCTATTGAGAGGATCATATGATTCTTGCTCTTTCTTTTGTTAATGTATTGTATCACATTGATTGATTTGCGGATGTTGAACCAGCCTTGCAGCCCAGGAATAAATCCCACTTGGTCCTGGTGAATAATCCTTTTAATGTACTGTTGGATCCTATTGGCTAGTATTTTGGTGAGAATTTTTGCATCCATGTTCATCAAGGATATTGGTCTGTAATTCTCTTTTTTGATGGGGTCTTTGTCTGGTTTTGGGATCAAGGTAATGCTGGCCTCATAAAATGAGTTTGGAAGTTTCCCTTCCATTTCTATTTTTTGGAACAGTTTCAGGAGAATAGGTATTAATTCTTCTTGAAATGTCTGATAGAATTCCCCTGGGAAGCCATCTGGCCCTGGGCTTTTGTTTCTTGGGAGATTTTTGATGACTGTTTCAATTTCCTTAGTGGTTATAGGTCTGTTCAGGTTTTCTATTTCTTCCTGGTTCAATTTTGGTAGTTGATACATCTCTAGGAATGCACCCATTTCTTCCAGGTTATCTAATTTGTTGGCATAGAGTTGCTCATAATATGTTCTTATAATTGTTTGTATTTCTTTGGTGTTGGTTGTGATCTCTCCTCTTTCATTCATGATTTTGTTGATTTGGGTCATTTCTCTTTTCTTTTTGATCAGTCTGGCCAGGGGTTTATCAATCTTGTTAATTCTTTCAAAGAACCAGCTCCTAGTTTCGTTGATCTGTTCTACTGTTCTTTTGGTTTCTAGTTCATTGATTTCTGCTCTGATCTTTATGATTTCTCTTCTCCTGCTGGGTTTAGGCTTTATTTGCTGTTCTTTCTCCAGCTCCTTTAGGTGTAGGGTTAGGTTGTGTATTTGAGACCTCTCTTGTTTCTTGAGAAAGGCTTGTATTGCTATATACTTTCCTCTCAGGACTGCCTTTGCTGTATCCCAAAGATTTTGAACAGTTGTGTTTTCATTTTCATTGGTTTCCAGGAATTTTTTTAATTCTTCTTTGATTTCTTGGTTGACCCATTCATTCTTTAGTAGGATGCTCTTTAGCCTCCATGTATTTGAGTTCTTTCCGACTTTCCTCTTGTGGTTGAGTTCTAGTTTCAAAGCATTGTGGTCTGAAAATATGCAGGGAATGATCCCAATCTTTTGGTACTGATTGAGACCTGATTTGTGACCTAGGATGTGATCAATTCTGGAGAATGTTCCATGGGCACTAGAGAAGAATGTGTATTCCTTTGCTTTGGGATGGAATGTTCTGAATATGTCTGTGAAGTCCATTTGGTCCAGTGTGTCATTTAAAGTCTTTATTTCCTTGTTGATCTTTTGCTTAGATGATCTGTCCATTTCAGTCAGGGGGGTGTTAAAGTCCCCCACTATTATTGTATTGTTATCAATGTGTTTCTTTGCTTTTGTTATTAATTGCCTTATATAATTGGCTGCTCCCATGTTCGGGGCATAGATATTTACAATTGTTAGATCTTCTTGTTGGATAGACCCTTTAAGTAGGATATAGTGTCCTTCCTCATCTCTTATTACAGTCTTTGTTTTAAAATCTAGTTTGTCTGATATAAGGATTGCTACCCCAGCTTTCTTTTGGTGTCCATTAGCATGGTAAATGGTTTTCCACCCCCTCACTTTCAATCTGGGGGTGTCTTTGGGTCTAAAATGAGTCTCTTGCAGACAGCATATTGATGGGTCTTGTTTTTTAATCCAATCTGATAGCCTGTGTCTTTTGATTGGGGCATTTAGCCCATTTACATTCAGGGTAACTATTGAAAGGTATGAATTTAGTGTCATTGTATTACCTTTAAGGTGACTGTTAACTGTCTGTTGTCTGTGTTCGTTTCTGCTCTTGGCTGCTTTTAGGTTCTTTCTTTGCTTAGAGGACCCCTCTCAATATTTCTTGGAGGGCTGGTTTCGTGTTTGCAAATTCCTTTAGTTTTTGTTTGTTCTGGAAGCTTTTTATCTCTCCTTCTATTTTCAATGATAGCCTAGCTGGATATAGTATTCTTGGCTGCATATTTTTCTCGTTTAGTGCTCTGAAGATATCTTGCCAGTCCTTTCTGGCCTGCCAGGTCTCTGTGGATAGGTCTGTTGCCAATCTAATGTTTCTACCATTGTAGGTTACATATCTCTTCTCCCGAGCTGCTTTCAGGATCTTCTCTTTGTCTCTGAGACTCGTAAGTTTTACTATTAGATGTCGGGGTGTTGACCTATTATTATTGATTTTGAGAGGGGTTCTTTGTGCCTCCTGGATTTTAATGCCTGTTTCCTTCCTCACATTAGGGAAGTTCTCTGCTATAATTTGCTCCAATATACCTTCTGCCCCCCTCTCTCTCTCTTCTTCTTCTGGGATCCCAATTATTCTAATGTTGTTTCGTCTTATCATATCACTTATCTCTCGAATTCTGCCCTCGTGATCCTGTAGTTGTTTCTCTCTCTTTTTCTCAGCCTCTTTATTTTCCATCATTTGGTCTTCTATATCGCTGATTCTCTCTTCTGCCTCATTTATCCTAGCATTTAGTGCCCCCATTTTTGATTGCACCTCATCAATAGCCTTTTTGATTTCGATTTGGTTAGATTTTAGTTCTTTTATTTCTCCAGAAAGGGTTTCTCTAATAACTTCCACGCTTTTTTCAAGCCCAGCTAGTATCTTTAAAATCATGATTCTGAACTCTAGGTCCGACATCGTACTAATATCGGTATTGAGTAGGTCCCTGACTGACGGTACTACCTCTTGTTCTTTTTGCTGAGGTGATTTCTTTCGTCTTGTCATTTTGTCCAGAGGAGAATAGATGAATGTGAGAACAAAATGCTAACAGGTTAACAACATCCCCAGCAAATATACTGTATACAAATCAGAAAAGACCTGACACCAGGGGAAAAGAAAGGGAAAGAAAGAAAAAAGAAAGAGAAAAAGAAAAAAAAAAGAAAAAAAAGATAAAAACTAAAACAAAACAATACCAAAAAGGCAGAATATGATCAAATATGATCAGGCTAGTGCATAGATCAGTGCCACACACTAGATTTTGGGCGTATTTTGGTCTGTTAGAAAAAAGTGCCTCCTAAAATTTTAAAGGAAGAAAGACATATATGTACAAAATAAGGGTTGATACAATGAAGGGATGGAAGATGACTGTAAAGATGAAAATTATAAAAGATTTTATAAAAGGACTTGGTAAGATAAGTTGTTTGAAAAAAGAAAGAAGATATAAGAAAAAAAAAAAGGAAAAAGGGAGAGAATGTGATCAGGCAGGAGACTAGAACAAAGCCATACACTAGTGATTTAGGGTATATTTTGATCTGTTAGAAGAAACTGTACCTCAAAATTTTAAAGAGAGAACAACTTATATATATATGCCAAAAATAAGGGTAACTACTATGAAGGGATAAAATATGACTCTAAAAATGAAAAATAAAAAATGTTTTTTGTTTTTTTTTAAAAAAGGGATTTATAAGATTTTGGTTGAAAAAGGGAAAAAGAAAAATAAAAAAAAACAGTCAACAAAAATTAACTTTGATGAAATAATGAATTATGGTAAAAAAAAAAAAAAAAAAAAAAACAAACCATGAATCTATGTGCAGTATTCCCCTAGCGCTGGAGTTCTCCTATTCTCCTTGATCGATCAACTTGGTCTTGGCTTGCTGGCTGTTTGTGCTGATCTTCTGGGGGAGGGGCCTGTTGCCGTGGTTCCCAAATGTCTTTGCCGGAGGCGGAATTGCCCCGCCCTTGTTGGTCCGGGCTAAGGAAGCTGCTCCGGTTTGCTCTCAGGAGCTTTTGTTCCCTGCAAGCTCTCGGTACAGCTTTGGAGGCCCAGGGCAGAAATGGTGGCCTCCCAATCTCCACTTGAAGGAGCTGAGAACTCGGGGCCCCGCTCCTCAGTGTGCCCCCAGAGAAAAGCAGTCACTTCCGTGTCCCCGGTCTCCGGCCGCACTCCGTGCTCACCCGGCCTGTGACCAAGCGTTGCTCTCTCTGGCACCCGACCCCGCGCGGAGTCTCCAAACCCAGCAGATCCCTGCAGTGCGTTCCCGCACCGCTCCTCCCCGGGAAGGAAGGGGAGTCTCCCCGGATCTGCTGCTTGTTGGGTCCCTGCTGGGGGAGCCGTGCCCCGACTGGGCCGCAGATCACAGTTTATGGCAACCCCGAGCTGAGAACCCGCGACTCTGCTCCGTATCTGCAGCTGGTTTCCCTGCTCTGATACCTGGGAGCTCTGCTGCACTCAGGCACCCCGGTATCTCTGTGACCCCAAGGGTCCTGAGACCACACTGTCCCGGGAGGATTCCACCCCCCGCTTAGCCACTGCAGCGACTTCCCTCCGCCGAGCCGACTTCTAAAAGGTCCGATTTTGTGCTCCGCGGCTCTATCACTTGCCAGAAGCGGCCGGCGGAGGCCCCTCCCCCGCCGTCTATCCTCCCGAATATCGCCTCGGATTCACTTCTCCGCAAGCCCTACCTTCCAGTAAGTGGTCGCTTCTCTGTTCAGAGAGTTGTTGCTACTCTCCTGTTCGATCTCCTGTTGAGTTCGTAGGTGTTCAGAATGGTTTGATCCCTCTTCAGCTGAATTCCTGAGACCAGACGAAATCTAGGTCTCCTACTCCTCCGCCATCTTGCTCCGCCTCCTAGTTTTCTTTTTTTAATCTAGACAACTTTATAACTCTGAATACTTATATTAGAAAATAAGTGACTTAAGGTACACGTCAAACCCAGAGTAAACAGAAAGGAGGAAATAATAAACGTAGACAGAAGTTAATAAAACTGTAACCAGACAAGCAAGAGAGAAAATTTCCCTAAAAAATAATTAAATTGATAAATGCCAAGAATGATCAAGGAAAAAGAAGTGAGAACACAAATTACCAATACTATGAATAAAAGAGGTGACATCACTAAAAAAAAGCTACTGATCTTAGAAGGATAATGAGGGAATATAATTAAAGAGTTTACACCAACAAATTTGACCACTTAGATGAAATGGACAAATGCCTCAAAAAACAAAATTTACCAAAACTGCCCTAAGATTTACACTGAATATTTTTAGCAAATATACTACCTAGATGATGTTTTGTACTTCCTACCGCTTTCCTTCAGGAGGCACATAATATTAGATTACGCCACTCTAAAATATGCCAGGTTTGATTACTTGGTTAAGGTGTAGAACATTGGACATGTCCATTATAAAAACACATTTTCCTTTTACCTCAACTAATCTCTGGGGTAATACTTTGAGACCATGTAAATATTCTGTTCCCCAACAATGTTTCACCCAATGGTTTCAGCAGTCATTGATCATCCTAGCTGGAAAAACTGATTATTAATCATTGATACTTAGGGCACATGAGTGGCTCAGTCGGTTAAGTGGCCAACTCTGCATTTCAGCTCAGGTCATGCTCTCAGGGTCCTGGGATCGAGCCCCATGTCAGGCTCCATGCTCAGCAAGGAGTCGGCTTGAGGATTCTCTCTCTGCCCCTCCTCCCACTTGCAAGCGCTTTATCTCTTTTTCTCATGAATAAATCTTTTTTTTAATTTTTTTATTGTTATGTTAATCACCATACATTATATCATTAGTTTTTGATATAGTGTTCCATGATTCACTGTTTGTGCATAACACCCAGTGCTCCACGCAGAACGTGCCCTCTTTAATACCCATCACCAGGCTAACCCATCCCCCTACCCCCTCCCCTCTAGAACCCTCAGTTTGTTTTTCAGAGTCCATCGTCTCTCATGGTTCGTCTCCCCCTCTGATTTACCCCCCTTCAATCTTCCCCTCCTGCTATCTTCTTCTTCTTCTTTTTTTCTTAACATATATTGCATTGGGCGCCTGGGTGGCTCAGATGGTTGGGCGTCTGCCTTCGGCTCAGGTCATGATCCCAGGGTCCTGGGATTGAGTCCCGCGTCGGGCTCCCTGCTCCTTGGGAGCCTGCTTCTCCCTCTGCTTCTCTCTCTCTCTCTCTCCGTCTGTCTCTTATGAATATATAAAATCTTTAAAAAAAAAACATATATTGCATTATTTGTTTCAGAGGTACAGATCTGTGATTCAACAGTCTTGCACAATTCACAGCACTCACCATCGCACATACCCTCCCCAATGTCTATCACCCAGCCACCCCATCCCTCCCACCCCACCCCCACTCCAGCAACCCTCAGTTTGTTTCCTGAGATTAAGAAGTCCTCATATCACTGAGGTCATAGGATACATGTCTTTCTCTGATTGACTTATTTCACTCAGCATAACACCCTCCAGTTCCATCCACGTCGTTGCAAATGGCAAGATCTCATTCCTTTTGATGGCTGCATAATATTCCATTGTGTATATATACCACATCTTCTTTATCCATTCATCTGTCGATGGACATCTTGGCTCTTTCCACAGTTTGGCTGTTGTGGACATTGCTGCTATAAACCTCGGGGTGCATGTACCCCTTCGGATCCCTACATTTGTATCTTTGGGGTAAATACCCAGTAGTGCAATTGCTGGATCGTATGGTAGCTCTATTTTCAACTGTTTGAGGAACCTCCATACTGTTTTCCAGAGTGGTTGCACCAGCTTGCATTCCCACCAACAGTGCAGGAGGGTTCCCCTTTCTCCACATCCCCGCCAACATCTGTCATTTCCTGACTTATAAATTTTAGCCATTCTGACGGGTGTGAGGTGGTATCTCATGGAGGTTTTGATTTGGATTTCCCTGATGCCGAGCGATGTGGAGCACTTTTTCATGTGTCTGTTGGCCATTTGGATGTCTTCTTTGGAAAAATGTCTGTTCATGTCTTCTGCCCATTTCTTGATTGGGTTATTTGTTCTTTGGGTGTTGAGTTTGAGAAGTTCTTTATAGATTTTGGATACAAGCCCTTTATCTGATATGTCATTTGCAAATATTTTCTCCCATTCTGTTGGTTGTCTTTTGGTTTTGTGGACTGTTTCTTTTGCTGTGCAAAAGCTTTTTATCTTGATGAAATCCCAAGAGTTCATTTTTGCCCTTGCTTCCCTTGCCTTTGGCGATGTTTCTAGGAAGAAGTTGCTGCGGCTGAGGTTGAAGAGGTTGTTGCCTGTGTTCTCCTTTAGGATTCTGATGGACTCCTGTCTCACGTTTAGGTCTTTCAACCATTTGGAGTCTGTTTTTGTGTGTGGTGTAAGGAAATGGTCCAGTTTCATTCTTCTGCATGTGGCTGTCCAATTTTCCCAACACCATTTGTTGAAGAGACTGTCTTTTTTCCACTGGACATTCTTTCCTGCTTTGTCAAAGTTCAGTTGACCATAGAGTTGAGGGTCCATTTCTGGGCTCTCAATTCTGTTCCATTGATCGATGTGTCTGTTTTTGTGCCAGTACCATACTGTCTTGATGATGACAGCTTTGTAATAGAGCTGGAAGTCCGGAATTGTGATGCCGCCAGCTTTGCTTTTCTTTTTCAATATTCCTCTGGCTATTCGGGGTCTATTCTGGTTCCATACAAATTTTAGGATTCTTTGTTCCATTTCTTTGAAAAAAGTGGATGGTATTTTGACGGGGATGCATTGAATGTGTAGATTGCTCTAGGTAGCATTGACATCTTCACAATGTTTGTTCTTCCAATCCATGAGCATGGAACGTTTTTCCATTTCTGTGTGTCTTCCTCAATTTCTTTCATGAGTACTTTATAGTTTTCTGAGTACAGACCCTTTGCCTCTTTGGTTAGATTTATTCCTAGGTATCTTATGGTTTTGGGTGCATTTGTAAATGGGATCGACTCCTTAATTTCTCTCTTCTGTCTTGTTGTTGGTGTATAGGAATGCCACTGATTTCTGTGCATTGATTTTATAGACTGCCACTTCACTGAATTCCTGTCTTATGAATAAATCTTTAAAAAATAACTGATATTTAGCTGATTACATGAGGTAAAATGCAGATTTTCTAATTTTACATTTTTTGGCTACCATTCTTTTATAAAAAGAGCTTTTCTTCTCTCTCGATGTCTTCCCCCCCAATCTCATCACTATGAACTCATGAATTCAGTTTTTATTCAACATGTTATAATCAATTATCATCATTCTTTTTAATGTGTCACTTGTACCAAGCCAGCTTTTGTACTTTTCTTTTTAATGAACCCATTCGTCTTTGTGCACTTACTTGCTTTTTGACATGAGATTTTTCAGGCTTACCTTGTAAATTCTCTGCTCTGGGCCTAGAAATAACCATTTTTCTAAGAAGCACTTTAGTGGTGATCAGTGTTTAGAAATCCAGATCTAAGCACCAAGTGTACTCAATGCTACTAAAGTGGTTTTGCCTAAAGCTCTTTCAGGGAACAGAGCTAGGAAGTGTGTATGTGTGTTCATGGTATCTATCAACCTATATACATATATAATGAGCTCATATTGATACCTCTCACTGAAATCCTACCATAATATTCTTTGTCCTCACCTAGGAATATAAAAACCCTACTTCCCAAAAACATCAACCTATTTACTCATTTGTTATATCCTTTTTTAAGAATTTTTTATTTATTCATTTGAGACAGATAGAGAGAGAGAGAGAGTAGGAGCAGTGGGGAGAGGCAGAGGAAGAGGGAGAAGCAGACTCCCTGACGAGCAGGGAGCGTGACACGGGGCTCGATCCCAGGACCTGGAGATCACGACCTGAGCCAAAGGCTCAGGAAGAGCCTGAGCTCACAGGGTGAGCCACCAGGTGCCCCTCATTTTTTATATCCCATTATATACACAAAACAGTTGAATAATTATATCACCCATAACACCACCAAGAACAAAGCTGCTAATAAGCAAATGTTAATCGTTTTTTGCAGCTTTTTTTGACTTTATAATATATTCTATTTAGGGTGTATAGTCAAAGCCCTATACTCAAAAGTTACTTGAATATTTTTTCTCTGTGATTATCATCAATTTGACATGCAGCTGGGTTATTTGTTCTGTTTGTATTCAAATTTAATGTCTGTCTTTTTTGTGTTTTTGTTATATTTTTTAACATTTAATATATTTACATGGTTCAAAGTTAAAAGTACATAAAAATGGTCCACTACATTCCTCCCTATATCCTCCACACTATCCCTGCATACCTTGTAGTAAACATTTTCATTAATTTCTGATTGATATATCCTGTTCCACTTTGCAAAAATAAGCAATTTCCCCTTCTTTCTTACATGATGGGTAGATATGCACATCATTATATCCTGGACTCATGGAGAGCTTCTTTATTCTTCCTCTTTGGCTACATTGTACATCATTGTATGGAGCACTATATTTAAGTCAATTACTCTTCTTTGAGCCATCATTTAGAATGACTGCAATTTTTTTTATTATAACTTATTCCTTAATGAAAACCTTCCTCTTTTGTATTTGTGGAGATGTGTCTTGGGGCAAATTTCTAGAAGTGGAGTTTCCAGTTTAAAAGGTAAATGCATATATAATTTTGTTAAATATCATCAAATTCCCTCTAGAGGAATTGTTATCATTTTGCATTTCCAGCAGAAATGTATAAAAATATCTGAATTTTCACAGCCTTGACGAAAGTGTTATTTAGATTTTGGACTTTCTACCAATCTGATAGATGAGAAATGGTCTCTCAATAAAGTTCTCATTGACATTTTAGTATGAGTAAAGTTGAATATCATGTCTTGTATTTGAAGGCCATTTTTATATTTTTTAGTGAATTGTTTGAAGGTTTTGTTTATTATATATCATATTTTGTGATTTTTTTATTTTTAAGAATTCTTTATTTATTATAGAAATTAGTCTTTTGACCATCATATAAGTCTCCTGATTTTTTTACTGGTCTTTTGACTTTGTATATGTTGTTCTGCCATATAAAAAGTATTTTCTTTATTTTTATACAATTGATATTATCAATCTTTTGTTGTTTCTGGATTTTGGGTTATAGTTTCTAAGTTTCTTCATGCTCGGGTCAAGAGATAAATCAGCCACGTTCATTTTTTACATTTAGATATCTGATCCACTTGGAATTTGATCTAGCAATTGTTATGAGATATGAAACTAATTTTTTTCTCAAATGACTATCCAGTTGTCCCAAAACCATTTATTTTAAAACTTATTTTCCAAAACAGACAGAATGTGAAGCACAGAATTCATTTTGTGAGTGATGGATAACTGAGAAACCAAACAAGCTCAGAGACTGACCACCACAGGAAACCACCATCAGCCCTGGGCTGAAGTATCAAAGAGAGAAGGAAATGTTCCTGAAGCCCAGGTTTAGGGCCACCAAGCAAATGCAGCAATCATGGCTGTCTGTCAAATGAGATCTGAAGTCCTCCAGGAACTGCACTTGCTGCCTAAGTATAGAAGGAGGTAGAGAAATGCTTCCCTTCTTCATGCCCTCCAGTCTCCCACCAATGGTTCCTATTGGCCAAATCCAGATGAAATTCAGTTACTGGGGAGCCTGGGACATGCATCCTACAAAGTATAACTCTCTTGCAAAATAGAACAGAGATGGAAGAGGGGCAAGAGTTGCTCTAAGAATAGGCACATCTGGGTGGCTCAGTCGGTTGAGCATCCAACTCTTGATTTTGGCTCAGGTCATGATCTCAGGGTTGTGAGAATGAGCCCTGTGTATGACTCCATGCTCAGTGCAGTCTGCTTCTCCCTCCCCCTCTGTTCCTCCCTGTGTGCTCTCTCTCTTTCTCTCTCAAATATATAAATAAGTAAAATCTTAAAAAAAAAAAAAAGCTGCTCTGAGGACAAAGGGGCAACACAGTACTCTAAAAAAAAAAATTAAGAAAAATTCTTTATCTTTTATTACAATGAATTCCCAGAAGATATCATGTAACTTATTAACACTCCAGTAGCCAAATTCCTCTAAGTAAATTTTAAAAGGTATATATGGATCTAAAGATGGACTGTAATACAATCTTCTTACAGTTCAATCATCTCTCCTGAAAATAATCTGGATCAGTGAGCAAATTATTATGTATGTATTTGACATGAAGCAGAACTGAGGAAATTAAGAATACAGAGATGGAACTAGAAAGATTATAAAAACAGAATTAGCCCTAGAGAAATTAGAAGCATCCAAGAGACTGAAATTGAGATCAAACATAACTGGAAACAAGTGAACAAAAGAGATTTAAATTTTATTTTAAAACATTAAAACCAAGTTTAAAAACAAGAAAATTATAAGCCATATACAATAAATGCAGGAGTTTATAGATATTCAGGGGAAGCAAAAATTTCTTTTTTATCCTTTATAATTCCTCTAGATGCTGCATTTTTTAAGAAAGTGATTTGCTTTACTTTTAAAAGTTATTAAGCTTTATTAAATATTGATTTTAAAACACATTTTATATGTCTTAGAATGTGAGATACATGTGTACCTACCAATCATAACATAAAATCTAGACTGTATGACATACTCAAAAGAACAAATAATGCTTTAAAATTCAAACACTTGGATCCAAGGAATAAAGTTTATATTCAATAATCCTTTCATCTCACAGTGCTACATTTTAATGTAATGTTTTTAGAAATATTAACTTTAATAAATATAACATTCCATTTTATACCTTAAGAAATCCATTACAGTTATTATTTATACATCCTAGTCTAGCAAAATCCAAATATAACCCCAGTTTTGAAGGTTTGATAGTTCCCATAAAACCAATATTTTGATTTTTTGAAGGAATGATTTATTTTCAGAATTAGTCCAATGAAACAAGATCATTTTCCCATAAGGAAACGAACAATGTACCTCTCTTCAATTTCCTAGAAAATCAAGGGCTCAAAAATCAGACACCTTACTGACTCGTGATTCAGGTACTCAAGAAAGAATTCTTCAGACTGAAGACTCTCTGGGCCCTTCCTGCCCTACCTCTTTCTTCCCTTCGCCTACTTGTCAGTGTCCTCTTCTGCACTGGGTAACATCACCATTTGGGGGAAGAATCAAAAGGAGAAATAAATCAGCTCAAGCAAACATCCTGGTGCACAGGAGGATGAAACAAACAATAATAGTGTGGGGGGCACCATTAGTCATTGTGGTTCTGCATACTCCGTCTCCAATTAAACCATCTTAACCAGACACCCTTGGATAATTGCTTCCAATGACTAATACATGCCCACTGATCCAGAGCCAGTGGATTGTGGATGAAAAACAATAAACCCGCTTAGGATAATGTGATTGATTGTAATTCCATTTGAAATTAATGTAATAAATGGCAGTGTGCCATCCAGTTAACCAAGCAGCACAACTGTAATTGTTAAGGTTGTTCATTACACAGTGTCCTTTCTCAGAAAAAGAATTTCTTGGGCGCTGGGTGGCTCAGTTGGTTAAGCGACTGCCTTCGTCTCAGGTCATGATCCTGGGGTCCCGGGATCAAGTCCCACATCAGGCTCCCTGCTCAGCGGGGAGTCTGCTCCTCCCTCTGACCCTCTTCCCTCTCATGTGCTCTCTATCTCTCATTCTCTCTCTCTCAAATAAATAAATAAAATCTTTTAAAAAAAAAAGAAAAAGAATTTCTCTGCTGTTAGGATGAGGACATTTTGTCTTCCCCCTGAACACATGGTTTCCACTAGTTACTTGGCTTGTTTTTATTTCAGTCTGGCTTCTAGAAAATCTGGAGCCTCTCTAGATCCTCCAGAGAGAACTCAAAAGAAATATCTGCATATTAGCTTAAATCAAGCAGTTTATGCCCCTATCCTTATT
Source organism: Zalophus californianus (assembly GCF_009762305.2). Taxonomy (NCBI): domain Eukaryota; kingdom Metazoa; phylum Chordata; class Mammalia; order Carnivora; family Otariidae; genus Zalophus; species Zalophus californianus. The sequence continues at coordinate 29,585,323 of NC_045599.1, read as the reverse complement.
ATTGTCCTATTATTTTTTGCCTATCTCCCAATTTGTTTTGTATTTTATATATTCCTGTAAGTTATCTGCTACAGGCTGACTTCTCCAGAAACAGATCAGAGATAGAGTTTGGACGGTGCAACACATTTACATGTAATCAACACTTGTGAAGGGAAGGAAGTTAGGACTGGGCAGAGGGAAAATGCAGGCCTGATCAAACCTCTGCCAACCTGGCAGGGGACTCTGAAGTGACTGTGGTTCTGTGGTAAGCCATACCGGCTGGTATATTCCCCTCCTCAATTAGTCACCAGACAAAGGCTTCCCCAACAAGGATGTGAGTTCAGGCAAGGTGGGTCTCTAGAACTGATGTAGCCTCTGAAGAAGTTGAAATATGTCTGCTGATGGGAATACCCTCAGCTGGGCAGCAAGTCCTTCCTTGACAGCAAACTGAGTGGCCCATCCACCTCTTTTTCTACGTCAGTCTCCTTCTCCATAAAGGATGCAGAGAAGCTCCTCCATGTGTCTGGTGTACCTCTCTTGATGAAACAAGCTTGGAAAAGAGGTGTTAGTGAGATAACCACACTGCCTAAAACAGAAAGGGGGTCTCAGAATCCCCACTAATAATCATTATTTTCTTCTTCCGCTATCCCCTTTAGATTCCATTAATCATTAGCTACCACTACTGCTGGCCTGGCTACTTACTTGTTAGTGTTACCCAGACCTTTAGCCCAAAGGATCTGAGCCTGGGGTCACCATGCCCTTTGGCTGGGATCACTATACCAGTCCATTTACAGTCACAATTGGACAAGGGAATATTAAGATAGGCCCAAGTGAATTGAGTTATACTACATTCCTTCCTGCCTCCATTGTGTAATAGCAGCCCTATGTCCTCCAAATGATCAATTACCTCACTGAGATAGTGACTCATCTTATTTTTGATCCCCAAACATAAGGAGATTGACAACTGAAGTGAAAAGTGACAACTGAAGCTTATAATTCAATGGGACTTTTCTGTGTCCCATTAAGACAATGTACCCCCCACGGGGAGCAGCAGGACCTGTAACTGACCAGAACCCTTAATTATGGGGAAAGGAAACACATGACTCTCAGTGAGTCACTGAGAGTGATGGTAAGTAGAGTCTTTACTATTTCCACCCCTTGATCCCTGTGTCCATGTATTCTTCTTATGGAGGACACATCAGATAAAGATCATTGATTCAATGCATATACAGTATTCTAGAAGATGGCATCCCATGTGTGTAGACCATTGCCTCTGAGCTTCCAATGATCTATCAAGCTAGCAGTTTTTGGGTGGAGAAGAATGTGATATGGTCAGTGAATCTCACAGTCATAGATTCACTCATGAACCTCTTTTGCTATAAAATGGGTTCCCTGGTCTGATGCAACATTACACAGGTTTCCATGCCAATGAATCAAATGTTCTATAAGCTCTCAGATAGTCCTGCTGGCAGAGACCATATGGACAAGAAAGGCAAACTCACCCAGAATACATGTCCATTCCTGTAAGACATAAGAAAATAAACAATGAACCCTTCTGGGATGAAATGAGCCCAATGTAGTCAACCTGCCACCTATAGGCTACTTGGTCTTCTTGAGTAATGGTGTCATATTAACATTGTTCTCTGCTGCTGGCATATTGGATATTCAGTGGTGACCATAGATAAATAAGTCTTGGTAAATGGGAGTCCAGGCTCTTGGGGTCTTGTCTATCTTTAATCTTTGCCAACACCATTCATGTGCCCACTGTGCCACCACTGTGGTGGATGATAACAGAGAGAGGCTGCTATCAGCTGGATAGGTAATTTTGTTTACTTCTTTATTAAGTATCAGTTTTATGGTGGATGCTATCTTGTGGACATAAACACGTGGTACAATGATCTTAACCATTCACATCCCTCCCATATGTCCATCCACATGTCTCTAACCCAGACTTTCTTGTCAATAATCTTCCATTCTTTCTTCTTCCAGGTTCCTGATCAGCTGGCCAAGCCATTCATCATTGTCCATGAGTTTATATATATTTAACCTCAGGTTAGTTCTCTTTCTATGCAAAAGGAATAATAAAAAGGCCCACCAATCCTCTGAGCACTGAGAGGATTTACCTTATCCTTCAAGGCCATCTTTTTTTTTTTAAAGATTTTGTTTATTTATTTGAGAGAGAGAGAGAAGAGAAAGACAGAGTGCATGCAGAAGTCAGGGAAAGGAGAAGAGGGAGAAGCAAACTCCTCAGTGAGCAGGGAGCCCAAAGTTGGGCTCAATCCCAGGACCCCAAGATCATGATCTAAGCCAAAGGCAAACTTTTAATGTTGATTTAAATGGTAAGATTTCATCTTTTTAATGGCTGAGTAATATTCCATTACATATAATGGAATATTTTGTACACACCCACACACACACATATTCTTTATCCATTCATCTCTTGATGGACATCTGGGCTCTTTCCATAGTTTGCCTATTGTGGACACTGTTATATAAACATTGGAGTGCAGGTGCCCATTTGGATCACAATGTTTGCATCCTTGGGGTAAATACCTAGAAGTGCAATTGTTGGGTTGTAGGGTATTTTTAACGCCTTGAGGAACCTCCATACTGTTTTCCAGAGTGGCTGCACCAGCTTGCATTCCCACCAACACTGTAGGAGGGTTCCCTTTCTCTGCATCCTTGCCAACATGTGTTATTTCCTGACTTGTTAATTTTAACCATTCTTACTAGTGTGAGGTGGTATCTCATTGTGGTTTTCATTTGTATTTCCCTGATGCCGAGCGATGTTGAGCATTTTTTCATATGTCTGTTGGCCATTTGTATGTCTTCTTTGGAGAAATGTCTGTCCATGTCTTCTGCCCATTTCCTGACTGGATTCTTTGTTTTTTTGGGTGTTGACTTTGACAAGTTCCTTATAGATCTTGAAAACTAGCCCTTTATCTGATAAGACATTTGAATATCTTCTCCCATTGTGTAGGTTGTCTTTTGGTTTTCTCAACTGTTTCCTTTGCTGTGCAAGAGCTTTTTATCTTGATGAAGTCCCAATAGTTCATTTTTGCCCTTGCTTCCCTTGCCTTTGGAGGCATGTCTAGCAAGAAGCTCCTATGGGGCGGGGGGGCAGAGCAAGATGGCGGAGGAGTAGGAGACCTGGATTTTGTCTCCTCTCAGGAATTCAGCTGGATAGGGATCAAACCATTCTGAACACCTACGAACTCAACAGGAGATCGAAGAAAAGAATAGCAACAATTCTCTGAACGGAAAAGCGACCACTTTCTGGAAGGCAGGAGGTGCAAAGAAGTGAATCCGAGGCAATATTCGGGAGGATAGAGGGCGGGGGAAGGGACCTCCGTCAGCCGCTTCTGGCAAGTGATAGAGCCGCGGAGCACAAAATCGGACCTTTTAGAAGTTGGCTCCGCGGAGGGACGTCGCTCCAGTGCCTAAGCGGGAGGTGGAACCCTCGCGGGACAGTGTGGTCTCAGGACACTTGGGGTCACAGAAAGACCAGGGGGTGCCTGAGTGCGGCAGAGCTCCCAGGTAACAGAGCGGGGAAGCCGGCTACAGAGACGGAGCCGAGGCGCGGGCTCTCAGCTAGGGGTTGCCATAAACTGTGATCGGTGACACAGTCGGGCCACTGCTCCTTCAGCAGGGACCCAACAAGCGGCAGATCCGGGGAGACTCCTCTTCCTCCCCTGGAAGGAGCTGCGCAGGAGCACACCGCAGGGATCTGCTGGGTTTGGAGACGCCACACCGAGTCAGGTGCCAGAGATAGAAACGCTCAGTCACAAGCCGGTGAGCACAGAGTGTGGCCGGAGACCGGGGAGACAGGAGTGACTGACTGCTTTTCTCTGGGGGTGCACTGAGGAGTGGGGCCCCGAGTTCTCAGCTCCTCCGAGGTGGAGATTGGGAGGCTGCCATTTTCACTCTCGTCCTCCAAAGCTGTACCGAGAGCTTGCAGGGAACAAAAGCTCCCAAGAGCAAACCCAAGCAGATTACTTAGCCCCGACCGACAAGGGCGGGGCAATTCTGCCTCCGGCAAAGACATTTGGGAACCACGGCAACAGGCCCCTCCCCCAGAAGATCAGCAAGAACAGCCAGCCAAGACCAAGTTTACCCATCAATGAGAACGGCAGAACTCCAGGGCTATGGGAATACTGCACGTAGAATTCATGGCTTTTTTACCATGATTCTTTAGTCTTTGAAAGTTAATTTTCTTACCTTTTTTTTGAATTTTTATTTTCCCTTTTTCAACCAACATCTTATTAATCCCTTTTTTAAAAAAACATTTTTATTTTTCATTTTTAGGGTCATATTCTATCCCTTCATAGTAGTTACCCTTATTTTTGGTATGTATATATATAAGTTGTTCTCTCTTTAAAATTTTGAAATACAGTTTCTTCTAACAGATCAAAATATACCATAAATCTCTAGTGTATGGCTTTGTTCTAGTCTCCTGCCTGATCACATTCTCTCCCCTTTTTTTTTCTTTCTTTCTTTCTTTTTTTTTTAAATCCTCTTCTTTCTATTTTCAAACAACTTCTTATCTTATCAGTTCCCTTTATAAAATTTTTTATAATTTTCATCTTTACAGTCATATTCCATCCCTTCATCATATCAACCCTTATTTTGTACATATATGTCTTTCTTTCTTTAAAATTTTGGGAGGCACTTTCTTCTAACAGACCAAAATACACCCAAAATCTAGTGTGTGGCAATTTTCTATGCACCAGCCTGATCATATTTGATCATATACTGTTTTTTTGTTTTGTTCTGTTTTTGTTTGTTTTTATCTTTTTCTTGTTTTTTTTTTTTTCTCTTTCTCTTCTCTTTCATTTTTCTTTCTTTCCCTTTCTCTTCCCCCAGTTTCAGGTCTTCTCTGATTTGTTTAGAGTATATTTTCTGGGGACGTTGTTACCCTCTTAGCATTTTGTTCTCTCATTCATCTATTCTCCTCTGGACAAAATGACAAGACGGAAAAAATAAAAACAAGAGGTAGCACCATCTGCCAGGGACCTACTCAATACGTACATTAGTACGATGTCGGAACTAGACTTCAGAATCATGATTTTAAAGATACTAGCTGGGCTTGAAAAAACCATGGAAGTTATTAGAGAAACCCTTTCTGGAGAAATAAAAGAACTATAATCTAACCAAGTCGAAATCAAAAAGGCTATGAATGAGGTGCAATAAAAAATGGGGGCACTAACTGCTAGGATAAATGAGGGAGAAGAGAGAATCAGCGATATAGAAGACCAAATGATGGAAAATAAAGAAGCTGAGAGATTAAAAAAAGAGATAAACAACTATTGGATCACAAGGGCAGAATTCGAGAGATAAATGATACCATAACACAAAACAACATTAGAATAATTGGGATCCCAGAAGAAGAAGAAAGAGAGAGAGGGGCAGAAGGTATATTGGGGCAAATTATAGCAGAGAACTTCCCTAATGTGGGGAAGGAAACAGGCATCAAAATCCAGGAGGCACAGAGAACCCCTCTCAAAATCAATAAAAATAGGTCAACACCCTGATATCTAATAGTAAAACTTACAAGTCTCAGAGACAAAGAGAAAATCCTGAAAGCAGCTCAGGAGAAGAGATATGTAACCTATAATGGAAGAAACATTAGATTGGCAACAGACCTATCCACAGAGACCTGGCAGGCCAGAAAGGACTGGCATGATATCTTCAGAGCACTAAACAAGAAAAATATGCAGCCAAGAAATACTATAACCAGCTAGGCTCTCATTGAAAATAGAAGGAGAGATAAAAAGCTTCCAGGACAAACAAAAATTAAAAGGAATTTGCAAACACAAAACCAGCCCTAAAAGAAATATTGAAAGGGGTCCTCTAAGCAAAGAGAACCTAAAGGCAGCATACACCAGAAAGGAACACAGACAATAGACAGTAACAGTCACCTTACAGGCAATACAATGGCACTAAATGCATATCTTTCAATAGTTACCCTGAATGTAAATGGGCTCAATGCCCCAATCAAAAGACACAGGCTATCAGATTGGATAAAAAAACAAGACCCATCGATACGCTATGTGCAAGAGACTCATTTTAGACCAAAAGACACCCCCAGATTGAAAGTGAGGGGGGGAAAACCATTTATCATGCTAATGGACACCAAAAGAAAGCTGGGGTGGCAATCCTTCTATTAGACAAATTAGATTTTAAACCAAGGATTGTAATAAGAGATGAGGAAGGACACTATATCCTACTTAAAGGGTCTATCCACCAAGAAGATCTAACAATTGTAAATATCTATGCCCCGAACATGGGAGCAGCCAATTATATAAGGCAATTAATAACAGAAGCGAAGAAACACATTGACAACAATACAATAATAAGTGGGGGACTTTAACATCCCCCTGACTAAAATGGACAAATCATCTAAGCAAAAGATCAACAAGGAAATAGACTTTAAACGACACACTGGACCAAATGGACTTCAAAGACATATTCAGCACATTCCATCCCAAAGCAACGGAATACACATTCTTCTCTAGTGCCCATGGGACATTATCCAGAGTAGATCACATCCTAGGTCACAAATCACGTCTCAACCAGTACCAAAAGATTGGGATCATTCCCTGCATATTTTCAGACCACAATGCTTTGAAACTAGAACTCAATCACAAGAGGAAAGTCGGAAAGAACTCAAATACATGGAGGCTAAAGAGCATGCTACTAAAGAATGAATGGGTCAACCAGGAAATTAAAGAAGAATTTAAAAAAATTCTTGGAAACCAATGAAAATGAAAACACAACTGTTCAAAATCTTTGGGATGCAGCAAAGGCAGTCCTGAGAGGAAAGTATATAGCAATACAAGCCTTTCTCAAGAAACAAGAAAGGTTTCACATATACAACCTAACCCTACACCTAAAGGAGCTAGAGAAAAAATAGCAAATAAAGCCTAAACCCAGCAGAAGAGAAATAATAAAGATCAGTGCAGAAATTAATGAAATAGAAACCAAAAGAACAGTAGAACAGATCAACGAAACTAGGAGCTGGTTCTTTGAAAGAATTAACAGGATTGATAAACCCCTGGCCAGACTTATCAAAAAAAGAGAAATGATCCAAATCAACAAAATCATGAAGGAAAGAGGAGAGATCACAACCAACACCAAAGAAATACAAACAATTATAAGAACATATTATGAACAACTCTATGCCAGCAAATTAGATAACCTGGAAGAAATGGATGCATTCCTAGAGATGTATCAACTACCAAAACTGAACCAGGAAGAAATAGAAAACCTGAACAGACCTATAACCACTAAGGAAATTGAAGCAGTCATCAAAAATGTCCCAAGAAACAAAAGCCCAGGGCCAGATGGCTTCCCAGGGGAATTCTACCAGACATTTAAAGAAGAATTAATACCTATTCTTCTGAAACTGTTCCAAAAAATAGAAATGGAAGGAAAACTTCCAAACTCGCTTTATGAGGCCACCATTAACTTGATCCCCAAACCAGACAAAGACGCCATCAAAAAGGAGAATTACAGACCAATATCCTTGATGAACATGGATGCAAAAATTCTCACCAAAATACTAGCCAACAGGATCCAACAGTACATTAAAAGGATTCTTCACCACGACCAAGTGGGATTTATCCCTGGGCTGCAAGGCTGGTTCAACATCCGCAAATCAATCAACGTGATACAATACATTAACAAAAGAAAGAACAAGAATCATAGGATCCTCTCAATAGATGCAGAAAAAGCATTTGACAAAGTACAGCATCCTTTCTTGATCAAAACTCTTCAGAGTATAGGGATAGAGGGTACATACCTCAATATCATAAAAGCCATCTATGAAAAACCTACAACGAATATCACTCTCAATGGGGAAAAACCAGAGCTTCCCCCTAAGGTCAGGAATGCGACAGAGATGTCCACTCTCACCACTGCTATTCAACATAGTATTAGAAGTCCTAGCCACAGCAGTCAGACAACAAAAAGAAATCAAAGGCATCCAAATCGGCAAAGAAGTCAAACTCTCACTCTTTGCAGATGATATGATACTTTATGTGGAAAACCTGAACGAGTCCACCCCAAAACTGCTAGAACTCGTACAGGAATTCAGTAAAGTGGCAGGATATAAAATCAATGCACAGAAATCAGTGGCATTCCTATACACCAACAACAAGACAGAAGAGAGAGAAATTAAGGAGTCGATCCCATTTACAATTGCACCCAAAACCATAAGATACCTAGGAATAAATCTAACCAAAGAGGTAAAGGACCTATACTCAGAAAACTATAAAATACCCACAACAGAAATTGAGGAAGACACACAGAAATGGAAAAATGTTCCATGCTCATGGATTGGAAGAACAAATATTGTGAAGATGTCAATGCTACCTACAGCAATCTAGACATTCAATGCATCCCCATCAAAATACCATCCACTTTTTTCAAAGAAATGGAACAAAGAATCCTAAAATTTCTATGGAACCATTAAAGACCCCGAATAGCCAGAGGAATGTTGAAAAAGAAAAGCAAAGCTGGCGGCATCACAATTCCGGACTTCCAGCTCTATTACAAAGCTGTCATCATCAAGACAGTATGGTACTGGCACAAAAACAGACACAGCGATCAATGGAACAGAATCAAGAGCCCAGTAATGGACCCTCAACTCTATGGTCAACTGAACTTTGACAAAGCAGGAAAGAATGTCCAATGGAAAAAAGACAGTCTCTTCAACAAATGGTGTTGGGAAAATTGGACAGCCACATGCAGAAGAATGAAACTGGACCATTTCCTTACACCACACACAAAAACAGACTCCAAATGGTTGAAAGACCTAAACGTGAGACAGGAGTCCATCAGAATCCTAAAGGAGAACACAGGCAACAACCTCTTCGACCTCAGCCGCAGCAACTCCTTCCTAGAAACATCGCCAAAGCAAGGGAAGCAAGGGCAAAAATGAACTCTTGGGACTTCATCAAGATAAAAAGCTTTTGCACAGCAAAAGAAACAGTCCACAAGACCAAAAGACAACCAACAGAATGGGAGAAAATATTTGCAAATGACATATCAGATAAAGGGCTTGTATCCAAAATCTATAAAGAACTTCTCAAACTCAACACCCAAAGAACAAATAATCCAATCAAGAAAGGGGCAGAAGACGTGAACAGACATTTTTCCAAAGAAGACATCCAAATGGCCAACAGACACATGAAAAAGTGCTCCACATCGCTCGGCATCAGGGAAATCCAAATCAAAACCTCCATGAGATACCACCTCACACCCGTCAGAATGGCTAAAATTTACAAGCCAGGAAACAACAGATGTTGGCGGGGATGCGGAGAAAGGGGAACCCTCCTACACTGTTGGTGGGAATGCAAGCTGGTGTATCCACTCTGGAAAACAGTATGGAGGTTCCTCAAACAGTTGAAAATAGAGCTACCATACGATCCAGCAATTGCACTACTGGGTATTTACCCCAAAGATACAAATGTAGGGACCCGAAGGGGTACGTGCACCCCGAGGTTTATAGCAGCAATGTCCACAACAGCCAAACTGTGGAAAGAGCCAAGATGTCCATCGACAGATGAATGGATAAAGAAGATGTGGTATATATACACAATGGAATATTATGCAGCCATCAAAAGGAATGAGATCTTGCCATTTGCAACGACGTGGATGGAACTGGAGGGTGTTATGCTGAGTGAAATAAGTCAATCAGAGAAAGACATGTATCCTATGACCTCAGTGATATGAGGACTTCTTAATCTCGGGAAACAAACTGAGGGTTGCTGGAGTGGGGGTGGGGTGGGAGGGATGGGGTGGCTGGGTGATAGACATTGGGGAGGGTATGTGCTATGGTGAGCGCTGTGAATTGTGCAGGACTGCTGATTCACAGACCTGTACCTCTGAAACAAATAATGCAATATATGTTAAGGAAAAAAAAAAGATAGCAGGAGGGGAAGAATGAAGGGGGGCGGAAATCAGAGGGGGAGACCAACCAGGAGAGACGATGGACTCTGAAAAACAAACTGAGGGTTCTAGAGGGGAAGGGGGTGGGGGGTTGGGTTAGCCTGGTGATGGGTATTAAAGAGGGCACGTTCTGCGTGGGGCACTGGGTGTTATACACAAACAATGAATCATGGAACACTACATCAAAAACTAATGATGTAATGTATGGTGATTAACATAAGAATAAAAAAATTTAAAGAAAAAAAAAAGAAGAAGCTCCTATGGGCCAAGGTCAAAGAGGTTGCTACCTGAGTTCTCTAGGATTTTGATGGATACCTATCTCACATTTAGGTCTTTCATCCATTTTGAGTTTATCTCTACGTATGGTGTAAGAAAATGGTTCAGTTTCATTCTTTTTACATGTGGCTGTCCAATTTTCTCAATACCATTTGCTGAAGAGACTGTCATTTTTCCATTGGATATTCTTCCCTGCTTTGTCAAAGATTAGGTGACCATACCCAAAGACACCTTCAGATTGGAAGTGAGGGGGTGGAGAACCATTTATCAAGTTAATGGACATCAAAAGAAAGCTGTAGTAGCAATCCTTATATCAGACAAATTAGATTTTATTTTTTTTAATTTTCTTATTGTTATGTTAATCACCATACATTACATCATTAGTTCTTGATGTAGTGTTCCATGATTCATTGTTTGTGCATAACACCCAGTGCTCCACGCAGAATGTGCCCTCTTTAATACCCATCACCAGGCTAACCCATCCCCCCACCCCCTTCCCCTCTAGAACTCTGTTTGTTTTTCAGAGTCCATCGTCTCTCATGGTTCGTCTCCCCCTCCGACTTACTCCCCTTCATTCTTTCCCTCCTGCTATCTTCTTCTTTTTCTTTTTTCTTAACATATGTTGCATTATTTGTTTCAGAAGTACAGATCTGTGATTCAACAGTCTTGCACAATTCACAGTGCTCAGCATAGCACATACCCTACCCAATGTCTATCACCCAGCCACCCCATCCCTCCCACCCCCCACCACTCCAGCAACACTCAGTTTGTTTCCTGAGATTAAGAATTCCTCGTATCAGTAAGGTCATATGATACACAGACAAATTAGATTTTAAACCAAAGACTGTAATAAGAGATGAAGATGACACTATATCATATTTAAAGTGTCTATCCAACAAGAAGATCTAACAATTGTAAATATTTATGCCCCTAACTTGGGAGCAGCCAATTATATGAACCAATTAATAATAAAATTAAAGAAATACATTGATAATAACACAATAATAGTAGGGGACTGTAACACCCCACTCACAGCAATGGACAGATCATCTAAGCAAATCAACAAGGAAAGAAGGACTATGAATGACACACTAGACCAGATGGACTTCACAGATACATTCAGAGCATTCCATCCTAAAGTAATAGAATACACATTCTTCTCAAGTGCACATGGAACATTCTCCAGAATAGATCACATACTGGGTCACAAATCAGGTCTCAACTGGTACCAGAAGTTGTTTTCAAAAGGTATACAATTCTCCACTGCAAATGGTTAAGATCATACTCCAGAATGCCAACGGCCCACATTACGATGCTTTCACTGATGCTTAACACAAACTATACATGACATCTTTTCCCACCAGTGATAACCTTTAATTCTCTTTGGTCTGCCAGATCGTGTGGCCCAAGAACAGTGCCGCTTGCACTACAACTTGATCCTAATATAGATCCTTTTCCTGCCTGGGCTCCACTCAAAGCTGGCAAACTTCCATGTTTCCTGCAGTACAGGCTGGAGCAGAACCCTTCGCTGCAGAATTTGCTGATTTCAGAACCATAATAGGTTTGTTTTCTGGTCTTTTTTTTTATTTGTTTTCTTTTCCATTTAAAATGTCCAATTTCCTTTTTAAACTAGATTGTGAAGTGTCACTGAAATAGGCAATGTTGGCAAAACAATGTCTGTTACAATAAAATACATCAGATATTTAAATAAATAACCTTAAAAACTACGTGGGGGAACATGAACCCAGTTGACTGAATCTGGAACAATGTTTTCTGCACAAGTAAGAACACGCATACCTCTTGTTAAGACTGATGTAAACATCGCTTGAAATCAGGCAACGTGATGTCCCCAGCTTTGTTCTTTTTCAACATTTCCTTGGCAATTTGAGGTCTTTTCTGGTTCCATACAAATTTTAGGATTGTTTGTTCCAGCACTCTGAAAAAATGCCATTGGTATTTTGATCGGGGTGGCTATGAAAGTATAGATTGCTCTGGGCTGCACAGACATTTTAACATTTATTCTTCCGATCCATGAGCATGGAATGTTTTTCCATCTTTCTGTGTCTTCTTCAATTTCTTTCATGAGTGTTCTGTAGTTTCTAGAGCACAGATCCTTTATCTCTTTGGTTTGATTTATTCCAAGGTATCTTATGGTTTTTGGTGCTATTGTAAATTACAAAGCTGTGATCACCAAGAGAGCATGATACTGGCACAAAAACAGACACACAGATCAATGGAACAGAATAGAGAGCCCAGATACGGATCTTCAACTCTATGGTCAACTAATCTTCAATAAAGCAGTAAAAAATATCCAATGGAAGAAAGACAATCTCTTCAATAAATGGTGCTGGGAAAATTGGACAGCTATATACAGAAGAATGAAGCTCGACCATTCTCTAACAACATACACAAAGATAAACTCAAAATGGATGAAAGACCTCAATGTGAGACAGGAATCCTTCAAAATCCTAGTAGAGAACATAGACAGTAACCTCTTCAACATCAGCCACAGCAACTCCTTTCAAGACACATCTCCAAAGGCAAGGGAAACAAAAGCGAAAATGAACTTCTGGGACTTCATCAAGATAAAAAGCTTCTGCACAGGGGGAGATGAACCATGAGACATTATGGACTCTGAGAAACAAACTGAGGGTTCTAGAGGGGAGGGGGGTGGGGGGACGGGTTAGCCTGGTGATGGGTATTAAAGAGGGCACGTATTGAATGGAGCACTGGCTGTTATATGCAAACAATGAATCATAGAACAGTATATCAAAAACTAATGATGTAATGTATGGTGATTAACATAATATAATAAATAAATTAAATTAAATAAAAAAAAGCTTCTGCACAGCAAAGGAAACAGTCAACAAAACAAAGAGGCAACCCATGGAATGGGAGAAGATATTGCAAATGACACTACAGATAAAGGGCTGGTATCCAAGATCTATCTATAAAGAACTTCTCAAACTCAACACCCAAAAAACAAATAATCAAGTCAAAAAGTGGGCAGAAGACAGGAAAAGACGCTTCTCCAAAGAAGACATACAAATGGCTAATAGGCACATGAAAAAATGTTCAACATCATTCATTAGCCATCAGGGAAATTCAAATCAAAACCACATTGAGATACCAGTTAGAATGGCAAAAATTGACAAGACAAGAAACAATAAATGTTGAAGAGGTTGTGGAGAAAGGGGAACCCTCCTACACTGTTGGTGGGAATGCAGGTTGGTACAGCCACTTTGGAAAACAGTGTGGAAGTTCCTCAAAAAGTTAAAAATAGAGCTACCCTATGACCCAGCAATTGCACTACTGGGTATTTACCCCAAAGATATAGATGTAGTGAAAAAAAGGGCCACATGCACCCCAATGTTCATGGCAGCAATGTCCACAATAGCCAACTGTGGAAGGAGCCAAGATGCCCTTCAACAGATGAATGGATAAAGAAGATGTGGTCCATATACACAATGGAATATTACTCAGCCATCAAAAAGGATGAATATCCAACTTTTGTATCCACATGGATGGAACTGGAGGAGATTATGCTAAGTGAAATAAATCAAGCAGAGAAAGACTATTATCATATGGTTTCACTTATTTGTGGAACATAAGGAATAGTATGGAGGCCATAAGAGAAGGAAGGGAAAAATGAAGGGGGTGAATCAGAGGGATACACAAACCATGAGAGACTATGGACTACGGGAAACAAACTGAGGGTTCTAGAGGGGAGGGGGATGGGGGGATGGGTTAGCCTGGTGATGGGTATTAAAGAGGGCACATATTGAATGGAGCACTGGGTGTTATACACAATGAATCATGGAACACTACATCAAAAACTAATGATGTACTGTATGGTGACTAACATAACACAATAAAAAAATTAAAAAAAAAAAGACTGATGTAAACAGAACCATAGGAGACCTACAGGAGAAGCAGCCAGGCTGGGGCTGGTGGTGGAGGTGGGGGTGAACAGGGGCCGAGGGGGTGAGGGGAATGGCAAACCAAAAAATAATGACTGAGGTAGCAGTACCCTGCTCAGTGCAGAAAAACTGGCTTATGCATAAAAATTAGGCTATGATCTCAGATTAAATCCAGATGACCATGCAAAAGACACAATACATGCTTTCAGTTTTAGAAAAAAAATACACACATCTCTTGGGGTAGGAGATTGCAACACACAATGACTGGTCTTTTACTTTGGAGGGATGCACAAGCATGTTCCTCATTCCTGGATGCCTCAAAAATTTTATAGCTGTAAAAAAAGCATAAATCTTCACAGGTTTCATCTCGTATCTTTTGGAGTACATGTGTCTTGCCAGGACCTCCGGTATGCTGTCCACCTCTTGCTCATCGGGTCCAATCAATATCATCATCGTGAACTTAACAAATTAATATGATGTTCTACAGTATGCTCAGGCAGTTCAGATCTCTTTATTCTATATTATGACAATGAGTAAGACAGTTAATGTAAGTCCTCAAGCAAAACTCTATTCCATGTGAATATCTGATCCTCATTTATGCTTTGGGATAGAAAATAACATATTTTCTAAAATAATTACAACATACTTGAGGCCTATTAATCCACTCCAAAAAGATACTACATCTAGTACAGTGCCTGTGCCTGGGGCTACTATTAGCTTCAACTTGGCAGTAGTCTACACTTATCACCCTGGGGACATTGGCTTCTGCAAGCATAGACTGACCAATTAAATAGATACCTTGAGACTCTAACCTCTGTATCCTAAAGGGTACCATTAATCTTCACTATTTTCCTTCTCCAGGATGTCATACTGTTTTTTACTTTACTGTCTTGGCTGTGTAGGCAGTGTGGGGGATAATTTCCAAAACTTTCCACTTTGTTTACCTTGCTGTGATAGTTTTTACCCCACATGACTAAGACCCAATGTGGAGGCTGCACCAATCGCCAAGTATGCCAAAGTCACTTAATATCCTGGGACCAGGGAAATGGCCATCAAGTGGGTTCATGGACCCAGTAGACCTCCTTCAAGCTCAATGCTGGCCAGCACTCCATTTATTACCTAGTCATTCTATGCCACAACTCTAACAAGGGGACCATGATGAAGCGTTGAGTCCCTGGATATTAATGTCAACTCAGACCCTGCGTCCAACAGATCTCAAAATGCCTGGGCATTCCCTTTTACCTAATGAAAAGTTATTTAAGTAAATGACTGTAGGACCCTATGGAGAAGGGCTAGAGGAACCATTACCATGTAAAGAACCTAGATACTCTTTCTCCTAGGAATTTGCCCACCACTTCAATAATGGCTTCCAGAACTGAAAACTAGATCAGATCCAGAAACTGGACAAGGGATCATGACTTTTTTTATGAAGATTATATTTTTAAAAGCAGTCTTAGGCTCACAGCAAAACGAAGCAGAAAGTACTGAGAGTTCCCCTATATCCCCTGCCCCCACATATGTGCGGCCTTCCCCACTATCACCATCCTCCACCAGAATGGTATATTTGTCGCAAATGATGACCCTACATTGATACATCATTGTCACTCAAAGTCCACAGCTTACATAAGGGTTCACTGTTAGTGTTTTACATTCTATGCATAGATTTTGACAAATGTATGCTATGTATCCACCATTATAATATCATTAAGAAGAGTTCCACTGCCCTAAAAAACCTTCTGTGCCCTGCCTATTCATCTCTCCCTCTCTGCCAACACTTGGCAATCACTGATCCTTTTATTGTCTCCATAGTTGTGTCTTTTCAAAAATGTCATATAGTTAGAATCATACAGTATGCAGCCTTTTCAGAAAGCCTTCTGTCACTAAGTAATATGCATTTAGTATCATGACTTTTTATTGAAGTAAGATACCCACAGCCTACTAGTTATCTTTTCTTGATTTTTCTATGGCCACAAACTGAATAGTACCTTAATCAGTTATCCACCTTAGAGATACTATTTTCTAATAACCATTTCCATTACTCTGTGGGCTCGTGACTGCTCCTCCATTCTTGCTGGTCATGACAGCACTGCAACAGCCTGGTTTAGGATGTTTAAGTACCACCATCTGGCCTCCATTGTTTCAGGGTTCTATTATCCACATTGCAGTCTGTGAACCAAGCTCTGTAACAGACTGTGCTACTGCCAGCCCTGGCCTACAAAGAAGAACTACACTGTAAACTGTGGTAATACTGGTGCTCTATAACCAGTGCATTTTTTATGTCTTTGGTAAAAGATGTGTCCTCTAGGCCCCGTGAACATAATTGGCTCATGGGCCTTCCAGCAAAAAAAATTTATTCCAGCATTCCCACATCTATAAGCTCTTTATTTTTTTAAATTTTTTATTTAAATTCAATTTAATTAACTTATGCTGTATTACCAGTTTTAGAGATAGAATTCAGTGATCCATCAGTTGCTTACAACACCCAGTGCTCATTACTTCAAGTGCCCTCCTTAATGTTCACCACCCAGTTGCCCCATCCCCCCACCCACCTCCTCTCCAGCAACCCTCAGGTTGTTATCTAAAGTTCAGCGTCTCTTATGATTTGCCTCCCTCTGTGTTTTCATATTATTTATTTTTCCTTCCCTTCCCCTATGTTCATCTGTTTTGTTTCTTAAATTTCACACGAATGAAATCATATGGTATTTGGCTTTCTCTGACTGACTTATTTCATTTAGCAGAATAACTTCTAGTTTCATCCACATCATTACAAATGGCAGAATTTCATTCTTTTTGATGGCTGGATAATATTCCATTACACACACACACACACACACACACACACACACACACACACACCACATCTTCTTTATTCATTCATTTGTTGAGGGGCTCTTTCCATATTTTAGCTATCGTGGACATTGCTGCTATGAACATTGGGGTGCATGTGCCCCTTTGAATCACTATGTTTGTATCCTTAGAATAAATACCTAGCAAAGCAATTGCTGGGTCATAGGATAGCTCTATTTTTAACTTTCTGAGGAACCTCCATACTGTTTTCTAGAGGGGCTGCACCAGTTTGCATGCCCACCAACAATGGAAGAGGATTCCCCCTTTCTCCACATCCTCACCAACATCTCTCCTTTAACTGAGTTGTTAATTTTAGCCATTCTGAAAGGTGTGAGGTGGTGTCCCATAGTGGTGTTGATTTGTATTTCCCTGATGCCGAGTGATGTTGAGAATTTTTTCGTGTGTCTTTTGGCCATGTGTCTGTCTTCTTTGGAGAAACGTCTGTTCATGTCTTCTGCCCATTTCTTGACTGGATTTTTTTGTTTCTTTGAGTATTGAGTTTGATAAGTTCCTAAGAGGGAAGGGAATAAAAAGCTTAGATCAATCAGAGATCTAAGCTTTTTATTCCCTTCTTTTTTTCCTCTGCCATGGAAATTCTGTCATTTCAACTTTGTGTATGTGAGCCCTTGTTTTCTTTCATGTTTTCAGGGGTCATCCTAGTAGTAAGTTCATACCATTCCCTGGGATCCTTGCCAAAATGTTAAATCCAGTAATTCAAGAGAGGATTTCCAAGTCAATAAACTCTTCAATATGCAAATTTTATTTCAGGCCTCCTTGATCAAGCATCCTTAGAATCCAGGCCCACACTTATTCCCCTGACTCCTTCCAGCAAAAGTTGGCTGGTTCTTGTAGCTCCTTTGGAGCACTGTCCCTTTCCTGCCTTATCAGACTCAGAACATCCTCAGCTATACTATAGGTCTCTAGATATTAATGTCAGTTCACAGCCTGTGTACAACCTAGTTAGTTATAGACCTTTGGCAGTAGGGAAGGCGGTATGGGTCCTGGGACAGAAACATGATACTACATGGGTGAGAGGTCTATATAAAGCCTTCCAGTGTGAGACGGCGGAGGTGGGGGGTACTAACTCTTAATAGAGATGAATGGACCATGTCTGCAGGTTCAAAGATTCAGAGGTATATGGGAAGTCAAAATCTTGAGAGACATCCATGTAGATGTCCTCATCCCATCAGAATCTTAGATTTTCCCAACAAAAGTACTTGGCAGGATAGACTTACTTTGGTTGGGCATTTGTCATCTCTGAATTCAGTCCTCTGAATATTAATTCCTAGGCTTAGACCTTGACCTTCTTTATCCTCCCCCTAGACTTTATAAGAGTTTCTCTATATGCAACCAAGAGGTCCTCTGGCTTTTACACCTGGATTTTAATTGCCTATTATACAGCCTCAACTACTCATTATCTTTCTTTGGTTACCAGTGGCATTTAACAATAGCAATCCAATACCACTATGCTTACCATTATTATTTCTCCTGTAAGTTTCAAATGCATGATATATCACACCTGCTAATGTATTCTCTTCCACCAGTATAACTTCCCAGTTCAACACAGGTGAAAGTTTAGGAACTTGACCATCATCTTGTTCCAGGAGCTGTCTGTGCTCCACATATGATCAATGATGGGATCTGCACTGCCATCTAGATAGTGGTCCAGCTTCAAACCCCATCTTATCACCTACTTTCTCAAACCACACCTACTACCAATTAATGCAGGTTGGATTCCCTGGAAGCAGAAACTGAGACAGAGTTTGAGGTGAAAAATACTTATTAGGGATCAACATTTATGAAAGGAAGAAAGAGGAAGTAAGATTGGACAGAGGAAGAAATCAAACTTTGATAACTGGGCCAATATGGCTGTGAGCTCTGGAGTAAGTGTTCCTTATAAAAGTGTCCCTAAAATGGCTTATTTGTTCCAACCTTGCTCAGTCACCAGATAAAGGCTGCCCAAGAAATGGTGTGATGTCAGGTAAGATGGCTCTCTGCAGCTGAGGCAGACCCTGAAGGGGCTCTCTGCAGCTGAGGCAGACCCTGAAGGATATGAAAGCTGGGGTCTGCCAGCTGTCTGTCACCTCTGTGCAAGTCCTTCCCTGAAAGGGGATCACCTGTATAAATAATTATTTATTTCATATTACTTTCTGCTTGCTTTTTAAAGAAAAGTTTAATAGATTAGTGGCCAATTATAGCTGATATAAATCCCTTAAAGGCCCAATCACTGAAATCTACAAGTTTACAGCCCAAAACAGAAGATCAATAATTTTCCATAAAATGAATAGGATTGAATTAGCATTGTTCTTATCATCACTTTGAGACACAGTGCCATTTCTAGTCACTCCTCACTTGTTCATGATTTAAGACACAATTTTTCATGACTTGAGAAGAGTCTAGAGCACAAGATTTTTATCAGATCTGTGCTCACTCTGGAAAGGTTTTGCAGTGATACCTCCATCAACCAAGATGAGATAGATAGCCTATTCTTTTTGAGTATGAGTTTAACATAGTGGCTTCTGGCTATTTCAACCAGATTTTTTTTTCCCTATGGGACTGATTTATATCGCTTTTTTTTTTTTTTTGGCATGACTTTCTTAAATCACTACCTCTTAAACTAATGATGTACTATATGCTGGCTAATTGAATTTAAATTTTAAAAAGTGTAAGAAGATGTCTGATTACTATACTGCTGCTTCTATCTAGGAGAAAGAGCCAGGTCTGTCCAATAACCAAACAAAGTAGCATGGGGTTCAGTCATTTGAAGTAGCCTTTCATACTCATGGCTACAGTTTCTAAAACAAATTACTCTTCCAATAGACAAGAGCAGTGCTTCCTCACAGTGTGATTTATGAACTTCCTGCAACAGAATGACCAAAAGTTCTTGAGGAAAAAAATGCAAATTCCCTAGGGAAGGAGCACCAGAAAATTGTATTTTTATATTTTCAACAGGCTGGTTAGGTGACAATAGAGCACACAAAGTCTGAGAACCACAGATCAATAGTATATTCACTATTCAGTCACAGAGTGAGCTATTAAGCCACTAATGGAAACCGATGTATACTGAGCTCTGACTATGTGCCTGGCATTGCTGTAAGCACTCTATGTGAGTTGTCTCATTTTATCCTCACTATAACTCTACAAGTGAGAGACTGTTATTACTTTCATTTTACAGGTGATAAAACTGAGGGACACACTTGGGGAATGGAAGATTTGAAATTAAAATATAAGAAGTTTGACTAGAATGGTATGAACTCTACTGTGAGCCAAGGAGAAAACAAAGCTCAAGACCTTACACAGGAACCTTAGGCATCTATACTCTTCTGAACTTTCACCATTGATAGAAAGGACCTAATTACTTCTGTATTTTACATACTGAAAATATTTTGACGTGTATGTAACATTTTTTAGATTACAAGTACTAACCCACTGAATGAAATGTTGTTTCAAAACGAGATTCTCTAGAAGTGCTAAAGCTCTCTAACAATGTGGAATACTGAAGGTTGGATCCTTCACAAATGTCATCTTAACCTATCACTTTTGAAGAGTTATCTGGCCTGATTCTGACCTGTCTTCAGTTAATATATCTATAAAATAATTAGCTCATTTCCTCCATATATATAACTGTTGTACTGTCATTGTCACAGTTTTTAAAATATGACTTGTTTTTTAATGAGCTCATCATGAGTGGAAACAAGAACATAGTTCATGTCAGAATTTCATGAAAATATTCTTTTGGTTATTTATTAAAAACAGAATATAAGACTTCATCTCCAGCATTATCAACTAAAAGCCACAACCCAGTATTCTTAAGAAAGTATTTTATAATTAAGAATATCTTATTCTATACTGCTTCACTAATCATGACGACGAGAATCCCAATCAAAAGAATATTTCCAGTGTCATAGCTGTGTAAGACACTTTTGTTGTCTTCATATATTCTGCTCTACACTTCAATGTGATATTAAATAGCTCTTAATTCATTAACATTTTATTCAAATGAGTTCAATGTATTCATTCCTGATTCTAAATAAAATTCCCTTGTTCTTCAAGATTTAAATATTTAAAAAGAAAAGGTCTTAATTTTAAGACAATTTCTTTTTAAAAAGGTATTTTATCCAATAAAACACAATCATTTACAATGGAAAGCTTGTAGAGAGGCTTACAGGAATGAAATTAGTTTGTTGTCAGGCATTTCAGAGAGTTGTAACTAGAGAATTTAACTTCTCTGAGTAAAGAGGGGAAGAAAACACTCAAACTTATTATGTACCTCTTAAATGCTAACTAACTCATTTGGGTGCTTTTTATACGTTATTTCAACTAATTATCACCATGCATTTGGAAAAAGGCATTATGGCCCCCATAATATTACCCACCATTTACATATAAGGAGAGAGAGGTTCAGTGAAGTTCAGTATTATGCCTAAAGTCACACAGTTAATAAGTGAATCAAAATTCCAGGGTCTTCCCCCATACACCATGTTACTTCCAGAGAAAATGGTAGTAGCATATTCATGAACTAATGCAATCTGATGTGCATATAAATGCAGAATGGTATTGTGCAAAATACATTATATTATAAGCCAATTCTTTAACACTAAGTATTATGTTTACACACAGAGACTGTCTTTATAGACTGTGAGTTGTTAATCCATGAGTTGATTTCAAAGAATAAGCATTCTGATTTATTGTTCAGTGACAGAGGTGGATCCTGGGAGTAATCCTGGTTTTTTGCAGACAGGCATTATTTCAATTAAGGAGGTTTCTCTCTCATGAGGCCATCAAAATACTTTAGTGTGTAAGAATCACAGGCCATTTGTTAACAAGGCAATTGGTGAGAGTGGGGATTGTGGGGGAAATGGATTTCTGCATTAGGAATTTCCTTACAAAAAAAATGGAAAGTTACAAATGAAAGCTAATCCTTTTAAAGTCTTAACTTCAGACTTGTTCTATACCACTGACTTCTTCCTGATCTTAGACAATGTTAAAAGGTCATGAAACAAAAGAATAAAGTTAGGAGATGCATCACTCACAGAAGACAAAGTGGGGTGTGACCTTAAAGCTTATTAAGAAAAAAAAAAACTACTTCTGTCATTCTTCAAGTTCTTCTGGTTTTAGTTTTCTTTAGCTCCCTCCCTGTGTAAACACCACAGACACAACAGGTAGGAGATCAATTCATTCCTCATTTTTCATTTATTTAAACAGATGAATATTCTGCCTCAGGAGCCAGAACCTGCTGCCTTACATAATTGAGGTATGTGCATGCCTCTGTGTGTGTGTGTGTGTGTGTGTGTGTGTGTGTGTGTGTGTGTGTGTTATGCACTGTTCTGGGATGTGAGAGGCGGCAGGTAGAAATAGTGAGGATCTATGGTAGGGAGGCAGAGGTGATACCTCCCTTTCAAAGCTACTGTCTGGGAGAAGGGGTGGGAACTATACCAACCCATCAGCACTCCACATGCCAGTCTCACACACAGATCCTTCTCCGTCATGTTCCCTGGGAAATTTCCCCCAGATTAGGAAAAGAACGGTAAGGCGAGTCTGCCTCGGAAGGCGAGTTTTTACCATTGCAGCACAAAGGACAGACAAGCGCGCTTTCACATTTTCCCAACTCCGCTCACTTGACCAGCTCTATACTTCAGCACCACGGAGAGCGACATCTCCTCAGCTACCACCCATGGGGAGCCAGATTCCCACGACTCAACACCGGATTCTGGTCATCTAGAGAGGAGGGACCAGCCTGCTTATTTCTCCCTTGATGTAAGCAACTATGATGATTCTTTCATATTGATTTTTCCAACATAGGTTGTTTTCTTGCTGAAATAAGGAATTAAACTTTTATTTATTAGTCTTCTCTCTCCTGTGCGTTGCTTGGATTTTTAGATGTAAATCCGAATCTGAAATCTTTCTTATTTGTTGGGTTGGTAGAGAAATTTTTTTTTTACTTTTCCTTGGAAGTCTAAGTTTAAAAATCCATTTAAAATAGACAACTCATCCTGGTAACCCAGTCTTTTTGTGCTAGAGTGCAGTTTTTTCTTTTATTCCTGGAAGAGAGTATATGTGTTGTCTGTTCTCCTACTTCACTACTGACAGCTTTTTAATTTGATATTTTTTGCGACTGTATTTATCTTAACATAAATATGGGGATAGGAAGAGGAAGAAGGCTATCTTCTAATAAGTAGCAACCATTAAAGAACTACAGGTGGGAATAAAGAAGCTGTTATTTTTTCTTTCCTTTTATTTGTGGAAAATATGTCCTTTAGATGTCCATTTCAACATAACGAATATGCTCTTAATAAAAGAGATGTAATCTGGGCAGGGCTTTGACTCAAGCTTTGAAACTCTGTAACAAAGAATCTCCTTTACATATGAAGTTGTAAATTCAATTTAGTGCGATTGAATAGACTTAATCAAGATGTTATTGCCATTAATTGTAATTTAAAGGCTTAATGAATTCAGGGTAGATTTGAACAAGGCAATAATGATTGAACCTGTCCGGAGGCACTCAGTGAATTTTTGCCTCAGAATGCCACCTGCTGGTGGGTCCTGTTTCTGAACCACTGGACACGCATCAGATTTATGAATGAATACACATTAAATCCAGAATATTCATTATGAATATGATACAAACTCACTCTCTAAGATCTTTTAAACAATGGCATTGGTGTAATTATTTAACAACTTACCAAGGTTCTACATCACAATTATAATTTCATAACAATTTATTTCCAAAAATACTTGTGCCTAAGCTTAGGGGCATACAGATTAGCTAACTCCTTCAGGCAGTAATTAACCCAGAAAAAAAAAAATGAGGACTATGTGGAGCCTTACTGAAGCTAATTTCAGATACATGTGGTATCCTGGATGACAGCTGCCAGGATTTCTTGCTCAGGAAAGGCAATCAACATTTGCCCCCAGATAAATATTCAGCATGTTACTTTATTCAGTATTGTCATTTCACAATTTAAGGGCCCTTCTTATATTCATAGTAGTAGATGATAATTTCAGGCTCTCCCATCACAAAGGTTAATATAACAGTTAAAAGGTTACACATAACTATTTTATACCAAGACAAATCTTTGGAGGAAAAATATGTACCTGTAAGAACTTATCATTTCAGCTCTATCTGGAAATATACACAGTGTGATGCAGACATCCAGTTTCATAACTCCCCAGTTCCAAATAGACAAATAAGGATTAAAAAGAAAGAAGAAATAAAAGAAGCACACACAACGCACTAGTTATATTTGTATGGCTAATATAGAAGGTAGTTTGAAAATACAGAGAATAATTTCTAAATGATGTTATTTGTTGAAAATAAGTTGTTGATAAAATCATTTATTAGCATTCAGGAATCTAGATAATATTTTCAATCCAAGGTGCAATGGGAAAAAATATAACACATTATTGTGTTTGGAAAGCATATCTCAAGCAGAATTGTTTGGAAAGTATATCTCAATATAATGTATTATAATGAGTAACAGAAAGATATTTTGCTATTCCCATAGGACCTGAATGGTAAGGTATATGAACTCATGTATATTTATGGGAAAACTAGGTGGATACTTTCCTTTTTATTTTTTTTAATTTTATTATGTTATGTTAGTCACCATACAATACATCATTAGTTTTTGATGTGGTGAACTTTCCTTTTATTCAAAATGCATGTATTCTACAAGCAAATTATTGCCACTAACAGGGGCACCTGGGTGGCTCAGTCGTTAAGCGTCTGCCTTCAGCTCAGGTCATGATCCCAGGCTCCTGGGATCGAGCCCCGCATCGGGCTCCCTGCTCAGCGGGAAGCCTGCTTCTCCCTCTCCCATTCCCCCTGCTTGTGTTCCCTCTCTCACTGTGTCTTTCTCTGTCAAATAAATAAATAAAATCTTTAAAAAATATATTATTGCCACTAACTTAGGTAAGAACTTGAATGCTATAGATCCATAATAATTATGATCATATTAAACTAAGACAGTTAGTAGTATCCAATGTTACTAGAGCACTTACTGGGCACTATAATTTATAGGTACTATCTCACCTCAACTTCTGATGTTAATGGTCTCCTCTAGCAAATTATGGACCATTATTTATAGTGGAGCTGGAAACTAACTTGGCTTTGGAACTCATGCCTTATTTTAAAAGTTGTCAGCACAAAAAGGAAATAATAGTTACAGGATCATATGGCTCCTATATTTGTAAACATTAACACCTCTATTTTATTGGTCTTCTTTAATGACCAACCCAAATTCAAGTATTTAAGAACTGGTTACGTTATTTGACCATGCACCATATGCCAAGCATCAGGGGTATGAGGCACCAGGTACATACGCCATATAAACAAGTAATTCCCCTGTCCTCAAGGATCCTGCACTCTAATGAAAAAATTCACAGTCTAAAGAAATTTAGAAAAAAAAAGAAGGAGGAAGAGGGATGACAGTAGCATACCAGCCCAAAGCCCTGGCTTTGAAACCAAACAGATGAGACTCCTAATAGTGGATCTACCACTCATAAGTTATACAGCCTTAACAAAAGCGGTTAATTTATCTCAGCCTCATTTCACCATCTCTTTAATGGGAATGACAATAACATCTGTATCATGTAGTACTTTATGAGAATTTAAAATGATAATACATGTAAAGTACTCAGCATAGTGCCTACAACATGGTTAATGTGTAATAAATGTTAATCATTATGATTAGTCACTGAGGAAAACAGCTAAGCTTATCATATGATTTGTGTGAATTAAAACAATAATTCGTATAAAGCACTTACCAGAGTGTCTGGCACATGGCAAATGTGTAATATGTTAGCTATTACTATTATATAGTCATTTAGAAAAATACTGTCGCTAAGCTGACAGTATCTGTGGAGAGTAAAACGTAAGCCAATTTATACTCATTTACTTAAGTGTACTGGTATGTAAGTTTTGATCATTACTGTCATGGACATTTGCATAAGGCTTCACTGTACCCAGGACATTTGATATACATTACTGCATCTTCACCGTGTTTGAGGTGCATGGAGGATGGATTTTACTATTCCCTTACTTTGGTAAGAGAATTGAGATTTAGGAGAAGATTCCAAATCACTTGAATATTTCATCACTGTTGCTCTGGACTAAAACTCAGACTATGTACACTAGGGAGAGAATGCACAGACCAGAGCTGGGTTTTCCTGGGTAACTAGTCGAACTCCTGGATTTTGTTTGATCCTATGTTCAATTGTGGAATGTTACAGAATGAATTAGTTTCAGGCTTGGGTGATTTCCACAGAAACCTATGGTGCATGGAGCAATTTTACAAAAAAGGCAACAAATATCTCCAAAAAGACATTATGATTAAGTGTCCTTTTCTTCATCAGTAATTAATCACAATCCCTGTCTCCAAAATGCTTAATGGTCATGCTTACTTGCAGCTGGATTTAGGGCGCAAAATTCGTACTTTTCATGGATCACTGACATCTGGCTTTCTTCAGACTGGCTGATGCATCTGTAAAAGCAGTTTGATAAAAATAGCAACCAAGGGATCAAGATGGAGTTTAATAATCAGTCCTCCTCTCAAATATGGTTTTGTTTCCACTGAAACCCTTCTTCTCAAAGACATCAAATGTCAATGTATGCATTTATGAAAGATGAAAAACACAGTACCCTAATTGAGATGTTTGATGAGTTTGATCACTCATTATCTCAATAATATATGCAAATAAAAAGGCATTTGCATTCAAAGTTCATTTTTAAGAAAAATATTAGAGTAAGGGCAATGAAATGCTAATTGGATTTTAAGGAGAATCATTTTGCTCGTTTTTGGTCCTGAAACTGTGACAGTATCCCCGTACTCCAGCAGAGCAGCACAGGTGATTCATGAGTGTGAGTTTTGGCCACCAGCTGTTGTGAGCCAAATGACTTTATCTTTTTGACATATCATCTTTTGTGGATTCTTTCCAACCCATGTGAAATGTATGGCTAAAACCTGACTATCCATAATGTCAAGATTATTGGTAAGGCTAAATATATTCACAAGTATAAAAATGCTAAAATTGGGCAAACAGGGAAAGGTTGGTAAAAGAGTACAAATTTTCAGCTATAAGATGAAGATCTAGTGTACAACACAGAGACTATAATGGTTGACAACACTGTATTACATAAACAAAATTTTCTAAGACAGAACTTAATGTTCTCACCAAATATATACATGTGAGGTGATGAATGTGTTAATTAACTAGATGGTGGGATTCCTTCCACGATGCACACTTACATCAAATCACCACAATTTATACTTTAAATATTTCAGAATTTTGTCAAATATACCTTAACAAAGTTGAAAAAATAAATGTTTAAAAAGCCTGATTCGAGAGATATCAGGATAAGAGGGGGAGTCAGAACTAATAAGCAGCCCCCAGTGAGGTAAAAAGGCCCCCACCAATATCTGAACGAATTCATGTGGCTCCAGGGTCTGCTGTGAAACCCTTTACGTTGGAAGCAACCTCACTTCATAGGATGCCCCAGTATATCCTTGTATGCATACATGACTTGAGGGCCAATAAGGTTTCATCAAGGCCAAATTCTCCTAGGAAAATAGCAGAACTGACAATTCTGTAAGCATCTGAATGTACCTCAAAGCTGAGATTTTAAAAGCTGGGAAAGAGAGGCTTATTTATTTCTTACTACATCTGGGTGTCTGCTTTCAAGGTCATTCAGAAAAACGCATGTCAAATGGGGAGAACATTTGACATTCTGACAAATACTAGGCACACACATATATTTTTTCCTTGATAAAACATAATTATTATAGAAACATCGAGATTTATATGACACTCTACTCTTATGCAGAAATTATTTGCCCTAAGGTTTAGTCTTTCTGCTTCACTTAAAAAATAAGAATGCTAACACCTTGCTTTTATGTTTGTTCGTTGTTTGTCTAATGAGGGAAATTATCAAGAAATGTTTTAACATCCCTTAAGTTTTTAAGCTGCAGTGTCTATGACATTCATACAGACTCTGAATTTAGACTGGGTACTTACATGTTCCTTGTGAAATGTTTCTCTGCTCTGACTTGGTTCAGTAGTTATTATATTTCCTTTGAATTAATCTCTCCATGGCTTGTTGCTGTGTATTAGTTGTATATCCTTGACCTTGGAGTCTGACCTATTCTCCCTCTTGAGCAGACCTCTAATGGAAAAGTGGCATGGAATCAAGCTGAAGCCCTTGCTCCTTCTAGGACAGCTGCCATCTCATCTCTGACACACCACTCAGATGTTCCTGAGTGGAAACTACCTTTTCTCAAGTTGAGCTGTAATGGTTAAATCCAGAGACGTGCTCCTGAGAGCAGTATAAGCCTCATCATAGGACACACTAAGTAATTCCATCAGAAAGACTATTAGTCTTCAATGGGCTCAATTCCCACTTGTGTGTGTGTACCCAGATGACAGACCTTGAAACTGACTTCATAACATCCTCTGAAACAAGGCTCTTTGGGGATACAAATGAGGTGACTGCTTAGCTTTCAACTCAGTCTCTTCCTTCCCTCCGAAAAACCTGTAATAATAAATGCCTGCACCCTATTTGTAAGTCCCTGTCTCCTATAGAGGTCTCTAGAGGACTCCCAATCTACAGTCTGTTTTGGCATCAATAAGCAGCCTCTCCCCCTGGAATGATGGGATTGTTGACAGAAATGGGCTCAGAGAAGCTCGTGAACTTGAATCCTGAGAACCTTTTCCCCAGAAATCTTTTATCCAAATGCACTTTAGGAAAGTGGATGGCAGTTCAGATCTCTTCCTAAAGGAACGCAGAGCTCTCTATTAGGATTTATCACCCACAGTTACTTTTTGATGGAGTTACCCATAATTATTCCTTTTAATTTTTTGCAGATTAAGAAGCTACTCCACTGAATAGTTTAGCAGCTTCCAAAAGAAAGTGCGTGACTCAGCCCTAGGCAAGATTAGAGCATAAGCTCTGACCTCCAAGTCTTTTTGCCTTATGCCAGATAGGATACCCTAAAGGAGCTAACAGTAAAAGGGTTTGAGCAGGTCAAAAAGTAGAACAAGCAGAAAACCAAATGGAGCCCAAAATTTTAAAAATCACAAGATTGCCACTTTTTTTAATCTCAAAACACTAGATTTAGTTTAAAGGCCTTCTTCTAGGATTACTTTTTTTTTTAATAGATGGCTTAAGTAATGAGTATTCTTAAAGTATGGAGACATGAACAATAACAAAAAGACTACCAGAAACCAGAAAATAGTTCAAAATAAATCCCCAAGTACTTACACTTTAGAATACATACTGTCTTATTGAAATGTATGCCATTCTAATATTATCTGAATAATGTGAGTAGGGGTAGACTAGAAAAAAAAAAAGAATGGAAAGTATGGGTAGGGCCAGTTGGAGAATCAGCTATTCAAGTTTGTAGAGAATTAGGGATCATGTGGTCCAGACTCTATATTATAGTGAAAGCATCCTATGCCAAGGGTCCATTCAAAGTCTCACTGCTAGCTGAAGGTGGGGTGTCTGACTCAGGCTCAAATGACACAATACCTTTTATTTTCTCTAGTCTGACCTTTTTAAAACCCTGGCAAACTAAAGACTAGGTCACTTGCCCAAAGTTACCAAGTTGTTCAAAAGTGGAGGCCAGACTCCTACTCTAAGCCCTCTGACTTCAAAGCCTGTCTCTCAGTCCTACTTGTGTCAGCATTATGCCCTGGAATAAGGATAATATCACCTGTGACAGGATCAATGCCAGAACTGCACAAGTAATATATGTGAAATTATTAACTTCTTAGTATAGTGAGAATAGGTGCTTAATAAATGTTTAACCATTATTACCAGTAGTATTAGCATTAACCTCTATACTCTGCCACAATAGCAAAGAGCAAGTGAAAAATAAACCCAGCATCTAAACTGACCTGTTCTTCCATCCATACAAAAATCCAGGTTTGATCTGAGGAAGCTAGGGCTGAATTTCCTCAGGGGAGACAGTTCAGTGGCCATCAGTAAGTGGCAATGTGTCTAGGCCCACTCCCAGCCACGTCTTGCCCTTTCGTTGATGCTCAGGGTGCACGGGGACCAGAAAGCAAGCACAGTCCCCATAAAGAAGAGCCACCTGGACAGCACCAAATATGGAAGCAGAGGCGTGTAGCCATATGCCTGCGTGGAGCAGGAGGGTTGTCACGGTGAGGGCGCTCAAGGGGGCAATGCACCCAAAGCAAAGGCAGAAGTATCCGAGGTGGCCAGGTCTACACCAGAGCCCTGGGGGGACTGGGCATGCCAACAGGCAGGAGGGTACAGAATAAAACCAACACGATTTTCTAATACAGGTCACCTACTTACTCCCCCGATGGACCGTATGGCACACAAAAAATTATCCACGTTGTACAGGTAAATTCACAGAGAAGCAAGGTACCAAAGCCCAGGGAAGTTAAGTGATATGCTGAACTTTGCACAAATGGAAAGAAAATTCACAGGCCTTGTCCTGTTTCGACCACATTCCTAGCCCACACCCTCCCTATCTCCCATTATGCTCCCCCTGAACCCACATTTCAGTCTGCCACCATTCCTTCCACCCAAGGTGTACAGATGCTGGATAACCGAAACCATATTCCTCTATATGAATAGGAATAGTTCAGGTTAGCCAACCCATCTTCAACTCAGTGACAGGAGAATGATTTCTAATAAGATTTCATAGTTTCTCGTAAGATCCCAATCGTGAGATTCTTTTTCATCTCGACAATTTGGGTTTGCTCTGCCCCTGGGGACCTTGCAGGTCCCTGGGAGAGTAACCAAGCATCTCTGCCCTGTACCCCGACAGGTTGGCGAGCGGTACCTTCAGAAACATGCAGCGCCGGCACACGACATTGCGGGAAAAGGGCCGCCGCCAGGCCATCCGGGGTCCTGCGTACATGTTCAACGAGAAGGGCACCAGCCTGACGCCCGAGGAGGAGCGCTTCCTGGACTCGGCCGAGTATGGCAACATCCCCGTGGTCAGGAAAATGCTGGAGGAGTCCAAGACCCTCAACTTCAACTGCGTGGACTACATGGGGCAAAACGCGCTGCAGCTGGCCGTGGGCAATGAGCACCTGGAGGTCACGGAGCTGCTGCTCAAGAAGGAGAACCTGGCGCGGGTGGGGGACGCGCTGCTGCTGGCCATCAGCAAGGGCTACGTGCGCATCGTGGAGGCCATCCTCAACCACCCGGCCTTCGCCCAGGGCCAGCGCCTGACCCTCAGCCCGCTGGAGCAGGAGCTGCGCGACGACGACTTCTACGCCTATGACGAGGACGGCACACGCTTCTCCCACGACATCACGCCCATCATCCTGGCGGCGCACTGCCAGGAGTATGAGATCGTGCACATCCTCCTGCTCAAGGGCGCCCGCATCGAGCGGCCACACGACTACTTCTGCAAGTGCAACGAGTGCACCGAGAAGCAGCGGAAGGATTCGTTCAGCCACTCGCGCTCCCGCATGAATGCCTACAAGGGACTGGCAAGCGCTGCCTACTTGTCTCTGTCCAGTGAAGACCCTGTCCTCACCGCGCTGGAGCTAAGCAACGAATTGGCCAGACTAGCCAACATTGAGACTGAATTCAAGGTAACTCTTTCACTCACCACTCTGCAGACAGATTGCCCAGAGGGCTCTTCCAGGTGTGTCCAGTAGTCAAATGGGTTGTCTTCCGGTCTAACCCAGGGTGAGGGCCTTGGGGTCTCGCCGGCCCACGGGGAAGAAGGGGATTTCCTCAACCTTGCCAGATGTAGGCCTGAAGGAAAACCAGCCCATTAGATGAAATATTTGGAACCACCTAAATGTGAACAAGAGGTGACTTAAGCACAAGTCTACATAGTAAAAGACAAGCAGCACACAGGCAGGATGATATTACTCTGCCCCAGGGAGCTCAGGAGTGTCTAGGACACCTGTGGATGTTTCCTAGACCAGGTCTGGGACTTCTTGATTGTCTCACCTGAATGGCTTTGATTTGTCTTGTCCAGCTCTCGATCCCATCCTGGACTGTGTTGATCCTAGATTCAGTCTCCTATCCAATGCTAGAAAGTCTTGCCTGCAGTCTTTCTCAGTTTAGCAAGCTATTACACTATTGTTCTGTCAAGGGGCTGAGGGAAAGGTATGTGGAAATGAAAATAAAACTGTCTCTGTGTAGTTGGGCTTCTTACCTCAGTAGATGGACCCAGTGCAAAACCCTGTAATCGGGCCCCCTGAGAATACCTAGATGACCACACTAGCCCAGGGAATGGAGACCCATCTCCAAAGTCCACTATTCAATAGTGGAGTGATCGATCCTGTGCTTTTACTGTCAACTGACACTTCTCTTTAAAGGAGGTGTCTAAAAACAACCATTAATATGGGTACCATTATTATCCTCATTTTTGATGAGGGCACAGAGGTAAAGAGATATCATGTAGCTAGTAAGTAGCGAAACCACTGTTCTAATCTAGGCGCTCAGAGCCCAGAGCCAGCACTTAGCTATTCTGGGAAAACTGTTCATGCAATGGGCTTCTCAAGGTTCATTAGTCTTTATCTGAATGATGAAGGTATTGAATACCCCACTGCGGAAGGTACACCTGGAAGAGTAGAAACTACAACAGGCTCAGCATTTCTAACCTGCTATTCAGTCAGAGCCTATGATGCTTTGGAGCATATAAAAAGGTGTCACGTGCAAGGCTGACAATGGAGCTGGGAAAGGATGTTAACTGCAGGAGAAAAGTTCATTGTCCAAACAAGATGTCCCTGCAAGAGCTGCCCCTGTAAGGGACAAAATTAGGTGGCCAAAGATGGGTACCAATTCAGCCAAAGGAGGCCCCATGGACCATGGTGTTCAGGGAGAACTCAAAGAAGGAAACAGAATGGGGCTGGCTGGGCCTTGCTGAGCAGGAGGAACTGGATCAGTGGGAAGAGAGAGGTGGGGATTTGGAGGAGGCAAGTGAAGGTGAGGTCCAGAATGGCCCAGAGCAGGCAGGGGACTGCCAAGAAGCTGCATGGGACTAGAACAAAGACTTCCTTTAGGGGCACACAGGAAGAATGCTGCAGAGATGGCTCGGGGTCAGGTGTCAGAGGGCTCTGTGTGTCAGGCTGAACACTTTCGATGCTCTCCTGTAGGACATGAAGAGCCACTGAAATTTGTGATTAGGGGACTAAAATGATGAAAGCTAGAGTCTTAGAAATTTACTTCACCGGTAGGTTAGCTGAGTTAGAGGATTTGGAGTATGAGGCACTGGGACCAAAGGGGGGACAATTTAGGTGTGCATGCATGAGACCATGGAAGCCTCTCTAAAGGAATGGATCACCCACAGCCACAGACCGAAGAGCCAGGCTCACAAAAAGCTGTGGGGCACTGCAGACTGTGAATAGATGAAGAATCTTATAATTAAGTAATTTTAAGTTATCTGTTCCCCTATCTTGGACCCATCTACTGAAGTGGAAAAACTTCCCTAATCCTGCATTGTTCATAGCCTCATCTAAAAAAAAATTGATGGGCGTAGATGAGGGGATTACCCAAAGAGGTCCCAAGGAATGTAGCTATTGCTTGTTCTTTCCTTGTTTCTGTACAAGAAACTCTATCAACCAGCAAGAAAGTCAATGAAGTCCCAAGGAAGGCTGGTGGAGTTGGGCTTGTTCTTTCAGCCTCAGACTGAATCTTCACAGGCCATGTAAATAAATGGCTAATCCAACTAATTTAGATATTTCTGGCCCAAGGCGGGGGGGGGGGGGGGGACATTTCCAGAAAAAAAAAATGGATTCAGTTTTCTGGTTAATTGCACAATAAATAAAACGATGCTAGACTAACATTTGGAATTACATCTGAGCCATTTGTTTCCTTTACTAAAATCACAAGTCTGGCATATTTTAGTATGTATAATATCTAAAACTGGAAGTTTGTGGAAAGCATGATATTTTGATTTAAAAAGTAAATTATGAAAATTAGAAACAATTAAGAGCACTACTAACATGACAAATGCGTTCTACAATTGCAATGCCTTACTCAAAATAAGAGCTAACATAAATACATTTGCTGGCTATTAACATCCCCCTAGTTACCTTTGTTTGAAATAACGTCTTTCACATTGTAGATAAATGGCACATTATAAATTAACACAAGCGTTCCTTTAGAACTTTATTACTTATTCAACTATCCTTGTATGTGTGCTCCTGATATTCTAAATCGTCTCAGAGAAGAGATCAGCTTAGCCAAAGACAAGTCAATTTGTAATAAAAGAATAAAGAGCAAGTGTGTGTTCTAAAATGCACTCTTTGAGAGTCTATCCTGCTTTAAAGGGACTAGGCACGGCTGACTGTAGCCACGTGTATGTGGATGACCCAGTGACATCAGCTGTATAAAAAAAGGTATCCAGTCCTGACTGGAGGTGTCATATGTCATCCTCCAGATCCTCTAAGACACTCGCTCTGTGAACGGCTGCTCCCGACTAGAAAAGCTCACGCAGGGAAACCTAGATTCAGTGGTCTAGTCTACTGTTTTTGAGTCACTGTAATTTATCACCAGAATAGAGTCTAGTCATTAGCAAGATGTACAGCCAATGTCCAGGTCTCCAGTAAATTATGGCTAAAGTCAGATGCCTGCTAGCAAGCCAGTATTTTTGGTTTGGAAATGATGCATCTCTTCAAAGATTTTTCTTATGCCTCTCTCATTTTGGGGGTCTAAAAAGATATGAAAACTCAGTGTGGCCAGTGAGACCTTCTTAATGCCTTGACTGGTGCTCAGTAATCGAGTAAGCATTCCATAAATTCTTGATGAAGGGAATGAAGGAAATCCTGAAAGCATAATCCTTTCAACTGATGAAGCAAGTGATTATGTTTATCTATGATTTAAACTCTTCCTACACGTATGAATCTAATAGAGCTATCTGATAGACACAGTGAGATGGGAAAGCTCTACAGAAGGTTACGAGGTGGTTAAGGGGATCAAAAGAACACACATTAAATAACAGAAGACCAATCATATGCTGCATTGTATGGTGCCAGTGGCCACTAAACTCCTGGAGGGCACCACCCACAAGTGACATTTTGGTTAACTGGCTTATCTATAGAGGAGGAGACAGAGACAGAGAAAGGGAATATCAGCATATGGGATGGGCTATTCAGAGGTGTTTCATCCTGATGGAGGCTCTCTCTGTATATAGAAAAAATAAGGTTGAGTTCCAGTCTCTGCCACCAGGAACACAATAAGGTCTTTACATTTCTCTTGAATTAGTCTGTTTGGTTTTCTCCACTGATTGGCCTTCTGATAAAACTGCTGAGGATCCCCTTATTTTGCTGGTATCTTGCCAAACTCTAGGGCATCCTGTCTACGTGTGTTGCTTATCTATAGAGCTGTTGTTTCAAAAGGATTACAGGTGTTAATCCTTCTTCCAACTCAGAGTTACGCTAGCAGCACTACCTAGTGAGAGCAGGAAGACGTGGAGAAGGAAAGGACAACGGAAAATCGGAAAATCGTGGAGTGAGATTTAGGGATTTGGAAGGAAAGAGAAAACAGAGCAGGGACTGGAGGTATCCCTCTTGCTCTCTCACCTTTTGCTTAAATTTTAAAGTACCCCCTGTTCCCAAGTCAAGGGGTTATGGAAGCCCAAGAAACACTTTACCTTAGTTAGTTACTAAACACTTGGTCATTGGAATAATAACAAATAATAACAAATCTACAACTAAGAAGGCTTCTCGTGTTGACACAATATAAACATGGAGGCTGCTGATTGTGCAGTTGACTCTAATAAACCAGAGAGGAGAAGAGTAGGGGGCAAGAAAGCTAAAGCTGTGGCTTCATCTTGCTTAAAGTGTTGATGACTTCACTGTATTCACAGGTATTATGAAAAAACAGATAATGAATTATGTATCAATGTTTGTGTTGCCATTTTAAGACCCATAAAAAAAAAACCAAAAAAAAAAAAACCTCTCTGGGCCTAAAATACCACAGATTAAAAATGCAAATATTGATAAATCAGACCAATTTGCCACCTGCTATGATCTCTAGTGAGATCCCATTGTAGAAAGTAAAGATGTTGAGATGACAGTTTGTAATCTGCTTGCAAACTTACCAAAATGGAAGAGGAAAGAGGAGGGGAGAAGGAGTGTCTTTGTATTGTGGCAGGGAGAGCTCCAAGCACATAGGGACTCAGGCCGTATGGAGCCAGGTGGCTAGGAAGCCAAAAAGCTTGAGTAAAGGCCCACCCTGGGCCTGAGGCAGTATTGGAAGGTTGAATAAGCATGTTGCTCCCAGCATCCAGTAGAATCTGCGTTTGCACCTGTTTCTCATGCTTTGAATATTTTTAGGATTTTCAAATTTTATAGACCAACACCCAGGGAAAATACATTTCCGTGAAGTTTGAAAGCCTGGCTGGTAGTATAAACAAATGCTTACTTAACATGCAAGAAATGACTTGAAAATTGTTTCTTTTACCATCGGGAAAATATTTTTTAAGCTGTGAAGTCTGCAGGTCTTAAAAGCAAGTTGTCGGGAGTTTTGTTTTTGTTTTTGTTTTTGTTTTTTTCTTAAGAGAACCTGGCAGAAAACTCCCCAAAGCACTCACTTATCTATCAATCCCCAGTATACCTTCAGGGATCTAACTCTGTGCCCCAAGCATTCTGCTTGAGCATCTGATGAGACAGAATATAAGCAGAGAAGGATCACAGATGTCAGGGGATGAGCTACTATGGGATGCCCCCCACCTGAGCATGGGCAGGTCTGGTGCAGTGAGAGCATACATACCAGTCAACAGGTGCACACTGAGGCCAGAATCACTGGCTTCCATGTCTGACAGCAAGATCCAGGGACTGGTTTATCTCAGGAGAAGGGACAGACGTGACCTCTCCCAATGCTAGCTCCATCTTTTTCTATTTTCCTACCTAAGCATCCAGAGGACATTTCACGAGGGCATTCATTAATGAGTCATCATAGGAAATGAGCTAATTATATATCCTTTAATGACAATTTTTCATTGGGTCGCAACCGATGCCTAAAGTTATGTGATTGTCTTCTTCTGGGGTTTATGCCAAGAATATGAGCCTCTAAAATACAGAAAGACAGTGTACGTTGGGTGAGAGGAATTCAGGTGGGATAAAGGAGGCCATTTGCTAGACGAGGACAAGGGCAGGAGACAGGCTCCAGTGAGCGCCCAGCACAGCCGTGCTGCATTTCCTCAAGGCTGTAGAATGGAGAGCCAAGAGCTTGGCTCTGCAATCAGACTGACCTGGCTTCCAGTCCGATCTCCTGGCAACCATGCAATCTTGAGCATCTACTGGAAATTAGTTTTCTTATTTGGAAAACTGGGGTGTTAGAATTATAACATGTCCACAATGGAATGCCTGTTTTCCCCACCCAAACACTGGCTCTTACCCTAATCTCTATAAATGAAAACACAATTCACCCACTTGTTCAGATGCCTCATCCCAATGAACCTCCAGAAAGTCCTGGCACATATTAGGTACACAGTGAATATTAGCTCAGTAAAGAAATAAATGAGTCAGTGAGTGAATTAATCACAATGTCCTCACAGGGAGCTGGTGAGGATTATATTCTTCATCTAATTTTATATTCTTCATCTAATCTAATCCTCACCAGCACCCTGATTAGATGAAGAATATAAAACTCTTTGCAGAGAACTTGACCCAGAATAATGCTCCCTCAGAGAGCTCAGTGGGAATGAGCCCACTAGATTTTCAACACCACAATATTCCCTCCAATGAACACAACTTAAGTTTCAGCACCTCCTCTACTCAGTCTTCCTGATTTCTGCTAGGCTTCCCTACCCCCTGCCCCCCACCCCTTGAAGATCTTTCTAGAATTAGAAAAACTATAGGCTGTACGGGCGAGCTCCGTGGTTTAAAAAAAAGGCCAAGGGAATAGTTCCAGTTGGAAAAGCACAGACCACTGAGAATGCTTAAGTCTGGAGTGTTGCTAAAACACTGCTGTGAAAAGAAATGGCGTGGGCAGGAAAGAGAGAGGAGCGGCGGAGGAGGAGGAAGGAACTGGGCAGGCAGAGCTCCTGACAAATACACACAGAGATTGTTTTTTGAAAAATATCTCCGTGGAAAAGATTCATCACTACACACAAAAAAATGGGGGAAAAATCATTTCCTCTACAAGTGCAACTATCAGCGTGAAGTATCAGAGATATGGAGAAACTGGAGATAGTTCTAGAGAATATTAGTCGATGAGTAGCGGCACAAATTACCTCAAATGGAAATGATGGAAATGAAGGACTTTACTCTGAAAAGAAAGTTACAATGCTATATAAATTAACCATCATAGGGTATCATTAATCAAGTACGCTGCACACACCATCAACATGCAGGCATGTACTTTACTAGCAGCAAACTCACAGATTAAATGTGGAAAATCTGTGTCAGGGGGACGGGATGGGAGTATGGTCTGGAGACCCGGAGAATACCACAACTGGGTGGACCCTACTTACAGAGCTATCTGAAAATCTGGCATCCCTGCAACAAACACTCATTAAGCCTCTAGTATGAGCAGGGCTCTAGGCTGGGTGCTGGGATGAAATGATGAACAAGATTAAACAAGGTTCCTGCCCTGAGGACCTGACTGTCCAGGAGAGGGGACAGGCATTATTCAAATAATCATGAAAATAAATGGGGCTTTACAAATCATGCTGAGCGCTAAGCAGTAAAATAGTGGTTTTAAAAAAGTTGACTTAGTGGGACAGCTGACCCTATGTGTGTGTGCATGTGCTTGTGTGTCTATGTGTTTAAAGATTTCTCTAAGGAAGGGCACCGGGGTGGCTCAGTCGGTTAAGTGACTGCCTTCGGCTCAGGTCATCATCTCAGGGTCCTGGGATGGAGCCCTGAGTCTGGCTCCCTGCTCAGTGGGGAGCCTGCTTCTCCCTCTCCCCCTCCTTCCCCCTCCTCTTGCACACGCACACTCGCGTGTCTCTCAAATAAGTAAATAAAATCTTAAAAAACAAAAAAGATTTCTCTAAGGAGACAGTGTTCAAATGAAACCTGAGGGTATGGGAGAGATAAGGAGCCAGCAGGGAATGGGAAGGATGATGCTAGGCAGAAAAAGTGCACATGAAATGTCCAGTGCAGAGAGGGGAAAGAATCCCGTGCAAAGACCTGTGAGGAGCGCCACGCTACAGGGAGTGGCAGGGAGGGGTGCAGGGGAGAAGGGCCCTGAAGCACGCCACCTCAGCCGGGTGTGTCCAGCCCACATAAAAAGCTGGACTTCATTTCCGGGTAAATAAAGAGCCCCCAGAAGGTCTCAGCAGATGAGTAAGTGACTCGTGTGTGCAGTCTGGAAACATCCACTGCACCAGCGGGAGAAAGTGGACTGGAGGGGACAAGACGCGAAGGAGTTGGGCAGCGGCTGTGGGAAGAGGGGTCCTCCCAGGAGAGAGGTGAGTGGCATCCCAGGGCAGAAGAACCAGCAGATCTCGACCTGCAGGTGGCTCAGGACAGCTGCATCGATCGCACAGTCAAAAAAGGTGCCCAGCTCCTGGCTGCTTCCAGGACAGCTTGCTTGTCTGTGAGCTGCTTCTTTGGTCTCTGGGGCCTCTCAGTGCTGCCCAGTGGAGCTCCGGCAGCGGAGAGACACAGGGAAGGAGGCAGAAAAGAGCCAGCTCCTTCTCTCCTCCACTGTGGAAGGCCTGTGGAATAGCAGAAGGGCGAGAGCGTCATGAGGATTCCAGCGTTCCACCCTGGCCCTGGCAAGTAGAGAAGGGTGTGGCCCAGGCCAAACTGTTCATTGCCGCCGCAGACGTACTGCAAAGTGGGTTCAGCAGTGACATCCCCAGAAGAGAAAGAATTCCACTGGATTTTAATCTTTCCAGTGCATCTTCCAGATTCTGAGGATATCTTTCTCTGTTGGCTGTAGTGACATTTCATTAGAGGAAAATGACTAAATCTTATCTTTTTTTTTTTTTTTTCAACTGGAGCTCGTGTTAGCATCAATAAAGGCATGAAGTCGACCTCTTCCTCCGAGGTTTTGGTGTTGAGAATACCAGAGCAGGAGGAGACTGGGGACAGGTGAGGCTTTTCTGAGCACTGAAAATCCTCCCTGGTGAAGCCCCGGTTGAGTATAGGGGGACAGATTAGCCCTGGCACTGCTGTAATGAAGTATCACCAACGTGCTGACTTAACACACAGAACACATGCTCTCACAGTCCTGGAGTCCAGAAGTCCCAAATCAAGATGGTCGCAGGGCTCTGCTTTCTCAGAAGGCTCTAGGGTAAGATCCTTTCTTTCCTCTTTTTAGTTTCCCTGGAGATCCTTGGCTTGTAGACACATCACTTGTATCTCTGCCTCTGTTGGCAAATAGTGATCATCTGTGTGCTTCTGTCTCTTATCCTATTCTTTTGAGGACATTCTTCTGAGGACCAGTCATTTTAGATTAAGGGCCCACTCTATTCCAATAGGACTTCATCTTAACTACTTACACCTGCAACACCCTATTTCCAAACAAGGCCCGGTTCCAGGGACAATGTTAATTTGGGGAGACACCATTCAACCCAATACAGTGAGGTAGAGCACCAAGCTGAGATGAACTGGGGAAGACTGAGACCAGGAATCCAAACAAACCCTCAGAGCAGGGCAGGAGAGAAGGCCAGAGGTCAGCTATTCTGGGAAGCCGAACACAGCCCTAAAACTAGGAGGTTAGTCTGGAAGAAAAGGGAGAGCTTGCTGATGCTCCCTGTTGACCAAGGCACAGGCTGAGACAGCGATACCGCAGTTCTGTAAAAGTGTGTATGCGTGGTGTTTGGGGGAAGTGGGAGGTTACTGACAGAAGCAATGGGGGAAACTCGGTATTGGGGCACTGCCCCCCTCAAAGACATTTTCAAGGGTTAGGTTTGGGAATAATGAAAATAGAACACACTGATTATAGAATTTTTAGAAAATACAGAAAAGTAGCAGGAACCAAAATGTCAGCCTTAATTCCCACCATCTAAGAATAATTCGTATTTTGGTATGTTTTCTCCTCGTGCTCCCCTATAGCCAGGTACAAAAAATTTGAATAAAACTATGACTCAGATGATGAAACATTACCATCATATTTTCATTTCCCATCATACTTTACCCTCATTCCCATGCTCCCCCACCCCCAAGAAAGCCCCACTTAAGTGTTTAATGTATTCATATATAACGTATTTCATATATTTATATTATGAACATCTGTAGGTATATATGTGGTATTCATTCAAGAACTATTTCTTTTGCACCTACCGTGTGCAAAGTTCTAAAGGTTGGGAACATTTAGAGACCATCAAAACCCTATAATCTCTGTCCTCTTCGAGCTTAGATTCCAATGGGAAAATATACTACTGAGTGTTTGTAAGTTACATAAAAGTGATTGTGGTACAAAATTATGACCTTTCGTACTCTTTCACTCGACACCATGTTCTTTTACGGTCTCTCCTTGTCGCTTTATGTGAGCCTCCTTCATTGCTTCTGTCTGCTGCCCAGTACTGCGTTCTGTGCATCTGCAGCCTTTCACTTTCTTATTCCCAGAGTGATGGGCACCTACATTGCTCTAACTTGTCGCCACAAATGCTGCAAAACACATCCCTGTACCTGCTTGCAGTCCTATTTTAGTGCTCATATTACAGGCCCAGGAAGGAACACCCATGATAAATTTC
This sequence comes from Zalophus californianus, assembly GCF_009762305.2. Classification (NCBI taxonomy): domain Eukaryota; kingdom Metazoa; phylum Chordata; class Mammalia; order Carnivora; family Otariidae; genus Zalophus; species Zalophus californianus. Next base: position 29,543,760 of record NC_045599.1, on the reverse strand, counting down.
ACTCAGCCTGGCTGCCTGCCCCCTCCCTAGAAGGCCTGCCCCTGGGGGCTGTGCTTTGCCAATACTTCTAGGTATTATCCTGCCTTCTCATGTTTGCTGGTATGAAAAATATAGTTATTTTAATTTGCATATCTCTAACTGCTAATGAGGCTGAGTCTTTTTTCCTATATTGTGTAGCCATGTGGGTCTCTCCCTTCTGTGAACTGCCTCTTCCTGTCATTCCTTCACCCACTTTTTAACAGGATTTCTGTTCAGAGTATTTTTAAATTTTCTTTCAGGAGTTCCTCACCTTTTCTAAATATTAGGCCCTTGTCTATTTCAGACATTGCAAACATCTTCTCCCAGGCTATCACTCAACTGTTACATTTGTCTATGACACCCTGTTTTGAAGAGAAACACTTATTTTTGAAATGATTTGTGTTTTTAGTCTTATTAAAAAACCCCTCCCCACCAAGGTCACAAGGACATTCTCCTACATTACATCTCGTTTTTCTTCTATTACCGTCATGGGTCCACCATTCACGTTTAGGTCTTGAGTCCAACTGGAGTTTGTTTTTATGTGTAGGGTGAGTTTGCATCACATTTTTGCCTTTGTCCTCATGGTGAGCTAGTTTCCCATCATCTATTCAGGAATCGGACTTTTGCCCAGTGATCTGTGATGCCGCGCCAATCACACACCAATTCCCAAATACACATGTTTCTGCTTCTGGACCTTCTGTCCCACGCCAGTGTCCTCTCTGCCCGTTCCTCTACCCATTCCTCCACAATTTCATTCCTAAGACTTTGTTTTATGACCCATTACCTGATATGGAGAGCCACTGATGTTCTTCTCTGCATAGATTTGTTTTGTGCAATGGTGACAAGACTGTATAAACAATTTGGAATCCTGGTTTTCTTACTGAATATTGTAACTTTGGCATTGCCCCCATGTAATGTCAACACTTTATAAATAACATTTCCTGGAAATTTTTAGTGTCCTGTGTTGGAAATAAAACTTTCCCTCTACTGTGTTAGGTTGTACAGGTCAAGGCCTGTGACTTAACTAACAAAAGACAGATTAATAGGAGAAAAGATATAGTTTATTCATATGCATATAGAAGTGCAGAAAAGAAGTGGCTCCCTGAATAGTTAAGACAGGAATTTATATACCAATTTAGTAAGGCAAAGGAGGGGAGAAAAGGGTTTTTAAGGAAAAAAAGACGACTTTTAGGAAACACATGAACTTTCAGGGAAAAAATAGAAAGCATGAGAGTCTGTGTTGTTTGTTCTCAATTGGGTGCAAGCAGACAGTCTCCTCTCTAGCTGCTACCCTCCCCTCATGCCCAAGGGTCACAGGATTTATGGCAGCTATATTTTGGGAACATGCTGCTAAAAAGTTTTAAAAGAAGTAAAAGAAGTTCAGCTGCTGTTTGTTCAGGTTTTTTTCACTTAAAATAATCTTCATGACATTCTGATCAATAAAAGTCAATCTCTAACAATTCACTAAGTCCCCACCATGGAACAACTCCTGTGGCCCAGTATAAGGTGAGAGGGTGGGCCCCAGGGACTGCAGAAGGGCCACGTGATGAAGGATACCCAGCCCTGGCCAAGGAGACAGATAGGCCTTTGTAGGGGAAGACAAATCGTGTTCCCTCCACCCTTCTGACTTCACAGCTGAGAACTCTGTAATAAAAGACAGATTAATAAGGGGAAAACAAAAGTTTAGCAGCATGTGTATCTCATGTGTACAAGGGAAACATCCAGGGGAAAATGAGTAACTCTCAGAGGTAGCTGAGAATTCAGAATTAAACACCATCCTGATAGGGACAGGGTAGGAGGAAGTACACCTCTCAGAGGAGAGTAAATGATTTTTAGGAAAGATGAATGGGTCCTTAGAAGAAGAGATGGGAAGTATGATAGTTTGTGACAGAGTTTGGATGTGGGGGCCTCTCCTGTGATAAGTCTATCTTCCTGGGTGGATGAGGCTCCCATGGAGGGGATTTATGGCAATCACGTTCCTTTTGGAGAATCTATTTTCAGGCATGGAAGGGGCATACAGAGAAACCCTCTCCCTTCATTTGCTATTTTTCAAGTGCCTAAAGCTCAAAATAATCAATATACCAAAAGGGCATATTTTGGGTTGCCATGTCCTAAACTCCTGCCATCATTTTTTGGGGTGGCATATTCTGTTATCCTTCACTGGCTACTTGGTAGTATCTGCACCCGGACTTGGTTTCTTCAGTCACTCTCTCCAAAACAGAACCCACTGCTCCCAGGGGCAGGTGACAATCCATTTACAAGGGAGAAGGGGAGATCCTTATTTTTTGAGAGGCTCCTTCTTATCTATACCCACCAGCTGGCAGCCCTGAGCAGAATCAGAAGACAAATCACTGAAACCCTTGATATTCTGCAGATGGCCCTGTAGGACTGGCTTGGTGAGGAGGTTTGTGAGCTCACATCCATCCACCAACCAGTGCAGCCCAGCCAGTAGGTGGACCAGGCAGTGGGGACCCAGGCAGCTTCACGGCCAGCTGCCAGTAGAGCTTTCACCATTTCTGTTGAAGGTATATGAAAAAGACACTCAGGAGGCCCTTGGAAGTTGCACATTAGGGTTGAAAGACTAAGCAGTGGAACTTGGTTGGTGGGAGCCTCAAGACTGTGAGTGGATGGCCTGCAGGGCTATCAGGCAAGAAAGGTGAAGTCTGGTTTCTGTCATTTCCTAACAATCAACAAGAAGGAGCTAAAATTAAAAATCAATGATAAGAGGACAAAGATCACAGCTTTGTTTTCCAAATGGCTTCAGCAACATGCCCCAGATAGGCTTAATCTATTTCCACTGAATTAAGCCACAATGAGGATCAGAACCAAACCATGATAACACCGTCCTGCCTTGTTGCTGTGTCCCAAACTGGTTGAGGGCACGTGTTATGATGAGCACTGGGGTTCTATGTAAGGGATGAATCACTGAATTCTACTTCTGAAACCAATACTACACTATATGTTAACTATCTAGAGTTTAAATAAAAATCTGAAACCAAAAAAAAAAAGAAAAGAAGAAGAAGAAGGAGAAGAAAGAAAAGGGAAGTTCCTTGTCAGATGCAGCAGCTCGACCTGGAACAGTCAAGAGTTTGGTTTCTCCTTGAGGTTCCCTTTACAGTGAGTGGCACACAGGAACAAGGGACAAAGAGAGAAATCACCCATTTTATTCTCAAATTTTTATCAAAGGAATGTATGATGTAAAAAATAATTCAGGGGTGCCCTGTTGAGTGTTCAACTCTTGGTTTCGGCTTGGGTCATGATCCTGGGGTCCTGGGATTGAGCACCACGTCAGGTTCCCTGCTCAGTAGGGAGTCTGTTTGGGATTTTCTCCCCTCCCTCTGCCCCTCCCCAGCTCGCGCTCTCTCTCTCACTCTCTAAAATAAATAAATCTTTAAAAAAAATTTCAGATAGCACTCAACAGTATACAATGAGAAGTAAATCTCCCCTTCCTTAACTCTCTCCCTTGCCCCAATCTCGATTCCCAAACTGACTTACTAAAAATTTCTTTTATATCTGGGCATAAATCTTTTGTTCATACATAGGCATACGTTGATATGTATATGTAAATATATATGTATTCATTCGCTTTTTGCCTTAAGTGTACTAAGACATACTCCCAGTTCCCAGCTTGTTTTCACTTAATAATAAAATCTGCAGAGCAGTCTCTCCATATCAGCATCTCCAAGTCTACCCCTTTCTCCCCAAGAGCTAGAGAAGTGCTCCACAGAACAGATATACTGTAATTCATGTACCGTTCCCTTATGGATGGACCTCTAGCTTACTTACAGCTTTTATTTTAATGACCACTGCACTCCTTAAAGTGGAATTGCTGGGTCCCAGAACTCACGGACATTTAAAATTGTGCTACGGATGGACAATGGCCCTCCCAGAGGATAGTCCAAAATTATAAATGTCACCAATGGCTTATGAGAATGTCTTCCCCACATTCCCTGGCCCCCAGTGAGGGTTCTCACACTTCACTGTGGGATTTACAGGTGAGAAATGGTCACTCAGTACTCCGTGACTTCGAGTTTTTTGAGTAAAATTAAACAATAGATAAATTTTGTTTATTGTTCATTTGTGTTTCTTTTCCATGAATTGTTTTTTCCTGTCTTTTTCTGTTTTTTTCTTGGTTCATTCCTCATTTGATTTTTAGTTTGTAAAAATTATTTTTATGAAGAAGAAATCAGTTCTTTTCTCTAGGTTGTGTGTTGCAACTATTTTTCAGCTTGTTGTCTTTTTGTATCTCTGAGGGTATGCTTTCCTGAACAGCGATGTTGTTCAAATTTTACATGCTCTTATTTGCCAGTCTTTCGGTTGGGGGTTTCTCAGTCTCCTGTCAGACTCAGAAAGGTCTCCCTACCCAGATTATTAGAAAAATGCATCTGTGTTTTTTCCTAGAGTTGCTACAATTTCACTTTTGGGTATTTAACTCTTTCATCCATCTGGAATTGCTTTTGGCATAAGGAAGAAATTCTCTCACCTTCTTGACAGCAACATCCCTCTGCTCCTTCCAGTCAGTCACCAAGATTCGATTCCATTTGCATAGTCCAAGACCCCTGGCTGGGATCAACCAAGGGAACTTCATATAATTAAGCAGAAGGAAGGTGGTAGCCAGTGCACGTGACTAAACATTTGCTTATCAAACCCCAGATATACATATTTAAGCCATAAGTTTTAAAAAGAAACAGCCACCATGAGAGACTATGGACTCTGAGAAACAAACTGAGGGTTCTAGAGGGGAGGGAGGTGGGGGAATGGGTTAGCCTGGTGATGGGTATTAAAGAGGGCACATTCTGCATGGAGCACTGGGTGTTATGCACAAACAATGAATCATGGAACACTACACCAAAAACTAATGATGTAATATGTGGTGATTAACATAACATAATAAAAAAATTAAAAGAAATAAATAAAAAGAAACAGCCAAAAGCCACATTCAGGTCATTTTTAATTTTTTTAAAAGGCTTTTTTCCCCCCAGCATTTGGATTATTTTAGTGTTTGGTTTTTAGGCTATATAATGGTAAAAAGTCATGGTTCTTTTATTTCTCCATTAAGCAGCCTCTACCTTCTGAGGTTGCACAGCTGGAGCCCTGTAAATGACACTGACAAAAGTCAGATTGACAAGAGAAAAACAAATACAAGTTTTACTAACATGTGCATCCCACAAACAGATGAGAGAAGTCAGAGATGAGTCATTCAAAGGGATGGGTAGGAGCTGGGCTTAGACAGGATCTTAACAAAAGAAGACACTTCTAGAGAAGTAACAGGCGCCTGGGTGGCTCAGATGGTTAAGCGTCTGCCTTCGGCTCAGGTCAGGATCCCAGGGTCCTGGGATTGAGCCCCATATTGGGCTCCCGGCTCAGCGGGGAGCCTGCTTCTCCCTCTCCCTCTGCCTCTCCCCCTGCTTGTGCTCTCTCTCTCTCTCTGTATCTCTGTGTCTCAAATTAATAAATAAAATCTTAATAAAGAGAGAGAGAGAGAGAGAGAAATAACAAAGCAAAGGAAAAGGACTTTGAACTTCCAGGGGCATTAAATCCAGGGCAGGTAAATAGAAAGGGGCCCGAATGGCAGAGGAGGGCTAGTTTCAGCAAGCTGTGTTAGGTAGATTCTTCTGGGGCTGTCTCTGGGCTGATGGGGGTCTAGAGCTGACTCCTGGGATGAACTTCTGCCCTTCTTGGTACAGAGAGGAGAGGGGAAACACTTTACAAATGTATGTCCCACGTCTGGTCAAATAGAGGGAACGCAGAGGGTTTTTCTTATATCTGCTTCTTCTTAATTGTCTTCAGTTCAAAATAATCTTTTTGCCAAAGCTGCACAATGGAGGTAGTATATTCTACTGCCTTTCAAGCCCGTGAATTATAAGAAGCTGGCAAATGCCACTGCAGCTCCTGGATACAAGGCAAAGTTCCATTTAATACCAATCAAGAAAATTGAGAGAACTGCATTTGACTGCAAAGTGGGAAAAAAAATCTCTATCATTCAGAAACCTCATTTGGCATTGATAAATTAAGTGTCTCTCCTTCTTTCCCATTTATAACCTATGTGATCAGTAGCTACTCTAAGTGTTATGTACTCAAACACAGTGTAGGGTTAGGAAACTGCAATAAATACTCTTTGAAATCCTAGCACAGGCTTCCTTTCAAAACATGTACTACCTGAGCACATGGAGGAAATGCACTTTTCCATCAACTGTCAGTGAAACAGACCAAGTGGTATTCTAGCACCTGCACTCCTTTGCTGTCCCCAAGACATCTGGAGGAGTTGGGGGGGCTAACAGGCTCTGGTCACAGGTGGAGCACAATGGCATCAGACTCAGGAAAACTAAGGAAGCTCCAGTTGTACACCTAGTCCTAAAATTACAGGGATGTAAGAATGACTGAGGCTAAAATTTTCTCAATACTATCAATTCTCAAACAGAAAAGTTCCCCAAATGCTTGGCAGCAAAATTATCTTACATATTATTATGATCACTCTGTCCCTCATACCTACAGTGTGAAGTTAATAACAATGGCCCGGTTTTTTGGGCTTCAGAGCAGGCTTGCTAATTACTGATGGGTCAACACTTGGAAAATTAAGAAGGGCCACGGTGAAATGCTAAACACCGTTTCTCTCTTCTCTCTCTCTCTCTCACACATCCTGGAAATACAACATATGCCACATTTCCTAATAATACAATCGCTTGAAAGCCGGGGTTCAGAGCTCATGTTTGCATTCTTGGGAACGGCAGCACGAAGCTGTTGGCCTTTTGCATGAGGAAGACCGGGGCTTTGCCTGTTGAGTTAATAGCTCTCTCTAGCTTCTCCTCCACAGTCTTTGAAAACAGTGGCCCAAGAATCTATCTGATAACAATTTCTCTTCTCTGGTGATTATTAATTTTGCTAAAAGTTCATACTCCAGAGAATTCACACAGAACATCAGAAACTTGATGTTTTATATACTTAAAATGGATATTTTAACATAAACATGGAGATGAGCTCCAGGAAATGTGCAGGAAAAGGAAAAACGTTTTAATCTGGCTGACAAAATTAGGAGCAAGCGTTTATTTCCCTAAGTGATAATTCCTCTAAGATCACAAATTCAGAAACCAGACTTTAAACACAGACTTGGGTCTTTTCTTCACCTAAAACAAATATTTGAGGTGTGTTCTCAGGACAGTCAGGTTTTCAGGTATTACTCAAGGAAACCAAATAGCCTGAGAGACTTGGTCACATTCTCCCCAGGACATGGCATCTGTCAACAGGTGATATGACGTCATAAAAGAAGATCCTTAAGGCAATGCTAGGATGGGGGCCTTGACAGGTCAGACTCCAGAGCAGAAAGGCAGAAAGGTAAGGCATTGAGTGAAGAGACCCAGGGCTCTAACACGACCTGCTGAATGACTCAGGCTCAGGCACTGCACCGCTCTGCTACTCATCTTCCTCAATTACAAAGCCAGGTGCTTATAACCCCTTAATGAAGACCTTTCTGCTTCTCCTTTCTACAGAGCATTTTCTTTATTTTATTTAAATTTCAGTTAGTGAACGTAAAGTACAATATTGGTTTCTGGAATAGAATTCAGTCATTCATCACTTACATACAACATACCCAGTGCTCATCACAAGTGCCCTCCTTAATGCCCATCACCCAGCCAGCCCATCCCCCACTCACCTCTCTCCGTCAACCCTCAGTTTGTTCTCTATTGCTAAGAGTCTCTTATGGTTTGTTTCCCTCTCTCCTTTTTTTCTTTTCACCCTTCCCATATGTTCATCTGTTTTTGGTTTTTTTTGTTTTTTTTTAAGATTTTATTTATTTATTTGACAGAGACAGACAGCGGGAGAGGGAACACAAGCAGGGGGAGTGGGAGAGGGAGAAGCAGGCTTCCCGCTGAGCAGGGAGCCCGATGCGGGGCTCGATCCCAGGACCCTGGGACCATGACCTGAGCCAAAAGCAGCGCTTAACCGACTGAGCCACCCAGGCGCCCTGTTCATCTGTTTTTGTTCTTAAACTCCACATGAGTGAAATCATATGGTATTTGTCTTTCTCTAACTTATTTCGCTTAGCATAGTATACTATATTCTAGCTCCATCCATATCTTGCAAATGGCAAGATTTCATTCTTTTTGATGGCTGAGTAATATTCCATTGTACATTTTATCTATCCATCCAGTATATTCCAATATATATATTCCAAGATGTGGCATATGTCTGTGTATACATATACATATATATATGTATGATGGAATATTACTATGTGGAATATATGTACCCATATACACCGCATCTTCTTTATCCACTCAAAGTCGATGGACATTTGGGCTCTCTCCACTATTGTTGATAATGCAGCTATAAACATCAGGATGCATGCATCCCTTCAAATTTGTATTTTTCTACAGAGCATCTAAGTTGAGATTTAACAAGAGATTGTTATTCCCATTTTAAGATGAGTAAACAACTGAGAGTGGTTAAGTGATTTATCAACAAAGGGCAGTCTTCTTTCTGTGTGCCAGGCACTATACTAGATTCTTGGACTATAGGTGTGGATAAGACCCAGACTCTGTTCTCAATGCAAAAGGAAAGACTGGAGTAGTTAAGGGATAATCACAGTGTGGTAGAATAGGAGCAGAATGTTGTGAGAGCACACACAGAGAGTGCAACGAATGGCCTGGTAATGTGAGACAAGGCTTCCCAGAGAGACGGTATTTTGAAGTGGTTCTTGGAGGATGAGAAGTTTGGCAAATGGAGATGAGAAAGAAAAGCATAAAGGCAGAGGAATGAGCGTGTGCAGAGGCATGGAAGGCCTAGTGTACTACTTGGACAGGTGTAGCTAGAGGAGAGTGGGCTTATAGAATGGGTATAGTGTTGGTGAAGGATGTTGAAGTATGATAATAAAAATGCTGGGATTTTATCCTGTAGCATTTTAGCCAAGGGGATGATGGGCTGGCATTTTGGCAGAAAGAACTACCAGTAAACAGACCAATCAGGAAGCTAGTTCAAAAGTCCAGACACTAAATTACAAGGACTTGAATGAAGATCATGACAATGGATATGGGGGGCAGATACAGGGATACTTTGGATCATAATCCATAGCTCTTGGCAACTGATTGGCAAAGACAAAGATGAACCCAGGGTTTCTAGCTCAGGAAGCTGAGTGGATGGGGATTCTACTTCCTGAAACAGAAAGCAGGAGATCAATTTTGCTTGTTACATGGAAGACCCACATGTCCAGTTTGGAGCATGCAGAGTTTGAAGTGTCTGCAAAACTTAGCAGAGTAGATGACACCTGGCAGTTGAATACGTAAATCAGCTCCTTTGAATATAGGTTGGGGCTGGAGGTCCTGGGAATCATCAGAGGTGACAGCAACATCTGTGGAGATAAATGGAATAATATCAAAGCCTCGGTCTTCTTTTTTCATATTTACAAAATAGATATAGGTCCTACTTCTGAGTGTTATTTAGTCATTCACTGGATAAATCAGTTTCAAGCGAAAAACTGGAATCTGATTTTCCTGATTAGATTTGAACTTATTTAAATGCAATCACTTACTCATCTTTTTCCCATGTCTTCTGGGACTTTTAGAAACTCACCACAGATGTCTATGCACAAGATAATGAGCCCGTAATAGTCAGCTTTGGCTCCAAGACCATCTCAAGAGCCAAGAGTCCCCCACCCCCATCGCTGCTCCTAGGTCAATTCCCTGGTAGCCACACACTAGCCCTTTCTTGCTCCTCAAGTTCCTATAAATAAAGTTTTATATGTATTAAGTCATTTTATACAGCATTTATTAATTCCTGTCATGTGGCATGCCCTGAGCTGGAATATACAAATGACCGAAGTTGATGTGTTAAGGATGAAACTGTCAAAACTACAGAGAGCACTTGCTCAGGGCTGTTGGGCCCCAAGAAGAAAATGTAGCGGGGTCCCAGGCGTGAGACAGTGGAGCTCCCTGGGGATATCAGGAAAACCACCCTGGAGGTACCTGAGAGCCAATCTTGAGAGGGGGATATAGGGAACCTCAGGGGAAGCAAAGAGCAGTGCAGCCCAGGCATGGGAGCACAAGGGACAGAGGCACCAAAGTGAAAAGAATGAAGTATGAGCCTCCACATGGAGAAGTCAAAAGTACTAATTTGCCTAACTTGGTTTTTAGTTTTTGTTTTATAATTAACAGGGCTCTGCAGTTTTTTTAATTGCTACTTCACCATCTAGTTATTAGCCCCTCTTAATTAATAGCATTTTCAGCAATCACAAGCAAATTTTTAAAAATTACTTCTATACATACACTGTGCTATAATTACTCTTCAAAACGAGCCTCATGAACATTTACTGTTCTGAATCCATAATCAGGTGAGTTATGATATAATCCTCTGGAAGGGTATGTTATCTGGTGATGCCAATTCGAAATTCGTGTTTCTCTGAAATGTTTCCACAATATACAGTTAGTACAAATAAGATACATAGGTCATGTTTGCTCTGAACTTCTTTTTGGATCTTCTTCTAATTTGATATTAAACAAAGAAACAAAGCCATGAGCTATCAAGTAGAGAGACTGCAACCCTAGCCAAGATGAGAACCAAGCCTGGAAACCCCAGAGCCCTTTTCAACACTGAAGTTTAGGGACTTGTTTAAACACCGTAACACATTCAAACTTTTTTTCTTTTTTTTCCCCCTAAGGATTTTATTGGGTGATTTGTTGCACAACAATCTTGGGGCAGTGACGGACCGACAGGGACAGATGCAGGCTCACTGCCTTGGGACATCAGTGTCAGAGACTGGCTGTTAGCTCTGTCTGGGTATTCAGGGAAGTTGCCCTGGAGGAAGGAAGTCATAGCTGAATCTTTTTTTTTTTTAATTATTATTTTTTTATTTAAATTCAATTAGACTTTATATAGTACATCATTAATTTCAGATGTAAAGTTCAATAATTCATCATTGCATATAACACCCAGTGCTCATCACATCATGTGCCCTTCTTAATGCCCATCATCCAGTTACCCCATCCCCCACCCACTCCCCCTCCAGCGACCCTCAGTTTCTTTCTTATAGTTAAGGGTTTCTCATTATTTATTTATTTATTTATTGGGGGGGGGCATTTGCGAGCTGGGGGAGGAACAGAGGGAGAGAGAAAATCCCAAGCAAACTCCATGCTGAGCACAGAGCCCAACGTGGGGCTCAATCTCATGACCCTGAGATCATGACTGGAACCACCCAGGCGCCCTCAACATTTTTTTCTGATTATATTGGTAATAAACAATTAACGTAGAAAATGGATTTGTGCATAAAAAGGAAAAAATCATTCATAATCCCACTAAGTATTAACATGTTAGAGAAGTTCCTTCTAGTGTTTGATGTCCCAAACATGCCACATAGACTCATTTTCTCTCTGTCCCTTAAGTCCCATTGGTATTAAAACTGAAATGTTACCCCAATCCATTTCCATCCCTGTATCCTTACCACCTGCACTTGACCAGCTCCAACCGTGATCCTACCTCCAGGCCATAATACTCCCCAACACTGAGGCTGTCCTTCACACAGGGCCAGAAGGATCCCACCGAGGTGCAAACCAAACCATGCCATTCTCCCACTTTAAAAAGTGTCCATGGCTGCCCACTGCCCATGGGAGAAAGTCCAAGCTCCTTATCAGGGAATACAAAACCTGCCATGCCCCAGCACCTGTTCCTTCTCCAGATTCATGTCTTCTGCCACCCTCTACCTCTACTTGAATATGTTTGTATAGCGTATGTTTGTATAGCAGGGTTTTGTTTCTCCTTGCTTTTGTTTATTTCCCAACAAGGAATGCCCTTTCCCCACCTGTTGAACTGTAACTCTGATTTATCCTTCAAGATTCAGCAAAATAAGTCAATCAGAGAAAGACAATTATCATATGGTTTCAGTCATATGAGGAACATAAGAAACAGCACAGAGGATCATAGGGGAAGGGAGGGAACACTGAATGGAAGTCATCAAGGAGGGAGAAACACCATGAGAGACCCTTAACTATAAGAAATAAACTGAGGGTTGCTGGAGGGGGTTAGGATAACTGGGTGATGGGCATTAAGAAGGGCACATGATGTGATGAGCACTGGGTGTTACATGCAATGATGAATTATTGAACTTTACATCTGAAAATAACGATGTACTATATAAAGTCTAATTGGATTTAAAAAAAAAAAAGATTCAGCTATGACTGCCTTCCTCCAGGACAACTTCCCTGAATACCCAGACGGAGCTAACAGCCAGTCTCTGACATTGATGTCCCACCCAAAGCAGTGAGCCTGCATCTGTCCCTCTGTCAGTCCATCACTGCCACAAGATTGTTGTGTAACAAACCACCCAAACCTCAATGTCTCCATGTCCATGTTTACTGTCATTCACAACAAGTCTGAGGGTAAGGGGAGGAGGCTGCTCTACATGTCTCATTCTGGGGCCCAGGGTAGATAGGGAGTGGTGCTTTCTTCTCTTGGTGGAAGTCACACTTCCCACGGGGCCAAGGGAAAATATGTGCTGCCTCCTAAGACCTAGGTTTGGATGTCACACACTGTCAGGTCCTGGGCTAAAGCAAGTCCCGTGACCAAGCAGACATCCATGTGGGAGGAAGTATACTGGTCTCAGGGAGGTGGGGAAATAGCTGCTAAACAATGAGCTTATCTAAGACAGTGCTCAGCTCAAAGATGGTGACTATATTTCTAGTTGCTCAGCCCAGACACCTCAGTCACCCTTATCTCTCCTCTGGTTGGTTGGTTGGTTTTTCTTTCTTCATATGCAACTCCTCAATAAATCCTCTTGGCTCTCTCTTTCAAAGATATTCAGAATTCCATCTACACTTCTCACCTCCTTGACCGTTTGCCTTTCTGAGCCAGGCCACCTTCATCTCTCCCCTGGGCAACTGCAACAGCCTCTTTATGGGTCTTCATGCTTCTGCTCTTGCTCCTTAAAATGTATCCCATCCCAAAAGCCAAAGTGATGCTCTTCAAGCTTCCATCAGATCATAGAAACTGCTTCTTGAAACCCTCCAATGACTCCGCACCTCACCAGAGTAAAAAGCACAGCCCTGACCAGTATTCCCTGCTGTTCCTCTGGCCTCATCCCTTCCTGTTGTCCTGCTCACCCACTTTCCCCCAGGAACTGGCCTCAACTGGCTATGCCTCAAAAACACCAGATGCCCCCCTCTTCTGCTTTTGCACTTTCCTCCATCTTTGCACAGATGACCCCCTGTCTAGAACACTTTCCCTGTATATCTACAGAGCTCCCTCCTTTACCAACTTCAACTGTCTATCCAAAATCACCTCCCCAGGATTCCCTGAGGAGGCAATTTTGCATAAACCTTCACACCATCTGTATAAAATAGCGATCTACAGCTCCAATGCCCCCCAGTAAAACATAAGCTCCTCAAGGCCAGGGCCTCTGCTTTGCTTATAGCTGTATCTCAATGATCTAGACCTGTGCATGTCACAGAGTGGGTATTCAATGAGTAGTTCTGGAGTGAATGACTAGCACTGCAGCCTCGTACTGAAACAACTGGGTTATGTGTTGTTTCTCCCATGGGTGGGCAGCCACTGCATTTTGTTCCTTCTTGCATCTCCAGTGCTGGGCCCAATGTCTAGAACAGAGAAGGCTCAGTAAGCACATGCTGAACTGGGTGGAACATCTTTGTGAGAATCAATCACTGGAAAGCCCTCAAGCTTACAAGCTAACAGACTCATACTGTTTCTACTGCTTACCAGCTGGGTTTATTTGTAAGGAAATATTTTCCCAGGAATTACTGTGAGATCAGATGTACAGAAACTCAGGTCTAGTTTGCGCAAAAAGGTGAGCTCCTCGACACACTTCACTGCAGGACCTTCACTATCTCCCTTCACTTACTCCCTTATCTCCCTCTGGTCTGTCAGGTCCATGAAGGCAGCAACCACGCCTGCCTCGCTCTTCCGTGCATCCCCAGGGCCCTAGCACATTGGTCAGCATGTAGGAGATCTCTATTCATTTTTGTGGAGTAAATGAACATATGAATGACTATGCAAGTTCTCCTATGAGCCAATCCACAGACTCAGGTGTGCTTGTGGATGAAAGCTTTGCAAGGATCCAGGAACAGGGAGTTGTTAATTCAGCATCACTCCACAGCTATACTGTATGCTCCAACAAGACTCCAAACAGACCCAAAAAATACGCTTGCCTCCATGAGCCACAGTGACCGTGCTGCCCTCTTTGGAATTAACCTAGCACAAGCAATGCTGCCTTATCCCGTTGTGCTGTTTCTCTGCCTATCTGAGGAATGAACAACAAGGGCCCCCAGTCACTGCAGGGGGGGAAACTCTACAAACCCTCGGCTTCCCACTCATTCCCAGAACTCACCATGTCAACAGCGATCCTGGATGGGGCAAGGGGACATATTACAGAACAGGGGTAGATGACATCCTGCTGAGAGTCCTAACACCAGAAAGATCGGTGGGGGGGTGTAGCTAGATGAGCACTCTGATGAGAGGCTGAGGGCCTTGGGAGCAATAGGAATTAGTGAGGACTTCCACCCTGACTTCCTGATTGCCAACACATCTTCTGGTAACTTAAGACTGCAGGCCAAACTCAGCTCCCTGAGCTTCTCCGATGTGCATGCGTGGGATAATGCCTTACTCAGTTTCAGCACTTTTGGTTTTTATCCAGCAGGCCCTCATCTCTCTCTTTCTCTTCACCAGGAAGGACCTTGAACCCACCCCCCTTCAGGGTGGTGCTCAGGGTGTTAGAGCACGTGCCAAGGAAGTTAGTATTTTTATCAGATTGAGTCCTTCCCAGGATGAGCATTATGGAATCTGGAGTCAGCCACATCCAGGTCGAAATCCCAGGTGCCAGTGAAGTCTCTGGGCCTCAGTTCCCAGGTCTATCAAAGAAGACTGATGACAGCATCTATGTCTTAGGTTTGTGATGACAATTCAATGAGCTAAATACGTAAAGCATTCTGAGGCCTGGTACATAGTAAGCGTTCAATAAATGCTAACTGATAGTAACTGTCATACGTTTTTATATTGTCTCCCACTCTACTGCATACAAAGATCAACCAATCATGCTTCGGCCAACCCGATGTGGGCAGGGCAGGAAGGCAGGGGAAAAGGTGGGGCTGCTTCTCTGTAAATGAACCCCAAGGGTCCCTCTTCCTCTTTTAACTCACCCATCCTGACTACTGTCCTGATTCATAGCTTAGAGCAACCACCCTACCATGAAGCACTGACTGAACGGTTGACAGAGTGATGGGTGTGTGCAGGGGAGGGGTGGGGAAGTAAAGAGGGAGGGAGGGAGGGAGAGAAAGAGAGAGGGACAGGGACAGGGAGGGAGGGAGAGAGAGGAGGTGAGGAGGGAGGAGGTGGCTATGAGGTGTGAGGTGTGAGGTGTGAGGATGGAACAAGGTTCACATAGGGAGACCTGCCTTCCAGTCTCAGTTCCCTGTGGTTCCAGTATAAAAAGCAGAAAGCAGAGAAAAGGCTCTTCTGGGAGTTCCCCAAGAGAGAACCAAGTAGCATCTTTAATCTGTATAATAAGGATGTGCACAGTGTGTACATGAATTCCTCTTTTGATACCTAAGCATGATCATGTTTATTTAATTACATGAAGTTATAGAAAACAGTGGATAAGGTGCATAACCTATGCACATGGCCATGTGATGGTTAAAGTAGCTAATCCCCATCACAGTCCACACATCAGTGAATATTCTCTCCCCTCCAGGCCTCTGCACTTGCCAGTCGCTCTTCCTGGAGCGTCCATTCCCTGTTACCTCTCCTCCCCGACCTGCCTTGCCATCCCTAGCTTTACTCAGCCTCGGGTCTCAGTTTATACTCTGCCTCTTCTTCGAAGTCCTCCGTATCTGCAGCAAGGCACTTAGGTCACCCTGTGGTCCATACGTGCTTATATGTCATTCCTCAAGGGCAAGGACTGTGTTTCATTTAGATCTGTATCCGCAGTACCTGGCACACAGTGGGTGCTCAGAAATACTTGCTGAAATAGTAAATAAAATACTTGAATTACTCCTCAGCCACTATTCTTCTTAAGCAAGCCTCTAAATCCATCAGAGGGGACTTGGTACAAAATCAACAAGCAGAGCTATCCATGACTTCTGGGACTTCACAATGTCATGGTGATGGGTTAGGGAGCCCCTTACAATGTCAGAATCTGCCAATTAAGTAAACCAAAAATCAGGTTGGAAACCAAAGTACCAACAGAAGTACTGTCAACAATGCCTGACTCAGAAAGGCGGTCCAGTCACCTGAGGATTCAGGCTCACCACCCACTGGGAATTATCAAGGACTCTGCTCCAACCCTGTGCTCCAAGCATCCATGCACTGCCTGTGCATTCCACCTGAACACTGACACAGGGTGAAGCTGGGGGATTGAATCCAGTGAGGGGTGTGTCAGCTTTATTAGAAAAGGCACTTGAAAATCAATACCCCAAAGGAGACAAATTTTCCATGCTCGCTGCTAACCTACAAGGCATGCGTCTCATAATACTGACTAATACTTGTCACACATTGTGTTAAGCAACTTTTATAAATTACCTTATTTAACTTACACATTGCAGCAAAAAGTAAACAGCATTATCATCTCCATTATACCAAATAAACTACAGCACACAGAGAGATTGAGGATACACTCAAAATCCTGCAGCCAGTATCCAGCAGAGGTGGGATCAGAACCCAAGACACTGTGATTCTCCGGAGCACAAGCACTAACCACACAGGCAATCTTCTCATGCAAAGACTGATCAGGACTGTGCTGAAAAATTCTGAGATCACCAATGGCTCACGTACAAACCATCTTTCCCACAGCCTGAAACACTTAGCACATGAGACCCCACTGGGAAACTCAGGGATTAAGTCTGGGATAAAGGAAGGCCTCCTGCCAAGGCAAATAATAAATTCAAGGAGACAGTGGGTGACCAGTGGCGGAGTGAGAGAGTAGGGCCTTTGAGCAGGTCACTGGAGCAGGGAGCCAGCCCCACCCCACCCTACCCTCAGGGTACAACCTTGGATTTGAGGATCTAGGGATTGTCTAAATGCTCCTGGGACAGTCAAGGCAAAAAAATATTGGCTATCTGACTCATGTGCAAAACTTCAACTACCTTCCTTGGATCTGCATTCCTAAATGGAGATTAAATGCTGAAGAATATTGGTCTTTTATGATCCTTTGGAGCATGGGCTTATTGATATGGTAAAGGTTAATGAACCAATTAAGTGTATGCATGAAAGCTAAAACATGGATTGAAGCTTTTCAATTTTCATCTGCAATAATGAGCACCAGGCTCAGGTTCTTACCCTGCATTTCACATCCATTAATTATTTCAGTGATCCCAGCTACAATTAATAAGGATTCAGCCATGTGTATTAAATCTTAATGTTCAGTTTTCTCATCCGTCACCTGGGTGGGGGGTTGGATGTGCAGGAGGGAGTGCTAGGGGCAGGAGGTGGCTTTGAAGTCCTGCTCAGCGAAAAGGTACTGAGTGTGACCTGTGTGCCCGGCACCACGCCAAGTGCTTGAGCTTGCCTCACTGAATCCTCAGCGTGTTGTAATGCTTCCTTATGTTACCGCCATCCCCAGGTCACTCCTCAGAACCTGTACTGGATTCCCCGCAAGGCTCCTTCTAGCCCCCACTCTGTCCTCAGACCCCACAGAACTTTCATCTCCAGGTAGCCCCCACTTCACCCTCTGGCAGTAATAGCTCCTCCAGAGCAAACCTCCCCCCCCAGGTCCCTGCCCTGCCCCCCCCCAGAGATGCATCACCATCTCACTCTTAGAAAAGACAGGCTCCCTAAGGACACACTTCCCTGCAGCCCTTGCAAGCTCTTGCTCCCACAGTCCGAATACCCCTGGGCCGGGAAAAGGAGGGTGGGCGTATCTCTCTTGCTGCTCCTTACCACTTCCAGACCTTCCTCCTTCTCTCCTCCTTATGAACATTCACCCTTGAATCATACTTCATCAGCTTAGATCACCCGTTATCCCTTATCATTGCTGCCGGCAACAATGGATCGCTCTGTCATTTCTCCACGCTTTTAGTCCCTGGGCTTCAATTCCTGGCACTTTACTACATACACAGACGATCCTTTTCATAGCCTGGCTCAGTTTCCTGAGCTCACCTCCGCCAGCCATCTTACAATAGTCACCATGAGCCTACCTGAGCCTATACCTGTCAGGACCAAAAATGCAAACTCTCCATAGTCTCAGCATCATACTCACCGTCTCTGACTACTCATTTAAACTCCTCCATCTGCCTCTGACATCCCAACTCTGTCGCGTGTGCTTATCCACACACTTGACCTTCCCTCCTACGATAGATAAACCATATGTGATTCTGTCTAAACCTATTCCTTCATTTATATCTGAATATCTCATCTTCTGTCACATGTGCTATTGAACTACAGGATTAATACGATGATCTACTGATATCAAATACAATGATCCGTATAATTATCTACTGAAAAGTTCCCAATAATATACAAAATATTATGGTTTGTCCCATCAGGAGAAGGAAGGGAGAGAGGGAGGAGGGGAGGGAGGGAAAAAGAAGGGGGCAACTCAGTAAGCTGTCCGTCTTCTTTTTTTTTTCATAACTTTATTTTAATAGCAGTTTTAGGTTCCCAGTAATATTGAGCAGACAGTATAGAGAGTTACCATATATCCCCCCTCCCACATGCATAGCATTCCCCCATTACCAACATCGCCCACTGGGACACTGGTTACAAATGATGACCCTACACTGACACATTATTATCACCCAAAGTCTATATCTTACATTAGGGGTCACTCTTGCTATTGTATGTCCTAAGAGTTTGGGCCAATGTATAATGACATGTATCTACCATTACAGTATCAGACAAAGTAAAGTGGCTTCACTGCCCTAAAAATCCTCTGTGCTATACCTATTCATCCCTCTCTACCATCCCACCCCCCCAATCCCTGACAACCACTGATCTTTTTACTGTCTCCATAGTCATGGTTCCCAGGATGTCATCTGGACTCACACAGTGTACCTTTTTCAGATTGGCTTTTTTTCACTTAGCAACATGCAATCAAGTTTCCTCTATGTCTTTTCATGGCTTGATAGCTCATTTCTTTTAAGTGTTCAATAATATTCCATTGTCTGGATGCATCACTGTTTATTTATCCATTCACCCACTGAAGGGCAGCATGGATACTTCTACATTTTGGCAATTATAAATAAAGCCTCTGTAAACATCCACGTACAGCTTTTTGTGTGGACATAGTTTTCAACTGCCTTGGGTAAATACCAAGGAAGTGTGTCCTTAGGGAGCCTGTCTTTTCTAAGAGTGAGATGGTGATGCATCTCGGGTGGGGGGGGGGCAGGGCAGGGACCTCGGGGGAGGTTTGCTCTGGAGGAGCTATTACTGCCAGAGGGTGAAGTGGGGGCTACCTGGAGATGAAAGTTCTGTGGGGTCTGAGGACAGAGTGGGGGCTAGAAGGAGCCTTGCGGGGAATCCAGTACAGGTTCTGAGGAGTGACCTGGGGATGGCGGTAACATAAGGAAGCATTACAACACGCTAAGGATTCGGTGAGGCAAGCTGAAGCACTTGGCGTGGTGCCGGGCACACAGGTCACACTCAGTACCTTTTTGCCGAGCAGGACTTCAAAGCCACCTCCTGCCCCTAGCACTCCCTCCTGCACATCCAACCCCCCGCCCAGGTGACGGATGAGAAAACTGAACATTAAGATTGTATGGGAAGATTACAGTTAGTCTTATAAGACACTGGCAACTTCACATGTAAAGCAGGTCTCTTGTAGATGACATGTAGTTGCATCTTGTTTTCCTAACCTTTCAGCTTTCCTTCTCCCCTGGAAGCCCTGTCTCTCTTCATAACCAGTCTCAGTTCCATGGACTGTCATTATCATCACTCTCACACACATGCCTCCATTCCTGCGCCCCTCTCCTGATCTACAGTTTTCCTTGGCAAAAAGACAATCCTCGTAAAATCTAATTCTCTACCTACTCCACGCAGGCACCCAGGGAGGTGAATGTGGTTAGAAAAAAAATCAACCACATTAGCTGGCCTCATTTTGAATCTCTGACCATGAACCTCAAATGGACTCTCATTGTCCTCCAGCAATTATATCCTATCTCCTGAATCCATTCACGCTGAAATTTTCCTAAAACCTATTTCAGACCTCCTCTCCTCAAACTTCCATTGTCTTCCCCCTGCCATTCTTTTTCTCAGCTGATAGTTTTTCCTTCCTATTTCACTGGGAAAAAAAAGTGAAACAACAGAAAGAAAATGTCTACAGATTCTCACGACCAATATGTCTACCTACTAGCATGCTTATCCACACACTTGACCTTCCCTCCTACGACAGATAAACCATATGTGATTCTGTCTAAACCTATTCCTTCATTTATATCTGAATATCTCATCTTCTGTCATCTTATGTGCTATTGAACTAAGGATTAATACGATGATCTACTGATATCAAATACAATGATCCGTATAATTATCTACTGAAAAGTTCCCAATAATATACAAAATATTATGGTTTGTCCCATCAGGAGAAGGAAGGGAGAGAGGGAGGAAGGGAGGGAGGGAAAAAGAAGGGGCAAAAAGAAAGCTTCTCTTGACCCTACTTCTCACATCAGCTACTTTGCCATTTTTCTGCCCTCCTTTGCAATAAAACTCCTCAAAAGAGCTATCTATACTGTTGGCCCAAATTCTCTCTCTTCACACTCTTTAATCCTCACCAGGAGGATTAAAGGTCAAGATTTCTTTTACTGCGCATAGGTAGTCACCCTTTCCAGCTTCATCTGTTGAAATATTTTCTCCATGGAGTTGCTTTTGCATGGCTGTCAAAAATCATTGATCACATTTGTGTGGGTTTATTTCTATGCTCTCTATTCTCTTTTCTTGGCTTTATATCTATTATTTCATGAGTATTTAGGGAAATACTACTCTACTCCCCCCAAAATTGCTCCCATCAAGGTGACCAGTGACCTCCAAGTTGTTAAATCCAGTGGTTAATTTTCAGTCCCCCTCTTATTTGGGAATAATATTACCACCAGCTTTATAGGGTGTTACCACTTAATGAAATACTAAATAAATACTAATGAAATACTAAAATGTTTAGAACACTTTTATTATAAACTGCTATTAAAATCATTTCTTAAACAAACTCCCCCTAAATATCAAAGGCAGAAAGTCTCCCAGCATGCACACGAATGGTGATTTATCTCCAACTGTATTTCAGTTGGAGCCTTCAATGAACATTCCTGCCCAATAACTGCGTCCCTGAAGGGAGGCGAAGGGGGAGTAGATTTGAGGCCCACACCCTTTTTCATCTAATGTCTAAGGTCTCCGTTGAGGAATGAGTATTAATTATCTTGTACTGTGTGGGCGTCTCCACAACATCAGTCTGAGAAATTCATTTAACTTTTGACTGATCAGTGTAATAAGCTTCTCTCTCTCTCTTCTAAGTTTGTCAGTAGCTTTGAAAAAGTTTTGGAGTTGGGATTTTTAACCAAAGTCAAGCAAAGTAGTCATCTGTGTTGTTGTGCAGTAGAAACTATGGTATTGCCAAAACAATCGCTTCAGCCCTAAAAATTCAAGTATGAACATACCATGTTAGATGGTTTGGGTTTGTATTCTGCGTATTATGTGTTAGAGACTGAGATTCATCTCAGTAATAAGTGTGTTTGTGAAAATTATGGACCCAAAGAAAGGGAAGAAATTCTGGACCAGTTGAAAATCAAAGAATCTCTATTAATATCCGCATTGAGGAGAATGCAAGAAATAAATGGTGGATGAATACTGTAAAAACTATTCAATACATTAACCACGTAAAAAACCTCTGAGCCAGTAATCTGGGGTTGAAAGCCAGCAAAACTTTGTTGTCAACATTTTGTTCTAAAGATAATATTTTATAAATCTTTAAACCAATGTAAAAGCATGTAATTGACTATTTTACTAGTCATATTAATAAATGGATCTAAGCTAAGTGTTCATTCAAGAGTAAACAATCCATATTTACAGACAACATGCTTGTCTATGTAGAAAATTACAGAGACTCTACAAAGCACCAGTAAGTAAGTTTAGCCAGGGCACAGGACATAAGGTCAACACAGAAAAATCAATCGTATCTCTATACACAGTAATGAACAATTAGAAACTAAACATTTAAAAAAATATTTCCAATAGCTAAAAAAAAAATACTTAGATAAAATTCTTATAAAACAAATGTAGAATCTATATGTCAAAAGCTATAAGGCACTAAGGAAAGAAGTGAAGGAAGACCTAAATAATGGAGAAACAGAACATGTTCATAGTTCAAAGACTCAATATAGTTAAGATGTCCGTTTTCCCCAAACTGATCTATAGACTTAACATAATTCCAGTAAAACTCCCAGCAGAACTTCTTGTAGATATGAACAAGCTTACTCAAACATGTATATGAAAAGGAAAGAAAGGAGAAAAAGCTTAAACAATTTGAAAAAGAATGATGAACCTGAAGGACTCAACATACCTCATTTTCCCCACAATATAAAGCCAAAAAATACAAATACTAAGTACTAGTGAAATAATAGATATAAAGTCAAGGAAAGAGAATAGAGAGCATAGAAATAAACCCACACAAATGTGATCAATGATTTTTGACAGGCATGCAAAAGCAACTCCATGGAGAAAGAATATTTCAACAGTTGAAGCTGGAAAGGGTGAATACCTATGCGCAGTAAAAGAAATCTTGACCTAAACCTTACACCTTATATAAAAGTTAACACAAAACAGTTCATAGACCTGAATATAAAACCTAAACCATAAAGCTTCTAGAGCAAGACAGAGGAGAACACACTGTGTCTAAGAAAAGAGATTGCTTAGTTGGGGCACCTGGGTGGCCCAGGCACTTAAGTGTCTGCCCTCAGCTCAGGTCATGATCCCAGGATCCTGGGTTCGAGTCCTGCATCAGGCTCCCTGCTCAGCAGGGAGTCTGCTTCTCCCTCTCCCTCCGCCCCTCTCCCCAACTTGTGCTCTCTCTCAGATAAATAAATAAAATCTTAAAAAAAAAAAAAGATTCCTTAGCTCTAACACCAGAAGCATAAGCATAATCATAAAAGAAAAAAAAAAAAAAACGGGAGGCACCTGGGTGCTCAGTCATTAAGCATCTGCCTTCAGCTCAGGTCATGGTCCCAGGGTCCTGGGATTAAGCCCCACATCGGCTCCCTGCTCGGCAGGAAGCCTGCTTCTCCCTCTCCCACTCCCCCTGCTTGTGTTCCCTCTCTCCCTGTGTCTCTCTCTGTCAAATAAATGAATAAAATCTTAAAAAAGAAAAAAATGATAAATTTAAAATTTCTGCTTTTTGAAAGATGATAGTAAAAGAATGAAACTGTAAGTCACAGACCTGAGAAAATATTTACAAACCCTCTTATAAAAGAATTGTATCCAGAATATATATAAGAATTCTCAAAACTCAATAATAAGAAAATAAACTCAATTTAAAAAATGGAAAAGATATGAACAGACACTTCACCAAAAAGATACAAAGATGCTCATAAAAAGATGCTCAACATCATTAGCCATTAGGGGATACAAATTAAATGAGATACCACTACACAGAAAATAAATTGACCATACCAAGTTCTGGTAAGAATATGGATGAGCTGGAACTCTCACAATTCATTGGTGGTAATGTAAAATAGTATCCATTCCAAACACTGAGCAACTTATCCGCGTTACCACTTACCATATAGCCAACAATCCACTCCTATTTACCTTTAAAGAACTGAAAATTTATCTCACACAAGAATTGTACATGAATGTTTATAGAAGCATTATTCATAACTGCCAAAAACTAGGAGCACCCACATGTCCTTCCCTGAGCGAATGTAAATAAACAAACTGACACGTACAGGCATGAATGTGGAATAGAAAGAAATGAATTACTGATACATGCAACATGGATAAATCTCTAAGGAATCATACTGAGTAAAAGAAGCCAGTCTCAAAGGTTACATAATATATGATTCCCTTAATATGACATTCTGGAAAACTCAAAACTCTAGGGCCTCCTGGTTCCTGCCCAGCACAGCCACAGCTCATGGTCCCGAAGAGGCCACTGTCACACAAGGTAGCTTCAAAGAGCTGAATCTGGACAAATGGACTTGGGATGCTTACTCTCTGTCCATTCACCAGTGCCCACAAGCCAAAATGGTTCCCCCTTGTTCACTTCCTTTAAGGACAGACTTGAGTATGTATGCCCTAATAGAAGGTAGAGAAGAGTTGCATATAGCAGTTCACTGAGATGGATGGCAAGGTCCACAATGATTTAAACCACATTGTTGGTTAATGGAAGTCATCAGCACTGACAAGACTGGAGACAACCTCCATCTCACTATGACACCAAGAATCGTATTACTGTTCATGAGATTACTCCTGAAGAGACCAAATGCAAGTTGTGCAAAATGAGAAAGATCTATGCGGCCACACAAGAATCTCCTATCTAGTGATGTCTGATGCTGACACTATCCAACACCCTGATCTCATCAAGCAGAACAAATTCATTCAGATTGATTTGGGAACTGGTAAGATTACAGACTTAATCATGTTCAACAATGGTAACCTGAGTATGCCTGGAGGTGTTAACCAGGACAGCACTGGTGTGATCACCAGAGCTAAAGAAAAGTGAATTCAGATTCAGAGTATATTTTTGATATATGAATCAGATCTGGAAGGAGAGAGAGAGAAGAAATCAAGGGTTTCTCCCGTATTTATGTTTTCTTTCCCATGAGCCAGTCTTGCTCTCACTCCAATAATTAAAAACCACAAAGAGCAAGAGGTCAAGGGTTTGAAATCGATGGTCAAATAAGTGGTAACAATAAAAAAATTGCCTAACCATAGTTGAATCACTATGTTGTACACTTGAAGCTAATGTAACATTTCGTGTCAACTATAAAAGATTAAGTTGCCATTTGTAGGCTTTAGTATAAATTTTTATTTATTTAGGTGTTGACTTATTTTGTTATTGGTGTCATTTATTGTTAACTACACTAAGCATTTTACATTGTTTGGTATTGTTTCTCCCAATGATTATATGATGTGTATATTATTACAGATTAAAAACTGAGATGCAGAAGAGGTGAATGGTTTGTTCCATTTCCCACAACTAAAAGTAGTAAAATAGAAGTTCAAACTCCAGGTCCTCCTGATTTTATTTTTCTTTTCAATTTTTATTTAAACTCAATTTAGTTAACCAATAGTGTATTATTAGTTTCAGAGGTAGAATTCAGTGATTCATCAGTTGCATATAACACCAGTGCTCATTACATCAAGTGCCCTCTTTCATGCCCGTCACCCAGTTATCCCATCCCCCCTTCCCTGCCCTCCAGCAACCGTCAGTTTGTTTCCTAGAGTTAAGAGTTTCTTACCGTTTGCCTCCCTCTCTGTTTTTATCTTGGTCTATTTTTCCTTCCCTACCCCTAGGTTCATCTGTTTCTTAAATTCCACATATGAGTGAAATCATATGGGATTTGTCTTTGTCTGACTTATTTCACTTAGAATAATACCCTGTAGGTCCTCCTGACTTGAAAACCTGTATACTCACTTACTATCCTAGAGAATCTGTTAGGTGTTCAAACTTCCGTATATCAGCCCACCCTTTATTTCCCCAACTTAGGTGAGAGTCAGCCCCAATTAAGCCTCTGGTTTCCATGGTGTGCTAAGGAGAAGGGAATATCCTGCTCAAAGAGGCAACACAGTGAGAGGAAAGACTGCAGCACTGGGTCAGATCTACCTGTTTTGAATCTTGGCTCAACCACTTAGGTAGCTATGTTATCTTAGACAAGTAAACTGCTCTGATTGGCTCAACATTCATGGAGCGTCTATCATGTTTCAAAATATGTTCTAGACTCTATTTGTGAATAAAACAGCAATGTTTCCTACCCTCGAGAAACTTACATTCCAAGAGAGGACAGGGACAATAAATAGATAAAATATATAGTATGTGATGTCATATGGTCATAAAGAGTACTATGAAGGAAAAAGAAGTACGATAGGGTGATGGCAAATTGAGAAGGGCTACAATTTTTTAAAAAGACAGTCAAGGAAGGCTTCTGAGGAAAGTGACGTGTGAGCAAAGACTTGAATGAGTTGTGGAAGTTAGTCATTGAGATCCTGGAGAAAGAGCATTCCAAGCAAAGAAAATAGCCAGTACAAAGGTCTTGTCCATGCTGAATGTACTGGGAGAAGAGCAATTAAGTGAGAGTGGCTGGAGTAGACTAAGGGAAGGAGAGAACCATAGGAAATAAAATCAGGAGGAGAACGGAGGGGCTAGAAATGCATGTCTTTGTAGGATGACATAACGACTCCACTTTGAGTGGATGGACACTGTTGGCGGGTTTGAACAGGGCGGTGCCATGATCTGACTACTTTTTCTAAGTATCCCTCCAACTGATATATGGAGAATACACTATAGCAAATTACGACAGATTTTTATTTTTGTCCTAAGCAAGTGAAGGGTGGGGGAAACTATGTAAGATGGAGAAGACTACATCCAGAGTTAGTCTTGTTAAGTTTGAAGTGACAACTTAGCATCCAAGTGGAAATATCAACTTGGCAAGTGGATATATGAGTCAAGTTCAGGAGAAGGATGTGCCAAACATAACTTTTGGAGTCATCAGCATATGGAAGGGATCTAATGCTCTTACATAAGATCACTAAGGCAATGAGTATAAATAGATAAAAGGAGAATTCAGAGGACAGGACACATCTTTGGGGCATTCCAAAATTAAGATTATCAAGGAGAAGAGAATAAATTCAGAAAGAATTAAAAAGTAGTCATTCAGGAAGGAAAAATACACAAAAGAGCATATTAGGCTGGAAGCCAAATGAAAAATGTGTACCAGAGAGGAGGAAGTAATCATCTATGTCAAAGCTCTTGAAAGGTCATGTAGTATGAGGATTGAGAAGCAACCACTGGATTTGGGAACATAAAAGTCACTTGTGACCCTGATAAGACAATCTCAGTGGAGAAAGTGGATGTGGGTGTGAAAGTCTTAGTGAATGGAATAAGAAAGAATGCCTGGAGGGTAACTGGAAACAATGAGTGTAGACAACTCAACTGAGGAGCTTTGCTATAAAATGGAACAGAAAATTGTAGTTGTAATTGGAGAGGAAAGTGGGGTCAAGAGAAATTCCTTTTCAAGATGAGAGAATAGCAGCATGTTTTATACTGAGCCAGTAGGGAAAGGGAGAAACTGACAAGGCAGGAGAAGAAAGGAAGGTTTCCCAGGAGCCCTGTGCTTGCGTAGGCCATCAGGGGCTGCTATCCGGCACCAAAGTGGAGGAGACGGCCTTAGATGGGAGCAAGAGCAACTTCATCCACAGCCAAAAGAGGGAGTAGTCCATGAGTGCAGAAGCATGAAGGTAGAATATGTGAGCATGTCAGCATGTGGTGCTTCTCTTCTGATGACTCCTATTGTCCAAGCAAAATGGGAGACAAGGTCCTCATGTGAGAGTCAGGAGGAAGGGGAGGTGTCAGAAGACCGAAGAGAGGAGAAGGTATGCAATACTTGTTGGGAGAGAGGGAGGGTACCCGAGGTCGGAGGTAGTTGATAGCATGCCTGATCAGCGTGGTTGTGTGTTGTGCAGCCACATCTACTATGCAGAGGCAGGAACAGGGCAGTGGAGAGTTAGACTCAACTAAGCTCAGGCTTCTGTCCAGTAAGAAGGATGAATAAGAGGAGGACAAGAGAGTTGATGATATGTATAGGGACGATTTTAACAATTGCCGTGAAGGATAAGCACTGCAAAGAGGGAGACAGGCCCCTTAAAGGGCACAAAAACCGGTGAAAGGGAGGTATATTCAAAGCCTTGTAGCTCTGGTAGAATCAAAGGATTGCTGGGATTGGGGTCCCGGAGGGAGTGAGCTCAACATATAAAAGGCGGTGGTCAGAGTGGGGAGAGTTGAAGGTGGGGTCACGAAGGAGCTGTGGTTATGACGAGTAAGTAAGAGAATGAGTGGCTAAGAGTTGAGGAGGTCACTAAGAAAGACACTGTCAAGGAAATGAGAGGGCAGAGTAACGGGAGGGTCATGTTCCTGGATATCGAAACCCCCACGAATAACAACAGCGATGTTGGGAGAGTGGCAGTGAGACAGGGGCTGAAATCTTCAGGGAAGCCAAGAGTGATCCAGAGATGAGTAAGTTACAGATAGAAGGAAAAGTGGATTCAGCCTGTCTGCTTCTCTCTCTGGGTCTCAGTTTCCTCATTTTTAAGTGGGAAATGCTGACAGTCCTTCCATCATGAGATTTTTATAAGGATTAAGGGAGATGTTGCAGGCAGAACATCTGTCACCCACTGGGACTGGAAAATTAAATTTTTTTTAAAAGGGCACTTGTGAACTCCTGGGTGTGTGTCTCATCTACCTCTAACTGAAGTTGGGAGAGTATGACCCAGAAGGCTTACCAAGCTCAGGGTTGACCCAATAAGTCACAATCCTCCTAATTCCCTAGAGACATTCACCTGGGGTCCTCTCTGGTAAGCCTGGGCCTGGCCATGACCACGCCCACCACCTGCAGCTGTCCTTATCCATGTCATCTGTCTTCCCGGCAGGCCCCGGTTCTCTCTGACTCTTCCAGCTATCTGCAGACACCAGGTTTGTTGCCTCCCAGCCTCAGTGTCTAATGCAGAAGGCAAAAGCAAACTACATGCTTTGGCTGCTCTGTCTGGTGGGCCCCCCTTTTTATGGCCAAGCTAGCTGAAAGAGCCCAGGGGAAGCTAAAATCTCAGGATGGTATCTTGTGTTCTGAACTGTGCTGAGCCAGAAATGTGCCGAGGCTCTAGGGCAGTACAATCTGATGTCCTAGGATGGGGACCTTGGGCCACGGACTGGGTCAGGCCCTTCCCGCTTCTTTTCTCTATCTATCCATGCACTCAGTTCTAGACGGGAGTTTCTACCAAGGGATGAGGTCATGTCTAACTAACAGGGAAGTGTCTGTCTTACCAAGAACAGGCAACAATATTCAGAGACTCCTTCTCTCAACACAGAGACAAGAAAGGCGATGGAGTGGGGGCCAGAGGCTTAGGACACCTGGGTTGCAGCAGCAGGACTGCCAGAGTTGAACAGGTCCCATTTGCTGAGCCCAGTCCCTTGAGTTTTCCACCCCTGGTTCAATCAGGGCTCTCAGAATATCGTATCTGGAATATGCTGTGAGCAGCTTTACCTAGCATTACTGTATGCAATCCAGGACAGTGGATCCCTAGCCTCTACCCCCACACTACTCAGAGACCACAGTTGCCCTTTTCATTGCCAATTTTCACTGCCTAAGTACATAGCAGGCCCTCAACAATGGGGGAGAGAAGGAACAAGGGAGGAAGGAGGAAGGGAGGGGTGTTAAGGATGGAGGAGCACAGAATACAGCTCTTCATCTCACCACCCATCCTGTGTCAAAACCTAGAAGACTCCAAGTATCTTCACTGAATTTTTTCTCCATGACAGTCTGCCTGAGCTGAATAGTCATCTTCTTACCCAGAATTTCCCTTCTTCTCCTTAAATTATATATGAAAATGAAGGGTGGCCACTCTTGTCAGAAAACATTTTCTTGATCCTCTTCCCAGCAAACAAACACTTACCGTCCTCTTTCTCTAATACACAGTGACATTTTGATGCAGTAGTGCCTGGAAGGAGACATGAATCACTAATTCAGAAAAATGGCCAAGCTTCTACAGTTTGCGAGGCTCCCACCTATTTACTCAGGATCCAAATTCTGGAAAAGCAAACCTGCATTCCTATTTACCAACCACTATTTACCATCTGAAGGCTGTTGTACATTGATTAACATTACAAGTGACATTTGGCTCTCGTGTCCTTTCAGAATAGAACTTGTTTCAAACTAAGAAACGAACAAGGAAACCTCTAGAGGAAGATATTTTGGGGGAGTAGTGTATGAGGGTGACCCGAAACATTTTTTTGTCATTTTGGATCACTGTCTGGAACTGAAAGCAATCTGCTTGGGGGAGAGGGAAGCTGGCATGTCACTCGGAAAGGACTGCAGCCTCTCAAAGATAATTCTGAAAGGTATGCCTAGGGAAGAGAACACAGGACTCCAGAGGCAACTCTTTAAAAAAAAAAAAAACAAACAAACGAAACAAAAACAAAGGTCAAGGTCTAAAAATGTTTATTCAACAGGCAAGAAATTTAAGGAGCCAAAATTTGCCATACATAAGGATGTGTGGTAGAAAGGATCCTGTTAGATTTAAATTACATTTGATTTTTATAATTTATCACTTACAAGCAGATTTTCCAGCACCTAAAAAGAAAGCACACCTGTGTACATTTTTTTTTCCAGTTTTAGCCTATCAGCCATATCTTTCCAGTAAACTTCCTGTATAGAAAAGTTACCACTCTACGTGGGTAGCAAATGAGTGAAGGGTTATTTCCAGTCTCCAAAGTTCAGTTCTTTATCACCCCCTCTCCCAGAACTGGGCACAAAGAATTGCTGCTTTGAAAGATCCAGGATGGGTGTCAGCGGCCATCAGAATCACTTAGAGAACAAGGTGAAAGGACAAATCCTGGGCGTCCTCCGCAGGAATTCTGACTCAGTCAGTCTGTGAGAGGCCCCGGGAATCTGCAGCTCTAGCATGCACCCATGGTGACTCAGATGCAGGTAGCCTGCAGAGCCCACCCTGACCAATCCCTAGAAGAGGCCCTCTAGGTTGCTGTGCCTTCTGGACACAGTGCAGCCCTGGGTTATCCAATGCTCTCCGTAAGCACACACTTGGTGGACAGTCCACTGATCCACGCTGCTGTGCTGGGCAAGCCGATCTGTGGGCCTCCTGTGACTCACCCCTGATTTCTCTTTATTCTGTTAGAACGATTACAGGAAGTTATCTATGCAATGCAAGGATTTTGTGGTGGGCGGTGCTGGACCTATGCCGAGACACGGAAGAGGTGGAGCGATTTTAAATGGTGATGTGAACTTCCAAGTCTGGTCCGACCACCACCGTCCAAGTCTGAGCCGGATCAAACTCGCCGATAAATATGAAGTCAAGAAGGTAAGCTTCCCCACCTCTCCAGGCCTTCTTGCCTTGCAGGGCGGCTGGCCTCGATTTTGGGCTCATGCTTATTTTACGTTCCTACAAGGTGACATGAAAACACCAATCACCTGACTACTCTCTAGACAAAGAATGGCCAGACTTGCAGGATTGCTCAGAGCTCCTCAGCGAACCCTTCCCTTCACTCCCCAGCCCACCAAGGGAAAGGTAGCATGACTGTAATTCCAGGAACAGGCTTTCAGGCTGGAAAACAAAAAAGGAGCTTTTCAGCCTCCAAACAACTGGCAGGGACAACGTGACCTAACATCAGTGAGGAGGCCAATTCCCCAGTTTTCTCGAGAAACACATCACTCCGGTCTGTCAATAGCACTGATTGAGCTCTGTGTGCCTGGGGACTTGTGTAGAAAATGTTTTAGTGTGGAGGCTTTGTGGGATCCATGGGTCTGGGAGCCTTAGAGGAATTTCACTCCAAAGTCTTATGCAAGTACTCAGTAGGAAGCTCAAGGAGACTTGTCACAGGAGTAGGCTCGTCCCACCTCCTCAGTCAACCTCAAGGTGTCTTTAATGGCCACAGGCACCCAGTAGCCCTCAGGCCCACAGTGGCTGGTCAGACTGAAGTCCTAAGCAGCAAAAGTCAATTATGTTTCCACTTTGGATATATTCTGGATTCTTTAGAATCTGCCCTTACATTAGATGATGGCATCCACCTTATGAAAACTGCAGAGCTCCAAAGATCCATGTGTTTCAACATCACTGTGCTTTGCACGTAGGCAAAATGGGTGATTAGCCTTTAAGGCTTTTTATTTTTTTCCAGCTATTTCACAGGGTCAATACTGGGGATATTTTCAATGCCCCCAAACTGACCTCTGGGCACTTCTCCTCATACTTTTCTCAATTTGTGTGGAGGGAACCATCCTTCAACAAACCACATGTATTTATGGAATTCATCTAGTGAGAGCTTCCAAGTTTGAAAAAATCTTCCTGCCCTCTTACTTTTAATAATAATAAAAAAATCTAAGAAAAATAGCTTTGTCTGAAGACTCTGGGTCCCAAAGGCAAAGTGGACAAATCATAGGAAATGGGGCCTCTGATTACCATTCAAAAGCACATGGCTATGAAAAGAGAGGGAACAGGCTATAGCTTCAAGTACAACCCTATTTTCTTGGCTCAGGAAAACTCTCATTTTTTCACCAACCCCAAGAGCTCAATGAGGCTTTTCATCAAAGTACAGCATTCTAACCCAGAAGCTGCTGAGATACCCATGGCCTTGGAGTTCACACAAACCCTGCTATGGAGACTGTTTAGCAGTGGTAAAGATGAGCTTGAGTTTCCAGAGCCACAAGTATTTCCTTCCTTCCCAAAGCCGGGATACCCTCCTGCCTCCCAGCACAGGGAAGGAGCACAGCGTGGAGGTGAAGATGTCTTTGAAAACCCAAACAACAGGAGATGCTTGGCATCTACACATTTATATTTGCAGTTTCGGCCATTCACGAGCAATTCTAATGGCCCATAAAATGCAAGCATTCAACATTTTTCTGAAACAAATCTAAACCTCTTAGCAACACTGTCAGTGAGGGTAGATCAGTCAGCTAGTCCAGAAGTCTGGCCACCACCTCATAGCTACGTGTTCCCTCTTGTTGTCAACTACTAAGTACAAAACAGCCCTGGTGATGAATGAGAAGAGAAAGTAAAGTACTCCATGAACATGATGGTTCGGGACACAAAAGGTTCTATGAGGGAAATTATTTAGTGGTATTTGCCAATTAGGAGAGTCATAAAGGTCTTAGGAAATATCCCTCATGAATGTCAAGTGTCTGCAGCAATCCATAGGTGGGAAGATGATAAACAACCTGCTTAAAAAGTCAGCCTTGCTCATTTTAAAGACCTCCAATGGGTAAATTCTCTCAAACCATGTATATCATTATGTAACAGCAGACAGACAGAGTTTTCCTTGACATTTATTCTATCATGAATTGTAGTGAAAACACCTAATATTAAAAAGATGTATTAATATTATAATTAGATTTCATTTTTAATTTTGAACTTTAGCATTCTTCCATGGGCACAATCTAACCCTGGGTCATTGAGTTATGAAATGACTAGCATGCAAGCCTATTTATAATACACTGCCTTTACACCTGATACATACAATAGCTTTAAGGCTACAATATAGAACCATAAAAAATTCCTAAGTCTCTGCCCACATGGTATCAAATCAAACCATTAATTCAGTAATTAAAGCAAACTAGTTGTTCTTGGCAGTTTCATGGGCCGCTACTAAGTAAGACCTTAAAAAATGGTGTTTTGTTCAAATAAATCTGGAGATCTTGAATTAAGTAGAGTCAAACAGATTTCTTTGCTTAAAGACATTACAGAGCTTTAATATGCATTGCTACTCCAATTAAAAGAAAAAGCGTACAATATGTATCATTTGACCACAGAACTCTTTTTCACAGAAGATTGATGAAACTCATTTTCCACGTAAAAGTCTTTGGGCAACTCTAATGTAGAATCAGCCTATATGAGCTATGAAACACACAGATCTAAATGAAGTGGGTGCCGCCCTTGCTGGTAATGAGCCCTGGATCGTGTCCTTCACCTGAATGTCTGCCTCTCTTCAGGCACCACACTAATGTCTGGTCCTCTGGCTGGCTCAGTTATAATGTCAGCCTCCATTAGCTCAAGACAATTATCCCACCATTGCACAAGACACCACCTGGTAAAAAGAAAAGAATCATGAAGTAGGTGTCAGGAAACCAGATTTTTAGCATGATTCTTTCACTTACTACCCATGTGGTCTTGGGCAAGTCTTTGAAGCTCTGAGTCTCATGCCCATCTGCAAAATCAGCGTATAAGCCTCTGTTTCCGTTTTCTGTGAACCTTCAAATGAATTCATATGAGAGGAAATGGCTCTGCAAACTGTAAAGTTCTCTGGAGTTCCACAGGGAAGCATCATTGCTGTGATTCAATGATGTCCCCCTTCCTTGTAACTGGGGGGCGGGGGGGGGTCTTTCTATTTCCAGAGCTATTCCCTAGCTTGTCCTTTGTCTTCTCCCTAGAAAATGCTAGAAACTTCCCCTTGGGTAAGGACATTGTCATTATAGCCTAAAATCCTTCCAGAAAAGACAAAAGGCCTTGTGAGGATATGGTTGTTCTCCATGACTTCTGTTTTAAGAGAGTAGCTCAGCCTCCCCCAAAACCCAGGCAGATGTGTCATCTGAAATGTTAATCGTTGTGTTTAGAAGAAAGTGTTGGAAAAGTGGCTCAGAAGGTGCCCTCTGAGGTTAATCCTGGTCCAACCACTTAATGGAGTCACTTGAGCAAGTCACTTAGCCTCTCTACTTCTCACTTATCTCATCTATAAAGTTTGGATAATAATACCTACTTCATAGGATTACAGTAAGAATCAAATGGGATAAAGTGTGCCTCAAACAGCGTCGGGCCTATCAGCCTGTGGGTATAGATGAAGCAGTACACTACACACACTGTGCTGGCTTAGAGCCCATGTTCATGTTACTTAACACATTTCTGTCACCCATCTCAGTCCATCCCAGCCTTAACAGGTTACGGTCCTTTTGGAAGCCAAGGCTGCCTTATGAAGAAGCAAGGGGGCTTCTCTCCCCACGCTGAGTCACATGTAATCTCAGAAGCAACTCTCCTTAGGCCTCATGGATAAAGAAACCAATCCCTCCAGCTTTGGCCTGCAGCCCGCCATATATAGGCCTTGGTCTTCTCCTTCAGGGCCAATGTGACTAGCAGACATCTTGCTGTCTTCTCCATTTCTCTCTCTCTGGCCCCATGGAACCCCTTAAGCATCATTTAACTAATATCTTTCTTAAAGGCACTCCTCTCCCTCTGCATACCAACTCTAAATAAAAGCTTAGGGGACTTCCAGCTCCACCAACAGGGAGTCGAAATCAGTCTCAAAATCCATTTGGGCTCAGCTGGACCCAGGCTGCACCCATAAAGGGAGCCCAGTGTCCAGCATGTGGTCATTGCTGAGTGGCTGGTCACAGAGATCCAGACTCAATCCCTGGTGCTCTCTTCAACTTGACTAACTGAAGACACACATCTGAACCCTTTACTTTCATCCCTCCCTCTCTCTCCTCTTGATTGCTTCTTCACCTCTAGGCTCACAGGGATGTTCTTTTCCTTTCCTTTCCCTACATCGTCCCTTGCTTCTTCCTGACTCCAGGTCTGTCTCTATGGGGGTCATATAAATCTCCGAGTCACTGAAAGAACTTTGTAGACATGTGTCACTCAAGCTCAAATGCCACAGGAGAACGGGACAAAGGGACCCAGCAGGTCCTATTTTGCACAGCAGAAGCCTTAACTCTACCTAGAGAGGAGGTGGAGGCTCCTTTGGACATAACTAAGCAAAGATCTATTATTTAAAAAAAAAAAAAAGGAGAACACATGAATATTTTGTCCAAAATTACATTAGTGCCACTGCAGAGAGCATGTCTATTATCAGGCAATATCACCAGTAAGGGAGTAGTTCAGTCTGACAAGTTGTTTCGGCCACAGCCTGTGGGCTCTATAGACACTGATCAGCCTGCTGGGCATCCCAAGAGGGGTATGACAGTCCTGTCCTCAAAGAGCCATCGGGGGGTAGGTAAGGTGGGGACAGGGATGCTATGACCGTAGCAGCAGCAGCCTCTGCACCTCGCTAGCTGAGCAAAGTAGAGTTCACAACAGTCACTTTCAGACTTGCAGGTGGACCCCGCTCTCTAGTGCCCTGTCCTGCAGCTTGGTTTGTGGAAACTAAGCATGGCACTGGCCATCTTTCCTCCCAACTGATGAGACTCCCCACTCTCCTGCAGGAGCAGCTTCACTTTGCTGAGCCTTCCAGACTCTGAAACAGTGCCCATTCCTGACTCCACCAAGCTCCTAGGTGATTCCTGGCTCCGAAGGCTAGTCTCACACGAAACAAAGCCCTGGGACAGGACAAAGGGAGGGAGAAGGAGTGAAAAGAGGGCCCTCACTAACCCTACTAAGACAGTTCCCTTTTTCTCCACACCATTGTACTCAGGAAATAACATCCCCGATAATTTCCATTCATTTACTTAGGCATCATTTAACAAACATTCACTGTGTCTGCTACACCACCAACTCCACGCTGAGCACGGGGGAGACTTAGAAGATCAAGACCTAGGCCTTACCCTTGAGGTGTTCATCCAGCAAAGGAGAGACAAGTGTGAACCACCATTGCGATCTTGTCTGAGCAGGACAAACAGAAACAGGAAGTGGCAGCGTGGAGGCCAGAGGAAGCAGTGACCAGCTCAGTCGGGACCCCAGGAAAAGTTTCCCAGAAGCAGAAATGCTTGAGACAAGGCTAAAAGGATGAGAGGTGCTGGACGGGATGTCAATTTAGCCAAGAAGCAAGGGAGGACAATTTAGGCAGAGGGAGGCAGAAGCTGAGAAGTCGCAGATACCTGAGGAAGAGTGGCATGGATGGGGCTATGTTTAGAGGGGGACAAGTGTTTCCCTGTGGCTGTATCACTGTGGGAAAGGAGCAGAACCAAATCCTTGAGGGCGTTTCATTACACAGCCACTTGGACTTCGTCCTGGCAGCACTATCCCAGGGAATTTTCTGTGATGATGCAAATGCTCTATTTTCTGCTGTCTGACACGGTAGACGCTAGCTTCTTATGCATGGCTAGCCAGCACTGGAAATGTGGCTAAGGTAATTATGGAACTGAATTCTTAGTATTTTCTAAATGAATTGGTTCAAATATCAAAGCTGATTATGGGCAGTGGGTACCACACTGGACAGTATGGCTGTATATCCTCACTCATGCCTTCAACAAGCTTTCAGTGAGTGCCTACAAAGCATGCTGTGCTAATGACTGGGGATGTGGTGCTGAATAAAAAGGATGTGATGTCAGCCATCATGGGAAAGACATGTTAATCAACACAACACACCAATAAATTGCGATGTTGGATTTGAAGTATTACAAAAGAGAAGACCATGATATTATAACTTCTAAAGTTAGCTGTCACCTAATCAGGGAGGGCAATGAAGGCCTCTCTGAGGAAGTCATACTTGCTCTGAGAGCTAAAGAATAAAAAGTTAACCAGTTGTGGGGAGGACATTTCTAAAGGAGAGAACATGTTCAAAGCATATTCAAAGGCCCTGTGGTAAGAGAAAACATAGCATATAAGAGAAACTGAAAGAAGGTGAATGTGGCTGAGCTGGAAGGCATGGGGAAGAGTGGGGCATGGGATGAATGTAAAGAAGCAGGCAGGGACCAGACCATGCAGAAAGGCTCATTGACCATGCTAAAGAATTTTGTTCTCATTCTTTTTCAAGAATAAGAGGAAGCCACTGGAGAACTTTAATGAGAAGTAGTTGTAGAGATGAGGAAAGATGCAGAGACAGTTTTTCCTCTGAGAAAAGCTAGAAGGCAAACAGGGTGGGTATGGATGCAGCACAGTTGTTGGGGAAGAGGGACGTGATATTAATAAAGACAGGCGTCGTTAAGCTCTGTTGACAAGCAAAGCCAAAGTTATAGTGGCTTTTAATGAAAGAAGGCTTATTTATTGCTCATCCTATTTCCATCTTGGAAGAGAATTCACTCAGGAATCCAGGCTGATAGGACAGCTACCCTCTCCAATGGTCCCACCCTGTCAAAGGGAACAGCAGTGACAGAGAGTCCCCCACCAGCAAGGAAATGCTTCCACCTAGAAGTGACACACATTGTTCCCACTTACAACTCACCGTCAACAATTAGTTACGTCACCCACAACACCATGAGAGAAGCCAGGAAGTATAACCCTGCCATATGTTGAAAGGAGAGAAAAATGAAGCTATTTGGCAAATAGCACTAAGAACTACCAAAAGGATAAAAGTTGAAGGAATTCATATTAATAGCCTCAATTTCTCTATAAATAGGAAGCAGAATCACCCTCTGAGGTAGAAAGCAGCCTGAAAAAAAGTGAAAAAAAAAAATTGAGGAAAAATTCCGCGGGAGATGGAATAGAGAGCTGAGCAGTAGAGCCAACAGCCCAGCCAAGAGGGAAGGTGGTAAATTCTTTGCCAACAGCCAGTGTTCTTAATAAAAATAGAAAATCTCTACCAAGACCAAAAACATAAAAACGATAACACACAAAATCAATGTCTTCCATGAACCTCAATTCCATGCTGTCAACTTCATTTCAAGATTTTTTCATAGACATGGGGCCCAGAAGTACATAATGTATCCATAGGCCCAGAAGTACATAATGTATCCACAGGTTCCTCTCAAAGCATAACGCCAAGGAGGGCGGGGTGTGCTGGGGAGGGGGCGATTCCACACATCACCATTCTGTGTAAAGCTGGGCCAGGACCTCTAACCACAGCAGAAGTCCCTTTGCTTTTTTCTTCCAAAAATCTCCACCTTGTGCACATTTTACAGCCATGCTGTAAATGGACCCATTTTTCTACCTGGAAAAACTCCCAGAAGAAAACAGAATGTGTTGGGTAGAAATACAGTGTTACAGTTGAGCGCCTGCCTGCTCAAATTCTCCAGTTACTAAGTATGTGGCTTGCATTAAGTTGCTTAGCCTGCTGGCCTGCAGCAGCCTCCCAGAGAAGGTGAACCCTGATGCTCAAGAGCCTGCTGGATGAAATCTGTGTTAAAAGACACAATGAGGCTCAGCAATAGATGTACAGCTGGCTGAAACCCCTCACCCAAATGCAGTGACCATGGGGAGGGACACTAGAGAGAGGGAAGATGACCTCTGCCTGGGGTTCTGTCTCATTTCTTCTGTCTGCATAGAGCATAGGGACAGCGAGCAAAGGGGACCTGGGGACACCAGGGCTTTCTAAAGGACGTCTGAGAGTCCATTCAGACACTCACATGCTCTAAGCAGACATTCTCCCACTGTGTTTTCCTGCTGAGGCATCGTTTTACCAGATGCTCAGAGTTAAGAAGATCAGAGTTGTCAAAAACACAGTCTGGCTGGTCAGGCACTACCCCAAACTGTGCTGCAGGATGCCCAGTAACTGCCAAACACTGTTGGAATCCATCGGTGTCGAAAGCATCAATCAGCATCCTCTTTGTGGATTCCTCTCAGCATTTCCATAGCCCTAGCCTGACTACATGGCACAAAAATTATCAATGTCCATGAATCTCTCAGCCCAGAGGGGCTATCTTTTGCATAGGAAAAGGAAGTTTTGTTTTTCTCAAGCAGCAAATCTTAAGAAGGACTAATCCAAGTACACACGTACCCCTTTTCTGCCTGGAAAAACTCTCAGAGGAAAAATAGAACCTGTTGGGCAGCAGTACAATGTTGTGTCTAGAAGGCTGACTGTGCATGTTCACGTCCTAAATCCTTCCCCTACTAGATATGTGACTTCAGACAAATTATCTCATCCCTGGTGCTCAGTTTCCTTATCTCTATAATGAGCACAAATAAAACCTAATAAACAATAATCAGGGTTTCTTAACACACATAATGCAGCTAGAACATGGTAAGTGCATAATAAATGTTAGCTAATGGAAGCTGTTTGCCATGTTGGCCTTACAAGTAGAACTATCCTTAAAAACTAAAGGGAGGGAGGAATTAGGATGGCAGAGTAGTAGGGGGACCCTGAGCTTGCCTCGTCCCTCAAACACAGCTAGATAACATCAAATCATTTTGAACAACTAGGAAATCATCTGAGGATTAAGAAAACAATCTACACAATTGGAGGGAGAGAACATGGTAGATGGGAGGTTCCGGGCCATGAATTGGGGGAGAGAAAAGCCATAGACCCACAAAGGGGAGGGAACACTTTTCGCGAAGTGAGGTCAATGAGAGAGGGAGAGAGTGCGAGAGAGAGCAGCACATAGGGTTCACACGAGGTGCCGTGGTGTGGGGATCCCCTGGGTCGCACTGGGAGAGATCGCTCCCCTTCCTGAAGTACATTTGTAAGAGGGTATTTTACCTCTCCAAGGACAAAAGGCCTGCCGGGAGCCATCCAGCAGCCATTCAGCAGCAAGGGCCAGAGAGGTGCTCAGAGGGCAGATAACCTGCAGCTTTTCACTGTGTGTCACAACAGACTCCAGCCACCATGCCTGGGCCCCACGTCGTGTGACTGCTTCCTTGGGACAGAATGGTGTCTGGCACAGCACTGCCAGGCTCTTCTCTGGGGGAGGGGAGGGGGTCCGCACCTTGCAAGGCCCTTTAAGATTTGGAGTTTTGAATCCCAGCCACCAGCCAGAGACAAACACAGGAGAACTGTGGCGCCAGACATGCCGACGGCCAAGCACAGACAGGTTGAAGGCAAGGATCTGATGAAAGCCTGGGACGCAGGAGAGGAGACTTTTTCTGTGAGGGCCTCCTGAAGAGCAGTGGCCATGAGTTCCCCTACCTGCGGCCAAGAGGATGGGGTGATGCCATCTTCCACCCCCGGCCACCAGCACCGTCGGACTTCAGAGACAAACACAGCACTTCCAGGGGAGGCTGGGGTCACTTAAACCAACCCCAGCCCCCTGCCTGGCAGGGGCATCTTTACAAGGGCAGGTCTGACTGTGAGCCAGCCCAGCAGGCCTCTCCCCCAGAAGACCAACATGGGACCCTCCACATGTACCTGGGCTGCTGATCAAAGAGCACACCCAAGAGTCAGCTTCAGTTCTGATGGGATAGGACCAGGCTTGCTTGCTTTTTCTTTTCTTTTTTTTCTTTCTTTTTTTTTTTTTCCTTTGGTATCAGGCTTAGACTTTCTTGTTTTTGGTTGGTTGGTTTGCTTGTTTCCTTTTCTTGTTTTTTTTGGATCAGGCTTCTTTTTCTTTTTTTTCCCTTCTTTCTTTCTCATTCTTTAGAATCAGGCTTATAGTTTTTGTTTACTTGCTTTTTTATTCCCTTTTCTTTTTCTTTTC
Organism: Zalophus californianus; assembly: GCF_009762305.2. Lineage (NCBI taxonomy): Eukaryota > Metazoa > Chordata > Mammalia > Carnivora > Otariidae > Zalophus > Zalophus californianus. The sequence goes on along the minus strand of NC_045599.1, from coordinate 29,502,904 downwards.
TTTTTTAAATTTTTTTTTATCAGGTTTACCTTAACAAACAAGTCAAAGCATATCTAGTTTAAGGTCCAAACACTCCCCACTGAAAGCAAGGAGGAACTCTGCAGAGGACTGACCTGTGGGAAAGAGCAACCAAAACACAACAGCAGAGTGCACACTGAATACACAACAAACACTTCCTGAAGCACCAGGCCCTGGTCAGTGTAGGACCCCTTCTTAATATAGAATTAATCTCAAGACCAGGAAACAGAACAAGCTTTCTTAATATACGAAAGACAGAAACCTAGACATGATGAAAAGAAGGAGGATTTCTCCCCAAAAGAAACATCAAGAAGAGATCACAGCCAGGGATTTGCTCAAAAGAGATATAAGCAATATATCTGAACAAGAATTTAGAAAAACAGTCCTAAGAATACTAACTGGGCTTGAAATGAGCATGGAAGACACCAGGGAAACCCTGGCTGCAAAGACAAAGACCTAAAAACTAGGCCAAAATAAAAAATGCTGTAACTGAGATACAAAACCAACTGGATGTAATCACAATGATGATGGAAGAAGCAGAGGATACAACAGGTGATACAGAAGACAAAATTATGGAAAATAATGAAGCTGAAAAAGAAGAGGGAAAGATAAATCACAAATAAAGACTTAGGGAACTCAGTGACTCTACAAAGCGCAATAATATCCATATCATAGGAGTCCCAGAAGAACACGAGCAGGGGGAAAAGGGGCAGAACTTGAACAAATTATAACTGAGAACTCCCCTAATCTGGGGAAGGAAATGGGCATTCAAGTCCAAGAGGCATAGAGAACTCCCTTCCTATACAACAAAAACAGGTAAACAACAAGACATATCAAAATGAAACTTACAAAATACAAAGATAAAGAGAGAATTCTGAAAGCAGCTAGGGATAAAAGGTCCTTAACCTACAAGGGTAGACGCATAAGTTAGCAGCAGACCTGTCCACAGAAACAAGACAGGCCAGAAGAGAGTGGCATGATATATTCAACATGCTAAATGCAAAAAAAATATGCAGCCAAGAATACTTTATCCAGCAAGGCTGTCATTCAAAATAGAAGAGATAAAGAGTTTCCAAGACAAGCAAAAACTAAAGGAATACATGAACACTAAACCAGCTCTGCAAGAAATACTAAAGGGGACCCTTTAAGCAGGAAAGATTTTGCAACAAAGACTAGAAAGCAATAGAGACAATCTATAAGAACAGTAACTTTGCAGGTAATACAATGGCACTAAATTCATAGCTATCACTAATTACCTGAATATAAATGGACTTAATGCTCCAATCAAATCAGGGTATCAGAATGGATAAAAAACCAAGACCCATCAATATTCTGCTTACCAGAGACCCATTTTAGAGCCAAAGACAGCACCAGATTGAAAGTGAAGGGGTGGAGAACCATCTATCATGCTAATGGACCTCAAAAGAAAGTTGGAGTAGCTATACTTATATCAAACAAACTATATTTTAAACCAAAGACTAATAAGAGATGAAGAAAGGCACTAAATCATAATGAAGGGGGGCTCTATCCAACAAGAAGATCTAACAATTTTAAATATTTATGCCCCCAATATGGGAGCGACCAAATATAAAATCAATTAATAACAAACTTAAAGAAACTCATTGATAATAATACAATAATAGTAGGGGATTTAACACCCCAATCATAGCAATGAACAGATCATCTAACCAGAAGACCAACAAGGAAACAATGGCTTTGAATGACACACTGGATCAGATGGACTTAACAGATATATTCAGAGCACTTCATCCTAAAGCAGCAAAATACACATTCTTTTTGAGTGCACATGGAACATTCTCCAAAAAAGATCAAATACTGGGTTAAAAGTCAGGTCTCAACCAATACAAAAAGAAATGAGATCATAACCATGCATATTTTCAGACCACCACACTATGAAACTTGAAGTCAACCACAAGAAAAAATTTGGAAAAACCACAAATACATGGAGGTTACAGAACATCCTACTAAAGAATGAATGGGATAACCAGGAAACTAAAGAAGAAATTAAAAAATACATGGAAGCAAATGAGAATGAAAACACAAGAGTCCAGTCCAAAACCTTTAGGATGCAGGAAAGGTAGTCATAGGAGGGAAGTATAGAGCAATACAAGTCTCCCTCAAGAAGCAAGAAAAGTCTTAAATACACAACCTAACCTTACATCTGAAGGAGCTGGTAAAAGAACAGCAAATAAAGCCTAAAACCAGCAGAAGAAGGGAAATAATTAAGATTGGAGCAGAAATAAATGACATAGAAATCAAAAAACTATAGCACAGATCAACAAAACTAGGAGCTGGTTCTTTGAAAGAAGTAACAAAATTGATAAACCCCTAGCCAGACTTATCAAAAAGAAAAGAGAAATGAGCCAAATAAAATCACAAATGGAAGAGGAGAGATCATCAATACCATAGAAATACAATTATAAGAGAATATTATGAGCAATTATATGCCAATAAATTGGGCAATCTGGAAGAAATGGATAAATTCCTAGAAACATATAAATTGGAAACTGGAACAGGAAGAAATATAAAATTTGAACAGACCTACAAACAGCAAAGAAACTGAATCAGTAATCAAAAGTCTCCCAGGGCCACATGGCTTCCCAGTGGAATTCTACCAAACATTTAAAGAAGAATTAATACCTATTCTTCTGAAGCTCTTTCAAAAAATAAAAATGGAAGAAAACTTCCAAACTCATTCTATGAGGCCAGCATTACCTTGATTCCAAAACCAAAGACTCCACTAAAATGGAGAATTACAGACCAATATCCCTGATGAACATGGATACAAAAATCCTCAACAAGATACTAGCTAATGGAATCCAACAGTACATTAAAAGGATTATTTACCACAATCAAGTGGAATTTATTCCTGGGCTGCCAGGGTTGTTCAAGATCTGCAAATCAATCAACATGACACACCACATTACTAAAAGAAAGGATAAGAACCATATGAAACGCTCAATAGATGCAGAAAAGCATCTGACAAAATACAGCATCCTCTGCTGATAAAAATCCTCAAAAATCCAAAAGTAGGGATAGAAGGAACATACCTCAAGATCATAAAGGCCATAAATGAAGGACCTACAGCTAATATTCTCAATGGGGAAAAACCAAGAGCTTTTCCCCTAAGGTCAGGAGCATGACAGGGATGTCCACTCTCACCACTGTTGTTCAACATAGTACTGGAAGTCCTAGCCTAGCAATCAGACAACAAAAAGAAATAAAAGGCATCCAAAAAGGAAAGGAAGAAATCAAACTTTCACACTTTGCAGGCGACATGATACTCTATGTAGAAAATCAGAAAGACTCCACCCAAATTGCTAGAACTGATACATGAATTCAGCAAAGTCACATGATATAAAATCAACATACAGAAATCTGTTGCATTTCTATTATACACCAATAATGAAGCAGAAGAAAGACAAATCAAAGAATCAATCCCATTTACAACTGCACCAAAAACCCTAAGACACATAGGAATAAACCTAACCAGAGGTAAAAGATCTGTACACTGAAGAACACTACACTGTACACTCTAGAACACTTATGAAAGAAATTGAAGAAGACACAAATGGAAAAACAGTCCATAATCACGAATTGGTAGAATAAATATTGTTAAAATATCTATACTACCTAAAGCACTCTACACATCTAATGCAACCCCAATAAAAATAACACCAGCATTTTTCACAGAACCAGAACAAAAAATTCTAAAATTTGTATGGAACCAGAAAAAATCTGGATAGCCAAAATAATGTTGAAAAGGAAAAGCAGAGCGGGAAGCATCACAATTCCTGGACTTCAAGCTGTATTACAAAGCTGTAATCATCAAGACAGTATGATAATGGCACACAAACAGACACACAGATCAATGGAACAGAATAGAGAACCCAGAAATGTACCCACAACTGTATGGTCAACTACTCTTCAACACAGCAGGAAAGAAGATCCAACAGAAAAAAAGACAGGTTCTTCAACCAATGGTATTGGAAAAACTGGACAGTGACATGCAAGAATGAAACTGGACCACTTTCTTTCACCACACAAAAAAATAAATTCAAAATGGATGAAAGACCTAAATATGAGACAGGAAGCCATCAAAATCGTGGAGGAGAACACAGGCAGCAACCTCTTTGACCTCGGCTGCAGCAACGTCTTACTAGACATACCTCCGGAGGCAAGAGAAGAAACAAAAGCAAAAATGAACCATTGGGACTTCGTCAAGATAAAAAGCTTCTGCACAGCAAAGGAAATACTCAACAAAACTAAAAGACAACCAACAGAATGGGAAAAGGTATGTGCAAATGACATATCTGATAAAGGGTTAGTATCCAAAATCTATAAAGAACTTATCAAACTCAACACCCAAAAACCAAATAATCCAGTTAAGAAATGGGTAGAAGACATGAATCGACACTTTTCCAAAGAAGACATCCAAATGGCCAACAGACACATGAGAAGATGCTCAACATCATTCAGTATCAGGGAAATACAAATCAAAACCACAATGATACCACCTCACACTGGTCAGAATGGCTAAAATTAACAACTCAGGAAACAACAGAGGCTGATGAGGATGTGGAGAAAGGGAACCCTTTTCCTCTGCTGGTGGGAATGCAAGCTGGGGCAGCTACTCTGGAAAACAGCATGGAGGCTCCTCAAAAAGTTAAAAGTAGAACTATCCTACGACCCAGCAATTGCATTACTAGGTATTTATCCAAAGGATACAAAAATGCTGATTTGAAGGGGCACATGCACCCCAATGTTCATAGCAGCATTATCAACAATAGCCAAATTATGGAAAGAGCCCAAATGTCTATCAACTAATGAATGGATAAAGAAGATGTGGTGTATATATATATATATACATATATATATATGTATATATATATATGTTACACAGTGATCAAAAAGAATGAAATCTTGCCATTTGCAATGACATGGATGGAACTAGAGGCTATTATGCTAAGCAAAATAAGTCAGTCAGAGAAAGACAAATACATGATTTCACTCATGTGGAATTTAAGAAACAAAACAGGTGAACATAGGGGAAGGGAAGGAAAAATAAAATAAGATAAAAACAGAGAGGGGAGGCAAACTATTAGAGACTCTTAAATATAGCAGACAAACTGAGCTTGCTGTAGGGGAGGTGGGTGGGGGGATAGGCTAAATGGGTGATGGGCATTAAGGAGGGCACTTGTTGGGAATTATATGTAAGTGATGAATCGTCAAATTCTATTCCTGAACCCAATCCTACACTATGTTAACTACCTTGAATTTAAATTAAAAACAAAAAGACTAAACCAGGATTTCTCAACCTCAGGACTATTGACATTTTCAGTCAATGTTTTGCTAGGGGCACCATCCTGTGCCTTATAGAATAGTTAGCACATCCCTGGCCTCTACCCACTAGGTGCCAGTAGCACTCTCCCCCATGCCTTATCAACCAAAAATGTCTCCAGATAGTCTCTAATGCCTCTGGGGTAAGAGTGGGGACAAAATCATCCTGTGTTGAGAATCTCTGGGATAGTTTTCAGAATGTAGGCCATAACCCCTTAACTATAAATCCTGGGGGGCAGGGATTATAGTTCTCCAAGGATGTATTACATCTCTGTAGACCAAACCTGAGGTTAGATCAAACTCAAACTCACGATATCCCTCTAGAACTAAATTCTCAAACTTAGCTGCACAGTGAAATCATCTGAGAGCTTTATTAGAAAACACCAATTTCGGTGCCCTACCCACAGAGTTTCTAATCCAATTCTTCTGGGTGGGAGCCCAGGAAATGTGTTTTTTAAAGGGTCTCATGATTCTAGCTTTCAAAAAAACTGAGCTCCTGGAAGGTGGGACCCCTCCTCATCCATGTTGGTCTCTGAAGACAGAAAACAATACTCACACTGCATATTATGTATACACACAGAGTATTACTTCCTGCTGAGTAAATGAATAGATGGATGTAAAATGCAAAGTCATAGGCTTTAATCCTTTTCCAACCAACTGTAATTCCCCTTGTGACTAAAAGTCCTCATAATAGAATTCAGATGATGTTTCACGCTGGCCTCGAAGTATGAGGCCACCACCCCCATTTTTTCTATTGATGACCTCCGTCCCTCTGGGGTTGGAACTCTGCAAGAGAACTCTTACAATCTAAAGAAACCCTAACACTGGTTCTGGCCTGGCAGTCTTAGGGATGGAGCAGAGAGATGGGTGGCTGCCAGGATGCCCTTGATGGGGAGAGACCACGGGGCCTTTGTCCTCCAAAGGGGAGCTCATATCACTGACGGTTCCACAGTGGATCTCAGGATTGCTCCCTCCACTCACCAGCTTGGGTTGCTGGCCTGCCCCCACATCCTGACCGGCTCAGTTTTAAGAGGGAAAAGCAGAGCACCTGAAGCCTCCTCTTTGCCCTTCCTCAGGTCTGCTGTGAATCGTCTGACACAACTTCCTCTAAAGAGCAGATACCACTATGCTTTTGCAAAAGAGATTTCAGATCCTCAAAGCATGGCTATCACAACAGGATAGAAAACTACTACCTTTTGGTTATTTTGCCGCCTTTGTTCAGCTCTTTCACTATATAAATATTTGCATGAAAGGATAATCCTTTAAAGCATTTTCTTCTTCCTGGTTATCATGTTTCCTAGGCTACCTGGCCTTAGCTTTTCTAACTATCCTGATATTCATCACGTGCTGCATTTGTTAAAATAGTCAGAGTCTGATTATTATTACATCCTGATTTGGTTGTTAACAAGAAGAGAGGAATTTGAGGAGCATTCAAGAGAGAAACATAAATCCCCAATGCCTCCAAGAAATAGATGCAAATCAGATAAGCCCAAAGTGGAAAGAACAGCAAGAGCCATTTTCAAATTGTCACTTTTATCCCAGAGTCAAACAGATCTTAGAAATTATAGTTCCCCCAAGGACCTGTGACTAACTCCAGTAATTAAGCTAAAGACCAACTCTAATTATTTCTGTACTAAATGCTCATATATGGATTCAGAGTCTTAATAAGCATTTGATCTTTTATATATTCCTCCCATTATGTACCATAATGCATTATTCTTTTATTAACATTCATCTGCCTAAGGTCACTTGCAAATTCCTTGATGGAAGCAGAGTTTTGTAGGTATAATTGTGGATGAAAATCTTTGCCAAATAGAGATCCTTTCACTTAAATAATCCAAGCCATAGTCATGTTGTACCTAAAAGATTGGAATAGCCTCCAACTGGTCTTCCTACCTCTGCTCTCTCCCTCTGCTCCTACACACACACACACACACACACACACACACACAATTTAAAGTTACAGAATTTTTTAAAGTAATCAGATTGTGTTATGCCCCACTCACATTTTCCATATAAAAGTGAACAAGACAGGTGCAGTCCCTGCCCTCAGGGAACTCACAGTCTAATAATTAGCACTGCAAGAAGCAGAGCCTGAGACAAGGGTCCTTGTGCAAGTGAGTGATCTCAGGAGAATCCTGCCATGAGGGGCAGAAGCTGGAGAAGACGCTAAGAAGTGGTTTCAGTGAAGCCTAACTTCAGCTTGATCTCTTGGGGGAGCTGTGGAGTATGAGTAGCACTACATGCATGCCCCATCCTGAAGCAAGGGGCATCTGTCTCAGTCAGTCATTACTTGCAGGCTGCCCCCAAGGGGGAGGCATAACCTCCCAGGTGTTTCTGGGCAAAGCAGCTCCCACTGGTAGAGGCAAATTTCTGGAAAAGGATGTATCAGTGAGCCCTCAGTAACCAACACCCCCAGAAGATGAGGATGTCAACTGCCTAACTGGTAAAGGGATCCAGGCAGGCCACCAACAACATCTTCTTGCCCTTAAAGTACTTAAAATCCAAACTACTAACCATGGCCTACAAGGTGCTGCATGGTCTGGCCTTCTGCTCCAAATTCGCCTTGCACCAAACTCACTCCTGCTCACTGATCTCCAACTACACTGCCTGGCTCTCTGTTCCTTCAACACTCCACACTAGTGCCCAACCCAGAGAATTTATCGATCCCTTTCCCTAAAATCTCTGCTGGCTAGATCTTCCTCATTGTTCAAAACTCAGATATAATTATAACAATTATCTCTTTCTCAGGGAGACCCTTCTGATCATCCTATCTGAATGTGGTCACCATGTTGCTCCATCCCTCACTGGCTACTGTTCATCCTAGTACTCTCTTTTATAGTTAGTATCTGTTTACTTGTTTACTGTCTAGTTCCCCCAACACACTAGACTCTGTGGAAGCAGCTCACCACTGTATCCCTAGCCTACAGCAGACCTAAGCAAACAATAGATTCTCAAAATTATTTACTGATAAAGTGACTGAATAAATGAATACAACATGCCTCAGTTTTTTTCCAGCTTTTATTTTTCTGAAATACAATAAAATCTCATGTTGTAGATGAGATGTGTTCCTAAAAACTAAGGGTTCTCTTGGGGATCAAAATGATATAAAGAGAAAAGTAGCCCATAATGTGCTCCTGGATATCAGTTATTATTTGTCTCATTCTTGAACTCTTATAACTATTAGCACTGAGTCCGTGGAGAAACTCAGATCATTACTGAAAGCCTTATTTTAATAAAAAAAAAGAAAAGAAAGATCACTTAAATATAAAATACCACTGTTTGATTAACAAAGTGAGTAACATTTTGGTCTCCAAAACTGAATCCTGAAGAAATTATCAATTTTTGCACTTAGTATTAAAAAAAAAAAAAACCCATCTGATGTATCATCATTTGACTGTTTGCTTGCTCCCCTTCTAATAGGTATTAGTTCTTTCTGAACAGGCAGATTTACAAACTGAAGAAGGAGGAGATAATCACGTGACACCTATTATCAGCTAAATTTGTGCACATTAGAAAGTAAGACCCAATCCCTGCCATCAGGAGCTTACATCGTAAAGGGCTACAGAGACCTGAATCCAGACTTTTAACCAACAAAGAGAGGAAAGATTTAGCTCAGGCAAAAATGATGTGGGAAGCCTTTAAGGAAGAAGAGGAGGTAGTTTCTGTGTCAGACTGTAAAAGATGGGTCAGAGCTCAAAATAAAAGGGGAATGAAGATCTCCCAGACAAGGAAATGGGGGGAAAGCACAAAGGTATGATAATGTTTGGAGAACACGTAGATGGTCAGGGTGAGGGCATCTGGGAAGAGAGGAGGCTGGGGAGGAAGGGACAAAGTGGGGGTGGGGACTGGGGACCAAGAGCCTGGGGTCGTAGGAAATGTGACCTGCTGGGGATGTGGGGTCAGATCTGCTGGGTTGTGGAGATGTGCTGAAATGTATGGCCTTCATTCCATAATGGAAATGAAATCCATGATGTTGTCTTTACAGTTTGCCTCTATAATCTTATTTATTTATTATACAAACAGCATAACAAATGGAAAAATTTTTTAAAGGAAAAGAATAATCTACAATCAAATGTCCATATGTCGACTGTTTCCATTTGTTTACATTCCTCCAATTATTTCCCATATGGAGACATGTATTTATATACTTACAGCTATGTGATAAATAATTCTGTGATGTGATTCACCTAGCATTAGAAGATAAACATTTTTCCATTTTTGTCTATATTATTTTTATGCCAGGATAAGACTCATGTATCATTGTTTATATCTTGTCTACTGATGAACATTAGCTTTTCTCATAGATTGGTATTTTACTATTATCTCCATACATATCACTTTCTTTCCTTCTTTTTGTTATTTCCTAAAATTGAGTTTCTGAGAGTGAGGCTTCTGGATCAAAGGACAAATATTTATGAAACACATTGCAAAATTATTTTTCCAAAGGGCTACACTATTTTTTTAGTATCAACAGTTTTATACAACTGAACTGGTTTATCAGTACTCTGCAAGCATCAGATATTATTAGGATTTTTTCCTCTGATTTAGTAGATGTAAAATATTGTCTTACACATATTTTAAAATGCATTCCTCTGGTCATTAGGCAGATGAGATTTTTCTATGTGAAATCCCCCCCACCCATGGCCACTCACTACACACCACCACCAATATCCTTCAGCATGTGCATATTGGAGCCTGACCTTATCCATGTTGATATGAATGGCTCTTGTGCAATACAGAACTTTTTACATATTTGGGGCCAAGTCAGTGTTATGTCAAGACTGCAGGTAGGCTTGCTTCTAGTAGCAGGGTTTCATATTGTATGTGAGAATGGGAACTAGCTAAGACGCTACTGAAGGAGTCCAGTGGGAGGTGATGAGAGCCTAAAGTAAGGTGGTAGCTGTGTTCATGAAAAGTAGGTAGAAATCTGCAGAACTGGTTGTTCTGCATGTAGAAAATACGACTTTGCAGTCCAGGGCACAAATTCAACCTAGAAGATTCTGTGGGAGTCTGGCCTACGAACCACAGGACAAACTGTATTACTGGGATCCCTAAATTGCCCTAACAGAGACTTCATTTAGGGGACAGAGGGTACAGGAGGCCATTTCGGAGCCTGGGGGACTTTGTGGCAGGATGGGGCAGTGTAGAGCCCTGGGCGCACATAGATTGGGGAAGGACTGGGCAGAGGACATGGAGAGAAAGAATCAGGACTCAAGGGAGATGCTCAGAAAGAACACACAGAGAGTAATTCTCTCTCAGAGTGCCAGCCCTGTCCCCACTCTTCATGTGCGTGCCACACCTCATAGCCTCAGCCCTGTGTCCCCATATTACTGATGAAGGAACCGAGGCCCAGAGACAGGGAGCAACTCTCCAAAAGTTATGCAACTGGTAAGTAGTAGAAGAGGAACTCCAACTTACCTCCCTGGTCTCAAAGCCTCTGTTCTTAGCTACCACTCTGTGCTGGCACCAGGGGGGTTAAGACCAGCTTCCCCTGCCTAGCAGGTTGCCAGAAGAATTCCAAGGGAAGAGGTGGAGGGGGCAAGTGAACCCACAGAGCTGAGTGCTCCTGCTCAACCCACAAGCCCTGTGCACAAAGGCAGAGCAGTGCCGGGAAGAGGAGAAGGGGTCTGGCTATAGAAACTAAGGCAGCCAAGATCCTCCGAGATACATAACTTCTCACCAGATCCTCAACAACCCCTTCTTATCTAGTTTCCCCAGATTATTTTCGGTGGATGCAAAACAGTACTTGATCTTCTAATAAAGACTATTCAATGAGCAAAAAGGAGATGTTAAACTGTTCGTTAATTTGGAAGCTGCTTTCAGTAACCATCAGGTTGAAATTTAGTGATATTAAGGTCCATTAGGGAGGATTTATAAAGACGAAGTTCCAGCAACCTAATCTATTAGCACCAGTTACAGATCCTTTGCTGATAATAAACCACTACCCCAAGAAAACAGTGTACAATGAGGGTGGGGGACACACATATATATATATGTTCTATTATAATTATAATTGGTTAGTGTATTTATAAACATTGCACATACATGCACAACCATATAACATGGTTGTTAAAGCCTTCTTCCTGAAATAAATGACTCCCTCCCAGAAAATCAAAGAATGCATGTTTCTTCTGAAAACCAGATCTTTCAACATGACATGGATCATGCTGAATCTTTTCTGTGTGGAGTAGTGGTTAGAATCATGAGCTCTGGAGTGAGACACCCTGGAGTCACTTTAGGCAAATCACTTAACCTTTCTTTTCCTTAATCTCTAAAGTGGGAGCAATAATACTTGCCTTATAAAGTCCTGGAACATAATAAGTACCGGATAAATGTGGGCTACTAGCACATTACAAATGTTACCTTTCAGGAATTATTCTGACCCGTAGCAGGTAGTAGTTAGGAGACTGGCTACATATTATCTGGGTGGCAAGCAAAGCATAGCCCACTCCAAGGTATTATACTCTATTATTAGAAAAATAATTCTCTATTTCTAACCTTAATCATCTGTTCTATAAGGAATGTCATTTTATTATACAATTAAAATTAAAATATATATAAAATACTGAACATGTAATTAGTGGAGAAACAGGTATAACCAGTATGAATTTGCTTCATGACTCTTGGGGTAAGAAATCTTGTATATGGAGAGTATCCAGGTGGTTCATATCTTGGTTGTGTGACCTTAGAAAAGTTATTTATCCCCTCTGTGCCTCATCCATTTAAGAAAAGACATAGCTGTGTCTATGTCATAGGATTATTGTGAGAATTAAATTAATACAGGGAAATCACTTAGAATGTCTGGTGCATCTTAAAAGTTCAGTAAGTGTTGGCTCCTAACATTACTTTTCTAAGCCATGTGAAATCTGGCTCAGTATCTCCTACCCAGGTTGCCAGGAAATCTTATCTCAGTCGCTCTGGGGCATCCTCCTCTGTCGCACCATAGTCCTGAAAACTCACCTGTGTACCCAAAGGAGAGCTCTTGGCCTGTCCACTTCTCCTTGGGGATACCTGCTGTCCCTAGCATGCAATGATCACCATCTGCCCAAGCTGTATCTCCTCCATCTAATTCATTCAACAGTTTGGTTTTGAACCATACTGCTTTGGTTTTGTTTAAGCACTTTCTCTGTCCCAAATAGTATAATAGGTGTGGGGAATACAATAAAACAAAACAGACAAGAGTCCCTTTCCTCAAGGAGCTTCCAATGAAGTAGGATCTGTGGACCAGACTACTGCTGGGGTCCTCCCCTTCCACAAAGTAGCCCCTTGGCATTGGGTCAATCTCCCTAGTACTCTGGAATGACCCTATCTGGGGGTCTTTCTACATCTGGGGCAGAGTTCAAATGCAATCCGATGTCTACACCCCACAGAAAACTCATAGAGACCACTTCCTTCTTCTAGTCTCAGGAAGCGTCTCTCCAATACCAGGTACCCTCCTCCAGCCCCTCTCCTTGATCCCCCAAAAAGGCCACCATGTGGCCTTTGGAACCACTGCTAAAACCCCAAGAAACTGTGCCCTTCCTCCTGAGCCAGGACTACTGCTCTCACACAACACTCCTGGCCTCCTCCTCAGAAGGTAGAAGGCAAAACACCACTCATTCTCTCGGGATGACACTCCAGCTGAGAAAACATGATGGGCTCGTCTTCCAGGCAGGTTATTCAGACACCCAGCGATGCAGAGGGGATCAAGGCAAGGACATCTAAAGCTCAGTGGGCAGGAGGTGGCATCTGGGCTACAGAGCTGTCAGAGGGAAGGAAGACACAGAACGAACTCTTGGGTCTGATGAGCAAAGGAAATTAATATGATTTTGAGAGAGCAATTACAGCAGAGTTCAGGGGCCAGATTTCAGATAGACCAACGGCTGTACGGTAGGTCAAGAACACGGGTGAGAGCCAGTTGTGATTAGAAGGGACACTTCTTCCTCTGGGAAGGAGAAGCAGAGAGGATGAGCATCCCAGCAGAGAAGAGATGAAAGTAGTGGAGGGAGCTCTTGCCCAACTGCCCCATGGAAAAGGAGGCAAGACAGAGTGCTGGGGGCTGAAAATGAATATAGGTGTTCAATTTATCTTCTGGTTCACAGAACTTAGTGGCTCAAAAAAACCAAATCATTTTATCTGATTATAATTCTGTGGGTCAGGAAATCTGGCATGGCTCAAGGGAGAAGTCCTTATGGCCATAGTACATCAGCTAGAGTCATTTGCTCAGCTGTATTCAATTGGTGGTTATGCTGGAATGGAAGATTCCAGAAGGCTTCACTTAAATGTCTGGCACATGAATGCCCTTTTATAGTCTTGGTCGGTTGGTCAGTCCCTGTCTGTCTCTCTCTTTCTCTCTTTCCCTTTCTCCTTCTCTCTCTTTCCCCATCCCCCCCTACTCCACATGGCTATGTTGCACTCCCTACAGCACAGTGTTCTTAGGGAGCTGGTCTCTTACAACACAGTTGCCTTTAAAGGAGTGAGGGGAGATGCTGAAGATCTCCAAGGTCCAGTCTTGGAAAGTTCTGTGGCTCCACTTCTGCCACATTCTATTGATCCAAATAGATCACCAAGAACTAGCCCAACCTCAGTGGCAGTAGAAAGAGACCCCACCTCAGTCACACTGCAGAGCATGTGAGATGGGAGATATTACTGTCACCATCTTTAGAAATGCCATATACCCCAGGTGGAAAAAAGAGTTATCATTCCTATTTGTGGGGATACATGGTAGAGTTAAGGAGATGAGCTGGAAGATTCATTCATTCACTCACTCAACAAATATTTATTGAGAACCTACTATGTACTGGACACTGTTGAGTACTATGGATACAATACAATAAAAAAATTATTTACCCTTATGGAGCTGAAATTCTAGGGCAATGACAGACAATAAATGTATAATAAAAATTCTGGTGGCTGCTAAGTGATATAAAGCTAAATAAAGCAAGATGAGAGAGAGAGCAAAGGACTGTTTGGTAGGCAGAGGGAAGACTTCTATTTTGGTCAGGATGGTCAAGTGAGGCCTTAGTATGTTTCAGGAAGAATGAGGAGGCTAGTGGAGCTTCATCACACTGAGAAAAAAGGAGAGGGTCAGGATATGAAGTACTCAAGAACCAGATTATCAAAAATCTCATAGACATGGGAAGAAATGTCCTTTTTCTCTACCCAGAGTGGGTAGTCATTGGTCTGGCCTCTTGTCCAGATGAAGGTGGCTCAGTTCTTAGCAGAAACCCATCCTCACCAGCCCCTTCTCTGTTCTTGGGGAGTTGAGGAGAGGGGAGATTACAGAATCCACCATCATCCTTGTGCCCTCTGACTCATCCTCAGGTCACCACGCTTCCCTTCTGGATTCTCAGAGCTTGGGGTAGTGTCTCTGCTATATGTTTGACATTATAGCAACTAGAAGCTATCCAAATTTGGTCCGGAAAAAGTATAAAAAGAATTCTGCAAAGCTCCAGATGGCTTTATAAATTAAATTAAACTCACAACTGACCCAGAAACTTTCCCCATCATTTCCCCAATAATTACATTATTGATCATTAACATTTAAAGAAGCTGCAAACAGAATCCTGGATATTGCAATAAATTATCATTGTCTACTGGGCAGGTTCCATGAATCAGGTGCCTCTGGAGCTTTCTGAGACTGTCTGATGCTATAATTTAAATGATGTTGTTCTGCTCTTGGTAAGTTAGAATGCAGCATAGGGAGAAGCAGAGACAAGTGCATGCACACACAATCTACATCATGGGCATCTAAAAATAGAAGACTGTTACAACTTCTCCCAGCTCCTAAGGCACCCTGTTTCTCTGAGGCATGCTTAGGCTTCATCTTAGGGTGATGCTAGACTCCTGAGTGGCTCCCATCTCCCATTGCTCCCCAAAGGACATCCTACCCTGAGCTACCTGCATTTCTCTTGACACACCAGGCTCTAAAGCATCACTAATAATAACAACAACAATCTATTAAGTGCTTAATCTGTGCCCTTCACCATACCAAGTGTCTTCAATGCACTCAATCAGGGCACCTTCAATATTGTCATCCCTACTTTCCAATGAAATAGATCTGGCTGAGAGGCAGAGTTAGGATTTAAAACAGGATCTATCTGACTTTGGAGCTCCAAAATCTTTACAGCTCCTTCTCTTCAGCATGCCCTTCCTGACTCTCTTGATGTCTGCTAATAGACTACATAGTTCAGCTCAAGAAACCCTCCTCCTCTAGGAAGCCTTCCCTCACTGTCCCTCCACGTCCCCTCTTGGGATGGATGCTTCTTCTCTGCTCTTTCATGGCATCCTGATCTAACCCCTGCTATAGCATTGACTGAGCTACAATGAATTTTCCTGCTGACCTGTCTTCCTGACTAGACTTTGAGGGCCATGAAAGCCAGAAAATTATTTTTAAACTTGGTGTTCCTGGTATCTGGCTCAGTAGGTATTTCCTGGATGGACGGATAGATGATGGATGGATGGATGGATGGACAGATAGATATAAATTTATGCATACACAGATGTAACCTTAAACATATCACAATAACTTATAAGACTCAGTTTCTACTTCTGAAGGACATGAACATTCTGAGAGAAGGAAAAAAGTGTTACTGCCATGGGCTGATTAAAAACCAGCACTCAAAGTAAGACCAAAATTAACTCAACCCATCAAGAACTTTTATATATATCTATATATATAATGTCTTGGGGGTTGACCCCTGAATGACAAGGGGGACTACTGCCTCTTCAAATACTAAACAGAAGTGTCAAGAGGACCTTTGCATTGGTTGCTGAATATTCATGCCCATCATTTTGACATGTAAGAATGACATCCAGCAGTCACCTGCATGACCAGAACGTGCCTTTGCTAGAAATAAACATTACATGTTTCCCAGTGTTTAGAGCATGATAAATTTCCACATTTCCCAGAGAAGTGAAAGGAGCAACTGAGGATGTCCAGGCTGAAAGCATGGGTAACAGAGCAAGCACTGATACAACTAAGAGAAAAAGAAAGCAACCTGTACTAAGTAACTGGCTAAGGTATATGCCAGGCTCTCTGTCAAGTAACAATGTCCCTTAAGGTATGAGATGACAGAAATGGGAAGTGTGACATCGAGAATTAGGAAATACCCCTTAAAAGTTGTCTGTGTGCTCATAATTCTAGGGAATTATGGTAGTTATTGGGGAGGGGCTGTTCATCATAGATACCCCCTACTGCTCGCACAGGGCCCAGAAGTATGTGAGAAGGAACTTGAGCACTGTCTACACTAGGTTTAACTTTGTTGGTCAGGTTGGTGCTGGAAAGAAGAAGAGCAGGAAATAAGGTTAATGTTACGGAAAGACAGAGAGATAAACTCCCAGAAGTTAGGAAAATCTGGTCAAAACCTGAAAAAAGGGGTGAGGAGTTCTGAGTTCAGTATGAGGCAGTCCTCAGATCCTCCCTGACCTCCCCCCAAGCCAAGATGAGCCAGCTGTAAGTAGGGAACTAAGAGTACTGGCTCAGGATCTCACACCTCTGTCCATCTAGCTTTTGGGAGGCTAACTCATATAGTCAAATGGAGGTAAAATGAATAAGACAAGTAATCCTCCACTTGGGGTCATCACAACAGGATTACACAGGTCTGAACATGGAGAAGGAGAAACTGTGGAACAATGGAAGGCATTAATTCACCCTGGGTATCAATTCCAGCGACTCTATCAGGGGAGTGCCCTCCAGAAAAGATGGGCATAAGAAGATACAGGCATTTCTGGGGTAGACAGATGGAGATGTGGAGATAGGCATGATGGTGAGCAAGTGGCCATACGTGTTGAGAAAATGGATGGCCCACACACCAAAGAGGTATTCAAGGTCCTGAAGAATTCAGCACCCACTACCACGTGGGAGCCCACGAGGCCAGCAGCAGAACTGCAGGAGAAAGCCCCTAAGAGCAGAGGGCTAGACACATTCCACAGACACATGGAGCGGCCCAGGAGCCTTCAACGCAAGCAGACAGCAGAAGGGGGAGCTGACAGAGGGACAGCCAGAGCAGGACCACAGAGACGCAACATTAGCTGTTCCTGTGTGTTGGATCAGCAACCTGGGGACATTTCAGAAAACATTTAGTATTTGAATCAAGGAGAAATACATAGGAGGGGGCCATCATAAGAAAATTCTTGCCATCCAGCTCTGAAACATCAGGATTTGGGAATTCACAAGCTTCCCAAAGGCAAAGGCCTTGACCACCTTGCATCCTGCTGTATTCTCCAGGCCTTATATGCTTGGCACCAGTAGCAATCCGCATTTACTATCTGTCTGGTGGGTAGATAGATGGATGCATGGATGGATACCCATGGGGCTGGGCTGTATTCGTCAGCTGACAAGGCCTATAACATTTTGGTCACTTATGTGCTATTATTTCAAGGTTCATGTCTTATATCAAGATACTGGTATTAGTCACATTTTGTAAGTGTTGAAATGTCAGAAGTTTAAATTTTAAAAAGTTTGAATTTAAAAGAAATTAAATCCTGAGTATGTTTTAAATGTAAAACGCGTATATGAATAAAAGCACCAAGTAAAAATAAAACATGGGCAAAATATACATTACACATACATAAGCATTATAATATAAATTCATAAAAGATGAAGTCAACTTTAAAGTGTGATTTTAAAATAATTACATTAAGCGGGGCGCCTGGGTGGCTCAGTCAGTTAAGGATCCAACTTGATTTCAGCTCAGGTCATGATCTCAGGGTCATGAAACTGAGCCCCACATTGGGCTCCACACTGGGCGGTGAGCCTGCTTAAGATTCTCTCCCTCTGCATCTCCCCCCCACTCTCATGCGAGCATGTGCTCTCTCTCTCTCAAAAAAATAATAATAATCATTACATAAAGGTAAAATGTAAAGTGTGATTTGAAAAAGGTAAGCATATCAAATACATCATTGCTGAGTTATATGCATGCACACTTCTCTGCAACACAAACTTGAAAAATTTGGTATCACCAAGTCGTAAGTCAACTCCAAATAGCTCCCTGATTCATTCATCCGTAACTGACCTAATATTTTAGTAGATAATTTGATAAAAGCTTTTTGAAAAATGTATGACCACCCCAATTTACCAGCTACCACTAGGCTCCATCAACCTAGGACTAGAATATTTGTTTTGGTTAAAAGCTGTGTTTTCTATTTCAAGAAAGTATGTCCAGTCTTTGTCTTCCTTTATTTAATTAAATATAGATGCAAATTTCCTATATCAATATCCATACCTTTAAATATACGTTCTCCTTGTTGATAAAGTCTTTGAACTAAAGTAAGAATCATTCTTGCAAGAAAAACTTAAATCAAATTTCTCCCTCTTACCATGAAAACTGTAGATGAATATTCTGTAAGTGAGCATACCTTTGATTAAAAAAATTAATGCCTGATAAAATTCTTTGGACAGGGCTTAACATAGACATGATTTATATTTCTGACTTTTATTACAGAAATATTATACCAGTAAAAAAAAAAACAGTAATTTTGGCACTTAAAAATTGAACTATAAACCAAAAATTGAACTGCATTTTCTGAACCTTGAAAACTCCTTTGAGTTAGGCATGATTATGGTCATTTTATAGATAGAGAAACAGACCTGACAAGGTAAGCCACTCTGTTCCTCACCAGTCAGTGGTAGAGCCAAGACTGGCATCAGGTGGGCTGACCCAAAACCTGTGCATGCTCCATGACCCCGTGAATCTCTGCACCCAAGGGACAGCAAAGCCACCAACAAAGGTCTGCAGAGTTATGGATTCAACTTGGGAACATTATTCAGTCAGAACTCTGGCACAGAAAATTATCTGAAACTGTAGCACTTCTAGTAAGATGTCAGTGTCAGGTGGGACTTGGCAAGAGACCCAAGATACTAATTAGGTCCTCAGCAAAGCGGTTTTATGACTGGAGTCTGTACTTTTCAAGGCTGTAAATCTGGACTCAGGTGGCCTCCACATAAACCTAGCTCCTGGCAAAGTGGTGACCAGGCAGGGAGCCACTGCTAAATCAGTTGCTGCTACCCCTGTGTGTATGCAGGAGAGAGCACCCAGGATTTTATCCACAGTGGGATGATTCACTCCTTTTAAGAAGATAGAGCTGTCGAGGAAACTGGCTTCGAGCCCTTCCCCCTGTGTATTCTTTTTATCTCCACTGGGACTTGGCTGGCCCACTGACACAAGCACAGAGAGAGAAGGGTTCTAACAGCATCTTAAATCATGAGGTCCCCTGGCCTCTGTGGGCTTGAAGAAATCACCATGGTCCCTCATGCTTTGGCACATCTGCCTCATCAAAAATCTACCTTGTGGAAATACAGGAAAACAGTTCAAAACACTGTCTTTCGCGTCAGACTGGCCTGGCCTCAAGTCCAGACCATGTCACAATCACCTTCGTGATTATAGCCAAATGACTTAATTTCTGTGTCTCATACTTCCATATTTAAAATAAGAATATAACAGTAGCCATTTCAAGGAAGCAACGTGAGGATTAAATAATATGGTGACTGTTAAGAACAAAGCCTGACACGGAATAGATGCTCAATAAACATCGACTATTCTTTATTAAAATAATAATTATTATTATTTTGTGAATATTTCTTAGTTGATGTCAGCTTACAGTGGTAATGGCATACATAGAAATTAAACAATCCTCATCCGATCCAAAAGATAATCCCCAAACCCTACTTTAGTCTCATGTTTTAGTCCTCTCCTGCCCAAGAAAACAAAAGCCTGGTTTAGTTGGTATCACCTCTCCCTGTTTGCCTTCTAGTAAAGATGTGAAGACAGTTCATCAGACCCTGAGTAATACAGAATTTGTTATATTTAGAAATTATTCTGAAATGATGAGTCACAGAGAAAATCACAGAGCAAATCTTACAGGCTCCAGAAGAGCATGCAATTTATCACTCAACAGACGTTACTATTATGAGCACCTATTATGTGTAAAACATAAGGCTGCACACCCTTGGGGATCCAAAGACAGTTGCTTCCTTCAAAGAGCTTAGAAACAGCAGAAGAGATAAGATGTAAATGCAACAGTACAGCTCTTCACAACTTGACTCTTCAGCCATGACTGCCAAGTGAGTAGGCCACAGAACAAGACCCAGAGGAGTCCAAGACGTCTCAGGGGGCTGAGGGACTTGGTAGGACTTGAAAGTGGAAAGCTGGGTCTCAAAGTCTGGTTAGGAAGTGAATCACGGAGGAGCGGGATGAACACAGGCAGGTAGGCTATACAGGCCATGTTTGGGAACAGTATGTGGAGCAGCTTGGCTGGAGAGGAAAGCCCAAGAAGATAATCCAAGAAGGTCTGCTAGACACTGCTTCCATTTCTCCTCTGATTTCAGGCTGGGGCATAACCCTAAGTGGGGAGGCCAGAGTCCCCGCCCAGGTATACAGAGGCAGTCATCTGGAGCCCGCAGTGGGACTCTGGCCAGGAGAGTGAAGTCAGATTGGAAACCCAGTGACCTCGTCAGCACCCTGTGGGCTCAGTGCTGTGGCACGACCCCTGGTGAGCGCCGGCAAATCATGTACTTAGCACTCGCCTCTAGGAGGGTGGCCAAGGCCCTTGGCCATTGCACCTGCACTCAGGAAAAGGCTCATCCACAGCTCTGGGAGAGGTCCAGCACCATTTGTTTAGGTCTCTGCACCCCAGAGACTAAAGCATATGCTGTTCATGAACCATAGTCTCCATGAGAAAACCATTCTGTCTCTGGTAAGAGACAAGCTGCTAAGTCACAGGTACAGTGCTCTGAGTGCTCAGGGTAACTCACCATTTGTGTCATTCCACTTGGTCTATAAAATTGGAGGACTGCTTATTTTGAGGTGGGAGAGAGTTTTTTGTGTCCTGCTGTCCCTAGACAACAGGAACAGAGAACAGTGGAGCAAGCTACTCAACTGAATGGATGCTAACAAATCTTCCCAGGAGGGAAGAGCCTTCAGAAGTAGCCATAGTCCTCTTGCCTTGCCACACAGCAGACTTGCAGGATGGCTCAGGCCGGAGCTAGCTGCCTGGGGGGATACCCAGCTATAGGAGTAACTAAGAAGCACACCCGGGCTGGTTAAGCTTGTGGGCCCACAAGTGGAAGAGGAGGTAGTGGGGCCAGAATGGAGTGAGAGAGACATGTACAGGCATCCAATTAGATTCTCCCAGAAATGAGGGGGAGGTCTGAAAGACACTCGAGTAGTCCAAAAAAGGAGAATTTTGCAGGTGGTACTGCAAAAAAGGTGAGAAGAGGGAGGTAGCGAGCTGAGACAATGCATATGAAACAAAGAAGCAAAAATCCCCTCGACCTGAGCTCCCATACCTGTCTCCCTTGTTGGCTCATTTCCTGGGTAGCCCCCACCCCCTCCAGATGATGGTATGAATTTTTTCCTGATAAGATCTTTAAACTCCTATCTCAACTGCCTTTGGTAATAAAGCAAGTTGTTGTTGTCATTGTTTCCCTGTCTCCTGGCACTTATACAGTGAACACAAATTCGGTCATCAAGACATGAGTTCAGTCATTTATCTGTTCATTATGCCTCCTTGGAGAACAAGCAAACTTTCAGCCTTTTGTAGCCATGAGCCTCTTCCAGATGTGGTGACATAGCCAGAGTGCTGGGAATCTGCCAAACTACAGGAACGATGAGTAAGGAAGGCCACTCTGGTCCTGTAAATGGTTCCAGATTTGCAGTCTGAACACAACTTCTAGCTATGCCATTTACTCATGCAAACAGCACTGCCTGAGTACCCATCCACTGAGCACCACACTAAAGGTCCATCGGAGCCATCCAGGAGTTTTCTCTGTTAGAGGATCATCCAGGCATACAACTATGATAAATGGGAAAGACTAAGAATTGGAGGAGAGGAGAGAAAGAGAGATTCTCACCTGAGCGGGCAGGGTGAGATTTCAGGAAAGAGAGTGAGCTGAACAAAACCTGGACGGTGGCGACGAGAGGGAAAGCATGCTGGGGAGCAGAGACACCTTGAGCAAAGGCTCAGCGAGGGTCAAGCTTGGGGCAGGTTCTAAGAAGAGGGCTGCCAAAGTCAGGCCAGAGCCTAGGGATGGGAGGGAAAATAGTCGGAGTCAAGTTGGAACAGCAGCTGGAAGTCGGGCTTGAAACCCTAACCCCAACTCTCCCTTCCTTTGCTCTCCTCTTCTCTGCTTCCCTTTTCTTCTTTTCATTTCCTTTCACTTGCTTCCTTTCTCCCCAATTAAAATCCCCTCCATCTATGCCTCCATGGCTCCATCCATCCCAAACAGTGCGAATGGAGTGAACAGGGGACTAGCACAGAACATCCAGTGCTCTGAAGAAGCCAGTCAGAGATCAACTGCCTCCCCACCCCAGAGGACACAGCCCACTGCCACAGAGTGAAAGGAGACACCCAGAACCCTGGCTGGAAAACCATATGCACATCTCTGGGGCATATCTGCAATTTGGAGGCTCACAGAGATGCCCTCCTGCTTGGCAGACAGAATGAGACAGTGACCTGACCCAGAAGAGATGCAGGAAACTTCCCCCAGGAGAGGCAAGATAAGGAAGTGGTTAAGAATGTTGACTCTGGAGTCAGACATGAACAGTGATAGTACCATCAGCTTTATAATGAGCAGAACACTTCTCACCTTACTGTGTTAAAAGGATTAAATGAGAAAATGTTCATAATGTGCTCAGCACAAGGCCCGATCCATACGAGTGCTCAATAAATGTCAGTTTTTTATTACTCTATTTATGACAGAGAACTAAGACCAGGAAGGACTAAAGTCCAAGCTAACCAGATCCAGAGCATTCCAGAGGGAGCTTAGTGGAATACAAAGACCTCAGGCTTTGGAGTCAGAAAGACCCAAGTTGGAACCAATTTCTAGCTGTGGGATTGTGGGCAACTTGAGGTGACTCAGCCTCAGCTCCCTCATCTGTAAGATAAGGAGGAAAGCACATCTTCATTTGTATACAAGGATGTACACACATCCATTTTTTGGAGAAGTTATTACAAAGATAATAGCTAACACAACTAAAATTCCTTCATGTAGTAGGTCCTCAATAATTAATACCAGAAACACTCGAGCTGTGACTTCAAATTTTTTTACTTTGTCTAGTGCCCATGCTGAGAGGCTCCTTGAAAGAGGCATAATTTTTTGGATTCCCCATCCAGAGTTCCAAGCCCCATACCCTTCTTTTCTCACTCCCATCACCAACCGCCCAGAACTTTCATGGATTATCCTCGTGTGGTGGCCACCTGGGAGCAGCATGGCTAAATAAATAGGTTCAGTGAGCATGGTGACAATGTTGGTTCCATACCAGAATGCTTCACTGATTTAAAACTTAATAAAACAATGGCAATTTCTGCTTTATTTATCGTAATCGAGCATACTAAATTCTTCAGGAATTTTTAACTCGAAAAACACCATGGCTACTCAATCCTCTGCTGATGGCATAAACTCAAAAAGAAGAGCCAAGAGAACTATTCAGACCTCCCTGGGGAGGAACAGAAGTGGTAATAAGAACAGCACTAGCAATGATACCTGTAATATTAAGCACCAGGGCATGTTCGGAGCACCCAACACTTAATCCATCTCTCCTGCATCACGAAACTAAGAGCTGTGAATTGGCTGGCTCAGGGTCACACAGCTAGGAAATGGCAGATCTGGGACTTGAACCTGCATGGGCCAGCCTCAGAGCCTGTGAGTGCAACCGCTCTGCTAACTGCTGACACAGAGAAGAGGAACCTGAAGGTCATCCACGGAAACAAAGCAACTAGCTGTGCCGAGGCTGTGGGGCTCTCAGTATTGTCTCACGGAGAAAGCCCACCAAGTGTACCCACTGGTAGGATGATCGTTCAGTGTTATCTGCTCACCCATGAGGGACGGCCTACTCCAAGGCGCCATTCCACTTCCAGAGTCACAGGGCTGAGAGCTGCAGGTGGACCAGGACTGCAAGCTCTCTCTGTACTTCTAGTGCTGGCCACAGTGCCCGGTGAGAGGGAGCACTGAGCACAAGTCTGCAAAGTGAATGAATGAACAAACAAATGACCCACCAACAAACTAAACTAAACTAGTCAATGACACTTCCATTTCTCTTCTTCCCTCCCCAACTTCCCAGACTTGAGAGCTTTCCCAAGACAAAACGGGAAGGAAAAACATTAGCACCAATGAACCCAATCCCACGAGATGCTCCAAATAGGAAATGGCATCACAGAATTATTCTAATTCCGATGGATGGTCTACACTAAGAAAAGCCCTTTGGTGACTGCAGCCTGAGACAGTGTCTGCCTCCCTTTGCCTACATAGACAGTTTCCAGAGAAAACAGTTTCTATAAGCAAATGCTGGTGTTGAGCTAAGTGGAAAATCTTGACCAGTCACATCAGCCATCACTGGGCCCTTTGATGGTTTATCTGTATAAAAGAAAGTCATTTTATCTATAGGCATTGGATTTTCTAAATTTTGTTCCAGCTAGGTTATTCTTCAGCTTATCAAATCACGCTTTCCCACATCTCATCATTCTGTAAATGAGACTTAGTGTCCAAGGGAAAAACCTGTGCTTAAAGGATACGGAAACCACACAGTCTCAAAGCCCCTGAGCTCAAACATAGTCCTCTTTTCCTCCCTGCGAAAAGTGCAAAATGCAGGACTGAAAAGCTTTTAAGGCGGTGGAGGGGGAGGGGCTCTGAGGAGGGAGGAGAAGGGCTTTCCACAGGTTCAAGGACCCGCACTGCTCCTCATGGATGGAGCGCTCCATAACCGGTAGACAGGCATCAGGGTGCAGAATACACTGGATAGTGACCCCGCCTACCCAGCAGAGACCAGCCCATTTTGAACCAACTGCATGGGTAAATCAAGCTGCACTTTCAGTGGAGCACAGGGCAGGAGGGACTGGGTAGAGAGGGAGTGGCCTCACCCACGTCGTTTCCAGAGACACCAACCCTTCAAGAATCTGTCTGCTCACACAAGGTGGAGACAAGAATAAAAACAGGAGGGTGAGGGAGAATTGCAGAGTAGGAGGGAGGAAGAGAAAAAGAGGAAGAGGGACAGAGAAAATGGGCAAGGAAAGCAGAGTCATGGGCTTACTTTTATTTATTGCATACTAATACAGTGCTTACTATTGGCCGGGTACTATTCTAAGCACTTTACAAATACTAACTTACTTAATCCTCATGATTAGCTTCATTTCTAGAAGAGGGAAGCTAAGCATGGAGAGAGTCAATGACTTGAGAGCATACGGCCAGCAAGTGACAGGGCCAGGACCTGAACCCAGAAAGCCACGCACCAGTCCATGCCCTTATCCATCCGGCATGAGGAAAGTCTTCGACCCTGTTGTGATGGGAGCAGCTGGCCCAAGGGCGTAAGCGTCCCATGAGACGGCCCCAAAAATAGTTAAGGAATGTTTGTATCTCTCAACAATTATGTATTCTTATCACATCAGCTATTTCCTTGTGAATGAATAAAAAGCAGGGAAACAGTGAAGGGGATGGTTCTCCTTTGGGCTATAAAAGAAAAAGAGCAGCCCACGGATCAAATAAAAGCAGAGTAACAGCCAAGACTGAGCTAATATTCCCAAGAGTTTCCATACACCACCACTGTATTCTCACTTTGTCACCAGGGGCTAGGAGGAACAAGACGTTTAGGCAAGATATTAACAGAAAAGTAGCTTTGGGCGTAACTTGTTACGTTAACCATGAACGTTGGTCAAACGAGCCACTAGGATAACTGGCGTGAGATGGACTCAAAAACCAGCAGCATGATTCCTGGTCCCTCCGGACTCTCAGGTCCTGTTTTCCAGCCAATCTCCTAATCCATCAGTCCATCGTAGGGACCCTGGCTCAGAACTCCTGATTATCTCTACAACTTTACTTCCCTCGGCTTCCCCTTTCCTGCCCCAGTTCTCTGTACAGTCCACTGGGTTGGCTGGACTGATTTTCTCTGCATGTGTCCGAACACGGACGTGGCTGGATTGATTTTTTCTGAAGAGACTGCTCAGCTCCATGTAAGCCCCCGGTAACAGATTCTCAACTCCAAGTCATCAGGAACTCCCTGCTATGAAGAGTGAGAATCACACTGCTGGGAAAACTGAGGTGTTCTCATCAGTTCTTCCTGTGAAGGACTTCCATAAAAAGTGTACCACACTCAGTCCACAATGGTTTGGGGCGAGCATGGCCTGGGCAAAGCCCTCAGTGTCATCCATCCTTTTGTGAGACAGATGCCAAAGAAAGCAAACCCAAGACAACACTGATATCCTGTGATCCCATTCTATTCTAGCTGTGGGCTTTTCTTCCATCCATTCCTTCCTGACTCTACTTCTAAAAATCCTTCCCCTGCCCACACCTCACCCTCACCTCACCCTGCAGGAATTCTTCCTTTGTTCCCTAGCTGAGTGTCCTTTTGTTTAGATTGTTGTGTCCTGATGGCATGCTCATGTTATTCTCATCTTCCTGGGATCACAGATGATCTCTCTCTATGCTTCAAAAGCACAGTGGAAAAATTCCTTTGCTACACACTGAATTTCAAAAGCCTACCCCAAGTTCAGAAAAGTGCCCATAGAAAGATAAATAATCTGGGCTTTAGCTATTACTTGCTGTCAGCTTTCTGGGAGCAATATACTATAAACTCTGTCCGCAAATTAATACGTTTGGAGCTAGGTTGCTTTATTATGGGGGAAGAAATGCAGCTATAAAAATTAGCACATGTCTAACCAGAGAATACAGAGTCTCAAGAGAGCCCCCTTGTTTTAGTTGTGAACACTGTCTTCCTCTGAAGCAGGCAAGGGAGAGTGGGAACGGTCCCCACTGTGTTCTGTCTCAGCATTTCTTCCCCTCCAGCTCTGCTGCTCCGTCTGTTGTGCTAACTTATCTGTAGAAGGCGGTAGTAAAAGCCTGGATGGACTCTCCCCCCGGGGTACAGAGAGGACCACATGGAGGGGATCAGCCCTGGAGTCCTTCTAGAGCAGCTACAGTTGCAGGGAGCCAGGGGCTGAGCCAAGTGGCCTTCTGCTATTTCATGAGCAGACATCCCACCTTCTAATCAGACTGTGAGATTCCCCAGGGCAGATCCATTTCGGCACCCAGAGAAGGCTTGCTGTTGAAAAACAAAACTGACTGCCCCCCATGCCCACCCACCAGCCCTCTGAGGGACCTCAGCTCCCAAAAAAGCTGACAATTACTAAAAACACCCATATGAGTTTCTGTTGCTTGCTCCACTTTGCTGTGAGCCAGAAAGGGCACAGAAAAGCCTATCACCTGCTGGCGTGAGGAATCGTACCCTAGGTTGAGAAGAATCCACTGCTCTTGTCCTTAGAGGGCAAGACCACAATGGTTGCTGTGGGTCCGATAACGCTACCAAAAAAGCTTCATTCTCACTAATGTTTGAGGAATAGTATTATCGGGGGCTGCCGCATGGCCACATAAACCTTTGATAGTGTCTTCACACATTGCCTGGCTGCTGCCTTGCGTTCCCAGAAACTAGAAACAAGAACATGCTGCCATGTGCACTGAGACTGTTTTAAAACTTGTATTTATATTATTCTTATAATGAAAAGGGAATTGTTTTTACATTTCTTCATAATCATTGCACATGTCCCCTTAATACCAATGAGGCAAATGGGATGAAAATTGTTGTATTATGCTCCAGAGTAATCAGATGAAAAGTCAGACCCTTTGAAGAATGCCCAGTGTGTCTGCTCCAGTCCATGGATGAAAGGCTCTTCTAAGTAGGGCTGAAGAATAGGGCTACCAAAAGCACTGAACAGCTTCCTCCTGTGATAGGGGAACATAAACTAATAAGTAAAATTTTCTTACATGTCAACTTCATTCCCATAAATCTTACTTAAGTATTGCCTATTACCCATTTCCACTGACCAGGACTCAAAATCAACTAAACAAATGGCCAAATGGCACCAAATATTTGCAGGAAAAGGCTGTTTGGCTGCAGCAGCTCAAGCCAACTTGCTGGATGGAGCAGAACGAGGAAGACTCCCTATATGAATAAAAGCATGTCTCATGTACCACATGGGCAGAGCGGAGCCAGGCCCAAGAGAGGGCACACACTATCTGAGCCTCTTTCTGCACATTTTCATTCTTCTTTCTTTTTAACTGGCTCATTTTGCCACTTAGTCCATACAGAGGAAATGGTTGCTTGTTAACCATTTGTTAACTTGTTAACAAGTTCACTTGTTAACTCCCGGTAAATAGAGGAACTGCCTCTCTCAATCAGTCTCAAAGGCCCAGGTGAGAGAACATGATAGGCCAGTTGAAGTCAGGGTACCACGCCTACTCCAATAAGCGATATCCAGAAGGGATGAGGTCACACAATACCAAACGGCCACAAGAGGTCTGTCTTGTAGCCCAGGCATTAGGACAGGGCAGTTTGAAGAGAGGGAGGTAGCAGTGAGAAGCTGCTGTGTGAGGGACACCACGGGTCAGTGCTCTGGTAGGCCACAAGAGGTTCTATGCATCCAAGCCAACGCCGCTAAAGCCCAGTGGGGAAACACTCAGTTTTAATGTGTCCTCCAGAAACACTGCAAGCACTTTCCTTAGCCAGTACAGGAAAAGAGAGGGGAACACTTCTACAAACTCATTTAATCCTACAAGACAATAATAGGCTGTTCTGCAAACGGGATACTGAAGCTCACAGTAGTTGGGTAAGTGGCCCAAGGTCACCTGGGTAGAAAACAGAGAAGCAAATTTCAGACCACTGGAACTCCAAAACCCCATTCATGCTCCATTCATGATTCAGGCTGCCTCGCAAGTGAACACTCTGCCTAAGCTAAGTGCCAAGCCCTGATGCAGCCGGTCCTGTGAGGCCTCTGACCTCAGCGCCATGACACCCAGCATCCTCAGGCCGGAAGGGCCCCGCGGGGACCTGCCCACAGCTCTCCCCTAACGCCCCAGCCACGCCCCAGGTGAAACACCTCAGCCCCTAGCTACTCGTAGGTCGTATACTGTTCAAGTGCTACCGATGCCATTTTCCTGTTTGCGTTTTGTTTTTGTTTTTGTTTTGTTTTTACAGTTCGTTGCTCATCCTAACTGTCAGCAGCAATTGCTTACCATGTGGTATGAAAATCTCTCAGGCTTACGTCAACAGTCTATCGCTGTGAAATTCCTGGCTGTCTTTGGAGTCTCCCTAGGCCTCCCTTTTCTCGCCATAGCCTATTGGATTGCTCCGTGCAGCAAGGTACAGACTGCTTGAGGTGCATGTCGTCTGCAGTGATCTCTTCTCTCTCCTTAGCGTGACCTGGAGGCCACTGGCTCGAAGCGACAGCTGAGCGTTTCCCGTGTTCAGAGAAAAGAGCTTTGAGATACTTAGCAAAAGTAGAAAACCACACAGACCCGCTTGTTTTCCATCATTTTTCTAAAACAGGGAGGCATGATAATCTGGGACATTTAAAATACATGAGGCATAATCTGATCAATAATGGAAGAGAGAGGGAAGACAGGCATTTTTGCTCCTCTAATTACGCCATGTCCTAGACACATCCTCTACACTCACAGTAATCATTATAATAATGGTCACAGGAATAAGCAAATTGACTGAGTGTTTTCTTTTGGCTAAGCTCTTTTCATGGAAGATCTCATTTCACTCCCTCAATTACATTATGACGCATATACTTCATGAAGTAGTTTCGAAAAGAGAAATAACAAACAGGCTGAGAGTCAAATGCAGCTCATGCTGGGCTCTGCAGCCCCATCTCCACATCGTCCCAGTTTCCCTGGCTTCCCTGATTAAGCTCTGGGCCACACGGGTGGCTAATTGGGTCACAAGAAGGAAAAGACAAAGGAAAGAGAAGGAGAGCTGGAAAGGTGCAGAGCTGGGTTCTTTGCTCACAGGGAAGGGGAGTGTCGGGTGCCAGCTGCTAACGGAGGGAATGGAATTTTCCCCACCTCCCGCCCATCATCCCTACAGCCCAGCCATCTGATCCAGTCACAGAAAGCCTCGGCACTCACTCCAGCTTCGGGCAAGAGTTAGCAACTGCAGGGCCAAATCGTGGAGAAATGATTCCACTGGGAATCTGTTCAGCTAATGTGGTTACCAAAAAATGGAACCTCTTGTCAACTCCAGTAAGAGGGACCTCATGCCAGGATGATGGGCCCAAGACTTGAGGGCTGCTGATGAGGCCACCTAACCAGATAGGCAATGAACTCACTGCCTTCGAGTAAGATGCGTGCCATAGAGACAAGTTAGGATTCAGACTCCTTCTTCTGCACAGTGGTATTAAAAAGTCCTCAAACTGAGTATTTGTGGTGTTCAACCTTACATCTACTGAGGATTTTGTTTCTTTGACAGTCTACCATGCCATGGATTTCTAAATCAGAATTCCCCAAATGATACACATGTAAATGAAGGCATTTTTTTCTGCCTTTCATTATGAGCTGAAAAAAGTACAGTGAGTAAAACAAACCTAACCAGATTTAAAGCTGGGTTAGAGTAGGTCACTGGTTCTAGGCATAGGTTTTCACACTGGAAGCATCTAGTCCGTCCCGCAGGTTAGAGCCTTGCCTTCATTCAAAGCCTCAATGGATAGGGACACTCACCTCCATGCTCTGAGAGCCCCAAACTACTTTCAGGACAGTCAGTCATTGAAATAATAGCCACTTGGTAGAGAAAACACTGACAAGCCTCAATTTTACTTTGAAAACCAAACGTGACAGCTACCAGAAAATGGGAACTAGCCAATACCAGCAAACTGGTTTGCCTCTGCCTACCTGGTCGCCTGGGGAAATACTCAGGAAGAAATGATATTCCAGTTGTTGACTAAATTTTTTAGATTTTCAGTAGGTCTAAGAAGAACCATCCTGGCCAATATCATGCAGATGTGATGTCCCCCCGCCAAAAAAAAAAGTACCCATGGGAGGGGGAGGGAGTTCTGGACTTTCTTGGGGTCCAGTAAGTCCAAGAGACTGATGCCACCATGAAAAATAGGGGTCACACTGATAATAGTCTTCTAGAACATTCTGGAAGAAATGATTGCAGGAAAATTTAGCCCAATGGCTGAGACTTCCTCTCCTCTGTTCAGATACATGTCTGATTGACATTTGGTGCTCATGGAGCTTCCAGTGGGACTAAAAAAAGAGCACTACAGATAAATATGAGCTGGCCATTAAGCCGCTTGTGCCTTCTGGGCACTTTCTGGGCTGCAAGTCTGAGTTCAACACACTGGAGGGTGTGTCCACATTGGAATGACAAATCTTTGTGGCATGAGATCATTCTTGGTGGCACACTGCTCATTCTGAGGAAAGATTTCCTCATTAAGGAGGGAAACTTTAGTTGTCAAAGTTGCTCTGAAGCAGCCAAAGGACAGCTAAAACAATCAAGATATTTTTAGTCTTTCCTTTCACCACTGCAAAAGAAATCTTTTCAAGTTTGGCAAAGACATTATATTACTGGGGATTATAGAGGGTCACATCTTCCATGTGAAGAAACCAGCCCTCGCCAAAGGCTCCTGAGGCCCAGAATACAAGGTCCTCCCAGGGAAAGTGGCCCAGTGGCGAAATCTGTTAATGTGTCGCATCCCTCCTCCCACGGGATCACTTTATACCTAATAAATCTATGAAAAAGCCAGCGTCATCCCAGCAACTTCATATTCTAACCACATTTTGACACCTGCCTCAAAGAAATTAGAACTTGATATTCTTTTCTAAATGTATTCATAACCAGCTAAACCTCATCAACCAGCTAATGTCCATCAATGTCTAACAAATGTTGAAGTTTCTATTTCCAACTCAATGGTCCATTTATTGAATAGTTGCTGTCCTAATTTAGAGACCACTAGGGATACCAAAATTACTTGATTGGCTTGCCAAAATGATCTCATTTATTTCCCACTGAATCCCCATGGCTGTCAATTCTACTTTTATTTAAATTTCTGAGGGTCCCTAAGAAAGACAGCTAAATAAGGAGAGTATAAGGTCAAGGATGTCAACAGAAGTTCAGCTTACTAATATGGTGGCTGAAGAGGGTAACCAAGTCATAGATGTGTACATAAGATAGTAACGGCAGGTCTGGATCTTGGGACAGGCCTCTCAAGGTCAATAAAGAGAACAGAGATATTTTTCTATCATTTCTCATCTTAATCACCAACATGGCTGAGGTCATGCAGCCCACTGGGAGGCCGGTGAGTCCTCACCTCATGGCTGCTCTCAGACAGATCTTTGCCCACAGAGCTCTTCATCCTCTCAAGGGGGGCTCTGATGTCAAAGGCCCTTTATGGCTCAATGGCCTATTTTGCATCCTTTGTTATTCCATTCTGATTCATAATTTAGGTTGTTTGCCTATTAAAATCTGAGAGCTGAAAGAGTTAACAGTCATCCTTAAGGGCTCAAACAGGGTCTCTACAGCCGGTGGATTGAGGAGGAAGTCAGCATGGGGAAAGTGTTGAGGAACAACACAAGTTCTAACTGTAAACGTGTGAAAGGTGACTTATTTCCTCCATGCCTGTTACCCTTGATGGTTCAATTATGCTTATAACTCAGTCCCAGGACTCAGGAAGGGAGAGCTGTAAACAACTTCAGTCTCCTACCTGATATCTTTACAGGGGACAAGCCCTCGGTCTATATACTGCCACATAACTCCCAAATGAAGAATGCCAAAGTGATAGCTACCATGCCCCAAACCCCTAGCCCCGTGCCAAACAAAACACCAAGTGAGGAGGTGGAGGAACTCTGCAGCTTTGAAAGATCCCTGCTCTGCCTTGTCAAAGTTGAAGTGGTTTGAAACCAGGGTCCTCACACCATGAGGCCCAGAGCCAACCCGGAGAGGACAATGCCACCAAAGCCTTCTGTGTCCCCCTCATCTGCCTCTACCAGAGAGCACTAGATTAAAGGAAATCATGCTGTAATTTTTGAAGCATTGTCATGGAGGGGAAATTCGTGCCAGGAAAGAGAGCCTATTTTGCTCCTATGTTACAAAAGCATCTGCCCTCAAATCCAAAAGGAGAGTCCATCACCTGTCACCCTGCTGGGACAGGAGTTAAGAGTACCAGAAGGCTGATCACTTCCATACTGAGCCCAGTCTGAGCCCTGTGACATTCTCTCCCCAACTCTCTATCAATTTCCTAGCACAGGTTATGGCCTGTTCTCTCTCCACTAGAAAATCAGAAACTTTGAAAGAAAGGGCCAACTCCGACGGCTTATTTATTCTATCCCCTCCAGTGCCCAGGATCATGTTGCACATAGACAGTACCCAAAGGGCTCATGCATGACATTAGGACTCTGTGTAGCTCCCACTTTCTGAAGCCTTGCCTATAAGCTTTAAAAGAGCCAGTTGGGTTTAAGTTTCCCCTTAGAATTGCCTGAGGCTCTCTGGTGCCACAGAGTAAGTGCTTCCTGTGTGCCAGGAGCTGCTCTGTTTTGTGTATATTATTCATTTCTTCTATCAACCCTACATGACAAGTTATATTTTATCCCCATTTTATAGATGAAGAAACTAAGACACAAAGGGATTAAGTAAATGCCGCAAACTATGGAGGTGTGATTTACACCTAAGATCTCTGGCTCAGGAGACCTGACCTTAAACATTGCGCATGCGCACGCATGTGTGTGTGTACGCATGTGCACACACACATATACACGCCTGCCCCTCTACCCTTTCTAATACATCAGCAGCATTACAACCTTCAATGCTGAATGTAAACATCTTAACTGCTGACTACTTCACTTTGCAATGGACTTGGTTCAGAAAGTTAGAGGTGGCAGGACTTTTCTAGAAGGGAGGAGTCAAAACCACGATTGACAAACTATATTCTTTCCTCTTCTTTCCCGAGAAACCCTACCTTCAAGAATCCACTATCACTCAGCACCTCTTCAGTCCACAGGACAAAGGGTGGATTTGCATGGCAATGTGAGAACACCCAGATTAGAGACACCCAGTGAACATCCTCCTGCCCCACCCAAAAAAAGGAAGATTCCTGGGCCCTGCATTAGACATTGTGAATAAGAATTTTACATGGAGCATACGGAGAAACCCACCCCTAATTTAACCAGGATCTCCAACATTTGAGAACCACTCTGGCCTTGAGGATGTGCATGTTTCTTTTTGGAGCACTTGATCCAAAGTTTGCTTCCACTCAGCTTTCCAACATCTACACTGAGGTCTTCCTTGAGGCCACTGGCACCTGGTGGCGACTGAGGGTGGCATCTGGTGATATAAGACTGCAGAGAGAAGGTGGAAACACTCTCTGTGGCTCTCCTGCAGATACGACCTACCTCACAAGCATGTGGCCACCAGGTCCCCATTTAGACGCTTACACTGGTGGTCAGGGCTAAGATCCCAGCAGCACGGAACACAGAGGAGTGCTAACCAGTAAAAGGCCACCTCTGATTGCTCATGAATGTCGTTTGTTTGCAGCTAATTCAAGAGCACTACTCAGTCGCTCTCATACTCATATATTTCCCAGAGATGAAGAATAGTACCCAGGAGTTTTGGGGTAAGCCAGACATTGATATACAACTGATACCAGTTCTCTGCTCACAAGGTCCAAGTAATGACACAAGTGCTTTAGCCCATTATTCAGACTCACCAGTTTTGCACTGGTGAGCAAAGAGCCAAGCAGGCCAAGGTCTCCATCTCCCAAAGCTCTTTTTTTTTTTTTTTTTTTTTTTTTACAACAAACGCAGGTCCTTGACCCAGCTTTAATGATTCCCCAGCTAAGAGCTGTTGGCATATATTGGCTGACTTTTCTCCTTTTAGTTCACCTGGTGGCCTTGTAAAAGGAGGAAGTTTTCCCCAGGTGTAATTTGTTTCAAAACTTATTTTTGTGAGACAAAAGGGAAACGTCACCAAAAAAAGGAAAAAAAAAAAAAAAGCTATTGAAATGATTTGATCTCAACTGACCTTTATCAAAGTTGGACCAATTAAAAAAAAGTCTTCAAGCCCAGAAAAAAAAGAGGAAAGGCACACTAATACCTAACCTCGCTTTCCTCCCTATGGGCCAGATCAAGTGAGGACTGAACCCAGGGTCACCTTCCACAGGACCACAGGGTCTTATCAGGATTTTGTCTTATGTTTGCAGTAGATACAGTAATTTTTACAGACTCCTCTTCTGCCGGCCAATAACAACCTGAAGGAGGTAACAAACTGAACATTAAATGCCTCAAATCACATCTTCTGGGGAATCCCAGGGCCAGCTCAGGTTCAGCTGCGTGCAGCTTCCTGCCTCAGGTGCCTCCCATGGGTGAGAAGAAAGGAGCAGTGTCCCGTATCCTCATCCAGGTCGTCACTGGAAGATACTATGTAGAGCCCACTGATAAAGGATGGGAAACCTGGCCATCAATCCCTTAAGACTTAAGTCTATCTTCATGGTCCCCAGCTTCTTCTGACACTTCTAGAACCCTGCTGGGACACACAAGATCTAGCATCCCTTTCCTTCTGCTCAGCCTTCCCCACTCCCCACCCTGCGGTCAGGTTCCATCTTCCCTCGCCTCACACCAGGGCCCCAACTAGGACACGGTGACGAGAAAGGAAGCTGGGACTATTTAAGGATGTCTCCTGGGTAGGCCAGCATCCTGGTTGGGAAATGGGGCTTCAAGATCTGAAGAGAGTCAACTAAAATGCTGAAAAATGCAAACTAGCTATTTGATATATAAATCAAAATGAGACATGGTTGAATTCAGTTTTCTTACTGAATTTATGTGAGACGTTTTATTTGTCCTTACACTTAACCTATGCATTCTGAATTTAATGTATCTACCTATGGCCAAAACTAGTCTGCAGTCCAATTTTGTAAATAATGAAGTTAAACATTACAAAGAAGGGCCATTTATACAATGTCTGTAAACTCCATGGTTTTCAGGTAACTAGAATTTCAGGTTTTCAGGTACTAGATTTAGTGCCATATGACATCTGACAATGCAATGAATTGAAATAAGTTTTTTTCCAGCATAGTAGGGATTCCCAATGTCTAGACCTGAGATGCTGTTTTTTAAAAAAAATTACTGTATCATTTTTTAATTTCAATTGATAGGTTCTATGGCATTAGAATCATAATAAATTGGGCGCCTGGGTGGCTCAGATGGTTAAGCGTCTGCCTTCGGCTCAGATCATGATCCCAGGGTCCTGGGATCAAGCCCCGCATTGGGCTCCCTGCTCCATGGGAAGCCTGCTTCTCCCTCTCCCACTCCCCCTGCTTGTGTTCCCTCTCTCCCTGTCTCTCTCTGTCAAATAAATAAATAAAATCTTTAAAAAAAATCATAATAAATCACGTTACACTAATAATGAGAACGATTAAAGTGGATGATTACCATGCTGAAGCATATTAAAAGAACATTATCAAGCCTTCTGACTTATGTTACGTTGAACACAGTCACGATCAGAGAAATTTTACCTGCAAAGACCCCTGTAACTGATCGTCTACTGAACCAACACTCTGTGTCCCGGGTGACATTTCACTCTAGGAGTCCTGAATGAGGCGAAAGGTGAACATTTGGTACTTAGGTGCAAGTGATAGCAGTGACCCAGAAGGGACCCACATGAGTTCATTAACAGGGGTCAGCGGACTCACCAGGT
This sequence comes from Zalophus californianus, assembly GCF_009762305.2. NCBI lineage: Eukaryota > Metazoa > Chordata > Mammalia > Carnivora > Otariidae > Zalophus > Zalophus californianus. The sequence continues at coordinate 29,466,092 of NC_045599.1, read as the reverse complement.
GGCCCACAGTTTAGTCCTCAAAGACCAAAGTAGCCCCTGGATGGCACACCAGGGCCAGAGAAGATGTGGCCAATACTTGCTCCCTAACGGGGCATCTTCTGGATCATTTCAGGCTCACATGGAACCACCACACAATTCAATTATGCGCTAGAGCCACAAGGGAAACCTCAGGAAGTTTTAGAGTAGTATCAAAGAGGCTATGATCTACACAAATGCAGCAATAAAAAGAGAATTTTTTGAAGTACAAGGAAAAAGTCCTCTACGTCTGGAAATTAACCTGTGATTTAAAAATGAAATCCAAAGAGAAGTTGTAAAATACTGATAACTGAGTATCAGTGAACACCCTACCTGTCAAAATTTCTTGTAATATGGCTAAAGTAGTGGGAAGTGCAGAGCTTTAAGTAAATTTACCAACATATAAGAAACAGCGAAAACAAATCATAAAAAAACAAAACTCAAGAAAAAGGACCAAAGAGCAACAAAGCATATCCAACATGTGTTTCTTTAAATTCTGAACTCTACTGAGATAGATTATTTTTTTTTTCCAGATGTGAATGGCCTAAGACCCATATCCACGTGGTTGGGAGAAGCTGTGCAGATTACAGCATAATGATACGTCAGTGTGTTCTACTCCTGTTTAAACCACCCCCACTGAATCGCCTAAATAGGAAAAAACTGAATTCAATAGGAAATACATTTGGCTAAGCAGTAACTCACATGACAGTGCTAGAGAAAAGGCTGTCTGGGTTCAGTTAGCAACTTTGGTCCATGATGGAGAATTCTCTGGTTAAACTTTGGCAAAAGCATTTTAAAGAGAGACCTGCACCCGCCTACAGATGCCAGTTTAACATGTCTTGTACATATTTTGTCTCCAGCTAGGAAGAACCCTGAGGAGCCCCTTCATGAAATTTGTAGCCCATGCAGTTTCTTTTACAATCTTTTTGGGATTGTTAGTTGTGAATGCATCAGACCGCTTTGAAGGCGTTAAAAACCTGCCCAACGAAACCTTCACAGACTACCCGAAACAGATCTTCAGAGTGAAAACCACACAATTCTCCTGGACAGAAATGCTCATCATGAAGTGGGTCTTAGGTAAGCAGTCACTCTGTCCTTTATTCTCTCCTCCCTACTAATAATAGCACATTATTAAACTCTGACTTCTGACCCTCTTCCTTTCCTCTTGAGTGCACTCTGGCAGTCAAAATGGTGAGCAGATGACCAAAAAAGAAGCCAGAGTCAACTTCTATATCTGCTGGTGTGTCAGATGCACAGGCCTTTAATAGGAATCCCAATTTTGGAAGGAGATGTTTGGAGGAAATTTGCTGCATGCTCTTCATTACACATGTATTGAAAATGCTTGTAAAGTAGCCTTGCATGGGAAAACATAGTTTGATCGTTTAACTATGGTCTACCAGAAGCCTTAGGAAATCAAGGTCTGCTTTTAGGAAAGAGTATAAAATTGCATAGCTTATATGGTATTTTTTATCACTGAATACTAATGTATAAGTAGAATGTAGATGATAAATAGAAATCTAAAAATTAGGGGAGTTACACTTTCTCATTATTTGCATTAATGAACATCATGAAGCTGTGACATTCCTCTTTGTGGTGATGCTTTGTACTGCCAAGGTCTGCCACTAGAAGTGCCGAGGAAATTTTCCCAATTTCCCCACTGATTAGCTAAGAAAGACCATCTCTCTTTTACCCACTTCATAAGAACTATTATTAAGAGGAACAAACAAAATAAACTGAAATGGTAAAAGCTAAAACTGTATAGGCAAAATGGGATATAGGTTTTTCTAATACTAAAAACTACAAAACTTAATTTGGTAGAAAAAAAAATTAGGCTTGGTGGGAAAAAATGAAAAACTGTCAGATATCATCGGTGACATTGCACAAAACTAAAACCTGATCAATAGATAATATTTACATCAAAAAGATATGAATTTGATGAGAATGTTTTGAACAAAACAAAACTGAAAAGAGAACTGAAAAATTTAACTCTGGGCGTATCAACACGTACTCCATTAACTAAACTGCCCTAATGGTATGCACCCCAGATTTTGCTTTCTTCACAAAAATTCAATAATGGTATAATTTTCACTATGTTCATGTGAACAAACATTGAGTCAAAATGTACACAGGGTCAAAGTATCTGTGCCATCAATCAACAAAATCACAAAAGAACAAGTACTTGAAAACAGACAACACATGGCGTGCTATAGTTAAATGAGAGAGCCTGAGAGCCACAGCAGTTGAACCACGTGAGAACATCCTAGATGCCCACGCTGAGAACAAGGGGGGCTATGGTCTCTAAATAGGAAGAGAGAGATGAGAAGAATGGTTTGATCCAAAAGAAAGAAGCAGGAGAACACAACACGCTTCCCACAGGCTTTTCATCAACCAGCCGGTCTCCGACCAGAAGCTCACTTAGTGGGGTCACTGGCACTAAAGTTGTAAAGAGACATTAAAGCCTGTGGCAGAGTGAGTTCTGTGGCCTAACTTTCCAAGTTCAGGGTCTACCCCAATCCTCCCTAGTGCATCCCCCCAACCCCTGTGGATAAACTAAGCACTTTAACACTGCACTGGACAGAACGTCTGTACGGCCCAAATCCATATGGAAAAATGCTAACCCTGATGTGACGGTGTCAGGAGGTGGGGCCTCTGCAAAAGGATTAGGTCATGAGGACAGAATGCTCATGAATGGGATCCGTGCCCTTATAAAAGTCTCAGGGAGCTCTCTCACTCTCTCCCTGCCATGTGAGGGTACAACAAGCAGTCTGTAACCCAGAGAGGGCTCTCGCCAGAACCCAAATATGCTGGCATCCTGATTTCAGACTTCCAACCTCCAGAACTGTGAGAAATAAATTTCTCTTGTTTACAAGCCACTCAGCCTGTGGTATTTTTTTAGAGCAGCCCAGATTGACGAAGACACAGATTTAAAAAAAAAAAAAAAAAAAAAAAAAACAACCATAACTCACATGTTGGGTTTATGGATAAAAACTTAAAAGAGTATTTATGGCCCCAATCACTCACCCACCTCATTCCCCCACCTGGCCCCCAGGGAGAAGACTGTGGTGAGTGCAACCATGCCTGCCCTTAAGTGGCAGAGCTACCCTGTGTTCATGGCTTCTACTAAAGCAGGACTTCCTCCTGACCCCTATTTCTCTTCCTGGATGTCAGAGCCTGTCCCAGGAGTAGGCATTTCTCTCCAGCCACAGGGGACCCAACTTCTATAGCCTGGTCCCAGGTCCTGCCCATCAAAGCAGAGCTGAGGTTTTAAGACCGTTACATGAAAAGGATGGGGGAGGGGAGGACTTATTTCTCATTGACCTATTTCCTGTTATATTTCAGGTGGAAGAAAGATTTTCTCATTTAGATAACTTTTTCAAACTTTTTATTATGAATAATTTCAAGAATATGCAAAAATCAAGACAAGAGTAATAATAAACCCCATGGACCAATCTCTCACGTTCAACAATTAGCAAGTCATGACTAATCTCTGTTTCACCTTTACCTTCCCTAGTTCCCTTCCCCTGACACTATTCTGAAGCAAATCTCAGATACCGTATTTCATCCATAAACATTTTTATGTGTATCACTAAAAAATGTTTTCTTTTTTTCAATCTTTTTTCCCTCTGTGCTTCAGGTTCACAGATAATTTTTTCTGCATTGTCTGTGATTTTAATCCCCAACCAGCGAATTTTTCCTTTCAGATATTATATTTTTCAATGCTTGAAGTTCCATTTGGCTCTCTTCTTATCTTTCATTTCCTTCCTCATGATGCTTGCATTTTCCTTTAAATCCTTGAACATACTGTGCATTCTTATAGTAGCTGTTATAAAATCCTTAACTCTGAATTCCATCATCTCTGTCATTTCTGGGTTACCTTCTACTACCTAATCTTTCTCCTGACATGGATCACATTTTCCTGCATCTTGGTGTGTTAGTGATTTCTGAATGAACGATGGGCACTATATATGTTATATTGTTGAGCACCCAGATTTTGCTGTCTTCCTTGAAAGAGTATTTGGCTTTATTCTGACAAGCTGTTAAATTACCTGCAGATGAGTTCAGGGCTTTTCGAGCTTTCTTAGAGTGAATCTGGAGAAATTTAACCATAAGGATTGTTTATCCTTGTACTACAGAGATACACATCGGCGGTCTCTACTAAATGCCCTGGATAATCAACAAAGAACTTCAACTGTGGATGGTGTGAGCTCAAACATCTCTCTCCACTGTGCGTGAGAGCTCTGGAAGCTATTCACCTTGCAGCGCTTTGGCTGCTCTTTGTGGAGTTTTACTCTGGGCATTTGTAACAGTGTTTCAGAAATGTTCAAAAGGACACCTATGTAATTTCCTGGACTGCATTTGTGGTTTTGTTTTGTTTTTTTTTTTTGGTCTGCATAGTACCCTTCTCTCTGGAACTCTGCCACACAACATCTAATCACCTCTGCCTTCCTGCATTCTAGTCTCTGTCTCTTCAACTGTGTGGGACTGCCTTTCAGGCTTCTGGAATTCTTCTCCATACATTGCAGACTGGAATGTGCCTCCATAAAGAAAGATACGGTGTTCAAGTGGTTTACCGTGCTGGTTTCCCTTTCCTGAAGGAATGTCTGTTTTCAATGTCTGAGGATGGTTTCTTTTATTCTTTTTCTCTTTTTCAGTTTATTATCCATCATGGCTGGTAATTGAAGCCAGAACTCCTTTTCTAAAACAGAACCACAAACATAAAAAAATAATAATTTTTTCATACCTTCAAATTTCTGGTCAGTACTCAAATTTCTCTGATTGAGGAGACCAGTTGTAGCTTGCTTTCTCTCTTCCTTCAGGTCTCTGGTCAAAGTTTACCTTCTCAGAGGAGTTGAGCAATAGGAACGTGCACTCCCATCTCCCTACTCTGACAAGGTGAAATTTGAACAGAGACCTGAAGGAAGAGGATGTAAGCTTCATAGACATCTGGGTGAAAAGCATTCCAGACAGAAGGATCAGTGTGTGTTAAAGGCTTGGATTCAGTAAGCTGGTGTGGCCGAAGTGTAATGAATAAGGAGGAGAGAACAGCGATGAACTCAGAGGGACAGGGAGTGAATAAGGAGGAGAGAACAGAGATGAACTCAGAGGGACAGGGAGAGAATAAGGAGGAGAGAACAGAGATGAACTCAGAGGGACAGGGAGAGTTGGATCACGCAAGGCCTTGCAGGCCATGGTACACACTTTTGATTTTATTCTGACTGCAACAAGAAACCACTGGAAAGTTCTGGGCACAGAAGTGACATCATTTGACTGAAGTTTTAAATGATTTGCTGGCTGCTATGTACAGGACAGAGAATTCTGGAAAAAGAACAGAAGCAAGGAGAACAGTCAGGAGGCCACTACAATAATGCAGACAGAAAATGGTTTGTTTTAGGAGGAGGCAGATGGTGACTTACGTTCTGTAAAATCAATATTTACTATTGGACTTTGTGTGGGGTGTGAGAGAAAGAGAGCCGTCAAGGAAAATTCCACGTTTTAGCTCAAGTAATGGTATACTAGAGAGTCACTCACTGCAAAGGGAAAGACCAGGGGAAGAGTGGTTTGGAGAGGAAGGAGAGAAGGAAATCAAGAGTTCAGTTTGATACCTATTAGACATCCGAGTGGAAATGTCAAGGAGCACTTGGATATACATATCTGAAGTCCGTAAGGACATAAGGAGAGGCTGGGGCTGAAGACATAAATATGAGCATGTCAGTGTACTTAAAGTAAATTAAGTGTGCAATCACCCTGACTGCAAATGTGGTCAAACTGAGGACCAAGCCCTCAGGCACAAGGATACTTAAAGACAGAAAGATGAGAAGTTTCCAGCAAAGATTAGTAAGAGGAGACCCAAGGGAGTGGTGTTGAAGCCAATCAAAGTAACTAGGTCAAGAAGCCGGGAGTGATGACTTACATCGAATGCCGACAGATCAGGTAACATGAGGCCTGAGACCTCACCACTGAATCTGGAAACTAAGTCCCTAAGTAGCCAGAGGGGATGAAATCCAGGAAGCAAGTGGAGGACCCGGCCTTAGCAGGACCGTGGACTCCTCACCCACTGTACCAGGAAGGAAGCTGGAGGTGAGGCCACAGAGCAGGTGGCTCACTAGATAACAGTGGGGGGGCAATGTGGAAGTTTTCGGAAATTTCTTCTACTTTCTCAATTCTTTTGTCAATAAATATTTTCTAGTTATTAGGCATTATACTAAATATCAGGCAGTGTGCCAGACACTGGGGAAGCCGCTATAAAATATGACTAACATTATCTTTTTTTAATTTAATTTTTTTAAGATTTTATTTATTTATTTGACAGAGAGAGACACAGCAAGAGAGGGAACACAAGCAGGGGGAGTGGGAGAGGGAGAAGCAGGCTTCCCACAGAGCGGGGAGTCCGATGTGGGGCTCGATCCCAGGACCTGGGATCGTGACCCGAGCCGAAGGCAGACACTTAACGACTGAGCCACCCAGGTGCCCCTGACTAACATTTTCTTATCCCTAAATACATTCTGGAGCTCTTTACTTACTACAAGTTAGTACTAATCTTTGAGAGAAAGCTCTTGAACACCGTGTGCACTCCTGGCAAGCCCTGAAGTCTACAGTCTGATCTACCCTCTGCTCAGACATGGAGAGGCTTGAAGTGGCATGAGGCCCCTACCGACAGAATCTTCAAATTCTACACTGCCAGGCAGCCCGTGATCAGCTAGATACATAGCAGCACCATCTTTTCTCCCATAACGTAACATATTCATAAATGCAGGACTGTGGACAGACTGATTATAAGAACACTATCACTCCCTCTCTACCAGAAGCTGCCCGAAGGCTAAAAAGAACCTTAGGACCCTAGCATGGATGCTTTCTTGGTTGAAGACAGCGGCCTTCATGGATGAAGACGGCGGCCACAAAGAGGTGAACGGCCTTCTCCAGGCGGCGTGCTTCTGTCCTTCCCACCCCCAGGCCTCAGTACATTCTCAGCCCAGAAGCTAGAGTGATCCATTTAAAATTCAATCAGGTTTTGTCCCTCTTTGCCTCGCAATTCTCCAGTGGTGTCCCATCTCCCTCAGAGTGACACCAATGCCATTATGATGGCCTCCAATGCCCTCCACCTCTCCATCTCTCCACCCCATCTCTGTGCTTTCATCTCCCGCCCCTCCCCACCTCACTCGCTCTGTTTCAGCCCCACTGGCTTCCTTGCCGCACGCTGTTTCTACCTCAGAACCTTTGCTGGGGCTGTCCCCTCTGCCTGAGAGCTCTTCCCAAAGATGGCGCATGGCCCTCTCCCTCACCTCCTCAGGTCTCCGCTCAAAAATCTCCTTCAAAGGGAGGCCTTTATAAACCAACCTCTTTAAAGCCGCAAGTCCCTCCACCCTGACTGCCCTACTCCCCATGCCCCTCTTCTCCCTAACAGTTAACGTCTCTGACCAAACTACATGCTTTCCTCTGTTCCCTCCTGTCGCTATTAATATTAACATTTCTGTAATCATCTAAATCTGTAGTTGACTCTCTTCATCTTTTGTTAGCCCTCTCTTCATGTGGCCATGTGGTTTTCCCAATGACCACTTTCAATGGCCACATCAGGTGACAATATTCCAACTTACTTCCCCAAGTCTCTCCTCCTACTAGGCACGCAGGTTTGTTCTTATTCTGCTGTACAGTTCTGTGGAAAGGTCAAAACCAATTAGAAATATATTCTTCCTTCACTCCAGATGCTTTAGTTGATTACCAATGGGATTCAGGGGGAAATCCTAGATTGTCAATCCAAGAGATTTAAGGCATGGGAGCAGAGAGGCACAAGGAGACTAAGACGACACACCCAGAGACAGAAGAAAAGCCAGGACACAGTATTAAGGAAAGCAAGAGAAGAGTATGAGAGGAAGGAGGGATAAATTTGCTAGTAGACATGTGTTCTGTAGTGCAGTCAAATGAGCTGCTTTCAGGAGGACTCCGTAAACCGGGACCATCACTCCTTGCCGCCTGGAGAACCTCCAGGATCAGTTCATACCACAGGAACCTCTTTCTTGCCTGTTATCAACAGCAACCCTGGGGTAGCTGTAAGAGCTTATAATAAGGCTTTTTGGTGGGACATTGTGGCCCTAGAGACACTCATCAGAGGACTGTGGAACCACACGAGCAGTTCCCAGAAAGCCATGAGGCTTGGGGGGCAGGAAGTCTCTCCACAATGCATGCCATTTCTCCATCTAGGAATAGACTCATGTCCGAAGATGAGTTCTGCACCACTCTTAGACCATGGCAGTGTTTTCTTAAACAGACATCGCAGCACTGCAAGTGGAGTGGAGTTGTAAATGCCCAGCATAGTAGGAAAATACACTTAAAGGGCTGCAGAAAAGAGCTTGGGACTGGGTGTCAGAGAACCCAGTCCTGTGTCCCTTTCTCCTTGGTGGCCTGCCTGTCTGAACTTCAGTTTTCACGTGTGTAAAATGTGAGGATCAAGCTCTCCCTCACCCCACCCACCCAGGGTTATGAACTCTCCAAGGACAGTGCTAAGTCTTAGCTCCAGGATCACAGAGCGAGGTTTGGTCAAGAATGAACTTACAAAATCCTATAGGCTGGGTTCCTCACCTAATTCATTCTTTTGATGGTCTCCTCACTTATTCAGATCAATTTCCAAGCAGACCGCTCCAGTCATCTTTCCAAAATTGCTCCCAACAAGTGAGACCAGGTATCTGCTCTGCTTATCACCTTTACGGATTATCTAGCTGCTCAGGGTGAAGCCCACTCTCCCCCCTCATGGCCTGAAGGAAGCCTATTGATGTACTTGGGCCTTCACTAACCTTCCCTGCTACCAATCCTCAGCCTCTTCAAGTCCCCTGGAAGAGCCTGTCCTCCCACACTCCCAAGGCCACTATCTGGAACACTATACCAGCCCCTACTCCTTGACCTAACTCCTGGTTCCTCATAGCAAGTGTCACCTCCTCCATGAATTCACTCCATCAGTGAACAAATACAAGTTGTTCCGGGAGCTCTGCTGGGTCCCATGATTATAACACTGACTGCTCTTATCCCTGTGTCTCCACAAACAATCCCTGGGCATTTTCATTACAGCATCTGTCACCCTGGAGCATTCATCATTGCTTGTGATACATCTGTCTCCAGTGCTAGGCTGAGCTTGCTAGGGAAGGGCTTTCATCTTAGTTGTGGTGTCCCTAGAATGGTGGCTGGCACTGAGTCAGCTCTCAACAACGTCTATTAAGTGGGTGGATGAGTTCCCAACCAGTAAGAGTAAGCTTGTGCCTCGTAGAGGGCATGGTAGGTGACAGCCCAGCGGAGAGCAAGGTCCTGCAGTGCCTGTGTGCCTTTGGACAACGTACTTGCCATCTTCATACATAAGTTTTCTGACCTGTAAGGTGGAGATAATTACAGTTTAACCAGCTATCATGCTATTAGGAAGGTTTACTGTTGCTCAAGTGCTGAGCACAGGGCCTGGCACCTAGCAGGTGCACAGCACTTAAAATGAGAGAAGAGAAAGAGGAAGAGCTTTGTTGAGAAATTTTTAAATCTATTAGTATCATCAACTGAATCCCAAATATGTATGAGGCCCAGATTTGTTGCAAACGACCTGCCACTGAGATAGTATTTGGATGTCAGAGCTTGAGGGCATATTCTCCCTCCTGTGAGTTCACAGAACAACCGCCCAATAATGAGAAGCTGACCTGAAAGGACCGACAGGCCCCCCAGGAGGTGGTCTCCGAAGTCTGCTTTGCTGAGGACCCTGGGACAGAGTAGAGGATGCCCTGGGGTCAGGACCACTTAAGGAATGTGCATATTTAAAGTCTCACAGGATTCTGACGGGGGTTCCCTTCAAAATAGCATCTGAAGCAGGGATGGGAGTGAACCCCCTTTTGAACTGACAAGCTCCATCTCAGCAGCCTGCAGGCCATCATTCAGAACCTGCCCAAATGAAGCTACTCCTTTCCCCCAAGGCTTCTCAGCCTGTTCCACTGTCAGCCACCCTCATTAATTATCGGTGACCTTGTTCTCCGGGCTCCAGGGCATCCCTGAGTGAAGGGGATTTTGCCTGAAGGAGGTGCCAGTGCCGAGCATCCTTACCCCTGAGGCCCTGGGCTCTAAACACTCCTCTGATTGACAAGCTGGAGGTAAGAGACTGTCATACTCAGCTTTGGATAGAAAATGCTGACCTACCCTCAGCCCCTTGGAAGTAAGGGGCCTAATTTCACTCACTAAAGTACTTAATTTCACATGTTTCTTTCTTCATTAAGCATTCCTGCTGCTCAAACCCTTGGGCCCATGCTTTTACTCAAGGCCTTAGAATAATTTAAATTAGCCTGAGTGAGTCAATATTTAAATCTAGTGAAACTGACAAAGGCATTTGACTATGGAGGAAATGATTTGCAATACCCAATGAGCAGCTACTTATACTGGTCCAAAAAGTCAGTTTTCTATAAGCAATCTGCATTTCAGATTCATAGAACTTTCGGTGCTTGAAATTACCCCTAAATTCCAAGAATATCAAGGGACTTTTCTAAGGTCACATACCCAGTAAGTGGCCAAAGCTAGAACCTGAACCCAGGGCTTCCTGAATTAAGGCCAGTGACAGCCCTAAGTCATAGCCTGCAACTGTCCTAGTGCCCAGCTAAAAGCACTTCCACGAAGACATCAGGAATTTTAATTTGAGGATAGCCAAGAGCAATAAACATTACTTCTTCCAGCCTGTAATGGTTTTTCTAAAAACATTTCTAAAATATCTATTCGAACTGGCCCAACTGAAAGTAATTTCCATGTTGAGAAAATTATTACTTCGCTGAATTACCATACAAATTTTGAAAGGATAAGCTTGAGAAGGGTGGTTTGCAAAGAAAAAAAAAAAAAGGCAAGGTGGGAAGTGGGGGTGTCTTGTAAACAAATCTGCAATGTTTTGGGATATTTCCTATTGTGCAGACTCTGATGTGATACAGACATGCTGATCTTAGAATCTATTTCATCAAACAAAGCCACAACTCCTCTAAACAGATGCTCTCAAATTACTTTTCTCCTTAGAGAAACATTTAGTTTCAATTCCTCCTATATAATGGACCACTTTCACCAGAAAAGGGAAGACTCTGATTAAAACTGTCCCTGGGCAGAGGAGAGATGATCTAGTGTGGCCAGATGACCAAGTCACACTTGCCCTGTGACCAAGATAGCCATGCTTCTGTGCCCATGACTGTTTGTCGGCTCCTAGTATCCTTGACTCCAGGCTTTGTAGGCAGCTAAGTCCTCAAAGGCCACTGTATTATAATGTGGTCATCTGCCCGTGTGCTTGGGCTTGAGGTCTGGAGGAGACAGAAAAGGAACACCAGCAACTGGCTGGGGTGGGAACTGTTGGGGGACTACTGGGGAGACCTCCTTTGCTGAAATCCAGGACGATGGACACAGACAGAGATCACAGGAAGCTCTGACAGCCCAGCTCTGCAGTCTGGACTTTATCTTAGGGTTGAGGAGTACACTGCCGGGGGAAGTGACCATGATCCAACCTGTACTTGAGGAGGTAAGGAGAAAGAAGTGAAAAGTGAGAGAGTAGGATGGATCTGGGAGTCCACCAGAGGAGGATCTGCAGAACTGCAGTGATCCATGAGGACAGCCTGAGGAGTCAGGACTGCAAGAGAGGGGGTAGTGGGCAATGCTGGGACGGAGGTAGGGAGGGATGGGGAGGCCAACTTAGGATATGGAGTATTTCTGGCACTGGCAGGACATCCACTTAGAGCAGGCTCTCTGTATAGTGGCAATACAGCTTTCAAGCACCTAACAAAAACTGGAAATTATTTACTTGTGGGACATCTGCAAGGAAATGAAGGACAAAGCTGCAAGGGTGGACACCCTTACTCAAGGACAGAGGGGAAAATGAGAATGGCCGAAACCTTGGAAAGCAACAGCCTTTAAGGGATGGGGGGTTGGAGGATGAGAAGCAAGAGAGGAGGATGAGGAGGGCCAGTGAGAGAGGGAAGAGGCTATGGGAAGGCAAGCCCTCATGTCTGATGCACAGAAGCCAGGGGAGTGCCAGAAGAGGCAGGCAGTGTTAGCTTTTTGGGAATGAGTAGTTGGTGAGGGAAACCATTTCACTCACCAACCACTTAGCCATTCTCTTACTACATTAACTTCCTAAGTATGCAGGCTTAAGTGTAGTGCATAGCATGGGCTGGTTCTGCATCAAAAAGGCAGAACCAAAGCCCAGGTTTGAGTAGCTACAGAGACTCCTTAATGTCATTTACAAAGCATTCAAGAATCTTTTCTACATATTACCAGTTTTGAATCCAATTTTATCTCCTGAAGAGAATGAATAACATAGTGGTCAAGAGCACAGACGACAGGGGCAAACCTTCTAGATTCAAATTCCAGATCTCCTGCTTCCTAGCTGGGCACAGAACAACAAGCCGTACCTTATGAAACATTAGCTATAAAACTGAGATAACAGGATGTACTTCACGGTATTGTTGCAGATTTAACTGAGTTAATATATACATACACAAAACAGTGCCTGGCACATAGGAAGTGCTCAAAATGTTATTGAATCATTACGTTTTAATAATCTAAATCATTTAGCTTTTAACAATTAAGATGAAGACAGACAATAGCAGTATTCAATAGAAATATAGTGCAAGTCATACATAAGCCACATATTTAATTTTAAATTTTCTAGTAGACTCATAATAAAAATAGTAAAATTAATATGTAACCCAATTTGCCTAAAATATTGTCACTTCAATGTGTGATTGATCTAAAAAAATTTAGACATTTTACTTTTTATGAAGTCTTTGATATCTGGTATGGTATATTACACTTACACATCACCTCTCATTCAAACAGCCACATTTCAAGTGCTCAAATCCACATGTGATTAGTGGCCACCATATTGGCAGTGCAGGTATAGACGGATACACACCAAAGGGTTACTCTAGGTCACTTCGCAAGGCTGGCTTAGAGATGAGGTGGCGGAACTAGCAACATTTTGTTTACATACCTCTACGTTATTTAATATGTAACAATTAAGACGTATGTTTTTTAAAATCCAGCAAGTTAAGAAAACTAACAACCCAAACCTAATGTTCACTGAAACGATCACCAAAATATAGAAAGTGTTTGAATGTGGAAGTTAGGAGAACGGGGTTCTAGGTCACATATGGGACCTTCAAAAAGCCCTTTCCCATTTTCAGACCTGTTTCCTTACATTTCATTTAGAACTGGACGATTCCTTAAGACATCTGAGTTCTTAAAATGCACAAATGTTGGACACTCTATTTCTCCTACATTACCTCCAAGAATCTATGAGAGGATAAGAACCCTCTCCTCACTTCTGGAGATGGTTTATCTGTAAGCAGAGGGGCAGGTGACACGTCTTCACACGGTCTGAGAATTTCCTGTTTCTAAATCTGCCTTTGAAGACAGGTTTCCGTTTGCTGCTGGCTATGAACACTCTCAGCTCTCAAGAGCTCACATCATCACATTCGTCTCCTGGTTCTCTCCGTGCCCCGCTGTGGTCACAAATGCCAAGGGAACTGGAAAATGAGCCTGACCTTCTCATTCTCCCTCAGGAATGATTTGGTCCGAATGCAAGGAAATCTGGGAGGAGGGGCCGCGGGAGTACGTGCTGCACCTGTGGAACCTGCTGGATTTCGGGATGCTGTCCATCTTCGTGGCCTCCTTCACCGCCAGGTTCATGGCCTTCCTGAAGGCCAGCGAGGCCCAGCTGTACGTGGATCAGTACGTGCAGGACGACACGCTGCACAACGTCTCACTTCCGCCGGAAGTGGCGTACTTCACCTACGGTGAGCCAGAGGGCGGTGCTCCGCCGTGTCCCGCCCCACGCTCCCGGGGCGTGGCCACGGGCTCTTAGCGCCACTCCATGTGCAGATCCCCCTCCCAAACAGTCCTGCTCCGTGCAGTACAGCAAGCTTCATAGAACGTGGAATTAGTGACTTTTTTTTATGTGTTAAGAAGGATGGATTTGTTTTGGAAAGGATCTTGGAATGTTTCTGGGAGGTTTTTTTTTTTTCTGTTTTTTAAAACAAAGATCTCTTTCTTTAAAAGATTTTATTTATTTGTAAGAGAGAGAGCACACAAGCAGGGGGAGTGGCAGGCAGAGGGAGAAGCAGGCTCCCTGCTGAACAAGGAGCCCAATGTGGTCTCGATCCTGGGACCCCGGGATAATGACCTGAGCCACCCAGGCATCCCCAAAGATCTCATTTCTGGTGTGGATCCAGGAACACTAAGGGGAAATGTAGAGATGGAAGAAATGTCCTTCTATATTGGATCCCTGTGTTTCGTGCAAAGATAGGCCCTCGACTCCCCAATTCAAAAGTTCCTTTCTCGTGGCCAAAGTAGTTTTTTAGAGATGCCTTAATTCTTTCAAATGACAAGGCCATACAGTGTGAGGTAGTAGATTGAAAATTTAGGAAGAGTAAGAGTTGTAGCATCCATTTATTGAGGACTTACTAGGTGCCAGGAACTGTATAGACATATTATACTATAAACTCCAATCCTCGCAAAAGGTCTTTTCTGTCCCTATTTTACAGATGATGAAATGGGTTTCCATTTCAGGACTCACGATGTTCTCAGAAATACAGGAATGCCTTAGATAGCAAGGGATCCTGGCCCAGCATGAATTGAAAACCATGCAGAATGGCACAGTACTTATGTCCCCAGGCTTTGGAGTTACACGGGATTCAAACCCCACTTCTATAGCTTACTCTGAGACTTTTGTTTACTTAACGTTTCTGAGCCTTTATCTTCTCATTAAGTAAAACCAGGATAATACCCGAGTCAAAAAGTTTGTTTTACAGATTAAATAAAATAGTGCATATGAAGAATTTTGCACCGTGCTCTGAAAATATTAAATGTTCACTAAATGATAACAGTTATTATCAATACTGCCTATTGGTTCATTTTCCTGCTCTAACACGGTACTTTCTGTTCTAAAAGATAAAGAGGAGTGAAGAAACAGATCTCTTTTATTGTTCCCAGTAAACTAGCTGGACACTTAGGCATTCATTAATGGCCGCTGCTACATCTGAAGGGTTTGAGTGTCAAAAGTCCCTTTTAGATGAAGTCACATGGCTCCTGTGTCCTCAAAATGTTCATGGTCAGGTAAAGCAGTGAGCTGCTAAGGGCTGGCCATTTACCACAGTAGTTGCTACCCATATTCTATATAGATCATGTTGCACAGATTATGTCACATGTAAATGTGGTAAGGACACACCTCCTGAGAAATGGGGAGTCTTCTCGTATTACAAACCATTCACTCTTTGTTGATTGGTTTAGCAAATTCAGATTTGTTAAAGGCCAAATGGGCTTGTATATTTTCCCCTCTGGGCCATTCAGTGTTCATCAATGAAAGATGAGAGAATCTTGATACTAAATTGGATAATTTTCTTAATGCCCTGATTCAGGCTGCAGTATTGTCCACTTGTGACTTCTGTTCCTATTAAGGATTGTGTTAAAGTCTCACCCAACTGCAAAGTACTGCACATTGTTGCCCTTGCTTTGAGGTTCACCCTGTGCCCTTGGAAATCTTTTGGCTCATAGTGGTCCCTTGTGCTCCAGTTGTGGAGCAAGAGTGCCCCCTGGTGGCCAGCAAGACAGTGGTGCCTTCCAACCTCTACAGCTCCAAATAGGCAGATTCCAGTTTTCCAGGTTGTGAGAGGGCAATTTTTCCCATGGAAAGAGCTCCAAAAAGAAGAAAATCCCTTTGTCTGACCCATCACATTGCTCTTTGCTTTTACACACATTGTAACTCTTACAAGCCAGTCCAAGTAGAACACTTTTTCACTAGAAGTCCTGACCTAGTCACTGGGGTCTGAGGACAGCTAAATCTGTCTTACTAGATAATAGAAGTGGCTTTTATTATTACAGCTGAGGTTTAATATGGTAAATTATGGGACAGGGGAGAAAAAGAAATTCCTTTTTGGTGTCTCTTTGTAGAAGCCAAGTCTTATTTCATGTTACCCAAATGTGTTATTTATCCTTGGAGGGTGACAGATATATTGGAAAAACATAATTTTGTTCTCCTTACTTGTCTTTCCTGGACTTCTGAGTTATGACCTTGATGAGAACATAGAGTCTATAATTTTATTGTATTTCCACATGTAATTTAGAATACACTACATGAAACTTTGTAGCAAATAGAGGCCTGGTTTCCCTTACTAAAGGTTTCTTGCTGCTTTTTATTATTATAATTGTTTAACACAGTCTAGCCGTGAAAATAAAGGATAAAATTCCTCCTTCATTTCCCTTGGGGTGCCAAGAATTGCTATGTAATCTCCTTACTATCTGCATTTACCTGGCTATGACAAGGACCCCATACCCCTAATCCAATCTTGAAAATGGCAATAATATCCTCTACTCTACAGGGCTGTCACTAAAATTACAGCTAATGTATATGTAAGGGCTAATTTCAGTTTCTCAATGTTTCTCAATTTAAGTTTCACTTAGCATTTCTCAACAGGGAGACTCTTGGCTTTTTCAGCAGAGCAATTTTCATGGCACGGGTCTGTCTGGAGCATTGCAGGGTATTAGCATCTCAGTAATATTCCTGCCCCAGCATTGTGATAACTGCAGGCACCCACATACAGTTCCCGAGGATGAAGATGCTGCCCTCACCAGAGAACAACTGTGTGTCCTGACACATAGCAGGGAGCCTTACTAGTGATGGATGCCATTCCTTGTGCCATAGGAACACTTCACAGCTTTGTTCTGATGTAGGAATATACTCTGAACAGCTCAGACCTACACAAGTAGGCCACAAGCAGAGACTCCACAGCCCAGGACCAGCCCCAGGACTCTTGCCACCTGGAACAGGGCCGTCATAGCAAACCCGGATGACCAGTCGCTATATTGGAGACCTTCGCTCAAACCCAGAGCAACTCTTCCAGACATACACAGCTTGAGAAACAAAACCCAAGAGCATTTTCTCAGGCAAGATCCAGATTCCTGGCCCTTGTGTGGGCTCGTGTGTTCTGATTTGTGGCCAGTCCAAACTTGTGGTATTTCAGTCAGTCATTTAACAAACATTTAGCAACACCTGCTGTGTGTGAGACCCTATGCTAAGCACTTTACATATAGGGTTGCATTTCATCCTCATGACAGCTCTGTGAGGTTGATGTTATTATCCCCAATTTACAAATGGAGAAAACCCGGTTCCAAAAGGTTAACTGACTTGCTCGTAATCATACAGCCACACTGTTAACCCTTGGGTCTGTCTGACTCCAAGCCCATGCTCCTTGCCACTACTTCCCCATGCTGCTTCCCCAGTGGATGGGACATCCTCGGCTGGTGGAGCTCAAACACGGGCAAGGAGGACAGAAGAGTGAGCCGCATGGAAAGGTCCATGACAGAGGGTGCACAGGATACTGCAGGAGCAGAGAGGAATGGGGAGCTGTCCCAGGTTGTGGGAGTCACAGAAGGCTTCCTGAGAGAGCTGACACCTGACCAGAGTCTTAAAGGATGAGTATGAATGAAGCGGCCTTGAAGTGAGGGCAGGGTGTTCCCAGCAGATGGACCAGCACATTCCCAGAGGGAGGGTGACACTTTCAGTATATTGGGATCAACTTCGAGACAAGGGCAGGAATGCCAATGATGAGGTCAGCCACCTCGAAAGATGCCTAACTGGTTTCTCTGCCAGAGACAAGTCAGCACAGCAGATCCTGTCCCCCCGCGGTGAGTAACCCAGATTGTTTTCTTTCAGCCAGGGACAAGTGGTGGCCTTCAGACCCTCAGATCATATCAGAAGGGCTGTATGCGATCGCTGTCGTGCTGAGCTTCTCTCGAATCGCGTACATCCTGCCAGCCAACGAGAGTTTTGGGCCCCTGCAGATCTCACTGGGGAGAACCGTGAAAGATATCTTCAAGTTCATGGTCATTTTCATCATGGTATTTGTGGCCTTCATGATTGGGATGTTCAATCTCTACTCCTACTACCGAGGTGCAAAGTACAACCCAGCGTTTACAACGTGAGTACACTAGGGCTCTCCTCGGAGGGTCTCTGTGGGCTCCCCGGGAATCCTTAGGAGTCTCTTGCAGGCAGCTCCTTGCAGAGACTCATGTTTCCTTGGTATTTCTACAAGTTAGAGGCAACTTTCTTTAAGAGTAGCTTAGAGTTCAGGTCCTGGAGTTGAAAGAATCCATTTTTTAAGCTATATTAAATCTTCATTTTTGCTACTTACATCCTGTGCAGCCATGAACATGTTCCTTAACTTCTCTGAGCTTCCATTTTCTTATCTTTAAAATGAGGATAAAAATAATACCTGCTTAATAGGGATAGTATGAAGATTCAGGGAGATGATACAGTGGCCAAACAGTATACTCTCAATACGTGAAAGGAATTATTATTACTATTATCATTGCGTTCACCTGTGCTACCTAGAAAACAGAGCCCTGGGCAAATGTTGATTGCCAACACTTTACTGGAGAAAGGCAGTTGCAATCCAAATGCAATAAGACTGAAGGAAAAAGGAAAGTGAAGCGGGGGACGAGGGAGAGCAGATACAGGATGCTGACCTGGCCACCATCTATCAGAACGTACAACTCAGTCATGACACACTCTCTGGGGAGATTATATGGAAACACCGCATCTCCGAATAGCCCATCAGAATGAGGAATAGACAATTTATCAGGCAGAGCCTTCCCATCTGCTGTCTTCCATTAATCAGATTCACTCCAGAGGACATGAACTCCCCTACCGTTCCAGGATAGCCCTGGGGAAGCCAGGGCCACATAGCACGAACGGTAGGTGTGGGAGTGCGCACAGGTCAGCAGCTCTGTACGCCTGGCTGGGCCGGCCGGCTCTGGGGCGTGGACACCGAGCAAGTCCAGCAGTGTCACGTGCCTCAGCAGCAGTGGGGAAGGCTCAGGCAGGGAGGGAAGAGGCACGTGCACCAGCCTGAAGAAAGGCACCATCGGGCCAACTAACATCAGGGTCCAGAAGTAGCTGCCACACGCACAGCAAGACCAGTGCCAGAGCCTCCCGCGTGGAGGTGGTGTTGGAGCTCCCGAGCCTGTGTCCACGCAGACCTAGGGCTCCCCGCCATGGGGGATGCCAGACAGTGTCCTGGAGGGCCGTCAGTAGCACTGAGCGGTGGTCTAGGAGAAGAGACAGGCAGACCTGAGTTTCCATCCCAACACAGGCGTTTACTGGCTGATGACCTTATGCCAAGTCACTTGATTTATCCGTGCCTCTCTGTCCTCACCTACAAAATGGAAATGACTCTCTAACCTTGTTCATAAATACCCTTAGGAATAAATGAGGGGGTTATGTAAAGGGCCTGCGGCACCGAAGTCTTTCCAGTCTAGGTCTTTCCCCCGGCCCACCCAGGCTCAGAACGCCTCCCTGCCTTCTTCAAGCTCCCACCCAGAATCTTGAGGGACGGACAGTCATGCCTCCAGGCACAAGCCTGACAGCTGGGACCTACAGGGCTGTACTGCTGACATGGGGCCCCAGGAACCGAGGGGCCCGGGATTTGTTTCCCAGCAGGTGAAAATGCCTGAGCCCAGCCACCCAGGTTTCCTGAGCAATTCCCAGCTCACAGCACAGCCTCCCTTTCTCCTTCTCCTGAGAAATCGCCCATCAGGGGAAGAGGCTTAACTCTGAGAACCCAAACCCAGTGCCCTGAGCGTTGTCCCCCTCAGCTCAGAATCATGGACTACGCTGCCCCACCCACGGGAACCACCTAGAAGCATGGGACCCTGGTGCTGCTGAACCACAGAAGCCGTTACTCTATGGGACAGAGAAGTAGTGTGTGTTTACACAGAGCAGGTGCCTGGCCCAGAGCAGAGCGATGCACCTGAGAAGTGTCTGGCTGTGCCCTCAGCCCACAGCAGCCCACGGCCCAGACACACTAGGTGTGAGTCTGAGTTCTCCTCTCCCTGGCTGTGTGGCCTTGGGCAAGTGTGTAAATCCCCTGGGCCTCAATGTCCCCTGCAGCTCAGAAGTAAGAATACTAAGATGGCCAACCTAACAGGATTGTTGTAAGGACTCCGTAAGAAGACGCAGTATTAAATACCATGCGTGGCATGCAATGAAGCTTCTGTGAATGGCAGTGATGATCATGGAAATGGTGAATAAGGACAGGGGAGGGAGGAGAAGCTGTAAGCACAGATACCTGGGTACTGATCTGGCTCTACGGGACCCTTTCTGAGCGGTGGCTTCGCTAACAAACTGTGGTCTAGATCAGGCCAGATACATCATCGAATTAGCCGGACTACTTTATATGGCTCCCATACTCAGTGATTAGCTGTGGGGGGAATGAGATAAGTTTGAATCGCCCAAAAGCCAATTTGCTCTAGATCTGCTAAATGTAGCCACTCAGCATGGGAGGCATGGTGACTGAAGGACAGTCAAGCTGTCAGTCAACAAACCAAGGCCTCGATGTCCCTCCTGTGTTTCCAGTCTAGCACAATGCCTTGCGCACACGGTAGGGCTCACTAAACTCTTCACAAACATGAATGACAGAAGGAACAGGAGAAACAAAGCCAGGTTCAAGGCGGGAGGGAATCTGACCACGTGAACTTGGGTTCCATTTCTCCTGGGCTGGGTGTTCTGTGCAATCCCTCTTCCTGCTCCTCACGGGGAGCCTGCCCTACTGGCCCATAGCTGCTCAGAAGGTCAGTGCCAGGACACAGGAGAAAATGAAAAAGATCATGACTTAAGGGCAGGGCTGGACCGACCACAATTCTCAGCTGGATGCCGCTAATCTAGAGAGAGAAGCTTTGGGATCAGGAAAAGCCACGGGAAAAGATGAAAGCAGAAGAGAGGGGCAATACAGTTGGCTTGTCCCAAGTCCTGGGAACCACATGGAGACCTCCTAGACAGGAGGGACCCAACCAAAGAGGACCCAGGACCCCCAGGAGGGGGAAGGGAAGAAAAGGTGTGGCGGTGGCGGCGAGCACGGTAGAGAAAGAATGGGATATTTAGGGCCTTAGCGGTTCCTAAAACGGGACGTGCAACTGCAAGGCAGTGTGATTGGACAGGGAAAACAGTCAGTAGAGCAGTGAAGTGCAGGGGAAAGAATGGATTTTTGTAAATGTCATCTTTTACCTTCTGACTGCTCCCCGGAGCATGTCCCCCTAAGAGATCTTTGATGAGCAAAAAGCCATGTTAGGATAAATAAGATGTGTGCTTTAGGGGACTCCGAACTATTCTGCATGCCAGCTACGCTGGTGATAAAGTCGAATGACCCGCCTCAGGTGAATGTTTGCTTCAGAGCAGCCCATCCCCAGGCTGCCCTGCCTAGCTCGGGATCTTCCCTCTGGCCCTCCCACAGGGGTGGGGGGCATCTCTCCTATGGAATTTTGAGCTTGGAGGGTAAGATGGGTCCCCTATCTGTTTCTACAGAGTCAGAAGACTCAATCCTCCAGAAGAGAAATCTGGGCTGGAGCACACTGCAGGTCAGGTATCCTTCCCCCAACCCCACACCTGCCATGTTCAAGGACAGCTGGGGCTCCTAAAGACTGTTCAGGAGGCCCCTTTGAGAGTCAGCCGTTAGGAACTAAGAGACTGCTGCCCCATAAGAGCCCTGCTCACCCTAGGAGTGCAGTCCCCGTTCAGATTGCAAAAGCCAGGCCCACCTGAATCCCAAGTTACAGCAGGGTCCCAAATGAGAGAGGTGGGGACATTCTGGGACCAAAGGAAAGAGGAAAAGTCTCTCTACCAACTGCAGACCCGAAGCCCGAAGCCCAGCCCTCTTCTAACCCCCCACATGTTCCAGTTCTTCCCTCCCCACCCCAAATTCCCAATCCCTCCACCCAGCAGACCTCAGTGAGAGGGTTAGAAGAAAATAGATTGAACTAACTCTGCCCAGGTATAAATAAACACACAGGATGAGCAGTCTTACCTGAGATCAGTGGTTCTCAAACCGCACCAGACTCATCTGGGGAAATGGCTAAACTGGGGACTTCCCAGGCCTCACCCCCTTGAGAGTCTCATTGTAATAATTAGGGTGGGGCCCAGAAGTCTGCACTAACAAGCCACTGGAGGGCTCTGTGAAGTTGGTCCCAGGGGGTTACAGGGAGACTTATGCTGATGCTATCCAACCTCATGCCTCCAGGGAGAGAAAGAGATCACTCTCAGCTATGCGCATTTCAAAAACAAAGGGCTTGTTAACTTAAGTGAGTGTCTTTTGGGTAGACTCTCCGGCTCTGCAGGTGGGATTTGTTTCTGTAGGTTCAAGTCAGAACAGGTAGCCAGATCCAGCAAGGAGCGAGCTCCGGACAGTCTGTGAACAGTTCCCAACTTGTCAGCCTCCGTCCACTTCAGAACCAAGGGTGCTCTCAAAGATCTGGGTTGTTTTTCTCAGCCGCTGCTGTGTCGGGGCCTAGCTGAAGGGGGGCAGGGACATGAGTGCCTGGGTCATTGGCTGGTGAGCTGGGCCTGTCTGGGCATGACAGATTGTGCACCTGCCGGCAGCTCATTATCTCCAAGTCGCTTCTATGAGAAACTGTGAATGTCCAAAGGGGAGGAAGAGACGGCACTCAGACGAGTTTTATGCTCTCAGAGTACAAAATCAAAGTATCCCACGACAGGGGTCGGGAAGCAGAGAGAAAGCTGAGCAAGCCACCAGAGACAGCTCTTTCTTGAAGAAAGTCTTGAAGAAAAGTTTTTGATTCTGTTCGGAATTTTGTTCTTATTAGGAACGTATTTTGACTTTATCATGGAAGTCCGTAGGCAAAGAGGATTTGCCTTTTGAGGGGGTTGTTTTGAGATGTTCAGCCTAGAAACTCTAGGAAAGCCGTGGGGTCCCAGCCCTCTGGTTACAGTGTTAGAAAAAGAGAGACAGGGGAGCCTGGCTGGCATAGTCGGCTGGGCGTCTGACTCTTGATCTCGGCTCAAGTCTTGAGCTCAGGGTCATGAGTTCAGGCCCCCGGATGGGCTCCGTGCTAGGCATGGAGCCTACTTTAAAAAAAAGAAAGAAAAGAAAAGAAAGAAAAAGAGAGAGACAAAAAATCCTTGGCTCATGAATGAAATACAGCTAGGCAAGAATGCACACAAGAGGGGTAGGCTTCCCTACTCTGATTGTGTCCATGGCAGGGCAGGTCCACAGAGAAGAACAGGAGGGTCTGGGGGCAAGGGGGTGAGGGTGACCCAGAGCCAAGAAGTAAGGGCTCTTTGACGCCACTCACGACTCACAATGGGCTCCTGGTCTCCCCTTTGGGTGAACTTGGCCTCCCCTACTTCATTCTGACTGGACATTAAATGTGGGGCCTGCCTCCCCAAAAATGAGCCAGCCAATCTTTTCTGCCAAGCTGTTGTGGAGTCAGCTTCATAGCACAGCTGGGTTGAGACTTTTCTAATCAAAAATAATACCTCTCCTAAGGTTATTCTGTCTCCCCAGGAATCATTTTAATGATTCAGCAGTGCTAAGCAAAATTAGAAGCTTCCGTTTTCCTTGACAGTTATGGAAAATTTGCACATTCTATAAAGGGAGAGACTCATAAGGCCACCAGGGGCAGGAGGCGCTGATTCAGCTCACCCAGCATCACAGAGCCACTGAAAAGCCAGCCCCTCCTTCCCGTGAACTTGGCGGGGGGGGGGGGGGGGGGGGGGGCGGCCCCTGGGGCTGGGGGAGAAGCTCCTGCAGGCCCTGCCCACACATGGTCCACCCCACCCAGCAATGCTGCATCACCCTGTTGTTGAACAACTTGTTGAACAAACACATGATCTGCCCTCTCACTTTATCCTCCAAACCGTGGAATGACAGACACCTACCACCAGAAAACTAAGGCTCAGAGAGACACTAAACTGGCCCAAATCCCAGAGCCAAGGAGGGGATTTGAACCCAGATCTGCATGACTCCTAGCCTCCACCTTTTGACCTGCAATTCCCAAGAGTAGGATCCCCACTCCCACAGTGGAGCCTCTGCTCTAAAGTGGAGGGGGGTCTCTTGTAAAATTGGGTCACTTTCCTGTGGCACCAAATTCTAAAGAAGAGCATACTGAATTCAGATGTGGTTATCGCTGAGAACCTGACGGCTCGATGTAGCTCAACTCTAAATACACAGACTGTGTTTGCCCCCTGGGTAAAGTAGGCTTCTATTCCAAAGTACACTCATTTGTTTGACAACCATTATGGAGGAGCTACGCCAAACCGAGTTCTGTGTTTGCCCTGGGGTCACAGAGATGAGTAAGACAATCCTCCTCTCCCTGTGGAATTCATAGACAAGTGGGGGATTCAGAAAAAAGTAGCATCAATTGTTACACCACATGATCATCATCAAAGGGTACTTGGGCAGCACAGTGAGGAAGAAGCACTGAACTCTGCCCTGCAGAGTCAGGGAAGGCTTCATGGAGAAGGTGGCTATGGAGGGTCTTGGAGGATGACTAGGCGGGTATTCTAGCCTGTGCAAGGTATAAAAGGGGCGGAGGATTTGTGAAGAACTGCCAGTAAGGAAGAGTTTGGGGGAAACAAGGGAAGATTACATAAGACAATCCAGGAGGATCCAGATTCTGAAGGGTGTTAGGGTCCTGATAAGGTGTTAAGAGTCTCTGCTAAGACCTTTTTAAAAGAAAGAAGATCTGCCTTTGGGGAATGTGCGGGGGCAACTGTGTGAAGGATGGACTGGAAGCGGTGCGGGGTTTTATCATGAGTAAAAACAGCTCCTCACGGCTCCTCCCCTCATGGAACTTGCCGACTGGTTGGGAAGACAGACGCTAATCAAAAAAATCACAGGAACGAGGGCATGTTTATACATTGAGAGGCTCTGAAAGAAGGGAACTTGAGAGACAGGCAGCTCCCAAGAGAGCTGAACACAGGCTGTTGGGTGGCTGGGACAGGGAGCCACGTGAGACAGGACAGGGCCCTGAGGCGTGGCAGTGGCTGGAGAAGGGACACTGGGGAGTCTGGAGTGAAGACGTGGTGTCTGACTGAATGTGGGGGTTGAGAGGGAAGGAGGATGTTTTCAGGGTTTTGACATTGGGAAAGCCCTAGAAGGATCTGGGGGAGACAATCTGGAGGAGCATATTATGGGAAGAAAGCCAAGGTCCCTGGTGATTCAGGAGAGAAATGGGGGCTTCAACCTTCTGCAGGACCCATACGCAGCAGAGCTAAAGGCAAACACTCAGATCCAGATGCACACTCAGTGTCTTGGGTGAAGTCCTTGTCCTAAGGGATGGAGGACCTGGAGGGCTTGAGAAGGAAGGCCCCAGGCTCAGCACCAGGGGCCAAGCCACACTTGCTAAAGGAGCAACATGGGCTCTTCAGCTAAAAATGCCATATTATGCTTTGCAAACAAAGATTCTGAAATTTCCCTGGCCCACAGAAGAGAAAAAAGGGAGAGAGATGAGCCATACAAGCCCCAAGTTATCTCTAAGGGAATGACGAGCCAGAGGGGCCTCCAGAGAGCCAGGGGCCATACCGCCAAGAAGGATCTGGCTGCAGAGGAGGTCCTGCTAGGGCAGCAGAGGCTGGATCCTATTGCCTGCCCACGTAAAACTCACTATAACCAAGGGCTAGGTAAGAGGAACCAAGGAAAGGTCACAGTGTGGCGTCACAGGACCGTGGCTGACTA
The DNA here is from genome assembly GCF_009762305.2 of Zalophus californianus. Lineage (NCBI taxonomy): Eukaryota > Metazoa > Chordata > Mammalia > Carnivora > Otariidae > Zalophus > Zalophus californianus. The sequence continues at coordinate 29,440,575 of NC_045599.1, read as the reverse complement.
CATGTTCTTTGGGCAGAGCATGCTAAATGTGTCTTTTGGGGGAAACCAGGAATGGAACCGGCCTACTGGGCTTCAGAGGGGACAGATTCTCCCGGGACACCGGGTCAGTGTTGAAATCTGGGCATCTCTGATACAGAAGTGTTACGTCATATTTTACCGTATTTTGAAAGTTATAATCTCGCCTTTCATCTTTTAAATGCAAGCTGGGTATAAGGATTTGGGGGGATGAGGGAGCTTATTACGGCCACTGTCACGTGGAGACAGTAGTAAGAAGGTCCTCAGACGTGGCAGACCAGGCAGCCGTGGTCACTGAAGGGGTCCAGCTCAGGCTCAGAGAGGCTGGGCATCTGGAAATGACCATTATGGGTCAAAAAAGGAGTTTGAGTCTAATATAAGTCCTCATCTTTGCATAATTCTCCAGGAAGTGATAAAAATATGCATCTTTTCCTGGACTAGTTCAGAAGAATGATTACGCCTGTTATAGCAAGCATTCTACTATCATATAATATTTATTTATGCCCTCGCCTCATGTTTATTCATGACATGAAATTTTAAAAGCCTGGTACCTTTAAGCTTCTGAAACAGGCTGAGAGCCCACAAATGCATGAGGGAAAGGCTTGCTGGTACACAGAAAATGTACTCTTTTCGATGATGTCTTCCCAGCACATTTTCAGACCCTGCCCCACATCCTCCATCTTGTTCTCAGACTAATCATCACCACCTCAACGGGGAGGAAGCCCTCCCTTTTTATCACTAACATTCGATTCTAGAAATGGGGTCAAACTCTCCTTCCTCAAAGTGACAGAGTGACAGGAGACCGGGTTGTCCAGGGTTAGCTCTAGAGATACTATCAGAAGTATAGTTCTTGGGCAGGTCTGAAGCCAGCCAGCTAAGACCAAGTCACCTCATGGCTCAGTTTCCCAGCATTCAATCCTTCATTGACCAAAAATGTTGACTGAGTCCCTACTATGAGCCAGGCACTGTCTGTTACCAATGACAGAGCAGTGCGCGAGTCAGCAGGCCCTGCCCTCATGGGGGTCACACTCCTCCATGAACAGGGAAAGAGGGACACACACACACACACACACACACACACACACAAGACAGTTTAAAGAATTAAACAAAGAGACAGAGAAGATCATTTAGGATTAAGTGCTGAGGGCTAGGAAAGAAATAAAAATGCTGAGCGAAAGAATAACTAGGGCAGCCTCCCCTATCTGAGCTGATGACAATCGAGTTTACAGCCAGCACATGAGGAGGACGAGGAGCGGAGACCAGGTGGAGACAAGGGGGAAGGGCCTTCCAGGCTGAGGGAACAGCAGAGATCATGGCAGCCAGGGAGCCAGCGCGGATCTGTGAACGGGGTGGGGGTGGGGGGTCGGGAGTCCAACCAGAAGGGGCCTTGAGGCCTCCCAGGTGACAGAAAAGATTGTCAACCCTGGGAAAGCCGCTCAAGGGGAGGGGCAGGATCTGAGTGCTCTTTTCAAAGGGTTGTACTTAGAGTTGACTGTAGGCCATGAGAGATTTTCAGCCTGATGCTGGAGCCTCCTGCAGTTAAGAAAGAAAAAACTAACACTAATAATAAGACCAGTAACATTGATCGCATATTTATTACGTGCCAAGCAGTATTTTACGCACTTCCCAAGCATTCAGTTAACTCCTTGAATCCTCACAACAACCCTGTGAAGGAGAGATTGCAGTTTTCCCATTTTACAGCTAGAAAAACAGAGGCCCGGAGAGGCTGGGATGTGGCCAGAAGCCCACATGCAAAGCCAGGTTTGCCTGACTGAGAAACTGTGCTCTGAGGGCCTCACCAGAGCCCCACCCTGAGACTTGGATCAGGGACTCCCTCATTCATTCATTCATTCATTCATCAGACAGAGTTTACTGAGCGCTTTCAGTGGTGCCACGTTGCGTACCAGGGTCTGGAGTTTCAAGGGTGAAGAAAACACAGCTCTGTCCTCAAGGAGCAAGCAGGCTCCCAGGCATCCCTGTAGGAATAAATCTGGGCCGCACAGGCTTTGTGCACCCCCGTTCCTTGACACTGATTCTGGGGCAAGCCTCCTCTCCTTCTGGACACTCTGAACCCAACTCCTCATTTAGGACACGGGGATAAATCAAGAGGTCACTCAGGGGACACAAGCTTGCGGGGCACGAGGGCCGAGGCTCAGACTTCCCCAGGCACTTGCCTCTCTTCGCTGACCTTCGAACCTGGCCCAGCTGCTCTGGGTCTGCAGGTTCAGGCGTTAGAGAACCCCAGGGCTCTGGCGGGGTCTCTGTATGTCCCATGCACCATCCTCCATCACCCCAGCCTGGACGGCAGGTAGGCATTGCATCTACCTCAAGACGCCTCTAGCACAGCACCAGCTTTTGTCTCCCGAACCTGAGAAACAGCCTTTTGGGAGCTAGCCTCCCGCTTAATTTTAGCCTGCTATGTGCAGCCTGGGGTAGGTAACTGAACTGAACTGTTTTGGGGGGAAGCGGGGAGGCAGAGTTCCCACACCGGGGGAGGGCATCATGGCATTCTGAAGAAGAAGCAATTTTACTAACAATTGCCCCCAAACCCTCGCTGTGTTGATCAGTTTGTTCTCTGAGACCCATACACAACTGCCTCTTGAGGCAACGTGTTATTAAAGCCCCATTATCCAGGCGAGACAGGCCTGGGAGAGAGCTGATTACGATGCCCCTGCCTTCTGCCTGACAAGTCAGTCCCAACCTTCCCCCCCACACACACACCCACACAGTGGGAGCAGCATGAATCACGGCCCTATTCAGCATCACTCACAGGAGGTCTCCCTCCATTCCTTCACTAGGAGCACTGCTTAGGCTAGGGTGGCCTATTGACTCAACTTTCCAGTTCCGTCCACCACAAGCGAAGAGTCAAATGTCAGAAGACAGCCCGGGCTGGAGAAGTCAGAAAGAGGATTTGCATGAAATCAAGGGTTTGTGATTATCTTTGCAGGTAGGAAGGAAGATAGGCTTGTTCGGAGAGGGCAGAGGCCTATGAATGATTGGCTCCATTCAGCCCCGAGTGGCGGCACTGGAGGGGCCGATGGGGCTATGCGTGATCCTGGGTGAGGCCAGGCCAGCAGAGCACACTTGCCTACTCTGGCCTTGTAGCGTTCTGTCGCCCTGCGGGGTTTGCTTTAGCCTGGGACCTCCACAAGGGCAGAAGCAAGGTCTGGGCACCAGCAAATGGGCACCTGGTACACTGCTTGGCACATAGAGTTCAGTGGATATTAGACAAATAAATGAATGAAAATACTAGCTACCATTTATAGGGTTTGCGTTATATCCTAGACCTAGGTTGCTCATTTAGTCTTGACAGTAACGTCCCTAGTGAGGCACCTCTATCCCCTTTCATAGGTGAGTAAACGGAGACTCAAAGAGGTTTGGTAACATGCCCAGATGTAAATAGCCAGTGCGTGGTGGAGCTGGGATTTGAACCAAGGCATGCACCTTTGCTCTTCTCACCCCTCCAGCTATGTCTGTGAAGCTTCCCATGATTGACACAGCTGAAGGAATCTGTGACTAAGTCTGTAGGTAGCCAGAGTGGTTAGGAGGATGTGGAGCCCAGGACCACTCTCCCTTTAAGTAAAGAACCTCACATTTAGCCTTGAGACCAACTGGTTGACACTAGAGGCTTTTTGTGAGACAAGTGGCTTCATGGTGATTATCAGCTAAGCCAGTTCCAAGATACTTTCTTCCTGAAAGACAGCCCCCAGCCTCCACAGTGACTGGCCTTCTGTCCCATGCCCCGGGTCCCATAGCTCCTGAAAATTGTGGGTGATGATTAATACATGACTCAGGGAGCATCGTGACCTCACAAAACATTGAGGCCTGCTCCAGTGCCCAAGCTTTTGGCTTTAGTAATGTACCATTTGGCTCCTTTCCAAGGCCAGACTTCTAAGAATATATTATGGTAGGTTTCCAAGGTCAAAGGAACACAGCCTTTACCCACTCAGGGCAGCGAGGACAAGTTTCCTTTATTTCCTGCCAAATATTAAACCAGAAGATGCCACTGGCATGGCACTTCAAGTTAATTATGGAGCCCTAGTCACCATAAAAAGCATCAAGTTTTCATAGAACTTTCTTTCCCCCCTTTTTCTTCCTGCTAGGATGTCTGTCATTTTCATATTGATTTCTAAGATCTCTTTATATAAGAAAGACACTCAGTGTTTGTCATGTTTATTGCGGATACAAATTCTTTTTAGTCTCTTACCTTACATTGTTAGTTATTATGTCTTTGTTGTATACGAGTAAAGTTTTATGTGCTCAAATCCCTCCATCTTTCCCTTTCTAGCTTCTGAAACTTCTCCCAGCCCAATATTATATAAATAGCAATATTTTATTCTAACTTTTTATTGTGTCATTTTTAAAACGCTGAACTCTTCAATTCCACTCAGAATTGAGTTATATAGGTGGAGCTATGGATAAAATATTATACTGCCTACCATTTAGCCCAGCTAACTGTACATATCTCAGCCCATGAGGTCCCTTCTGAGAAACAATGACAACAAAATTAGTCTATTCGGTTAGTCTAAATCATGTCAAGAGGGGTAAATATAAATGAAAGACCCAGCCAATGGTGGATCTAGCCACTGTGGATTATTTAAGCCAATGGACCCCGCTTTACCTTAAAGGAGGTCTTTGCTACGACAACCCATTTTGCCCCATAATAAGAGGACACAGGGCTATGGATAGTCCTGAAGGAGCTTACAAGAGATTATTAAAAATGCATACGTTGGCTAAGACCCCTTCCTGCCCAGTCAGGTACATGTGTTACTGCTCTGGAAGGGGTCACTTTCACTCTGGAAATCCCAGTGTGTCTGGGCCTCTTGTAATTAGATACTCCTATAGGTCAGAGCCAAATTCCGGCCCAGAGGCTAATCCTTGATCTATAGAATATAGATGAAACAGGTGTAAAGATTGTCTAGAAGCCAGATAACACACCTAAAGGATCAGCATTCCACAAGGGGCTGAGAGGGAGAGGATCTGATGGAGGAGGAGCTAAGCCATGAATTTAGGATCTGTAAACAATTTTTTTAAAGATTTTATTTATTTATATGATAGAGAGAGACACAGCGAGGGAGGGAGCACAAGCAGGGGGCGTGGGAGAGGGAGAAGCAGGCTTCCCAAGGAGCGGGGAGCCCGATGCGGGGCTCGATCCCAGGACCCTGGGATCACGGCCAGAGCCGAAGACAGACACCCAACGACTGAGCCACCCAGGCGCCCCCGTGGTGTTTCTTTAGACTTAAACCTGTACCCTCTTCCCTTCACCTCCTCTTCTTAGGAAGTCTCTTTTACGCCCATGGCTTCAAAAGCTATCTCTATATTTGTGTCTCCAAATTCGCATCTCCATCTTAAATTTCTTTTCTTTTAATTTTTTAAAAAGATTTTATTTATTTCTTTGACAGAGAGAGCCACAGCGAGAGAGAAAACACAAGAGGGGGAGTGGGAGAGGGAGAAGCAGGCTTCCCGCGGAGCAGGGAGCCCAACTCAGGGCTCAATCCCAGGACCCTGGGACCATGACCTGAGCCGAAGGCAGACGCTTAACCGACTGAGCCACCCAGGCACCCCTGTAAATATTCTTTTATTACAATACACACTGCTTAGTGGGTTAGCTCTGCCTCCTTTAGATTATTCTATTGCACAGAATGCCGAAGTGAAGGCACGCACCAAGGATAAGTCAGAGCTTAGTGGCAAAATTCATAGCAAGAAGCAAATGAGAAAAAAAAAATACACTCTGAATCTAGGCCATTTTCCCTAATCAAAATTCAGGAGATTTTCCCTGAATGTTCTCTAATTGCTTCTTCATTTGTGTCAGCCAAAGGTTTGTGGGGTTTTCTAAGGGAAGCAAGGGAAGATGAATTTCTGTAAGGCATCACTCAGTTGCATATATTAGCCATTTTGTAGAGTGTTCATGGTAAGTGCATCATGTGGGACCAGTGCCTGCCTGCCCAGTCCCTTGCTCGGATCATATGTCCTCCAGTTTTCCGCTGACCCAGCTAGGAACAACTGTCAGATCACATCCTGCTGTCTCCTTCCAGTTTGGGATTGGGGGCTCATGCAGTGGTTCTGGAGTCTCTCTGCCACTGTTCCCTTCCACTAGGGTGATAACCAAAAGATTACTTCTTAGTGGAAGGCAATACCTGCAGAGAATCATGGCCGTTGATTGAATGGCATCTTTTTCACACAAAAGGGATCTCACCCAAGAAAGCAGTGTGTCCCCCTCTTTCTCAGAATAGCTTCAGGAGCTGGGGCTATAAAGTAATGCTGGATACCCAGTCGTTACTTTCAGATCCCCGAATAAATTCCTTCTTATTAAAAGTAAAAGGAATTAAATATTCCAAACTCACAGTTTTCAGAGAAACTGGAAACAAATAATGACAACAAAAACCCACTTCAATTTTCAGTTTTCAGACTCTGGGATGCATAGGGAATGAGTCAAACTGCTGGCTAGACACACACATACACATACACCCACACATACTCACACACAGGAGAGTCGAAAATCCATGCAAGTCAGAGTTGGATTTTTTAGCCAAAGTGACAAGTACTAGTATTTTTGTACATCATGTCAAATAAATACCAATCCTTAAGAAACACTGATATTTTTTTGAGATCTAGCTAATCCTGGCCACTTGTGGGTGAGTGCTGAAAATCTGAAATGTTAAAGAGAAAAAAGAAAGTGTTTTCTCATCATGTACCCCAAATCTGGATGCATACCAAAAGCACTGCATATAACTATTCAGACATTATCGGATGCACAGGGGTGTTCTAAACCACCCAACCAAAACCCAGCTTTCTGATTGGATTCTCTGTTGTAAACCTGATGCGGGGTCCTAGCCACAAAGTACAGATGGTGAAACATGCTTGGATCTTCATATTAAAGCTAGGGTATCCTGGTAACTTCACAGTCTCTAAAGAGCCAAAAGAGCAGTGTCCTAAAAGCCAGATTTTCCCCACAATGCCCTCCAAGCACGCACAGTATCTACCTTGAGGGAGCTGCAAGGTGAGGTGTGGACAGCTGCCTGCTGAACGTGAACAGTACGGACACACCAAACTCACACTTCTCATAATTCAACTCTAGTTGAGAGGACATGAGATGTGTGACTGGCCTCACTACCGAGACCCAGGAGGTGGGGAAGCGTAGTAGTTAGAAGTACATGCTTTGGGAGACCTCAGACGTGCCTGGGTTTGCACCCCACTTTCCAGCCAGATGCCACTAGAAAGGATAAAGCTCTGAGTGTCCATGTCTCCATCTGTAAAGGGAGGTAATAAGCGAGCCCAACAGATGGTCATGAGGCTTAAGGAGCTGCCCTGTGACCAGTGATGCTGCCTCCATCCGTGGACACCATTCTCCCCTCCCCCCACCCCGCATGTGGGGCAGGATGGTCTGAGACACTCAAGAGACTAATTTAGGAAGAGTGTGGTTGATAATGTACAAGAACAAACATTTGTCCTGCTGTTTAATTTTAAACGTTTAATTAATTATAAGATAAAAGTGATACCACATCCAGGAGTCCCAGTAAATGGGCCAAAAGGAAAAGAAAGAGGGTAATTTTGGAAGTCTTCTTAGAAATCGGAACATGCCATTATTTCAGAAGACAGGCACCGCCGCCAGCCCAGCCCCACGTAACCACCGAAGTCTGGGTAATGGGAAAGTTCATGTGTAAAGTGTCAGCAGAAGCAAACTGCCTGAAGGAACTGTCTTTCCTTACAGGGTTGAAGAAAGTTTTAAAACCTTATTTTGGTCCATCTTTGGCTTGTCTGAAGTGATCTCGGTGGTGCTGAAATACGATCACAAGTTCATCGAGAACATCGGCTACGTTCTCTACGGCGTTTATAACGTCACCATGGTGGTTGTGCTGCTCAATATGCTAATAGCCATGATCAACAACTCATACCAGGAAATTGAGGTAAGACCAGTTAATTGAAATTGTTCTCTCTCCCTTGGTTTAATTTACATGGCTGTTCGAAGCAATGAGGGTAATGACATTTGCACCTCGTGTGTTATTAACTGTGAAGCCAGGGGGCGCCTGGGCGGCTCAGTGGGTTAAGCATCTGACTCAGCTCAGGTCATGATCTCAGGATGGTGAGATGGAGCCCTTCGTCAGGCTCTGCACTGGGCATGGAGCCTGTTTGGGATTCTCTCTCTCCCGCTCCCTCTGCCCCTCCTCTCTCTCTCTCTTTCAAAAAAAAAAAAAAAAGTGAAGTCAGAACAGCAAACAACCAGCATGCTTACCACACTGCCCCCAGGAGCCCTTTCGGCCAACCCGACACATGGCAAAGTGGGCACCAATCAGAGCCAAGAGAATCAGGATGGTGAATCCTCTTTCACGTGTCCCCTCGAGACAGCATGCAGGTGGCCCATGGCAAATTGGAATGACTGTATCTTTCAGCTAACATTCCTTTTGCTTCTCACATGTTATTTATTAAATACCTAGTGTATGTAATTCCCATGCCTGGCACTGGTGACACAGAGGTGACTAAGACAGTCCCTGCCCTGTAAGAACTCAGTTCCTTGAGTAAAACAGATACATCAATGAACTCACTCCACTGCCGTGAGCCCCGCACACCCAGAGAAATCCTACCAGGTACATGAGGTACAAAGTGGAGAAGCTTCCAGAGGTGAGGCCTGAAGTCCATTCGAAGAGTAATACAATTTTGCCAAATGGCTAAGGGAGTCCAGAGAATGTCTCAGGAGGGAGTTTTATCAAAATCTGAAAAGCCCAAGCCATAAGCTATTGATTGCAGCCTTGCTCGGAAGAGCAAGAAATTAAGAACAAACTAAATGAGTATTAATAGGAATCTAGTGAAATAGATTATGATGCATTTAGTTGAAGAGACTATGATGCATCTGAACAGCAGAATATTGCTCGACTTTAGAAAGGAGAACAAAGACCTTCTCCATACACTTGGCAACAGACCTGCAAGTTATAGTGCTAAGTGAAGAAAATCAAGTTGAAGAACAGTGTTTATAGTGTGCTCTCCCTTGTGTAACAGAGGAAGAAAAGGGCATACACACTCACTTTTAATTCGATAAGACTTTGAAAAGGAAGAAATCTCTGAAAAGGTCCACAAGGAACACACAGCAGGGCTACTTGTGGAGAGGCAGTGGGGGCATGGGGCCGGAATGCCTTTCTCTTTATGCCTTTTCATGCTTTATAAATCTTATTATTGTTTTACTTATTATAAGATAAAATAAATAAGCCAAGGATTAATAAAATGCACTAACGTATTTTGAATTGACTCAACAATCGCAATTCTAGGAATAGACCCAGGCAGAAGTATGATTTTACATAGGTGTTCACTAAGGGAAAAACGTGCAAATAGCCCATCAACATCAGAGGGTTTCAATAAACTCTGACAGAGACTTTAGAACACTGCATATACAAAGAGAAAAACACTTGTGCGGATATCGCAAAATCTCTATGATACCGTTAAGTGGGAAAAAAATGCAAGTTGTGGAAAAACACAAGATAGGAAAATCTTCTTTACATAACAACACAAATGTGTATATACAGAAAGAAAAAGCAGAGAAAGGTAGAGAAAAGGTACTGCACCGTTGAGCATTGACTAGTTGACCCGGGGCATCCTCTGGGGAAGGGAGTTAAAGGAGAGAGCTTTGGAAGGGGACTGTCAAACCTTTGTACTCGGATCTTTTATAAGAAACGAGCACTCGGGGCGCCTGAGTGGCTCAGTTGGTTAAGCGACCGTCTTCGGCTCAGGTCATGATCCTGGAGTCCCGGGATCGAGTCCCGCATCAGACTCCCTGCTCGGCAGGGAGTCTGCTTCTCCCTTGGACCCTCCCCCGTCTCATGCTCTCTCTCTATCTCATTCTCTCTCTCAAATAAATAAATAAAATCTTAAAAAAATTTTTTTAAAGAAAATAAAAAAAAAGAAAAGAAACGAGCACTCGTGTATTTCTCACGGGGAAGAAATTAAAGACCTCTAGGTATTAGTTTGCTGGGCTGTGGTAACAAAACACCACAGACTGGGTGGCTGAAACACAGAAAGGATTTCCCCACAGTTCTGGAGGCTGGACGTCCCAGATCAGGGTGTTGGCATAACTGGCTTCTCCTGACTCATCTCTCCTCGGCTGGCAGACCACTGCCTTCTCGTGGTGTCCTCGTACAACCTTTGCTCCCTGCGAGCGGGTCCCTGGCGTCTCTTCTGCTCTGCATGAGTTCGCCCGTGATGTCAGCTCAGGGCCCACCCTAGCAACGTCATTTAACTGTACTTACCTCTTTGAAGGCCCTATTTCCAAAAACAGTCACATTCTAAGGCACTGGGGGTTAGGGCTTCAACTTATGAATTTTAGGGGACACATTTGGTTCATAACACACACCTCCCCCAAAATAGAGTATTCGAAACAGTAGGAACAACATGTGCCAAGGCAGGAGGGGTGAAATAATGCGGTATTCTTGGCCTGCAAGATGGTAGACTGCACCAGGGAAAGAAGCAAGAGGTGAGCCAGCATGCAGCCTTAGCCCTGTCCCCGCTCTCGCCCTGCCCCCCACAGGAAAATGCAGCACTCTGTCCATGGATAAGCATATGTTTTAATGGTGTACATATTTGCTCAGTTATGTGGATGAACTGTTGCTAACCAGCCCTCCCTGCCCTTCTGGGCCTCAGTTTCCCCAAATGTAAGAGAAACCAGATGGTGCCTGGATAACATGCAGGTCTCTGTACCACTCACCGAGGGCACTGGGCCCCATCCTAGCAAGCACTTCGTGCTTTGGTCCAAATGAATGTGGCACGGAAACCATGGGATTAGTGTGGAGAGATGCCCAATAGTTTGGGGCAGGACTGGGCACAGCCAGGACAGCACGTGGGCTTGTGATGTTGAGTTACCCCAGCACAGCATTGTGCCTGAGGTGGAGAGAGCCCACTGCAGCCCACACCTCCCCTCGGGGCTCTGGGCTTCTCCTCAGGGGAGAGCACGTGTCCCCTCCCACCTCCCCAGTGTTGCATGAGCAAGGGCCCTGAGAAGCCCAGCGAGGCCGCTAGACAGTGCCTGGTACCCCCGGTCACCTTGAACTTCGATGAAGTACCCATCTGTGAAATCTTCCACGAGAACACTTATTTATTCAGCCAACAGATCTTGAGCACCTACTCTCCAAATCCACAGACCCGCCTGCCTCTACACCTGCCACGCCCCCGCCTGCCCTCCTGCTGGGGGCGGGGAGGGGTTCTCCGTCTGAGATGCTCTGCCCATGTGCCCTGGCTCCCTGCCCTCTCGCCTCCTCAGGAGCTGCCACCGCATGTCATCCCTGCTCCACCCCTATCTTCACCCTTCCTGTCAGCATTTAAATGAGACTCTGGGTCTTTAAAAAAAAAAAAAAGTAACTAAAAAAATCCTCCCTCGATGCCACTTTCCAACTCTTTCTCTCCTGCTTTTTCCTGCCAACTTTCTCAGAAAAGCTGTTTATACTTCTCACTGCCTCTTCTACTCGTTAACTCCCACTCCTCTCCACTCTCACCCCACCCACACTTGACCTGGTAGAGAACTAGTCACCCCGTGGAGCTCAGCTCCCACACCAACCATCAGGCAGCCTCCTCAGCCCTGCGGGCCAGGTCAGGAGCTCTACACCCAGGGGACCCTGTAGCCCTTAGCACAACTCCAGGCGAAAGACTGGGTGATGAGCAGTTCACTATATTCATGTCATGGGCCAGACTGTGTGCTCCATGAGGGCACGGACAATCAACCCCAGTGCCTACCCAGCCCAGGCCAGCCACATAGTAGGTACTCGATACATGTTTGCTGAATGACTACAGGTTGAACTCTAGGCACTGTGTTAAGTTATGGAGATGAAAATAATACTTACTGAGGGCCTACTAATGTCTGACATTAAATGAACTCATTTCATTCTCATAATTTGCCCTATGAGGTAGGCCTTCTTGTCGCCCTTTTACAGATGAAGAAACTGAGGCCCAGAGCAGCTAAGCCACCTGCCATGGCTACACGGCTAGGGAGGAAGAGAGGCAGGACTGGAACCGAGGCAGGTTCCAGAGCCCATGCTGTCATGACTACACCCCCGTTCCTCTCAGATCACAGTGTCCCTGTCACATGTCCCTGTTGAGCAGCAGAGGATGGGGGCAAGTCCTGCCCTCACAAAGCTTCCAGGCTAAATGACTCCGATATGATAGCCCATAGACCAGGCCGGGTGTTGATGGGGCCTCAGCAAAAGCAAACAAAATGGCCAAGCCTGCAGGCGATAGCCTTGTATCACACGGCACCTCCCAGCAGCCTCAGCTCGGCCCCTGCTAGATTCACAGTCCCTGGAAGTGTAGCTAGTGTCTGTGAGGACTGGAACCCACCCCCTGATGGAGCATGTACGTCAGTGCCAATCTCAGGGCTACCTGAAGGAGGCAGCATCTTCTCCATCTCCGGATGAGCAGGACCCAAGCGCTTGCTGAAGTCATGCAGCTAATAAGGGGTTTCGAGCCCAGGTTCTGTCTGACTCCAAATCCCATGCCTCTTTGCTGCTCTCAAACCACCCCACTAGGACGGAAGCCTAAAGAGCCTGCCAATTAAAAGAAAAAAACCACACCTGCTACCTGTTAGGGGGCCCACTCAGCAGTCTGGCATTGACATCACGTCAGACGTAAGAGATGTGGGTTTTAAATCGAGCACTGATGTGAGGGACGAGAGCATGGCTGGACTAGCACATGCGAACTACAGTCAGGTCTGTTTCTCTTAAGTGACACGTGCAGGATCTCTTTACATCCTCTGTGGCAGCACTCTGACCAATCAGAAATATGCTTTCTAATTAGAAATACGCAGTGATACAATACAATATGGGAGCTGCTCACCACATGCACCTGTTAAGTACGTGAAATGTGACAGGTCCAAATTGAAATGTGCTGTAAGTATAAAAGGCACATGGATTTCAAAGACCCAATAGGAAAAAAATGTGAGTTACCTCATGAAGAATTTTTATGATGACACGCTGAAATGATAACATTTTGGATCTCCTGGATTAAATAAAAGGTATCACTGGGATTAATTTCACCTGTTCTGGCTGGCTCAGTCAGGAGGATGTTGAGACTCTTGATCTCAGGGTTGTGAGTTTGAGCCTCACGTTGGGTGGAGACATTACTTAAAATAAATAAACAACACTTTAAAATAATGTAATCTTTGATGAATCACTACATTCTAGACCTGAAACCAATTTTACCCTATATGTTAGCTAACTAGAATTTAAATAACAATTTGAAAAGAAAAGAAAAATCCGCCTGTTCCGTTTTCCTTTTTATACTGTGGCTACTAGAAAATTTAAATTTACTTCCGTGGTTCACGTTTGTGGCTCACTTGATATTTCTACTGGGCAGCAATGCTCTGGAACATGAACATCCTGATCCCGTGGTGGTTCGTGAATCAGCAGAGCCCTCGGTGGCTGACAGGATTAAGTGGCAGTGAGAAAAGTTCTCGGGTTTGTGGCAAGTGGAGAAATGTTTGTGAAAATACCCAGCGGAGAGTGAGGGAGGTTGTAAAGAGGGAGAACATCCGGAGACCCTCAGTCAGTCCTGTTCAGAAGTCTGCCATCAGAAGGTGTAGCCTACATCCCCGTGCCTCACACTGAACCCCGCTGTTTGATTGTAGCCTTTGATGGTGCGTTGTTTCCCTTGTCCCACAGGAGGACGCAGATGTGGAGTGGAAGTTTGCCCGAGCCAAGCTCTGGCTGTCTTACTTTGATGAAGGAAGAACTCTTCCGGCTCCTTTCAATCTAGTGCCAAGTCCTAAATCATTTTATTATCTCATAATGAGAATCAAGATGTGCCTCATAAAACTCTGCAAATCCAAGGCCAAAAGCTGTGAAAATGACCTTGAAATGGGCATGCTGAATTCCAAATTCAGGGTAGGTGGCATGGGGTTTATGGGGCAAGAGAAGGCGGGGGAGGGGGCGGGGGAGGGGGAGGGGGGCCGGCGTGCTTGATTCAGACGGGTGCCGTTGGTACGAGGGAAGTCAGTGAGGGGCCCCGCTTTTCAGAATCTGCGGGCACATCGGCAAAGCTGCAGCCCCCGCAGAGGCTGCCTGTGGTAGGTGCCCTTCTCCCCACAGTTCCTTGCAGAGGTGGCCTGCAGGCTGTGGGCTGAGCCATGCGCCCACGGAGGCAACCGCTTAGTGGCCCCCAAAGAGGAATGGCTCTTTCCAGAAGGTATCTGAAGAATGATCTCTGGGAAGAAAGTTTCCCTGCCTATTATCTCCCCCCCGCCCCGAAGATTCTCAAGGTTTAGTAGCATATGAAAATCTCTCAGGAGTCCTGGAAGAAAGACACCCCCTACTAACTTTAACTCAGTGCTTCCCAAAGTTGACCAAACTATATTCTATAACCTGTAGTCATCCTACAGAACTAAGGTCCCAAGAACAGTGTTCTAAGAAGCCTAGCAGCAGTGGGTATATCAGCTTCATAAGGGTCCTCTTTTTAGGGACAGTCCCATATATGGGTGCTGTTCACAGATGGCTGTCATATATGTTATATGAACATGTGTGTGTGTGTGTCTGTAGTATTTATGATGTTGTTTTTTTTTTTTCCCCCAGAAGACTCGCTACCAGGCTGGCATGAGGAATTCTGAAAACCTGACAGCAAATAACAGTTTCAGCAAGCCCACCCGATACCAGGTAACCACACCTTTCCCAGGTATGGGCAGAAGTGGACACTATCCAGACATGGATTTAGTAACAGGGCTGTGTCAGCCCCCCAGCACACAGCTTCATTTCTTCCTTCCTTCAACAAATACGCACCGAGTGACAACGATGTGCCAGGCACCGCACTACTCCCTGGGGATGGAGACAGGTTCCTGTCATAGTGGCACCTCCAGGCCAGTGAGGGATGGAGACAAGGTACAAGTAACACACAAGTAAATACATAACCTCAAATTGATAAAAGGAGAAAGAAGAAAACAACAGGGTGCAAAAATGGGGAATAAGAGAGAGCCCCTGCTTAGGTGTGGTTATCACGGGCGGCATCTTTAAGGACAGGACAGTTAGTTAAGACCTCAAAGAAGGAGGCAGCCCTGTGGGGCCTCCAAGGCTTGGGAAAGGCATCCACAAAAGCCAGAGGGGAGAACCTTGGCAGGTCCAAAGCAGCTGGAGCTCAGCGGGCAGGGGACAGTCATCCAGGTGCAAAGGAGTAAGATTTGGACTGGGGTGTGAGTAGGGGATGGAGAAAAGCAGACAGATTCAATATACATTCTGGACATGCAGGCAATGGGACATGAGGCTTCTCTGCAGGGACAGGGTACCCAGCACGACTCGGTGGACATGGGTGTCCTCACAGAGCACCTGACCTAAGACCGCCAGCTTGCCAAAGTCTGTTCTTGTACATAAAGCTTAGAAGACTTTTTATGCTTACAGCCCTTTGTGCTGCTTTTGGAAATTAATGCCACTTCTCTGTGTCTATCTGAATCAGCCCCTGAGCCAGTGATAAAGGCAACTATGGGTTATTGATTATAAAAGCACAGGCCATTCATTTCCTGCCTTCCCCTTCTCAGTGATCAGCAGTTCTATCCATGCTGATCAGTTCTTTTTTTTTTTTTAAGATTTTATTTATTTGACAGAGAGAGACACAGCGAGAGAGGGAACACAAGCAGGGGGAGTGGGAGAGGGAGAAGCAGGCTTCCCGCGGAGCAGGGAGCCCGATGCGGGGCTCGATCCCAGGATCCTGGGATCATGACCTGAGCCAAAGGCAGGCAGACGCTTAATGACTGAGCCACCCAGGAGCCCCTATGCTGATCAGTTCTTATCAGAGGTAAACTTGAAGCCACCCTGAGCATGCGTGGGGTGGAGGTGCGGTGCCCCTGGTGTCCCCATCCCAGAGGGAGCAAATTAGACTTAGCATGTTCCAGACGCAGGTCTCTAAGTGTATCTCCGCCCATATTTCAGAAGCCAGCTATGCAGGTAGGAGGATTTAAGTGCGCAATTAAGAAACATTTCATCCCTCAAAGTACTTAGAGTTTGATGAGATGACACAGGCTAAAAACTGGAGACGGGCAAATCTTGTATTTAATCGTGTACAAAACTGGGCCCGACCAGTTTGATCTGCTTTGAGTTATGTTACAGCACAAATCCTTCGGTCAGTGGAAGGATTTTTATTTCTCAGATCGTCAGAGAAAAGTATAGATTATCTGTGTCACAAAAGAGATAGAAAACCCTCAGGAGTTAGGGTCAAATCTCTGATGGGTTTCAAGAAGAATCAGCTGCCGAGATAAAGGAAGACTGATGATATGGTGAATGTCCTCTACCCAGAATGAATCCTTTCGGAGCAAGACTGTTTTCAAAAGCAGCCTGGAGGTGATTCCGTTTCTGTCTTCCCTCATCACTGGCTGAGTCCCTGTGGCCATCAACATCCCCAAAAGCTTCCTGCTGTGATTACAGAGATTGGGTGGTATGGGGCTTCAGGCTACTAATGACCTTGGGCAGCCTGCTCACCCTGTATTTTGAGACTCCACCAAGAAAAGCCTCCGGCTATTTATTCAAACAGTTGTCACAGAAAAGAAGAAAGGAAACCCCAGGGCCAGTAAGCATCAGAGGGAAAGGGTTGAGAGGGCGCAAAGAACTGGAGCGCCCTTTGCATTTGCCCATGTGCCCTGTGCTTAGCCCTGCAAGGTGAAGTCTGGGCACCTTCCTGAGCCATCACCTGCTCAGACAGGAGTAAAGCAATAGACAGCATGAAGGACAGCGGGGTGCAGGCTAGACACTAGCCCAGATGTAATCTCACCCAAGGCCGGTGAGAGAGGCAGTAGCCTTAACCCCATTAAACAGAAGAGAAAACTGAGGCTCGGGGGTGAAGGCCCACAGCTGGTTGAACTATCTATCTGACTCACAAGGGTGCCCCTCTTTTACTACATCATACTTCCTAGGCACCCAAGCCTTGCTGAGAACCTGTCCTGCCTGCCTGAGAACCGTCTGAGCCTGTGGAGCATGAGGGGAGGGGGCAAGGTATAGGAGGAGCTTCTAGAATGAAGGACTGGGGCAAGGGTCTGGCAAAGCCTCTTCTGTTTTCTTGGGCCCACTGGTGGCCTTCCAAGTTGCACTACTTTCTTCCCAAAGCACCCTCCAAACGTGCAGAGATCAGAAGGAGCCCGGCACGCTTCCTCTTTCTTAGGCTCCTGGCCGCACCCAGAGCGGTCACCTCCCCAAGGACATGTGGCAGAACCACAGTCCCTTACACTGTCAGGGCTCTGAGAAATTCTGTAGCATTCCCAATAACACAAAAGCCCCGTCGTTCATACACATGGAGTTTTTAAGCTCGTTGCCTCTGTGTCTCTTCAGTAGATCAAACTTAGTGCTTGAGATGTTTATTTGAAGCTTGTCAATCCTTCGACTTCTGAGGGTTCTCTAGTGTAAGGGAAGGCCATTCCCTCAGGCCAGAGGCTCTCTGTGATTTGCTTTAACTTAGGCTTCCAGGGGTCTGAAGGCTATTTTTCACAAAACCGGCCCCTTACTTTTATAATGTTGTTTTTTGGTTTTGTTTTGCTTTTCCAATCTGGGCTCATCGTATGAAACCAAACAATGAAACAAAACCAAGATACCGGAGAGGGAGGGAGTCAGAGTACTCCTCCCGTCAGAACTGTTCTGTGACCCATTCCAAAATCCAGGGTGCCCGTCTGCTGGGGCGCGTGCAGACTCATCTACTCCCACTCTGAGAGCTGCATTTCCTTCTTGGGCAAAGCAAACAAGCCGCATCCCAAATGCACCGCAGAATCCAGGCGTGGTCGGTTCTTCACGCGAGCCCCAGTGTTCAGGGTGCAATCCTTTCCCCAAACCCAGTGGGGAGTCCTCCCTTTCATGCTCTAGGTGCCCTTCTCTGTAGAGACCAAAGCAAACAGGACAGACAACTCGCCAACACTGATTCCTTCTATTTCTGGTGTCTGATAAACCCTAGTTTAACAAGTGGCATGTCTGGGATGCATTCTGTCCCCTTCCTTCCAAGTGTCCCTCGATTTCTGTCTTCCTGGGTGGCAACACTGTTTCCCTCTGGATTCCGCTTTGTTGACCATCTTCAGCGTCCCATCTGTGTCCTCTTTGTTTACATCTTGAGCTACTCTGGCTGCACAGAGAGATGCCTCTCTTCCATAGAAAGTCCTTCTATGTCCTCCCAGCACCAGCAGCAGCCCTGCGAATGTGGGCAGGGAGAACTGTAAGGCTCCTTCCCTGGATCTCAGTGTCATGACCATTCAGATCCCTTGTGCATCTCATTCTCGTCCCCTTCCAGTGTTAGTTCTTTGGCCTGAGTTATGTCACTAGCTACACTCATCTCCAGCACCTGCTAAGGGCAGGAGGACAAGGTTGGAGGAATCGACACCAGTGGGGACACATTCACTTGGGGACAGTTTATCTTCTTGAAGTGAAAGAACTCTATGAAAGATAGCAAGGAGACGTTTCAAACCCATCACAAAGGACCATTCTTTTACCCCAAACACAGTGAAGGAGGGGAGACTTTTGGTGTCCATCTTTTCTGAAAACAGATATCCCCTCTAGCATCTGTGTTAAAGAGAACTTTGGGCAGTTTCTAACCACTTCCACATTTCTGGGGACAAGACTGGCATCTTCTCTGACATACCTCAGGTTGTCTGACTAATGTACGCACTACAGGGGAACCAGGTGCCCATCGGGACACAAAGTCTCTAAGCGGATGCTAGGTGGTCACACTGCTCTCCTGTCAGGCATCTGTCACTCCTGGGAGTGAAGTGGGGGTGGGAGGAAGGGTAAAGGCTCCCTGCTTGTCTGCAGTGCTCATGAGATTCTGCTTCCATATTAAGCCTCTATAATCCTGACACATGATGAGGGGCTTAATTTCAGACGTTTGTTTCTCTCCCCTTGGAGCCACAGATGTGCAAGCCTTAGCTCAGATGAGGCATGCCTGCCCTCAAGAAGGGTCCATGAGCACTCATGAAAATGACATACCGGTGACCCTCTTCTCCAAGGGTAACAGCTTTTTTTATTGAAATATCCCAAGGGGTAACAACTGAACAAAGCCATCCATCCTCTGAAATCTAAGTGAGGCTTCCTCCTGCATAGAAAACATTTTTAAAGAACAAGTAGGTATCTAGGAGCAGCCCAAACCCCCTTTGATCAATGGGAACCGGTTTCCTGCATCTCATCCCCTAAAGCATCTTGCACATAACCTTTTCCTGAAGGTTGGAAGAAGCCCCAGCTTTGGTTTCCATTTTGATTACATCTCAGATCTGCCACTTCCAGGCTGTGTGACCTTGAAGTCACCTCGTTCTTTGAACGTTGGTGTTCTCCTCTATGAATGGAGACAACCTTCCCAAGCTCACCAGGTTTCTGGGAGGATTCAGTGAGGTTATTCTGTCCAGGATGCTAAAAGGACTCCTGGCCTGCTGGAAATACTCAATACGTGTTGTTTCTTTGTTTCTTTTTCATCCTTTCTCCCCTCCTCCCAGAGGCCCATCCACACTGAAGGGGGCTTGTGAGTGGGGTCTCACCTATTCAAAACAAATGGAGTTTGGGGGGTACACTGTGTATGAATAATAAACACACAGGGGAATCTTTTAAAATAACGGGTTGAGTCGTGTTGCGCTACCAACACAGGGAGAGACAGCGATCACTGCCACACCTGTAGGTCTCGACTCAGTGCCGTTGCGGAAAAGTGAACTCTCCACTTTCCACCTCCAGCTTATACTTTTACCCCACACATATAAAGGTTCTTCAGCTGATGAATCCAGAAACTAAAGAACCCTTAATTCTTGAGGTTGTCCCTAAAACAGCAACTAGTTAAAACTAGATCCCCTTGACTGGCCTCAGCCTGAAAATTTGCAGAATACTTCTGAATTCTATACTCAGGAAGAATTTCAGATACCTGGGTGTCTGGGTTTTGGGGTTTTGTGCTTTTTCCCTGAGAACTGGCTCGGGACAATGTTGGTTTTGTGTGGGTTTTACAGTTCAAAGTGAAAAGAGCATTACCAAGTCCCGTGAAAGGCATCTATTCTTACAACTTGGGTAACCTGCCTTAGGGACTAGGGAGAATGTCAAGGAGAAATCTAGCAGTGCAGTTTAACCACTAACATGGCAAGACCCAGGCCTCTCTGACAGAGGGCAGCACGAGGACAACTTGTTCACTCATGGTTCGGCCGAAATAAGATCACAACTCAAAGCACAGAGCCTAGGAGACCAGCAGCCCGAGGGCTGAGGGGGGGCAGCAGCGGCCTAGAGGTGACGCAGGGCTCACCCCAGACAGCCTGTGCTGGGTTCCATTAGAGTCCTGGAGTCACACAGCCTGGAGACACTGGGCTGAGGTCTTCGCCATCAAAGGCACTGAAAGAACCCGCAGCTGATGACAAGAAGGTGCTAAATCCTTCCCTTTGCCACCCAGCCATCCACTCCCCTTGGCTTACAAAAAGCTTTTCCTGAGCCCACACAGTCGGAGGGAGCTGCCTCGGCCCCCTGAGTCCCTGGCTGTGAGCAGGTGACAGGAAGGGATGAGCAAGGAGCAGGGAATCCTTCCCTCTCTGCCATTTGCTCAGCCCTTGCAAGATTCAGAAGTCTCAGCTATCTGAGTATTGCTAAATTGTGTGACTGCCCAGGAACCCACCAACGACCAGCTGGCAAAACCCAAAGTTCACCTCCTGCCGTCTTTCTCACACTTGGCTCTATTCTTGGTGTCTCTGAAGTGTTTACTCCTACCTCCTCATTTGCTTAAAGAACCTATATCTGCGTAATACACGGAAGCTACAGGCCAACCCGTTCCCCTCCAGCACGACCCGCAGCCCAGCGTCAGGTGTGTGGGCTCTCAGGGGAGTGGGGTGCTGGCAAAACCTCCCGAGGCTCGGCTCTATCTGTTTCTGCCTCTGGCAGGAATTTTCCAAGGTACAGTGGACTTGTCCAGCCTGGTCCTGACTCGGTAGGACATGACTGACTAAGGTCACAAAGAAGGTCAGGGTGGAGTTGGGCGTAGGACCTCCGGTAGCACTAGGTGATGGTCTCTCGCTCTCCCTGGCTTGGCCTCCCACCCTTGAGTGTCCTGCTTTCACGTCCCTGGGGCAGGGTCATCCTAGGCGCGAGGTTAAACAGACACAGGCCCACGTTCCCCCAACAGGCGAGGCACCCTGAGAAGAGAGCATGGAGGCTCTCCCAGCCGCTGACCGGGCGCTCTGCGGGGGGGGGGGGGGGGCGGGGGGCACACATATACCATGCCGGCTGCTTCTGTCCTTGGCCAGGCTTGTCTGACCCCTTCCTTGTGCTTCCATTTCAGAAAATCATGAAGCGGCTCATAAAAAGATATGTCCTGAAGGCCCAGGTGGATAGAGAAAGTGACGAAGTCAACGAGGGTGAGTGATGGTTTCTTTTCCTGTAGGTCGGCAGTGGGGCAAGGTCTCACCCAGCTAAAATCGAGGTGGTGTGGACAGGGCTGTGTTCCTGTCTGGAGGCCCTGAGGGCGCTTGCTTTCCTTGCTGGCTCGGGTGTGGGCAGAAGGAGGTGCCGTGCGGCTGTCAGGTGATGGCCTCTGTCCCCTCACTGGCTGTGGGCTGGGGCCACCACCGCCACCGCCCCCGCCCCGCCGGCTGCCTACAGCTGCCTCATCCCAGAACCAGCCCCCCCCACCCCGGCCCCAAGCCTTTCTCCAGCGGCCACATTCCTTCCTGTTCTGTCCTCATTTCTCTCTGACCCCCTGATGCCTTCCTCTTCCTCTTGTAAAGACTCACGATTAGACTGGATAATCCAAAATCATCTCCCTATTCAAACCTGGCTGACGGGCAACCTTAATTCCATTAGTGACCCTCATCCCCTGTTGCCATGTAAATTGACCATACTCAGACAGGACACCAGGGATTCAGACCTGGTCATCTCTTTGGAGGCAGGGGGCTGGTAATAATCCTGCCTAGTGCAGCGATGGTTGCCTTGATTCCCCATCATGTCCCATGGGTGCAGGACGGCCCGGAATTCCTCATCCTATGGGTGCACATACAGAGAGCTGTAAGCAGACAGGGACACCTCCTTCAGATCCTGCCACCACCACCCTGTCTCACTCCCAGGCCCTCAGAACCTGACAGGCCACCGTGTTTCTCGAAGTATTCCCCCGCCTCAGAATCGTGTGTTAAAAACGCCCATCCCAGACCGCACCCAGGCCTAAGGAATCGGCATCTGCGGGGTGGCGCCTGGCGGGCTATGCATTTTGGTAAAAGCCCCAGGTCATTCTGATGCACGCTGAAGTTTGCAGACTACACCATTTTCACTGCTTGGGTGATTTTCCAGTCCATTTTAAGCAGTCACTCTTAAGTGAACAGCAAATTACCTTATACCAGGTCATTAATCTTCATGAGACACACAGGACAAATATTTGCTACCTCGAAACAGCCTCCTCCATGAATGAAGGCACTCAGTGTCCCCCTCACTCGGGCCACAGGGGCCTACTGGAAGAGCCCGGTCCCTTAGTGACCCTCTGCTTCCTCTGGAGCCTCCAGCAGGCAGCCTGAAGATCCCCAGCGGCCGGACTCACTCTTACGCTGATGCTGTCCAGGGGCTGAGCAGCAGCTGTTCAGACACCCCTGCGGCTGGGTCTGGAACGCACCACCAGGTGGCCTGCCAGCCACCTCGAGACGTGCGTCCTTGTGATCGACAGGAACATAACTGATTACCGATGGTGGGGTTGCCAGGTTTCATGCCACTAGAATTATACCTTTGCAACCGGGGCTCAGGAAAGCACCCCATGAAAAGGAAACAGGGGATGTATGCGTTTGTCAAAACTGGCCAACCTCTACCTTTAAGATCTCTGCATTTTCTGTCCCCAACACATACGGAGAAAAGAGAGGAATAACGTACTCCCGGGCACCGGACTCTCATTTGAGGCAAGTCCAGTATCTATAATATCAGAAAAGAATGTTTTTGAGTCCTCTTTGTAGTTCATTAAAAGATTTGCCCAGCCCAGGCCCAGGTGGATTTCGACCGATGTGGTTCACTGTGGAAACAAGGGCAAACCCCCTCCCACCCCGGCCCCCCCACCCCCCCCCCCCCCCCCCCCCCGCGGTGGCCCTTTGCTATGGAAGGAGGCGGCGGCCTCAGTGACAGAGCATGGTGTGGCGTGGTCGGGGCAGTCCCTTCTCCTGTCAGGCTACCGCGTGCATGGTGCCGAGCCCATCCCTTCTGCTTGGAAGCCTCTCCTCTGCAGATAACAACCACGGAACACAACAGGGAGCATCATGAGAATGATTGTTCCAGTCAATGACGGTGTTGCTCGGAGTCTTGCCTTTAATGGCTCCGAGGCCAACATTCTAACGTGGTGTGAAACAGGCGCTGGGAAGGCACAACCCTGCTCCTGACTCCCCCATCATCTGAACCCCTTCACAAAGAGCTTGACCAGGAAGGGGCAGAGGAGGGTTTTAAATGGACGGATGTGTCGTTCAGTGGCAGGAGGTGGGTGGGACTTAGGTCAAAACACCACTCGGGTCCCCTCACCTCTACCCTTCGTGGGCCAGCCCAGCACCCTGACGCTGTGCTGGAAAGATGCGCGCCCCAAACGTATGTGGAATGAGCCCCTTCTGCCTGCTCATGCTCACCAAAAGTTCATCTGTCCTTGCAGGTGAACTGAAGGAAATCAAGCAAGATATCTCCAGCCTGCGCTACGAGCTTCTGGAAGAGAAATCTCAAGCTACCGGGGAACTGGCAGACCTGATCCAACAGCTCAGTGAGAAATTTGGAAAGAACTTAAACAAAGACCACCTGAGGGTAAACAAGGGCAAAGACATTTAGCAGCCCCCCTCGGCATCTGTGACTTCTACCAGCATCCCCAGGCCAGGATGGATTTCCTAGCCACCAGGCCTTCAGGGAAGGGTCCTGGGCCCACTCCTCTAGAACACTAAGGGGGCCCACTGGCTCCATCCTGAGCAGACGTGCTGACATGTGCCCCGGCGTGGCCTGCCTTGACCCAGAACTGTTGTGAATCTAGGCTGTTAGGTAAGAAAGGCCAGCACAGGAGGAAGGGAGGAGATGCCCCTCTGACACGTGTGAGACCTTTGGTCCAGTCACAGGGACACACGTGAGGAAGAGGCCTTCTTGGATGCACACACGTGCCGTGCCCTCCCACTGCACACGGACCGCGTCCATCTCTGTGTCCCAGGAAGACAAACCACCTCATCCCATGCACCCCTTCTCACTCCCTCCCCGCCACCCACCCACATCCAGACAGAACCGGGAGGTGACCTGTGATCTATTCTTAAGTGCCAGACGAGAACACAGATAGCCTAATAGCAAAATAGTTCTATTTGTTTATATAAAAAAAAAATTTAAAAATGCTAAATCAAAAATTGTACTGTAGGTAGCACTGTTTAGAGAACAACAACAAAATCCAAATGATGTATTTTTACCTTTATTATGATTATCTTGTATTTACTATTTTTACCTAAAATGGGAAGAAATAAAATTACCTCATAATAGCCTGGGGAGCCTCTGTCAATGTGCTGCCCTCCTGCTGTCCCGTGGCTTGTCTGGAGGTGGTCTCAGAAGCCCAGGGGCCCGGGACTTCTCTGGAAGGAGAATGGGGTAGGTGTGAGGCAGGGAAGCTACCAACCACCCCACCCCCCACCGAGATCGTGTAGCCAGGACCCCTACCTTCCAGACCTACGAAGCCCAACCTCACCGAGGTCAGGAAGGAGGTCTAGAAAAAGGTGAGGGAAGCAAAACATCTCCTCCCACCCACCTCTCGCCATCTCTCCCTGTGTGGGAGGGGAAGGGGTGCCGGGGAACCAACCCACCCACATCTTTCTCCAAGGAGCAACTGCGTGTGAGTGGGGAGAGCGGCCACCAGAGGGAGCCCCAGTCCCAAACAACACCTATTCAGAGCAGGTTGGAGATGATGCCACTGGATTCAGGGAGAGGCCCCTGGCCCCAAGGGGACACTTACTAGTAACACTAGCCAGACATACTGAGTGAGCACTTGCTGGGTGCGAGGCACGGTGCTGAAATCTCTGCCCGCATCCGTCCACTGAACCCTCATGGCAACCCTGGGAAGAGAAAGAGGCTCAGGGTCACAAATTCAGATGCCCTGCAGACACACCGAGAGGGCAAAATATGTGTGTATGTGTGTGTGTATGTCTCGTACATGTATATGTATGAGGGGGCTTGTGTTTCACGATACACAGTGCATCTTCAGAGATCAAACATTGTTTACTTAACACTGCTCTAAGAAAAGAGCAGATGAGATGGGGTAATAAATCGTGAAGTTGGTGCTGGCATGGAGAAAGGGGGGAGAGCCATGACACATAGAGCAGCTGAGCCCTACCAAGCTGGCCCGCAGACAGCCCAGCCAACTGTTGCCATAAAGAATACAGGCCCAGCTTTGCCAAATCTTCCCAATTTCGGGGCGGGGGGAGCCCATATTTGTTGAGTCCCTGGCAGCCAAGAAATGTGGCTATGCACCTGGGCTGTCCTGGCACCACCGTCCAGAGCTCCAACAAGAGGGAAACAGAGGTGCCCGATGGGTGCCAGGGGCATACCGTATACTCACAGTCTGGGAATTTTTCACCTGGGGTCCTTGGGAGGGGTCATAGATGAATTTCAAAACACCTGCAAATCCTCAAGTGCCCATCAGATCATGTGCTTGTCTTTGTGATGGTATGTTGTTCTGGCTTATCCCAAATCCTCACCCATGGACCCCCAAAGCCTGCAGATGATGACAGAATTCATTCTGCAGATATTTACCGAATCCCTTGCCAAGTGCTGGGGATGACACACATCAGCATCCAGGGGGGCTCCTTTTTAAGCCTGGACTCTGAATAAGAAAGCTGATGTACTTTGTAGGAAAAGCAATTGATTTATCCAGGGGACAAATTACCAGCACTTCTGGAAGATTTCCTTTCGGATCCCTCACTTATCTTCATCAGAATGCTAATAAACACTTGGAAGATGCATTATTCAATTTCCCTATCTGCCTTCAGCCAGAGGCAGGTGGCAACCCCATTTTCAAATCCTGGGGTGCCCTTCTCTTTTCAAACCGAAGTCTCAACTTTTCCCTCTACGGAGATAAAGAAAAACAAGTCCCACTGAGTAATTAAAAACTGAAAAGGAAACCAGGCATCATCCATTAGGTTTTGGATGCCGTGTCTGGGCGGTAAAGGCAGCCCAGGAATGGACTCATGGCTGCAGAGAGAAGTAAGGCAGAAAGGGACCCCTCTTTTGTGGAAAGCCATTGCAGAGGCCTTGGAACTGAGGGCTGGCAGAGTTATCAGCTGGAGCTGAGGCAAGAGCTTAGTGATTTTCCAGGCACTGACAGCCTCCCTCCCTCACCCCATCTCCTTGGCTCCTGTTGAATTAACCAGGTGAGAGAAGACAAAGCAGGAGAGTGAAGAGTGGAGGCTGAGAGGGGCTCACAGACAGAGGGGGAGGAGAAAGAGCCCAGGCCCTCCCTGAAAAGCCCCCAGACCCGCAGGCTTCTATGCTTTCCCAAGCACCCTATCCGTTCCCTTGGAGCAGGCCGCACAGCTGTCCATCTGTCGGTCTGTAACGTCCCTGTGTGCTTGTAACATCTGTCTTCACTGCTTGCAGGCGGGAAGCTCCATGAGGGGGTCTGGGTCTGTTTTATGGCCACTGTGCACTGGCGCCGGGCCGGAGAGTAGCCACTGAGTGAACCATGGCTGGGGCCCAGTTTTCTAGAATTCCTTCAGCTGGCACCCCTGGGCTCTGAAAATCTGGTGAGTCTGCAGGAAACACACGTTTCCCTCCCAGCCATGGCATGGAAGGAGCCCCTGCTCCAGCACCCTCTGTCCCTACGGAGCTGCTTCAGACAGGGCCGGGAGCATGCAACCACAGTGCAGGCCACCAGGGGACTCGGGCATGGTGGCCCCAGCCCCGGTTCCGGGGGACAAGCGGTTAAGCAGCCAGTTCTCCAGCGACTTGTCACCTCCTGATGGCTCCTAAGAGAACTTGACAAATCCTAGTGACACTTCCTGGGCAAAAACCCCCAATTAGGCCCCAGAGCTATTCCTAAAGGACGTGCGCTCACACACTTGAGAAAGCACGGCCGGTCTCCTGTGCCCGGTAGTCACAGAGTATCTCCCCCACTCCCACAGACGCCAGAAGACAAAACAGGGACCAACCAAAAACCCCAAACCCCGGGCTCGGGGACATTCCCCCATGCGAGGGCCCCTGTGCGAAAGCTCCTGCAAGAGGGGCAGGCCGTGGGAAACATCTTCGGGTCCGCTTGCCCCCAGGAGGCCAAGACACCTTGCCCTGCTTGGAGCACCCAGAGTCTGGTTAAAAATAAGCAGCCTCGGGCCGTCACTCCTCAAAGGGTTCATTAAGGCTTATGTAAAGTCTGAGTTTGAGGCTCCCAGAGGCTGACAGGAATTAGAAGTTGGATCATCTGAGGCAGGGAGGCAACGCCCCCATTCTATGTTTATCCCATGTCTTCGCCTCATCCCTTGGAGAGTGAGTATGCTGGAGGGAAGGGCCTCCAGGAGAGACAGAGGGAATGTACATCAGCTCGGGCGGCAAAACCCCTGCGGCCCCTGACCTGCAGACAAGGCAAGGCCCCAGGCTGACCCGGGCTCATCCCAGCCCTCGGGAGCAGAGGCCACCGGAGCCGGCTCTTCCTGAAGGAAGCCCTACCCACTCTTCGCTGGGGATTTCTCCCTTTGCTTCAGGAAAGGAAGGATGCAGACACAGGGAAAGGATTAAAGTGTCCGGAGCTGGGGTCTCCTGAGCCCTGAGTCTTTAAGGAAAGGAAAGGACAGAGGAAGAATCACAGAGTTGGAAAGAAATGGCGTTTGAGGAGCACAGGGTTCTCCCCTACCCGGAAATGCTTCCCTGCGACGGGGGTGGGACAGGAAACGAGGCTGGGTCCTGAGAAACGAAGGTCAAGGCAGCCGGGCCCTGCCTGTGGAGGAAAAGCAATCCACGCCCAGAGACATGGGGACCACAACTGGAAGGCCACACCCTCACCCAGCCCAGCGCGACCCCATCCACGCCCAGGGAGGCAGGAGGAGGAAGAAGGATGGGCTCCCCCAGCCCAGCCAAGGGCCAAGTGCACTCTCATGAGGATACAGTTGAAAAGTGTGGATTCCACGTCCTCAGAGTGAGTCAGGAATAACTGGATCCAACAGAGCCTGCTGTGTCTGGACAGGGACGCAGGGTCAGCTGTGCCGACTGACCAGAGAGGCCCGTGGGTCCTGTGGTGCTGACCCCACACACACCCGGGCCAATGGCCCACCTGCCCCAGCAGTGTACTCGGAAGTAGAAGGCAGAAAAAGGCAACTTATAGCCAAATAAAAGTTCATCACGACACTCTCGGGCATCTGAGGGCAGATATGGACCCTCACAGAGTAGACAACATTTCCAGCTTGGCCATGTCCACCCCAACCCCAGCTGGGCATAGCACAGATAAAGCAGAGGGGAGGCAGAGGCAAAGGGGAGGGAGACGGGGAGGCCATGGGACGCATAGGCTTTGTGAGCCACCCCATGGCTGGAAACACATCCCACCACCATCTCCCAGGCACAGGCTGGCCCCTGACCCCAACTTAACCGGCCAGAGTACCCAGCGCCCCAGAAACCAGCATGGCCCCAAGCAGGACGATCGCATTCCCACCTTGAAATGTATATGCCTACGGACACTGGGAAAGAGAAAACCTTTTTCCTACTGGGGTCGCTGAACAGGAGAATATGAATCTGAGACACCAAGAGACCCCTCCTTGCCTCATAGACAGGGACTGCCCGGGAAGGAAGCCAGACAGAGGTGAGGAGGAAAGGAGAGGGAAGAAGCCAAGGTCGAAGGGAAGGGAGAGGAGGAGAGAGGCCGAGGAGGAGAGAGGTGGAGGAAGGAGCAGTGCAGTCTCACCCCTGCGCCCTTCTTCCTACAGCTGTTCCTTACAGCGGGGACCTGTTCCAGAAACCTTCTCAGCTGCGCAGGCAAATAAACCCTGCTGGTGATGAAGCTCGTCTGCCCTGGGTTTCTAGACATCCATTCCCGGAGTCCTGACGGACACAGAAATGACACCAGGACTTTTTTGCCCCACACTTCCCCCTGGGGCTGTTTGCTGTTTCTGTGGTTAGAGGAGCAGGGCCAAAAACTGAGGGTTCTGTTTTTCTTGAGACTCAATGAGGTTCTGACAATAGGCGATAGCCTCAAGCTGGCGAAGCTGATCAAGAGCAAATCTACAAGACACTGGACAGGAGGGCTACCAGGGGCCCAGACGACACGGGCTCCTCAGGATGGGGACGATAGGGTGCTCCTTGCTCTGCCCAGGCTCCAGCTCTGAAGGATCCAGAACTGGCACCCTGGGCACCTGTGGGATGGTCAGTGGCCCCAGCGAGGCCCCTGTCAACAGCTGTGCCAGCAGCAAGTAGTGGGGAGTCAGAGAGGTGGGACAAGGCAGCCAGCTGGTAACTAGACATATCATTCTTGTTGGAGGTGGGGGTCACTACTCAGAGACTCTAGAAATTACCAGGAGACTCTAGAAATAACCAGGAGACACACTGAGGATGACCAATTTCTGCAGGTGAGGCTCCTGCTCCAGCCAGTCACCCCTGCTGCCTACCACATGGTCAGAGAGAAGGAGAGGGACCTAAAGGTAAGAATGGCACCCCGGCCCGAGCCCCCAGCCCTACCTTATTTTGTAGGTACAGGCAGTGAAGAAGACTATTCAAGTTGCATAAATACAACTCAATATTGGATGTGAGGGGCTGCTTCTGCCTTCCAGGAGCACAGAACATAGAGAGTCGCACGAATCCCAGCATCCATACCACTGACTCAGAGGTTTTTCAGGCTGGTGGGGCCAGGGGGAGCAGACCTGAGCTGGGGTAGTCTCAGAGAGAGAGAGAGAGAGAGAGAGAGAGAGAGAGAGAGAGAGAGGAAATAACTCTTCGGATCCTTTCAGTGACAGAACAGAACAGAGCCCTGAGGTTTTATGCTCAGTTCCAATCAATCACAGGAGAGACAGCCCAGCCAAACAGAGCCTCTGGTGCTTTCCCAATGGGCAGAACTAAATTAGAAGCCCCCACAGCCTGAGAAAGGGGAACCCTCCTACGCTGTTGGTGGGAATGCAAGCTGGTGCAACCCCTCTGGAAAACAGTATGGAGGTTCCTCAAACAGTTGAAAATGGAGCTACCATACGATCCAGCAATGCACTACTGGGTATTTACCCCAAAGATACAAATGTAGGGATCCGAAGGGGTATGTGCACCCCAATGTTTATAGCAGCAATGTCCACAATAGCCAAACTGTGGAAAGAGCCAAGATGTCCATCGACAGATGAATGGATAAAGAAGAGGTGGTATATATACACAATGGAATATTATGCAGCCATCAAAAGGAAGGAGATCTTGCCATTTGCAACGACGTGGATGGAACTGGAGGGTGTTATGCTGAGTGAAATAAGTCAATCAGAGAAAGACATGTATCATATGACCTCGCTGATATGAGGAATTTTTAACCTCAGGAAACAAACCGAGGGTTGCTGGAGTGGTGGGGGGTGGGAGGGATGGGGTGCCTGGGTGATAGACATTGGGGAGGGTATGTGCTATGGCGAGTGCTGTGAATTGTGCAAGACTGTTGAATCACAGATCTGTACTTCTGAAACAAATAATGCAATATATGTTAAGAAAAAATAAAAAAGAAGAAGAAGATAGCAGGAGGGGAAGAATGAAGGGGAGTAAGTCAGAGGGGGAGACGAACCATGAGAGACGATGGACTCTGAAAAACAAACTGAGGTTTCTAGAGGGGAGGGGGTGGGGGGATGGGTTAGCCTGGTGATGGGTATTAAAGAGGGCACATCCTGCGTGGAGCACTGGGTGTTATGCACAAACAATGCATCATGGAACACTGCATCAAAAACTAATGATGTAATGTATGGTGATTAACATAACAATAAAAAATAAAAAAAAAAGAAGCCCCCACAGCCTGTTGAACCCTGCTGAAGGTAAACACTTCTGAGAGCCGAGCTGTTTTTTTAGACACATCTCTACATAAAGACGCTCAGAGCATCATCACTGTCTGTCACCAACAGCGTGAACAGAATGTGTATTCTGCACTTCAGCAAAGGCCATGGGGGCTGGAGCTGGGCTGCTTCTCATGACATTTCCCCTCCAAAGATACACAGCCGTGCTTGCTGAGTCCTGGGACTCCTCAACCTCTATGTCCCCGAGCACCAGCTCAGGGTGACTGATTTCCATCCTACTGAGGCTGCAGAGACAGGACGGTAGAGATCAGTATTCCAGTCACTGTAGACAGATTTTTAGTTCTTCTCCCAAAGGGGACAAATACCATGTTCCCGATTCTTAAAGACCTCCCAGTCTGTCCTCCCCCACACAGACACAGGACATGAAAGATAGCCTGGGGTGAAACATAAGGGACCTCTTCAGGAAGACGGAGCTGACGGTCTGAGAGAAGAGCACAGGTGTGTGGGCGGAAACCACGGGGACTGTCCCTCCACACACAGCCCAGGCGTGCGTCACCCACAGCGTCACGGGGCAGGGGCCTGTGGAACGGTGAAAAGACCCAAGAGGTGCCAAGCCCAAGGGCTCTGCCAGTCACCCCTGCTGCCTACCACATGGTCAGAGAGAAGGAGAGGGACCTAAAGGTAAGAATGGCACCCCGGCCCGAGCCCCCAGCCCTCCGGCAAGAGGCGAGAGGAGGCAGAACCACGCACGTTGCCACACGGGTCCACCTGGCCGCAGAGACCTGGAGGCAACCCAAGCAGATGAGGAGGGCGACCCCGGCGGTGCCATGTGCAGGGACTCCCTGGGTCTCTCTGGAGGCCAGAAATCCACGCGGCTGCAGAGAAAAGAAGAATAGAGAACCTGCTTACCTGCCAAGACTCGGAGCATCCTCCAACACCCAGGGGCAGACACCTCCATCGGCACGGAGCAGAGGATCAGGGGTCTGGGTAAGCTCCCCGAGTCACACCACAGGCCTCCCAGCCCGGGACCTGGCAGGGCCAGCGGCACGGGACGGGGCGGGGGTGGGGGGTGGGCAGCGCACAGAGAGCAAGGGGGCACCAAGGCCGGGCATGGCCACTGTCCTGTTCTATGAAGTGTTTGGGTGACCTCCTAAGGAAGAAAGGAAAACGAGGCTTCCATGAATGAACACATCAGTGGCCCCCACGAAATATGCCTCCTGGTTCTCCAGCCCTTGCTTACTCCTGGCCCGCGTCCACGCTGGCTTGGTCAAGCGACCAGCGTGAGCCAGGGGGACATTAGCAAGCCTGGAGCCAGCAGAGGCTTGATAAGCACGTGCCCCCTGGGGCTTGTCCTCTAGGAAGCCGAGGCTGTGTCCTGAAGAAGCTGGGCTACTGAATGTTCGAGGCCACGTGGGGAGGGGCCTTGGAGCACGAGAAGCCTCTAGACCATTGTAGCCTCGCCAAGCTCCCAGCTGAGTGCAGCCACAGGACACACTCAGTGAAGAGCGGCCCAGTGGAACCCTGTCAACCACGGAATCGTGGGACGTAGTGTTTGGAGGCAGTACACGACCCAAGCTGTAGGTTAACCGAGGGACTGACGGGTGGTCCAGAAACTTTGCACACCATGCGCAGCCCAACCTCAGGAGAGGAATCTCATCTATTCGCCCCAAGAGGGTGACTTAACACCAAGTGCCCCAATTAACACACCTAAGCAGTGCAACTCCACTAAGGCAGGGTTC
The DNA here is from genome assembly GCF_009762305.2 of Zalophus californianus. Taxonomy (NCBI): domain Eukaryota; kingdom Metazoa; phylum Chordata; class Mammalia; order Carnivora; family Otariidae; genus Zalophus; species Zalophus californianus. Next base: position 29,407,977 of record NC_045599.1, on the reverse strand, counting down.
CCAGTGACCTAGGCCAGCTTGGCTTCACCCAGAAAGAAACCCTGTCTCTGTGCACCAACAGAAAACCCCAAAACAGGGGCTGGCTCAGTCGGGTAAGCGTCTGCCTTTGGCTCAGGTCATGACCTCAGGGTCCTGGGATTGAGCCCCACATCGGGCTCCCTGCTCAAGTGGGGAGTCTGCTTCTCCCTCTCCCTCTGCCTCTCCCCCCTGCTTGTGCTCTCTCTCCCTCCCTCTCTCTCTCTCTCAAATAAATAAATAAAATCTTAAAAAAAAAACAAAAAAAAACGAAACTCCCAAAACAGCTCTGGCCTCTTGGCGGAAGGATGCTGCCAGTGGGTGCAGCCATCCCCTCAGCTGGTGCATGGCCACTGAAAGGGTGCCGTGGACTCTGGGGTGCTGGGCAGGTTGCAGGCTCACTGGGGAGAAAGGAGGCGAGCCCGGCAACAGTTAAGTGGATCGGTGAGATTTTAATAAGAGTGGTGGACAACAAGGGTGTGATGTCACAAAGCAGTCAGTGAATTGCTGCCCCACGGACAATGAGAACATGCCCTTAGGTCTCCAACCTTATAGGTAGAGCTCTTTCATGTCCCTGACGTCTTTGAATTAAAACAACAACCCAGCGAAGAAGCGGGCGCGGAGCAGGATTCATTACCGCTTTTGCAAAGAAAGAATCTAAGTGGCGCAGTGGCGGGGTGGAGGGGGGCATTGAGTAGAACCCCCATGAACTAGAACTTCAACCCCTGGGCCCCTGAGTCCTGTGAACTGGCCCGAGGGCAGGGGGGGTGCCCGTGAACACAGCTGTATGGGAAGACTGCCCTCAGACTGGACACCACGTGTGGGAGCACTGTCATGGGAGGCGGCCTGCAGGAGGAGGCGTGCTTCTTGCAGAGTATTTGTCACTGTGGTCCTAGCACCTCCTGCCTGGGGAGGCCAGTGGTCCTCCTGCCCTGGGACGCTCAGTAATAATGTAGATCTACAGACTGGGCGTGGGGCCTAGGAATCTGTATTTAAGTAGCTCCCAGCTGACTCTAGCGGTCAACCATATTTGAGCACTCTTGCCCCAGAGGTCCCTTTGCTAGGTGGCATGGTTATCAGGTTACCTAACTGATAAGAGCAGAAATGGGACTGGGGACCCATGATCCAGTGCTCGAGCTAACTCTCCGGTCTTCACCAAGAAGGTGGGACTGTTCCAGTTTGGAAAGGCTCACTAAGATCTGGGCACACGGGAAAGATGGAGCATTAAAGCACTGGAGGCACCAAGGGAAGAAAAGGTCCGGGTGAATGATTCAATCCCACTCAACCCTATACTGCATATCCATTATTAACCTCCATCATTGTGAAGTGAAAACTCATAGTAAAGGGACAGGAAACACAAACAAGGGTTTGGGTCCCTAACGTTCTCTAGGGTCTTGTCTCCTGTTTCCTGGAGGTGAGGCGATGTCATTCGTGCACTGGGGTGTGGGCAGGGTCCCCTTCCACTCCGTCCTGGGGTCTCGGGACTCCCCGGAAGTCAGAGAGCAGAGCCCTCAGGCAGACAGCCTGCCTGGGTGGGACAGTACGCTTCCTGGGCACCCTGGCCTTAGACTTCCTCGGGGCGGGCCGCTCGTCCCCCATGTGGGCAGGTTCTGCCCATGGAGACAGAGATGCCCAAGAAAAGCTCCCAGCAGGCTGAGAGAGTGGGCATGGGGGGGCATGGGGGTGTCCTCTCCTCTTCTCATCACAACTGGGGCCCTCCTATTTGAGACCCATCTCATTTCTGTCACCCTTTCCTTCACTCTGTGATGGAATCACAGCCACTTCGGATCTGGATCAGGAGGAAGCGTGCTGTTTAAGTGCGCTCATAATTGGAGCGAGTAAGCTGCTCCTTAATAATCAGCGTGGTTCCCGCTCAGCTCCCCAAGGCCCCCTCCCACCTTTGCTCTGTTTCCATCCTGGCCTTCCCAGGTGGGAACTCCTCAAAGGGGCCCCGCAGGTCTGCCCTCTTTTCCCTTTCTTCGCAGATGGCCTTAACAGACCCCAAGGGTGGACCCTGTCCTCCTCGTGATTCAGACGGAGGCTCTGATCAAGGGCTCAGAGGGGCCAGAGAAGCAGATTCCCAGAAAGGATGCTATTTTGGGAGCTTGGACAGTGGAAAGGCCGAGCCTACTCACTCTCTGGCTCAGCAGAGCCCAGCCAGGACCCCTCCCATCTGTGGAGGAGGAGAGACATTCTCCCTGAAGCCAAAAATGGCGAGTGTCTCTCCCACCCTAGCTGTCCCTTCCAGTGGGTACAGAGAGGATGGAAAAGTGGCCCTGGTGACATCATTGTCAGTGCCATTGTGAATCAGAGCTTTTGGCTCCAAGACTCCGGGCTGGGCCCACTCCCTTCCTCTCTCCGGTGCCCAGCCCTACCTCCAGCCTCAGCCTGCAGGGCCGGGGAGAAGAGGGGCTCCCAAAGGGCTGAGGGAAGCGTGCTGGGTAAGGAGCCCAGAGAGGGGAGCCCCGAAAGGGCAGAGAAATAAAAAAGCAAATGACTTTTGCTGTTTCATTTTATACGGTTTTTAAAAAAAAAAAATATTATTCTCATTACAAAAGTAAATGGTAGTCACTGGAGAAATTTTCAAAAACCTCAGCACTCAGAAGCAAATGAAAATTGTCTTTAATCCCCACTGCACAGAGATCGTTACTGGGGGTATTTGTGGTTTTCTTTGCATATTTATATCAATGTTAATCCACAAGCTCAAGTAACTCAAGGACTGTCACATTATTTTTCCATTAGCCGATCTCCGTGAGGAGTGCCCCTACTATTCCCCTGAGGTGGTAGAAATCTCAGCTCCGAGAAGGCCCACGCCCACTCTCCTGGCACGGTGCTAAATTCCGCAGGCTGCCAGGGGGTGGGTGGTCTCCCCACCCACAGCGCTCTGCGCTGGCGTCCGCCAAGCACCTGCTGTCCTATCTGCTTCCTAAAGGTCAGTCCTGGAGGCTGCTGTTACCTGGATCCTAAATCCATCCAAAAGACATCCTCAGACCCCTCCACTCCGCTTGCATGCCCTTCTTGGAGCACAGGCTCAGAAGCTCTTCTTCTGTCTCCGAACCACTTTTGGAGCTGGAGGAAGCTAGCTGTGGGCCTTGGCACTTGCACGGGTGGGCTTGCAGGAATCACTCTACCTTCTCACACCCGGGGCAGCTGGGGGACCCCCCCACCCATCGTCCAAAGACTTCTGCCTCCCTGGGGCTCTACCCAAGACAGGTTTTGATGATCTCCTACCCCCTGATCCCCAGAACTATCCATCTTTCTGCCACCCCTCTCATGGCAGAGATGTCTCCTTGCGTCCCAAGCAACTTCCCACGTCACCCTGCCCTGAGAGCAGGAAGGTCTCCTGGGATGTCAGGGATGGGAAAATTTGCCCTCACGCGGGGCTACCGTATAAGGGTGAGTACACACTCTACAGAAGTGCCCTGCTGTGTGGTGAGGATACAACAGGCTAACACCTGCTCCGCCAAGGAGAAAGACACCTCTGTGTGCGTCCCCCAAAGGTGCTGTATGTGCCAGGCACAGCTCTGCCCTTACTCAGGACGCCTTGTTCTGAACCTTATACCCAGACTTTTGAAACTCAAAAGCCAGTCGTCCAACTCTCGTGTGAATGAGTCCTGCCCTGTTTCCCGAGGCAATTAATGTGGGACTGTGTTCTGTCTGCAAGGGAGCACCGTGGGTGCTGGGGGACGCCTGAGATCACACACACCCACGCACGTGCACACCCACACGCATGCTCCCAGCCCCGAGGCTGATTTGAATCTTTGGGTCTGGGGCCAGAACCCAAATTTAAAAAAGCTCCCCCAGGTGGGCCTGCAGGGGATGGGGGAGAAGAGGTACCATGAGGAGAAACTGAGACCCAGTCCCTGGGAGCACCCTGCCCCACAGTGCTCAGCTCCCCTTGGGGTGGGGTTGGGGTGGGCTGTAGGCCATTGCCTTTCTTGCCTAGATTGGGCGAATTCAGGGCCCAGGTGGGCTGGATGGTGGATGGTCCTATCTCAGAATGCCCCTGACACCCCCAAGCATCTCCTTTTTCCCCCTATTTGGTTCCAGTTGAGATGCTGAGAAAATCCGCACAACACCATTTCTGGGGGAGCGGCATCTTAAAGGCTTTCATAAAGAAGGACCAAATGATTCGAGTCATTCAGCCCCCTTCTCTAAGCCAGCAGAGCGAGCCCATGGGCAGCCTCCTCCGGGATGGCGGGAGGATGGGAGCAGCCCCTTCCCCCAGCAGACACAGGCTGCGGGGTCCACATGTGCCTCCCTGCAGGACACCTTCCAGGATGGAGACCCCCAAAATTCGGACCCGAAAACCCAGGGCAGTAGAAGAGCAGGTTGGATTTCTGAGGCCTCAGCACAAAATGGCAATGCTAATGCAGTTTCCAATTTAAGTTTTAAAATGCCACTTAAAGGACAGCTTCAGTTCTCTCACTTAAAACTTTTTTTAAATAATCACATTTCCTCATGAATCAGGCCGTGGGCATATCTGTCCTTCCGTCCCTGTCAGGAACTGACAGAACAAAAAGGGTATTTTCTCAGATTTTTTTCATCATCAGTTGCTGCCTCTTTGGTTGGGAGGCCTTTCCTGCTCCTCCCCCACATCCGTGGTCCCTTCTGCCTGGGGGGGGCCTCTGGATCGGTCAGGACCCAGCTGCTCCCCTGTGGGGGCAGATGGCACCCCCAGGGGCAGACGTGCAGTAACGACCAGGCCAGAAGAGGGAGCTATCCCCCAGACACTGGCAAAGGGGCAGGTTGGGAGCAGGGGTGACTGGCTGGAGGGAGGAGCTTACCCAAAATTAAAATGATCAGGACCCCTAACACTTTTATAGGAAAGAAACCAAGTTGTTTAAAACAGACAAACCTCGGGGGAAAAAAGAAAACGTAATTTCAAACCCTGAAGGAATATGATCCCACATTTCGTGAATTTTGATTTCTCTCCCTCTTTCTAGTCAAGGATGGAAACCCTTCCCTATATTTTAAGTATAGGTGGGGGGAAGGGCATGAAAATGGAATGCTGTCGGAAGGCTGTCTCTCCTTATCCCACCTTCCCATGAACTTACAAAAGGGACTTGAGGATTTGTGCCCATGAAGACAGGGTCCGCAGATGGCCCAGACCTGCTGCCAGGGGCGCAGACCAGTTGTCAGGGACCCCAGCAAGAGCCTTCTCTGGAGGACGGGCTTTGCCGGCTTGGCCTGGTCTTTGGGGAGGGAGGTGAATAGGGAAGGGGTACCTGTCCTTGCAGCGTCAGGACTAATCCCCTAAGATGGGAGTCGGGCTTCTAACTGTCCACCCAAGCCTCAGCTCAGGGGCAGGATCTGAAGGCAGAGCACAGGCCTGTGCCTGCTGCAGTCCCCGACCTGGCCCAGCTCCCCAAAGGCTACTCAGAGTGCTCACTCTAGAGGCAGCTAAGAGAAGGTTGTAGTGATGACAGGAGCTGGTGACACCCCTTCCTGCTGGTAGGTCCCCCGCCACAGAGCTTCCCCAACCCCCCATGGGTCGGGCTGCAGGCCACCTGGGCCATTCCCTGTACTTCCCAGGTATAGGTCCAGCCATACCTGAACCCTCAGAAGATTGAGCCCAATGGCCTTTCCCAGTCCTTCCTTTGGGGCAGGCCCTCTGCCTCTCCTAGTTCCTATATCCCAGACATCTGGCAGCCCTGACACCATTGGAAGCAGAACCAGTCCCTCAGTTTGTCTGTTCTTGGGAACGCTCGACCTCACCGATCCCGGTCAGCAAGCATGGAAACACCCCTTCCCACTGCGTCAAACGTGCTGGAGCCAGCGTCTCACTTATCAAGGCCTCAAAAGCGCTACATCTACTGGCCAGGCCTTCATCTGAGCTCTAAAGGACTCTGGGTAGAAACAATCATGGAGGCTGATAAACATGAATGTTCTAGAACAACCCACCAGACTGAAGGGAGGAACATAATGCGAGCCCATGTGCTGATGTGGCACATTCCAACCTTTCTGCCATCGGTGTCATGTCACATTCCTAGCAGGGGATGGGAGAAGAGTAGAATTCTAAATTGCTACTGCTCATCTCCAGGATGACTTTTATTTCCTTCTTTACCCTTGTCTATATTTTCCAGATAATGACCAAATACTATTATTATAACCAGTATAAAAATAAGAGAAAATGGGTTTTACTTTAAAAAGGTCGGTGGGAGGCACTGTAAATCACTGACCCAGGCAGTGACCCGAAGGTGATCTGGGCTCGTGCTGGCAGGGGAGCATACCCAGGAAGGATGGAGGTGGGTTTACCGTGAGGTCAACAAAGCTTGAGCTTGTGGGCCCCAGCTCATGTTCACCTGGTCCGGCGTTTCTGTATATTTGCAAAGGTAAGGCATTTTACCAGGTGAGACTACTGTCTTCCCCTACAACTCCCCCCCTCTCCCCCGCCACTACCCTCTAGTCATTCCCAAGAACATGCCCACCACCCGCTCTCTGGGCTCCCTGGTGCAGGGTCAGGGGTGGGGGACCCCTACTGAGGTGTTCCTAAACACCTGGTAGCAGGCAACGTGGCTACGGAAGGAAACTGAGGAAGTCTGGACTGTTCTCCCACGTTTGGATATTTGTCAGCTTTTTACAATATGTAATTTATTTAGATTCTGTTTCCCTTTCTACATAAATACTCACGTGAAAACCTAATTTTGTGGTGTTATTCTCCAAGAGGGCCCCTCAGATGCACAAGGGCTGCACTAAACCTTGCTCTGCCCGTGAGGACGGGCTGCAGAGGGACGAGGGAGGGCAGGAGGCTGCTGTAACATCAGAGTCTGGCAGTGGGGCTCTGTCCCCTGGGGCAGGAGCAGTCCAGATGGAAATGCCGACGGAAAGGAGAGAGAGAGAAGAGAAGACCCAGCCACGACACACAGCCCGGGGCCCTCATGGACCTTACAGTGCAGGTCACAGACACAAGGCCCTGGCTGTGGGGGGAGGGTCAGGGGAGACCCGGGGCTCTGACCTTGGCCCAGACTCGTGGACCAAAACCCAAGGGCATGACTATCAGCCCTGGAAGACTCGGAAACGTGAGGCCTGCCGTCTAAACCAACTGGCAACAGCTGGAGACCGCCTGGCTCACACCCACCCAGGAAGGAGGAAGGGTTAGCCTGGGCCGGGGCTAGCAGAGGGGGCTTCTGAGGAGAGGTGAGTCTTGCTGGGACTTCAACCCCTGGCATATGCCCCTGCCTCCCGGCCTCCATAACCCTCTGCAAAAGGCCACCGGCCCAGCCTGGGGAAGGGGAAAAGGGACTCCACTCTTGGCCACCCACAGAGCCCAACCTGCCCACAGCTGCACACCTCCTGCCTCACAGGCGACCCCCGGCCTGACTGAGACAGTTTTAGTCGGAGGCTCTCCCTGCAAAGTCCTTCCTTCCCCTCTGTTCTCACGAGCCCCAGGCTCCACTGCGATCAGAAAGCCCTCCTGCCTACCTTGCCTTCTGCACCTTTGATCCGCCACAGGCATTTCCGCCAGTTAATCTCTGGCTCCTGCTTCTTGGTGGACCCAAACTGACACAGGGCCCAACTGGATTTTTCTTCTTGCCATAAGCAGAATAATTAAAGGAGACTAGAGGCCAATAATTCTTGCATGGTGTGATTCAGTGATGTTTAATGCTTTACCAACGGGCTATCTAAAATACTACTGCATCTCACCTGATGGATGCACACTCAATCTTAGGAAAAACAATCCTAGAAAAGAACCACCTCTTCCTGAGTGAGTTCTTGTGCCCTGGTGTCACCACCAAGTTCCAGATCTTTCCATGAAGTAGTTCTCCCTTAATGACGCAGATGGGACGGGTTGTGGGGGCCTCCTAATTGGCTGAACAGACCTTCTGCCTCACCTTGCTGCCTGTCTCTACTTCTGGTGCCCAATCTCTCCCCAAGTGTAACCTCACGAGCCAGGCCCCCACACAAACACACACACACACCTGGAAATACAAAGGCAGGACCAGAGGACCCAGCCAGACTCCCAGGGGCCCCTGAGCCTGGCTACTGATTGCAAACACCAGCCCTGTTCCAAGCTCTGGCTGCCCCTTTTGCTACATGCTGGTTCTAACCCAGCTTTGGCCTATCTCCCCCATTCTTGGCCAGAAGGGTGGCCTGCTCCTTAGCATGCAGCGACCCCATTCGTGACTCCACACCAGCCACACTGGTCGGGTCCAGGCAGCAGGGGGGAGTGCAAGCTTCACCATCATGCAAACCTCTGTCCTTTCCAGAAAAGTCTCAGTGATCCAGCTCAGGGGGCGGCAACTGGTCACCATCGGTCTCAACAGCTTTGGAGGCTCTGTGTCTCTGTGGCCTGCTTAGCTAGAGGCCACACAGCTAAAGGGACTCAGAGAGGCATTTGAGGTCACATGTTGTCGGAACCAAAGAGAAGAGTATCAAGGCACTACGCAGTGAGACTTTGTCCAAAAACTGGAACCCGCAGGGTCATCCCATCACCAAAGACAGAGCCACCCACCACCTGCAGACCAAGTTTACTTACACCTGCTTCCAGGTGTCTCCAGACCCAGCCCCAGCCAGCCCCATAAATCTTGTCACTGACTCCCTCCATCCCACCCTCTGATCCAGCAAGAGAAGCTGCAGGCCCATGGCATCAGAGGACTGCGGTGGAGACGCCCTTTCTGGGAGAAGGGCGTTCGTGAGCATCCCCCTTGCAGCTGGCCTCATGCTCACACCCCAGCCTTTCCCCAGGTATCCTGCGCCACAGACCAGTCCCTCACGGGGTCCAGCCTGATCATTCCCCAAGCCCACTACTGCCTGTTTCCCCCTTGGGAAAAAACCCTGCATTTCAGAGCTGGGCTTAGCCTACTTGCTATTTGGTTCTTAAAATGGTCATTCTAAAATGCAAAGTGGCACACCAGCCACGGTGGTTGCTGAAGCCATCTGTAAAAAAAAACAAAAACAAAAACACAAAAACCCACTAAACCACTGGTGGGGGCCCTCGTTAAAATGAAGAGGTCTGCAAGCAAAGGGCAGCATCAGCACTCACAGAGAAGCCCACCCCCGCAATCACAGCGCACGACGCACATGGAAAACCACCCCAGCGGTAGCAAACCCCGGACCGCAACATTTCACCCTTGACCTGCACCCCAGCCTCTTGGTGATGCCTGTCAAGGCCAACTCAGAGCTGTTTAACAACAATTCCCCTCACTTGCAGGAGAAACAGAAATAGCTTCACCCAGCTGCCCGGGCCATGCAGCACAATTTATGGAATCCTGGGGCTCTAATGCTCCTAGGCTCCCCAGTTTCCATTAAGCAGCTGCCAAATGGCCCGCGTGGCAGGAGAGGCACCCTTGCCTGGCCTGCGTGTCCCTCCACAGACAGGCCAGCAGGGAGGGAGCGCACGTCGCTGCTCAGCAACCACGTAATGGGGAAGAGGGCACTCTGGGGTCCTGGCCCTGCGACCCCTGCCTGTCAAAGCCAACTCACAGCCCCTTTATAATCTTTTCCAAGACTTAAATGTACGAGTACACAAAGCTCCCTTAATGGAAGGTCGCTCTGGCTTGTGTAACAAGCTGTGTAAACTTCATCTCTGCATTCACTCAGCACCAGCCTTGTTTACTTTCCTGCCCAGGGACGTTCGGGGAACGTGACTGCCCTCCTGGGGCTCTGAACATCTTTCAGAAAAGAAACAGTGCCCTCCCTGCTTCGAGACCAAAAGACCCCCAAAAAAGGGCAAGATCCCTCTCCAACTTGACCAAAATGCCAGGCAGTTGGACCACATGCTCTTTGCTGAGTTGCTCGTGAGAAGCGGCTGCTGGAGATGGAGTGGACAAGTACATGCTGCAGAATCTTGGCTCCCTGGCATCCTGACCCAGCTGTGTGGGCCTTGGCAAGTGACACCACTCCGAGAGGCTGCAGCTTCCTCCTTGGGGAAAGAGAGGACACAGCAGGGCCTATCTCCCAGGTCCCTGCGAGGAGAAAGACCATGCTGAGGCCCGAGCTGGAGCTTGGCCTGTGGGAAGAGGTCCGTGAGTGGCAGCTACCAGCGCTGCTCTGCCCTTGGAGGCGGTCACGGTCGTGATGAAGGGCATGGCCTCTGGAGCCTTGGTTGTCTAGGTTCCAGCCTCAGCTCCGCCACTCACAGGCTTATCAGCCCTTGCATGGGTCACTTCTGCCAAACGCAATCTGATGCTGAAGAGCGGGAGCTGCAGGGAAGGAATGGGAGCACCAGGGACCCCAGGTTCAGGGATTTCCCCGCCCCTGTTCATGAGCAATGGCACTGCAGGGACCCTGCATCCCCACCCAAACCTTTGCAGACTCCCCGGCTCTGTGGCCACTTCCTGGATGCTTACAGCATATTTCCAGGGCACGACCAGAAATCACTTACCATAATCCCTCATTTTATAGCCCAAAGGGCTGGAGCCTACCCCAGACTCCACTGAGGACCTCCCAGCTGAGCTGCCCCCGCTTCCTGCCGTCACCTAGTGTTCTTACCTGATCTCATGGGTCGGGCAGAGACAAAGTGGAGAGAGTAGGGCCATGTTACTTCCCAAAGAGGAAACCCCAGGCAAAATCCCAAACCCAGCTACTCAGGCCCTACCATTCAAGGCTCACCCAGACCCAGGGAACCATGACAGCAGCAGCTTCGTCTGGACAAAATCTCTTCCATCCAATCCGCATGCTGAGCCTCCCCCAGGCTCCAGGTGTCCAAGAGGAAGCCTGCTCTGATTTCACATAATGTCCCCCGGGATCCTGCTGGCTGAAAAGAATGCCATCCAAAATAGGTCAGGCCTTCAGAGAACGAGACTACCTCCCCGCATTCGAGCAGCCCCCTCCCGTGGCTACCGTATCACTCTGTGTGGTGGCTGTCTTGTGCTAATATGGGTAAGCCTTGCTCCTCTCAGAGCCAGCTTCCCCCTACTGGAAAATGAGGGGTTGGCCGAACCATCCGCCAGGCCTCGGGGCTCAGCACCCTATGCCCTAGAAGCACCTCAGGCAGCTCCCCAGAACCAAGGTGGGTAGATGGGGCACTGCTGCATCCTGCTAGGTCCTGCTGTCCACACCAGGGAGGCCCCCTCAAGCCCACCCTTTCCAAGAGGAAAGCACCGCCAAGAGCCTGCGGAGCAGGAGGCCTCACCTGGCAAGCAGGCAAACATTCTGGAGAGTCAGGCCTTGGACCCCAACTTCAATGTTAGGCAAAGAGGTTGCAGAGGTGTTTCTCCTGGGCTGAGATGGATTTGTGGGAATGAGCTTTGGCCAAGACTGGCCTGCCTACCTCGGTTGTTCACGTTAGGCTTGGGGCCAGGTGTGGTGAGGGCAAGGGGGAAGAACTAACTTAGCTCTCCTCCTGCTCATTCAGCCAGGGCTCACCAAACTCTCCCCATGCACTGCACCCCAGGACGGGATGAGAGACACAGCTATGAACGTGGCTGACCTTGTAGGGATCTCAGACAAGTGACCCCGCAACAGAATGGAGACTAAGGTGAGGGGTGAGGTATCTAGGGTGCAAAGTGGAAGGAGGCACACTCAGCGCTGACTACGCACATGTAGGACATGGAAGGTGGCGGGGAGCTCCATAGTTTCCTGCCCTGGGCTTCGCTGCCCCCCAGCTCTGGCCAGGTCACACAGTGACGGCCCTGGGAGGACAGTGCTTCCAGAGAGGTGCAGGGGCTACGGCATCCCGGGCAGCAGTACCTAGTCTAGTCTGGGGGGCTTAGACAGTTTCTCAGACGAACGGAGGAATTTGGACCAGGAGAACCCCTCAGTCCTACTGACGGGTCACATCTGTTCTGGCCACCTAGCCTTTGCCAGGGCTGGCACGCCCTCACACGCCCCTCCTGCCCCCAACCAGAGCTGAGCAAGTGAGCTCACAGTGGGGGAAGCAATGCGCCCTCAGGGCACAGCTAGAGAAGGGCCTGGCCTTGTCAGGGGAGCACCTCTGCCACTGCCCCCCACTCCGCTCCCCCACCACACACCCCAGAGGCAGTGTGCCCTGCCTGCACTACCCAGCAGCCAGTGGGGCAACTGGCCAACGCGGCTCCACCCGGAGGGGGAATATCAAGGAGGAGAATGGAAGCAGGTGTCCACGTCCAGCTGAGCCTTGCCTCCGAGTCGGTCTGCTGTCCACTACTGTCTCTGTTTTGCCTATGTCTCTGATCATAGGTCTGTAACCATTTCTTTGGTCCGTCAGTCTTTCTGTGACCCTGTTTTGCCTCCCTCCCTTTCTCTCTAGGTGTCCCTGTGGCCTTAAGTGATGTGAGGCCAGGCCAGGGCAGTCGCCGCGTGTCCTCTGTCGCCCCATTGGTTGGCAGCCGCTCCCCAGGGGGGCAGCCGCTGTCAGTCCCGCCCCCCCCCCCCCCCCCCCCCGCCGGGGACCTGAGCGCGCTCGGAGCCGCCTCGGAGCGCAGTCTCTTGCTCAAGACAGGAGCGCAGCAGCCAAAACGAGTGGGGACAGGCTCGCCGCACACCGGGCGTCTGAACAGGGACTCTCAGCTGCAGGACTGCCTGCTCTGAGACGCAGCGGCCGCGGCGGCGCCGGAGGACTCCCCGCCACCCGCCCTCGGTGCACCTGGCGTCCCGGCGCTGAGCAGACACCCGAACTGCAGCCGCACTCGCCGGGCACCTCTCGCCAGCGCCGAAGCCGAGGGGAGCCCCGAGCCCGGAGCTGACCGGAGCTGGGGGCTGGAGCCCAGAGCGCGGCTCCAAAGCCGCGAGCCGGGTGATTGGAACGGCGGGGGGCGACGGCAGGACCCAGGGAAAGCCTGAGGGTCAAGCGCGCGGGGCCGTCCAGCTCCGAGCCCCGGGGCCCGCCGCCCCGCGGGGACGGCAGCTGAGCGCGGAGGTGAGGGAGCGGCGCGGCCCGGGCTGCTCCGAAGGCACCGGCTCCCGGTCAGGTGCGCGCAGCAGGGTGGGAGGGGCGCGCCATGGAGGCGCCGGGCGGCGCGGGTCGGCCCGACACCGAGTGAGGCGGTCCGGCCGGGGTCGGCGGGCCATGTACGGAGACGTGTTCAACGCCACGGCCGGCCCCGAGGCGGCTGGAGGCGGCGCGCTGGCCTTGGCGGCCACGGTGAAGGCAGAGGGCGCTTTGCCGCTGGAGCTGGCCACCGCGCGCGGCATGCGGGACGGCGCGGCCACAAAGCCCGACCTGCCCACCTACCTGCTGCTCTTCTTCCTGCTGCTGCTGTCCGTGGCGCTCGTCGTCCTCTTCATCGGCTGCCAGCTGCGCCACTCGGCCTTCGCCGCGCTGCCCCACGACCGTTCGCTGCGCGACGCCCGCGCGCCCTGGAAGTCGCGGCCGGTGTAGCAGCGGGGTGAGCCGGGGCCGGCAGACGCAGTGTCCCCGTCTCACCGCCGGCCGCCGGGAGCAGCCGGGCCGGAGGAGCCCGGCGCCAGAGGTCGCCGGCCCCTGGGAACGCCGCGCGCTGACCCAAAGACCCTCTACGACCTCGAGCGGCCACCGGGGCGTAAAGGGAGTCGCCGGCGTTAGCAGGCTGCGCAGGGTCGCGCGCGATCCTAGCTGCCGCGCGCTACCACGGTTCCGATCCCCTGGCGGAGTCTCTCTGCCCCCCGGACAGCGGGTCTAGCCGGGGAGCCTTCCTGAGAGACGGCGAGCCAGCCCGGACGCAGGAGCCTTCCCCGCCGCCCGCCGACTCCCTTGCTTTGCACGAGGAAGGGGCAGGCACGGCTGAGCGGGCGCGCAACTAGCACGGAGCTGCCTGTCCGGACTCCCTGGCCCCGTGGCTGTCTCCCCGCAGCTGCTACCGCCGCTTCCTCGCTTTGGCACCGAGGCCTCCCCTAGAATTCGAGCGTGAACTCAACCGGACTTGGAAATGATGCCTTTTGGGGGCTGCGTCCCTCGGGGGAAGCGAGGGGATGCCGAGTTTCAGTAGGTCCCGCCTGGGTCCAAGGGCTCAGTTTTCTCTGCGGGCACGGGGGGAGGGGAAGCTGGTCTAGAGGCACAGGGTCGCACCGGCAGCACCCCGTGGTCGGGGATCCACGTCCCGCACTCTACAATAAAACCTCACCGAATTAGACCCAGTGCTGAGAACGTTCTGCTCTCTGGTTGCGCCGCTTTGGAAACGGGGATTAGGGCCGGCCCAGGGACACTGGAGCGCAATCTGCCTCCTACTTCGCCTTGACCCAGGTCAGTCTTAATGATCCTTCCTCCTCTCCAGCTTTTCCCCAGCCTCAGTCAGTTCCTTGTTCTGGGAAGTGTTTTCAGAGCCGGTCTCAAAGAGGAACTGCTGCCTCATCTGCTAAAAAAAATTCCCCGTGAAGGCTCCATGGAGACCTTCCTCCAGGCACTTCCTTCCACCTGGTCCTCTCCTTTGCTCTCAGAGACTCTTGGGCCTGAACCCTCCCAAGAGCCAGTTCCAGACCAGAACCATCTGGTGATGGAAGGACCTGAAGGTCCAGCAATGGGACCAGCGGCTCAGCACTTCTTCCCAAAGTAGGCAGAGGCCAGCTCTGGGGAGCACAGGGGAGAAAGCAGTGCATGAGTAAAGCCGGCTATAGGGGATGATCATAGAGAACCTGAGAGGGAATAAACAGAAAGATACGTGATAACCTTGAGCATTTTCAAAGTTAACCTAATTCTAGGGAGTCTACTTTGTGGGCGTTTAAAATAGTTTCAGGAATTACCTGGCTCAGTGGGGCACTCGAGCTTAGAGAATGTGATAGATCATCTAATTCGGTCGTACCAAACCGTCTGTGGGGTCACTCAGCTTTTGAGAATCTGAAGAATGCTAGGATGTTGCATCAGGCAAAATGCAGACAGACACACAATTCTGCAAACCTTTTGTAAGGGATGCCTAAGGACCCAAGCTGAGGTGCGGGGGTGGGGAAGATTTGCTAGGGCGGGATGGAATCTTCGCCCAGGGCTCCCCACTGCTGTTTCACCTCAGCCAGGGAGTGCCCAAGATAGCCTCCTGGCTCCCACCCCAGGAAGCAGGACAGATGAGCAGGAGACAAGGTCTCACGTTGGGCTGGATTAACCAGGTCTTAGAAAACACCAGCGGTCTTCATTCTGTGCTAATGGTGCTAATTCTATGAAGACCTCACAGAACATTTTAGTCGGGTGTTTGGAAACATAGCCAAACCTCTCCGGCTTATAGTAGTGGTAACCCCGCTAATCTGCATGACCCTTGGTTGCAGAGATTAAATGAAACAAATGTAAGGAGATATAAGACCCCCTCACTGGTGTGATGAAACAGCACACTGCTGATAAGGGGGACCCGTTTTTGGCCTTGATGTGGGGGCTGTGAGGAGTGGGAGACTATAAAGAGACAGGTTACTCCTTGTGCACATCTCCCAGTGGGTAGATCTAAAGGCGGTATGCGAAGCAGTCAGAGCACAAGCTCTGGAGTCTGACTGGTTTTAAATCCCAGCGCCGCTGCTCACTGGCAGTGCGACTCTAGGCACATTATTTAATCTATTTCAGGCTGCTTCCTCATCTGTGAAATGGGTATTCTGTCGCCCAGTTCTACAGGTTTGAAACGTGGTAACAGCTGTAACATGCTGGCTGGCTAGCCCCGGTATGTTAGCGCTTACTCCGAGCCTTAGGCTGGAGGCACCAGTGCGGAAAGGTGAAGCTTTCCCAAACAGGATGTGCTGTCACTAGGAATCATGGTCTGTTGTGACCACAAACCAGTGCAAAGGCTGGTCCCTGCAGGGGGAAATATGATTGGCTTAGAGGTCACCTGCAGTTCTGGGGCCAGAATCAGCTACAGCCCGGGCGATCCAGGAGGCTCTTAGGATCTCCCGATACAATACTGGCCCAAGGCCTCAAGAAGTGGAAACTGAGAGGTGGAAACTGAACAGTGCTAAGATGGAGACAGCCTGGAGTGCATCCCTCTGCGTCTGCAGGCTTGCAGCCGCGTCAGCCACCTAAGCCAATGGCTTGGCCACTTCAAATACACAGATCCTTTTGAAATAAACTCTTAGGTAATAGGGCCTATGCAGAGATGGAATGTAGGAACCAGGCAGGTTCCATGAGAAGAACTAGACTGGGGCTCTGCTTTTGCCAGCACTGTGACCCTGAATACTTTCATTCCCTTTTCTAGGCTAGTGTCGGACTAGTTGAGCAGTAACGGGCCTTTCTCATATTGGACCTAGCCCCTGATTCTTCCCTGAAAAGCAGGAATGCGGCTGAGTTCGTGTCTACCCTCTACTGATGGGCAGGGTGCGTGGACTACGATGTGGCAATTGGACATGTAGATGGATATAAGGGAGGTAGGTCCATACACACACATCCTTCTGCCCTTTGCTCTCCCAACAATCCCATGAAACCTTGGAACCACGTCTGGAGCTGGACAGGGCAGGCTAAAACTAAGAACAGGACCCATGACATAGGTGATGGGGCTGCTCTTCCATAACCAGCCACTGGGAGCAGCAAGAGGGCCGAGCACACCTCCCTGATGGGGACTTAAGGGGCGGTAGGGTGGAAATTAGGGAAGGTGGTTGCAGGTGCCAGGAACCAGGGAGAAGCAGCAGAGTGTAGGGACCAAGAGCTTTAGTCCTGCCACTAGGTGGTCACCTGACCTGGGCCACCCATGCTACACCTTGATTGTGTTCCTGGATTTCTGGGAGCCTCACTTTGCTCACCTGTAAAATGGAGCGCACCTGGCTCCCAGGGTTTTCAACATGGCGTGAGACACTGCAGGTGATGTGTTTGGCTCCTGTGTGCCACAGAGGAAGCTCTCCTTTTTGTTAACCAGGATGACCGTGTCAGAGGCGTTTGAAGCAGCACTAACCTAACCGCTCTCCCTCAAGGACCTGCAGTCCCAAAGCCTGACCCTTTCCGCGGCAGGCCTGCCCAGAGTCGGAGGGCAACTGTCCTGGGTCTTTCCTCTCTCTGCACATTCTCGCTAAACTAGCTCATCCACTCTCATGGTTTCAGGGGCGTTTCAAATGACTCGCTCCAGACCTTATCCCTGGGCCCGCCTCGTAGCTCTGTTTGGACGGCTCCTGGGGAACCTCAGACTCTTACCTGAGGATCGTCACCTTTCGATAACAGCACATCTTCCTCCAGTCTCCTCCAGCTCAGTAAATTGCACCAGCATCTGACGGCCCAAAGTGAAAGCCGCTGTGGTCGCTCTTTACCCCTAAGCCTTTGTCCTCCCACATGCAATCCATCACCTTCCAGATACCGCTCCGTTCCATCTACTCCTCTCCACCTCCACCACTGCCACCCAAATTCAAAGCCCAACACTCACGTTTGCCTCTCTCCAGAGCGACATCCGAGCCCAGTACCTGCCTCCAGCTCCAGCTTATACTCCAATGGCTTCTTGCCCTCAGGATCTAAAACAAAGCCCTAACCTTGGCCTTCAAGACCTAGCACCATGTGGCCCCACCAGCCGCTCCAGCCTCATCTCCTCACACTCCTTTGTACTCCAGGCTCTAGGAACGGGGGCCTTTGGAGCCCTAAGGTCTCCTGCCTGAGCTCCTTATCTCCCGTCCCTTGTCTTGCTAGTGCCTTCTCATCCTTCAGGTGTAACTGACAGATCTCCTCCTCAAAAGGACTTGGCTGAGTCCTCAGAGACAAGTTCTCTTCGTTCACAGCCCCCCAGTCAGCAGCCTTATCACAGCTATTAAAGAACTGTGCAATTCGGAGCCTAATGCCCCTCTCCCTACTACCATGTAAGTCGTAGGAGGTCAGGGACAACATCTGCCCTGGTCACTGCTGCTTTCCCAATGCCTAGCGAAGTGTTAAACACAAAAGAGACATTGAGTCTTGGTTGAATGAAATATAGTGGAAAAACAGAGTTAGAGGTTTAAGGTGAATTGCCTGCGGGTTTTTCATCTGAACACTTTGGCTTTGATTTTCCGCCTTAAACTAAACTAGTATCAGATAAAACACTGAGTTGAACTCTCCTTATTGATTGGCCCTTCAAGTGGCCACTTTCCTGGAGGTGGTAATCCACAAAGTTGTTAGCAGCTGACATTTCCTGTCTCCATCTATGTAACACCTCAGTTATTATCACGTCTCCTGCAGAGACTAAAGAACATGCAATTTAAGTTTGTACACTTAGCTATTTCTGCTTGAATCACTCTTTTTCCTGCAGGGAAGGAGAGACCTTTGTAACGTCATTCATGCTTTCTGGATTGTCTTGACTAAGAATCAGTTAAATCACTGCTTCACGCATTGACTTCCTCAGCTCTTCCTGAACTTGGATCAAAGATTTCCTTCTCAATGCGACCTTCCCTGGATCCTTGATCTAAAACTTCCAACTATCTTCCCCCCTGCCCCCAACCCTCGATGTTTTAAAACTCCCTTTCCTACATTTTCTCCTTAAAACTTCCCACTACCCCATATATTTTATTGTTCTTGTTTTGTGTCTCCGTCAACCAGAATGAAGATCCTTGAAGGAAAGAACTTTTGTTATTCAGTTTACCCTATGCCTGACATCTACTATTAGTTGATTGAATGAGCAAACCACCTGGATACTGCTCCACATCAGGAAAAAAAAAAAAAAAAAATACATTCAAGAAAATAGGAGCAGAGTCTATTTCTTCAAGTCTCTTTCATTCTCCATCTTCCAAACTGATCGGATAACCCTAACTAGACAGGGGTCAAAAACACTCAACTGTTAACAGCTTTGCCTTCCACAAGAACAGCTGACACCCCTGCTTTAGCTCTACTGCACTGTCTAGCACGAAGCTCGACCTGTAATAAGCACTCAGGGAAGATCTGGTGAGAGTGAGTGAATGAGTCTGAACTGTCATAACAAAGAATACTCCCCGCTTGAGTTTCTTCTTCTCATAACCTTCCCGGAGCAGCACAGCTTTGTCATCTTCATCCCTGGGCTTCCACGTCCATTTCAAAGTGGCTACTCTAGTTCCTGCCGCCATATTTGCATTCTAGCCATTGGGAAGGGGCAAGGAGACATTCCTCTTTGGAGCATTACACCAAATGGCACGTTTCTGCTCCTGTCCTTAGTCACATGACCATTATCTAGCTGAAAGGGAGGCTGGGAAGTGTGGTATGCAGCTGGAAATAGATGTTCTATAATTAAGGAAGGGGAGGATGGGCATTGGTCAAATTCTAGCAGTTTATTATATAGACAATAAAAGCAAAGCACCTTGCTTTTCATTTCCAGTCTTACCATTTGTACATAGTTTGTGTTTGCATTCATCATCTTCACCCTCACTGCTATCAATAAGTAGCTTGAAGTGAATTTTGTAAAACTTAAAAGAATTTTATGTGAAGAGAAAGCAATCAGGGAATGTCGATTATTAATCTTAACAAAGGGATAGCCCTTCAAACTCTTCTGTGTTTTTACCCACAACAATCCCACACACACTCTTCAGCAAAACTAATCTTGTATTTGGAAGTACAAGCATGGTCACTTTGCTCTGTCTCTCAAACGTGTTACTTGTGGTGCCCTACCTGAATGCAATTAAAGGCTTGTCCCTCATGCACAACTGGGGATGCTATTAGATCGAAAACCAGGGTGCTCAAGTCAAACTGACTGCAGGGTTCTTAACCCCACCACCCCTGCAAGCTATGAAATAAGTACTCTTTGGTTATTTTTCTGGTCAAACACATCAAGTAAACTGTGCCTTTCGACTTTCTCTGAGGAAAATATTAAACATCAACAGGCTAAAGCTCCAACTTGATTGTTAATTTTGTAGGTTCTCTAACAAATCCAGGAACCTGATAACTTCCGGACAAAGATCTCAAAGTTCAATGAGAAAGAACAGATACTGGTCTCCTAATTTCTTAGTTGAGTCTCCCCTTCTCTGATGAGGCAAGCAATAAAGAGATCTAATATTTAAAGTGCTGAGCTATAAACCATTCAACTAAGAACTGCCATATTACATAATTCTAGTTAAAAAAAAAAATCACATCTGACTTCTGTCTCCTCATTCGTTCCACAAATACTGGAGTGCTTACAATTTATCAAGAACTGCTCTAGCAGTGGGAACACAGGTCTGGCCTCAGAAACCTGACATTCCCATGAGGTGAGACAGTCGGTAAACGGGGTAAAGAAATAAAACCTATAGTATGTCAAATGGGGATAGATGCCATGAATGAAAACCTTTTTCTTTCTCCTTAATTTCCAATCTCATTAAAATATCTGGATAGCAAGGCTTGATGTTGTACATTTTGGAAATTCTGCCATTCAACAAAAGAAGACACTGAAGAGTGGACAATGTTCTCTTGGGTATATAAAATCCAAGAAACACTTGGAACCAATTTCTCTGAGTGCTTTCAAAAAGGGAGCTATAGCTCCACTCCGACTAAACAGCAAAATTTTTGTCAAAGAAAAGGAAAGGACTAATGTAGAGCGACTACCCACCAGGTTAGACGGGAACACACGCTACACATGGGAAGGTTCAGTGGTTAGCTAGCAGCTTGGGTTTTTTTTCCTTTATCCTTTTCTGTACTGTTAGAATTTTCAGCATTTAGCTCAGATAAAAGTATTATTTAAAATGAAATAAAACGTGAGGTTTTTATTGGATAGGGAAGGGGGTAACAGATTAAAACAAAAGTATAAGGATGCTTTCAAAATTCATCCCCGGCCATCAAAACACTGCCCCAGGGACTGCCTCTCACAGAAATTCTACACAAATCCACTTGTTACGATATGGGTAATACGAGTCTAAATGCCCCTTCCGCTGTCCAGCCCACATACTTTAAGACAAGGATGGCTAAGGAAGCCACCAACAACTCTTCCTTATACTTTCCCTATAGTCCCAGCCTCCTTTCTTTAAACTATAATCACAAAGTGATTTAGTCAGACAGACCACCTTTTTTTATAAATTAAGTCTTTATTAACAATAGGCTTACAAATGCAACAAAAACACAGTAATATTTAACATGTTAAATGGAGGAATTTAAAAATGCTTCCTTCATTGAACCCTATACACTACAGAGCTCTCAAGAAGTACTTTCTTAAAAGCTTGCCCTAGCCTGCCGAGAGCCTTCTTATAAATATGTATAAAATCTGAGCTGCATCAAAACTGCTGTGCTGTGGAGGAGCATTAACTACTGAGTCTCTTGTCTGAAAGAAAACCGAAGCAGATGTCACGGCCAATCCCCTCATCACCTGAACTGCTTGGGCTACAGCAATCTGAAAACTAATCATCTTAAATCGGAGAGAAGCCGACACCTCTGTTGACTGAAATCTTGTGCTAGAACAAATGTTTTTTAAAATATGCTTCTAAAACAGCCACTGAAGTCACTACTAAATACCTTACACTTAAAATAAAAAGGTGTTAAGAAGGAACTGATTTGCAGAAACGGATTCTTTTGATGAAGTCTTGTCTCCAAAAAGAGTAATAAGAGCTTTATTATATTCATTCTTTTGGGTTAAAACGTTTAGTTTGGGTCTTCCTCCTTTTCTAGTGGGGAGCACATAGCTTTACACCATCCCTTCCTAATGAGAATGAGTTTGCATTTCTCCTATACACAACACAGCAGTGGTAAAAGTATGTACTTGGTGGGGCTGATAAAACTAATGTGACTTAAAAAAAATTTTTTTTTAAGGAGAAAATGAAGAAAACTAATCAAGGGTGGATCTCCTGAAGTCAAGTAGCATCAGAAATAATTCCTCTCAAAGCAGCAGAAGAAATGCAAGAGACAGTAAGAATAAAAACGAGTTCTTGTGTGCCAGGCACTGTGCTAAGTACTTTATTTGTACGACTTTATTTAATCTCCCCCAAAATACTATGAAGTAGACGGGAAACTGAGATACAGAGGGCTTAAGCAACTTGCCAAAGGGCACAGAGCTAAGAGAGCCTATGAGACCCAGGAACCCGTGGAGGCAGGCAGAACTCAAAGTTGGTTCTGCTAAGAGCTACTCTATATCCTAATCATCAGGTCAACACCACTCATTTACAGCTAAGACCAAGAGAAGGGAAATTAGTGTTTAAACAAAAATACCCCAGACTAGATCTAAATACTTCTTCACAACACAACTAAATTAAACTCAACAAACAAAGAAAAATACATCAACTCTCTTACAAACAGAACGGAAAAACACTGATCATTTTGAGCAAACCTGCTGAGTGGAAAGGCATGGTATATCCATTTTCTATTTCCCATGCACACACAGATATAACACAGCCGGTCAGAGCAACTGGTCATCTCAACCCTTTTTATAACTGCACTCAAACACGCTAAGTCAAAAGACAGTACACACACACACATTAAGCAGGTTTCGAGATTTATTAAAATAAAGTATTAGCAAACAATATGCAAAAACAAAGTTCTTAAGAGCTATGGCTTTGAAAAGCACAATATAGTAAAACCTAATACATTTTTATAAGTATCAAAAAGGCAACAGAATTGAAACATGTTGCTAGAATTTCATTTTCTACAACAAAAACGGAAGCAGAACAAGTACAAATAAGAAGCAGATCTATAGTGCAGCCATTGGTTTGGTCTTTATCATCTGCATATGCAAAACCTTTTTAAGAGAAGATGGGCCGGTACATACAAACATCCAGTTTTCTTGATTACAATCCTATCCAATTTTAAAATAAGTGATTTTCAAAATGCAATTTTAACCCACCAGATTAAGAAGAAAATCACTTGCCCAACTATTATCTTCAAGAGTCCCTACACATAAAATACTTCATGAATAAATCAAGGCAACATCATCTCCAATGACATGAGAAGGGAAAAATCCGATTCTAAAAAATTCCTTGTAAAAGTAAGGAACGTAGAATTGTTTGGCCTGTCGTTTTATTATAGTCAATACCGGCTAGTATCAACAAGGCACTACTTACTGAGGGAAAAGAACCTACCCATACACAAAATTCTGAACTTTTTAAGAACACTACCTTCAAATGAATCCTTAAAGGACAATGGTTTATGATGATTCCAAGAATTTTCAGAATTGAATTATTTGGACAAGAACCACACAGATCTTTTTCATTCTGCCATGAATGACAGAAGAATCCTGCGCTTGCATCTTTTCACCAAAACGTCCCATTACTTGTTTTACAGCAACTGCTACCAGCAAGTATTGTATCATAAGCTCTTATTTGAAAAAAATATTTTTTTGCTATGTGAACTCCTTCTCATTGGTTTTTGTAAACCATCCAATTTCAGGTTAACACTTCAGTTGTAACACAGTTGTATTTTAGAAGAGAAGCTTCTATTAGGAATAATCCAACAACAAAGGCTGGATAAATACTGTCCCCTCTCCTAAGTCCAGCAGGCACCAGTTTATGCAGAAGAAATGCCTTGAACTGTCACTTCCCATATATGCATCTGCTGTGAGGAGAAAACCTTCCCCAAATCCCACCGGCATCACCCGGGAAAATGGGTGCTGCTCTGGAGGAAACAGGCCTCAAGCCTGAGATTACCCCCAGGAAGCTGCCCTGCTTAGTATCTCAGGAGACCACCCATAAACCAATGTTCAGGAAAACTCCCTCCCACAAAAATCACCAAACATGCCTGAAACCACCATGCTCTATCTACCACTTTAAAAGATCCTTGCTTATCTAGCTCCTTGCTATAATGAGGACACACATCTATATTCCTATCTGAGAGAGGGAGTGAGGATTTAACTGCTAAGACAAAGAAGGGCTCAGACCCTATTCACAGATCTAAAACTGAAGTCATCACTGGAAGTTGAATTCAAAATTATCAGAAGAGCCTTCCTTCTTCAATAAGTATGAAAGATAACCAAAATATTTTAAGTGGGAAAGTGATAACAATCCAAAGTAATACTGAGCAAGCAACTACAAAGAGTATAAAGACACTGATCTAAGCTGATGTATTAGATGCTCTCTGTAAAGGACAGTACTTAAAAACAGGTACTATCAGACTTTTTGGAGGTTCTCTGCTACTGGGAGGATTTTATTTTTTGTATAAACCTTCTCCTTCAACAGAATACTATTACAGGAGGACTGTTTCCCACAGGTACCCTCAAGGGTTTTATAATGTGAGCCCCAGTTCTCATCCTGACAAGAGATTTCAGATCCGAACACTTATTGATCATTTTACATCTTCAAAGGAATTCTTACTCCCAAATGTTATGAAAAGTATAAAGTAGCTATATCCTCTTTCTGTATTATGAGGTATATAGCTCACTGAACTACCTAGTAATCTTACTGTGGATTTCAACTCAGAAACCCAGCCAATTCTACTACCACAGTTTCCTTATATAACAATAAAATGTGAAAAATGATTTATATTCTGATGTATATGACTTGACATTTTGTTTGATGTCTTCTTTAATCGCTAAGGAAAAAGTGTTAGCTTCAGATCAATAACATGCCTACTAGTTGACATTCCATAACTTAAGCCAAGCAATACCAAAAAGACCATAATACTTTATGATAAAGAGATGCTGATCAAATGCAACTCTTAAATTTTTTTCCCAATCATCTTTCTGTTGCATTAATTCATTACTCAGATTAATTTTGTTTCCATTTCTCTTTTTGCATTTACCAAACCAGCTGCCATTTTATTATTTCCAGACTCTAGTCTTTTCAGCTCACATATGTTAATTTGTTATACAAGCTATAAAACGCGATTGTTCCAGGGGTGTTGATGTTTCCATAAATTTGACTATAAACCATTCTAGAGATTAAATAAAAATTTAAAAGTGTAATTTTCTGAAAAGGTTTCTTTCAGAAGTGTCTTCTTTTCATTGGTCACTGGCAATTTTTATTTCCCATCCATGGATTTTGGGCACCCTCGGGAATTAGAGAAGCAGCTACACAGAATACAATTTTCACTTAAAATCCAGGGATGGGGAGTTAATCACTTTTAGGAAATACAACAGGCTTATACTTTTCCATGAAACTTTTTAACAGTTAAGAGCTTCAGTACTGCCCTTCATGAGATAAAATTCCTTAGGGAAAACACAGAAAAGGCCAATCACATAAAACTCTGCCAACTTTCTAAAGGCTGTAACATGAATAAAAACAATTTTTACTTAACTCAATTGAAAACATCAATAAAACAATTCAATAGTTTCCACCAGTTCAAGCCCACTGAAGTTGATTACGTGTATCTGTCATTCAACCTGGATGGTTTTTTTCCTATAAATTTGTTCCAAAGATTGTGCCATAAACCTGGGAAGTAAAAGAATAATGTAAGTAGCTGCGTTTGAACACGAAGCAAATAATTCTCTTTCATGTGGCTGACACAACTCTGGAAGATGAAGAATGCATGTCATGTAAAACTTATGTGTAACTCAGGCGAGGGTCAGAAAGGATCCTTTTACCCAGCAAAGAACCGCAAGCTGAAACACATATGGCTCGTCACCTGAAAGAACTAAAGCCACCCACCGGCTGCACTTTGTAAAAGCAATAAATAATGGCACAGAGAACAAAACCAACTGCATTCTCCTTTCCTCAAAAAATGCAATTTTTTTCTTCTCTTAAAAGCAGAAAGGGCAAAGTCGAAAGTCAAACCAAACTGACATTTTAAATAGAAGACTGACATGGCTCCATATACTTCCAAAAGGCACCAGAAAATAGCTTTCTCCAATAGGTAAATTAAGTCTTTTTTTTTTTCAAAATAATGTCTCTGTTCTCATGCCATAACAAAGTGTCCATTTGACTGCTCTCTAGAAAAAGAGGTTAAAAGTTCTTTACCCAAAGCCTTCAAGCATGACTGACTGACTGAACGGGTATTTCAGAGTATCCATGTCTTTCCTCTCTTGAGGACTGTGCTCTGAGAGACTAGCAACCACAGAGGTGCAAAAAAAAAAAAAGAAGAGGAAAAAACCAGCATGCATGGTAACTGAGAACAGTCTGCAGTCTTTGATATGTGAATATTTTAAAGTCAACTATCTCCACAACCACTGCTTATTCATTCAAGTACCAGACCAGTAGCCTCAACTTGGGGCCAGACTGAAGAGGCTCTTCTGGCTACAGGACACAGGTCTGTCTGTTCCTTGCTCAGGGCAACTGATGCCAGTAAGAGCAATGGGATTAAGTATGTGATTTTCCAACATGGATAACACCCATAAAGCGGTAGGGACTTAAAAAGGCACCTTAAATTGGAGCTATAGAATAACAGTCTTATAATCTAGGTTGAAAAATACAACAAAAGCTAGAAAAAGTATAACTTCCTACAACTGTAATCTATAAACTGCAGTGTTTGTTAATACAAAAGGGTACCAAGGAAGTAAGGATGAGCATCCAAGTCCAAGTCACTTGAGTGTGTTTCACAAAAGATTACACTAGAAACTGTCACCCATCAAAGTGCAAAATAAAAGATTAATGCATGTCAAAATTAGAGTTCTTACAACATTGGCCAAAAGCAGCAAAGCTGAACAAGGCCGTGCGTGCACTGTCACTAGCTATAAAGTAGTACTTATGACAGATTCTGAGTAAATGACATATAATGGAGATCTGTTGTTTACAATAAATTTTTTTTTTTAAAAAAAGGAAATGTTTTACAAAAGATATACTGAGTGAAGTCACAACAGACTGACAAACATTTAGCTGTATTAAATGTAAATTTTATGACATCACCTAGAAAACTATCACTTTGCTTTTACTGAACACTACTTGTTAGAGCAGTGCAGTATAGTGTTCCTTCAAATAAAAGGGTGATTTTTTTTTATAGTTTCTTTTCAGCCTCTACCATATGCTTTTACAAAACAATGAATTACACTTTCTTCACATTGGTAGGACAAAGAAACTGGTAAAAGTAGATCTTCTGTAGGGTTAAGAGGAGAAGGGAAGACTTTTCACGGCACACCTTCTTACACTGTTACAATTTGTCATCACGTGATGTATTACTTTTTCAAAAAAACTGAACAAATAACAAGTTGGTTGGGACAAGAAGGCAAAATTATGTCCCAGTTTAAGATCAATGCCAAACTTGTGAACTGGGGTACAACACTTACTTTACATTTCTCACAACACTTTTGAGAGTTAATCACATGAACATGAATAACAAACAAATGTAGATTCATCACAAAATACAAATGTATTGGTCACAATTATGTAGAAAAAAAATAAGCTGTAATATCTGTTTTCCATGTAAGCTCACAGTATCTGTACTGAAAGTTTCCCTAAAATTAAAACAAGTCCATTAATAATATAATTGAAAAGACTACTTCTGCACTATGAGACGGAAGATATGGGGTTCAGAGGGGAGCCCATCTGAGTCAGGACTTTATCCAGCCACTGAAGAGGCCCATGAAGATGAATCTCAATCCAACAGGGGGTGCTGGTAACATCCTGCCGGTGATATTCTGCTCCCCAGCCCTAAGAAAATGAAAAGATATCATAGCAAATACCTCTTTAAACTGTCAATCAGCCTAAAACAATTTTAACAAACTAACAAAGAGATACTTTAACAGTGGAGGACACAAAACCAATCTCAGGATTCACCATGGAATTAAAAGCAACAGAGTTGGGCGCCTGGGTGACTCAGTCGTTAGGCGTCTGCCTTCGGCTCAGGTCATGATCCCAGGGTCCTGGGATTGAGCCCCGCATCGGGCTCCCTGCTCAGTGGAGAGTCTGCTTCTCCCTCTGCCCCTCCCTCCTCCACTCGCTCACTCTGTGTCTCAAAAAATAAAATCTTTAAAAAATAAAAAAAATAAAAAATAAAAGCAACAGAGTTGCAGTACTGAAAGAGACAGGATTCCCTTAACAGAAATCCTTGGGGCAAGATATGTTTCAGAATTCTTTTTCTTTTTGAAGTTTAGAAAGTTAATACAGTACAACAGCTCATAATTAAAACACTATTATTTCTGCAGTGAGATACATTCTCACTTAATGGGATAAATAAAACCCACAAACAGCCTCATATAAGTTCACATCAGATTTTGTTGCGAAAAAGTTTTGGTTTTCAGGTTTGGGATTTTTTTTTTTTTTTAACTGAGGTAAGACACTGTAGATCTGATCAATGCACACAACTGTAATTAAAGTAGCTGGGATGAATTACACTGGAACACTTTAGCCTAAAATTCTAGATAAAGATTAAAATTTTTTTCACTTTTATTTGCCTGGATTCACCAAGCTCTCTGCTTTACAGCTTACAGTAGTGCTGGCCCAGGAAAATGAGGCTTGGGAGGAGGAGATGGGGAGTAGAGATTAAACACATAAAAGTTATGTTTCTGGGGCACCTGGATGGCACAGTTGGTAAGAGTCCTGGGATTGAGCCCCGCATCCCTGCCCTGTATCCCTGCATAGTCAGGCTCCCTGCTCAGCGGGGAGTCTGCTTCTCACTCTCCCTCTGCTCCCTCCACCCCCACACACTCTCTCTCTTTCAATCAAATAAATAAATAAAATCTTCAAAAAAAAAAAAGTTAGGTTTCTATGGAGGGGGAATGCCTTTGGGGCTACTGATAAACTGATGCATAGAAAAGACCGACAGCAAAGCAGCAAGGCAACACTGAACTGTGGGTCTGAATGTCAAAAAGAAAAAGCCCACTCGGAGCATTTCACAATTGTTCT
Source organism: Zalophus californianus (assembly GCF_009762305.2). Classification (NCBI taxonomy): domain Eukaryota; kingdom Metazoa; phylum Chordata; class Mammalia; order Carnivora; family Otariidae; genus Zalophus; species Zalophus californianus. Next base: position 29,379,642 of record NC_045599.1, on the reverse strand, counting down.
CCTTTGGTTAAAACCTTAAGGACCGAGTGGATAGAGTACAGGATGCTTATATGTGTCACTAAAATTCTTCCCTATTTTTACTCACAAACCATCATCTTCGGAAGGCCAGTAAAATCAGGCCAAGAGCAAGTGATAAATTTGAAAAGTTCTTTCAACTCTGCAAATCCTTAATAACAGAGGTTAAATGCAAGGAAGCTAATTTTAGTCTTCTAAAGAATTTTTTAAGTCACTCCAGTGGGATCTAACAATAATTGAAACTGCCGAAGCTAAGGAACTTCAAAAGCAATTTTAATATTAAATGCTTTCTAGCAATTCAGTCTTTAACCGAAGCTCTTTATAAACTCAGCCCCTATTCAGTATCAAAATCAGTATCATGCATTTTATGTCTGGATTATAAAATTAAAACTTAGACCTACCGTGTGGTTTTAAAGCTTTAAAACTCAAGAATATCATTTAAAAACCTATTAAGTCAGGTCAAAAGTAAATACTGACTTTCATTTCACAAAGACATTTTAAAATCATAACCTATAGAAATATAATATACATATTTACAGTGACTCAAATTAAGCTACAGGTTACAACCCACTCACCTTGACAAAACTCATTCGAATGGTACACATTTTGGTGAGCTCATACACTGCCTCAAATCCATGGTTGACAGATTGAGCCAGAAGCTGAGCAAACTCTTGGTTGTTAAAAATTTTGAGGCTGCAACTGCTGGGAATCTTACAGACAGTGGTAGGATGAAAGCCATGATGGAAGTTGCAGTTCCTACTCTGAACAAATATGCTGCTGTCACTGAGGCACTCTGCATACACTTCTCCACCAACATAGTACAGGTGAACACCTTAAAAAGACGAGCATTACAAGACTCACCTTAATATACCGCAGCATAACGAAACCAAAGCGGTTGTCTAGAGTGCAATCAAGAATACCCGCTAACCTACAGCAAACGACCAACAGTCTGTAGACAGAAGCTACCACTAGAGGGCCTTACACTGCCGAAGATAATCAAGAGGTCTACAATGGTCCTTAAATAACTAAAATGTAAGCCCCAGGTTGGCAGCTTATTAGGTTTATCAGTTCTTAAGTTCTTTTCTCTTTGCCAACAATCATTTATTATCTCTATGAGAGAAAGCAAAGACAAAAAGAAAAAAAACACCTATGATGAGTCCTTTCAAAGGAACATTTGGCGCTAAGTTAATTTAACTATCACAAACAGTCAATTGGCAAAATGCTCTGCATTCTTTTTTACTAATGGAGAGTACAGGAGCATTAAAAAAGACCCTAAGTAGGGCGCCTGGGTGGCTCAGTTAGTTAAGCGACCGCCTTCGGCTCAGGTCATGATCCTGGAGTCCCGGGATCGAGTCCCACATCGGGCTCCCTGCTCAGTGGGGAGACTGCTTCTCCCTCTGAGTGTGCTCTCTCTCTCTCAAATAAATAAATGAAATCTTTAGGAAAAAAAAGACCCTAAGTCACATATGTAATTTCAGGTCACAAGAAGAGACTTTAAATGGCAGATTTATTTTAGTTCCCTTGAAAAGAATGGTTTTGGTATTTTAAAAATATATATGTAAATAATGTGAATATACTTTCAATATTAAAACTTCAAATTATATAGCTAAAGCTGAAGTTATTTCCAACTTTTCACCACCACAAACAATGCTAAAAAGACCATCCTTGTACACTCATACTTCATACACATGTGAGTCAAAGACTTATATTAGGCTATGATACGAAAAACTATGTTTTGTTTCTGAGCAAATAAAATGACCCATGGAGGAAGGGATCCCAGAACTGGATACTAGGAAAAATGGGAAAACAGTCTAGAATTTAAGAATTCCACAGGTAGATTTCTCTTAAATCATCCTACGGTAGTGGGAAAACCAATACACAGAAGTGAGGCATTTCACCTACAAAATCAATGCCACGTTGGCAACAGTCAAAAGAGAATGGAAGCTTTCTTGTCAACTTATTTTTGGCCATAGTATTTTGCTGAATCTCTTCTATAAGAAATGAGATTACAATTACAATTATACCTTTTGTAGGTACAAGTATAGTTTACCTTTTATAGGTAAATGGTGTAAGTGTACCTTTGGTTCTAACTTGGACTAAGACTTCCCTCAAGTCCAAGAAGCAAAACAGAGCTAGTGGTAAAAACTGAACTCACAAGACAGGCAATACACTCTACCTGGGATAGGCTTCCTTCCTGACCACTTGATGCATGAGACTCGGACATTCCACCGAGGTGGGAGAAGTTCCTTGTTTGTTGTGGCAACTGTCTTGTGAGATGAAATATAAATAAAACCTAGTTACCTGAATTTAAAAGGCAGGAGGGGTGGTGGTGAAGCCACTGGAAACTTGTTATCATTCAAACTGGACTTCTTACCTGTAACCCAGCTCCTCCAACATAACAGAAATTCTTACAAGGCACCTCAACTCAAAATACCGTAATTAAAAAATTCTAATCCTTCACCAGCATTCATATATTCCACAAATATTTGCCGTGTACTTACTATGAGCCTGGCACTGTTCTAACTGAAAATAATGCTGTGAACAAAGCAAATTTCTGTAAAGCTTATATTCCAGTCAGGAAGACACTCAAAAAATAGATACAGAAATAGTATGATTTCAGATCCTAAGTACTATGACGAAAAACTAAGCACGATAAGGAAAAGAGGCCTGATTAGGTCTTGACTTAATACATTCTCTAGCATCTGCAACTTGAGGGTACAGCCCACGCCTCAGGCTCGCGGTATACTCCAGCGCCTTACACAACTCACAGTACACAGTGAGCACAACAAATGACTGACTTCAACTGAACGCAGGGAAATGACAAAATTACCTTTTCCGATATGTCGCCTAGTGTTTTCAATTGTTGAATTACGATTAACATTTGACAACAACCCCAAGCAGAATCTACTTTTGTTATTTGAAGGGTCTGTGAATCCATCTACTAACACGCTAGTAGAAGATGCATGAAAAGCCTCCCCAACACGATTGTTTAATTCATAGTAGACAATTGAACACCAATGTTTCGGCTCTTCATAGGCAACGGGCTGAACGTCTGTAAACAAACCAGACAAAAAAACGATTAATGAGTGAATTAGAAACCCCAGATTCTTTGTTTCCTTTAAGCCAACACAAGCACTCTATGAAAAATATTTTCAGATATTTCACTTAAGTATCACTGTCCTCCCTGGCTTTGAGTCTATTACCTTACAAAAAAAAAGAAAAACAGTAATGTCTTGAAAATGAATATTTTAAAACTTATCCAAATACAAGTATAAGGATAGGCAGTATCACATTTATTTTATTTTTTTATTTTTCTTAATTTTTTATTATTGAAGTAGAGTTGACACACAATACCATAATGGTTTCAGGTGTACAACACAGCGACTAGATAATCCTGTATATTACTCAGTACTCACCACGATAAACGTAGTTGCCATCTACCAAACAACACTATGCAATATTATTATATTATTCTCTATGCTGTACTTTTCATCTCCAAAACTTATTTAATGTGTAACTGGAATTTTGAATCTTTTAATCCTCTTCTCCTGTTTTGTACACCAGCCCCCTCCAGCAACCACCAGTTTGTTCTCTGTATTTATGAGTCTGTTTGTGGTTTATTTTTTTTTCATTTGCTTTGTTTTTTAGATTCCACATATGTGTGAAATCATATGGTATTTGTCTTTCTTTGTCTGACTTATTTCATTTAGTATAATACCCTCTAGGTCCATCCATCTTGTTGGAAAATGGCAAGATCTCATTCATTTTTATCACTGAATAATATTCCATTGTGTATATATCTCCTTATATCTATTGATGGATAATATTCCATTGTGTATATATATCACTTATATCTATTGATGGATACTTAGCTTACTCCCATATCTTGGCTATCGTAAATAATGCTACAACAAACACAGGGGTGCACATATCTTTTCAAATTAGTGTTTTTGAAAAAAAAAAATTAGTGTTTTTGCTTTCTCTGGGTAAATACCCAGTAGTGGAATTACTGGATAATATGGTATTTCTATTTTTAATTTTCTTGGAAATCTGCATACTGTTTTCCCCAGTGGCTGCACCAACATATACTACCACAAACAGTGCACAAGAATTCTCTTTTCTCCACATCCTTGTCAATACTTATTTGTCCTTCTGATACTAGCCATTCAGACTGGTGTGAGGTGGCATCTCACTGTGATTTGAATTGCATTTCCCTGATGATTAATGATGCTGAACATCTTTTCATATGTCAGTTGACCATCTGTATGTCTTCTTCGGAAAAAGGCCTATTCAGAGTCTCTGCCCATTTTTCTAACCAAATTGTTTGTTTGGTTTGGGTTTTTTTCTTGGTGTTGAGTTGTGTAAGTTCTCTTATTTATTTTGGATATTACTCCTTATCAGATATATCATTTATAAATATCTTCTTACATCCAGCAGACTGCTTTTTCCTTTTGTTGAAGGTTTCCTTAACTGTTACAAAGCTTTTTATTTTGTAGTCCTAATAGTTAACTTTTGTCTATTTTCCTTGCCTGAGGAGACATATCCCATAAATATGTTGTTAAGGCTGATGTCCAAGTGATCACTGCCCTATGTTTTTCGAGAAGTTTTATGGTTTCAGGTCTCACAATTAGGTCCTTAGTCTGAGTTTTTTTAGTGTGTGGTGTAAGAAAGTGGTCCAGTTTCATTTGTTCACATGCAGCTGCCCAGTTTCCCCAACAGCATTTACTGAAGAGACTGTCTTTTCCCCACTGTATATTCTTGCCTCCCGTGTCGCAGATTACCTGACCATATTAAGTGTGAGCTTATTTCTGGGCGCTCTATCCTGTTCAATTGATCTAAAGTTGATCCTGCAACTTTACTGATTTCCTTTCTTAGTTCTAGTAGTTTTTTTGGTGCAGTCTTCAGGATTATATACACACACACACACACCACGTAATTTGCAAATAATGATAGTTTTACTTCTTCCTTTCCAATATGGGTGCCTTTTATTTCTTTTTCTTGTCTCATTGCTGCAGTTAGGACTTCAGTACTATGTTGAATACAAATAAGTGGCAAGAATGGCCATCCTTATCTTGTTCCTGAGCTTTTCACCATTGAGTATGATGTTAGTTGTGGGTTTGTCATATGTATCGTCTTTACTATATTGAGGTATGTTTCCTCTAAATCCACTTTGTTGAGAGTTTTTATCATAAACAGATAATGATTTCTGTCAAATGCTTCTGTATCTACTGAGATGATTATTACCATTTTTATCCTTCATAAGTTACTAATGTAATATATCACACTGGTTGATTTAGATACTAAACCACCCTTGCACCCGTGGAATAAATCCCACTTGATTGTGTGGTGAATGATCCTTTTAACTTACTGTTCAATTTGGTTTGTTAATATTTTGTTTAGGATTTGTGCATCTAAGTTCATCAGGGATACTGACCCATAGTCGTCTTTTTTGTGGTGTCTCGATCTGGTTTTGGTGTAAGGGAAAGGCTGGCCTTGCAGAATTAATCTGGAAGCTTTCCTTCCTCTTCTATTTTTGTAACAGTTTGAGAAAAATAGATATGAACTCTTCATTAAATGTTTGATAGAATTCACCTCTGAAGCCATCTGGCCTTGAGCTTTTGCTTGTTGGGGGAGTTTTTTGATTACTGATTCAATTTCATTACTAGTAATCAGTTTGTTCAGATTTTCTACTTCCTCCTGATTTAGTTTTGGAAACATTGTCCAATTTGTTGGCATACCATTTTTCATAGTCTCTTATATTCCTTTTTATTTCTATGGTTTGAGCTCTTCTCTCTTGTTTCTGATTTTATTTGGGCCTTTTCTCTTTTTTTCTTGATGAGTCCAGGTGTTTGTCAATTTCGCTTATCTTTTCAAAGAACCAACTCTTGGTTTCAATGATCTTTCCTATTGCTTTTTAAGTCTCTATTTCATTTATTTTCACTCTGATCTTTATTATTTCCTTCCTTCTACTAACGCTGAGCTGTGTTTGTTCTTCTTTTACTAGATCCTTTAGGTGTAAGGTTAGACTGTTTATTTCAGTTTTTTCTTGTTTCTTGAAGTAGGCCTGCACCACTATAAACTTCCCTCTTAGAACTACTTTTGCTGTGTCCCAAAGTTTTTCAACAAGTGTGTTTTCACATTTTAAATTGTTTTTCTAGCACAGTCTAATCAAGGTTTAAATTTGTAAAACAAGCCTCTGTATCAGCAACCTGAAATACTTAATTATACCAGCATTTGTAAAATTATTCTAAGCAAAAATATGAACTAAAAAACCAAGCAAGCTAGGAATAGAGGGTAACTCCTACAATTTGATAAAGAACATTTACAGGAAACTTATACCTAACTTCATACTTAATGGTGAGGAACTAGAAGATTTCCTGCCAAGATCAGTAACAAGTTAAGTATGTTCTCACCATTCCTTTTCCAACACTGTACTAGAAGTCCTAGCTAATACAGTTAAGAGAAAGGGTAATAGAAGGTATACAAATTGGAAAGGAAGAAATACAATCATCTTTGTTCACAAATGACATGGCTGTCTACATAAAAAACCTGAAAAAAAATGAAAAAAAAAAGAACTCCTGGAACTAATTAAGCTATTACAGCAAGGTTGCAAGATGCAAGGTTAATATACAAAGTCAATCACTTTGCTATATACCAGCAATGACCATGTGAAATTTGAAAATAAAAATTCATGACCATTTATATTAGCATTCAAAAGAACAAATACTTAGGTAAAAATCAAAATAGGTACAAGACCTATATGAAGAAACTATAAAGCCCTAAAGACAGACATCAAAAAGGAACTAAATAAATGCAGAGAGAGCCCATGTTCATGGAAAGGAAGCCTTAATACTGCCATGAAGTCAGTTCTTCCCAACATGATCTATAGGTATCAATGCAATCCCAATCAAAATCCCAGCAAATCATTTTGTGAGTATCAACAAACCGATCCTAAAGTTTATTTGGGGCAGCAAAAGACCCAGAACACCTAACACAATACTGAAGAAGAACAAAATCAGAAGACTGACACTATTCAACTTACCATAAAGCTACTGTTATCAAGATAGTATGGTACTGGCAAAAGAACAAACAGATCAAAGGAACAGAAGAGAGAGCCCAGAAAAAGACCCATATAAATACAGTTAACCAATTTCTGATGAAGGAACAAAGGCAATAATGGAGAAAAGATAGTCTTTTCAACAAATACTACAAGAACAACCACAGGCAAAAAAATTAATCTACACACAGACGTCACACCCTTCACAAAAATTACCTCAAAGTCAAAGACCTAAACGTACAACACAAAACCGTAAGAGGTTCTAGAAGATAACATAGCAGAAAATCTAGATAACCCATGAATATGGTAATGACTTTCTAGATACAACATCAAGGCATGAACCATGAAAGAACTGATAAGCCAGACTTTATTAAAAATTCAAAGTTTCTGCTCTGCAAAAGACACTATCAACAGAATAACAAGACAAGCCACAGCCTGGGAGAAAATATGTACAAAAGACATACCTGGTAAAGGACTACTATCCAAAATATACAAAGAACTCTTAAAATTCAACAAGAAAATAAGTAACCCAATTTAAAAAATGGGTCAAAGACATAACCAGCCACCTCATCAAAGAAGATATATACATAACAAATAAGCATATAAAAACATGCTCCACATCATGTGTCATTGGTAAATACAAATTAAGATAGCAATAAAATACCACTATACACCCATAAGAATGGCCAAAATCCAAAAGTGTGAGAACACCAAAAATTGGTGAGGATGTGCAACAATAGGAATTCTCATTCACTGCTAGTGGGAATATAAAATGGTACAGCTACTTTGGAAGACAGTTTGGTGGTTTCTTACAAAACTTAACATACTCTTACCATATTATCCACAAAAATGCTCCTCAGTATTTACAAAAAGGAGGTAAAAACTTATGTCCACATAAAACCTACACACAGATGTTTATGGCAGCTTTACCCATGACTGCCAAAACTTGAAAGCAACCAAGATGTCCTTTTGCAGGTGAATGGATAAACTGTGATAATTTCCAGTTGATGGACTAATTCAGCTCTACAAAGAAATGAGCTATCAAGGCATGAAAAGGGATGAGGGAACTTAAATGCATGTTACTAAGTGAAAGAAACCAATCTGACAAGGCTACATACTGTATGATTCTAACTAGATGCCATTCTGGAAAAGGCAAAACTATGGAGTCAGTAAAAGTATCAGTGGTTCCAGGTTAGAAGGAGTGAGGAATGAACAGGCAGAGCACACAGGATTTTTAGGGCAGCGAAATTATTCTGTATACTGTAGATATACTTCTGTATACTACCAGTACTAGAGAGGTACATACCTGTCATTATTCATTTGTTCCAATCCACAAAACATACAACACCAAAAATGAAACCTAATGTGAACCATCGATTTGGGGTGATAATGATATGTCAAGATAGGTAAGACTGTAATAAATGTACCAGTATAGGGTTTTGGTAGCTGGGTACATGTGTGGAGGCAGGGGTGTGTGGGAAATCTCTGTACTTTCCACTCTTATTTGCTGTGAACCTAAAACTCATATAAAAAACAGAGTCCGTTTAAAAAAAAGAAAAGACACAGAAGGAAAACAAACACAACTAAGTGAGCATGAACTCTGGGTAAAAGGTGGTATACATTCTAATGTTAAATGCCAGAAGTGCCGATGGAAAAAGATACATACACAAAATAAACGACCAGCCAAACTCTTCTTATTGTAAAACTGAACAATTCATAATGGATGTAATGGATGGGAAGGACACATGTAAATTTTTCACCCAGCGCTGGTAGATTATCTTTCTTGGGGCTGAAATCAGAAAGAAAAGTCAAGAACCCTCAAATTTCCTTTCAAAAAAGGCAGAAATTAAAAATGTCCAAAAAACCCTCAAAAGTGGCTATGTGGCCTACGTAAGCAGTACAAAATAACTGGTTAACTTTTAAGACTCAGTTTTGATTATTCAATTGCAAAGAATTCAGATAAGGAGGAACATAAAAAAATAAAACAATGTGGACCCATAAAGAGAAGTCCTAAGGGCTCAGAATATAAAGAAGCTTATATAAAAAGATGGAACAGGGAGGGGCCCACAACCCAAGACATATACAAATGAGTTGCAAGCAGTTATAAGAATAGTGTCAGGAAAGCTAGAGCCAAAAATGAGCAGAAGCTTGTCAAGAAAAAAATTGCTAAGCAAAGCTAAAAAGACAATTTTGGTTCAGAGAAAAGAAAAGAGCTCGGCCTCTACTCAAGGCAAAGGACATATTGTCAACCGGCAATTCAAGGCGCTGCAGTTTAACTCTAATGTCCCTTTTGTCACCTCTCTGTCAAAATAAAACAGAGAGAAAACACACAAAATAGGATTGAAACTAGAGGAAACTGGCAGAGCAAGATGGTGGAGGAATAGGAGACCTGGATTTCGTTTGGTCTCAGGAATTCAGCTGAATAGGGATCAAACCATTCTGAACATCTACGAACTCAACAGGAGATCGAAAAAAAGAATAGCAACAACTCTCTGAACAGAAAAGCGACCACTTCCTGAAAGGTAGGACTTGCGGAGAAGTGAATCCGAGGCAATATTCGGGAGGATAGACGGCGGGGGAGGGGGCCTCCGCTGCGTCTGGCCAGTGCTAGAGCCGCGGAGCAAAAAATCGGAACTTTTAGAAGTCGGCTCCCTGAGGGACGTCGCTCCAGGGGCTAAGCGGGGGGTGGAACCCTCGCGGGACAGTGTGGTCTCAGGACCCTCTGGGGGTCACAGAAAGACAGGGGTGCCTGAGTGCGGCAGAGCTCCCAGGTATCGGAGCGGGGAAGCCGGCTGCAGAGATGGGGCCAAGGAGCGTGCTCTCAGCTCGCGGTTGCCATACACCGTGATCCGCGGCACAGTCGGGCCACCGCTCCTCCAGCAGGGACCCAACAAGCAGAAGATCCGGGGAGACTTCCATTCCTCCTCCGGGAGGAGCGGCGCGGGAGCGTACCGCAGGGATCTGCTGGGTTTGGAGACTCCACACGGGGTCGGGTGCCAGAGATAGAAACGCTCGGTCACAGGCCGGGTGAGCACTGAGTGCGGCCGGAGACCAGGGACAAGGGAGTGACTGACTGCTTTTCTCTGGCGGCGCACTGAGGAGAGGGGTCCCGAGTTCTCGGCTCCTCCGGGAGGAGATTGGGAGGCCACCATTTTCACTCTCGTCCTCCAAAGGTGCACTGAGAGCTTGCAGGGAACAAAAGCTCCTAAGAGCAAACCCGAGCAGATTGCTTAGCCCGGACGGCAAGGGCAGGGCAATCCCGCCTCCGACAAAGACATTTGGGAACCACGGCAACAGGCCCCTCCCCCAGAAGATCAGCAGGAACAGCCAGCAAGCCAAGACCAAGTTTACCAATCAAGGAAAAAGGGAGAACTCCAGCGCTAGGGGAATACTGCACACAGAATTCATGGCTTTTTTTTTTTTACAATGATTCATTAGTCTTTCAAAGTTAATTTTTTTAACTGTTTTATTTTTTCAATTTTTCTTTTTCTCTTTTTCAAGCAACGTGTTATCAATCCTTTGATAAAAAAAATTTTATTTTTCATTTTTAGAGTCCTATTCTATCCATTCATAGTAGTTACCCTTATTTTTGGCATGTATATATAAGTTGTTCTCTCTTTAAAATTTTGAGATACAGTTTCTTCTAACAGATCAAAATATACCCTAAATCACTAGTGTATGGCTTTGTTCTAGTCTCCTGCCTGATCACATTCTCTCCCTTATTTATTCTTTTTTTTAAATCTTCTTTCTTTTTTCAAACAACTTATCTTATCAATTCCTTTTATAAAATCTTTTATAATTTTCATCTTTACAGTCATATTCCATGTCTTCATTGTGTCAACTCTTATTTTGTACATATACAAGTCTTTCTTTCTTTTAAATTTTAGGAGGCACTTTCTTCTAACAGACCAAAATACACCCAAAATCTAGTGTGTGGCACTGATCTATGCACTAGCCTGCTCATATTTGATCATATTCTGTCTTTCTTGTTTTGTTCTGTTTTTGTTTTTATCTTTTTCTTTTTTTCTTTCTTTTTGCTTTCCTTCCCTTTCTTTTCCCCTGGTTTCAGGTCTTTTCTGATTTGTTTAGAGTATATTATCTGGGGATGGTGTTAACCTGTTAGCATTTCGTTCTCTCATTCATCTATTCTCCTCTGGACAAAATGACAAGATGGAAAAAATTACCTCAGCAAAAAGAACAAGAGGTAGTACCGTCTGCCAGAGACCTACACAATACGGACATTACTACGATGTCAGACCTAGAGTTCAGAACCATGATTTTAAAGATACTGGCTGGGCTTGAAAAAAGAATGAAGTTATTAGAGAAACCCTTCCTGGAGAAATAAAAGAACGAAAATCTAACCAAGTGGAAATCAAAGAGGTACAATCAAAAATGGGGGCACTAACTGTTAGGACAAATGAGGCAGAAGAGAGAATTACCGACACAGAAGACCAAATGATGGAAAATAAAGAAGCTGAGAAAAAGAGATAAACAACTACTGGATCACAAGGGCAGAATTCGAGAGATAAGCGATACGGTAAGACGAAACAAGATTAGAATAATTAGGATCCCAGAAGAAGAAGAAAGAGAGAGAGGGGCAGAAGGTATAGTGGAGCAAATTATAGCAGAGAACTTCCCTAATGTGGGGAAGGAAACAGGCATCAAAATCCAGGAGGCCCAGAGAACCCCTCTCAAAATCAATAAAAATAGGTCAACACCCCGACATCTAATAGTAAAACTTACGAATCTCAGAGACAAAGAAAATCTTGAAAGCAGCTCCGGAGAAGAGATATGTAACCTGTAATGGTAGAAACATTAGATTGGCAACAGACCTGTCCACAGAGAACTGGTGGGCCAGAAAGGACTGGCATGATATCTTCAGAGCTCTAAACGAGAAAAATATGCAGCCAAGAATACTATATCCAGCTAGGCTGTCATTGAAAATAGAAGGAGAGATAAAAAGCTTCCAGGACAAACAAAAACTAAAGGAATTTGCAAACACGAAACCAGCCCTCCAAGAAATACTGAAAGGAGTCCTCTAAGCAAAGAGAGAGCCTAAGAGCAACATAGACCAGAAAGGAACACAGACAATAGACAGTAACAGTCACCCTTACAGGCAATACAATGACACTAAATTCATATCTTTCAATAGTTACCCTGAATGTAAATGGGCTCAATGCCCCAATCAAAAGACACAGGCTATCAGATTGGATTAAAAAACAAGACCCATCAATATGCTGTCTGCAAGAGACTCATTTTAGACCCAAAGACATTCCCACATTGAATGTGAGGGGGTGGAAAACCATTTACCATGCTAATGGACGCCAAAAGAAAGCTGGGGTGGCAATCCTTATAACAGACCAATTAGATTTTAAAACAAAGACTGTAATAAGAGATGAGGAAGGACACTATATCCTATTTAAAGGGTCTATCCAACAAGAAGATCTAACAATTGTAAATATCTATGCCCCTAACATGGGAGCAGCCAGTTCTATAAGGCAATTACTAACAAAAGCAAAGAAACACATTGACAACAATACAATAAGAGTGGGGGACTTTAACACCCCCCTGACTGAAATGGACAGATCATCTAAGCAAAAGATCAACAAGGAAATAAGGACTTTAAATGACACACTGGACCAAATGGACTTCACAGACATATTCAGAACATTCCATCCCAAAGGAACGGAATACACATTCTTCTCTAGTGCCCATGGAATATTCTCCAGAATTGATCACATCCTAGGTCACAAATCAGGTCTCAACCGGTACCAAAAGATGGGGATCATTCCCTGCATATTTTCAGACCACAATGCTTTGAAACTAGAACTCAATCACAAGAGGAAAGTCGGAAAGAACTCAAATACATGGAGGCTAAAGAGCATCCTACTAAAGAATGAATGGGTCAACCAGGAAATTAAAGAAGAATTAAAAAAATTCACGGAGACCAATGAAAATGAAAACACAACTGTTCAAAATCTTTGGGATACAGCAAAGGCAGTCCTAAGAGGAAAGTATATAGCAATACAAGCCTTTCTCAAGAAACTAGAAAGGTCTCAAATACACAACCTAACCCTACACCTAAAGGAGCTGGAGAAAAAAGAGCAAATGAAGCCTAAATCCAGGAGGAGAAGAGAAATAATAATGATCAGAGCAGAAATCAATGAAATAGAAACCAAAAGAACAGGAGAACAGATCAACGAAACCAGGAGCTGGTTCTTTGAAAGAATTAACAGGATTGATAAACCCCTGGCCAGACTTATCAAAAAGAAGAGAGAAATAACCCAAATCAACAAAATCATGAAGGAAAGAGGAGAGAGCACAACCAACACCAAAGAAATACAAACAATTCTAAGAACATATTATGAGCAACTGTATGCCAGCAAATTAGATAACCTGGAAGAAATGGATGCATTCCTAGAGATGTATCAACCACCAAAATTGAACCAGGAAGAAACAGAAAACCTGAACAGACCTCTAACCACTAAGGAAATTGAAGAAGTCATCAAAAATCTCCCAACAAACAAAAAGCCCAGGGCCAGATGGCTTCCCAGGGTAATTCTACCAAACATTTAAAGAATTAATACCTACTCTTCTGAAACTTTCCAAAAAACAGAAATGGAAGGAAAACTTCCAAACTCATTTTATAAGGCCACCATTACCTTGATCCCCAAACCAAAGACCCCATCAAAAAGGAGAATTACAGACCAATACCCTTGATGAACATGGATGCAAAAATTCTCACGAAAATACTAGCCAACAGGATCCAACAGTACATTAAAAGGATTATTCACCACAACCAAGCGGGATTTATCCCTGGGCTGCAAGGTTGGATCAGCATCCACTAATCAATCAACGTGATACAATACATTAACAAAAGAACAAGAATCATATGATCCTCTCAATAGATGCAGAAAAAGCATTTGACAAAGTACAGTATCCTTGATCAAAACCCTTCAGAGTATAGGGATAGAGGGTACATACCTCAATATCATAAAAGCCATCTATGAAAAACCTACAGCGAATATCATTCTCAATGGGGAAAAGCTGAGAGCTTTCCCCCTAAGGTCAGGAACGCGGCAGGGATGTCCACTCTCACCACTGCTATTCAACATAGTATTAGAAGTCCTAGCCACAGCAATCAGACAACAAAAAGAAATCAAAGGCATCCAAATCGGCAAAGAGGAACTCAAACTCTCACTCTATGTGGAAAACCCAAAAGACTCCACCCCAAAACTGCTAGAACTCATACAGGAATTCAGTCAAGTGGCAGGATATGAAATCAATGCACAGAAATCAGTGGCATTCCTATACACCAACAACAAGACAGAAGACAGACAAATTAAGGAGTCAATCCCATTTACAATTGCACCCAAAACCATAAGATACCTAGAAATAAATCTAACCAAAGAGGCAAAGGATCTGTACTCAGGTAACTACAAAATACTCATGAAAGAAATTGAGGAAGACACAAAGAAATGGAAAAACGTTCCATGCTCATGGATTGGAAGAACAAACATTGTGAAGATGTCAATGCTACCTGGAGCAATCACACATTCAATGCAATCCCCATCAAAATATCATCCACTTTTTTCAAAGAAATGGAACAAAGAATCCTAAAATTTCTATGGAACCAGAAGAGACCCTGAATAGCCAGAGGAAGGCTGAAAAAAAAAAGGCAAAGCTGGCGGCATCACAATTCCGGACTTCCAGCTCTATCACAAAGCTGTCATCATCAAGGCAGTATGGCAGACACATAGATCAATGGAACAGAATAGAGAGCCCAGAAAAGAGAGCCCAGAAATGGACCCTCAACTCTATGGTCAACTCATCTTTGACAAAGCAGGAAAGAATGTCCAATGGAAAAAAGACAGTCTCTTCAACAAATGGTGTTGCGAATATTGGACAGACACATGCAGAAGAATGAAACTGGACCATTTCCTTACACCACACACAAAAACAGACTCCAAATGGTTGAAAGACCTAAACGTGAGACAGGAGTCCATCAAAATCCTAAAGGAGAACACAGGCTGCAACCTCTTCGACCTCAGCGGCAGCAACTTCTTCCTAGAAACATCGCCAAAGGCAAGGGAAGCAAGGGCAAAAATGAACTCTTGGGATTTCATCAAGATAAAAAGCTTTTGCACAGCAAAAGAAACAGTCCACAAAACCAAAAGACATCCAACAGAATGGGAGAAGGTATTTGCAAATGACATATTAGATAAAGGGCTAGTATCCAAAATCTATAAAGAACTTATCAAACTCAACACCCAAAGAACAAAGAATCCAATCAAGAAATGGGCAGAAGACATGAACAGACATTTTTCCAAAGAAGACATCCAAATGGCCAACAGACACATGAAAAAGTGCTCAACATCGCTCGGCATCAGGGAAAGCCAAATCAAAACCTCAATGAGATACCACCTCACACCCGTCAGAATGGCTAAAATTAACAAATCAGGAAACGACAGATGTTGGCGGGGATGCGGAGAAAGGGGAACCCTCCTACACTGGTGGTGGGAATGCAAGATGGTGCATACCACTCCAGAAAACAGTATGGAGGTTCCTCAAGAAGTTGAAAACAGAGCTACCATAGGATCCAGCAATTGCACTACTGGGTATTTACCCCAAAGATACAAATGTAGGGATCCGAAGGGGTACGTGCTCCCCAATGGTTACAGCAGCAATGTCCACAATAGCCAAACTGTGGAAAGAGCCAAGATGTCCATCAACAGACAAATGGATAAAGGAGATGTGGTATATATACACAATGGAATATTATGCAGCCATCAAAAGGAATGAGATCTTGCCATTTGCAACGACGTGGATGGAACTGGAGGGTGTTCTGCTGAGCGAAATAAGTCAATCAGAGAAAGACATGTATCGTATGACCTCGCTGATATGAGAAATTCTTAATCTCAGGAAACAAACTGAGTGTTGCTGGAGTGGGGTGGGGGGATGGGATGGCTGGGTGATAGACATTGGGGAGGGTATGTGCTATGGTGAGCGCTGTGAATTGTGCAAGACTGTTGAATCACAGATCTGTACCTCTGAAACAAATAATGCAATATATGTTAAGAAAAAAATAAAAGAAGAAGATAGCAGGAGGGGGAAGAATGAAGCGGGGGAATTGGAGTGGGAGATGAACCATGAGAGACTATGGATTCTGAAAAACAAACTGAGGGTTCTAGAGGGGAGGGGGGTGGGGGGATGGGTTAGCCCGGTGATGCGTATTAAAGAGGGCACGTTCTGCATGGAGCACTGGGTGTTATGCACAAACAATGAATCATGGAACACTACATCAAAAACTAATGATGTAATGTATGGTGATTAACATAACAATAAAAAATTTTTTAAAATTTTTATAGGTTTTTCATACATGCCCTCTAATAATGAGAGAAAGAAAAAAATTAAAGGCATCCAGATTGGATAGTGAAAAAAAAAATGCTGTTTGTTATTGACATGTTCTTGTATTTCGAAGACCCTAAGGAATCCAGATAAACACGCGCCCACACAAGAAGTCCCTACTAGAATTAATAAATGAATTCAGGAAAGTTGCAGGTTACAAGATTAATATATGAAAATCAATTGCATTTCAATCTATTTAATTAAGAAGAAACCAAATTCCATTCACTTAGGAACAGCAAAGTAAAACAATTTATATCGAGTACTGGAAGATCTAAATAAATGGAAAGACATACCACACCTGTGCACTGGAAGATGGCAAACATCCCGCACTGATTTAGAGATTCAACATGATCTCTATCAAAATCCAAGGAGGGCATTTTGGGGAGGCAGAAATTAACAAACCAATACTAAAATGAAACGCAAATGCAAAGAATGCAGAAGCGCTAAACAACTATGAAAAAGAATAAAGTTGGAGGAATAACACTTCTCGTTTTCAAAACTTCCTATGAAGCTTTAGTAAGTATCTTAAGACTATGAAGTACAGACATACAAATCAATGAACAAATTGAGAGTCCTGTAATAAACTCTTATATTTATTCCATTGATTTCTGAAAAACATGCCAAGGCAATTCAATGGAGAAATGGTAGATACTCTTTTCAACAAAATAGGGCTAGAACCAAATGGATGGTCTACACACACAAAGACAAATTTAGATCTTTACCATACAGAAAGCTTAACTCAAAATAAATCACAGACCTAAATGTAAAAGCTAAGGCTACAGTATTTCTAGAAGACAAAACAGAAAATTTTCATGACTTCGGGATAGATGAAGATTTCTCAGATGCAACACCAAAAACATAAACAAGGGAAGAAAAAAGTGATAAACTAGACTCCGTCAAAATTAAAAACTTTCAGCTCTTTCTGTCATCTTGCAACCTGTAGAGGCCTGCTGGGAACAGGACTCCTAAAATGACAAATATGTCTGGAAGGCTGTGGTCCAGGGCCATTTTTGCTGGCTCTAAGGGAGGTCTCCAGAATTAGAGGGAGCAGCACACAGCTCTTCCTTAAATTGAAGATGTTTATGCTCGAAATGAAACTGAACTCTTATCTAGACAAGAGATGGGCTTCTATGTACAAAGCAAAGAACAATACATTGACGCTGGGTGGCAAACTGTACAAAACCAGAGTAATCTGGGGGAAAGTAACTCATGCTCATGGAAACAGTAGCATGGTTTGTGCCAAATTCCCAAGCAACCTTCCTGCTAAAGCCATCTGTAACAGAATCTGTGATACTGTACCCCTCAAGGATTTCAACTTACTGAAGAGAAAATAAAAGTGTACCAAAAAAAAAAAAGAAACTTCTGTATGCAACAACAATCCAGACTGAGAGAAAATATCTGCAAATCACACATCTAATAAAGGATTTCTATCCAGAATATATAAAGAACTCTTACAACTCAATAGTAAAACAACCCAATTAAAAATGGGCAAAAGGTTTAAATATTTCATGAAAAAAGATACATGAACAGCTAGTAAGTTCATGAAAAATGCTCAACATCATTACTCATTATGGGAATGATGGAAAATTAAATGCAAATTAAATGGAAATGCAAATTATAACCACAATAAGACACTACCTCATACCCACTAAAATGGGTACATTCAAAACGCCTGACAATAACAAGTATCAAGAGCATGTGGAGACAGGGTGCCTGGTGGCTCAGTCGGTTAGGTGTCTGCCTTCAGCTCAGGTCATGATTCCAGGGTCCTAGAATGGAGCACCTCACTTCTCCTTCTCCCTCTCCCTCTGCTGCTTCCCCTGCTTGTGCACACTCTCTCTCTCTCTCAAATAAAATCTTTAAAAAATAAATAAATAAGGGGCGCCTGGGTGGCTCAGTTGGTTAAGCGACTGCCTTCGGCTCGGGTCATGATCCTGGAGTCCCGGGATCGAGTCCCGCATCGGGCTCCCTGCTCGGCGGGGAGTCTGCTTCTCCCTCTGACCCTCTTCCCTCTCGTGCTCTCTATCTCTCTCTCAAATAAATAAATAAAATCTTTAAAAAAAAAAATAAATAAATAGATAGATAGATAGATAAATAAATAAGAGCCATGTGGAGAAACTGGAACCCTCATATGTTAGTGGTAAGAATATAAAACAACACTGCTACTTTGGAGAAATTTGGCAGTTTTTCTTAAATAGTTAAATTCACCATATTGCCTCAGAAATTCTATTCTTAGGTATTTACCCAAGAAAAATAAAAACAAAACTCACACAAAGAGTTATATGCAAATGTTCCTAACCGTAGTGGTCATACTAGCCAAAAGCTAGAAATAATTCAAATGTACACCAACTGGTGAATGGCTAAAAAATTGTGGTACATCCATACAATGGACAACTGTTCAGCAATAAAAAGGAAAAAACTACTGATACGTTTCAACATGAAAGAACCTTGAACACATTATGCTAAGTGAAAGAAGCCAGATGCAAAAGACTACACATTATGAGATTCTACTTACATGAAATGTTCAGAAAAGGTAAATCTATATATACAGACAGACAAGAGATTAGAGGGTCTCTGAAGCCGAGGACAGCAGCAGGGACAGGCTGCAAATACACACAGCATATCTTTTTAAAGGATTATGAAAGTGTTCTAAAACTAGATTGTGGTGATGGTGCAAAACTTTATACATTTACTAAAAATCACTGAATCATACACTTGTAATGGATAAATGTTATGGTTTATAAATTATACTTCAATAAAAAGTTGATTTTTTTCATTCTTTTATTGTTATGTTAATCACCATATATTACATCATTAGTTTTTGATGTAGTGTTCCATGATTCATTGTTTGTGCATAACACCCAGTGCTCCATGCAGAACGTGCCCCCTTGAATACCCATCACCAGGCTAACCCATCCCCCCACCCCCCTCCCCTCTAGAACCCTCAGTTTGTTTCTCAGGGTCCATCGTCTCTCATGGTTCGTCTCCCCCTCTGACTTACTCCCCTTCATTCTTCCCCTCAGCTATTTTCTTCTTTTTCTTTCAATAAAAAGTTGATTTTAAAGAGTGGTAAGAAATTAAACACAAAAGAGCAGCAACAACAAATTGTGATGAGAATCTCTCTTACCTCTGCTGGATATACTGGGCATAATCTGAGGAATCATATTATTGCTTGTATCCATCGGCTGGGAATTATCTTGACCCATTTGATCATCTGGTGGCATATAGGCAGGAGGAGGAGTATCAGCTAAGAAGAAGAAAATGAGACAACTTAAAGTCCCAAAAGAATAGTTGGTATCTTCATCCTGCTTAAATGTATTCTAAAAGCATTAAAAAGGTCCTAAGATTACCAGCACGGTTTGTCACTGAACATTACAGACAAAGAAAAATGTAGGATGCTACCTGAGCCAAGAGAAAAGTAGAAAAGACAGCATACCCATTAGTTACTGAAAACCTGCTAAAGGTCTGCATGTATTCGGTCCAAACCAGGATAGTAAGATCAGTGCTAAAATTCACTAAAATAGAATTCAAGATCAAGAAGTTTGTCTTTATGTACTTACAATCATATGCTGGGAGAAACTGCAACAATTACAAACCAATCGGAAGGACACAGATTATCCTAGTTTGAGTATATCTCTACAGAGACACTTTTAAAGTATCGAGATCATCACACACTGTATGTTGATAATTAACACTGGAAATTAAAACTGTACTCCTACAAAATGTACCAACATGAACAGCAGCTAGACATCTAATTCTTTTCAACATCCTAAAATGGCTGTCATGCCCTACTAAATGATTAGGTAATTCTTAGGAAATTTGAATGTGAACTAGAAAATCTTTTGAGTTCCAGCACTCCTAGTTAAAAATCTTTGCAAAAGCTACAGCTATATTCCTGTCTCAGTAATTATAAATACCGAATATAGTATCTTTCACTCCAAGGTTTGTACAAGATATAGTGTGACACAGAACTGTAATCAGACTGAATCTAGGGCAACGGATAAAAATTAGTTTTGGAACAAATACCTAACAGCAAGTTAAACAGCTGATACTTAATTCTCCTTGAAAAAAAATAAAAAAACACATCAACTGATGCCGTAAAGAAACCAGAAACAATATACTTACATATGACTCCACCTACAACAGTAGGCATTCAAATATTTCTTGACAAACTGACATAATGATGCATCCATGTATGACATGCCATTAATGAAATCTGGGTACTTTATAAAATCTACTTATGAACTTTCTCCAGGCAAACCAGGTCATCAGTTACCTAATTAAAGATAACTGGGGTGCCTTTTAACTTTCCAGTCTATAATGATGTAACAAGAAGTAAAGTTAAAAAAGCACAGACTTTAGAGTCAGAGAAACCTAGGTCGGAAACCTCAGGCAAGGTACTTAAGCTCTTGAAGCGAGTATCAATTTCTTTCTCCACCTGTATAATCAGAGTACTATCTAGCTCACATGGTTGTTCTGAAGATTAAATTTAATGCAGTATCTTTCATCACAGTACCAGTTATGCAAAAGGCACTTAATAAATGGTACTTTGTATTATAAATTATATGAAAATATTTAAGTTAAATATGGCTGCTTCTTTTTTTAATGCCTGGAAATACATAATTTAGTTTTTTGGGTCAATAAATGATCGAATGATACCTAAATACACTTCCAGTTTTTCAGATTACATACTCCACGTCATAGTCATCAAACACATAGTCTTTTTCTGGCTTCAGGTTTTTGATAACCTATTAGAACACTCTGCCTTTCACGCATATAGGACTCCCTACGAAACCTTTCAAGTTAGCACCATTTGGCTTCACTCTCAAGTTGCAGTGGCAGCCACTTTACATAGCTAGTTGTAAATGTGTGGATTTCTATAAGTTTACCCATTCATTTCACAAATTTTCTTGAGGGTCTACTGTATGCTTGGCTCTGATACAGGGACTGGGGATGTAGCAGTAAAAAAAGGAGGCTAAAATTCCCTTTTTCATGGAGTTTATAGTCAAGATAGGGAGAGGAGGAAAGGAAAGAATATAAATACAAACAATCTGTTGGACTATAATATAGGCTATCAAGAAAAATCAAGCAGTGAGAGAAAGAAGGATGAAAAGAGAAAGTGAATTTTTTTTCATTATTCTTAAAGGATCATCTCTCCAAAACTGTTTGCTTTTTTCACAACATTCAATTAATTTCAACTAAAAAAAAAAAAAACAAAACAAAACCAGTTCATCCATTTCTCTTACTCCTTGCCTCTGGCAACTATTAACCTGTTCTCAGTATCTATGATCAGGGTTTTTGTTTTTTTTGGTTTTTTTTTTTTAGATTTCACATTTAAGAAAAATCCTCTTTCCCTGGCTTACTTCATTTAGCTTAATACCCTCAAGGTCAGCCATGTTGTCACAAATGACAAGATTTCATTCTTTTTTATGGCTGAATATGCCACAATTTCTTTATCCATTCATCCATCGATAGACACTTAGGTTGCTTCTGTGTCCTATTATAAATCATGCTGCAATGAACCTGGGACTGCATATGTTTTCAAGTTAGTGTTTTTGTTTTCTTCAAATAACTACCAAAAAATGGAATTTCTGGATTACGTGGCACTTCTATTTTTAATTTTCTGAGGAAATTCCATACTTTCTTTTTTTTTTAATTTAAATTCAATTATTCAACATATATTATTGGTTCCAGAGGGAGACGTCAGTGATTCATCAGCCTTATAGAATACCCAGTGCTCATTTACATCACGAGCCCTCCTCAATGTCCATCAGCCAGTTTACCCCATCCCCTCAACCCCTCCCCACCAGCAACGCTCAGTTTGGGAAACTCCATACTGTTTTTCACAGTGGCTGTACCAATCTGCATTCCCACCAACCGCATGAGGATTTCCTTTTCTCCACATCCTTGCCAACACTTGTCATTTCTAGTCTTTCTGATAATAGCTACTCTAACAATTATAAGGTGACACATAACTCATTGTGGTTTCAATTTGTATTTCCCTGATGATTAATGATGGAGAGCACCTTTTCATGTACCTGTTGGTCATGTGTATTATGTCTTCCTGGGAAGAAGGCCTATTCAGGTCCTCTGCCCATTTTATTTTTTAAAGATTTTATTTATTTATTTGACAGAGAGAGACACAGGGAGAGAGGGAACACAAGCAGGGGGAGTGGAAGAGGGAGAAGCAGGCTTCCTGTGGAGCAGGGAGCCCGATGTGGGGCTTGATCCCAGGACCCTGGGATCATGACCTGAGCCAAAGGCAGAAGCTTAACAACTGAGCCACCCAGGTGCCCCCTCTGCCCATTTTTTAATTGGAATGTTTGCTTTTGATATTGAGCTGTATGAGTTCTTTATGTATTTTGCATATTATCCCCTCATCAGATATATGATTTTCAAATATTTTCTCCCATTCAGTAGGTTGCCTTTTCATTTTATTAATGGTTTCCTTTGTGTGCAGAAATTTTTTTGTTTGATGTAGTGAAACGTGTTTATTTTTTGCTTCTTTTGCTTTTGGGGTCAATTCAAAAAATCAACGCCAAGACCAATGTCAAGGAGCTGCCTGCCTATGTTTTCTTCTAGGAGCTTTACGGTTTTAGGTCTTATGTTCAAGTCTTTAATCCCTTTTGACTTAATTTTTGTCTATGGTGTCAGATAGTGGCCCAGCTTCATTCTTCTGCATGTGGTTGTCCAATTTTCCCAACATCATTTATTGACAAGACTCTCCTTTCCCCATTGTATATTCTTAGCTCCTCTGTCATAAATTAACTGTCCATCTAAGTGTGGGTTTATTTCTGGGCTCTCTCTTCTGCTCCACTATCTATAGGTCTGTTTGTTTTTGTTTTTTTTTTTAAAGATTTTATTTATTTATTTGACAGAGAGAGAGACAGCGAGAGAAGGAACACAAGCAGGGGGAGTGGGAGAGAGAGAGAAGCAGGTTTCCTGCCGAGGAGGGAACCCGACGTGGGGCTCGATCCCAGGACTCTGGGATCGTGACCTGAGCCAAAGGCAGACACTCAGCAACTGAGCCACCCTAGGGGCCCCTACAGGTCTGTTTTAATGCCAATCCCACACTGTTTTACCTATGGTATCTTTAAAACTATGAATTAATTATACTTCAATTTTTAAAAATTTGTTTAAAAAATTACTACAGCTT
Source organism: Zalophus californianus (assembly GCF_009762305.2). NCBI lineage: Eukaryota > Metazoa > Chordata > Mammalia > Carnivora > Otariidae > Zalophus > Zalophus californianus. Next base: position 29,356,006 of record NC_045599.1, on the reverse strand, counting down.
TGTAATACAGTTTGAAATCAGGCAGTGTGATGCTTCCAGCTTGATTCTTCTTTCTCAAGATTGCTTTGGCTATTCTTGGGTCTTTTATGGTTGTTTACAAATTTTAGGATTGTTTTTTCTATTGCTGTGGAAAAATACAGCTACTTTCATTTTTAAAAAACATATGGTATATGGCAAAATAAAATCCAAAACTCTTCTGGAAATCAAATAATTACCAAAGAACACAGAGTCAAAAATAGCTACCTCTTAGCATTTAACAATTCACCCAGAGGGCCAGCAGTATAACAACTGCTGATTCCCAAGGGTCATTTCTTTAATCAATAAAATAAATTCTTACCTGGGAGCTGAAATGGACTTCCTGGTCCAGAACTTGCTGGGGAATTGGGATATGTGCTGCTAGCAGGGGAAGGGGGATAAGGGCTATTTGGAGATAAGGGAAAAGGAGTGTTGTTGGGCTGGTGGAAAGAATCTGGAAACGTTGCATTTTGTGGCATGTGTGGCTCGTTGTGGCTCAGGTTTCTAAACTGAACCAAAAGGCTGTGTTGTGGATTGAATTCATTGTGACGAGGCACTAATACTGGAGGTAAGACTGAAAGACAAAAATCAAAAGTCATCTGTCAGCAAAGACTAAAGCAAATATCCCATACATATTAAAGGGTAGACAGAAAGGATTCAGTAAAATTGTAAACCTATTAAAACAATTTACTTTCAGGAAGGGCGGCTTTGTAGAACCTTGAATGCATATATACATAATAACTAAACCAAAAGCACTCTAAGGATTTAGGCCTGTGTAAAGAGCTCTGGAAAATAGAAAATCCAGAAAAGATACCACTCCTGTTCTGTAGGAGAGAAGGCATATTTAAACACAATCATAACACAGAGAATTTAATGTAGTGAGAGTTCAACAGAGGTGAGCACTTCCAGCTAGCAAGAATCAAACAAAACACTTTGGAAAAGATTACAACTGATTGGACATTTAAGAACAAGGAATGCCAGGTGCAGGGATACTACAGAAGGACATGGGGAGACTCCAGGAGGGAGATAAGAAAGCACATTCACAGCTGGCCTAAGCACTGAACTAGGAGCTGATATTAGAGTGTGACGCTGAGGTCAGCTACTAAGATGCCCTGAAAGCCTCTGTGTTTCCAATTTTGAACATTTCATCTTCCTTAGTGTGAGACATTTCACATTTTATGTTCTTCAGTCAACTTTTCCCTAGTGAAAAAAATAACATTTCCTAGGTAGAAGTCTTCCATTCAAAATCAGTTTTCTAAACATGATCATAATGAAAATATATCCAACAAGGCCTAAATATTTTGAGACCTATTTTTTAAAAGGTTAACTTTATTCAAACATTGACAATCTCCCAAATGACCAATCACATAGAAATGTCTGACTACCCTTCCCTATAGGAAATCGAAGCCAACGTGATTTCTTTAAACTCTGTATCAGTTCAGCTCTTTTACAACCTTCCCATATCTGTCAATGTAATTTTACTTCCAAAAATCTCACTTTGACTCTCACATCATTCAGCAGCAACAAAATCAATCTGTTTTTAAGTTAACTAGGTCATACTTCCCTGCCTGAACTAGGGATGTACCTGAGGAATGAGAGGCTCTGTAAGTCAGTATTTGTACTGTTTTTTTGTCTTTCTTTGTACTGAATCAGTGTTGTAATTATGTGGTTAACATCTGATTACAATTGTTTCCTTCTACTGTGTATGACCAACTGCTGTTCCCTTTACAGAATGATGGGACAGCTGCCATTGGAAAGTAAGGCATGAGACAATAAGAATTTCTATGTTTAGCTGGCTAGCAAGCTGAAAGACTAAATGAAATAACTAATGAGGAATTCAATCCAGCTAAGAATTCCTTTATTTTTTTTTTTTAGAGGCAGAGCTAAAATCACTGACTTCTCTCTTGTCTATTATCTATACACATCACTTTTTAAAGACTATTTTCCTCCAAAATACATAGTTTAAAAAGACAGATGCTACAAGAGATAACAGAGCAATTTCTAAGCCTCCTCCCATACTGCTTCCAGAAACAACAAATTTAAACTCTTAGCCACCTCTTCTAACACTTACTTTGTGTATTGCTAGATAATATGCTTATACTGCTATTATTAATTTGCCAAGACATCATTTGCCGATTTGCTATTGTGGCAAATGAAGTAGCTTTCTTACATCGTTCTACCCACTCCCATTCCCATTCCCCTCAAAAAAGTTACATAAAAAATGTTGGTTAAATCAATATCTGATGTTTATTACATGTACAAATATTATTCATTCTTGAGCCAAGTATGTACTATGATTATATTTTTTCTTGAACAGTGCTTTAAGTAAAGCTGATTATTGACTTGTTACTTCATTTGCTTAATCTTAAGTACACACAACTAATAATTCCAGAAGTCTAACAGATTTGTTAAATTCCTATCAATACTATTTTCCAGATGCCACAAATAAATAATCTATTAACTCATTTTTTCCCCTGGGCCCTTCATTCTTCTATAATCCAGACCGGTGGCTCCTTAAGTCTCCTAGAGATCTCAAGTTCTTAGACTTCCCTTCTCTTCTCTCCTGTTGGAACCCATTTCCTGGACCTCATGCTCTATTAGTTTCCTAAGAGGGGTAAAAGGAAGGGGGCGCCTGGGTGGCTCAGAAGGTTAAGCATCTGCCTTCAACTCGGGTCATGGATCCCGGGGTCCTGGGATCAAGCCCCGCATCGGGCTCCCTGCTTAGAGGGAAACCTGCTTCTCCCTCTCTATCTGCCTATCCCCCTGCTGATTCCTTCCCTCTCAAATAAGAATTAAAAAAAAAAAAAAAAAAAGGGTCAGAGATAAATTTTTAGTCCTTGCATATATGAAAATATCTTGTCTTTTGTTTGTCTGCAGACAGATTCCAGAATAAACTTTTCCTCTCTCAATTTTAGGGGCACTGCTTCACTGTCTTCTAGAATCCAGAACTGCTCTGAGAAACTCAACATTCTCACTTCCAGTCCTTTCTATATGTCCTGTCTTTTCTCTCTGGGAGCCTTCAGAATCTTTTTTAACCCTGATATACTAAAATTTTATTCATGGGTCTTTTATCCCTGATAGCACCATCACTGCCATTCTTTTAGCTAGTCTCCATACCCAATGTTATTTCCAGAGCCTTTTTACCATACCAGGCTCTTATTATCTCCATGTGAAATCCAGCATGGGAGACACTCTCTAAGGTGGCCACCATGATTCCTGCTTCTCAGTATACACCCCTGCATAATCCTCTCCCTCTCAAGGTATTATCTCTGACTTTCTGCTCACCAATAGAACATGGCAAAGGTGATAGGATGTTATGTGATGATACAATATAAGAATATAATGCCCTTCTATCAAGAAGACCCTCTCTCTTCTTACTGTCTTTGAAGAAGTAAGCTTCCATGAATGTGAGCTACTATGAAAAAGGTGGCAAACAAATGAAGGCAGCCTCTAGTCAACAACCAGCAAGAAGAGTCCAACAGCCCACAAGGAACTGAACCCCATCAACAATCACATGAGCTGGGAAGCAGATCCTTCCCCAGCTGAGCCTTACATGAGACCCAAGCCTTGACCAACACCTTAAATATAGCCTAGCAGAGGACTCAAGCCACGTCTGGACTCCTGTCCCACAGAAACTGTGAAATAATAAATGTGTATTAAGCCACTTACTTAATCTGTTATGCGGCAAAAGATAACTAATGCACCCAACTAGTATCTCAGCTTATATAATTCATTCATTAAAAAAATATTTACTGTGCACCACCTACTAAGTGCCAGGTCATACTACTATTCTAGGCACTGGTGATGCACTACAGAATGAGACAGAGGAAGTTCCTGCTTGCATGAGTCAATAAATAAAATAAATATCGAACAGGGGCGCCTGGGTGGCTCAGATGGTTAAGCGTCTGCCTTCGGCTCAGGTCATGATCCCAGAGTCCTGGGATCGAGTCCCGCATCGGGCTCCCTGCTCTTTGGGAGCCTGCTTCTCCCTCTGCTTCTCTCTCTCTCTCTCTCTGTCTCTCATGAATAAGTAAGTAAAATCTTTAAAAAATAAAAAATAAAAAAAAATAAATATCGAACACAGCATCAAGTAGTGATGGGGGTATTTGAGCAAGGACTGAACAGAGTGAGAAAATGTACCATGAAAAGATCATGGGAGAGAGTTAGGTAGAAGAAATAAAAAAAAAGAAAGGAAGGAAGGAAGGAAGGGAGTAAGTAAGTCTAGATGCAGGAGTAGGCCAAGTCCATGGGACAGAGGAAGTCTGAAGAGAGGTTATGTAGGGTCTTTAGAAATCTGTTCTAAGTGTGATAAAAGTCTTAAGTGTTTTGAGCAGGCACAGACATGATTTGGTATATTCTTTTTTTAAAGACTGATTTATTTTAGATAAAAAGAGAGAATCTCAAGCAGACTCCCCACTGAGCACGGAGCCTGACACGGGGCTCAATTTCATGACCCTGAGATCATGACCTGAGCTGAAACCAAGAGCTGGGATACTTAACTGACTGAGCCACCCAGGCACCCCATGATTTGCTATTTTCTAAAGAGCGCTCTGGCTGCTGTGCAGAAAACAGAATGGGCTGGAGGGAAAGAAAAGAGGCAGAGAGACCAATTAGAACACTGCTTAAGGCGGAAGATGATGATGGTCTGTCCTACAATAGTGGTGTTAGAGATGGTAAAAGGGGACATTATTAAGATAGTATTTTGAAGGTACAGCAAACACCATTTGCTCATAGCTCAAAAGAGGACTTCAAAGAGAGAAATAAAAAATAACTTCTAGGTAGCAATTACATGAATGCTGGTGCCATTTACCTCAACAGGGAAAACTGGAGGTAAAAAGGAATTGGTGGGGGAAAAAAAAAATCAAAAGCCCTATTTAGACATGTTGAATCTGGTATGTTTATGAGACATTCAAATGAAGATTGTCAAGTGAGCAACTGAATACAGAAGTCTAAAACTCAAAGGAGAAGTTCACTCTGGAGTTCAAAATGTGAGCATGAGCTTAGTTTTACATGTGACAGCATGAGAGCCCATAGAGGTAAAATATGGATGTAGAAAAGGTCTAGGGACTGAGTCACGTGAAAACAGGAAAAGAAGCCAACGAAGAGACTAAGCAAAAAGAGCCAGTGAAATAGGAGAACCAGAAGGGTGTCGTGTTTCAGAAGCCAATAAAGAAAAAGTTGTGAGTGGGAGGGAAAGAAAGCGTATCAAATGACGGTGAGAGGGCAAGTGAAATGAGGACTGAGAATGACCACTCCATCCAGAAGGCAGTCGCCAGTGATCTTGACAAGTCAAAGGGTAGGGAAGACAGACTAAGAGGAGGGGTGTACAGAAAGAACAGGAGGAAAGTAACACAGAGACAAAAAAAATGGAGACTCCTATAAAAGGACTCAAAGACACAGTACAGCCGACTGGGGATGAGGGGATGTGAATGAAGTCGGGACCAGAATTCTTTTTTAACTTCTGTTTTAGGATGGGCAGTAGCATGATATGCTTATGTGCCGACAGAAATAGTCTAAGAGAGAGGGAAAATGTAATCCTGGGGAGAGGGGTGGTAACTGTAGGAACAAAGTTCTTGAGTACACAAAAAGGAGTGGGATGTAGCACACATATGGAGCTTAGGTTTTATTATTTTTTTTTTAAGATTTTATTTACTTATTTGACAGAGAGAGACACAGTGAGGGGGAGTGGGAGAGGGAGAAGCAGGCCTCCCGCTGAGCAGGGAGCCCAACGTGGGGCTCGATCCCAGGGCCCTGGGTTCATGACCCGAGCCGGAGGCAGGCGCTTAACGACTGAGCCACGCAGGCGCCCCTGAAACTTGGGTTTTAGATAAAACAGAGACATGTCATCCATGGGAAAGGCAGAGCATGCATACGACTGACACTGACTGATTCATATACATAGGACTGACTGCTTACAGTGAACATGAATTAGAATTAGATACTTGGGAGCTATATAAAAAGCTAAATTCAAAATCCACTATTTTTTCCAAGATTAAAATCTTTAAGAAGGAAACACAAGGCTAATACAGCCTTTTAATTACTAAATCCACTGAAATGTAAATCAGGAAGAGACAAGGTTTTGTAATTCTTCTCAAGGTAAAACCTACCTGGACTCTCCACTCTCTTATAGTGGTATGGGTTGATACAAACTTCTTTCTGCTTAGATCCAAAAGGAAATTCACAAATATCCAATGGCTTTAGCTCATGATGACTCTGCAAATCAGGCCAGCGCCAAACGCGACAATATATAACATGGGGTAAGCCTTTTCTGTGGGAAACCTGCAGGCGTCCATCTAAAGATCTGGGAATAGTGACACATTTGCTTGGCTGTCCTGGACTGCTCAAGGCTTTCTCCAGTTCTTCCATGGCACCCTTCTTCTTTTTTAGCTTTTTCACCAAAGCATCGACTGCCTTTTCTGCCCATTTCTCCTCTTCATCACCTTGCTTCCAGCCCAACAATCGCTTTACTGCTGGACTAGTAAAGGAAAACAAGCTGGCCATTGACGTCATTTGATATAAATCTTCAGAGACCTTCCTGCAACTCAAAGTCAGTGGCTACTCAAAGAACAGCTCACAGATGAAAAGTCACATACAGGTTCTAAGCAGAAGTTCCAATTAAAAAGGGAGGAGTGACATTTATCTTCATAAGTGCCATAAGATTCTTTCATTGGTTCAAGTCCTGAAAGAGAAAGAGGGAAAAGGGTAAGACCCCTAACTTAAATGAATGCAATTAACATACATCTAAATATAATTGGAAAGTATGTTATTTTTAAATAAGAGCAGAAAAGCATTACAAAGTAAAACAAAAACCTAAGTCTAGAAAGAGAAATTTTCCCTAAAGTCCTGTGACCACTTACTTCCTTTCTTCCTAACATGAACAAGTAACTCACTGGCAATGCCAAATAACCACCAAAAGCAAAAACAGATTGCTCTACCTCCCCTCCTCTGTACTTTCCTAACAAGCCTCTAGACTTTCATTTCCTTTCCTTAGGCCAATAAGCCCCCAAATGCCCTTCTAAGGTTTGATTCTGAAGTACTTCTCTTCACTGAAACCCATGTCACATGCCCTGTCAATTTTGAACACAGTATGTCCTCTAATGTCAACAGTCTTCAGAGAAATCTAACTCTTTCCTAAGGTCATTATTCTCCGTAAAGTGTTTCGCAGACTTACAAGGTTTGGACAAAAGCTATAGTCCTATTTAAGTCACATTAGTAGATGCAAATTTTATCAAATTTTATATTAGGTTTTTCATAAGAGATAACAAATCCTCAGATAAATCATAACACACATAACTGCCAGAAAAATGGGAAGTATCTATTTGTAAAACTAAAAATGCTGAATAGATTTAAAGAGAATAAATTCAAAGTTTAACCCAGAAAAGGATAGTTTAATTTTATAATTGCTATTGCCTTCTGTGGTATTTTAGGCATGTTAAGTTAAAGAACCTGCTCTAGGCAGACCACCTCACTGCACCCTTACAAAGCTCTTGGAGATGATGACAAGAGGAAGTGATGTGCAGAGGCACTGCACTGATAAGAACGGGTACAATTCCCTGTGGTCACTACACAGCCAACTACAGACAATGAGCGGCTAGTGAAACAGCAGGAGTAATGTTTGGAAAAAGGATGTCAGTAACAAATTAGAAGCCAAGAGGCTTCTTTTCTTGGGCCTAAAATTGCAAATAATGCTGCAGCTCTGCCTTTGACAAATTTCTACCAAACTCTGGCATCAAGACCATTCTGGATTGGGATCCATCTTCCCAGAAAAGAATACTTGTGTTCAGTTAAAACCCAGATAAACATAAATTAAAATAAAACTGAGTTAAATTCAACAAATAAGAATTAATTGCTTGCTATGTGCCATACATTGTGAACTGTCATGATGGTGCTTTAAAAAAAAAAAAAAGTCACACCAAATGATGCTTCATGTTAAGAGCCAACTGATTCATTCATTCAACATACACTTACTGAGACCTAGTAAATGCCAAGCACTGTTCTGGATGCTGATCAACCAGCTCTGGCTATCCAGACTGCTATGAACCACGGTTAGAACCTAGAACCAAGGGTGCAAAGGTGCACAGAAGTAAAGTAATACTCCTTCTGTGTGGATGGATTTCCAACGCTACATGGGATAATTTTTGTCAGGTAGGCAAAACTGGCTACATTAAACTAAAGAAAATAAGTAAAGACTGAAAGTGTATTTGTCAGTAACAGGTCACAGACTGTGAAGTGTTATGTGCTAAAAGAGCTGAGCTCAGCTGTAGCTACATCAAGGACATAGGATAAAAGCCATATGGACCAGAGAGTAAAGGTAACAAAGTAAACCAAAATATCACTGGCTTGTCTAAGACAAGAGAAATTTCAAAGGCACAGGGACACAAACAACAACAACAAAATATGTGGGCAGACATGAATAGAGCATTTCCTAAAATAGAGAATAGATAGGTCTGGCTAACTGAGCACTGGAACATAATGGAGACCAGACGGGGTAGTGCATGTGTGTGGGAGAGAGAATATATGAACAATGGAGAGATTAAGTTGAGGAAAGGGACAAGAGGAGAGAAGCTTGAAGACCAGACACTAGATGGTAGTTAACCACTAGACAGTGCTTAATGTTAACTATTAATCTCACTATCCTCATCGTCATCATCATCATCAAGTACTAACCATATTATACATTAACCAAAAAAAAAAGGCGGGGGGAGTTATTTCTGCGTATACACAAAGAACAAGGACTAGAAGGCTACATACTAAATTCATCATGCAGTTACCTTTGGGGAGAGGCATGGAATGGGGGAGAGGCATGGAATGGGGGAAAGGCGAGAGAAAGGGGTCCTGTGATTTGTTTTATATATTTCTGTATTATTTTAACCTTTTCACAAAGGGAATCTATTAATGCATTACTTGCATAATACTAAAATAAAAATAGTAAATAACCTAAAACAAATTGTGAACAGAACGGAGTTATGAGTGCCAGTACAATGAGAAGGTAAGACTAATGTATGCTATCTTAGAGGTCAGGATGGTGGTTTCCCTTTGAAAGGAAGGGTATTAACTAGAAGGAAAACTGAGTTTCTGCCATCCTGGTAAAGTCCTGCTTCTCCTCTGGGTAATTATATGGGAGAGCTCAGTTTGTGAAAATCCAGCTGGTGGGATACTTAAGATGTGTTCACACTTCTGTATGATTTTAAAAAAATTTCTGGATATACAAAAAAGCATAGAGTGCTCAGTTTCCTTCCCATTTTTCTCCCCATCATCAATCAATTCCCCTTCTCACAGGAAATCCCTCTGTATTTGTCTTTCATGTCCCTACAGACAAATTTAACACAAATACAAACAAATACAAATATATACATAAAACCTTTTTTTACATAGTGGTATTCTAAAAAGAAAAAGGTACAGAAAAACATATGCACCATATATGCTCAAGATCTTCCCATTCCAATATAGAAAGTGCTTCCACATTCTTTTTTCTACTACACAGAATTCTAGTATAAAAGCAATCTTACAAGCATGTCAAACTATGTCATTCCTCTGCTCAAAAATTATTCAGTGGTTTCCCATTACACTCACATCTAAGTTCCTTAACATCACTTTATAGGGCCTACATGAGCTGGCCTTTGGCTTTCCATCAAAGTCATTTCTTACCATTCTCCTACCTAACTTTGCACTTAACCACTCCTTTCCATTTCTCAAGTGCTCCAAGGTCATTTCTACCTTAAGGCCTTTGCACTTGATGTTTCCTCCCCTGCATTCTCCCTGATCTTATTTAACATGCTACTCTTTCAATTAATTCAGCTGCTCAAATGTCACTTCTTGAAAAAGTACTTCCCTGGCCACTTTATCTAAAATAGCATACATCACACTCCCGCATCATTCTCTCCTCCCTGATCCTGCTCACTTTTCTTTCATGGTGTTTATCCTAACCTGATCAACTATCAATTTTATTTACTTATCATAGGTCTTCCTCACTGACATGTTAGTAGGCAGGTAGCTTCATCTTCCTTATCCATCATCAAATTCCCCTGGACTGAGAACAGTGCCTATTTATTAAGTGAGTGAGCAAGGAAGTAGTGAATGAGTGAACTAAAGAAAAGCAACTTGGAAAAATATACATTCCTTTACCAGAGCAACCTAGTATAAAAGTTAAAACAAAATATTGTATTTATGGATATGCACAGATATGGTAAGAGAATAAAAGCATGGATAAAAATGATACATACCAATCTCAGGACAATGAGTACTGGTTTCAACTGCTAAAAGGAAAGAAGGATGAAGAATGGAAAAGCTTCAGCTATTTTAAAACCAGATTTAAAAAAACTGGCAAGTCATCAGATGTTATATTCTCTCTTCTTCTCTATGTTAGAATATTTCATAACTCAAAATATTCAAAATTTTTAATTTTTAAAAAGTAGTGTGATAAAACAGAAAATGATCAGATTCTGTCCTTTACAAGATATAAAACCAAAACCAGGTATCACTCTTAAGTCTACTAATTCTTCTGTAAAAAAGGGGTGACGGTTCTTAAGTGACTAAAAAATTGAAGTAATAAAATATGTTAGGGGTGCCTGGGTGGCTAAGTCAGTTAAACAACCAACTCTTGGTTTCAAAGCTCAGGTCATGATCTCAGGGTCATGAGATAGAGACCCGGGTCGGGCTCCACACTGAGCACGGAGCCTACTTAAGATTCTCTCTCCCTCTCCCTCTGCCCCATCCCACCTGCTCACATGCACATCCTCTTTCTCACTCTAAAATAAATAAAATCTTTTAAAAAATAATAAAATATACGTGCACATATGTGTCAACACACACACGATAGATGCTTTATAAACTAAAAAGTGCTATTCAAACATGAATTATGAGCATTAGTATTCAAAGGAAAAAGAATCAAGACTCAAAAAAATGGCTGGATCTGGAGCACCTGGGTGGGTTAAGCACCCAGCTCTTGATTTTGGCTCAGGTCCTGATCTCAGGGTTGTGGAATCAAGCCCTGCATCGGGCTCCACACTGGGCATGGAGCCTGCTTAACATTCTCGCTTTCTCTCCCACTCCCTTTCTTTAAAAAAAAAAAAAAAAAAAGGCTGGATCTAGTACCAACCTAACATAACATATACCACTATACCACTATACATACACACTTTCTGATCCAGCCCAAATTCCTGTACTTTTGCCCATCCAAGAGAAATCTGAAGTCATTCTTAATGATAAGCTCAAGGCCACTCCCTCTGGTGAAGAATTCCTTCACCACCTGATTCTAAAGAGGCTATGGTCACTGAATATCATAAAAATTAATAAAACAGTGATAAGAACATATCTTAACTTTCCAAACGGAATACAAAATCTTTCCAGGAGGAAGTCTTCAGCACCTGGCACCATTCCATTTATCATACCACATATTAAAGGAGCATTTAATGAATGGTCATTGATTTTTCTATCAACTGTACCTTGAAATTAAAGATAACTTCAAATTTTAACCCAGGTGACTAAGATAATGATAATTCCATTTGCAGAAATAAGGACACTCAGAAAGTAGTTTAGTCAGTAGAGAAGATGGCAAACTCTACTGGAAAAAGGTCATGACTGGAGATACAGGTTTAGCAAGGAATAGATGAGAAAGAAACTTAAGATTTGCACAAAGAGCTGAAACAGTAATAAAAAGTGGGTTTTCAACAGAAAGAAAAGGGTGGCATGTTAACACCTGCATATTAGGGAACACTGGTAGGGAAGAGAAAAAGTTACCACTGAATTATTAAAAGGAGAGGCTTACAATCAGATACACTGGTATTGCAGAATATCATAGAAAAGGCAGAGTTTAAAAAGAATGAGAACAAAGAAAAGGCCAATGACTGGTGAATGAGGATGTCATTAGCTCAACTTCAAGAGACTGGTTTCAGAAAAAAGAATGGGTGTCAGATTCCAAAAACCTAAGACTCAATATTAGTGTTTTCTTAAAACTAGCACTGGGAAAGGAGTAGGGACAAACCATGTACTCAACTCTTTAAATATTAAATGATTAAAAATTTCAGAAACTTCTCAGGGTATTCTTTCCAAAAATTTTATAACTTTGCAAACTGCATAAATGGTATGAGCAAGCAATCCAAGTACTCATTATCTAAGTCGCACAAAGTTAAAAAAAAAAAGTAACAAAATTCATCATAAAAATTTACTGATGAATAAGCAAAAGAACTGATCAGGTATTTCACATAAGAAAATATCACAGTGGCTATTAGATGGTAAAACAGCCTCAACATTATTAGTTATCAGAAAAAAAATTTTTAAAGAAAACTGAAATATCACTCTATATTTACACATAAATCCCTATGACCCAGCAATTCCATCCCTAGGTATATATCCGACAAAAACAAGTGCTACTGTCATCAAAAGACAAGTACGTGTTCAGAGTAACTTTATTTTTACTAGGACCAAACTGGAAATAACCCAAATATCCATTAACAGTGGAGGGGCACAATAAATCATAGTAATAAATTCAAAGAACAGAATACTTCGCAGCAATGTCAAAGAACTAACGTATGAAAAACATGGATGAATCACACAGACATATCACAGAGATATAATAATGAAGAAATCAGATATAAAAGATTACATATCATTCCTTCTCAAAAACAGGCAAAACTAACCTATGTCATCAGAGACAAGAAGGTTACTAAGTGGGGACAAGAGAGAGCCTTGCGGGGAGAAAGAAATATTCTATAACTTGATTTGGGTGATGATGACACAGATGTACAAGTAAAAGTTCAGTGAGCTATACACATAAGATTTATACAAAAGTCTTTAAAAAACGTGTTGGTGAACTGATGACTTAAAAACTGGTTCCCATTCACTACCATCTCCTTCACCATAATGACTTAAAAACCACCAGTGAAAGTGCAAAGTTTGCAAAATATGGTATGATTTCACAAAGTTTGTTAAAAGTGCCCAAAAATGTAGGGTCTGGGATTTAATTTTACCCTACCAGCCGCACAAGCAAACAAGTTAATTTGCTGTTTCATGGATTCTGACAAAGGCCACAAGACTCGTGAGCCAGAGACAAAGGACTTTATCACTCATGGCACAGCAAGCAGCCTAAGCCTCAGACTTGCGGTTCCCTTTGCCTCCGAGAGACCCACAGGCACGGGACTGATGAAATATGGCCAAGATGGATGGTACTCCTGCAGTGAGTTTGCTCTGATGAGGAAAAATGAGCTTGGGGAATTCACCACTTTTACAATTACATTAAGCAAGCCTCTCTGTGAAAAGAGAAGAGCTTCACTATCAAAGGATTAACACTGGTCCTTAGTAAAATCAATGTTTATTTTTTATGGATATTTTTGTAAAAAAAATTAAAATGCCCTTTATCTTAGTAGCACAAATGACAAACATAAAGGATGCCCTATCACGCTATTAAATTACTGTGAAAAAAATTACACCTATTAGGGGCGCTTGGGTGTTCAGCTGGTTGAGCATCTGACTCTTAATTTTGGCTCAGGTCATGATCTTCGGGTCGTGAGATCGACCCCCGCGTCAGCAACCACACTGTGTGTGAAGCCTGCCTGCTTAGGATTCTCTCTCTCCCTCTGTCCCCCCCACCTCACCCCGCCCTCCACCTCTGGCTCATGCACTCTCTCTTAAAAAAAAAAAAAAAAAAATTAAAAATACGCCTATCCATCAAACTTGATTCATTCTTTGTTCACTGTAAGAATACATGTTTACAATTATAACCTAATGTTTTTCTAAAATTTTAATTTTTGAAGATAAAGTCCCAACCAGACCTTCTATTCACAATTTAGTTTAAAATATTGATCAAATTTTAAATGGTTTCTTTTTTTAAGATTTTATTTATTTGAGAGAGAGAGGGAGAGTGAGCATACGAGAGAGAGAGAGAGAGAGAGAGAACCAGCGGGAAGAGAGGCAGAGGGAGAGGGAGAAGCAGGCTCCCCACTGAGCAGGGAGCCCGACGAGGGACTCGATCCCAGGACCCTGAGATCATGACCTAAGCCGAAAGCAGCTGCTTAATCAACTGAGCCACCCAGATGCCCCTAAATGGTTTCATTTTAAATGGGCTTTTTTAGAACCAATTATCATTAGTTCAGGAAAACCTACATGTGGCATGAGCTTCTCTTGATGACTTAGTTATCCTTATGAACCTCTCCACTGCTGTGCTGGAAATTCTCTATACAAAGCACGGAACATGGTCTGCATGTTCCCGACTATACAGACAAAAGCACAAAAATGATCTTGAAAAGTTACTTATAGACTTTTAGACATCTGACTTTCTTAAAAGAATGTAGCTATTTCAAGGAATCCAACAGCTTCCTTTCTACAAAATCAGTTCCTTTGATGATGACAATGATAATAATGGTAATAGTAATAAACTACTAACATTTATTGAACACTATGTCAAGCACCGTTAAGGACCTTACCCTGAGAGACCAAAAATGATTAAAATCTCAAAACAGCCATATCAGGTAAATTACATTATTCTCATTTCACAGATGAGAGAACAGGCAAAGGGAAATTAAATGTGACTTGCTTATTTCTATAGATAAGAAATGGAGCCAGGAATTGAACCCTAGCAGTCCAGCTCCACCTACACTCCTAACACTACACAATGCCTCCTACAAAGAAAGCCTCCCACCAAGGGCTATTCTTCTCTTAAAGATCTTTTCTATTGTTCCCCGTATCTCTAACTTCTCCAAAATATTCAAATCATTATGTTATCACAAGATTATACAGTTTCAGAGACCAAGGATAATCCTGTTCAATATGTTCATTTTCAAATTGATTTTTTGTACCATTAACATATCTCATTAACATCTTCATCTACTTTAAACCTTTCTTCTCTCAACTGAGCTAAATAAGTCAATAGATATGAACTGTTTACTACTATTGTAAAAAAACTTATGTTTATTATGGCAGCCTTACCCCAAAGCTTTTTAAATTTTCATTAGGACATTTCTGCCACACTAATCACTAGAACACAGTATGCGTGTGTGTGCATGTATGTATACACCATACACACACTTTTTAAGAGCCCAACTCTATTTCACGCATCCACTTCCTTAATATTTAACATTTAGATTTCTAAATAAAATTGTTATATTGGGATTAAAACTGTTTATTGAGCCCATATGATAGATCAATTTTCTCCTGTAAACTTTCCTGTAGAATATATCAGGTTCAAAATGACACCTTGATCCACACTGAAATGAAAGTATCAGAGTGCTTGGGATACAGCAACAGATTCATTTCACTATCTTCACTTAAGTCCTTGGTTATGAAAGAATTTCTCATTATGTATACAAAAAAACAGTAAGATACTATACTTTTTCTAGTTTGCACATATTAGCATATGTTATGTGAACTCCAACAGAACATGCAATACCTTTGAAAACAGGTTTTCTAGTGACCAAAAGGTTTCATTTTCAATCTCTTACCAAAAAGTTGGTTCAATTTTTCAGAGCCGTTTTGCCTTTCACTATATAAAATGAACACCCATTCTCAGTTCAGTCAGCTGTGTACATACCATTCATATGATTCTTTCCATAGTATCTCTAAACTTAACCTAGTATAGAGAAAGGTCCCAAAAGGCTGTATTTAGTAACTTCAGTCTTTAGAGGTTACATATTGCTGGGCAGTTAAATATGGTCCGGGCGCCTGGGTGGCTCAGTTGGTTAAGCAACTGCCTTCGGCTCAGGTCATGATCCTGGAGTCCCAGGATCGAGTCCCGCATTGGGCTCCCTGCTCAGCGGGGAGTCTGCTTCTCCCTCTGACCCTCCCCCCTCTCATGTGCTCTCTCTCTCTCATTCTCGCTCTCTCAAATAAATAAAATATTTTATAAATAAATAAATAAATAAATAAATAAATAAATAAATAAATAAGGTCCTCCTCTGTGCTCCCTTTCTTCAATGCTTTCAGAGTCTACTGAGGCACATACATAACCAGTGCTAAAGTTCATCTCAGGCAAATTGATAATTAAAATATACCCATACCTACAATACACAATGGAGAATGACAGATGTCCTAAGGGTGTACAAAGTGCTAAAAGAAATTCAGGGGATGGCCCTTTGGGCAAGGGAGGAGGGGGAGAGACAAGATGGGTGAAGCAGCTTTATCATAGGCATAAAAGCGATTGTGGGTAAAGACACAAAATCTGAGTTTTTATCTACCAGGATGAGAAAATACTAAATTCAGTTTGCGAGAACATAGGCGGTAGAATTAAAATGGCTGGAAATATACAATAAGGCTAATCTATACAGGGATAATAATATATGCACTGTAACACATAAAAACACCAGACTTGAAGTCTAATCACATTTTGCATCTAACATTTACACCTAACTTTATTTTTTCTATTTTATATAATAAATATCAGTTCTGAGAATTAAATGAGATAAACACTTAACTTAATGCCTGGCATGGTGCGTACTCTGTACCGTAGTTACTACTGTTGTAATAATCATGAACATCTTGCTATCAGGCCAAGGATTTTAAAAAATATAGCTGAGCTACTTTATTTCAACAAATATAAAGCCATCTACATAAATGGTACCATTACTGTATTAAACTTGAAGAAAGAACAAGCAGCAAATTAACTATCAGTGCTTATCGCTTAAAATTTTTCTTCACGTTATCATCCTTCTGCCCTCAAGACTGTAGGTCTGAAGAGTGTTCCAATATTACTCCAGGACTGTCATTCAAGCCAGATACCCATCCTGAAAGTTCTGATACTCGTGTTTGTTTCATCTTCCCAAAGGTTGTAAATGGGAGAAATGACAGCAACATAAACACAAAGACAAGAGTGTATGCCCACGCAATGACAACTACATCACAACTATCACCTGGCCAAAACCAACACTCAAATACCACTGAATGTAAGACAGATTCCACTTTCAGAGATGTTCTAAGGTGAAAAAACTGTAACTACGACTTAGAAGAAATAAGGAAATAATGCAGCTTTTTCTTTTGTCCTCCCCAAAGCCCCTTCTCATGCTCCCCATCACTTCCCACCAGTTATCTGTTGCCCTCCTTTCTCTTTTGTTCTTATTTGACTCTTCTCTTCTGCCTCCTCTTTCTTCATTCCGCATAGCTTCTCCCACATTCTCCACTGCTTCCCTCTGTGCTCTCCTCTAAGTAGAAAGGAAAATGCATTTGACAATCCAGATATGTGAGACAGTGCCCTACATGAAAACCTGGCTTCCAAGCAGATTCTATTTGTGCCTCTGCCAGCCTCATCCTGGGCCATCTCACACACTGCCATTTGCAGCCCAGTTATTTTTTTCTTCAGCAATCTTATTAACAAGCATGTAATCTTTTCACCTTCTCCCCCTCACCCCCTGTTTTCCAGTTATATTGGGATAATCCTGAAGCTATCCTAAAATACACCACTGGGAATAATACATATTTGTTATTTTTTGAAGGTGATACATTTAATTCCTAAGAAAACAAGGACACTTCAAGGAACTTAACAGAGAATTATTTTCTTTTGCAATAAACATCCCTAAAAAGCTATTTAGAACATGTAACATTTATTTAACATTTTTAACATTTTAGTACTTAAGTATAAAAAGCCTTATTTCAATAGCATAATCAGGGACAGAAAACAAAGTATGTTTTCTCTTTTTTTGCTCTTACTAGGGCCATACTAAACCAACCTTTTACAATTCTAAGTGTCAAAATGAGCCTTTTCCTTAAAAGCCACATCTTGTTACAGTAATGCAGAGTGGGCTACCCAAGTTAATAAAACAAAAAATAGAAACTAACCTGAACATGCCCAAGATACCTTTCAGGGAATTTCTATTTCTAGCTTTAAAACCAGAGAAGCCCCCAAAACCTAAAATCCCATTGGGAAATACACAGGACAACCTGTGTAAAGTGAGCCAGTTAATTCTCACCAATATTGCAGTTTGAGTGAATATAATTAAGTCTAGTGATCAAACACTTTGAAACTGAGATTTAGGGAGATCATAAATATAAGAGAAAGGAAGAGGAATTATCCCAATATAACTGGAAAATAGGGGGTGAGGGGGAGAAGGTGAAAAGATTACATACTTGTTAATAAGATTGCTGAAGAAAAAAATAACTGAGCTGCAAATGACTAGTGACAGACAAAGTGGAAGGCTTAGGCAGTATACAAAAAAACAGAGCTCTGCCTAGCTCACGGTCCTTCCCCCCCCAACCATAGGCACTGCACTAAGGTGAAGAAAAGCCTTAAGGATGAGGTGTGGAAAACTGCTCATCATTTTGGCACAAATTTTGGGAACAATTATCACAAGATCAAAATAGGAATATGACAATCTATAATTCACAATACAGTTGGTTATAAAGGACAAGAATAAGGAAAAGTGTCATTAAGCCAAATGAGGCAAGAAGACACTTAGCCAGTCTGTGAAACAAAAGGGAAAGGCACCACCACAGAAGGGATGCCAAACAGGGAAGAATGAATATAAGGCTAGAGTCAGGCTGCTAGAAGAAACCCTATGTGCAGTGCAGTTTTAAGCAGAAAGGTATGTTCTAAGAGGAATTCTGAAAAGTCAGAAATAACCAAGGAAGAGACTTAATTCGGGGCGGGGGGGGCAGAGAAGGTAGAGGGAAAACACAGTAGAAATCCAACTATGATGGAAAGACACACCAGTACAGGGGTACAAAGACCGTTACCGCAACGGCAGTAGAGACAGAAAATGATGAGATGTGATGGGCATTACAAATAATCCATAGGACTTGGTGACCACCCACAAGAGAAACAAGGGCAAGCAAGAGAGGGAAAGGTTTAAAAGCTAAAAAGACATCACTTACCTAAAAAAAGGCAATTCTAGTTATAGCCAAGACGAGGCAAGAAGCGTTGGTGAAGGGCTGGCTTTAAGGGAGTAAAAGTACTGATATGCCTCCAAGGAGATGTGAAATTAAAGCTCGAGACAGAATATGTAGATTTGGAGGATCATATGACTAGAAGTGAGGTGAATCTATGACAATAGATGTTTCATTTATTCACAATTTATTGGGTCTAATAAGCCAGGAACTCGGCCTGAAAAAAACACTATCTGTAATCTCAAAGATCTTAAAGAATAACGGAAAAAAGAGAAGGTGCTACAAAGAACTTCTTATGCTAGTTTAGCACATCACTTAATTTTCTTTCCTTATGATAACCAACAAAGATGGGGCATTAAAATAGAGTGAAAAAAAAAGGGGTGCCTGGGTGGCTCAGTCGGTTAAGCATCCGACTCTTGATTTCCGCTCAGGTCATGATCTCAGGGTCATGAGATCGAATGAACCCTGTGTTGGGCTCCATCCTGGAGCCTGCTTCAGATTCTCTCTCCCTCTGCGCCCTGCCCCCCGCTAGCTCATGTGTGCTCTCTCTCAAAATAAAAAATAATAATAATTAAATTAAAAAGAGTAAAATACATATACAGCAAGCATAGAAGGCCAGTAATTGAGCAGGCAGGAATGCGTGCTACTTCTTACATCAGAACCTGGAGGTACTTAAGACTATAACTATGAACCTACTGTCTGCTATCACCTTGGCCTTTAATAGTCTACCTCTGGTTTATGAAGACCTGACTATATAACCCTCTCAATTAAAATATTTTGTCATTTCTTAGAGAAATGATCTCAGAGCTAGAAAGAAAACCAGGATAACAATAAGACCAAGAGATCCTTGTGTGTTAAGTTCCCTGAAACTCTTTCGAGAAACTGCAAACTATCCATTAGACAATAATGCAGAGTACTTAACAAATACAAAGAAAAGCAGTGCTATCTAGCTATAAATGAAAACAATGTAAAATTAAGAAACATTATACATTACAAAAGGATCTAACACATTACAAAACACAGACACACACACACACACACACACACACACACACACACACACAAATTCTATTTCAGCTCAAGCATCCCTTCTCCAGGGAAGCCTTCCTAGACGCTGCTGTGTAGATAAAATCCCCTTATTATATACTTTTTTTTTTTAAGATTTTATTTCTTTATTTGACAGAGAGAGAGAGAGCACAAGCAGGCAGAGTGGCAGGCAGAGGGAGAGGGAGAAGCAGGCTCTCCACCGAGCAGGGAGCCCGATGCGGGGCTCGATCCCAGGACCCCAGGATCATGACCTGAGCTGAAGGCAGCCGCTTAACCAACTGAGCCACCCAGGTGCCCCCTATTATATATTATTAATGCATGCATCACATACCTCTACTTTGTAGCACTTAACATACCTAAATTTTTTACATTTAACTGTCCAGCCCCGAAAGAGTGCAAATTCTACAAGACCATAAATGAGAGGAACCATACCTATTTTCACTTATTGCTATAAGCCCTGTGATACATATGCTCAAGACATATTTGTTTTAATTAATGAAAGAGAATGTACTAAAAAGCTTTTGAAAGGATCTCAGCTGAAGGGTTGGGGTACTTCTCACTTTCTACCTCATACAATTCAGTACTTCTTAAAACAAATGTATTTCTTGTATAGTCAGGGGAAAAAACAAATTTCAAACCAAAGTCCAGCTGCACTTCAGCCATATTAAAATTCTTACTAAAGAGGGGATTTACATTTCAAGAGACATTCATATTTCAAAAGAATTCTCTCTACTTTATTAGGATTATACAAATTTAGAGGCTGAAATTTAAGAAAAATCAATGACAAACTAGGGGCAAACACCTTCTGCTCCCAATTCATCTTTCAAAAGCATTTATCTTCCTATACTGGAATGTCTTTTGTACCTCAGAGATTTTACAAATGCCATCCTCTGCCTGAGCCACTTTCCTCAAGCCTCAACCACCAATTTCCAAGCTCTCTCATCATTCAAACTTCAGCTTCAGCTGTCATCCCAGAGACCTTCCCTGATCACCCATAATCCTATATAAAGTAGATTTTCCCCAATCCCTAATCCAATACTGTGTTCATTTCCTTCACTCTATGAACCAATGTGTAATTATTTGACTTACTTGATTTTTTCTCTCCCACTAGAATGTAATCTTTAAGAAACAATACTAAGCATATTCAGAGAACTTGTTAAATTTATTCAAGTAATTCATTCAAAAGTATATTTTTTGAAGTAGCATTCTAGGACCTGGGAATACACACATAAATAAAGGGGACCAAAACCTTTATCCTCATGTGGCATTACATTCTAGTGGAGGGAGATAGAAAAAAAGACAAATAAGTGATTAGTATAGTTTGTTAGGTGAAAAGTGCTATGGAGAAAAATAAAGCAGAGGAAGGTAAACGGGAAGTGCTGTGGGAGAGGTGTGATTTTTAAATAGGGTGGCTATGCTGGTCCTCACTTGAGTAAGCACCAACGGAGTCAAAACTTGAAGGAAATAGGAGCAAGCCAAGCAGATATCTGTGGAAAATCATGGCAGGCAAAGGCAACAGGCAATGTAAAGGTCCCAAGGTGGGAGCATGTCTGGGACACTCTGGGAACTGCAAGACCAGTATAGCCTTGAACAAGGAGGGGAAAATAAGAAATGGGGTTAAACAGGTAAGAGACCTGCATATAAGGGCACTGGCTGTAAGTCAAATGATGACCCATCTGAGAGCTCTCTGATGGAGACATGACAGTTTCTGACTAACACTATTAAAGAATTACTCTGGCTGATGTGCTGAGAATCAACAGCAAGGGTTTTAAAAGTGGGAGACCAATTCAGAGCTGCAGTCAGCTAGGTGAGAGATGATAATGGCTTAGACCAGAGTGATGGCAGTTGGGTGGTGAGAAGTAGACAACTTCACATACATTTCAGGGAATAGTAAGTTTCCTGATGGAAGAGATACGGGGAATGTGAGAACAGAAGAGTCAACAATGATTCCAAGGTGTCAGCACCGACTACTGGAAGAACAGGATTTGCCATCAACTGATTTGGGAGAAGGCTGATAGCAAAGCTAAAGGAAGATCAGGTGTTACATTTTACATACATTAAATGTATGAATGAAATGTTATTAAGCTTTACCAGGCTTCCATTTCAAATGAAATCATATTAACATCAAAAACCCAAAGATCCTGTTCTTACCTCAAGCTACTTGAGTAGGACCTCTTAACCAACTCCCATAAAGACACACACAAACCACCTTCCACACTCACCCCCAGACACACACACACACACACACACACACACACACACACACACACGGCTCATGTCCAGACTTGACTTTTCAATTCACTGAAACAGCTCCCTCACTTTCTGCTCCAACACCTAACTGCTTCAATCCAAAATAAAAGGCAAGCAACCAATCCAAAAATCTCGCCCAACACTGTTAGCCAAAACAGAACCTGCTGAGCATATCAACCCACACAAATAAATGCCCATATGTGTCACAACCCACCATAATCTCAGCCAAACCTGTAGAAAAGAATTATGGATAGAGATTCTAAAGAAAGAAATTTCTCATAACCATCTCACAAAATTCAGATTCATTAGATTTGAGATTAGGGCTCTACCTCCCACCATTTTAACAAAGAGTCCCAGATCTGCAGCAGGTTGGAGAACCAAAGCCCTTAGGATCACCTGCAATGGAACAAAGTCACTTGCATATATATATATGTATGTATATATACAATATATATATATATCTTCAAGGGTAACATTTTTGTGGCTGGTGGGGGTAAAGCTTTAAAAACATCCTTCCCGGGGCGCCTGGGTGGCTCAGTTGGTTAAGCAACTGCCTTCGGCTCAGGTCATGATCCTGGAGTCCTCGGATGGAGTCCCGCATCGGGCTCCCTGCTCAGCAGGGAGTCTGCTTCTCGCTCTGACCTTCCCCCCTCTCATGTGCTCTCTCTCTCTCTCTCTCAAATAAATAGAATCTTAAAAAAAAAATCCTTCCCTATGGTTCTAATATCAATAGTAGTCACCAAGTATCAGCACCACTACTGTCAAACCAATCCCGGATCCAGACATACAATTATTAAAACATGTAAGCCATATCCATGGCAGCAGGCAGAGAAGAGAAACCAGGAGCAAGTTTGCCTACAAGCCTGCCTAGATTCAGAAATACCATTCTTTATGGGAACATCTATAAGGAAAAGGGGCTACAATTACATGGGCACCAAAACAACTTTCAGCAGAGAAACACTTCAATCTCCACTTCTCCCAATCATGGCTCTCAATTTCCAAAGATATCAAAAGTTCTCATAGTGGATTTCAAAGCCATTCAGGAGCTGAACTCATGTTCCCTGACACTTCTCACAGAATAATCTTACATAGTCTCTCTTTGTGCCCACACAAGTCTCTCTTTTTTTATCTCCCACATCCAGACTTTTGTTTCCCAGTTTTTAATCACTCTTTAAACTTCACCTGCTCCTCTAAGTCCTCTAATTAAGCAGAGCCTGATCTAGATGTATACTCACCCCCACAGAGCCTGCAAGATTTCCTATATTACTACCAGATGTGTTGGAGTATACTTGTACAGGCTTGTAGGCACAGGAATAGACACAGAGCTGGTCAATCATTATAGTGCTTTCCTTTAAATTATAAAATCGTCAAGGGCAGATACCAAATCATTACACTATAAAGTGGTCTCAGGAGCACAAAGCACTAACCCGTGTATACGATGCTTTAGGAAGATGTTCTCAAGATACCTCATGTGCACCCCAGAATTCAAGTCACATAGAAGAAAAGGGAGCAAATATGGCTCTGGGTACCTTTTTGGCTCCTGTTGTCACTCATTTATACACTTCCACCTCAAAAAAGTGGAAATGGTCAGTGAGTTAAGCAGGCACGCGCTTTAGAGGGCACAGAGATGCAAATAAGGGGAAAGATAAGACTAGCTTTGAAATATTTCTGTAGTACCCCCGTTCCTGGGAACATACAAACCAGAATAACTAGATCTCAAGTTATACAGCCTACCAGATAGGATGCAAGACATATCCTAACACATCATGAAAACAGAACTGAACAAAACAAAACTTGCCTTGAAAGCATCAGTCATATTCTGAGATCATAGTTAAATTTGAAAAGTGTAAGACACTTCTCAGAACCCCACGTGCTACGCTCAGAGAAAGGTGGGATGGTGACACCAGTTTTTTTCTTACTGTTATTTTCAGCAATAACAAAAGATACACAGAAATCAAAAGGAAAAATCTAGTTAGAATCTCATAACACATCAAACCATTGTCAAATTTTCATAGAGCATACTAGTCTGTAAACTGTATATACATTATAGACAGAGACTGGTATACCACAGAATTCAAGAGCAAAATCTGTTTACAAAATGTACTTTAACACTAGCTTCCAAAAGTCAATTACAATTATAGTACTGCCCATATAGAACTGTCTAATAAAGAATTCTTTCCGGGGCGCCTGGGTGGCTCAGATGGTTGAGCGTCTGCCTTCGGGTCAGGTCATGATCCCAGGGTCCTGGGATCGAGTCCCGCATCGGGCTCCCTGCTAGGCGGGGAGCCTGCTTCTCCCTCTCCTCTGCCTCTCTCTCTCTCTCTCTCTCTCTCTCTCTCTCTCTCTCTCTCTGACTCTCATGAATAAATAAATAAAACATTAAAAAAAAAATTCTTTCTTCTAAAATACTATCACAACTAAGTTAGGGAATACTATAATAAAAGCAGAAAGAAAAGTCACTGAAACCACCTCTCTACTATGATAGGGCCAAAATTTTCTCACCTAGCTGCCCAAAGCAAAACAAAAGAAAAAAACAAAAACAAAACAAACAAAAAAACCACCAAAACTAAAAAGTTAGGAACTAGATGACTATTTCTGAAAAACCTACTATGTAATTATACCATCTTCTCAAACTTGTAAAACAGTAAAATTTTAGAATATGAAGGTAACATATGAAAATGGGAGATGTCCTAACAATCTAAATCTTAACAATTCTTCAAAAAGAATTGTACATCTTAAACTTCCAACTAGTAAACATACCTCTCAGATTCACAGTTCTAGACAATGGCAATAAACTGGATAATCTAGCACTAAAAATTCCAGTTCTATTATTCTATTAGCTTTGGAAGAATAAAAACAAGGTATGAGAAGACATGGACAGGCTTCCTGGGGTCGTGCATCATCTCTTTTGGTGGGAAAGCACCCTACCTCTGTGCAGCCTTCTTGAGTCCTATCCTTCCAGATAACTCTCTTCTCCAGAATATTCGGACTGGTAGAGATAAAAATCATCTATCAGGCTGCGACTTCCTTTATAAAAGGAAATTTTCTTCACCGTCTTTGACCTTATGAGTAAAAGACCTTATGAGTAGACCGGCTAATCCACTGGATATAAGGCAGTGGCAACATCTGAAGAAATAAACTATTTTGGCTTCTTCTTTGTGGTTAGTATGAAACACACACACACACACACACACACACACACACACACGAGATAAGGCAGTGGCAACATCTGAAGAAATAAACTATTTTGGTTTCTTCTTTGTGGTTAGTATGAAACACACACACACACACACACACACACACGAGAGAGGGAACACGGGCGCTCCAGAAGAAAACAGTGTAGAATGATAAACCAAAGGAATAAAGGTGGCTATATCTTAAAGTATACTCAAAGCAGGCTCTGAAATTCACCCAAATGTGTGGCTCAGTGCCTAAACCAACATATACATCTGGTAATAATAAACACTGATAAGTCATAAACAAAAAGGGCTTTCTTAATTCAAAAACTCTAGAAACTACTGGTAACATTAAAATTTACATAAAATACTATCAAACAATATGTGTGAAACAGATTTTTTTTAGATAGTATTTGTATTTCAACTGAAATTACTAAGATGAAAAACTGGTATTTTACTGCCTAGTCTTCAAAACACTAGGAAGCCAGTATCTTTGATTTGACCAAGTCACAAATCTGTTTTCAGTAGACAGAGAAAACATATTGCCTCTGTTTAAGGCAAAGGACAAAAAAGATCATCACTGCAAATCATAATGTTTGGGTTCATGATGAAAACAGGAAACAGGCTGCCCAGGTATAATTATGGTTATAGTGTAATGTGCCTTCAGGTTCAGCCAAGAATTAAAACGCAGTGAAGAAAGAGTAAGCAGAATTTACTTGCCTCTACCTTGCTGTAGAAGGGAACTTTTAATAATACTTCCAGCAACATGTTACATAACCAACAGTAAACAACAATCTGATTCAAACCTCATTAGTAACAACATTCTGCCACTGTGTCCCACTGAAATTAATAGCTGACTTTGCCAGGGGGAAAAGAAATGCAACACATATCAATCTACCCATTTCTGTGGCGCCTACCTAGGTGAACCAGACAAGTAGATAATACCACCAAATCTGCACAGAATCTACAAAAATATTTTATTCTTCTCTTTTCCCCAGTTCACTGCTGGCTTTCCTCCTTTTTACCAGACTGTATCATATGGATGCATTTAAAATCTAAGAGGAAAGCGAACTGAGGAGGTTCACCTAACTTTTACTGTCTATTTTAGCTATTTCAGATCCGAAAGAAATGGAAGGATAAATGATGAGTGAATTTTTCTAACCAAGATACACAGTAACATTTATTCAATAAAAACAGCTATGTGAAAAAGGCATGCTGACTGAGGGATCCGCAATATAGAGGGAAAGAAAGGGGAATGTAACCACGCAAACAATCAAAAATTAAATTTTAAAAACCTAAAAGGTATTATGTACCACCTTTGTGAAGGTTAAATTTTGTTAAATTGTCTCTTATGAGTTGTTCCGTATTCTTGCAATCCCAGGGTTCTTGCAATCTCAGGGTTCACCGCACAGGGAAAAAACAGCTACCAAAGAAGGAGTGTAAAAAAAAAAAAAAAAAAAAAAATTTGTACAAATTTGTAAATAATCCCTTACTTACTAAATTTGGAACACACAAATTTCCTAAGAGTATTCTGATCAATACGTGTGAAACTGTCACATTGTGTCTAGGTATTGTTTTCCTTACAACAGCCACTACCAGAGTGACATCTAGCAGAAACTTTCCCCTACTTGCAATGTCACTAAATTTACTAGGACTAAGGTTTTTGAGCCTTTTAGGTTTCAAATTAAAATTCAAAACTCACTCTGGGCAATTCGGGTACTCTAAGGAAATGCAAGTACTCTGGTTTTTAAGAACTTAAACAGCAACTCAAGCACCCTTTCCTCTCAACTTCTGTGAAGCCAAGCCACAACCTCCACCTACCCAGCATTTGTTGCTAGATAAGAACACTTTTGGTAGTGCCAGGCAACACGCATGATGTGACAAACCCAGCCAGACTTCAAAACTTTTTCCACAGAAAGATAAGGTAAACAAGATATACTTAGCACCACACCCATTTAAACGCACAAGCAGCCAGGAATGTTTTTCACCCCCTTCTAGACCTCCAGCTGGTCAGGAAACAATGTCTCTGCAATCAAGATAGTGATCTGGCCCAGGGTGTTCAGGCATTCCTCACCTCCAGGTTGGCCTACAGCTCCATTCTTCAATGCCATCAAAACCAGAATTGGAACATTTGTTAGGAATCGGGCACACGTCCAAATACCCGGGCTATCCTCGCCCCAGTTCTTTTTGCAACCGAAATCCGTTTTTGGCTACTGAGCATGCTCCAACTTAAGACAGGCGCCACATGGGAGTTTTCAAAGCTTAGGCTCCAAACTCCACGTAATAACAGCAGCTGAAAGGGGAAGAGAGGGAAAAGGGAGGGGGAAGGGGAAAGACCGGAATATGAATTTGAGTACTGATACTAAAGTGAAAGACCGGGCAGAGACCCAATATGATGAAGGCAAACAGGGACGGCTTGGCATTCTCCTTGCACCAATGCATAAGTTTACAAGAAAGAACAAGAAATCTTTGCAATGGTGAAAACTAGCACGGCAAGTGGCAGAAACCAGGTCTAACTACCAGCTGAGTGCAGTAGCAAGGCACAAGTGCCCAGAGTGTAATTCCCACCGATAAGCGTGGATCCTTATCTCTGAAACACAAAGCGACGGCGGCACGGATTCATCAAGCCACTGGACAGCTTTGCAGGGTAGCAGATCAGACGGCTCGACCCAGCACGGCGATCCTACCTGGGGTGTGACTGAGGGTGGTGCTTAGATGAGGTACAACAAACCGCTCCTCCCGACCCAAGCGGGGCCGGGAATCTCCCCCACCCCCACCCCACCCCACCCCACCCCACCCCCGCCCCGAGGGCGTCCGGAGCGCCTCCCTCCACAGTCCCGGCGGCAACTGCAGCGCAGGGACCAAGGCCAGCCTCGGGACGCCCCCGGCCGCAGTAAGGCCTCCGCCGCCGGACGGGACGCCCCATCCTCGGCCGCTCGAACCTCTGCAGGCCGGGACTCGGCCTACCTCCCGCCCCGCAGGCCCGGGCGGTTTCCGTTCCGCCCGCGGCCCAACGCCCCCGACTCGGCCCGACTCCAGCCACTGGGGCCTGAGGGCGAGCCGCGTCCCGGAAGAAGCTGCAGCCCCCGGCCCGGCTCGCCCGCCCCGGGGCCCCACACTCACTCACCCGCCGGCTGGACGCACTCCCCCGGCGCCGTCGCTGCGCTTCCCCTCAGTGCAACTTTATTAGCAGCTTGGCCGCGGGACACGCGCACGGCGCCCGCTCGCCCAGGACCCGGATGAGGGAGGGAAGGAGCCGGGGAGGACGCTGCCGGAGTCCGCGCATGCGCGCGAGAGGCCGAGTGACCGCTGCGGAGCCGGTCGGAAGGAAGCCCTGGCGCTCGGCTCCGTGTGGCCAAGCCTAGCTTCCGATTTGCCAGAGGCACTTGTGGCAATGGCCAGGCCCAGGCGTGGGAGTCGGTGAGCTCCCACCGCCACGATGGCCACTAGTAGTGTCCACTAACCAAAGCCAACCCACGTTGTAAGAAAATAAAACTATTGCCCTTGATGGGGACCACTGCGCATTTTCTCAATCATATAAAAACTGTAGAAAAATCTTCAGACACAAGTTTGCTACTTTTACTGATTTTTTTTGGGTAACTATATAACTCCGAGAGAATCCTCTCTTTATGAAAACTCGCTTCAAAACAAACTTCTGAGCAGCAATCCTAGAACCCCTTCTGTATGGTAATCTTGGAGTCTCTGCTCTTCCCCAACCAACCCCTCTGGCAGGGCCTGCACTTGGAGTTCCCCGAATTACGACTGTCCATGTATTGGGAGATCAACCCCAATTGTTCAAGATAACACACACCCTTCTGGACAGGTGAGGCCACTGAGGTGCCCAAAGTTCACCTGTAGGCTGGTATCCCTCCACTCCGCCTCCTGTGGCAAGAACCTAAGTCTCTTCCTTAGTGTTTGGGGATCTTCTTGCTCTTTTCCTTAAATTCCCCCAAAGCGTCAGCATTTCCCAGAATGTGGTAGTGGCACCACGTAGGGTGTCCAGTTTGAAGAGTACTAGTGAAGAAAACTTTTAAATAATTTTGTTCTCATTTTAAAAGTTCAACCCAGGTTTTCCAGTACTCCACGGTAGGTTTCCTTTTTCAGTCAATTACTCTAAGTAAAAATCAAAATTGGAGACATTTCCAAATCTTCTCCCTCATAGCCTAATTCTATCCATCATGAAATCTTATTAAATGTACCTTCAAAATATATGCCAAATCTGATTTCTCACTGCTTTCTATTATCACCACCACGGCCTGAGCCAGCGTCCTCTCACACAAATGGACAACTGCTCTTTTGCTCGGGGCTCCAGCAGTTTGTTCCCACAGTAAAAAAGACTAAGTAGATGTTGCACAAGTGTCTGCATGAGAGGTGGCCATTTCCAGTGGGACAGGGGAAGTGCAGTGGGCCAGGGTGTGCAGTGGGCCGGGGTGGGGAACCAGACAGTGCATATTCTGATCACAGGGGCAGCTGCTGATCTACTCCAGCCAACTGCCACCATGGGGAAATGAAATAAGGGCCAGTGTTGGCAGATCTTCTGATTTTTCAAAAACAGCTGGAAATCTGGATGTTAATGCAAAAAAAATCTCACTTTTATATGCTTAGCCACTTCTTTTCATTCTTTCTCACTTTTTCTCCCTTTCTCAGGCATTCAGGAGGCCAGTCCTATACAAGCCAAGCAAAACAAATCCATGGTCCTGATTTAGCCTATTGACCATTGGTGTGCAGTTTCAGGTCTACATCTTAAACCTCTTTACTACATCATAAATTTTGTGTAAGTAAAGTCTGTGTACTTTAACTCTTTGTCACACTCACTGATTATTTGTTGGTAATTCAGAAGTTTCCAGTCCTTGGAAGGCACATATTTTTGGAGCCTGCATGGGTTTACAACTCCCAGAAGTGCCCATAACCCTGCCTTGGAGGGTGCCTTTTTTTTTTTTTTTCCCAGAACTAAATGTTTGCAGAGTGTTTTGTTGAACATTATAAGACATAACAATTTGGTTTAAATATTTTGTGTACTAGAGCCATTCCATACTTCAAACAGCTAGTAAAATCCTCCCCCAAACCATTTGCTGTCTTGCAGTCACTGCATAATATGCAAGGAACAATTTGTGATCGCAGGATTCCTATGAATGCTCACATTGGTAATCGCAAAGCCAACAGTTTTGTTTCCTGAACTATGTGTTCATGTACTGATCAAAGCAACCAAAGACTCCAACCTCTCCAAGTTGCTCTGTGGGCTCAGCTTAGGTCTGAAGTTGGAAGAGATGATAACATAGAAGGAGGAAGAAAAACTTTAAGAGCACAAAAGATGCCTCCCAAAGAAGGGAGAAATTACCCAGACTCAAAGGATAGAGAAAAATCAGATCACTAAATGTCTAGATAGTCGAAAAGATCATCAAACAGTCAATGAACTGGCATGTCGGAGCCCTAGGAAAGGAGTAAGGAAGTTCCTGTTTTTGACAATCAAATGGATTCTAAAAACAAAGATAGAATGGGATGATCTGAACAAGTAGATATAGTTCTCCGTGGGACATCAAAAGAGATAAACTGATTTTTCAGTTTAGCATTCCCCCATGAGAATCAAATAAAAGCAGCTTCAATTCTCAATCTTACTTATTTGTAAAGAAACCTATTTCTGGATAATATAGGCCAGTGCCTCTCAATGAGGGGTGACTGTGCCCTCCTCCTGGGGAACATTTGGCAATGTTTGAAAATAACTGTGACTGTCACATCTAGGAGGGTGGTGCTAATAGCATCTACTGGGTAGAGGCCGGAGAAGCTGCTAAATACTCTGCAATATACAGGACAGCCTCCTTCTACCAAGAATTATCTAGCCCAAAATGTCAATTGTGCTGAGGTCGAGAAACCCTGTTTGAAGTCCCAAATAGGCTTTCCTTAATTGAGTTGATGTTTAGGGGAAAAGTGAGCCTTTTCTTTGGATTTTTCCAAAAATAAATAAAAATAATTGTTTTAGTTATTCATTAGGTAGAACAAATCAGCCTTAATGTTTAGCCCTACTCCCACCTTGAATTTTCCAGAACCAAAGAGAAGGTAATTTTCAGGAAAGATGGGACCATATAAGGAACACGAAGAACTGGAATAATTAACTCAGTCTTCCCATATTCTTAATTTTTAATTTAAAATTTAGGTTAATTGAGGCAAATTGGTGTTGGTGTCAGTATCCTTAATAAATATGTCAATTCCATTTTTTGCTATAGCTTTGAAGATTCTCCCTTAACAGCCAGTGCACACCCAGTAGAACTGGAAGAATGTGATGACATCTGGACAAGTCACCCAGTGTGGAAGGATCGGTGAATGACCACAGAGATCCATCCATAAAAGGTCCTACCTAGTAGTCACCTCAAAGACTCCCACTTCCTGAGACAGTCATGGCAAGTGGAATGAGAAGAAGAAATGTCTGAGTTTGAATGACTCCTCTGGACAGTGTCTTAGAAACAATAAAGCTGACTTCCCAAGTTCTAAACCTTCTGTATATGTTCTTAAGTTGACAGACGAGCCCCACCTCCAATCTTAATATTAGAAACAGTGCAGGAGGCAGAGCTAAATGGAGAAAAGTGTGAGAAGAGTGAGATCCCAAAGAAATGGTATACAAAAATCTGAGAAAGCGTTCCTGGGTGGCTCAGCCCATTAAGCGGACGCTTAATTTCAGCTCAGGTCATGATCTCATGGGTTGTGGGGTTGAGCCCCACATCGGGCTCCTCATTCAGCGCAGTCTCCTTATCCCTCTCCCTCTGCTCCTCCCCTGCTCATGCTCTTTCTCTCTCAAATAAATAAATAAAATCTTAAAAAAAAAAAAACTGACAGAAAGAAAAATCATTATGTTAAAATTTTCCAAAGAAACTTCATGTTACTGTTTAACAGAATGAGCCACAAGGTTCTGTGCAAACCAGAGAATACACTAAAGTGACTTTATTCGATATTTGAAAGGGTTTTTTTTTCCCCCAGTAAAATCTGAGTGTTCTGGCGTGAAATGATCCCTTAATATTCCACAGACCCTTTATTTTCATAACTCAGATGTCGAGAGCTTTATGTATTAAAAAAAAAAAAAAGGAAACATAAAATAAAAGAATGACAGCTGCCTCTCCTGGAGGCTCAGGACTCTCTAGGCCATGGACCCCTTGAAGCTTCAGGGACGGATATGAGAGACCCTGTGACCACCCCCACCCCCCAGCGAATATGTACATTTTTGTGTATGTACCTATGTACACATTTTCTGCAGAAAAAAAATCCAAAGCTTTCAACAGCTGCTCAAAGGTTTGCCTGACCCCCCTAATGTTTGCAAATGCTTAAAGCAGTGGTGACTTTCCGTGTGGTGTAAATTTAATGTGTCCATTTTAAGTTCTCTTCTCTTCTCTTTTTCAGAGCAACATAATTGGGAGATCCCTCTGGAGGGAGGGCTGTTTGATGCAGAATGGAGGAACCTGGCTTGCCTGTCTGCGGCCATCTGCTACATTAAAGAAGGCCTCCTATGGCTGGAATCCAAAACACAAAATTAAAAGGGTTGCTTGCACCCAGAGTCATAAAACAAAGAGGCTTTCTAAAGCAGGACTTGAAGCGAACGCTCATTTCTTCCTGACTTAAACAGCATCTGTGCCTCCTGACGGCAAACACCCTCCAAGTTAACTCAACTGAGCTCCCAGTCCTACATGCTCAGTTTTCATCCTCAGAGACATGGTCTCAGATGAGCCAGACCACATGTGCACTCTGCCACAAATCCAGAGCAGCAAGTGAAAATCTGGGAATGCTATGGAACTGGGGAGAGGGGAAGGAGACAGAAGTTCACATTCTCTAGAATGCCTTTGAAGTGTATAAAATCTTGGGCACCAGAACTCTTGAAGCCAGACTTCCTGATTTGAACACCGTCTCCCTTACTCCCTGTGTGACCTTGCCCAAGTTCCTTAGCCAATCTATGCCTTAGTCTCCTCATCTGTAAAATGGGGATTACAGTAGGATCCAATTAACAGAATTATTATGGGGATTAAATGAATAGAAACTTGACAGACACTTAGAACAGTACCTGGCACATAGTTAAGTGCAATAGAAGGCATGTGTTTTCACCGATACACCAGCAACCTCTACAACAGCCTTAGCAAATTCATTTGTTACATAAAACGTGCATGCATTTTACCCAACAGTAGACCCTCTTCTCTTCTTACTTTAATAGACGATTTCATTCCTCCTCAAGCCTATGGTACTATCTGTTGCAGACAGTTCCCGAATTTCCGTTTCCATCTTGGGCTTGGCTGACGAGCTCCGGGTCCTTGAACTCCCCTCAATGTCTCTACTGGTCTGTAGAATTGTGGATTTTGTCTGCCTGCCATACTCTCCAAACCCCTTTCTCCTGCTTCCTTTGTGCAACCATTCCTCTTCAGTATTAAGCATGGTCCCAGACACCCCTCCCCAGAGATGGGCACAGGACCCAGGAGGGTTATCGTAGTTTCCCCCTAGCCAGGCCACCATGATTGGTTCATAGACAGGCATATGACCCAAGGAAAGTCACATGTATTATCTCTTAGACTGATGTATGGATGTTGAGAGAGGGAAATCCTCCTCCTTACTGTTGCTGCTAAGCTAAGGGTGAGTCTGAGGCTGCCAGGGGCCATCTAGCCACCATGTAGAGGGCGTCTGCTTGGCAATGAAGCCAAGAGAGTGAAGTATGGCTGAGATACAGAGGAGAAGCCATGACAAAGACCACTGATCTGGCTGTGCCTCAATATCTAAAAATATTCCTTAGACTTCCCAGTGACATGAGCCTATACAGTCTGCTTTTGTTTTAAGCTGGTTACACTTCCACCGCTTGTAACCTCTGCCCTTGGTAGTCCTGCTGGATTTATCAGGTGCAAATGTGAACTCCTGATCCTTGTCATTCTTCCTTCCCAGCCTGGTGCTGCTCTAATCTCCCCCGCATCAATACGTGGCAGCTCCATCTACATAGTTGCTCATACCGGGCAGTCATCTGTGGTAGACTGGATTATTGTCCCAAATCGTCACTCCTTCCCTGTTGTGGAATTATACATCTGTGCTCTTTGCCACGTGACTTTGCACTAACATTCTCTAGGGAAGGTGGAATATACTTACTTCTTTGTCCCTTTGATGTTGGCTTTGGGCAGTAGATATGACATGAACATCATCTTGGGATGTGCTTGATAGTGACTTGCTATTCTGTGCTTTTGCCATCTATCATTGAAAAAATAGACCCCAGGTAGCCATTAGTCCACGGGGGATGAAAATACGGATATAGCAGAGCTGATCCCAACCCATGGCCTAGAGCCTAGCTCACCAGACCTGCAGCCTGATGCACAGCCACCCAAGCTGATTCATAGACCCATGAGTGAAAAATTAATGTTTGCTATTTTATACCACTGAGATCCTGGGGTTGTTTGTTATGCAGCAATAGCCAGCTAAAACATTCTTCACTTACCCCTACCTCTCATCCTCATTTATTTATTCATATATTCACTCCCTTATTCAATAACATGACAAATATTTATGGAGCACCCACTATGTATTAAGCATATTTTTGGGCACCAGGGAAAATACATTAAACAAAACAGACAAAAATCCCAGCTTTAACAGAATATGAAAGGTATTTTTTAAATATGAAAAGTAAAATTTAGTGTGTCACCTGGTAATAACTACTTAGTAAAAAAAATAAAGTCATAAATGGGGGATGGAGTGTGTGCCAGGATGAGGAGGGGTGATCACTGCCGTGTTGATGGCATAGTCAGGGTTAAATAGGGTTGCCCTTCCACTTCCAATCCATTTCTACCTTCAAACCATCTCTAAAATCTCTCCACTTCTCTCCACGTCTACTATCTCCAGACAGCCAGGTCCAGTCACTACCATCTCTCCCCAGACTCTCTTCTGCTTCCACCTGCCTTGCTCCAGCCCCTTGACCACCCAACAGTTATTACACGGTGAAAATGTAAATCAGGTTATAATCACTCTGGAATTAAACTCTTCAAGTTCTTCGAAAGTCTTCCCATGGCATTTAGCGTGAAATTCAAACTCTCTACCACGGCCCTGCCCTGACCAATACCGTCCCTGCCATCACCAACATTCCCGCACATGCCCTGTACACACTGGCCTTCTTTCTGTTCCTCACGCGTCACAAGCTCTTCCTTAACTTCAGGTTTTGTACACGCAGTTCCCTCTGCTTATTCTTGCTCTTCACCTTGGACAGCTCTGAAATGCTTTGTCTACCACTCCCCACCTGTCTCACTCGCTCTCATCAGCCTTGGGTCTCAGCTTGAAGGTCAGTTTCTCACAAGTCTTCCCTGGCCACCTCTGCTCCGCTGAACCTCACTGCCCCATCTAGATTGGCTCCCCCCATTATAGACCTCCCAAGTATCTAGCTCTTGCCCTCTTTTCACATATCATGATTTGATCAAAGTCTATCGTCCCCCCTGGAGTTAAATCTCCTTCACAACAGAATCCTCAACACCTAGATCAGTGCCTGGACTGCTATAGGCCCTCAATAAGGAGTCACTGAATTTTCTGCTTCAATTTTGGATTTATGCTTGCTTCGAATAAAAGCACTTTGTTTCCATTTAATCTTTTTTAAAGTTCTTAATCAAATTTTACTGTGTAATAAGGTGTCATTCCCCTTATCTCCCAAACAGAAACTCAGCCCTTAGATTTAACATTTTTGCATTCGCTTATGCATTCAACTTAAATATTTATGTAGTACCTACTATGTGCCTGGCAGTGTGCCCACTAGTGGGCTACAAAGATGACTGCCCTATTGAATCTCACAGTGTCCTGAGGGAGGTTTGCTTCTTTTCTGTGTCCAAGATCCTTGAACACTTGACAGAAGAGTCAGAAACTAGAAAATCAATATCTGTCATTTCAAAGGAGTAAAGCCCAAGTATTCTCAGGGGAAGACATTCTTCAGAACTTTGAGGAGCCCCTCGTTTTATAAAAAGCTCCCACAAGGAATAGACCAATTATGCCAATGTCAAACAAAGATTACGTTCTGAACAGGAGTATTTAGCACTAAAGTTTAAACGATCCGGGACACTCATTGGAAGGGTTGTTACAGGAAGAGCTACGTCCCTTTAGACTGTATTTCCTGAGATGTTTCATTCCTAGGTATGAATCTTTAAAAAAAAATGGCTTACAGTTTTATAAAAATAATGCATGTTTATTGGCAAAGTTCAAATCATAGAGAAAAGGCAAAAGAAAGTAAAAATCACTTGAAATCACACATGTAACATCTTGCCAGATATCATTCCATGTGTATAATAATAGCTATTATTGATCATTGATGTACTTTATGCTAAGTACAGAGCAATGTGCTTTACATGTTTTATTAAATGCCACACTAACCTCACAATGGAGTTACCATTGCTAACTTTATGATCCTCTTTTTTTTATAAATGGAGAAACTAAGGATGGGGATGCACATATTTCTACAATCTCCTTGGGCTTACAAGGCCCAGAAATGTTTCTAACCTTGGAGGGTGCCTTTTTTTAAGAATTGGCGTTTGCAACTGCTTTGCTGATCATGGAAGGCTATCCCAGAATGTGGTTAAAATATTTCATACACTAAGCTCATTCCTCACTTCGTGCACTCCGTAAGATCTTGCATTCTCTGCTTCCACACCCCAGCCTCTTCCATCTTCTCCCACCACCCCCTGTATGGCTCTTCTTTCCCATCAGCGAACTGGCCTCTTTGCTGTCCCTCCTACTCCCAATCTGCCATACACTCCATCAATACACCTTTGCTTTCAAGGAACCTCTGTAGGAATGTCCCCTCCTGCAGCCTGCCCCGACCTCAAGGATCTTTCCTGGACGCATGGCATCGTGGGAGGAGCATAAGAAGGAAAAGAGATGCACAATGTAGAGATGGTAAGGGATGAGGGGCCTCCCGGGCACTTTCCAGATAAGGAAGAAGAGGCTCAAGAGAAGTGAAATCAATTCCTGAGTGTATACAGATAGTCGGTGATGGAACTAGAATTCAAATCCAATGAGTCTGACGCCCAAACTCCTGCTCTAACCACTATGCATACCGCCTGCTCTCCGGAGTCCCACTCACTGAGATAGTCTAAACTTCTGCACCCCGACAAAACAGTTCTTATGAGCCCTCCGATAACAGTCAGGGAACCACGGTACTTGGCGAACTGAGCCAGAAAAACAATAGGTTACTGAGTAAGAGAAGGAACGAGTGAATGAACGTGTCAATGCACACAACTGCCATTTCTAAAGTGAATGTGTGTCATTTGGTGATGGTGAAGTCACACAGAGCAAGTAGGCCATAAAACTTTGTATTTATTCTAACAGTCAGGTAAGGACCCTGAGCAAGCTCAAAAGGCCTGGGATGAATGGAGGTACTGTTCCAACATGTTTATCTTGAAGTGTAGTGAAACCTATTCATTCTATTTGTGTAATGACTAATGCCTCTGTGGATGTATCATTTACAATATGATGGCATTGCTAATGTGCCACATTAAAGGTGATTTGAACTGATGAATCAAATCAGTTAAGTTTCTCTAAGTCAACTCTAGCTACCCAAGTCCTATGGTGTAAAGTTCCCAGTGCAGAGAGCAGCCAGGCAGGCTGTTCTCATCAGTGTTACTTCCAAAAACTTCTTTTTATAAGAGCACTATCACACAATGCACCAAAACCTAGCGTTCCAACATTTCAAAAATGAAATAAGAAGTCAACACAGAGTCGCCTGCCCCAAATGTGTCACAGATGGAATAGTAGGAGGCCCCTGCCAGATCATGCTGTCAGAAATTAGAATTTTTATGAGGTCTGAGCTCCAGTGTGGTTCTGGCTGTGATGTCTCGGAGGTCTTAGCAAAAACCATCTGGGGGCTGCTACTGGTTTTCAGAACCACAGGAAAGAACCTCATATAGGTTAAGGTATTTATTTTACTTGCTTATGATTGCTGGATGAGTTTCTCTTATCTGCCAGGGACCACAATGATAAGGAAAATTTATTTATTCATTCCTATTTTACATTCCTCCATTTACTCTATTTACTCAAAGAGACAGATGTCGGTGGAAAAGAACACCCACCTCTCTCCTTGAAACTCTTTCCCGGTCTCTTCCTGCAGTTAGGTCTCTATTCCAATCTCTGGCTTCATGACTCAAATCTGATTCATTTATTCACTCAGCCAATATTTATCGAGTGCTGGCTCTGTGTCAGGCCTTGGGCTCCACACTGGGAATGCCTAAGAGTGCAAAACCAGGCAGGACCTCTGCCCACAGGGAATACAGTGAAGCCAGGAAGGCAGACATAAATCCTCCATCTAGAATCTGCATGCTTACGATGATCCCCAAACACCCCCTTTCTTCTTTTGATCGGCATTGGCTGAGCTCAACTTTTTAAACTACATGGCTTTTTTCCCTTCCTCTACTCATCTCATCAGCACATGGCAGGAAATTCATTTTAAGGCCCATCAGCAACCTCATGGAAAGAGAAAGACTCACGCCTCGCTTGCTTTCATTGTTTTTGCAACATGGACAGAGCCAAAAACAAACTGGAGTCACCAAAGGCCCCCAGACCCCCAAGCAGCCACCCCTGCATTGGCTCCCGAGGGAGTTAGCAGCTGGGATGCGGGGACTAGTGCTGATTCATGGACAGGCCAGGTCTTCACCGGGCTGCCGGAGTGCACCTTAAGGACCCAACAGTTCTGGAGCTGCTAGGGTACCCGAAACAATTTCATCAGTAGGCTAATGCCCCATAGCTACATGGCCAAACAGACACTAGACATGGGTTTTGGGGCAGAATGGTTTCTAGCAGCTACCTTTGGAGATTCTTAGCAGCCTTAAGGAGGAACCAAAAGGGTCACATTTTTTTCCTGCACAGCACGTAATGAGAACAAACACACAGCAACAAACCCATTCCTCATTCTCACACTTGGGTTATTCTTACTCCTTGAAATTGGAAGAAAGCGCTGAACAGGAGCTACCTGAGGGTAGGGGAGGCAAGCATATGTGGCAAAAAAAAAAAATGTGGTTTCATTGGCAAGGAAGTCACATTGGTCCCTGGGCTACCAAAAGTGGGCTGTCCGGCAGACTTCTAGAACAATACTCAGGGTGCAGTGAGGGATCCAGCCACCCCTAGGGTGACCCTCCTCCTCTTTATGCACTTTTCCAGAATTCCTGACCGTTAGACTTCTCAAGAGACACTTCCAAGTTTGCCACCATCCAAAATGAATTCTACTGGTCGATTTCATCCTGAGCCTCTTCCAGAACGATTGGCATTTCTCATGGCAGCTGCAGGTTGGCAAGGACTCCAGTCCCCTCATCTGGGCAGTCGTGGCAAGAGCTGTAGGGCTGCTGCCACTCCAACCACATGGCCCATGTCACAGCCACTTCTCCAGGAGCGAAGCAGCTCAGGTTGCTTTCCCAACAAGCTTGCTGTGGGCATGGCAGACACACTGTGCTTTCTGTATGCCAGCCCAGCATACAGGGTGAGGGCCGGGGCATCTGCTCAGTCTGGGTAGCTTCCCCCACGCAAGGCACATATTGATTTGTTTTCTCCATGCAAGTATTTGTATACTTTCACTAATAAGCTGCTCTGCGCAGGCTGTGACAGACGCGAGACACAACATAGAGCAGAAACAGACCCAGTCCTTGCCCATGCAAAGTACATAACCTAGTAGGAAGGACAAGTAGGAATCACGTGCCCATGCTGTGTGTTAAGTGAGGGTGACATTTGGGTGGTGTTGAGGGTGAGGAAGCCTTCAAGGCAAGTGTGAAGATGCCAAGGTGGGAAAACCAAGGCCGGACAGAGAAAGCAAGCACAGATGGACCTGGAGACAGGCAGAGGACAGCCCGGGGCTTTGTGTTTTTTGTTTGTTTGATTGTTTGTTTAAATACGTCTAATAATATTTTCATTTTTTTATTATGTTCAGTTAGCCACTGTATAGTACATCATTAGTTTTTGATGTAGTTTTCAGTGATTCATTAGTTGCATATAACACCCATTGCTCATCACAACACGTGCCCTCCTTAATGCCCATCACCCGGCTACCCCAGCCTCCTACCCCCTTCCCCTCTGAAACCCTCAGATTGTTTCCTGGAGTACAGAGTTTTTCATGGTTCATCTCCCCCTCCGATGTCCCCCCCTTCCTTTCTCCCTTCCTTCTCCTAATGTCCTCCCTGCTATTCCTGATGTTCCACAAACAAGTGAAACCATATAATTGACTTTCTCTGCTTGACTTATTTCACTTAGCATCATCCCCTCCGGTCCCATCCATGTCAGTGCAAATAGTGGGTATTCCTCCTTTCCTATGGCTGAGTAATATTCCACTGTATATATGGACCACACCTTCTTTATCCATTCGTCTGTTGAAGGGCATCTCAGCTCCTTCCACAGTTTGGCTATTGTGGACATTGCCGCTATGAACATTGGGGTGCATGTGCTCCTTCTTTTCACTACATCTGTGTCTTTGGGGGTAAATACCCAGTAGTGCAATTGCTGGGTCGTAGGGTGGGAAGGCAAGCTGGTACAGCCACTCTGGAAAACAGTACGGAGGCTCCTCAAGATATTAAAAATAGAGCCCAGGGCTTTGTAGGCCACGGCTAGTGTTTGGCCGTATCCTAACTGTGCATCACATGTCCGAGCTGGGCCTCGGGACTGGACAGCTGCCTTCCCGGTGAGGAGGAAGGCTGGTGGTAGCAGGGAAGAGAAAGGGGTGCAGAGGAAGATGGGGTTACTCAAATGATAAGCTCTCTGCCGGCATTTCAGGAGCTCTACCACTAGTCTCACCTGTGACTTCTACCCGATGCCAGCCCAGGACCTTGGCCGCTCCAGACATATCCCACTCCCCAGGCTTTGTGCTGCTTTCCTGTCATGCTGTGGCCCAGTGACTATAGGGACCCGGTCACCCAGCTGCCTAGCCGCTGCTGGGGAGGGAGGGCGGGTGTGAGCTGGGAGGTCGGAGGAGCTGGGAAGGCATGTCTGGGGCAAACAGGCTCCATGGAAGACTGAGCCCACATGCTCCTTTCACCCTTCCAGGGGGTAGGAAAAGACACTTCCTCCTGTGGGAGAGCAGCGGGGATGCTTCCACGCTCCTAGATGACACAACATCCTGGATGGAGTGCCTGTGGGAAGACTCATCACACCTGGACTTATCTCTGTGATGTAGGGGAGGGGTAGAGACAGGTCTATCCAGTTCTTTGCTGTGTGCCTGGTACACGCGGTCCACGGAAGGCCCACAGTAAATGTTTGTTAACTGAATTCCGGTGCAAAACATACAAAAGGTAATTTTACTTTTCCCTTATTAAAAATCTGGGACACCCCAAATTAATAGGGAAAACAATCCCATTTCTTGTCCTCTGAGTTGGGTGAGCTCGTTACAAATGTTTTAAATGGGTAAAGAAGTCTTAGACTAAACCAGAGCTCCTGCAGACTTTACTCTCATTATCTTATAAGATGTTGATTTTGTTTGTTTGTTTAATTGTGGAGACTTCATTTGTTTTTACCCACGTCAGTGTTCCAGCAAAGGTTGGAGCCCGACAAGTTTTCAGTCTAGAGACAGGTCTCTTGGCCTTTCTGTGCGTGCGTGCGTGTGTGTGTGTGTGTGTGTGTGTGTGTGTGTGTGCGCGCGCACGTGCGCGCGCCCACGTAGGGGTCCTCTCCTCTGCAGTGACATACGAAGGAAGGCCCTGCATCTGGCCAGCCAGCCAGGAGTCAGCAGATTATTTCAAGGCCATGGGGTGAATTCGGCAGACTCTTCCCTTGTGAAAGCACTAGGAATAGCATTTTGCTTACCTCTGGACCAGGAGAATTCTTGCTCAGGAGTCCTACTTTAAATGACAGTAGAGAGGAGGGGCCCAATGTAATGGGGCTATCCCTAAGACAGAGAGAGAAAAAAAAAGGTGCTCACTCACTTGCTCTTTCCCTGTAGCCAGGACCTATGGACTGGACCCTGGATTAGGCTAGGTTTCCCTCATGCTCTCTGGTGCGGGGAGGGGGGACTTGGGTGCCCTGCCTGCTGACTGGCTGGGCTTACCTGGCAGCCCAGGCTTTCCCCCAGCCCTTTGCCTTGGTGCTCTCTGCAAAGCTTTCTGCACTTTTACGCATGAATATTTTTCTGGTGAGAGGCCCTTTTACCTGTTCTAAGGGTTTGTGAGCTTAGCCCAGGCTCTCCCCCAGCCCTTTGCCTTGGTGCTGTCTGCAGAACTTTCTGCACTTTTGCACATGAATATTTTTTCTGGTGAGAGGCCCTTTTACCTGTTCTAAGGGTTTGTGATCTCTCTAAGAAGCTAAGAACCGCTCATCTTCATAAAGAGAACTTTTTGCATTTTATCTCACCTTCCAGAAACCCAGATGATCATGGCCTCATTCCTGTCTGATCATCTCAGAACCCCTCCAAGGATAGGCGGCACACAGTGGCCCACTGAATCCGTGAAGGAAGGTGACAGAGTAGGAAACTTCCTGTGGGACTGGAAGGTGGATCTCCCTGGGAGATGTTTGCTCCTTTGAAGCAGAGCTCACTGGGAGGAGCTTTCTACCCCCTACACCAGGCCTTCTGCCTTGTGCTTCTCCTCAGGCCAAATAGCTCCAAGATTCCAGTCCCAAGAGATCATCTTCAGATGCTCCGGCACCCTAGCTTGCTCTAGGTGGCCCTTCGAATCTCAGTTCCGATGGGAGCTAGGCTCCTGAGGAAGAGGTGAAGAGAAAGGGGGCAGGGTGTGGGTGGGGAGTAGAGAGCCCCGGGTCTTGAGAGGGCCCTTCCCTTTTGCCTTGGTTACTCCC
The DNA here is from genome assembly GCF_009762305.2 of Zalophus californianus. NCBI lineage: Eukaryota > Metazoa > Chordata > Mammalia > Carnivora > Otariidae > Zalophus > Zalophus californianus. Next base: position 29,312,975 of record NC_045599.1, on the reverse strand, counting down.
AGCCTCCAGCCTCAGGAGTCTGGTCAGAGGGGCCTTCAAGTTTGATCTGGGCCGGAGAAAATAAAACAGAGCGAAGCGTCAGGCTAGGAAGGAGGGGGAGGGGGAGGGGGGGAGGAGGTGGTGATTCATGAGATGAGCTTGAGGAAGAGTGTGTGCAGCACAGAGGAGGCTGGAGGTCCGAAGAGGTGTCAGAGTGCCCCCCGAGGGAGAGGAGCTGGCTCTACCAGAGCAAGAGCAAGGCGGAGTTCCCTGGCATGGAAAGAAGTGTCCAGGCTTTGGGTTGGAAGCTCTTTGGGTTGGAGAGGGAAGCGGCCCAGGAGTCGGCGCCTGTGGGCAATGGCCTGGGTTTCCTGAGGAAGGAAGAAGGCCCAGGAGTCCGGACAAGGAGTGTGCGATGTTGAACCAGATGGTCTGGCATTCTAGATTCCTGTCCAGTGAAAGAAAGACAAAGATGAAAACTAGTCAAGCATACGCTTTTATCAAGCTCCTTCCAGATCCTCTCCATCCTCATCGTTTCTTAATTAGCAGGTACTTGAATCAATTTCGTTCTTCATGTCTCTCTCAGTAAAGGAATGAATGGTTAGTAAACACAGGGACACAGCCCTGTGAGGAATCCTTTGGTCTTGGCAAGTTCAACCTCCATCTGTTTCCAAGCAAGATATTCTGAGGGTGCGTGTATGTGTTTAGAAGGAGGAGTAGGGGCTGTAGTCATATCTATCTCCATAAAAACCATCATTTCCTTTGTCTCCTTCACTGCCCTCTCATCATCCCCGTACACTCTCTCCATCTCCCCTGCTGCCCACCACCCCCCGCCCCAGCTCACGGCCATCCTGTGTGTGGAGGGGTCTATCTCAAGGGTGATCACTCCCCACCTCTTCCACCCCTGTCCATGTCTCACCTCTGAGATCTCAGCATCGCTCCCTTAAGACAGCCTTCCCTGAGCCCCCAGTCTAGAGTGCTTCCTTCATTCTAGGTTTCTGTAGAAACTTGTTTGATTTTTCAAGGTACCGTGTCCCTTCGCTATTATATACTAAGCGGGTCATTATTCGCTTGAAGGTCACCTCCCTCACCAGACTGTAATGTCCATGAAGATAGACATGCCTGTTGACATTCACCGCTGTATCCCTGGAAGCTCACACTGGTCCACAGCAGGTGCCCCCACTTCTCTTCCCCCTGGAACGCTCACCCATTATTGATAGGGAAGGAAATGTTCTGGAAATCCACAGATTGGGTCAAATGCCTTTTTCCAGGGGGTGACTTTATAAATATTCAAAGGTAGTTCACATGACTCCCCTGTAAACCTTCTCAATGTCAAAAAGGCTCCAACGAGGGTTCTGGCCTTTCTGCGGGAATAACATTAAAATGCCTCAGATGAGGAAGAATTAAGGGGACCAAAGACTTCCCATCCCATGTCTGCTCTTCAATAGGTCCGGCTGATTTTACTGAATGAGTAGAGGCACAAGTTTCATTCCTCCAGCCCGGGAAGCTGTCAATGGTCCCTTGCTAGAGAGAAGGGCCCCTCAGTGATTAGCTGAGCAGGTCCTGAGAAGCTACACAGAGAGGTTACCCAGCCATCTGGCGCCCAGAACAGACAGTGCCCTGGGCGTGGTCAGATTTTTCTTGTCCAGCTCACTCGGAATCAAAAATTTAAGAATTTTAGGGTCCTAAGGGGAAACATGAGAGTTCTTCCGGGCCTCTGGGAGGAAGGGGAGAAAGGAAGACCTGCTGTGTGGAGTTCCCAGCATGCGAGATGGACAGGGGCCTGAAGGAAACCCTTCTTCCCAGTCTGACTCAGACCCGGATCTGCTCCCAAGGGGGAGCCAGCTCTGACCATAGCCTCTCTGTAGCTCAGCTCCACAGGAGCATCCGGGCAGCCAGACCAACAGCTCCTCGGCTCTGAAGCTGGTCAACGTTTGCTGCCCTCAGTAGGGAACAGAACTCCTTGAGCTGCCTGTGCTCCCAGTCCAACTTGACCCCTGCCTACCAAAGATCCCACAAAGGAGCCCAAACTGAACCACCTCTCTGGATCCCTGAAAATGCACTCCAACCTAACTGAATGCCCTGAAGGCCAAGCGTGTAGTTCAGCCTCTTAGGCTTATTTACCCTTAAGTTTGTTTATGTGCATTTTCCTAATCATCTTTGCTGCTTTTTAAAAAAGATTTTACTTATTTGAGACAGAGAGAGAGAGAGAGCACACAAGCAGGGGGAGGGCCAGAGGGAGAGGGAGAAGCAGGCTCCCCCACTGAGCAGGGAGCCCAATGCAGGACTCTACCCCAAGACCCTGGCATCATGACCTGAGCCCAAAGGCAGACGCTTAACCAACTGAGCCACCCAGGTGCTCCTTTACTGCTTTTTTTTTTTTTTTATATTCAAACTTGAAACATCTCCATCATGAAGAAGTCCAGCACTATAGAAATAAATAACATAGAAAGTATAAGTCTCCTATATTGTCCCCACTACCCCCAGCCCCATCAGGGTAACTATTAGGTCAATAATTCTGTCTATTCATCTGGATCCTGTTTCTGTACACATACTATCAGAAAGGATTTCACTACATTTACTACGTTGCAATCTACCTTTTCTATTCACATATTTGGAAACTGTCCATGTCACTGTAGTCCATGCACTAAGTCACCTCAGTATTTTAAACACCTCATATAAATGGATTTTCCATGGTCTCTCTTTTTTCCCTGGGTTTACAAGCCTGGTGCAGTGAGCATCTTTGCATCTTTGTGCATTTGGACGGGTAGCTGAGTTAATGCCAATCCTTTCTATTACTGGCATGCTGCAGGAAACAGGTTTGTGCCTCTGCACATTTCTGTGGGACAGATTTCTTGAAATAAAAGCTGGGTGAAAGGGTAGGCGCATCTTTAGTTTTGAGAAACATTGCCAATTGTGCTCTAAAAAGGTTGTGCCAATTTTCACTCCTATTGGCAATGTGTGAATCACTTGCTTTAAGGCTGTCCTTGGCTCTGATGAAGCATGTACTAAGGCACAGGCACGTGGATTATGTTCCGGCACTTGCCATGAGACTCATGCTCAAGCATAGTATGGGCGGCACCACTCAGCCCCTGCCATCAAGTCCCACTCGAGGTTGCACGTGAGTAATAAGACAGTCCAAGGAAACTTCTGGGAAGGTCTGAGAGACACAGGGGGAATGGAGGTAGATAGCCAGGGAGATGCCTATGTCCTCATTCTAATCCAAGAAGTCCATCATTTTTTCTTACAGGATGTTCTGCAGCTCCCCCGACCCACAGACAGACACAATCACGTTTCCCAGTTTCCTGTACCCTGGACTCCATCACTTGTCTGGATAAATGGTCCAAGGCTCACTGGAGATTCCATTACATCCCTGCTTGGCCCTGCAGGTGGACAGGCTTGCAATGAGCTCACAATGCAGTGTGATTGTCAGGTTCCGGGAAGAGATGGCATTTCATTTGGTTAGGTCTCAGCTGTGTTGTGAATCATTTTGCCTTTCAAATTTCTCATTGCTCTGTCGACTCAGCCTGCTCCTCTTTGTATGATGCAGGACTGCTGAGGGAAGAATGGACGTTTGGTCCATGCGACCTGAAATGGTTGGAGAAAGAAGCAGAGTACAAGCCCAAACGGGACCTCTGGCCACAAGCTTGGATTAGTCACTTACAAAACAAGGCAGCCCTGAAAATAATAACTCACCAGAAGGAACAGCTGACATGTATTCAGTGCTTACCATATACCTGCCACCATTCCAAATACTGTCTAGCATTATATACAAGGTATATTTTTAATTCTCGATCGTATGATGCAGGAATTATTTCCTGAGTCTAACCTGAGTTAACTAGGCAACCTGACCCCTCCACTCAATGCAGAGCTTTTCTATTTACACGTGTCTTATTTTAGAGAACATTCCAGACCTATCTCATTTGATGTCCAAACAAAGCAGTGCTGAGAGGCTGGGAGGGGTAAGGTATTAATGTACTCATTTGACAGGTAGGAACACTGAGGCCTGGAGATGTGTTTTGCGTCAGACCCTGTCCCCATGCTGGAATGTGAGCCAAGTCCCTTGATGTGGCCAGTTGTCACATGACACCCCAGGTGTCTGTCCTTGGGTCCCAGGTATTTCTTCAAAGCCCAGGGTGTTCTCAGGGTTTGAAGCACTGGGCGCTGAGCCAGCACAGGTGGCTCCCAGCCAGGTGACAGGATCTGCAGACAAGCTCGGGTCCTGCCCATAGCCCGGTATTCCTCGGGCAATTATTTTCAGAAGCTATTGACATCGTGGTTGGCTAGCAAGCCTGGCTCTCACCCGCTGCCCAGGAATTGAACTGCTCATTGGCCCGTGGGTTTATGAGTGTCAGCTGCTTTTTCTCATTACCACTTTCAATTAACTCATTGTTCTGAGTCCAAGCTAACGGCCCCCCTTGGGATTCATTTACATTAATGTTGGGGCCCTGGTTTCTTTCTTTCCTTTTTTTTTTTAGAAGAAAAATTCAGGTTTTGTGAAGTGAACAATTAGAAACATCAGGGGTAGAGGCCCTGGTTGTGGGTCCAGGACAGAGGGAGCACATATTTCCCACAGTGGCGCTGCCAGGCCGAGGTGCCCCGGCCACTTAGACACATTGAACACATCCTTCAAGGCCCAGATCAATCCTTCTTCTTGGAGGCAGCTGAGGCTGCAGGGCGAAGATGCAAGTGGGTGAGGAGGCAAAGTGCTATGGAGCTTGAGGAAGGCACCCTCCTACCCGGTCGGGACCCATTCCCTAAGAGAAGCATTCACAGTCTTCCACTGCAGAAGGAAGAAAACTGGAAGAGAAGAGAAGTTTATTAAACACCTACTACATGCAAAGTGTGATCGCCTTCATTTCACGTAATCCCCGAATAAGAACCAGTATCCGTCTTTTATAGGTAAAGACATTAGGGCACAGAGAGGGACGGCGACTTGACCAAAGCCACGCATCTAGGAATGGCGGAGTGAAGATTTTATACCAGCAAACAGGGACAAATGTGGGGAAAGTGAGTGTGGGGGGATGGGAGGGGCACAGGACTCTGCACAAATCAGTTATAATTCCTTAAACCCCCTTCAAAAAAGTTTCCTGTGATGACCCACCTGCTTTTCATGCATTTCTTTGGGAATCACTTGTTCCTTATCGCCTTATAGATAGACTAAGAGTGTTCGCTTGAAAACCAGAATCTTTTTGGGTGTTTCCTCTTATGTTAAAAAAAAAAAAAAACTTCTGCTTTTCCTCCCCTTCAAGATGATTATTGGTCCCTGCTGCTATTGCAGCATGGCCGGGGCTTGTGGATCAGAGTGACCCCTAAGAAGGAGACCCAGAAGACCATTCCGAGAGCGGAAGGACGCAGAGACAGTAGGAAGGCCAAGCCCACACCTGTGACTGCCGCCCTGCTTTTCTAGAAATGTCTCAGGGGAGGTCTAAGTACACCCTTGAGCTGGGAAGCCCCACAGTGCCATCCACCAAGAGACCTGGGGTAAGTCCTTCCCGCCTTGGCAGAGCCTCGGTTTCTCCGCCAGGAAAGGGAAAGAATGGGATGAGCTGACTTCTGAGACTCTTCCCAGTTCCAAAGTCCTCTGCTGTGTGTCGGAGAGCATCCGGGTCTCATTACTCCAGACGCGGACAAAGCTGCCTTCCTTATTATTTTTTCACACCCAGTGACTTGGACGGTGACAGATTTTGCATTTATTCCCCTTTATGTGCTATTTTAAGGTGTGAGCTTATTTATCTCTTTGATCAAGGACACCTATTCCGAATTTATGGGACCTGAATTCAGCGGTAGAGCCAATGAATCCGAGAGCCGAACAGCTCCCCGACCCACCCCCGGCGTCGGCAGCATCCACCGCCCCTCGGCCCTGAGCGGGGTATATAAATCCTCGGCACGTTTGCAGCCCTTTGCAGGCTACCTTTTGTTTCTCCTCTGGAGGCTGTTCATGTGTATGAACTAAAGGAGATGGAGCGTGAAGAAGCTGCAAGATCTAAGGGAGAGGAAAGGCCGGAAGTTTACAGGGAAGATGGCTAATCCTTGCCAAGGGGGTGAAAAAGTCAGACATCTGGTTGCTGGTTGTGTTTCCTGCTGAAAATCAGGGCAAAAGGTCCCCTGCAAGTTTGGATCTGGGTGGGGGGAGAAGAAAAGGAGTGGGAGGGGAGATGGAAGACCGGAATCCTGCAGCCGGGGGAGGGGGAAGGGGGAAGGGGCCGATCCTGTATTCTTTCAGGCTCCAACCGTCTTCTAAGAGTGGGAAGGGGCTTTGGCAAAAAATTCAAAGCGATCCAGCTTCTGGGAAGTGAGCAGTCTCTAAGAGGCCCTGACAGGTTTGCCCTTGGCTCAACGACAGGTTTTCAGGAGGAGCCGCAGGGCTATGATCCAAAGTCCGGCCAGATAACAGAAGCTGGGAGGTAACCCGGAATTCTTCATTAACGGTGCAAATGAGCGGGAAGGAAAATAAACAGATACCCGGATGCTTTGTGTGTGCCCCTGACTGCAATAAGCCCTGACGTTTAGACAGCCCTTTGTACTTTGTATTTTTACAAAGGACAGCGTCCTACATCTGATTCCCATCATCCCACCTTGGTGAGCAATGAGGGGGTCAGGCCTGGGATACCAATCCCCATTTCACAGAAGAAGAAATCGGGTGAGAAAGGAAAACTAATTTGACCAACACCACAGAGCCTCAGGAGGCCTTGATTGGACCCCCCCAGGCCCAGACATGTCCTTGTCCCCCAACACCCTGTGTCACCAGGAACTGTGAGGAAGCCCTCAGCCCTGTGTGTGGGGACCCTCAGCTTTCTGTCCAAGGTGCTCCTTCTGTACCGCAGCTTCCTTATAACTGAAAACTCCCAGAGCATTTGGCAGTGAGTGCCAGTGAGTCTGACGCCTAGTGTGTCACAATCAAGCAACCCAACTTTAAATTCAGTTCTCCAGGAGCACCTGGGTGGCTCAGTCAGTGAAGCGTCTGCCTTCAGCTCAGGTCATGATCCCTGGGGTCCTGGGATTGAGTCCCACGTCGGACTCCCTGCTCAGTGGGAAGCCTGCTTCTCCCTCTGCCTCTGTTTCTCCCCCAGCTTGTGCTCCTCCCCCTGCCCTCTCGAGTAGAATAAAACCTTTAAAAAAAAAAAATAAGTTCCGTTTTCCTTCACATGAACTTCAATCGGTACATTTTAATTTATGTTAACAATTGCTGAATCAATACACACAATTCTTTCACCTTTCTCTCTGTTTTAACATTTTTGTGATAGAATATCATGGCAAATATTTTTAATTTTATGTTTGACCCTTCAAATAAAAGTGATGAGTTGGCCGGCCTGCCTTCCCTCCTTCATCATTCCGCAAATATTTAATGAGCGCCATGCCAGTGCTGAGAATGCAGCAGTGAACTGAGCAGGTATAGACTTTGACTTCATGGAGGAGAGGACTGACAATACACAAACTCACATGTTTGAAAATACGTTATCTCTTCATATGTGCCTAGAAGAAAAGGAGGTGCTATGGTAGAGAAAAACGACCAGGAGGACCTGTATTTAAGGTTGGGAAGGAGGCAGAAGACCAGAAGGGAGAGCAGGATGGGCAAAGGGAGGGCAACAGCAAGGGGCCCCAGACAGGATGGAGCGTGAAGGGCGCAGGAGCTTGAGAGGAAACCCAGGATGGCCTGAGCTCCTGGGGCGCTCTGAAGGCAGCCGCTCATCCAAGAAGTTCATTCAGCAACACACTGGGGAGGATATTTTCGCTGGGAACCTCGGTTTTCTCATCTGTAAAGTATGGAGAGTGAGACCACCTCACTGGGTGTTGGAGACGATGATGAAAATCCTAAAGATGGAAATCCTAAACCGAGACATATAAATGTGTCTTTATCACATTACCAGATCTGCTTCATCATAAGGTCTCACGGGTCTTCCTTGGTGGCGGTTGGAGCACTTTGCTTCAGCTCTCTCCTACCATTAGAGTATTAAATGATCTGTAAACACACACTTGAGAGTTTGGGACCACAAAAGGATGCTGCAGAGCTTCGGTCCAGCACCCTCTCACCCTCCCATTGGTCATTCCAGTGCTAATAGCCTAATATTACTTCTAGCCTAAGTAATATACAAGGATGGCCTTCGCACATAGAAAAAAAAATTCTTCCCATTCTTTTATCCCTGCCACGTATTTGGGAGACTTTGCAAACTTAGGGGACAGATGGAAATAAACACAGACAACTGTTCTATTTACTGTAAAGCAGTGTTTCTTACCTTTTGGCCATCCAGATGTCCCTTTTCCTTTGAGGCACCCACCACATCTTTGAGAATCACAGAATCTTGGGGGGTTGGTATTATAAATATATGGGTGCTTTCTTGTTTTCTAAGAATTGTATTTTATATCATGTTTTAGAGTTTACAAAACGCTCTGATGAAACTTATTCGAAGGCCTGGCAACACTGGGAGACAGGTGACCTATCATGTTCAACCATACCACCCTGCTTAATTGTCTTCATAGCACTTTCTGGTAGCACTATTATCTGACGGAGGATATTAACTGGTGAATGCATTTTGTTTATCTCTTTTCCCACTTCTAGAATGTAAGCTTGAGAATACCAGTCTTGTTCACTGCTATGTGCAGAGCATCTAGGAATATGCCTGTCCCACAGGAAGCGCTTGGTAACGAGGAGTTTGGTGAATTAATTAATAGGTCTCATTTTACAGATGGAGCAACCGAGGCTTGGTTAGCAAGGTTCAGTGACTTTACCAGGCTCACGCAGGTGTTAAATGGTAGGGCCAGGACAAGAAATCAAATCTTTGCATTTCCCATCTAGGACTCTTTCTGAGATACTACCTCTTTCTATGGCATAACCATAAGCTCAGAAATATATGAAATAGATTACCAGGTATCTGAAATACCTGAGATCACAGTCCTAAAGAGCTCACTCTTAAAATCAACTTGGTGCTTTGTTTCCTCAGCAAAGGAGATTAGAAACTCCAACTAACGTGGGAAGGAGCAGGAGGGAAGGCCACCGGCTGACATCAAGGGAGAGGCGGAAATACTGAAGAGCAGGCCTGGAGTTCCAAGACGTTAGCCAGCTGGGGCCATTTAGTGTAAGGACAAAATGCACCACACGTTGTCATAGCTCTAGATGAGAGCATCCTGGCATCACAGCATTTAATGAAACTTTCGGGGAAATTCCAAGTTGGGAAGGGCACACCATGAACTCTAAGAGTGGTTACCTGGAGAATTAGAGCACGCTCAGCAGATTTCCAGTTTTGACTTTATAGACCCCTGCACTGTTTATGTTTGTATAGCGAGGTATATCAAGCATAACAAAAGCCCAACAAAAGCAAAGGAATTCACTGTCTTTAGTATATTCTATTTAATAAGCCTGGAAAAGATGCACTTCAATGTAGAACGTTTCCATAAAAAATAAAGTCTAAAGAAAAATAAAGATACAAAAGACGGGATCATTTTCACTGGCAGGTTGAGTTACCACTGTGAAATACTAATGCTTAACAAATATTGGGGCACCTGGGTGGCTCAGATGGTTAAGCGTCTGCCTTCAGCTCAGGTCATGATCCCAGGGTCCTGGGATCGAGTCCCACATCGGACGCCCTGCTAGGCGGGGAGCCTGCCTCTCCCTCTGCCTCTGCCTCTCTCTCTCTCTCTGACTCTCATGAATAAATAAATAAAACATTTAAAAAATATTGAAAGCCTGTGACATGACAGGCTCTATGCTAAGCACTTTGCTTACTCATCCCATGTAGCTCTCATTACAACCCTTTTATTACCCCAAATTTATGGGAGAGTTGGGCTCATAAGATTAAGAACCTTATACAGAGGCAAGCTACAGAGCCCAGACTCAGGTGCAGACCCTACTAACACCAAAGCTCAGGTTCTGAAACCAGTGCCTGAGCTGCTTTGATTTTTGTGCGAACCCTGTATTTAGGGGGTTGTGGCAGATTAGAGGTTCGTAGAAGTGTCTCCATTCTACAAAGCAGCATGGCTTCACCAATTCTTTCCCTACTCCCTGCTGGTTACAGATGTGAATTAGCAAACCCTCTCTTCCAGCTGCTCACCAACCCCCCCGCCCCACCGCCTCTTCCCCCAAACGTGCAGCCCCTAGCACCAGCTCACCCTGCCCAAGACCTCAGGGCTGTCTCCTTGCGAACAAAGGGCCATCACCCCATGTTCATTGACTTAACTTAATAATTCCTAGCTGTCCTGTATCCTTGAAAAAGATTGTTTAGCTTGCTATCTATTTGACATTTACGGAGGAACATATGAAAGTGAAAAGATGTTTTCCTTTGGATCCAAAAAAGGATTTAGTCGCTTGAGCCATGAATTCCTCAAGGGCCCCAGTTTTGCTTTGTATCTTTATGATGGAATGTGACATTTTGAAATATGGAGATGTTTGTCATGGGTAAAAGTTGTACTTACTAAAACAAACAAACCAAAAAACAAAACAAAACAAAACAAAACCCCGAAGGTGAATTTTTAGTATTTTCTAATAAAACCACTTGCTTTTTAGCTTTGAAATGGAACCTTGATCTGCTGGTGTCTGGTCTGCTGCTGCCTGAGGCTCCCTGGAGGGAAGGAGAGAGAGAGGGAGCTTGGCTTCTGGATGATCCATCTGCATAGAAGAGAAGACTGCAACTCTCAAAGGAGGGACAATAGCTAGCCAGTGGAGGCAGGTACCAGCCCCGTCATGCAGAACCAGGTGTTAAAACTCTCTCAACTTCACCAGCCTCCTTCTCTATAAAACAAGCACAATTAGGGGTGCCTGGTGGCTCAGCGGGTTAAGGACCTTTGGGTCCTGGGATCCAGCCCGGCATGGGGCTCCCTGCTCAGTGGGGAGCCTACGTCTCCCTCTCTCTCTGCCCCCACTCATGCTTCTACCTCCCTCTTTCTCTCTCCCTCTCAAATAAATACATAAAATCTTAAAAAAAAAAACCACACACACACAAAACAAAAAAACAAGCACAATTAAGGAATCTATCTCATAAGGTTATTGGGAGGATGAAATAAAACATGTAAAAGCACTTAAATATTTCACAGCGCAAAGTAAATTCTCAACAGAAACTTCAGTTATCACTGTAGTCTCAGTGAGGTGCCAAATACCAAATCAACAGATCACACAAATTGTCACCCTATGGTTCAGATAAATGTCACAAAATGTAAGGTGCAATGGAAATGATAATGAGAAGCTGTCACCTAGCTTGCGGGGTCAGAGGGAACTTCAAAGAAGTAGACGTAAAACTGAAACCTAAAGGGTGAGCAGAATCCTTCAAGTGGAAGAAAGCCAGTACTATTCTAACTGAGCTTTTCAAAAACCAACTACAGTGTATATGGTAACTTTCAAAGACTGCAAATGTGAAAAGCACTTATGTGTTAGTACTGTTTATTTGCCTATCTTTGATTATTAATGAGATTGAATGTTTTCAAATATTTATTGGTCATTTTTTTTAATGATCTTTGCCTAACTTTGTTATTGAAGGGGGACTGTATTTTTCTTTTTGTCTTTAAAGGCTGTTTATATACTAAGTATATTAACTTTGTCATATTTATCATAGACAGTTTTCCAAATTTGTAATTTATCTCAATTTTGTGATGCTCTTCAAAGTATATATATAAGTGCATTAATATTTTGAGAAATACATTTGCTATTGTTTTTTTTTAAAGATTTTATTTATTTATTTGACACAGAGAGAGATAGCGAGAGAGAGAGAGAGAGAGAGAGAGAGAAAGAGCCCAAGCAGGGGGAGCAGCAGGCAGAGGGAGAAGCAGGCTTCCTGCATGAGCAGGGAGCCTGATGCGGGGCTGGATCCCAGGACTCTGGAATCATGACATGAGCTGAAGGCAGCGGTTTAACCAACTGAGCCACCCAGGCGCCCCTACGTTTGCTATTGTTGATGTGCTTTGTCTGTTAAGAGTTCTTGCCCCTCCTAACGTCAGATACTCACCTATATTTTCTTCGTTTTTGATGGGTTTATTTTTGATTTACACACTCATAAGATTTTTTAAATTCCGTACACTCACTTATTTTGATTCTTACTTGTTGGAATTAGTCTCTATTATTTATCCTCCATGTAGATCATTTCCTTTCTCATAATCTTCATTGCTTTTCCCATTTCCTCTGCGTTTTGTAAAGACTGATGAAGTTCAACCTCCATGTTAGTGACTTAATTTTCTGAGCATTTAGTTCTGAATAGCCTCCCATCCCGAAGATTTTGAACTTACCATTAATACACGAGTTTCCTTGCCTTCTTGATATCCCTTTTCATCTTGTGGTTTTTTTTCTGATGATTTTCTACTTGTATTTATGGAAGCTATATTAATCAATGAGGCCAAACAGATTTCAAAACTGTTCTTCTGGCTTGCCATACATCATTTCCACCATTACATTCTTCCTGTGAATTTGTGAGATGTTATTGGTACTCTGGTATTCTTCATGAGGGCTTTCCCTGTCCCTCATCAGGTTCCTCCCTCTTGACTTGGTTCTGCACAGAGCGGGATCTAACTACAGGGCGTGGGTGTGTTGCCCAGCTCTACTTCTCATTAATTCAGAAGTAGAGCAGGTGGCTGTGACAGCTCATGACCCAATTCCCAATGTCCAGTAGGAGTAACTATCATGGTTTTCAGCAGAAACTTTTTTCAGAAAAAAAAATCTTACTTGGAACTCCAAGAGAAACACCTCTAAAATCACAAAAAGCTTGATTGAAGCAAAGGATAAAGGCCCAGACTCTCACTCTGTCCCATGCCTCCCTTGTCCTCAGATGGATTTTCTCCTCCTTCCCAGATCCTAGCTTTCTGACGCATTGAACTGACGGAATAAAGGAGAAAGGCAACCCCTCATCAGGTGCCATTATGAAGATTTCTTCTCTCTTCCTTACGGTCCAAGCACTGACCTTGGGTCCTCAGCTCTTTGAAAGGCTCCGTACCATCTCTTTCTCTCTTGCCCACCAAACTGCCTGCCCTCCTCCGTTCTGTGGTTTGCAGTCTCTGGACGGATGTAGAACACGTGGGACGAGGGGCAGGTACGAAATGCTCTGGCACCTCTGGCCCAAGAGGTTGAAATGCCGCCCTCAGGCACTCCTTCATCCTTCCCTCTGGGCCCAGACCCCGGGAGACGGGGAGGAGGCCACCTGGGCAGCATGCCTTCTGCCCCAGATGCCCCCACCAGGCTCTTTTCCCACCCACGGCTCAGACGCAGGTGTGAGGGTCCCCTTTCCTTCCAGTTTGCTACAGCTATGACCTTGCTTTAGGATATTTCGTTCTGTTCCAGAGCCCAACAAAGTCAGCATTTAGCTAATGAGCACCATATTACTGAGAATGTAAAAGACCCCATTGTTTCCCCTCCCCTTAATGAAGGGACGTGGCTTCCTGAGGCAAATTAATTTGCGGAAGGGGTCAGAATAGCCAATTGCTTTACAATGAGCAACGCTTTAAGCCACTCATGCACAGGGTGGGGCTCAGGGAAAATATTACACAGTGTATTTTTCTTCTATGAAAAAAGACTTCTTAAAGCTTTTATTAAGTTATTCAAGCCATGAATCTGAATGGTTCTAAAACGTTCCCTTGCATTCTTCCTCATCTTCTTTGACTACCTTTAGAAGAGATCCAAGCGTTGGGTCACTGGAAAAAAAGGAACCAGCACAACGGGATGGTTGAATATGGTGCCCTGCCCCAAAAGGGCAGGTAGTTCAGAGGGGGTCACAGAAGCACCGGGCGTGACAAGGGCCAACTCTTCCAAAGAGTAGAAAGTCACTCAGGAGAGAGACTTGCCAGGGAGAACAACTGTGTGTGTGCATTGTGCACATGTATGTGTGTCTGAATTTTTTAATGAGCTAGTACTCTTTTATGTTCTAGAACTAATTCACCCTCAGGGTAAAAATTCAAACAGTGCCTAAGAGAATAGGTGATCCCGGTTTTATAACTGTCAGAAAACCAAGTATATGTATATATACACATGTTCATATATAATGTTCATCTTTCACTGGAAGTTCTTTTATGGAAGTAAGTGCGGGAAAGCGCTTCTGTACGTTCTTCAAATTATTAACTCTAAGCAGTATTCAAAGGCCACCCTGAATCCTACTTTTTTCATCTTCTTTGAGTGCTTTCGGAAGAGAAGTCATTTTTCAAGTAAAACACAACTGGGAAATACAACAGATGAAATTTTTAACAACAGAACAATGAAACCCTACAGGTAGTAGACGCTCACTAAATATTTATTGAAATAGCAGGTCATGAAATAAAACTGTAACACTCTTTTGCAATTTGATTTTTTCCCTCGATACATCTTGGGCATCTTTCACGTGGGTCTGTGGAAGTGGGTAGCAGTATTGGTAAGTGCTGCTAAGTTTTATGTTGTCGGGATGCACTCTCATTGGACCAAATGGACATTGCAGTGGGATACAGGGTGGAATTTTAGCATAGAGCTTGAGTCCAGCGACTCTTAGGTAAAAAGCAGGAAATGGGTCAGGACTCCTCAACCCCGTCCCTTCATTCCAGATACACTTGGAGCGTTCTAGCCTTTATGGCCGAACCTAAAACCAATGACAAGAACGTGCCAGGGATATTGACGTCCGTGTTCAATGTTAAGAAAGATGTGAAGGAGCAAAGTGAAGTTTAAATAGAGAAGTATGAACAAAAGTTTCATTTGGGGCATTGCTGATTAGAGGAATAGAAGTTTACATTTCTTTGGAAAAAATTAAAAGTGCATACTTATTGGAGTTAAATTCTTCTACCAAATGACTACCAGGAAAAAAAGCCTATAAAATACGTATATGTCTACGTTTGTGTGTGTGTGTGTAACTTTAACAGGTTACACAGTAAAACATTAACACTGCATTGATAGCTTTATGAGTCACTTTTTTAATTTATAAAAATAATGCAACAATAAAATTCTGCATGTGGAGGCAGGACAAGTTTCATACCCCTTAGGTACTAGGGGGTCTGTTCTGGTCTGCGTGTAGCCCTCTGGGGAACGACCCGTCCCCAATTCCCCACTCTCCTGTCTGATCCCCAGGTCAGCAGACGGTCTGTCCTCCCAGCAATCAGCTCAGAGATGGCTGTATGATCCAAGGTGAGACTCAGACTTCAGATAACAGTCTAGCTCTTTTATCTGAGGCAGCTTTGCCTGTCCCAGAATGAAGCCACATCAGAGTAAGTCAGTAAGGAGAAGGAAAGAAAGGAGAGAGCTGGAAAGATGGAGAGAGAGAGACAACAGATGACAAATTTGAGCCTCTCCTCCCTGCCAGTTGACTCCTTATTGTTTGAATCAATACATTGAGTTGGTTTCTGTCACTGATAACTACAAGAATCCTAAGGCAACATCTCAGCCGCTAAAAGTTCAGGACACATTTACGGACATGGGCTATCTGGGCCTACTTTAATCAAGAACTCTTTCCCCTGCCAGTATGATGTGATTTTAGCCCAGAATAAATTTTTCTATGAAGGTCATTGCCTCATGAATAAAGAGAGCTTTGGGGGCCTTCTCTTGCTATTATCAAGTGGTTTGTCTGCTCTGCCAAAGGGTATTGCTTTGGAGTATTTCCCCCACCCTCCCTATGCCCTAAATCCTCATCTGCACTTGCTAAATAGAGACCCTCATTCCTACAAAACTGGGCCCACGCCCACCATCCAGCCTCATCCCCTTTCAGCCTCTCCCTGTTCGCTAAACTCCAGATGAGATGTTTTTTCTTTCATGACCTCAAAAATACCAAACTGTCACCCAGCCCCAGGCCTTTACCCATGCTGTCCCCTCCCGCCTGCAACTTTCTGCTGAGACCCTCTCCTTCCTTCACTCTGGCCGCCTCTTCCTGAGTCAGCTGGGGTAGTACTTACTCCTTCTTCCTACTTCTTCAACAATCGAATCTAAGATCTGTTATCAGCTTCACTTTAGTCTTTGCTTTTCTTTCATGGCATTTATCACAAAACATAATTACACAGTTTGCTGGGTAATTTCTGTATTTGACACCTGGCTGTAATTTCTGCAGCCAGGTGTCAAATACGAAGGCAGTGTCTGGGTCCATTTTGTCCATGATTCCCTCCTTAGTATCTAGAAGAGTGCCTGACCCACGGTTGACCCTCCCTAGACAGTTGCTGAATGGGTGAGAGCAGGTTCACGACCAACCTTGCATACACTGGATGGTTCCTTGAACACAGTCAGAAGGAGGCCTGCTTTTAGGAACAGGGCATCTATTTTTTTTTTTAAAGATTTTATTTATTTATTTGACACAGTGAGAGAGGGAACACAAGCAGGGGGAGTGGGGAGGGAAAAGCACGCTTTCCGCAGAGCAGGGAGCCCAGTGTGGGGCTTGATCCCAGGACCCCAGGAGCATGACCTGAGCCGAAGGCAGACGCTTAATGACTGGGCCACCCAGGCACCCTAGAAGAGGGCATCTCTTAAGAGCCTTGCCCACGAGACACTGCACAGATGAATTGACTTTAGCACAATTTAAAAAAAAAAAAAATCAGGAAGGAGAGTTTTCAGGAAGACTCTGGAGTCCAGAGAGCAATGGAGCTCCATGGATGGCATGGAGCTCCATGTTTCCATTTGTCTCTTCCAGACATCAGTCAGGACTCACCTGAACCCTCTTTATAGGGTGTTTTGGGGCCACTGTTCAGTCAGATTAACTAGGGAACTCCTGGCACAATCAAATCTATTTCCACAGCATGAAAATGGTACCCATCAAATGCAAACACTTAAGCAGCAAAGTTGAAGAAATTTGGCTGATGAAGGTATTGGACGCTCAGACCAGAAGGGAGGAAAGTGCTTTTAATATTAGAATGTTTTTGAATTTTATGAGCATTTTTATATTATTTTGTATTATTTCTCACAGTGTAGAGTAACGTCAGAGCAAAGGCTTTGGAGTCAGCAAGACCTGGGTTTTAATTGGGCTGTGTTACTCACTAGCTGTGTGACCCAAAGCAAGTTGCTTAACCTCTCTGGGCTTTGGAGGTTTTCCTTCTGAAAATGGAGGATAATATCAGGGCACTGAAATAGCATAATCCTTGCAAAGCGCTTAGCACCACGCCTGGTACCTCAAGCTATTGTTGTTAGCTGTTGTTGTGTGATTGATACTGTGATTGTTGTAGATCTAAGTAAAGCATCTGGAATGGGAGTGACTGGCACATAGCAAATACCAATGGACTAGTGTTACTCTTTTGGGTCCAGCATAGGTGATATTCAAACATTTGCCAAACCTGGCATGAGCCAATCAGAGGGAAGCAAGGCATTGACCTTTGGGTGGTTGGATTTCTGGCGAGGAGTGGGTACTATGGGACACAGAGATGAGTGAGGGATTGCAGGGACGGCTGTGATGGTGAAGAGTCATTTGGGGAGATCTAGGCAGTGACTCGTTACCAGCCAGTGTGGAAGTGGTTCTGTAGTGAACCCTCAGTGTGGCCACACCAGGGCAAACCAGCCCACGTCAGCCCTGGAGCAGGTACTCTGTCGGAGCCCGTGGAGGATCTGACCCCAAGGGCACGGCTGATTTTCACCCAGTTAGAAAATCACCTCTCAGGGCTCACACACACACCACTAAGGCATTGTCAGGTCCCAGTCACCTTTTCTGGACCCTTCTTCTTCAGCGACTTCCTGCACAGGAACCATGAACTACATCCACACCCAGAGACTTGCAGCCTCATCACCTTCTGGGGCTGCACTTTGCAAGGAGCCGCGTCAGCCCAGGTTCCCCTCCCTCCCCACCCCCACACCAGGCAGAGGTGGGAGCCGCCCCTCCCCCACCAGCAAGATAGCAGCCATCTCACTGCCCTGTCACCCCCCATGCCAGTGCGAGAGCCTGAGGGGCCCTGAACTTTTGTCCCGTGTCCCACTTTCCAGCAGGGCTGCCAGACCCTCCAGTGGGCTGAGGCTGAAGGGCTGGGTAGGCCTTCCCACCCCCAGCTGACTCCCACTCAGGAAACAGCCAGTCTCTATTTTGAGCAGAGGAACGTGTCACACCTCCCTGGGCCAGGACACCTCCTCCCTTGCCAAGAAACCGCACTCCAACTGTGCTTAGCCAATGACATTTCAGTCCTGGTCTGCAAAGGCCTTTAGGACCTTTCAAGTTGCTTCAATCCTCTGAGCCTCCAAAAAGTAAATCTTATTTTCTCTTTCTTCCCCCCAAGTCAGCTATATATAACTCCAGACACAACAGCTAACCTTGGGGGGCTGGACACTTGGACAGGGCTGACCTATTGTTTCAACACCCGCCCACGTGCAGTCAAAGGCCCCCACCCAACCGGGAGCTAGAGTGTGCAGGGAGAGGCGCACAGAAAGGGATCGAGTGCAGCCACCTCAGGCCCAACACGTCCAGGCCCTGTCTGTTCTTCGCTGTGTACTTCTGGATAGCTGACTTGACGTCTCTGAGACTCCTTTTTTGAAATTGTCAAAATACTACAAATTTCTTGGAAGGGTCAAAAGGATTAGTGTATATATCTATGTCAAGAATCTGACTCAAGGAGGGGATCAAGTTGGTTGATTAACGGCAAATAAATATTTGCCGTTAATCATACTGTGCGGTGACTTTTGGAAACCTCCAGGTGTTTGGGCACTTGAGAAGGTGGTCTTCTCTTTTTGTGCTCACCAACAGCACACTCACATGTATACTCGGAAAGATCTATTTGCTTTTTCTTTTTTTTTTTTAGGGTCTACAGTGCATTTTATTATACATCTTAGATTTATACATTTCATATATGCTTTTAAAGCTTCAATTAACAGTTTGATACAAAATAAAAAATATATATGTAGCAGTGGTTCTCAGGCACAGAATTTAGGAGGAGACTGGAGCAAGTTTTTTCCCTAGCATATAGTAAATATTATGAACCAAATCAGTGGAATGTTTCTGTCTGATCCAGCTGCCTTTTTGATTGAATTTTATTACAGTGAATAGCTTTAGGAGGTATGGTATTGCTAACTGGAAACAATGAGACTCAAGTTTATAACCTGTATTTTCTTGAAGTCTGTGAGACCTAAATGATTACTTTTCTCCTAATAGAGCTCCAAGATCATCCAATGAAAATAATATTGTCCATAAAATATCTGGAGCATCAGCCTAAGAACCACTGCCCATGGTTATTCAATGTCTTCAGGCCTCACAGGATGAGGTAATGGTATGATGGATTTCTTCTCAGTGTCTCTGGAAAGTGCTTTCCTCATATCATAGGCATCCTCATCGGGCTCCCCGTTGCTGGCCGAGTAGTACTCTATGACCGTCCTGTACACACTGTAGCCCAACTGCTTATACATGTTGACTGCATCTTGGTTAGATACTCTTACAAAGAGATCGACAAAAAATCCACCCTTTCTTTCTGAAATCTCCTCTAATAACTCCATAAGTTTAGCAGCCAAACCAAGGCGTCGAAATTCCGGAGCAACAGAGAGAGCTGTGATGTGCCCGTGCCGTTCTTCCCTAGCTACTGAGCCTTCCGCTTTACCCATGATATAACCCATTAACTCTCCACCAGGTGCCTCCACAACAATGAAGTACTCTGGCCAGTGGGCAAGGTACTGTAGGTAAAAAGGAATCCCATAAGTTTCTGTAAGTGGATCCAAGTTAATGTTGTTGAAGCGGAACAGGTCATCGCACGTGAAGGCCCGGAGCGTGGTCATCGCACCGCCGCCGCAGAAGCCGGCTCCCTATTTGCTTTTTCTGAATGTTGAACTCTTCCTAATGTCCCGTCACAAAGCTTGTTGCTAACATTTGTGGAGCAAAAGGCAGAAGAACAGGGAGGCTGACATTCTATGAGCCTATATATGAAACAGCTTTATCGAGGTGTAACTGACACACAAACTGTCCACCATAGATTGAACACACGTACACACACAAGCGGAGAGTAAACACATAATGCTCCCCAAAGACCCCTCCCCCTGCATAATTCCACCCTGCCATACCTCCCACCCCACTCTTCTGCTTTCGGGCAAAAGGGATCAATCGGCATGTTTTAGAGTTTTATGTAAATGGATCCATGTAGTATGTGCTCCTTTCATTTGGCTTCTGCATCTTAGCATCCTTATTTTGAGACTCAACCATGCTGATGCAAATACCATTATTTCACTCTCCTTTATTGTTGGGTAGCATTCCGCCACGTACACGTAACACAGACTGTTTATCCATTGACTGGCTTTTGGCCATTTGTTTCCTATTTGGGGCTCTTATGAATAAAGGTGCTGGGAATATTCATGTACAAGATTTGGTTTCTATATATGCTTTCTTTTCTCCGGAGGAAAAATCTAGTACTGGAGTAGCTGGATATGTTATGTGCATATTTACTTTTTAAGAAACTGTCCACCTTTTCCTTACACAGGGCTGGATCCTTTTCTACTCCCACCAGCAGTTCATGGGAGTGTTCCGGTTCCTTCCCACCCCTGGGTGTGACTAACACTTGGAATGGTCTTTTCCATGCTAGCCATTCTGACAAACGTGTAGTGGAATCTTATTGTGATTGTAATTTGCATTTCCTTCAAGAACGACGCAGAGAGCTTTTTATCATGTGCTTATTTGTCATCCATGTATCTGCTTTACTGAAATGTCTGTTTAAACCTTTGGCCCTTTACTGAAAAATGAGCTGTTTTCGGGCGCCTGGGTGGCTCAGTTGGTTAAGCGACTGCCTTCAGCTCAGGTCATGATCCTGGAGTCGCGGGATCGAGTCCCGCATCAGGCTCCCTGCTCAGCGGGGAGTCTGCTTCTCCCTCTGATCCTCTTCCCTCTCGTGCTCTCTCTCTCTCATTCTCTCTCTCTCAAATAAATAAATAAAATCTTTAAAAAAAATGAGCTGTTTTCTTAATAGGGAGTTTTGAGAGTTTTTCTAGTCTGTATATTCTGTACACTTAATCAGTTGTGTGATTTGCAGAGATTTTTCTCTCAGTCCATGGCTTGTGTATTTATTCTCTTAACAGCATCTTTCAAAGAGCAGAGTTTTAAATTCCAATGAAATTCAAATCATTTTTTTTTCTTTTATGAATCATGCTTTTTGATCTCGTATCTAAGAACTTTTTGCCTAGCTCAAAGTCATAAAGATTTTCTCCTAGAAGCTTTATGGGTTTTGGGTCTCACATTTAGGTCTGTAATCTATTAGTTCTTTAAAAAAATTTTTTTTAAGATTCCATTTTATATATGGTGGGAAGTATGGTCTAGCTTCTCTTTGCATATGGATTACCAACTGTTTCAGCCCTATTTGTGGAAAAGAGTACACCTTCTTCACCAAATTGCCTTTGCAAATTTGTCAAGAATCAGTGTCTATTCTTGGAATATCCATTCTGTTCCACTGATCTATTTGTCTATCTCTAGGCCAATATCATCGTCTTGATGAGTGTAGTCTTCCAATCAGGCAGTATTAGCCTTCCCATTTTATTCTTCTTTTTCAAAGTTGTTTGGGCTAATACAGATCTATGACTTTTTATATGAATTTTAGCATGAGCTCATCAGTATTTCATGTAAAAGAAAGCCAGATGGGATTTTGATTCGGAGTATAATAAATCTATAGAACAATTTGGTGAGAACTGACAATACTGAGTCTCCTGACCCATGAACACACACTGTTTTCTTCATTTATTTAGAATTTTAAAATTTGTCTCAGCAAAGTATAGTTTTCAGCCTATGGATCCTGAACGTCGTTTGTCATGTTCACCCCTAAGTATTTTATAATTTCTGGTACTACTGTAAACAGTATTTTTAAGTTTCATTTTTGGTTGTTTATTGCTGTGCATGGAAATACAATAGATTTTTGTATGCTGATCTTGTGTCCTGCAACCTTGTTTATTAGTTCAGGTAGCTTTTTGTAGATTCCATCAGATTTCCTGCATAAGTGATTAGGTCATTGGCTAGTAAGAACACTTTTACTTCTGATTTGGATAATCCATTTCTTTTTCTTGATTTATTGCACCGACTACAACCTTCGGTATAATGTTAAATCAAAGTGCTAAGAGCAGACACCACTGTTTACTACTTGATCTCATAGGGAAAAGCCTGTTAGTCTTTTATATTAAAGCATGGTGATAGATGTAGACCTCTTGTAGACACCCACTATCAGGTTGAGGAAGTTCTCCACTGCTCCTGGGTTGCTGAGAGTTGTTTTTCATCAGGAATGGATGTGGGATTTTTAAATGTCTTTTCTGCATCTATGATGTGGTTATTTTGCTTAGTAACACAGTGAACTATGTTGATTTTCAAATGTTAGACCTTCCATTTCTGTGATAAACCCTACTTGGTTATGATATATTGCCTTTTTACAGGTTGTTGGATTTCTCTATGCTAAAATTTTGTTTAGAATTTTTGCATCTATGTTTATGAGGGCTATTGGTTTGTTGTTTTCTTGCAATGAATTTTTCTGGTGTGGAATTAGAAAAATGCTAACCCCATCAAATGAGTTGGTGTCCCATTGGGTATGGTTTGTTCTTGGGAGGGTGCCTGAGGAAAAGGCTCACATAGACCCCGGAAGACCCTCAGGGCCATTCTGGCAGGTGACCTGAGTGTTCCAGTTACCCGGAGTATGATCTGGAAGAGCTCTGCATATGGTTCCTCTGCCATTTCCTTACTGCACTGTGCAGGGCACTGCAGGTAAAGCTCTTTAAAGCATCAGACAGAGGGTGGGGCCCCTGATGCCCAGGACTACGGCACACCACCACCATAAAGCCTTCTGGAATTCTAGCCAGCATCTGGAGCCTTTGCTCAGTATGAAGCTAACCTCTCTTGCTGTATGAACCGTCCTGGTGAAAACACTCTCTGGCGAGTTGTTGACTTCCCCTTGGCTACTACCACCTTCCCAACGGCATTTGGACAGGCTCAAGGCTCTCATCTTAAAACCAATAAAAACCAAAGCTGGTGAGGCAGGGTCTTCAGGACCCTCACCACCCTTGCCCCCTTTCTTCCACAGCCCAACTTCCAGGAGGAGCTGAACACCCTCACTCTGTCCCCGCATCCCACGCCACAAACAGCAATCTGCCTCTCGCCCTCAGCACTCCTGCCAAGGTCACCAACAAACACCTTGTTGCCAGTCACTTGGGAGCCCTTCTCTGCTTCACGAGTCACACCCTCGGGCGCCGCTGGTTGCGTCTCTGCCTTGGTTATCTTGTGTTGACTTTTCTAACAGCTGGTCCTCCTCCCCTATCCCTGGCTTTTGTACCTCTCACACACACCAAACACACTTGTGCTCCCCTGATCTCTTTCTCCTATTCTTACTCCTTAGACTGATGCCCCAATACCAGGGGATGTACCCCACCCTCACCAGCAGCCACACACGTTTGCTCAGACTGTGCACAGACTGACTGTAGACAGCCCTGTTCCCGCTGTGCTTGTTCCACGGGGCCGAGCCCAGATTTGAGTTATGCGCAACCTGACCATATGTGACTGCTCTGCTTCTACACACTCCAAACACACCATTTGACATGCTCCACAGCCACCGTCTCTAGGCTGTAAAGCTTTTAAATGCTGAATTCACCCCTTCATCATCTTTGACAGGCCTGGTACACAGTAGATGATCTTGAAGGGTGTGCTGCGTGTCTAAGTCCAACCCCCAGTCATAGCCAGGGTAGATCTCTCCACTGAGAAAGGCCACCACATCCTGAGGGTGGGCTCGTCCTTCTTTTGGACTGTGTGTTCTTCTGAACCAGAGGAAGGGATGGAGCCCCATGCTACAGCTGTGCCTTCTACTCTGCCTCTTCGACCCTGAGTTTGCTCATCTAGCAAATAATACGGTCTGCCTTACGGACCGTGGGGAGGGCTGCTGAGGCAAAGGTGTGGAAATGTCCCCTGCCTTCCGTCCCCCTCCCTGTTCTCGAGGGCGCTCGGACAGTACCTCTGAGCAAAGGATACCTCAGGAAAACAATTTATCCCAGGGAAGGAAAAGAAGCCAAGACCTCAGAAGGTATGTCCTGCCTGACCCCTGCTAGCTCTCAAGGTCTGTTCTACTTCTGTCTGTGACAGTGCCATCGATGTATTCCTCCATCCATCCAGGTAACAAATGCTCAGTGCTCGCTGCTGCCATGGCTGTGGCAGGGACCGGGAAGCCAGGACGCTAGGTGAGACAGGTGCAGTCCCTGCCCTCAGGACACTGCACTCTGCCACACTTGGGAAATGTCTGAGTGGATCTAGGTGTATACTTGCTAATGGAGGAAAAACCCTGGCTTCTGGGACACAGCCGCAGCAGGGTGGAAAGTAGACAGTATTCGAGGAGGGGCTCTCTAAAGAGATAAGTGTTACAGAATGAGATGGGAGGGTGGGGAGATGTCTGAGAAATGGTGGAGCTGCTAGAAGGGGCATGCTTGAGGAATCGGGGAAGGCAATGTGGTAGCCATCAAGCAAGGGAGGAAGAGAGGGGCCCCGGGTACCATCGGAAAGGTAGGGAAGCACCAGATCATCCAGAGCACAGAATCCAGGCTGGATGCTGAGAACAAGAGGCCTTCTCTCAGGGATCTGAGCAGAAATGGATAGGATTTGCTTTAGGGTTTACAGGTCGGGGATTTCCTTACTGTCAAGGGCCATCTGCCCACCAGGGGGAGCACCTGGTACGAACCGGCTGAGTCCTCCCCTTTCTGCGGGCCAGTTCTTACTCCTACACACAGACCCCACACCCCAGGCCCCAGAGCACCGGCTTCCTCAGACCAGGAGCTGGGAACGGACAGATAGGAGAGAAAAGACTGCTGGCAGTAAAGCGGGTTCATTGCTTACGGAGTCCTACGCACCTGGCCTGAACAAGGCACACTCTTACATCATCCCCGGCCTCTAGCACACACAATACTATTAATAGCCCCATTTTTGGATGGCAATTTGGCAATTACAATTTTAAATGTGTATATTACTGCTGAGCAATTCCACTGCTGGGAATTCATCCTCAAGAAATACTTGTCTCTTTCCACGAAGAGTCTCGCGCAGAGATATTCATTGGAGCGCTATTTGTAAACTGGTTAAAAAAAAAAAAAAAAAAAACAAACCCAGAACAACCCAGAAACAACTTCCATGTCCAATCCTACCGGTGGAATGGCGAAATAAATTATGGCTCATGTACTCTTGGGGAGCTATTATAAATACTGAGAGATCTCCAGACAGTGTTGTGGGATCATTTCCCAGACACAATGAAGTTTCCCACAAAGCTAGGGCACTGCAGTCTCATCTTAGCAAACAAAACACAGACATAAGCAAAATAAAGCTATTTTTATTTACCTTCATATGTAAATTTATACAAAGACGACTAGGCAGGAGGCACAGCAACTTTTTTAAAAATAGCTGTTTCCTCCGGGGAAGGGTTGGGATGAGTAGCTCAAATTAGGTCAAGGGTGGCTTTCATTACTTGTACTGGCTTTAATTGCTCATGTGTTTTTTGTTTCATACAAAATTTAAAAATCCAATTAAACATTTGAGCTTGAAGTTACAGAGCTACAAAGTGGGGGAGCTGGGATTCAACCCAGGTTGGAGGGGCAGCACGGTTTCCGGTACAGAGAGGTCCTACCCCTCCCAGTCGCCAACCCACTCATGTTCACTGAGCATCTGCGGGGGGCCAGGTACTGTGCTAGGCACAGGGAGACCGCAAAGAACAAAACTGAAGACCTCTGTCTAGTGGACCTTACGACTGGTTTGAAACATTCTTTAAAGGTATTTTTTAATTTATTTGTCAGAGAGAGAGCGGGCACAAGCAGGGGGAGTGGCAGGCAAAGGGCGAAGCAGGTTCCCCTCCGAGCAAGGAGCCCAAAGCAGGGCTGGATCCCAGGATCCCGGGATCATGACCTGAACCAAAGGCAGATGCTTAACGGACTGAGCCACCCAGGTGCCCCTGTTTGAAATATTTTAAAGCAAGACAGGCACACAGACCCTACAGGTAACACTTCCCCCTTTCCCAAGAGTTCAAAGTCTGGTTGGGCCACTGAATAATTGGGCCACTTTTTAAATTCTTACCATATCAGTTACTTAAACTCTGACTCTCTGTATATTCATCTACAAAATGGGGCAACATTACCAATAAGCTTATACATGAGACAGAAACTTAACCCAGGGCTTGGCACAGTGGTGTATGCTCAGTCAGCGGGGACATTATTATCCTTGAGGTTCCAGTCCCTTTGTTAACAATTGTATAGGTCGGGTCTCTATCCAGCTCTTGAATCATCCAAGAGGGAAGAATTGTAAAGAAGGGTTGGGGTGGGGAAAGGGAAGGATAATTCATCCTGCTTTATCCTTGAGAGGGATTTTCTTAGGAGCTATGAGGCTTTAAAGTTTTCAGCTTCCAGGCTCAATCCTGGGCTTTATCTTGAGGCCCAGTAGCAGGAGAACCCATCATTAATTCACCCATGCCCCATCCAAAAAGCATGCGCACATCACAAACTCTGTCGCCAGGGGCCAGCTCTTGGGGCGGGCACAGACATGAACCGAACTGGTCTCAGCCCTAGGTAAGATCACGGGCTGTAGTGAGAGATTTTATGGAGACTTGGGCTGCCCGGGTCTGCTCAGGGACACCTTGAAAAATTTCTAGGCAAGGACTCCTGGAAACCTGGCTGCTCCTTCCGGCCCGCGATCGGCTCACCCACCCCACTCCCTCCTTCCCTCCTCCCTCCTTCCCTCCTGCCAGGGAGTCTCTTCCTTTTCCTCGGCTGGGCTCTGCGGGGCGGGCCGCGAGACCGTGCACAAGCAAGCTTCTGAACACAGGGAACGGGCAGGACCGAATGGAGCAAGCAGCTCTGGGGGCGTGGAGAAGGCGAAGCCCGGCCTCTCTACGTCACTCCCCTACAGTTGAGAGGTTGAAATTGCACGACGGCCTCCGGGTCGGCTTTAGCTCAAGCGGTTACTTCGCACAGTGTCTGTCACACTTCAATCCCTCTACGGGGGTTCGAGACCCGCGGGCGCTTTCTGACCCTTTTGTCCCTTCATCATATATAAGTCCTTCTACGAATTTTAAGTTTTCTGACCCTTTTGTCCCTTCATCATATATAAGTCCTTCTACGAATTTTAAGTTTTGTCCTCCGTCACTCTTCATTTTGCCTCATTATTTATCTGATAATATATACTGGGGTAGCTTTAATAGCATGTGGGAGAATATGAAGAGGGTTACTCCTGGGCCCAAAGTCAGACTTATCATGTATGACAGACCGGCTGACCAGCCTTAGCACCTGCTGCTTTGTCGGATACCTGGGGGGACGGGGAAGGCGGGGGAACAGGGGAAACCCCCAACAGGAGAATTACTGTCAAGGTCAATATCAGAACCCTGTGGTATGGATTATGGATTTCAAGTACAAGAGAGTCTCCCGAACTTTAACAATCCATGACATTTATTGTTATTTCACCATCACGGGTTATTTTGTCTGCATATACCAAGTTTCACAAGGACCTGCTGGATCAACCACAGCTAGCGAGACCTTCCCCTCCTTGCTTGCCTGATTCTTCTTTCGGCTCCTGGAACACCCCCGCAAAGGTCTCGCTCACAGCCCGTGTGGCTGTACTATCTTACTCACG
The DNA here is from genome assembly GCF_009762305.2 of Zalophus californianus. Taxonomy (NCBI): domain Eukaryota; kingdom Metazoa; phylum Chordata; class Mammalia; order Carnivora; family Otariidae; genus Zalophus; species Zalophus californianus. Next base: position 29,285,583 of record NC_045599.1, on the reverse strand, counting down.
CGGACTGCTCCTACCCAAGCCTCCCTCCCAACCAAAAGGCAATCTCTCCTTTTATCTCCCCCACCCCCCACCCCTTACTGCTTTCCCTTATAGCGCTGGCACAATTCCTAGACATTTTATGGGGTTTTGTTTAATGTGGGGCTCTCTCTGGAATGCACGAGGGCGTGGACTTCGACCCCCGCTGTACCCAGGGCATCTAGCCCTTTCTAGGTTAGATCGAGTTACTGCACACTTGAGGGCTTTATAGAGGAGCAGCCCCAGTTCCGTCGGAAAAAGGTCTCTTTGGGGTGAGGGGCGGGCCTTGGTCGTCAGGGGGACAAAATCCCTGCAAGCTCCGGGAGGCTGCGAGCGGAGGCGCGGGGATCCTGACGGTGCTTCGGCGCCCGGCTCAGAGCCCCGCAGCCCTTCGGGGACGGCCGACCAGCGGTCCCTGCTTGTCCCCCCCCTCCCCCCGGCTGTGACCCGCACACACGCCCCAGATCACACCACGGTGACGCAGGCTGCTTCGCAGGGGCGCTCTTGCACCTCTCCGCCGCACAGCCGCAGCCCTGTGGCCTCGGCACCCGCGTTCCCCGGGCGCTCCGCCCCTTCCGCCCACACCCCGGCCGGGGTCCCCCGGGACGGCCACCGCTCGGCTTCCCGCTGGACCCGCGCGGGATCCTGAAAGGGTCCTGGGTGCGGCGAGCAGCCCACGAGCAAGCACCTCCGTGGGGGTGGAAAGAGCCCTGGGCAGAGGGAAGAGCAGGGTGGACCCGGGATCCCAGCCCCTCACCCCCTCTGGCATCACCAACCCTTCCCCTGCTACCGAGTTCCTCCTGGGGGCCTCCACACCGGCCTTAGCACGGCCCACCCCCTCCAAAAACAAAAGTAAAATATACACCAACAAAAAGGCTCTCTTAACCCCGGTCCTCTCCTGACAACATTCCATTTTGTTTTTGCCCCTTCTTGGCAAAGCAACTTTGTCTCCATTTTCTTAGCCTTCCATTCTCTAAAAGTGCACACTCCCTAAGGGCTTTTCTCTCCTCCAAGTCACTGACTTTTATCGAGGTGTCCTCTGGCCAAATTCAACCACCATTTCTCTTTCCCCACCGTCTCCCACCCCAGCAACCTCAGTGGCTCTCCTCCAAGCTGCCTGACACGAGGCTCCTCTGTGCCCCCGGCCTCCCTGGCCTGTCTTTCCCAGGCTCCTTTGCTGTCTCCTGCTCTGTGGACCCCCAAGGGTTAGAAGCCCCCTGGCTATACCATCTTTTCTGGGACTACCCTACTTCTCTTCCCCCCTGTCACCGCTGGATTCAGTCCCCAGGCATTCAACTGCCAGTCTGTGGAGGACTTCCAAACACAGCGCTCTCATCAAGCCCAGGTCTTTTTTGACCTTCATATTTTAATATCCAGGTGCTTCCCTGAGGTATCTCCGACATTTAGAACTTGATTAACCCAAACTCTCTTGAGCCCGGCCCCGCTACCCACCCGGTTTCCTTCCTCCTTCCTATCAGAAAATGGCAGCACTATCCAATTGGTTGCTTCAATCAGAAATTTCGATGCTATCTTTGATTTTTTCCTCATTCCCCCCAATTCAATCCATTAACAAGTTCTTGTGATTTTACTTCTAAAATAAATCCTTAATTCTATCACTTCTCATCATTGTTACGGCAAGAGTCCCGACTCCATCACTTTCCACCCAGACTCCTTGACAGCAGAGAGCCAGGCTCCCTGCTTTGTGTTAGCATCCTCCGCTTCATCCTCCACGTGGCTGAGTCACCCACTAATTTATTATGGAAAAAGGAAAGTAGTGTTCAAAGCTACTGGGGTGCTATTTAGAAGGATATCGAAGTGAGCTGCTCCAGAGGGCAGAGAGATGTGACTTGAGCCCATTGGGATCCCTAAAGCTCCATCTGGGAGGATGGCTGGAGACACTCTCCCATCCTTAATGCAACAGCTGGGGTAGGGTGCGGGGCACACGGGAGGGGGGTGTGAAAATCCATGTATTTGGAAGAGGGTCAAGTGCAGACGAGGTGCTCCTCTGTTCTGCGCTCCATAGCTCGGCGGCTCTTGATGCTCGCTTTATCTCAGACCTGCAAGAGCGTCACAGCAACACGGCTTGTCTTCTCCATGAAGAGCTCTCACCCGCCAGCTCTCCAGAGACCCACAGATGGGGCCGCACTCTGCTCTATTGTTTGGCCCATCTTGGCAGTGTGCTGGTTTTTAAGAACTTCCATGCAGGGTCAGGCAGAATAGGTGCGCTTTGCAAGGGGAGCCTCACGCGACTGCCCCAGCTCAGGGAGCAGGGAGCTGGAGGGCTGGGCTTGCTCTGTGGGGCAGAAGGGGCCCCTTGGCCCCCCAGGGCCTGCCCCGCTTGTTCTCTCCTGCTCCTTCTGCCTCCAGCTGTACCTGAGCCCTCCTCTCTTGAGGACCCAGGGCTCCAGCTCGGAGAGGCACACCTACACTAGACTCTCCTTTTGGAAAAAGGGGACCAGTGAGAATGCCCCAAAGACCCCTGTCTGGAAGCCAGAAGCTCCTGGGATGAAGGACTGTATCCTTGTATCCTGTAGGGAAGTGGATACAGGGGGCATCCCAGCACCTGCCTCTGGGGTAGGCATGGGGCTGGTGGGACCCGGTCTACTCCACCCAGTAAATCGCCATTTCCCTCCCGCTTCCTTGCCAAGGACTTGGTATACAACAGACATTCAACATCTACTGAAAACAAGAGTGCATGAATGTTCAGAATGATAATCGCACCCCCTCCTTTCAGGGCAGTGCTAACTTTCCCCATATCCTCAAGCTAGGGAAAGCCCCTTGCCTTCCAGATAAGGGTGTTCAGACTCCAGAAACTGATGCATGGAGAAAAAAATTCAACTCAGCCACCTGCATGGCATCCCCTGGCAGCTGTTGGTGAACCAATAAACATCTGGAGAGAGGGCTGAGCCACATCTCACTAAAATCATCAAGCCAATGGCTTTCCTTCAAGAATGTATATTTTTTTAAAGATTTATTTATTTATTTATTTGAAAGAGAGAGAATGAGAGAGAGAGAGCACATGAGAGGGGGGAGGGTCAGAGGGAGAAGCAGACTCCCCGCCGAGCAGGGAGCCCGATACGGGACTCGATCCAGGGACTCCAGGATCATGACCTGAGCCGAAAGCAGTCGCTCAACCAACTGAGCCACCCAGGCGCCCAAAGAATATATATTTTTGCCTGGCTGCCCCAGATCTTGTCAGGAACTAGGGAATTCTTGCTGGGTTCCAGTGTGGTCTCCAGAAGCCTAGATGGCTTCCTGCTGCACCTGACCCAGCCTCCTGGGGAAACAAAGCTTTGCCTTCGGAGCCCCAAACAGATACAAAAGCTGACACCCCTTCCCTGCCAGCCCGTAGCTGATATCCCAGATGCCGCCAATTTCTCAAACAGGGGTGCTCCAACTGCACCCTGCATCAGAATCACCTGGAAGGCTTATTCAGAATGCTGGCTCCAGCCCCCTAATTTCTCACCCAGTAAGGTTGAGGTGGGGCTCCCTAATTTTCATTTCTGCTAAGTTCCCACATGATGCTTCTGGTCCCCACATTACACTTCGGGAAACATTGGTCCAGGGCAGTTCCTCTAAGTCTGCTGGGACATTTCCCACTTCAAATGTAGCCCCTGCACCAGGGCCATTTGGGCCAGCTGGAAGCTTGTTTGAAATGCAGAATCTGAGGTTTCTTCTCAGGCTTATTGAACTGGACTCTTCATTTTACCAAGTTTAAATAGCATGGACCTGGGCTGTGTGTTAAATACGCTAATTTCTGGTCCTTACCTTGTCCCAACTGAAACTCTCTCAAAGAGTAGATTCTGGAATCTGCATATATTACAAGGCGAAGGGGGGATTCTTTTGCATGACGGTGGTGGAGAACCTCTGTTCTGCACATTAAAATCCCCAGGAGAGGTTTTAAACTACTGAGGCAAATATTCCCTTAAAACCAATTAATGTCCAAATAGCTGTTGAGGTCCAGGCCTACAGATTTTAGAAAGTTGCTCAAGTTCTTAATTTGCAGGAGGATTAAGAACCACTGCTCTTGGGGTGCTGGGGTGTTTCAGTCTGTTGAGCCTCTGACTCTTGGTTTCAGCTCAGGTCGTGATCTCAGAGCCCTGGGATCAAGCCTTGTGTCAGGATCAGCCAAGAGTCTGTTGGAGATTCTCTCCCTCTGCCCCTCCCCCCACTCACACACACTCTCTAAATAAATATATAAATAAAATCTTAAAAAAAAAAACAACACTGCTCTGTGGGTTGCTGCTAAATGCATACCTCCCCCTTGGCTACCCAAAGTAGTAGCTACAAGAGTCTAGAGTCAGAGTGAGTCAGAACCGTGACTTAATCTTTTTTTTTTTTTTTTAAAGATTTCAGAGAGAGAGGGAGAGCAAGAGAGAGTACAAGCAGGGGGGGAGGGGTAGAGGGAGAAGCAGACTCCCCGCTGAGCAGGGAGCCTGATGCAGGACTTGATCCCAGGACCCTGGGATCATGACCCGAGCCAAAGGCAGATGCTTAACCGTCTTGAGTCACCCAGGCGCCCCCCTGACTTAATCATTAATGATGCCTCCTTGAGTAAATTAGACCACCTCTCTGACCCTGTTTCTTCCTCTGTAAACTAAGACACTAAGATAATAAAAAGGAATGTGAGTATAAGATACATAGAGTTAAGTCTTTGTACAACTAGGCCTTCAGTAAGAGAGGTCTCTGATTATTATGATTGGCACCAGAGGGGTGGGATTGGTGGAGCTCCAGGGTCTTTGTGCCTCAATTTCTCTCCCACACGCCAGCCCTATGGCCACCCTTGGCTGCTATAGGACAGAAACTTGCAGGCTTTTAAGTGTGTGAGAATGCAAAGGCAGGCATTTGTTTCCAGAAGGCCCTGTGAATGATCAGGGGCTAAGTTGATACGCATCATAATTTGTCAAATACAGTGGCACTGTGGATGTGGATGTGGATGCCCTTGGGGCAAGCTAGCCCACCAGGGGTGTGCCTAGGAACACCTCCAGCTCAAGGCAGGTCTTTTGTGAGTCTGGGAGAGTTTTAAGGGCAGGGGAATCACCCTGCTTCCTGGAGTGGGTGCACAGAGGGGCCTCACAGCCTGGCCCTGAATCCCAGCCCCGGAGACCCCATCTTGACACAGGCTTTCCTTGGAACCAAGGCAAATGAGAGGCCACTACAGATGCTGAGTGGAAAAAATAAAACTAAATTCACAGGATCATTCCCCAAAGTGATTTTGGTAATATTGGAAATATAATTAGAAAAATGATAAATGTGTTTTTCTTTTTAGTCGTTTACTAGTTTAAAGGCCTATATTAATGTCTATGGCCGTGTAAGAAGTTACCACAAACTTAGTGGCTTAAAACAACATCAATTGCTTCCCAGTTTCATGACTATCCTGGGTGGGCTTGACTGGGTTCCCTGCTCAGGGTCTCCCAGGCTGACATTATGCTGTCAGCGGAAACTCCGGAGAATATATCCATTTCCAACTCCTTTAGGTGGGTGGTAGAGTCTAGTTCTTTGGGGTTGTAGTTTCAAGGTCCCCGTTTCCTTGCTGGCTCTCAGCGGACGATGCGCTCACTCCTAAAGGCTGCCTGCACTGCTTCCCACTTGACCGGCTCCAACTTCAAAGAACAACCCCGTGTCCAGCCCTTCTCAAACACCACCGTCTGCCTGACTTCCACTTCTGCCACCAGCTGGAGAAAATTCTGCTTTTAAAAAGCTGTGTGATTAGGTCGGTCCCACCTGGATTATCTCCTTTGGGCCAAAGAGGGAGTAACACTAGAGAGCCAAGGTCACGGAGGCCCCCTCCAAAATTCCATCTACCACAACACCTGTTTTGTTTTTGTTTTGAAACTTACTAATAATTTATTTTGGCAGAATAAAGGAAGTTTATGATACGTCATGTATGCTCACATTTGCCTCAAAAACAAAATCTGAAAGAATGTGCTCCAATCATTTGACAAATGTTGTCCCTGGTTGGTAGAGTTAACAGGCGATCTTTACTTTTTCTTTCTGCCTCTATTCTCTAAAACTTTTACAAGGAGAAAGTGTTAATTTGCAGAAAGAAAGAAGTTACCTTCAAAAGCAAAGAAATCTGAGATGTTAAAAGGCGTTAAATTAACACCAATTTGAGGAGTGTGGTACAGGCGTGAGCACAGATAATGTAGATCAAAGGAACAGAAAATGAGAAAATATGGCCCCGAGACACAAGCTGATACAAATAAAAATCAAATGTATCTCGGAGAAGGCAAAACAATATAATGGGGGAGGAAGTAACAGTTGAATTCCTGGTGCTGGGATAAACAAACATTGGGAGGCGCCGTTGGTCATGAAGACCCTGAATTGTTGTCTTAGAGTAACTCAAATGCAAATCGAATTTAAACATTAACAAGAAAATGATGGGTGCATTCGGAAATAAAACTAAATTCACAAGTAAGAGTTTCCTAAAGCTAAGAATGGGGTTAGAAAGATGACAAAAGGGCTTTTATCTTTAATCAATTACTGGTGTAAATTCTGTGATTTCCAAAAAAGGCATAGGCTATTGAGAAATACCTTCAAAGATTTACTTTCCCTAGGGGCTGTTCCTCCTGGTGGAACTGTCACAACTGTCTATAAACCACAGATAAAAGTGTTCCCATGTCACTCGAGGGCCCGGGGGGTTCCCATCCGTGTGGATTCTGTCATGTTGAAAACGTTTTGAGTTTGGAGCGAAGGTCTTCGCACGCTCCTGCCGGCCGCGGGGCTGCTCACCGGTCATGTTTGCCCCCGCGTGGGCCGCCCTGAGAGCCCCTGGAAGGCCTCTCCACCTCAGGCCCCTGGCAGTCTTCCCTCTCCTCTCTTGCTATCGTGTGCAGGCTGCCACTGTGCCACTGAGGGGCCGCCTCTGTGCACTGTTACAGGCTCAGAAAGCGGGTTCCTGGGGCCAGGCCACTCATTTTATATTTATCAACGTCTATTTATTGACTGTGTGTCTGAGTGGGATGCTTTGGCGGCAGAGAACTTGCTGCGCCCCAGAAGCTCGCAGCGCTATAGAATTCAGGTCTGTATGAAATGTAGGTAGAGTGGGGCTCAAGGGGGAGTGGTCCTCAAAACTGTGTGCTGCAGGGACCCTTTCCCGAGGACAGGGGCCCAGCCCAAATCCAGAGCTCCTGGCTCAAGGAAGATCAGGAACCCCTGCTCTAGGCCGGAAGTTAATAGGATCTGAATGGTGGTGTTTCCTATCAGAGGAGGGCTGGGATTGGAGGCTGCATCTTGGCAGTTCAGAGACCGTTCTTGCTTTGCTCTCGGACATGTCCTGAGGAGCTGTGCCTGTATGTTGGAAGAACTGAGGATACGGTGTGTGTGTGTGTGTGTGTGTGTGTGTGTGTGTGTGTCTGTGTCTGTGTGGTGTGTGTGTGTGTGTGTGGTGTGTGTGTCTGTGGTATGTGGTGTGTGGTGTGTGTGTCTGTGTGTGGTGTATGTGTGTCTGTGTGGTGTGTGTCTGTGTGTGTGGTGTGTGTGTCTGTGTGTGTGTGGTATGTGTGTGTCTCCGTACACCCTAGCCCCATGTTGTTCCCCTCCCTGACCATGGTGTGACCAGGCCACCCCCAGGGCTGTCTCCCTCACCCTCCACTTCTTGGAGCCAGACTGAGAGCTGTCACCGGGGAAAGGTCCCCGCATGCAGATGGCTTCCTTGAGCTCTAATTACTTATGGGCTGTTGCCAGGAAGCCATAGGGACTTACAGGTCCCACTGACAGGGGAGAGAGTGGTTTTTCCATCTGTTCACTCAAAAACTCATTTCCGCCCAAATGAGGATATTTAATCAAAAGTCTTTCCCCTCTGTCTCTGCTGCTCCCAAACCTCAGACCTTCTTCCTTCAATACAACTGGAAGATGGTGATCCTAGGAGTGGGGAAAACTACGTAAGCGCGAAATTTCCTCCCCAGGGGAGTAAGAGGGCCAGACCACCTGCTCCGGATGAAGTCACCTGCTCCGTGGTGTGATTAACCAGCCTTTTGTCTGTTCTCGGGACCAGATGCTCTCCTTCTCCCGGGGCCTGCTGGCCCACAGGTGCCCCCTCTCAGTTGGGGGGGGTGCGTCTCAGCCAAAGTGACCGAAGCAGAGCAGAGCGGGCTACCTTCTGCTTTCCTGGGTCAGAGCTGAGGAGAGCACTGGAGCCAGGCTTCCTCCAATCCTCATGCCTAACAGCCTTCCGGAAGGATGCCCTCAGTGTCTGGGAATTCGCCTCTTCCTTTTCAGAGAGCAACAGGGGCCCGAGACCACCTTGTTGAATAAAGGGGCTATTGCCTGTCTGGAAACGAGGCTCTGCGGAAACTCCTTTTGAACTCTTACTGTGGGCCAGGCCCTGTGCTAGATGCTCACACCCTCGCAAGGGAAGCAAGAAAGCAAGTGGAAAATGACTCTAAATAAGTTATCAAGACGATGGTAATAGATGCACAAGGGATGGTGGAAGGGGCTTTGGAACCAGGTGTGAAGGATGAAACTGAACGAGTGGACAATTTCCAGGTTTTCTTTTACCTACAGGGTTCTCATTCTCTGAAACACTCAGACCACAGAGTGTATCCATCTCGTCCTTGTTTCCTCCACTCCAGACGCAGTCCCCTTGTCTCCACTGACCACGTGCTTGCCGAGACTCCTGATGACATTCAGGCGGCCAAATCCAGGGGGCATACCAATAACCTAACACGGCTGGCACGCCATCCCCCTTGGAAGGCTCTACTCCCTGGACATCCAGGGCTCCACACACAAGTTCTCGGGTCTTTCTGCAGCTTTCTCTTCCTCTCCCAAGCCTCTGGATGCTGGAGGAGGAGCCCAAGGCACTCCTCTTTATCTGTGCCCTCTCGCTAGGTGATCTCACCCAGGCGCTGCATGTGAATAAGCCTTGTATGCAATGACTCCCCAACACCTCAACTCAGTCCTGACCTCTTCCCTGAGCTCTAGACTTGGATGTCGAAAAGCCTCTCTGACATCCCACTCGGACGTTTAACTGGCTTCCCCAACTTCAAATATGTTTAGTAGAGCCATTAATTTTCTCCTCCTGACATCTTCTCCCTCACTCCTCTGCATTTTAGAAAAATGGGCACATCTTTTAGCCCGCTGTTTGAGGTAGAAACATTAGCACCCTTGAATTCTCCTTTTCTTCCACACCACTCCTCTAACCCAATTCCAAAACCCGTCTGTCCCACCTCCAGGTTAGACCTCATCCCTCCACGTCCTTCTGTCTCTAGTGACCACCCTGGTCCTCCATCATCTCTTGCCTACATGGCTGTGCCAGCCTCCTGACTGGTTTCCCAGCTTCCATTCCTTCCCTCCACCCTGAAGCCAAAGCAATCTTCCAAACACAAACTGGGAAATTAAGAAAGCAATGCCATTTACAATAGCATCAAAAAATTAAACACTCAGGAATTAATTTAACCAAGGTTCTATGAAGGACTTATATGTGGAAAAGAGCCAGAAATGAAAGAAGACAAATATAAACCAAAGGCATCCTGTGTTCATGGGTTGGAAGACTTAACATCACAAAGACGTCTATACTATACCACAAAGTGATCTACAGAGTCCCTGAAATCTCTACCAAAATCTCAATGATGTCTTTTTGCAGAAATAGAAAAATCCATCCTAAAATTCACAGGGAATCTCAAGGGACTCTGTATAGCCAAAAAAAAAAAAAAAAAAAAAAAAAAATCCTGAAAAAGAACAAAGTCAGACAACTCATAATTCTTGATTTTCAAAACTCACTACAAAGCTACAGTAATCAAAACAGTGTGGTTTTGACATAAAAATTGACCTATAGACCAATAGAAACAGAGTGCAGGCATAAAACCTTGCACATATGGCCATGATTTGCAACAATAGTGGCAAGACCATTCAACGGGAAGGGGACAGTCTTTCCAACAAATGTTACTGAGAAAACTGGATGCCTGCATGAAATGAATGCAGACCCTTATACCACACACAAAAACTAACTCAAAATGGGTCAAAGATCTAAACGTAAAAGTTAAAACTATAAAACTTTTAGAAGAAAACATAGGGGAAAATCTTTACGACACTGGATTTGGCAGTGATCTCTTGCATATGACACCAAAAGTATAGGGAACAAAAGAAAAACAGATAAATTGGACTTAATAAAAATTAAACATTTTTATTCATCAAAGGGAACTATCAACAAAGTAAAAAGGCAACCCACAGAAAGGCAGAAAATATTTGCAAGTCATATATTTCATGAGAGATTAATATCCAGAATATATAAAGAACTTCTCTAACATATAAGAAGCCAACAACCTGATTCAAAAATGGGCAAAAACTTGAATAGATATGTCTCCAAAGACGTACAAATGGCTGATAAGCACATGAAAAGATGCACAACATTGCTCATCATGAGGGAATGAAATGAAATCAAAACCACAACCATTAGAATGGTTGTTATAGGACTTGAGGGGGGTGGAGCAAGATGGCGGAGGAGTAGGAGACCTAGATTTCGTCTGGTCTCAGGAATTCAGCTGAATCCCTATTCAAACCATTCTGAACACCTACGAACTCAACAGGAGATCGAAGAGGAGAGCAGCAACAACTCTCTGAACAGAGAAGCGACCACTTACTGGAAGGTAGGGCGTGCGGAGAAGTGAATCCGAGGAGATATTCGGGAGGATAGACGGCGGGGGAGGGGGCCTCCGTCAGCCGCTTCTGGCAAGTGCAAGAGCCGCGGAGCACAAAATCGGACCTTTTAGAAGTCGGCTCCGCTGAGGGACGTCGCTCCAGTGGCTAAGCGGGGGGTGGAACCCTCGCGGGACAGTGGGGTCTCAGGACCCTTGGGGTCACAGAAAGACCGGGGGTGCCTGAGTGCGGCAGAGCTCCCAGGGATCGGAGCGGGGAAGCCGGCTGCAGAGACGGAGCCGAGGTGTGGGCTCTCAGCTCGGGGTTGCCATAAACTGTGATCCGCGGCCCAGTCAGGCCACCGCTCCTCCAGCAGGGACCCAACAAGCGGCAGATCCGGGGAGACTCTCCTTCCTCCCCCGGGAGGAGTGGCGCGGGAACGCACCGCAGGGATCTGCTGGGTTTGGAGACTCCACACGGGGTCGGGTGCCAGAGATAGAAACGCTTGGTCACAGGCCGGGTGAGCACGGAGTGCGGCCGGAGACCAGGGAGACCGGAGTGACTGCTTTTCTCTGGGGGCGCACTGAGGAGTGGGGCCCCGAGTTCTCAGCTCCTCTGGGTGGAGATTGGGAGGCCACCATTTTCACCCTGGTCCTCCAAAGCTGTACCGAGAGCTTGCAGGGAACAAAAGCTCCCGAGAGCAAACCCGAGCAGCTTGCTTAGCCCGGACCGACAAGGGCGGGGCAATTCAGCCTCCGGCAAAGACATTTGGGAACCACAGCAACAGGCCCCTCCCCCAGAAGATCAGCACGAACAGCCAGCAAGCCAAGACCAAGTTTACCGATCAAGGAGAACGGGAGAACTCCAGCGCTAGGGGAATACTGCACATAGAATTCATGGCTTTTTTTTACCATGATTCATTAGTTCATCAAAGTTAATTTTTGTTAACTGTTTTTTTTCTTTTTCTTTTTCCCTTTTTCAACCAACATCTTATCAATCTTTTTAAAAAAAAAATTTTTTTTTTATTTTTCATTTTTAGAGTCATATTTTATTCCTTCATAGTAGTTACCCTTATTTTTGGCATATATATATATATATAAGTTGTTCTCTCTTTAAAATTTTGAGATACAGTTTCTTCTAACAGATCAAAATATACCCTAAATCACTAGTGTATGGTTCTGTTCTAGTCTCCTGCCTGATCACATTCTCTCCCTTTTTTCTTTCTTTTTTTTTTTAAATTTTCTTTCTTTTTTCAAACAACTTCTTATCTTATCAAGTCCTTTTATAAAATCTTTTATAATTTTCATCTTTACAGTCATCTTCTATCCCTTCATTGTATCAACCCTTATTTTGTACATATATGTCTTTCTTCCTTTAAAATTTTAGGAGGCACTTTTTTCTAACAGACCAAAATACGCCCAAAATCTAGTGTGTGGCACTGATCTATGCACTAGCCTGATCATATTTGATCACATTCTGCTTTTTTTGTATTGTTCTGTTTTTGTTTTTATCTTTTTTTCTTTTTTTTTCTCTTTCTTTTTTCTTTCTTTCCCTTTCTTTTCCCCTGGTTTCAGGTCTTTTCTGATTTGTATACAGTATATTTGCTGGGGACGTTGTAAACCTGTTAGCATTTTGTTCTCTCATTCATCTATTCTCCTGTGGACAAAATGACAAGACGAAAAAAATCACCTCAGCAAAAAGAACAAGAGGTAGTACCGTCAGCCAGGGACCTACTCAATACGGACATTAGTACGATGTCGGACCTAGAGTTCAGAATCATGACTTTAAAGATACTAGCTGGGCTTGAAAAAAGCGTGGAAGTTATTAGAGAAACCCTTTCTGGAGAAATAAAAGAACTAAAATCTAACCAAGTCGAAATCAAAAAGGCTATTGATGAGGTGCAATCAAAAATGGGGACACTAACTGCTAGGATAAATGAGGCAGAAGAGAGAATGAGTGATATAGAAGACCAAATGATGGAAAGTAAAGAGGCTGAGAAAAAGAGGGAGAAACAACTACAGGATCACGAGGGCAGAATTCGAGAGATAAGTGATTCGATAAGACGAAACAACATTAGAATAATTGGGATCCCAGAAGAAGAAGAAAGAGAGAGAGGGGCAGAAGGTATATTGGAGCAAATAATAGCAGAGAACTTCCCTAATGTGAGGAAGGAAACAGGCATCAAAATCCAGGAGGCACAGAGAACCCCTCTCAAAATCAATAAAAATAGGTCAAAACCCCGACATCTAATAGTAAAACTTACGAGTCTCAGAGACAAAGAGAAAATCCTGAAAGCAGCTCGGGAGAAGAGATATGTAACCTACAATGGTAAAAATATTAGATTGGCAACAGACCTATCCACAGAGACCTGGCAGGCCAGAAAGGACTGGCAAGATATCTTCAGAGCACTAAACGAGAAAAATATGCAGCCAAGAATACTATATCCAGCTAGGCTGTCATTGAAAATAGAAGGAGAGATCAAAAGCTTCCAGAACAAACAAAAACAAAAGGAATTTGCAAACATGAAACCAGCCCTCCAAGAAATATTGAAAGGGGTCCTCTAAGCAAAGAGAGAGCCTAAAAGCAGCAAAGATCAGAAAGGAACACAGACAACATACAGTAACAGTCACCTTACAGGCAATACAATGGCACTAAATTCATACCTTTCAATAGTTACCCTGAATGTAAATGGGCTCAATGCCCGAATCAAAAGACACAGGCTATCAGATTGGATTAAAAAACAAGACCCATCCATATGCTGTCTGCAAGAGACTCATTTTAGACCCAAAGACACCCCCAGATTGAAAGTGAGGGGGTGGAAAACCATTTACCATGCTAATGGACACCAAAAGAAAGCTGGGGTGGCAATCCTTATATCAGACAAACTAGATTTTAAAACAAAGACTGTAATAAGAGATGAGGAAGGACACTATATCCTACTTAAAGGGTCTATCCAACAAGAAGATCTAACAATTGTAAATATCTATGCCCCTAACGTGGGAGCAGCCAATTATATAAGGTAATTAATAACAAAAGCGAAGAAACACATTGACAGCAATACAATAATAGTGGGGGACTTTAACACCCCCCTGACTGAAATGGACAGATCATCTAAGCAAAAGATCAACAAGGAAATAAAGACTTTAAATGACACACTAGATCAAATGGACTTCACAGACATATTCAGAACATTCCATCCCAAAGCAACAGAATACACATTCTTCTCTAGTGCCCATGGAACATTCTCCAGAACTGATCACATCCTAGGTCACAAATCAGGTCTCAGCCGGTACCAAAAGATTGGGATCATTCCCTGCATATTTTCAGACCACAATGCTTTGAAACTAGAACTCAATCACAAGAGGAAAGTCGGAAAGAACTCAAATACATGGAGGCTAAAGAGCATCCTACTAAAGAATGAATGGGTCAACCAGGAAATTAAAGAAGAATTAAAAAAATTCATGGAAACCAATGAAAATGAAAACACAACTGTCCAAAATCTTTGGGATACAGCAAAGGCAGTCCTGAGAGGAAAGTGTATAGCAATACAAGCCTTTCTCAAGAAACAAGAAAGGTCTCAAATACACAATCTAACCCTACACCTAAAGGAGCTGGAGAAAGAACAGCAAATAAAGCCTAAACCCAGCAGGAGAAGAGAAATAATAAAGATCAGAGCAGAAATCAATGAACTGGAAACCAAAAGAACAGTAGAACAGATCAACGAAACTAGGAGCTGGTTCTTTGAAAGAATTAACAAGATTGATAAACCCCTGGCCAGACTGATCAAAAAGAAAAGAGAAATGACCCAAATCAACAAAATCATGAATGAAAGAGGAGAGATCACAACCAACACCAAAGAAATACAAACAATTCTAAGAACATATTATGAGCAACTGTATGCCAGCAAATTAGATAACCTGGAAGAAATGGGTGCATTCCTAGAGATGTATCAACTACGAAAACTGAACCAGGAAGAAATAGAAAACCTGAACAGACCTATAACCACTAAGGAAATTGAAGCAGTCATCAAAAATCTCCCAAGAAACAAAAGCCCAGGGCCAGATGGCTTCCCAGGGGAATTCTATCAGACATTTAAAGAAGAATTAATACCTATTCTCCTGAAACTATTCCAAAAAACAGAAATGGAAGGAAAACTTCCAAACTCATTCTATGAGGCCAGCATTACCTTGATCCCAAAACCAGACAAAGATCCCATCAAAAAGGAGAATTACAGACCAATATCCTTGATGAACATGAATGCAAAAATTCTCACCAAAATACTAGCCAATAGGATCCAACAGTACATTAAAAGGATTATTCACCACGACCAAGTGGGATTTATCCCTGGGCTGCAAGGCTGGTTCAGCATCCGCAAATCAATCAACGTGATACAATACATTAACAAAAGAAAGAACAACAATCATATGACCCTCTCAATAGATGCACAAAAAGCATTTGACAAAGTACAGCATCCTTTCTTGATCAAAACTCTTCAGAGTATAGGGATAGAGGGTACATACCTCAATATCATAAAAGCCATCTACGAAAAACCTACAGCGAATATCATTCTCAATGGGGAAAAGCTGAGAGCTTTTCCCCTAAGGTCAGGAACGCGGCAGGGATGTCCACTCTCACCACTGCTATTCAACATAGTATTAGAAGTCCTAGCCACAGCAGACAACAAAAAGAAATCAAAGGCATCCAAATCGGCAAAGAGGAAGTCAAACTCTCACTCTTTGCAGATGATATGATACTTTATGTGGAAAAGCCAAAAGACTCCACCCCAAAACCGCTAGAACTCAGACAGGAATTCAGTCAAGTAGCAGGCTATAAAATCAATGCACAGAAATCAGTGGCATTCCTATACACCAACAACAAGACAGAAGAGAGACAAATCAAGGAGTCGATCCCATTCACAATTGCACCCAAAACCATAAGATACCTAGGAATAAATTTAACCAAAGAGGCAAAGGATCTGTACTCAGAAAACTATAAAATAGTCAGGAAAGAAATTGAAGAAGACACAAAGAAATGGAAAAACATGGATTGGAAGAACCAACATTGTGAAGATGTCAATGCTACCTAGAGCAATCTACACATTCAATGCAATCTCCATCAAAATACCATCCACCTTTTTTCAAAGAAATGGAACAAATAATCCTAAAATTTGTATGGAACCAGAAGAGACCCCGAATAGCCAGAGGAATATTGAAAAAGAAAAGCAAAGCTGGCAGCATCACAATTCCGGACTTCCAGCTCTATTACAAAGCTGTCATCATCAAGACAGTATGGTACTGTCACAAAAACAGACACACAGATCAATGGAACAGAATCGAGAGCCCAGAAATGGACCCTCAACTCTATGGTCAACTTAGCTTTGACAAAGCAGGAAAGAATGTCCAGTGGAAAAAAGACAGTCTCTTCAACAAATGGTGTTGGGAAAATTGGACAGCCGCATGCAGAAGAATGAAACTGGACCATTTCCTTACACCACACACAAAAATAGACTCCAAATGGTTGAAAGACCTAAACGTGAGACAGGAGTCCATCCAAATCCTAAAGGAGAACACAGGTAGCAACCTCTTCGACCTCAGCCGCAGCAACTTCTTCCTAGAAACATCACCAAAGGCACAGGAAGTCAGGGCAAAAATGAACTATTGGGATTTCATCAAGATAAAAAGCTTTTGCACAGCAAAAGAAACAGTCCACAAAACCAAAAGACAACCGACAGAATGGGAGAAAATATTTGCAAATGACATATCAGATAAAGGCCTAGTATCCAAAATCTATAAAGAACTTATCAAACTCAACACCCAAAGAACAAATAATCCAATCAAGAAATGGGCAGAAGGCATGAACAGACATTTTTCCAAAGAAGACATCCAAATGGCCAACAGGCACATGAAAAAGTGCTCAACATCGCTCGGCATCAGGGAAATCCAAATCAAAACCTCAATGAGATACCACCTCACACCCGTCAGAATGGCTAAAATTAACAAGTCAGGGCACGACAGATGTTGGCGGGGATGTGGAGAAAGGGGAACCCTCCTACACTGTTGGTGGGAATGCAAGCTGGTGCAACCACTCTGGAAAACAGTATGGAGGTTCCTCAAACAGCTGAAATTAGAGCTACCATTCAATCCAGCAATTGCACTACTGGGTATTTACCCCAAAGATACAAATGTAGGGACCCGAAGGGGTACGTCCACCCCAATGTTTATAGCAGCAATGTCCACAATAGCCAAACTGTGGAAAGAGCCAATATGTCCATCGACAGATGAATGGATAAAGAAGAGGTGGTATATATACACAATGGAATATTATGCAGCCATCAAAAGGAAGGAGATCTTGCCATTTGCAACGACGTGGATGGAACTGGAGGGTGTTATGCTGAGTGAAATAAGTCAATCAGAGAAAGACATGTATCATATGACCTCACTGATATGAGGAATTCTTAATCTCAGGAACAAACAGGGTTGCTGGAGTGGTCGGGGGTGGGAGGGATGGGGTGGCTGGGTGATGGACATTGGGGAAGATATGTGCTATGGTGAGCGCTGTGAATTGTGCAAGACTGCTGAATCACAGATCTGTACTTCTGAAACAAATAACGCAACATATTTTAAGAAAAAAGAAAAAGAAGATAGCAGGAGAGGAAGAATGAAGGGGAGTAAGTCAGAGGGGGAGACGAACCGGGAGAGATGATGGACTCTGAAAAACAAACTGAGGGTTCTTGAGGGAAGGGGGCTGGAGGGATGGGTTAGCCTGGTGATGGGTATTAAAGAGGGCACGTTCTGCGTGGAGCACTGGGTGTTATGCACAAACAATGAATCATGGAACAGTACACCAAAACAAATTATGTAATATATGGTGATTAACATAACAATAAAAAAATTTTAAAAAAAAGAATGGTTGTTATAAAAACAAAACAGCAGGGCAAGGATGACATGGAGAAACCGGACCCTTGTGCACAGTTGGTGGGAAATAAAATAGCACAACCGCTGTGGAAGCGGGGGGTAGCAGTTCCTCAAAACCTTAAGGACTTTAGTTATTTATTTGAGAGAGAGAGTGCGCGGGAGGAGGAGGAGCGGCAGAGGGAGAGGGACAAGCAGACTCCCTGCTTAGCGCAGAGTCCAACGCGCGGGGGCTCCATCCCAGGACCCTGAGATCACGACCTGAGCCCGAATCAAGAGTCAGGTGCTCAACCGACTGAGCCACCCAGGCGCCCCATTTCCTCAAAAAGTTAAAGATAGGATTACCTTATGATCAAGCAATTCCATTTTTGTGTGTATACCCAAAATGGACTCAAATATTTGTACACCCACGTTCATAGCAGCATTATTCACAATAGCCTGAAAGTGGGAGCAACCCATCCTCCATCGATGGAGAAATCCATGAACAAAATGTGGCATAGGTGCAAAGGAATATTCCTCAGCCTTGAAAAAGAAGGACATTCTGACGCATGCTATCACATGGATGAACCCAGAAGGCATCCTAATGAAAAAAGCCAGTCACCAAAGAACAAATACTGTACGATTTCATTTATATGAGGTACCTGGAGTGGTCAAGTTCATAGGGACAGAAGGTCGAACAGTGGTGACCAAGGCCCCGTAGAGCAGGAGGAATGAGAACACGGAGCTTGTGCTTGGTGGATTTCGGTGTTGCCCAATGAGATGAAAAGAATCCCGGAGACGATTGCACAACAATGTGAATGTACTTAATGCCACTGAACTCTACACTTTTAAAAATGGTTGAAAAGGGGTGCCTGGGTGGCTCAGTCACTTGAGGGCCCGGCTCTTGGTTTCAGCTCAGGTCGTGATCTCATGGGTCATGGGATCGAGCCCTGCATGGGGCTCCCCAATCAGCGCAGAGTCTGCTTGAGAGTCTCCCCTCTGCCCCTCCCCCCACTCATGTACGCTTGCTCTCTCTCTCTCTCTCTCTCAAATAAATAATCTTTAAAAAATGATCACAAAGGTAAATTCCATGCTATGTGTGTTTTGCCGCAATGAAAATCTGATCAGGGTACACCCCTCCTCACCCCTATCCCTCGGGTAAACCCTCCAGTGGCTTCTTGTCCTGGGGATAACGCCTCAACGTCTCACCACGGCCTCCGAGGCCAGGTGGGCTGGCTCCCAGAATCTCCCTCGCCGGAGGAATTTTCTCTGCTCTCCCACCGCAGGTACAGGACTCTAGCACGTGCCTCAGAGACTTCACGCACACCCTTCTTTCAGCCCAGAACCCCCTCCCCAGCCCCCCGCATTCTTCAGGTCTCGGGGTGCTCCCTCCACCACCTCTCTCACCGATGACCAGCTCTGGGATGGCAGGGGCAGCACAGTCACAGCCTCCTGCCCTGGATGGCCCGTGTGGCCTGCCTCCAACAAGCCTGAGGCCACAGCCAGACGGTTCCTAGGGAGCAACCGTGGCCCTACCTTCCTCCTCCAGGACTCAGAGTCCTCTCCCCACCAGAAGTTACCTACGCCTGAGGCTCTGTCTGGGGCCCTTTAGGCCTGCACAGGGGTGTGTGTGGGAGCAGGGGGTGTGCGTGTGAATGTGTGACTGTGTGAGAGTGTGTGCATGTGAGTGTGTGAGCCCTTGTGTGTGTGTGTACTTCCCTGAACCACCTCGGCCCAAGATTTGGCCACGGGATCCCACAGAACGGACGT
This sequence comes from Zalophus californianus, assembly GCF_009762305.2. Taxonomy (NCBI): domain Eukaryota; kingdom Metazoa; phylum Chordata; class Mammalia; order Carnivora; family Otariidae; genus Zalophus; species Zalophus californianus. Next base: position 29,266,333 of record NC_045599.1, on the reverse strand, counting down.
GTTTCTTTCCTTGCCAAGCAGGCCTGGCCAGAAGTGGCCTCATTTGACTTCTTGGGAGAGGGCACTGGGCCCATCCTTCATTCCATGGCCTTCTCTCCTGGCTTTGGAAAGATTTCTGAGCACAGCATTCCGGGCAGCTCTTCTCAGACCGTGACACTGAATTATGGCTTCAAGCACAGAGGCATTTTCCGCCGCTTGAGAAATCCCCTTCCTCTCTCCTATCCTGACGTCCATGCGGCCGGGACATCCGAGGCTGTCGCTGATCCCCTCCCGGCCACCAGCGGCACGTAAACAAGTTATGGCCTAGGCAGTGCACACAGAGACCAGGCCTGCCGGGGCTTCTCAGAAGCGGCGGGGGTCTCATGCCCTTTCTGGCCGCCCTGGTGCCCGAGTCCGATTGCCCAGGCACGCTGCTGGGCGTGGGGCAGAAGGAGTGGAACGCTTAAGAGTGTGGGGTCTGGAGTCCCATGGGCCCGGCTTCCGTGCCAGCGTCTGCCTGTTTCTTCTGTGGCCTGGCAAACTACCTCTTGAAGCTTCCACAGCAGTAAAATGAAATCTATTCACACCTACCTATTAAAGAGGACTGTAAGGAAAAGAAAAGACGGTGCATTTCGGAGCATAGCCCAAGGCAGTGGCCCCTCCTCTGGCCCCAGAACCCGACTGGCCTGTGGGCGGGCCAGTAAGGCCAGGTCCAGAAAGCCTCGGCCTCTGCTGGGAGAGGCCCAGCCCAGCCCCACAGGAGCCGGGGCCCCTGTGCTCAGGGTCTTCGCGGTGCTCTCTACCCCAAAGGCCTGGCAGCCGAGTGGCAGCAGAGACGGAAGGGAACCAGCAGAACGCCTGGCCCTTCTCCCTCTCCTTGCTTTGCCTCGCTGGCGCTCGGCGGGCGGGGGTGGGCCCGGGCCTGCACAACCTCCTGGCTTGGGCTGCCCTCTGGCCTTCTGTTGGAGGGGGACACAGGACAGGCACACACCTCCCTCCAGGAGCCCCCCCCCCAAATATCCAGGCCCTGGACATCCATTCCCAGATAGGAGCCCCTAATGCTCAGCCCGGGGTCTCCCAAGAAAAACACAGGCGGGGGTGAGGGGTAATCAGGACCCCAAAGACAAGAGCTCGATCCTTTTTGGCTGGGAAGGGAAGGCAGGGCCAGGCAGGCTGTGTGTGGTGCTCAGTCTACAAGGAGGACGGTCCAGCTGAAAGAGCAGAGCCCCCTTGTTGGGGAGGCTGGGATGGAGGCAGGGCAGGGATCGCAGGCACAGAGGGAAGGGTTTTGGCATTTTTAAGGAATTTGTGTTGGTTTTTATTTTAAATGAAGGGATCTCTAAAAGTGAAACTAACCACTTCTTAGGGTTCCCACGTTTTCTTGGAAAGCCAGGGCTGTGCATTTCGGGTGCTTAAATGAAGCAGAGCTGCAGCATATCCAGCAAGAACTAGCCGGCACGGGCTGCCGAAGGCTGTGTCACCTCTCAGGACACCCTCCTGTGAGCCCTTCACCTCCAGGTGAGCTCCCGCACCTGCTCTCATCTCCCTCCTCCCACTTCTGAGAGGTCCCTGCATCCCTTCCTCTGCCCCTCCTTCCTCAGATTCTTCCTCATCTGTCGCGCCGAAGAGAGGGCGGTAGTGCCACGAACGGATTCCCAGTTCCCTGCCCCATGGGCGCGGAAGCATCCCGAGATCGCGGCCTCACCCAGTTATCTGTGGAGCGATCGATGAGTGCCGTGGAGCAGTGGATGAGGGACTGTAGGTATGACAGGTAGTGTCTGTCTTCCCTAGACTGGGCGGGAGGGGCCCCCTCTGTGCCTCCACTGGCTCTACTCCCAGCAGTGGCTCTGAGTTCCAAGGGTCTCTGGGTCCTGTAGGTGGAATGAGCGCCACCTGCTGGAGGCGGCAGGTAAGGGGGCGCTGTCTCCAGGTAAGGGGGCGGCCTCTGGCCGAGGCACCGAAGAGGGCTCTCAGCTGCACTGATCCTGAGCAATCCCAGATAGCAGGATAGGAATCAGGCTACCTAATGCCGTGCTAGGCATCTTATGAGGATCATCTCGTTTCTTCCGCCGGACGGACCTAGGACAGAGATGCTCTGGGCAGCCCCCTGGTACAGTTGAGGGAACAGGGCCTCAGAGTTCAAGGCCATACTGCCTGCGCCTGGGAGCAGTGATGCCCCGGCTGCACTACCCTGTCAGTGCCGAGGACATTTCAAAATGGAGAAGACAGAAGGAGCCGGGGAAAGGATTTGCGTGCAGGTTGGCACAGGGGCTATGGGCCTGGAAAACCCGGACTGGCTCCCATGCTGAATGGGGGTCCCTGGGAGGCAGGAGGCTTGCGTGCCAGTCCCGGCTCAGCTATCTGCTGTGCTGCCAGGGGGCTCTCCCTCTCCTGAGGAAACCCTCAGTCTCCTCATCTGTATAATGGGACCGTGCAGGACCCTCTTCACAGGGTAGTGCCGAGCATTCTAAAGTCCAAAAAAAGGCAGGGGGGTCACGAGGCTGGAAGCGAGATGGGCACTTCTGGCCAATAAGAGGAGTCCAGGGAGCACAGAGGACTCCAGCCCCCAGGGCCCATGGAGGCTGAAAGGAAAGTGAGTTCAACAAAGACGGAGCATGTCCCACAGATGGTCCCCTCGGGGCTCCTTGCCATGCTGCTCCTGGCTGCAGTCTCGGTAGGAAGGACCAGCACAGCCCCAAGAAACAGACAGCATCCCCCCACCGCCAGCGCCCCCTGCGAATACCCAGGCCAGGCCATCACGCAGTTCCCGTCCACACAGGCATACATTTCTTTGGTTTTATTATTACAAACACACGATGGCTCTGCCACACCTGGGAAATCCTGGGCTCGGCATGCTCTACCTACCCTCCCTTTTCTACCCGGACAGGGCCACCAAGAAGCGTCCAAGCCACACGCAGGCACAGAGCAGTTCAACCCATAGCTTATAATGATGCCATTTCTCCAGTTGTAAAAGAGCTTTACAAGAACTGTGTCAGAATCCCCGCCCCCATCATGCTAGACTGCCCGATTCGTGTTTGGTGAGTGCCACAAAACTTCAGCCCCCCTTTCCAGAGCACTTGGCATGGGTGGGAAATTCCATGTTCGGGACAGGTCCTTTTTAGGAGCGACTATCAGGCAGTGATATCCAGGTCTCCGCATGCAGTGGGTTAACAGCCATGTTTGGGGGGGAAACCAAATAAAAGGACATCTCCTTCCCTCCTCCCTCCACCCACCCAGGGCTCAGATCTCATTCCGGTGCAGCCCAAGCACACTGAAGTGTGACATTTGGTTTCAAAAACATTCAGTCTCTTTGGTAAACTCAGAGAAAGTGGTGGTGAGCTGCCGAAGTGCGTTCTTCCGGCATCCTCCGCGCTAATGCTTCATCCTCTCTAATAACCGCTGATACACGGGGGCTGGAAGAGAGAGGTTTCAAGGTGAAGAGGAATCGGGCCACCCAGTATCTGTCTAGGACACCATCAGAGTCACGAGGGCAGGGCCCGCGGCCCCCTCCCACCACTCCCCTGCCCCCTACAGGTGCTTTTTGGTTTGGGAGACTTCCTGTCTTAATGATACAACAAAGATCATGATGTCTCACTCCATGATGTAACAGGAACTGGGATTTCCTCCATCCACCAGCTTCGAACCAAGCCACTGTATGCTTCTGCCAAGTCACCGTGCAATATTCCCAGGTTCCCAAAGCCCCAAACTCACAGCAACCTTAAAAGGTTGGTACTCTTACTATCTCCACCTTATAGCGAAGGGAATTGGGTATTCTGTGTCTGACCCCAAAGGCCATGCTTGTTTTATTGCACCATGATGTTGTGATCTATATACAGCAGAGGGCAGGTTTGGGCCTGCTTGGGGGAAGGGCCCAAGCACACATACAAAGGGCTTTAAACCCAGGCCAGACTCACCTAGTTTCACAGAGGTCTGGGCGGCCTGAAAGAAAACACCAAGTGTCAGGTTTCTAGTGAAAGTTGTACCTGCCCCTGCTCATGGCAGTGGCTTTGCCCACGGCCACCCCAGAAAAAAATGCTGGGGGTGAGGAAGAAGAAGGGGGACATGTAACTGCTGGGTCCTAGGGAGCCCCTCAGTTGGTCATGGCAGCCCCAAGCGAAGTGTAAGCCCCAACCAAGTGGAGTCTGGGGTAGATATTCCTGGGAGACCCCAGAGTCAGGCTTCCACTGAGTCCACAGCCTAGAGCTTGGGGAGCTGGGACGGCACAGCAGGTGGCCCTCAAGTGTAGGAGCTCAAGGCCAAGAACCCTTCTCAAGGGGCACAAAGGAAACCCCTCTATCCAAAAGTAAAGGACATACTCCAGCTCCAAGACTCTGGGTAAGAACTACCTCCAGCAGCCTCTTCTCTTCAAACGCAAACTTTCTATAAGGTGCCCAGGTTCCCAAGAGGCTCCACCTCATGCGAAGCAGCAAAGGAGCCTGAGTGGGGCTTCTAGGCCCCGGGGCAAGCCGGGGAGCAGGAAGAGAAGTGCAGGAAGAATCAGAGAGGTTCTAAGGGGAAAGCAGAGCAGAGGCGAGGAAGGGAGAGATGCCCCCCCGCCCCCACACCTGCCCTGTATCCAGGACCCACACCACTGCCTTGAAGAGCCCCAGCATTCCCCAAGACGGGCCATGTCATGAAAAACAGAGGGTGACTTAGAGGCCCAGGCTCAGGCCCGGCAAGGCCACAGTAAGGCAAATTTGGGATGCGCTGCCTTCCTTGGACAGATGGATTCCAGAGCTTTATCTGTCCTCACCAGCAGTGGCTTCCTCATGGAATGAGGCTCAGAGGTCTTGGTTTAAAGGCCTGGGTTTTTGCTCACAAAGGAAGTGGGGACTGCCTGGGTTCTTTCCCCAGAACTCCACTCAGGCTGGCACTGAGGATAGCTGCATGGCAGTGGGGAAAGTTTCACGGGAGCCCTGGGAGTGCTGCCAAGGAAGACAGGGACCCGGGGAGTCCTCTGCCTGGGCCCAGGCAGAGGACCCAAGGCTGCTCAGGCCACGGGCAAACCTAGCAGCATCTTACCCTGGAATATGCTGACGCCTGTTTGAAGATTTCAAGGGCAGAGTCTGCAAGTTCATCCCCTCGCTCCTGAGGTCTGTTGGCTAGAGACGAAAGAAAATGCAACATTGGTGAGAGCGAAATTCCTAGCATGGCATTCACAGCAAGCACGACCGAGGGGCACTGTTGTGCCTGCTGGCTCACATTCTCCCATGAATTTTTCCTTCGTAACTTTTCCTAACTCACGGTGGAATTTGGCCCATGGGGAAAGAAGGCAAAAAAAGGTGAATGCACAGTGCAGGCAGTGGCTGGACTCAAGTTCAACCCTGCTGGAGGTAAAGAGAACTCCCATGAGGCGCGATGCTGTCAGATGTGTGCTCGGAGCCACGTTCACCACATCCACGTGTGACAAGTAAGTGGGCCATGTCTGAGTGGGGCTTAGACAGGCAATTCAGCAAAAAGAAATGTGTCCTTGAGTTTCTGGTGTAGTGCATTTAAAACCAACAGTTCCTAATTCACTTTTCAATCGGCCACAGCGACGCTGTCCATAAAGGCTCAGATGGCATGTTGCGCACTATTCTTATCTTTGCATCGAACAGTTTTCCCATCGAGCACCGACTGCCGTGCGTGGAGAAGGGTCAGCTGCAGGCTGAGCGGGGCTGGGATACTTTAGGGCCTTACCTGGAGGCTGCAGGACACTGGAGATGGCATAGACCACCCCATTGGTGGCCATGATGTCAGCTTCCGCAACCAGCTCCTTATTGACATTCACTACGTTGTTTTTCTGGGAGAAAAAGAGACGACATAGACCATATGTATCTTACTCACTCAGTAAGTGTTTACTGAGCACTTCCAGAGGCCAGATACTGGATTAGGTGTGAGGGAAACGCTGGGGAACGGAACGGCCCCCGCCAGCCACACGCCTTTAGCCCGGTGGACGCCTTCTAATGCCGGCGGGTGGCTCAGTGCGGTGTCATCTACAGAAGAGCCTCGCGCACCTCTCACTTCGTCCTTACAGCAGTGTGTGCTAAAGAGGCGGTGTCATTGCCCCACTTAGCAGAAGAGGAAACCGAGACCCAGGACAGGCCCGGTGCCTCCTTTAGTGGGTGGGATGGCGGGGAACAGAAGCCAGGCTTCCAGCCCCGGGTGTAGGGCTCCTTCCACTTGTCCTCAGCGGCCCGCCTTTCTCACAGGAAGTGCACCCAGGCGTCTACCTCAGTCCTTCCCGAACAGCTCATGGATCAGACCCAAGGGGGAAGGGGGGACGGACGCCTGTGATGGGACCCCAACACCCAAAACTAGAAGTCAACAAGTCATCACATTCTGGCTCCCTCCGTGCTTCCTCAGGCTCCGGAGGGAAAGTGATATGCAAAGGGATGGCTGAAGGTCAGGAGAGAGGAGCCCCGAGCAGAGGCTGAGCCAGCCACATTCTGGAAGAGTGGTGGCTCCACAGGGGAGCCCCGGGAGCCTGGCCAGTGCAGCCAGGAGGCCACAGCAGCTTCACTGAGCTCAGCTGCCTGTCTGTTCTCTCTCTTCAGTGAGGGAATCCCCCGAGGCAGCTTCAAAGCGGAATGTGTGTCCTCAAGGTGCAGAGCAAGGGAAGGCTCGCAGACCACGCCTCTGCAGAAAAAGCCTCGTGGGATGGTCTGGCTCATGGTGGAGCTCGGTGAGCCCCAGATTTGAAGGGAAGGGGTACGAAGGGGACTGGGGATCGATCCCTCAAGCTGCATGAGTAATTGCCTATCATCTCCTTAAGGGAAGGAAGATCTAACGGCCTCTCCCCCACACCAGTCAGATGCTTGATTCCCCAGCAAATCTGGAAGTTCTTATTCGTGTCTAACCACAATCTCGCCTCATTTCCCCAAGACCCTTTCCTCTTTTCTGTCTTTGGACAGAATGCACTCAGAGATGCAAGGTGCATCTTCAAGACTGTGTGTGAGTGTCTAACACTGGCCCGGGGGCTGAGAGGTGCCCTGGAACCCCAGTGGCAGTACATGGCTGGCCTTTTAGTTCTTAGGCACACTCACTGAGCTGACTTCCAGCTTGTCCCCCTGGAGAGACTTCAGCCGCACCAGGGCCCCGATGCCCCCGCTGACCAGGATCTCATCGCCAATGTGGTATTTCAGGATGTTGGCCAGCTCTTTGGCATTGCCTGCAGGTTTGTGGCAAAGAAAGGAGAGCAGAGTTCATCACAAGGCTGGTAACCGGCACGGTCGAGAAGGGCCGAGACGGGGATGCAAGTGGTGATGCCTGAGACGGAGAACCCCCCCACCGCCCCCCGCCGACCAGGTGAGCAGCACACAGCAGGTGCGCTCAGCCCTCTGACCTGGAGCCTGCAGGAGAGGCTCAGGGGATGGAGGCCCGTGTCTGCCTCTACAGTCGGGGGACTGCTAGGTTAAGCAAGAGCTCTCTGTGCTGCCGAGAAGGAGTTAATCCATACTCCTCTGTGAGCATGACTCATTTTTCCATGAGCTAAATATTTGCTTGGAAAGCCAGGAACCTTTCCAGCACCAGCATCTGGGACATTTCATCAGCAGCGTGGCTCCTGATGGTTATAACACAGTAGTGAAATATTTACACGTTCTGCCCTCAAATGCATATTCTGGGGCGGCCGTTTCCTGCAGGGAGAGCTTAAAAGAGTCAACAGCTGCCATCTGGGGGGGGGGGGTTGGGCAGCCGATGAGGTCAGGGCTGAGGGGGGCACTCCCTCCGCAGCATCCCGCTCGTCACGTCTGGGCATTCCTTCCAGCCCACACCAGCTTCTCCACCGACTGGGGAGAGCATCCAATTGCTCATAAAGGTGCCCAGGCATTTTCCAAATGGAGTGTGGGAGGCGATTCTTAAAGCCACCGGCCGTGCTCTCATCCGTCATGCGCCCTCCACCCCGCCCCGTGCTCACATTCCCAGTCAAGCGGCTAGATAGCCCCAGGGCTTCTGGATGACTATTTCTAGCCTTTCGACACGGAGAATGGAGGAAGTTTTAAAGCTTTCTGGAGAGTTCACTTGGGTACAGACAAATCCACATTAGTGCCACGGGATGGAGCCACCAGGTACCAAGTAGTTTCCAAACATCCACAACTTGGAGGATGGGAATTCCCATTCCACAGAAATCCTGCCTGGAAGTGCTGAGCCACGCCAGCCCCCAGGGTGCCAGAGGGCTCCCTCTGCCAAGACGTCTAATACCCGGATTGACCTCTTACACCTGGCCAGCCCCCCATCTCCCAGGAGCGCTGGGGGCTACTCCTGCCTGCAGGCCTGGCCGAGGGTGCGTTTGGGAGACTTGGCCCCTGCCTCCCCCGACCTGTAACAACTGAAAACGAGAGGGAAACTGAGAAGGCTCAAGGCCATCTGGGGAATATTCCACTCCTGCTGGATGGGGGCGGGGGGGGGATGGAAAGTTTATGTTCAGAATGAACATACGTCAGCATCAAAGACACAGGCATTCGCTTGGCCATAAAGAATATTCAACAAGACACAAATTCAGCCCACAGCTGCCTGCAGCCTGAACTTTCTGAATAGAAAATTCCTTCCTGCTCTGGAGCGGGAAGGAAGGTGTAGATGATACGGGCCCCAAGGTGTGGCCAAGGTCCTTCCTCCTCCCCTATTTTCTCTTCCCTGCCCCTCCTCCTCCTCAGGCCCACCTTTTTGTGAGCATGGAAGTGTGGGTCACCGGCGAGCACCAGAGCTCAACGCTGCACCCCCGCCCCCAATCCCCATCACGGCAGCCAAAACTGGGGGAGGATGTGTGCCCGGCACTGCAAGCAACACCTCACTTACTCCACACAACACACAGCAAGGCACTCTCATTTTTCTAAGGGGAACACTGAGGCTCAGAGAGGTTAAACAACTTGCTAGAGGTCACTCAGCCGGTGAACGCCAGAGCCAAGAACTGAAACTGCTTTTAGGTCATCCAGGAGTCCAAGCCCTTAACCACTGGGATTCTCTCTCAAACATCCTCCGCTAAATTTCTCAGGGCCAGGAATAGCTCCTCGGTAAAGCTTTTGCCCTGAGAGACATTTCACACAGGTAAAATGGCTTCATTGTCGCTGTCCTCATAGGTCCTCATGGGGAAGACACGGCTCAGGGACGGGGCTGGTTGTTCCGCACTCCATGCCTCTCTACTCTTCTCAGCCTTGTGTAGTACCCGGGGAGACTGACCGCTGTGAAGCACATCACCCGGCCTCCTTTGCCCCCGTCTCATAGCTGACAGGGGGCCCACGCAATGGGCCTGTGCGAGGACAGTGAGGCTAAGGGAGGCCTGGCCCCCTGGCCTTGGTTCTGCCAGCAGGCGCCTGAGGCTCTGGCCCCTCCTCCGAGCTCCGGTTCTCCCTGTCCACTTCTCAGCCCGGCCTCCCCATCCCCTGGCCTGTGGTGGGAAATACTTTTCCCCGGGTGCCATCATCCTTTGCTGGTCCCTTACTCCTGCCCACACTTCTAGAAACAGTCTCCTCGTTAAGTTCCTTTCAGTCAAACCCTGGGTAACATGCCCCCCCTTTCCTGCTGGTCCCCTGACCGCTCCAGTCACGTTAGAAACCATGCAAAATAGACTTCGCTTGGTCTTTACCCAAGAGTTTGTTCAGCTCTTCCTGTGGCATGGCTTGGAAGGCCTCATTCGTAGGAGCAAAGACTGTGTAGACCCCTTCCCTGTTGAGCACCTCCGTCAGCCCGGCAGACTGGATGGCGGCCACCAGCATGCTGGGGAGATGCACAGAGAAAATGTCACCTGCCTGTGGCGGGGAGAGGGTGCCCACCTTCCCAAATACCTCCCCACTGCGGGTAGGTGGAGCCCAGAGCTAGAATTCACACCCCTTGCTGGTTTTCACCCCCTGATCATGCACAAAGAGGGAAGATCCCAGTCTGCATCTTCTCTCCATAAATGCTCAGCTCTGTCAAATAGCCAGAGGTCAGAGGCCACAGGGGGAAGGAGGAAGGAAGAGGCCAAGCCATCAGACCCCGGGGATGTGATTCAGGGGAGTGCAGAATGTGGGGGGTCTCCCAGGGATGAGCGAGAAGTCAGAAATGGAGAGAGAGGGGCAAGACAACAAAGTGACACAGGGAGCCCGAGAAGGAGCAGCAAGGAGTCTTCAGGGGCCCTAAGGAGATATTGTGCAGACTGAGACTCATCCCACACTCAAAACCAGGTGCTCTCGGCTTACTTGGACTTTAAGATGACAGCGTGGTATCTTTCTTGCACTTCATATGAAAATGCAGCCCCCTCCCTGTTCCCAAGGATGTGGGGATTACAGTCCCAGAAATAACCCTTCTTCTCAACATAAGCTTCCAGCATGACCCCCACCCCAGATCCCCAGCATGGAAGGTCACCAGGGCACTGCCAGTGTTAATTGGACCCCTGAGGAAGCGGGGAGCTTGACAGACAGCTGAGACCCAGCATCCTGACCCGGCGGGACCACTTGGCAGAAATCTTCCCTGGGATGAGGCTGGTTACCTGAAGCGATTGTCCCCCTTCAGGATGTCCATGACAGTCCCCATTGGGGGGGTGAGCATTCGGTCCATGGTAAAGAGTGTCCCATACCTCCCCCTCTTGTCATGGGCGGCAATGCAGCTGTTCTCGATGCACAGGCTCTGTGCCAAAGAGGGGCAGACACAGGACAGGTCACCTACCTGTAGGCGGGCCTCCTGATCCGCTCAGGGCACACACTGGTGTCTTCATCCACAAAGATCAGTGACTATACACTGGAGTGGGTCATTACAACTAGGATAAAATGTGTTTTCTCCAGGAAAGGAAAAATAAAAATAGTGTTCCCTAAGGAGAAAGGGCCATTGGGCCCCACTAGAGTTCGAGAGAGGCCCCATGATGAGACTATCCCATTACATGCAAGGTTCATCGATAATGATCAAATCAATAGATCAACTCTACTGGCTTATTTGTTTAACAGATGACAGCCATCTTTAGTTAATAGTACTGGCTGGTCCCAAGGAATGGCTGTGTTGTATTGTGCTTTCTGGTTGATATTCCAGAGTAACTATTAGGTTTGAAGACAGAAAAGGACAGGAGAAGAGAGAAGAGAACCTTTTGGACCAGGGAGAGCTGTGCTTCAGTTCAGAGGACTTGTCTTTGCATAAGGTAAGGATTCAAAATCTCCATCCCTTCTGCCCTGTTAATCACGCTGAGCTCGACGTGGACCGCTGCCTACCTACCGGCTCAAAAAGCTGTGTGGTATATTCCCAAAGGCCTCCAGCAAAGGAGATTCTAATCCCTCTGCAGGATCCCATTTCAAATCAGATTTCCAGAAATCCCTTCCTTTCTTACTAGAAACCAGTTCTCAGGCAAGCTTCTGCTTATTGAAGATTTATATATAAGATATAAAGATATAAAGATATACATAATAGCCAGCTAGCTATCTATAGATTTCACTAATACAGTTTCCAATTCTTAGAGCTGAGACAAAGAAAGAGCATGATTTAGGAGCCAGAACTTACATTGCGATAAACAAAAACTCTCAGTTTTTTGCCACCCAGAGTGTCCAGGGTCTGCCCATGATACAGATACTTGGAGGCTAGCTGGTCTTTAACCATGTGATTCAGAAGCAAATTCTTTGTATATGCATCAATGTTAGGGGTTCCATCTGCAAGAGAAGGTGTGGTCAGGTCCAGAGGCCCGCTCCAGAAAGAAAGACAATGAGAGACAAATGCATTTGGAAATGGGGGATTGAGAAATCCAGTGAGGCTGCCAATATTCCTTAACATCTGGCATCTTCTGCAAATCAACCAAACAAAAGAAGGTCTAGATAACCGAGGGCGTCTGGAGTTTTGCCCGTGGAGGGAGGGAGTCACGGACGCCACTCGGCCCCCTCCTCCACCTTCCCTGCAGCCAAGGCTCAGCTGTACCCTCACTCTGACCTCCTGTCTACCACATGAGCAGTTGATTCTGCAAATAAAAAGGCAAGAGAGCGCTCTGCTCTCTGGCCAGGGGCAAACTCTTGAGTTCTGAGGACCAGACCCCCGAATGCATTCTCTGCTCTGCCAAAGGATACAGCAGAGCCCCTGGGGTTTTGGTTGAGCCGGGTGGAAGTCTTAATGTTCCACGGGGTGCTGTCCATCAGGGAGGGTGCCGTGGAGGTGACCGGCTCCCAGGGGGCTGCCTTCACCACGTTACCTTTGAATACGGAATTCAGGGGGGCCAAGAGGGTCAACCGCTCCTTTCCGGAGAGATGAGTGCCGAGGCCAGCCTGTCTGAAAAGGTCAACGGCTGTGGAAACATCAGACTCTGCAGCCAACTCAAACAGCGTCTTGGCTGCAAGGGAAGAGAATGCAGGTTCAAAAGTTACAAGTGCTGTTTTCATTTATCCTCCGTCCACCCCCCAGCATGACGCACACCAGCAGGAATGTCATCTCATGAGTCAACGGCCCTCTCAGCCCCGCTGGGGCACGCCGGGCTCGTGCCATCGGGCCACCGGGCCCCCAGGCCTCCCTGGGCAGGGGAGAGAGGTGAGGCTCCGGAGGCAGAGGTTGGCCTCTGTCCCCGCCCCCGGTCAGGGCGCCTTCTAAGGCCTGTGGCAAGGCAGCGCCATCTGCGTGGTGGCTTGAGGAGCAGGTAATGCCAGCAACCACACCCACAGAAACTTGTCTTCCGGTCTGGTTTTCTCCTGTGAAACTGCTTCACTCCTGCGCAAGCGACCTCCTTGGAATTCCAGAATGAGGCTAGCCTGCTGAATGAAGCCCAAGCCAAAGCCTACTCAGTCACTTCTCCCAGGGTCCCTGCGATGCTTGGGCACCATCTAGAAGGCAGATGCTCAGAGGTCAGCAAATGGCCCTCTGTCCCCAACCAGAGCAGGCAGATCTCCTGAATGGCTTCTGCGACTGAGTCGCTCCCTCCCCAGCCCCCCTCAACAGCTCTCCACTGCCTCCAAAGTGAAGCCTAGACTCCCAGGCCTGCAGCTCAAGATTCTTCACAGTCTGGCTGCAACCTGCCAGGGGCCCAGGCCCCCTCTCCGGAGAGGCTGTGAGCTGGGTGCAGGCAAGGAAATGGCCCCTAAGGTCCCTGAATTCCCCAAGGGCCCCCACCATGGATGGCAGAGGGGCCAGCAGGCCTGGCAGGATCATGGCCCCAGAGGCCTGGCTCACCTGAGTCTGGGATGAGCAGCTCATCGATGAAGTGGATCACACCATTGGTGGCCAGGATGTCTTTATTGGAGATGATGGCCTTCCCGTTGATGGTGAGCATGTCCCCGCTGCAGCCCACCTCCAGCGTAGTGCCCTCCAGGGTCTCCATGGACATCCCTGCCACGATGGCTTCTGCACACATGGCCGACTTCAAGATGTGGTTGTTGAGCAGGTCTGGGGTCGAAGAGGACACAGGTCAAGGCTGATCTCAGAGGCCAGCTCGCAGCCTCCAGGGCCGTGAGGATTCTATTCTCTCTGACGCTGACCTTCAGATGAGGCTGGGGCACCGTGCACCCCGGGGCCTCCTTTCCTCCTGCTGCTGCCCCCTGACATGGGCCACGCTCAGCAGGCAGACTACCTGAGTCTGAATCCCAGCTCAGCCTCCTACACGCTGTGGGACCCTGGGCAAGGCATGGAGCCTCTGGGAGCCTCAGCTTCCTCCTCAGGCAGAGATAAGCCTAGCATTCATCTCCTGGGGATGGTGTAAGGAGAACATGAAGCTCAGAATGTTAAGCACCCAGCACAGTGCCCGACAACAGGGTAAACGCCCAACAAATATTAGTGACTAGCTTACTAGCACCTCAACTTGAGATTGAATTCTCTTACGAGTACCTGAACCTCAAAATGAGTTTACCCTGGGATTTTTTATCTACTGACCTTCTAGAAAAGTATAAAATGTAAGAGGGAAAGACAGAAACTACAGCAAATGAGAGTTCTAGATTGTTTGCACCTTTTACCTGTTTTTGTTCATTTTACCCAAGGGTCCACTAGCTGCCAGGATCTTTCTTCGGGCTGGGGAAGGGTAATCAATAAGACATGGTCTTTGCTACTCCCTTCACCCCACCCGTAAATCATAAATAGAATCATTTATTTCCTTGTCCAAGTGGCCTTCAGGGACAGGGCAGAGGTTGGGGGTCCTGAAGAAGCTGCAAGGAGCAGCAGGGGGGGATGTGACCCCAGCCAGGCAGGGCAGGTTCCCGGATGGCCGCTCCCCAAGGTCACCAGGGCCCTTTGTCCTACAGCCTCACCGCGGGGGCAAGTTTCAATCTGTGCAGAGTGTGGGAACCCAAACTGCACTGTCACGGACAGGAGGAAGCTTGGAGGGCCTGCAGAGGCACGGGGCTCCCGCAGGGGTCTCAGGGGACTTGAAAGGCATTCAGCTAGCAGGAAGGGAAAGGACAGCCAGGCTGCCATGGGAACGAGGTCTCGGGGATTTAGCTTCTAAGGGAAGGAAAGTGAAGGCTGGGTGGGGAAAGGGTAACCTGCTAGGGCCATGGGGAGGGAGAGCAAGGCCAGGGCTGGAAGCCAGTCTTCAAATAAGGCAAGCCAGCCTAAGGCTGCTGCTTGCCTGTCTGCCAAGCCACTAGAAACGGCTGAGCCTCTCAGGCTGGCCTCCTGTCTCTCTGCCTTTGAGCCAGCCAGCTACAGCCCGGCACTGAGGGCCTGTGCTTCCAGCACACGGGCTACCAGGCAGGAAAAGGCCGATGTGCACAAGGAATAAATTAGGGCTGTCTTTTTCTTACATCAAGACTTCTGATATCTTCAAAGATGAGAATGTGCTCTGTGCAAAACTGGTTTTAGGGCGCCTGGGTGGCTCAGTTGGTTAAGCATCTGCCTTTGGCTCAGGTTATGATCCTGGAGTCCCAGGATCAAGTCCCACATTGGGCTCCCTGCTCGGTGGGAAGCCTGCTTCTCCCTCTGACCTTCCCCCTTCATGTGCTCTCTCTCTCTCTCACTGTCTCTCTCTCTAATAAATAAATAAATAAAATCTTAAAAACCAAACAAACAAACTGGTTTTAGGGAGAATACAGCTCTAAAAAGAAAGTTCAGTATGCTGACATGCGCCCAAGCCTCAGCTCCTTCAGGAAGCCTCGGGACCCCTTTGGCTGCATGTGCCCCAGCCCCACCCCCATGCCCACCACCGTGGGGGCATCTGTGTCATAGTGCTCACCACTTCAGATCCCATGACCTATTTTTAATCCCAACCAGGCTTAAGCTTCCTTGAAGACAAGTCTGTACCATGTTCCCTTTTGGAGCCTCGGTTCCTGCCACAGGCCAGGCACAGAGGCGCTGCAACATCTGGACAGAAGAGATCCCCATCTGTGCTTTCAGAAATGTGCCCTTGCCAGCCCTGCGTGGCTGCAGGGAGAACATTTTACATTTATCAGGCATCTGAAATGCAGTAGGTATTCCAGATCGTACATTATGAAGGTGGGTTTAATAGCCTCCAAAGAAATGAAGTCATCCCTGGATTGTATTTGGGAGGAATAAGTATGATTGGGGTCCACAGGGGACCAGGGGGCTACTCCTCTCTGCAGGAGACTCAGGGGTCAGTGGCCAAGCCCGGCCTTTGCTCCCTTCCCCTCTCATACATGCTGGGTCCTTCCCTCTCCTCCAGCAATAATCAATGCACCCCTAACCAAGCAGCTCATTGAGGAGGCATGGAAGGACCCAGCTATGAAGGGTCAAGGGTCGACTGTAACCGGTTATTAACTGTAACTTTGGGTTATCCATGAGGTCCCTGGCCAGACGGGAAGAGTTCAAGGGTCAGCACGCTGGCCCCATTCCAGGGACGCCAGGCCCTGCCATCTCCTCGCCACTCCTCCAAGCTGCTGCCTGCTTGGCAGCCTTGCTCTGGCTTGGGGAGCATCTTTAGCTCCTCCTGCATCTGGCCGGCACCTGCTCTGGACCTCCGGCCCTGCCTTGCTCCTCAGCACAGCTGCTGCTAGACAAAGGCTGCTGCGTGCTCTCCTTGCCCCTCTGACCAGGGCTCTGCTCTGGCCTCTGCAGGGCCACGGCCAGGTGAGGCAATGAGACAGGACGGCAGGCGGCATGTCTGTCTCGTACAAGAGCAGGCCTCGGGCTCAGTCTGGCTGCTCCGGTGAGGCAACAGCAGGAGCTGAGGGGTACTCACCTCTCAGGGCTTCTGGGTCACCCAGGATCCTGTTCAGGGTTTCAGCGGGGATCTTCTCGAAGGCCTCATTGGTAGGGGCCAAGAGCGTGAACTGGCCGTCACCTTCAAGCACGGTGTTGAGCCCGGATGCGGCCACGGCAGCCTGCAGCGGGGGGAAGAGAATGAAGGGTTCCCTGAAGGCTCTGGGATGCTCTGCAGACGGCCTCGCCAGGCCCCCCCCCAAAGGCTCCAGACTCTTGTAGAACCCAGGATGAGAGGACAAGAAACCAAAGCTCACCTCCCACCTTGGTCTCCGGGGACCTTGCCAGGCCTGAGCGCCCACCACTCTGGTCATCTCTCAATTACTTCCCGTGCCTTTGGCCTTCCCGCCCCCAGGCTGCACCATTCCCTCTGCCCTTCCTCCTTCCTTTGCTTCTCTCACTCCTGTCCCTTCACTGGGACTTGACTACAGTGTCGCTTCTCTAAGTAGACAACGTGGTGTTGCCCCCGTGACCACCCCTCCCACCTGCCACTGCCCGCCAGATGAAAATGAGTCTGTTGTACTGTATTTTCACAGCTTGCGTCCTCCTCGTGTTATACTTAAATAGCTCCTGCCAATGCTACCTGTGTGAGCTCCAGGAGCGGAAGGATCGCATCACCCGTTTCTATAGAGCAGCCCCCGAGGGTCTTCTAAAAGCAGAAAGGGGCTCCTGCTGCCCCAGGGACAGGGACACACCCCCCTGCCCAGTCTGCGGCCCCGCAGGGGCCGCCCCCACCTCACACTCTAGCTATGCAGGTCTTCATTCTGGTCCTGCCCACCTCCCTCTTGCTGTTCTTGCTCCTGAGCCTTCGCTCTTGCTCTCCCCTCAGCCTGCTGTGCTCTGACCCCTGCATTTCATGTAGCTGGCCATTTTCATCCTTCAGTCCTCAGATCCAAAGTCACCTCTTCCAGAGAGACCTTCCCTGACCACCTGGTGCCAACTGGCCCCCTCGGCTCACCACTCCCTGACTTCACGATGCCCAGCCCTGTCCACGGCTACCTCGTGTGCATCTGGTCTGTCTTCCCAGGAAGAACAGAAGTGCCACGGAGGACAGAAATTTGTCTGTCTCGTTCACCTCTATACCCCCGGCACGTAGAACAATACCTGGTAGGGAGCAGGTGTTAGTAAGTATGTATTAGCGGAAGGAAAGACGGGTGTTTAGGGAGACCCAAAGGGGGGGAGGAGACGAGGGAGCGTTTGTCAAGCCCACACAGTAAGAGCGGGTCGCTCAGTGTGGGTCAACTGCTGTTAATCAAGAGGTGCCACCAACTTTGTGGGGACATCATTCCTTCGCAGACCCCGGACCACAAGGTGACCCAGAAGGAAAGCAGGGGAAGAGCTTAGAGAGGAGGGTCCCCCGCAGAGCCACTTCCTGAGGCCACCTCCGTGCCAGTCCAGCCCAAGGGTGTCTGTCGCTCTGTGTTGGGGATCTCCAGGGGAGGAACCATCCCACACCCCTTTGGTACCCTTTGTGGTCAGGAAGTTCTCCTTGAATCAGGGCGAAAACCCTGACGGCGCAGCCTGTGTTCACTTCCTCTGAGCAGCCCCTGCCAAGAGCAATGCCTGCTTGCTGCTCCAGTTCAAAGACAAACGCCTGCGGGGCAGGGCCGAAGGAATGGTATTCCGCGGCCATGGAGCAGGCAGAAGCCTGGGCAGAAGTCAAACCCGGACTTCCGTGGCCTCTCTGCTGGTCTGGGCTCCAAGGAAACATGGGGATGGCTGAAGCAGGGGGCCCCTGGCAGAGACATGCGGTCCAGAAGATGGTGAAGCCTGACATTATTCTAGTCCCGTATATGGGAACTGGCCCCCGGGGGGAAGGGCCCTCTCACCTCTGGGGTCCACGGTGCAGGCCCAGGCAGCCCAGGGCTCCAAGGGACCCACCGTGCTGCAGCTGCAGACTACTGAACTTTCCAGGGGAGTCACAAAAGGACAGCTTTACAAAGGAGAGGACGGGTAGAGGGAATTTCCCAGCAGAGAATTAGGATGTTTCAATGTGGTCAAGCTCAGTGTCTGATGAGTGGACCCTCCACGTTCATGGGCTCTTAGAAGAACTTGCTCTACACCCACTAAATGCCCATGAAGCATTTAGCTTCTGCTGCAGAAGAAGGCCCTTTTGAGAGGGGGTGTGTCCCCAGGCCAGCCGCCCCCCTCCCACGGCAGTCCCTCACCCGAAGGGTCTCGAAGGTGTCTTCGATCTCGATGATCTGCTGGATGTTGTTGGTGACGGTGGAGATGACCTTATCAATGAGGTGCACCACACCGTTGGTGGCGTGGTGGTCGGCTTTCAGCAGCCGAGCGCAGTTCACGGTCACGATCTGTCCAGAGAAGAAAGGCAGATGAGCGGTTCACCTACCAGAGGCGCAGGCTTGAAGCCCCAGCAAAGGAAAACAGTGCAGCACCTGGGTTCCACAGCTGTGGAACCAAAGGGTCTAGGGAGAAGCAGTGCCAGAGGCGGGGGTGACCTCCAGCATACCTAACCCGCAGAACGAAACCCCAGAGACCAGCCCCATGTGCAGCCCGGGCGTGGGCTCAGGGTGGACACAGGGTAGTGCTGTGTCACTGGGGACTCCCTACCCCGTTGGGATAGTGGTGGATTTGGATGCCCGAATTCTGGTACATGGAGGTGAGGGCCATGCCGTGTTTCAGCTCATCTGTCAGGACCCGTCTGTTGACCATGTGGTAGCGAAGGGCATTGAGCAGCTCGATGTTGACATTGCTCACCAGGGAGTCCAGCACTTCCTAGAAAGAAGGCCAGAGCAGCAGTTAGGGGGCTGCAGACCACAAAGGGCAAGAGGTGGCTTCTTGCTACCCTGGGGAAGGTGCTCTGGAAACCAAGGATGCCTCCTCCATGACCACCAAAGTCTGTCTGCTCAGTTGGACAGGGTGGGGCCTGCACTGGAAGCCGTCTAGTGGGGTATATTTTAACTCAAGCTCCCCGACTTCATCTGAGGGCTCAAGGAAAGTTTCCTGCGACAGTGGGAAGTCACCAGAGGCTGCCCACCAGCCACCCCTCAGGGAAGTAAGGTCATCTCACGGCTGGCAAGGAAGCCCAAGCCTCGTTGCTCGGAGCGAAGATGGTGAAGCTGCCGGGCCCTTCCATCTCGGGTCTCAGCTTCTCCGTGCGGTCCGTGTACAGCTGAGTAGTGGTGGACCCAACGACACCCAGGGTCTCGTAAAGGTTTGAGAGAGGCAGGGCTGCAGGGGCAGAGGGCAGAGGAGGGACGGACCCGTGGGGCCCACCGCAACCAGACCACATCTTCCCTGGTCTGCAGAGACTGCGGTACCTCTGCAGGACAGGGATGTGGGAAAGCACAGGGACGGCCACCACGGGCCAGCCTAAAGCCTACTCCTTTTTTTTTTTTTTTAAATATTTTATTTATTTATTTGACAGGGAGAGACCAAGCACAAGCAGGGGGAGCAGCAGAGAGAGAGGGAGAAGCAGGCTCCCTGCCGAGCAGGGAGCCCAATGCGGGACTCGATCCCAGGACCATGAGACCATGACCTGAGCCGAAGGCAGATGCCCAACTGACTGAGCCACCCAGGCGCCCTTGTCACATACTCCTTAAAGCAGCTCTGGAGGTCCAACACCTCCTTGCTCAGATTCTATTAACTGGTCATTTTTCATCATTTTAGCCACAGGAAAATGAAGCTTCTGTTCACATTTAAACATTTGTTTATTTATCTGAGAAAGAGAGAAAGAGAGAGTGCAAGCAGGGGGAGGGGCAGAGAGGATCCCAAGCAGACTCCCCTGAGCGCTCAACGCTCGCTCTCAGGGCCCTGAGATCATGACCCGAGCTGAAATCAAGAGTCAGATGCTTAACCGACTGAGCCACCCAGGCGCCCCGGCTCATAGACATTTACATAATAGCAGTAGGAATATACACCCAAAATAGATATCCTCGTTACAAACTGGGCTTTCAGATTTATCTAGTTGTTGAAACTGGTTTCCTAATGGCCTCTACTGGAATGAAAGAACATTACAAATCTTCCAGGTTCTTTGTCTATTTACAAGCAATAAAATGTTATTTCCTAAAAGCCCAAAAGAGGCCTGAAGCTTAGGAGGCCTTCCCCTCCCAAAGGGCTTGAGCCGCCCTGCTAAGCCGTTCTCCTCTCCCCACTGCCCAATT
Source organism: Zalophus californianus (assembly GCF_009762305.2). Classification (NCBI taxonomy): domain Eukaryota; kingdom Metazoa; phylum Chordata; class Mammalia; order Carnivora; family Otariidae; genus Zalophus; species Zalophus californianus. The sequence continues at coordinate 29,246,171 of NC_045599.1, read as the reverse complement.
CCCACTTGCCCTTCCACCTAAGCCCCCCGCCCCCATGCCAACCACACCCCCTTGCGACCTTGGCACCAAACTGCCCCTTCCTTTTAAGTCCATCCCACATTCTCAAGGAATAAATGGCAAATATTTGAAAGTTAAAACTCCCCCCTCTGCACAGTCCCTGGGGGGTATGCTTGAAGGAGGGCCTCTGATAAAACTCTCAGGTGCCAGTCTTCGGCCCCTGTGGCCAGGCATGGTTCCCTGTGCTGGTTCTAAGGTGAGCCTTCCTGGTCTGCCACCTTCCTCCCAATGGACCCCAAAGGACCAAGTTCCAGCAGAGGGAGGAGGAGGTGGCTTAGTGCTCCAGCCTGGCTCTCCAGCTGAGCCAATCAGAAATGTTGGGTGTGGTTAGAATCCCTCCCAGCCGGAGATAACAAGGCCAGCAGCCCAGGTCTGGGATGCAAGCAGGCGCGGGTTGGAGTTGGAGTCTGTTGCACCAGCCTGGTAAGGAGGTCAGCTTGCAAAGGAAAGAGCAGGGCAGGAAGCTCCCTGCTCCCAGCTTCCACACTCTGGCCCCGCCTGGAGCCAGAGAGCATGCGGAGAGGATGTCCATGCCGCCCTGTCGCTCAGAATCGCTCCCCCTCCCCCGCCCCCGCGCTTGGACTCTGCTGCTTGTTACGTGGGGGCTCCTCCCTCCCGGTCTCCCTCTCCATCCCAGCACCAACGTGCCAGGTTACCCACCTGCAGGACAGCCCTTCTCGCCTGGCACCTTTTCGTATCCAGGACAGCACTCATAGCTGATGACCCTGCAGTGAGACAGACACACGTGTGAGCGACGCGGGGCTTCCCCCCTCCTGGCTGTCGTCGCAAGAGGGGCCTCCACAGACAGAAGAAAGGAAGGGCCGGTAAAACATCCTGCTCTCGGAGGAGACCTTTCACTCAGCCGTAACAGTGTATCAGTGCGTTTTGGAGCAAGGAGCTTGTCACTCCTCCTCAGGTTTGGAGAATGTTCCCAAGGGTTGCCATCCCTACAGCAATCCTGCTGGGACCGCGGCAGCACGTTCCATAGGGGGGTTAGAAAACACACCCACCAGGAATTTGTCTCTAGCGTCACTCATGGCGAACCCCATGGTTAGCATTCTCGAGAGGCAGAGGGGGAGGAAGGGGGGGTGCCCTGGACCTGTTCTGGCTGACTCTGCCGCTAACCGCCTGGGACCTCTGCTGCCAGTCCTGTCTCCTCCCTGGGTCTCCGTTCCCCGCTCTGTAAAACCTGTGTGTGTGTATCCTGCAATGGTCATCGGACTAAATCTCTCATGCTCATCTAGCTCTCTGATTTAATAACTAAGAAGCACAGCGTAGAGATGCTCATCAAGTTTTTCTGTCTTTACAATCAAACTGTAAAACTTTTAAAATTAAAACAAAGCTCCTTTGTTTTTTTTTCCCATTTGTTTAAATTGAAACCCAAATCTTAGTAACAACATGGATATGGTTTCAAATCGAAAATGTACAAAGGATCATAGAGCAGAGTGTGCCCCATCTAACCTTGTCCCTCAACCACCCCCTTGTCCTTCCAGGAGGCAAGAGCACCTCCCTCTTTGCCCTGCTCCCTCCCTGCTCCCACCTGCCTCAACCTCCTTCTGGCCAGCCTTCCCCCTATGCTGCTCCTTTCTAACCTTTCAGCCCCACACCCTTAAGGGCTCTATTTATATGAGCTAAACAGACTCAAGACTTGCCTTGACTGACCCACAATTTTATTTTCAGAAACTAAAGTCATCTTCTGCAATGAAATAAGATTTGACTGATATGCAACCTTTCAAAGGCAGCGTGGTGTTATAGAAACAGTACAAGAATTAAGGGACCTGGCTCATCACCCATCGGTAACTAGCAGGGTGACCTTGAAGGTCCGCTTTTCTCTCAGGGTCTCCGTTGCCTCATCTATGAAACGAGGTGAGGTTAAACTGGATGGTCCCCAAGGTTTGTTCCAATTTCACACTCATGGTTCTAGTCACTGGGATTATTCCTAGGGGGCAGAGAAGCTGTCTTTCAAAAGGAGAGTGTCTGCTGGCTTCTCTCAGCTAAATCTAGGGAGAGCTCCAGGCCTTAGGCCCATAGATCCAGGGGACACCCATGCACGGGATCCCGGGGCTTCTCTGATAAACACCACGGCTCTGTGGCTAGGGTTAGAGAGGTGAAATTAAGATCCAGCCCGCCAAAGCTTAGCTTCTTTCTAAAAGTGCTTGGGTGACACTCCATGGAACTGGAGAAGCACAGTTGGAGGAAGGGTCTTCTCCTCAAAGCTCTCCTCATCCCAGGGCCCCCCCCCCATGCATATGGGTGCTGCACACTCCACGCCTTGGGACCTCCAGCTGTTCTGGCCAACAATTCTTCTTCCAGGTTGTTGGCTGGACACGAGAGCGCTCCACAGCTCATGCGGCCTCACCAGAATTTCACTGAGGACAGAGAAAGCCAACTCGCCAAGTGTGAACTTCGCAGTTCTGTGGCTGCATGTATATGCGTGTGTGTGTGTAGTGGGGCGGGGGGGGTGGTGGTGTGGGGAGAAAAGGGGCTGAGGGGTTGGGAGGAGAGAACAGACCTAAGCAGACAAGTCTCACTGTAGAGAAGAATATCTGGGATGGAATTAGAAAGCTGCAAGGGCTCTCAGGGGCAGAAGGGTTTCTTAAGATCACAGCTGGGTAGGGGCAGATCTAGGACCCCCCTGGGATTTCATCAAGTCTCATCCCTTTTCCATTGCTCTTGGCAACATACAGACTGGTGGCAAGCAGACTGATCTGATGCTGAGAGGACGCAGGTGCACTCTTCAATGTGGACAGAGCCCCCACTTCGTCAGCATCCACCTCGTCAGCCCCCTTTCCGTGTGGGCTCTGCACCCGCGTCCCAACAGTGGCTGGACATGGGGGGCACAGTGCCGCCAGCAGAGGTCAGTCTGCCAGCCGAGGGCTTTTTCCTGGTTAACCAAGTGGCTCTGCCAGGAGGCTTTCTCCTTGTCCTCCTGCCCTGCTGGCCTCTCCCTCTTCTGCCTTCCTGCTGCCATAGTCTGGCATCCTCGGCACTCCCTAGGTGCGCAGCTGTGAGCCATGCCTCTCACCCCCAGCCTGGCTGAGATGCTTCCTCAGCTGGCAGTTTCCCTATTCCCAATTCTCCCCACAATACCAGCTCTGCTCAGAACTGGTCTGCGTGGCCCCAGAGAAGCAGAGGCAGCTGGAAATGGCAGACTGAGAAGACAGCCCAATGAGACAATCTTGATCAAACCTTTCTGGACTAGCAGTGCCTGTTCTCAGCCCAGTACGCCATTGCCCTTGGGCTTTGGCCCTGAGGAGATGGGGCTGGGGGCCATCAGAGGGTTGTGGGTCTGATACCTTCTCTCTAGGATGAAGGCAGGAAGGATGGAAACCACAGGAGCTTCCATCTGTGTCTCCCCAGTTCCTTGGCCTCCCTGTGCAGAGAGGATCAATCTACTGGTCTCTGAATCACATCTCATCAGGGAAAGCTGCTCTAATGAGAGGCTCCCAGCTTCTCCTTGACCTAACATAGTCCAATAAGTAAAAACCTCAGTCAGAAAAAGAATATCTCTAGAATGATGAGACATGAATATTCTTGTTCCAGTTTCCCTGGTCAGAAGAACCATTTGAGGAAGGTGAGGGAAGGTGCCCAAACAAGAAGGGCATTTAAAGGAGGCGGGCAGAGACAGCGTCTATCCAAGGTCTAAGGATAGAGGTGGTTGGGAGGCTCTCCACCATTCCCCTCCAGAGTGTTACTCATGATCAGATACAGACAGAAGCATTGCTAGTTCTTTCCCCAAAATGATTTTCCAAGAAGTTAATATAATAAGTTAAAACAATCACTCTCTCCAAGTGCACTTCAAAGTTCTAGCTGGTTGTCATGGCTATAAATGGCCAGGGACTAACCAGCCTCTGGAAGTAGGTGGGGTGAGGAATGCAGTGCGAGCGCCAGTTTCCCGCGACAGAAGGTAAACCACTCGGCATGTCATGATTTCCAAGCAGAATCACAGAGCAAATACAGCCCGATATCGTCTAGACATGAAGCCATCCCCCACGGACTGCTCGCCTGGAGTGGCTCCATTTCTGCTCTCCTGGCCTGGGAAACCCAGCTGAGCTTTCCTGAGCCTCCAGCAGAAAATCAAAATCTTGAGCTCCCTGATGAAAAAGGGCTCACTTGGACCTAATGGCCACTGAGAAAGGCCCCATCACTAACCAGGGTCCGGCTTGGTTCGTGAGGAGGACAGAGCCTTTAAAAAAATGTACGTATGTGTTTGGTGACAATCTGTGTGTGTGCAGTGGGTGAGGGCAGTGTGGGGGCTCCCGGACACCGACTGTGTCTCTTCAGTTCCCATGCCCTTTATCTGACCAGGGAGTCCCCTTACAGCAGGGGAGCAAAATGATCACCAGCCCGGGGGTGAGCAACCAGAAGAAGGCTGGTGACTCTGGGCCAAAGAGCCTCTGCTGCCCCTCAGCCTTGGTCTCTGGGACCTTCAGGCAGAGATTTGAGGGCTGTAGAGAGCAATGTGGGGCAGGTTACTCAGGCCCTACAGGGCTGCCCACTTGTGGGTCTTCCCACATGACTGACATTAGCTGCTGGGTTTAACTCTCCCTAGAGGAAGCACAGCAGAGTAGCTAGACCTGTCCCCCTTTCCCATCAGCCGACTTTGAACACACTGATTAGGCTTTCTGAACCTCAGTCTCCCCATCTGTAAATGGGCTAATAATCATACTGTTCTCATAGGGTGACTATGGGAAGTCTATGGGCTCACATATGAAAAGAACTTCACAAATGCTTGATACTTACTAAGTGCTCAGTTGTTGGGCTTTTTTTTTTTTTTTTCTAAACTTCAGGTATAAAGTTGAAAATTGTAGTTAGGTTAATAACTTCATTGAAAGCAACGTCCTGCATGAGACAACTGATCAAGTCACAGTGTGATAAACGAATCCCCCATAAAATGCAACCTACAGAATGCAACAGACAGGGCCTGCATCGGTTTCCCACTGCTGCAATAACAAATAATCCCAGAGTTAGTGGCTTAAAACAACACAAAGTTATCACCTTAAAACTCTGGATGTCAGAGCCAGAAAGCAGCCTTATAAGGCTAAAATGAAAGGCTGCGTTCCTTTTAGAGGCTCTAGGGGAGAATGTATCCATTGTCTCTTCCAGCTTCTGGAGGCTTGTGTGCACTTCTTGGCCTGTGGTCACATCACTCCAACTTCATCTCCTTCTCTGACTCTGACCTGCCCGCCTCCCTCTTATAAGGACCCTCAGGATGACACAGAGCTCACCAGATAACCCGGGATAATCTTCCCGTCCCAAGATCCTTAACCTCATCATATCAGCAAAGGCTCGTTTTCCTTTAGTTACAGGTTCAGGGATTAGGATGTGGACATCTTTAGGGAGCTGTTATTTTGCTCACCACAGGGCAGGACCCTAGATGCTACAGGGATCCATGGAAATACTCACCAGAACAAAATCCCCTGTCAGCTAAGCTGCCTCCTTGGAAGTTACAGAGTGGGACAGAACCTTCAGGAAATCCTGTACCACAAAACCTGGCGATCAGGCTATGCCAAATCTCAGTTATTTTGAAACACATTATTCATGGGGTCCCAGGCGGCTGCACAAGGAATATGAAACAGGGAAGGAAGTGCTGCTCCAGGTGGCATCCCTGGCTGGCTTCTCACCCTCCTTGTGGGACCAAGGTTGTGGGAGAGGGGACAGCTTCACAGCAGATGTCCCTGGGTGCCCTGCCTGCATGAGACACTGGAAAGAGCTGTGCCGGCTGAGGGACAGGTTCAGCCATACCCCAGCTGCCTTCGCTAAAAGTTGAATCTCCAAGCTCTAACGCGGGGCTGAAGAAGTATTAATATCTCAGCCCTTGGGCAGAGCAAGGCTGGCTCCTAGAGAAAGGGGTGTGTGCTACCAGCTCATCTTGGCTTCGCAGAATGGCTACAGGGCTCATGTTTCTGTTGCTGCTCATGAAATAACCCCAAAACTTCCGGAATGGACAGCTACCACCCCTACCTGCTCGCTCGTCTGCCACATTATGATGTCTGAGCTCCAGCTATGACTATTACCTTCCCGTGATGTCAACTCCGACCTGACTTGGCTGTGAAGCAGGCTTCCCTCTCGTGGGGCTCACACAAAGGAGGCCTGTCAGGAGGCAGCAAGGCTTCCTGACCACAATTTCCTGCCCTGTCGCTCAAGCTGCTGCACATAAAGTTTTTATGGTGACGGATCAGACTGGGGCCTGGAATCACAGAGTGGGATGCAATCTCCCGCCAGGCCATCTTTGCTTGATTAGCTCTTGTATCACTCTGGTGCTCTTTAGGATCTGGAATAAAAGCCAGTGTGTATTTCCAAGTAATAAAATTCACTCAAGTCGCTAAAGAGGGGCCCACTGGTAACCACTTCCTGTAATAAAATCTATATGGCAGCCTTGACAAGTAGCACCAAAGACTCTGGTTCTTCTCTCTTTGGAACTGCAGAAAAGCCACTGTCTAAGGACAATGTAGTGTCCTCGGACCAAAGTGCAGGGTGTGGCCAGTCCCCTCCCTTCCTCCATGGAGTTGGGAATCCAGGGCCTCACAGAAGCAGACAAATGGGTCCAGGACCCTGGGTCTCTGTGGGACTGGACACTGCAAAGTCTTCCCCCCGTGGCCCTGGGCTTGGTGCCACTTGTCTGCTTTCAAATTTAAATTCTTCCTCCAGACCTGGGCCCTTAGGGGACCTGTGCTGTCTCCTGCCCTATGACACTTTGCTTCCTTGCACCCCAACACACACCTCTGCTCCAGCCTCTTCCCTAGAGTTGTTGAGAAAGTTCTCACTGCTCAGTTGGCCCCATGAAGAGATGGTCCTGTTTGCTTCAACCAGAACTATGCTCCCCATTTCCCAGTCTGGTCTTCACCCAAATAAATGCACCTCGGGACCCATTTTCATGAGGGTGATGTCAACTCCAGCCAACACAGCCCCCCCCACACACACTCCCTTCCTGACCATCTATGGCACTGAATTTCTGGGGGACAGATCTCAGCTCTCTCAATGGGCCTTGGGCCCTGTCCACGAGTGAAGTGCAAGGCTGCTCCATCTCAGTTCAACAATGAGGATGGGTTCCCCTTTCCCTCCCTGAGTCCTCTGGACCCCTTCCAAGTCAGCTCCACCTTCCCAATATTGCATGTGATGTTCCAGGAAGGGACCCTCTTGTCCTGGATCATGAAGTTTTCTATCCACTCATGCTTTCCTAGCCTCATTTCCTCTTTTTTTGAAGTTGCCCAAAGCAATGGCCACACGAAGAGTTGAATGTGCACACCATGCCCCTGAGGCTTTCTCAGACCAGCTCAGAGGCTGCGACTAGGCTCTGGGAGCTACCTGACCCCACACTACCCCTCTACTCCCCACCCACAGCCCACCCACCTGCTCACTTCTCTCCCGGGCTCCCCCTGCTCTCACTCGTGTGAGGCTGCCCCCCCCACCACATCAGCACTCTCTCAAAGCCAAGCCTGCCTAGAGGGAAGAATGGGTCATCAAGAACATTTGCCAACACACAGCTATGTGGCCTGTGCCCCGTCCTGACACACAGATGGAGAACGGTTTAGGTACTGAGAGCCAGGAAGCCAAGATGACTCATCACTGACAGCGGTCTCAGCCGGGGGAACTGCCGAGGAATGTTAGCAAGCTACTGTTAACCGGTCAGGCAAATGCTTCCACACAAGGCCACCCAAAATGCCATAGCCAATGCCACCTCGACGTCACAAGCAGGTCTCATTTTTAGGGAAACCAGGAGTAACAAAAACGTGCAACTCTTGAAACCCAGGACTCTGAGATGGAGAAGAGCTGTTTGCTTGGCACAGGTCTTTGGTTACCTTCCGAGAAGCAATTAGGTGCGGCCTATGTTTCATTAAGTAATTAGTTAACTGTTTGAGTAGATAATATACACACAGGGGAAAAAATCAAACAGTACTAGAAACTGTTTTTTTGTTTGTTTAACTGCGGGCACCAAGGAAGAATGCATGGTATAGAATTTGCATAATCTCTTTTTGTCCACAGCAGCAAAAATTACTGCTGGTGGAAAAATTACTGCTGGTTCAGCAAAAATTATTACTGAACCCAAAAGGTGTGTCGTGTTAGCTCACTCAGCCCTCACCTTTGAGGTTGGGCATGGTCAAGCGGGAGCCAGCAGTCACGCATCTGCCCGACACAAGCTCCCGGGGGGCCGCTGGATCCCATGATCCCCAATTTCTCTTGATTCGTGCCAGGATCCCTAACCGCCCAAGACAATCAGGGTCACAAGTTGGGCTGTTTATTTTCTATATCCATTTTCAGGAAAGAGCATTTTCCCTTCCTTCGGCAGGTCATGGAGTGGGAAGAGAGGTCTACTCAAAAGTCATGTCCCAGGCAATACATTTAAAAAATCCCTAACGTGGGAACGAGTTGGAGACAGTGGCTTAGAGACTCTTAACCCCCCTATTCTGCACCCAAGGGGAAGGGTCAGGCCCTCCCAAGTGGCTCAGGAGGTTTCTCATAGCACTTCTTCCTTTCTACAGCAGAGAGCCATTGGTTGACTCTTGGTGCCAAAACAGAACTAGGTCGCCCAGGAATTCTGTGAGAACACACATGCCACCCTGTTTCCACTGGGCAGCAGGGCCTCTGGGGCAAATGCCACCTCCCCGGATGCAGCCAGAGGCACCAGCGAGGCCTGCAGGAGGCACCCGGGGCCCCACACCATTGGCGCTCTCACTTCTGTCTGCACGGCCCAGATCTGCAAGAACAGCACGTAGCACCTACTAAGCACTTACTACGTGCAGGGCACCTCATCCGGCCTCATGTCTGGGTCACTGCATTCGGTCCTCGTGATGATCCTGGATCCCGGAAGGAAGTCCTTTATCATCCCCATCTGGCAGATGAGGCAGGGAGGGTTGCGGCTGTGAAGCAACCTGCCCAGCTAAGGGCAGAGCCAGCCTTGGAATCAGAAGGCTGAGCCGATGCTTTGCCGCCTCCTAACGTGCTTATTTCTAGGCACTCTGTCTTTTGGGGGTGTTTGCCCTCTGATGGCAGAGCAGAGTGGTGTGTAAGGTCACCAACGGGCTTTTCTTAGAGATACAGGCCAGGGGCACCTCCACTTACTTGGTACCACTTAGTGAGGATGAAGAAGCGCGTGTGCACACACACACAAACACACACACACACACACACCCATATTTCATGCTTCTTATAATCCCACATCAGCCCTGAAAAATGCATCCAAGTCTTGTCAGGAGCCTTGAAAATACAAACCCACACTGGCCGGCTTACTGAAAACGCCACTCCCAAGCACACAGCTCCCCGACACGTCTGCACAGGCACCTTCATGACTCCTGCCAAGGCCTAACCTTTCAGAAGGCCGGCCCAGGCCCAGGGGCCCCACGGCTGCCCTAGGCATGGGATGGCCTCGCAGTCTCGAGCAGCCACAGACACTCACGTGGATTTGCCACAGATTTTCCTCTGGTACCACTGCTTGCAGTTGGTGAAGTACTTCTTGTTGGTGCCGATGAGCTTCTGCACAGCACACACGTTGGGCCTGAGATGAAAGCAGCCATGTTAGAAAGATGGGCAGCATGGCTACCCCACCACCATGCCCTTCCCCCGACGTGGGCCCTCCCAGGTCATGAGAATGTTCTAGACGTGGAGAAGTTATACAGTCACTTCAGTGATGGTTTCAGGGGGGTAGTTCAGGGGTGGAAACTGTCTCTAGCAATTTCTATCCCCCTGCAAGTTTCCTACCACATTAAATATTGTCAAAGTGTATCTCACATGCTGACATCATTTCACGTAAGGATCCTTCTTTAACACAGGTATTTGGTATGCATAGATAAAAGTGTCTCAAAATGTTTAGATCACATGCTACAGATTGAGACAATGAGCCAAGGAGTATGTTTGCTAAGCAAGGCAGATTTGAGAGAAGCTCCCAGTCTTTCTCTGTACCCCCAGCCCCCACTGAGCCAAAATGTCCACAGGTCCACAGGCTCTAACCCAGCCTCCCGGGGCACAGAGCCAGCCCCACTGTCATGAGGGGAGGCCAACGTCTGGACCTGGCACCTCCCAGGCAGGTTCACACAGACATACTCTGCATCCCCAGGCCAGGAGCTTGGCTCTGAACACAGCCATGCTGACTGTGGTCAGGACCTCGTTAGGAGATGCTCTCCCCCTGGACTCTCCGTTATTCACTATTTAGACCTCAGCCTGAGTCCACTGTCCCCAGAAAGCCTTCCTTCAGGGCCCCAGGTGACACTCTTCCGTGCACCTCTGACCTGGAATATGGCTCTCGTTTGATGCTTGGTACCAAACAGGATCTAACACTGATCAGAGGACGTATCTCTCTTCTCTCCGATGACCCTCCAAAGAACAAGGTTCCCCGCTTGTTCTTTCTTTTATGTCCCAGATGGGGCCTAGCACTGGGTCGGGGTGAAGAAAGAGTTTGGAATGACCTTGCTGAAAATACTGCTCCCAGGACCACCCACTCAGAGGAGTTCTCGGGAACTCTGGAAAAGCCGACTGCAATCCCACGGTTCTGCTGAGAAGCCTTCCTTCCCACAGCCATGGGGGTTTGTTTCTTTGTTTTTTAATCAATGTACCAAGTCATGATCCAGACCACACTAAGGCCGTGCGGCGGCAGGATCGCCCTTAGGAGCCCGTGGGGAAAGGAGCTAGCTGTGGCTGTGTGGCGACACTGGAAGGGGGTCTTCCTGACCTGAGGCAGGAAGTTCATTGGCCGAAACACAAGTCAGAGGAAAGCAAAGCAAAGAGCACACACAAAACCTCTGTGTCCTGAGAAATTCAGGTGTCACTGAATTTTACATCTCCGCTCCTCTGCTACTTTAAAAATGCACTCTGTAGCCATCACTGGCTGCCAGGAAGACAGGGCTACTTCAGAAAGAGCTGTGCCCACCATCCCCAGCCTGCTGGCTGTGGGAACGTGCACAATTCTCAAATACTCAGAGTCGGGTTATTGGGTAGGAGGGTGCACTGACACTTCGCTTCTCTGCCCTCTCTCTTCTCCCACATGGATGTCACCTCTTGCCCAGTTGGTGGCTCAGGAGGCACAGATGAGTGGCCCAAGGAGGCACACTACGTATCAGTGAGTCGGTGTAGGAAGCGGAGGGCAAGGGAAGTTAGGGGTAAGCCCCATGTCCCCTTAGCCCTAGCTGGGTCTGACCAGATGCCCACAGCCTCCAGAGGATGCTAACGGAAGCTCCTTTGCTCCTCTGTTGGCTGCCTGGGATTCACAGATTACAGCCGTCCCCAAATAACCCCGGTGAGTCCCCACTGGCCACACTCCAGCCCTAGGTACTGTTTGTTGCTGTACAATCTCAGAAGCTCTTCTATGAGACCGAGCAGGAAACAATTACTGTCGATGAATTCCCTGCAACTTTCCGTAGGCGGTTGGCGAATCTTCAGTGAGTCTCTTGTGGATGTGGCTCCAACATTCCTCTGTGGAGTGTTTCCACTGCTTTGGCCCTTTGAGACAGGAGCAAAGGCTGGGGGCAGGGGTGGGGGTGGGGGGCTCGTTCTCACAGCAGGGGTGGGAGGGGCGGGCTGTAGGCACAGGAAATCTGGGCTGAAGTTTAATGGAGATGACCTAGCCATTTCTGGGCCTTCTGCCTCCAGCACAACAGCTCTGCTGTTCAACTTGGATTTGAGAATCAAGCGCTTCAGGAAATCCAGTCCAGTTTGGGAGGCAGATAGATAGTCAGAAGTGCAAATGCATTTTTATTTCTCTGTCAGTACTTTTTTCCCCTCTCTAGAGCAACACGGGTGCAGCCGGGAGTCGGGAGAGCACATCACAGTCTCTACTCTCCCAACAGCTCTCTGCACTGGAACTAAGTCACTCCATCCCCCTAAGCTGAGGTTTCTCCATCTGTAAAATGGGGACACGAACAGCAGATCTCCCAGGTGGTGGTGAAGACACAAGCAAACGGGGTGTGGGGTCATGGAGCGCCGTGCGCATGTGCATGGGCAAGGCACACTTACTGGCTCTGCCTCAGGTCTTGGAGCACACTGCATGGCCTTAAAACAGCAGAGATTTTTCTTCCCTTTTCACCACTTCTCACTGTGAATGGAGGGTTGGAGCTTGAACAAGGTCATGCCTTTTGCACAGGGCACTACACCCATGTGCAAGGCCGGGCAGTCCCGTGGTACTTTTGGGGACACTGAGGTCACAGTAAAATGCAACCATGCCTACAACCATTTTGTCACAGTTCATCTGCCCGCGCACCCACACTTTACTGGGGAGGGGGTGCAGGCGTGATTTCTCAGACCATTCTGCCCATCACAGATCTCTACAGGCCTTTCCTACGGCACCCCAAGAAGCGCCACAACAGGATCAGCCTGCAGAGGCATGGGGAGGAGGGGTACAGAGGAAGTTGATCTAATATCTGAAACTCATAATAAAGAGCACTTGCTTTGCAAAAAAAAAAATTAAATTAAATTTAAAAAAGCAGTATTTTCCAGGTGGTCAGTGTCTCTTCTGGGCTCCCAAGGGAAGGAGGTTTTCTGTAGAGATGATTCTTGGTGGAAGCCCAGCAACCGCTTTGGGGAAGCTTCACTGTGGTGTGCACAGAGACACCATTCTGGGTGACAGGACAGCAGGGCACACTATCCGGATCTTCTCCTGACTTAGTGGCTAAGATACAGAGGGAATAGAAACCTCCCAGGCAGGGGCGCCTGGGTGGCTCAGTTGGTTAAGCGACTGCCTTCGGCTCAGGTCATGATCCTGGAGTCCCGGGATCGAGTCCCGCATCGAGTCCCGCATCGGGCTCCCTGCTCGGCAGGGAGTCTGCTTCTCCCCCTGACCCTCCCCCCCTCTCATGTGCTCTCTCTCTCTCATTCTCGCTGTCTCAAATAGATAAATAAAATCTTAAAAAAAAAAAAAAAAGAAACCTCCCAGGCAGACCGTGGCACCTGAGCAAAACATGCTTCTTTGGCAAGAAAGGCAGGAGGACAAAGGTGAGCTGGGCACAGACAATGAGAAAACCAGTGGCACACATTTGGACTTTTATGCCTCATAGGCCCCTCACCTTTCTGAGCTGGCCCCTCACCCTTCTGCACACACAGCCTAAGTCCAAGGGGATTCTCCCCCTGCCCTAAAGACCCCTGGGCATGCCGTAGTTCTACTCTTTCCAGGAGGGCACTGAGGCTGCGGCTCACCCTGCCTTCATTCCACTCAGGAGAAATCCCCCTCCCTGCAGCCCCGTACACCTGACGGGCCAAGGAAGCCCGTATGTAAGGTCACAGGCAGAGGGCACAAGGACAACTACTCCCGATGAGGGGCAGTCTGCACCCACCCCCAGGGTCCTCCTCAGGGTGGGGAGCCAAGGCTTTGTAAGGCCTCTGAAGTCAACTCTAGTCACCCCAACAGTGAGTTTGACTTGAGTACACATCGGTCCAGTCGTGTGGCAGTCTGGGCACTGTTGGGTTCCAATGCCAGACCCAATGGCATCTGAGCTCCTGCTAAGGCCCAGGGGCATGTGGGCTACCACGTGACGTTATCCACATACAGTTTTACCTCGTTGTGAAAAAAGAGTTGGTGCAACCAGGTCTGCTGGAAGCTATGGCCAAGCCTGGTTAAGTGTGAGGCACAATGGCTTAGTTTGGGATGTAGAAGTACTAGCCATCCCTGTCTGGATCTGGGCCAGGCTCTTTACCGGGCCAGACCCTCTGCCTGGGTTTACCACCTAAAGCCAACACATTGTCAGTGTCTCAGAGGAATATCCACACTGATAATGTCCCACATTTATAATCCCAGCTATTGTTTTAAGGCAGATTCCAATCTTGGCTGCAGGACTGTAGGAAAGTGATATGTCCTCTCCGGACTCAGTTTCCCAGTCTGTACCGCGGTGGTGGGGGGGGGGGGGGCACAGAATTCTGCTCTTCATCTGGCAGGAGAGGAGATGAGGTGCGTGGTGGTGGGTGCAGAGCCTGGCCAGGTGAATAGGATCCTATGGGCTTTGAATGCTGCCAGCTTGTGTGGCCCAGTGCCACCTGTGGAGACACTCTCCGGACAAGGCCCTGGCCCCACTGGAATATGTGCCCTGCTGGGTGGGCTTCCCCTCTGCCCTGGCCACCTTTCCACAGTTATTCTGGGCAGAGCCGCCAACTCCCCCTTCCTCCTCCTGGGAGAGGAAGCTGAAAGCCCTGGCCATCCAGCGCTCTTGGCCGGATGGGGAGTGTTGCTGGTCAGCTGTCCCATCCCTTCCTTTACAAAGCCTCCCCTGCGGACATGCCCTCCCGGTCCCCCCACCACCCCCCGGTCCACCCCGTGCGGGGCCGGTCCCTCCGGGCGCCCGTGCTGCCTGCTTTGCGTTTGCGCTTTGTCCCGCGCGCTCCGCCAGCCCGGCCCGCGGCCACCCCCCAGCGCGGCGGCCGGCTTACCCGTGCTGGCGGCCCCGGAGCCGGCTGTGCTGCAGCACCAGCTGGTAGGGCGACTTGGCGGGGCCCGCCAGGGTGGCGGCGGGGCCCAGGGCCAGCGCCAGGGCGAGGGGCAGCAGCTGCACGAGGAGCGCCATGGACCGAGACGCCGCGGACCTCGGGAAGTGAGAGCGCCACCGCCGCGGGCCAGGTTAAGTAGGCGGCGAGCGGGAGGGAGCGGCCACGCGGGGCGGGGAAGCCGGGCGCCCGCCGCCCCCGCCTCCGGCCCCGCCGGCCCCCCCACCCCGCGCCCCCGCTGCGCGGCACCCACGCGCGGCTCCCACAGCTCCCGGCCCGCGCTCCCCCCCGCGGCGCCCTCCCCAGGGGCCACGGGCCCTCCGGTGGGGAAGGGGGGGTTGCTGGCAGCGGGTGGGGGGCGGCGGGGCTGGGCTCCTCACACCTCTCTCTCCTCCAGGCCTGCAGCGCCCCAGCCCAGAGATCCCTCCCTGGCCTCTGGCTACAAAACTCTGGGGGAGAGGGGCACTGGCGATGCCCACCGCACTCCTTTCACACTTGCCTCTGCGTTTCGGGAACAGCCCTCGCCCCTGGCTTGCTAACTGAAAGTTAGGTAAGGGGTAAACCTAAGGATTGACCGAAGCCAAAAATATGTGCGGCAGGTTTTGTTGGACGCTAAGCTACCCTCGGAACCCCCGGAGGCGGGTGGGGTCGCTCACCTTGGTGCACACTCATTGTCTTTCGGTAAACCTCTCTGCAATACTCTGTGCCTGACAGATGCTGCAAAGAGAAGGAAGGGGCAAGATTTCTGCCCTGGAGGAGCTCTGAGCACCTCTGCAAATCCTCACATGGGAAGGGCCGTCAGTATTCGCCCAAGCACCTATTAATCACCTACCAGGTTCCCGGGGCTGTTAGCCCTGGGGAGACAATGATGGCTTGGTGAATGACATCTAGGCTCTTTCTGAAAAAGCTCACAGTTCGGACAGCCACCAGCCAACAATATGCCATGGAGAGGGACAGCTGGGGCCTTGGGAGCCCTAAGGAGGCACCTGGCCCTATGGAAGTGACACCTGCTCTTAGGCCTGAGGGTGAGAAAGAGTTGATTAGCAAAATGAGGCATGTGTTCAGGGAACCCGAGTTGTCCTGTTGGCTGAAGCATGGGGAGACTAGAAGGTGTATCGCAGGGCCCAGACCCAAGCTAAGAGTTGTGTTGGTGATGGAAAAGCAGGAAAATGACATGATCAGTGTCAGGAACAGGCTAAGAGACGCTCAGATAAAGCAGGGCCAGACTGGAGGCAGGAAGGTCAGGTGACTAGGAGAGCGGCCACATGAGAGCGGGACCATCAGTGGTGGAGGTGGGCAGGCAGAGAGGTGGGCAAACTCGAGGAGTGTGTAGGAGGTAACAGACTCAGCAGGACTTGGAGGCTGTAAGAAGGAGGGGAGAAGGCACAGTGACTAAGGTGCTCTTGGCATGGGCATCTTGGTGGGTGGCCATACCATTTTTACAATAAGGGACACGAATGGGGTTGCGGGTTTGCCAGGAGAGGGTTAAGTAGTTTTGGACACAGAGTTTGACGTGCTTGTGATTCATCCAGGTGGAGTGTCCCACAGACAGCTGGACATAGGACGTGGCTCTCCAGGAGGGAGGCGGTGGAGATTCACATGTGGGAGTCACCCTGGGCACACGTGAAGCCAAAGCTGTGGGAGTGCATGAACTCTTGGGGAGGGCAGACAGAGCAGGAGATGGGTGACGGCTGTGATGGTGAGGACGCAGGGCACAGAGCAGCCACAAAGCAGGTGACGGAGCTGACAGGGGAGAGAAGGAGGTGGGGAGTGTGCAGCTGTCACTGGGGAGGGGGGCCCATAAGGAGGGGCTGTTCGCAGTTATGTTGCCCACGTGACAGACCCAAAGAGCCTGCTGTGTTGCAAACAGAGAGCCCCTGGGGACTTGGCTGTGGGCAGCAGGATGGCTGAAGCCAGACTGTGGTGGTTTGACAGAGAGTGGGTAGGGTGGAGACGCAAGTACAGAGTATAGACGATTCTTTCAAGAATCTTGTCTAGGAAGGGAAGGGGAAGGGGAAAGTCAGGGGAAGACAAAATCAAGAGAGGCTTGGACATGTTAGAACGCTGCTGGAAAAGAAGAAAAAGAGGGATAATCAGAGTGGGGGGTACAGGGAGAGTCATGGAGCAGAGCAGTTGAGGGGATGGGGCAGGGGCACCTCCTATTTATAGGGCAGTAGAAGCTATTGGGGGCCTGAGTTGGGGGAACAGAGGAGTAGGGAGGAGAGGACAGGTTTTAGGGAGGTTGCAGGGTAGCCTTGACTAGACTTGGGAATCCCGTGGGCATTGGAGAGTAAGGGAGTGAGGCAGGTGGTAAGAGACAACCAAGGCTTGCAGCTGGGATGACTGGATGCGTGATGAGCACACTGGGAAGGCGCACATTGGGGTGCCAGTGGGGGCTGAGGTGGGACTCTGGGTGTGTTCACATCATTGCCTGCTGAGCCACCTGCATTTCCAGGTGGAGAGGTCCTGGAAGGAGCTGCCTTTACAGAGCTGGAGTCCAGGGGAGGCATGAGGACTGGAGATACAGAGTTGAGTCACCACACTAGCATGTGTGGTGGACTAGACAAGGTCTCTGGGGCACCTCTGTTGGAAAAGAGAAGGAGGAAAAGCAAGGAGAAGGGGGAAGAGGAAGCAGGTCCAAGCCCTGGGGAGGATCCATCTGAGAGGCTGAGGGGCAGGCAGAGAAGGAACCCTGCAGAGAAGCCAATGGAGAGGAGGATTTCAGTGAGCCACCACCATTGCCAGGTGGGGCCGAGAGTTCCAGCTGGATCCTATCACTGAGTGGGTGCTAGCCTCTGGTTGGCACTTGGGAAACCAAAGACCAGAAGGCTGTAGAGAGTTTTCTGGAACCCCGGCTTGTATCTTCTGCGTTGAAGACTAGGTGATAATGTGGGATGGCCTTGACCTTGGGGAGAGCCAGGTCCTTCCCTGATGGCCTCCCTATCTCCCCACCCCCCAACTCCCCAGAAGGAAGGGGTGGGACATTCACTCTCCTGGAGAGCTGTGGGGGCCTCTGCCACTTTGGGGAAACTATTCCCTTTGCCTGTCTCTATCCAGATAGGGTTCATTCCGCCCGCTGGTGAGCACTATCAAGCACATACCTCAGCCTGGAATAAATGAACTTTCTCAAAAACAACTTTCCGAGAGAGGAGAATGTCTCTCCTGCTGCCTCGGGTTCTGGGTTCGAGTGTCTGGGATTTAGCTCCACTTGATCTGTGAATTCTTTTCCTCATTGTGGGGTTTATTATCATTTCCTTTTTTTCTGGAGCCTCCGGGAGAAAATCCAGAGAACAGGATAGGAAGAATGATTTTGATGATTTCCACACCAAAAAATCCTATCCGTTGACGTTCTGCTCAGCCAGGGTCACACAAAGAGTGAGGTGTCTTTGGCAATGACCCCACTCAGTGAGTCAGTCTGGATGGCTGCTCAGATCACCAGCTGGGAAGGCTGCATTGGCTGGACTGAGGTCTGAGCGCACAGCAGCCTCCAGGGACAGGCATCTGAGCCTGAGCTGCTTTAAAATAACTCCTTTATAAATGTGGGGTGGTTTTGACAACAACGGTAGGGTAAGAAACAATAGGAAGTTTCTGGGAAGGAAAGGCGGGAAGTGGCCCTTGGCGATTTTGCTTGATGGTTCACCTTTATCGAGGGAGTGCCCACACCAGGGACCACCCGGTAGATAGCCAGCCTTGCCTAAGTAACGGCATTGGTAGAGCAGAGCTGTGGAGTCCAGGTGCTGGAGGCAGGTGGCCTGAGTTTAAATCCCAGTCCTCCTACTTACAAGCTGTGTGGCCTTGGGCAAGTTGTTCAACTCCTCTGAACTTCCGTTGCTACTTATCTCATAGACATGCTAATGAAACCTACCTCACAGGACTTTAGGGTAGATTACATTATGTAACTCAAGTAAAGCGGGCAATAAGTATGAATTGCTTGCTTCTCCCCGGTAATGGTTCTATATAATAGAAGTCACTGATTAGCAAGAACAGAAGCAATCATGTGAAAATGATCATTTAATTAATTTCAAGCAGAACATTTCCCTGTTTCAACATGACTGCTTGGCCGAGGACATGAGAAAGCCCTCAGAGAGATCCAAGCTCAGGCTTGAAATTTTCCCCTGGGGCCAGAGCACTGGCTGCATCTCAACTGTAGGGAAGATGCCTCTTGTGTGTCAGAGCCCCGGGAGCCCCGCCTTCCCGGCCCAGCTCTCCCTGTAGCAAGATTTATGGGCTTTGGAGCAAGTCAGGTAATCTCTCTGTAAAACTTCCCTCATCTGTAAAGCTAACATTCAATGACTTGAGTTTTTCCATGAGCTCAGTAAGAGATTACAGCGATATTTCATTTACTGTTTAGATGTAAGAAAAAAAAAAATTCACCTTCATGCCCACCACAGTCCCCTCTCGAAAACCATAAAACACAGAGCCCGGCGAATGTAAACATGTTCTCCCACCAGAGATAGCTGCTCTGAGGGGCGTTTTTGTTCTTCGGGACAAGATGCAGCTGGTGGAAAAAGCAGGGGTCCTCCATCCCCACTGACCTGGAGCCAGCCAGGGCTGGCACAGCTCACTAAGAGACCGCTCACTTGGAAAGGATTTTCTTTTTCTTTCCATGTCAGACAAACTGAAGAGAAAGAGCGACTTGTTTGGAACAATAATTACTAGACTTTTTCAGGCACTTTATAAAAATGACTACTTTCACATTCTTTGGCTCATGTAAAATCCCCCAAAACAGTTCAGTTTTTGAAAATCACCATGTTGTGCTTGACAACAGGCCTTAAACATCAGGATGAATTCGTGGTTCCAACAAGTTCTCCACAAAGGAAACCGACAGAAACTGGTCTGGGGTCTACCGGTAGGAAAGCTGGCATTTGCGGCCCAGCCAACTCCATGCCTCCCTCTTGCCATCCTTCCCAGAGTCCCTGGAGATGTCTGTGCATCAGTGAGGATAGACGAAATGGTCAACATAATTTGCAGAGGGCACTCGGCCTTTCTCCCCTGCCACCATGCAGCAAATTAGCTCTTAAAATTCAGTACCCTCAGAAGGAGTGCCTGGGTGGCTCAGTCGGTTAAGTGGCTGCCTTCGGCCCAGGTCATGACTCCAGGGTCCTGGGATCAAGCCCCACGTCGGGCTCCCTGCTGAGCGGGGAGCCTGCTTCTCACTCTCCCTCTACCTGCTGCTCCCCCTGCTTGTACTCTCCCTCTCTAATAAAAAATAAAAAAAAAAAATCTTAAAAAAAAAATTCAGTACCCCCAGACTTTCTGGGGAGAAAAAAGGATGGGTTTTAGCACGAGGTATCTCACTTAAAAGAGTACATGGATCAGTTTGAGGAAAGTTTCCATTCTTTGTACAATACTCAGCCTTTAGAACAGTACTTCACACACGGCAATTATCCATCCCCCTAACAAACAAATGCACAAAACAGCCCTGTTGATGAATGTGAAGGGGTGACTATAGTGCCATTTAGGGAATTCGGATTTGGGTTGCCAAGGGTCTTCCATAACCTTGCCTCTGAAAATGTGTGCAGCTTGTTGGTATAGCAGGATCTTAGACAACCTCTCCCCACCCCCCCACCCCCCATCAGACTCTGCATTTTAACAAGATCACCAGGTCATTTGTGTGCACAGCCAAGTCTGAGAAGCACAGGCCTACAGGGTTTTAGTTGAAATAGGGAAAGCTCAGATGAGTTTCAACTACACTTCAATGTATGGAAAGCTTTTCAAGAAGTACATAGAAAGACACCTGAAAATGCTTACCAGTGACACGAGCCCATGGGAAATGTGGTCAGCGGCTGCACGGAGGCCCAGCTGGCTTTGTGAATGAGAGTCAAGATGCCTTGGTGACTAGCAGGTGTGCCCCCCCACCTCCATCCAGTGGTTGGACATTCAGTATCTTCCACACACTGAACAGGGAAAGGAAACTGGGTTCAGTTGGGGTCACTTTCAATCCTTCTCGCCTTTCAGAGCCTGCACAGGGGGACTGGGTGGTCCACGGGTTTGCAACAGCCAACACTGAAAACAAACCTGCAGTGTCAGGCTCTACATTTGATGGGGACAGAAGAGCTGTCATAGCCCTAAACTGGCATGAGCCGCACCCCCCCCCTCCCCGGTGTTTACTTTCCTAAACGACTTGCTGTTTTCACAACTTCTCCAAACACTGGCTTTCTTCATCAGGGCTTGCCAAACGCTACTGGTTGCTTAGAACCCAACTTCATTTTCCAGGGAAATGGATTCTTCACAAGAGAGTTGCACTGATTTGGCTCAGATAAAATGTCCTAGAAGAATAATCCACAGGCACTTGTGAGGTTGCTCCCATCACCTGACCCAAAATACTTTTAAGGAGTGATGCCCACAGTAGCGAACTTAAGACACAAAGCGGACTCACGCCTTTCCTCTGCTTCCCTCAAGTTTTTCTGCTTGGAGGGCAAAGACCTCAAAGAAACAGACACCACCCAGTGGCGATGCATTCCAAACTCCAGCGAGCCCCAAGGACTCCGGCTTCTCTTCACTACTATACCCTTGCCAAGGGCACTGCTCCGGGCTGGAAGCCCCGCAGCCGGCTCTGCCTCTCTCCCCATCCTGCCACTCCACGTGCAAACAGTCCCCAAGACCCTCTGAGCCCTCCTTCCACACCTCTCCCAGGTGTTTCTATTCTGCCCCCCGCTCCATTTAGCACTCAAATACCCCACTGCCTCACCTCCCACCAGCAGCAGCCCCCAGCCAGCCACCCCAGCCATCGTCTTTCCCAACACTGCCTGTCTTATCTTCCCCAAACGCCCCTTCTCCCAAAACACTGCTCTCCTAGGACACTCCCAATGGCTTCTAGTGTTTATGAGAGAAACTCCAGACTTCTCTGCCTGTTCTCTTTCATTTTAATGGGCATTTTTTTCTTTCATTTTAATGGCCCTTTTTTTTTCTGGTTAAAAAAAGAATGCATGCAGATGATACAAAGCTTGGAAAATACTGAAAAGGCTAGGTCATAGAATAAAACGGATCCATCCATAATCTCCACACCGGAAGAGACTTTCCATGCATTGCCCTTCTTCTACTGTGCCTGGCCTCTACAGACCTCTATAGAATTCCTTTTGCTGGGCCTCACCTGCTTTTCCAGCCGTCTCGGTGTGAGCCCTGGCTCCTGCGGGGCACGCAGCCCACACAGCCCCACGTCTGCTTTCCCTAGGCAGAGCACTGGGCTCTTCCTGGCCCCCACTTTCCAGTACCTGCAGCAGTACCTATACTCCTCTCCCTCTAAGAACAGCATTGCAATTGCCAAACTGTGGAAAGAGCTGAGATGCCATTCAACAGACGAATGGATAAAGAAGATGTGGTCCATGAGGAATTCTTAATCTCAGGAAACAAACTGAGGGTTGCTGGAGTGGTGGGGGGTGGGAGAGATGGGGTGGCTGGGTGATAGACATTGGGGAGGGTATGTGCTATGGTGAGCGCTGTGAAGTGTGCAAGACTGTTGAATCACAGATCTGCCCTTCTGAAACAAATAACGCAACATATTTTAAGAAAAAAGAAAAAGAAGAAGATAGCAGGAGGGGAAGAATGAAGGGGGAGAAATTGGAGGGGAAAATGAACCATGAGGGGAAAATGTCCATGAGAGATGATGGACTCTGAGAAACAAACTGAGGGTCCTAGAGAGAAGGGGGGGTGGGGGGATGGGTTAGCCTGGTGATGGGTATTAAGGAGGGCACGTTCCGCGTGGAGCACTGGGTGTTGTGCGCAAACAATGAATCATGGAACACTACATCAAAAACTAATGATGTATGGTGATTAACATAAGATAATAATAAAAAAAGAAAAAAAAGGAAGATGTGGTCCATATATACAATGGAATATGACTCAGCCATCAGAAAGGATGAATACCCAACTTTTGCATCAACATGGATGCGACTGGAGATTATGGTAAGTGAAATAAGTCAAGCAGAGAAAGCCAATTATCATATGGTTTCACTTATTTGTAGAACATGAGGAATAGCATGGAGGACATTAGGAGAAGGAAGGGAAAAAGGAAGGGGCAATCGGAGGGGGAGACGAACCATGAGAGACGATGGACTCTGAGAAACAAACTGAGGGTTCTAGAGGGGAGGGGGTGGGGGGATGGGTTAGCCCGGTGATGGGTATTAAAGAGGGCACATTCTGCATGGAGCACTGGGTGTTATAGGAAAACAATGAATCATGGATCACTACATCAAAAACTAATGATGTATGGTGACTAACATAACATAATAAAATTAAATTAAATTAAAGAAAAAGGAAAGAACAGCATTGTGACTAAGAAGCTGTGTGCCCTCAGGCAAATTCCTTAACCTTTCTGAGCTGCTGTGTGATCATCCGGTCTTCCTTCCTTGGCCTTCCCACTTGAGGGAGGCTCTCCTTTCCCACGTCCACTGGCCATTAGCCCTTGGGTCTGCCGTGACAGTTGTTAGCCCAAGTGTTGACACACGTGCTTCTTTTAGAACTTCATAAGAACTCAGCACGGTTAACATTTACAGATTCATTAATTGACTGCTGTCTGTGTTTGGGAAAGTCCAGCCTGAATCCCCTCCGGTGCACTTCCCACCCACTGCAGGGGCTGGTCTGGGGGAGGCGGAGACTGACAGGGCTTCAGGTGGCTGCTCCACCCCACACCTAGGACTCCCTGCCTTCTGTGGCCCTCTGGGTCAGGCAGAGACCCAAGGGGCTTACAGAACTGTGGTCCTGGCTCCCCTCCCCATCTTCCCTTGTGGAGGTGTTCAGCCCCTACAGGAAGAAGCCCGCTTCTCTGGGGCTGGGTGCTCCCAACATCACATCCTGATTCTCTGACTGCTCCCCCGCCCCCGGCCCCCCACTCCCACCTCCCCGCTAAGTGCAAAGAAAGCCTCCACTTCCTCAGCCCCATGCTGTGCAAGTGTCAGAGAACAGAAAGGGGAAGAGGCTAGAGCCATGGAGGAGGAGGGACGTGTCTCCACAGCAGCCATTCTGAGAACATGTTAAAAGTGCCCAAGAAATGCTCTGATCCTGATACCACCCTGCCTCACTGAAAATGACTCTGGACCTTTGAATCTGTGGTATACAGGGTGATGTGTGCAGGCCAGACAGCTTGAGAGATGAGAGACACAACATTCGGCCTGCTGGTTTGCACAATTTGGATCATGCCCATTCTCTAGATCAGCACCTTTACCCTGGCATGAAAGGGCAAAATTTCCCCCCACGATACACACCCTGACTTCCCTGGACCCTCCACTCCCCTTCATGCAGCAGTCGCACCTGTCAGCCCGAGCCATCCCTCTCTGCGGCTGACTGCCCCCCTACCCCCCCAGCCTTCCCCCAGCATTTCCTCCTCAGCCTTCCACCCTGGGGCCCCCTGACCTTTCCCTGGGATGGGCTGGCCTAAATGCTGTGATAAGAGGAGCCACGGAAAGGGGCTTGGATTGCTGCTTCTAAAGACAGCAAAAGCAGGGATGAGTCCGGGGTTCCTCCAGATGAGGCTGCGTCTGGGAAAGGCCGTGAACTTCCGAGTGACAGGGAGGCAGTCCGAGGAGGAAAGCCGATCTGTGCACGCATGTGCACACACGGAACACTAGCCCACTGAGGAACACTTACAGCTTACCGAGGGCAAGTACTGCTGTAATTACTTTCCACGCATGAAGTCATTTCATCCTTAAAATAACCCTACAGGTTGGGTATTTTTCCTGTTTACCGAGGAGAAAGGCAAGGCTGGGAGATGTGAAGGAACTTGCAGGAGAAGTGACGGACCCAGTCAGCATTTGAGCAGAGGCGCCCAGTTCCGAGCACCAGCCCTGCCCTGCCTACACCACTGTATGCTGCCCCTCGGCAGGCAGGGTGGGTGCACACTTTCTGAGAGCCCTAGAACTTTCTCTCCCTTGCACAGATGTTCATTGAGCAAACCCCTGCAAGTCCCCTGCAGACTTTCTGGTGAATGAGGCTGTTTTGGTGAGGAGAGTGGTGACCCCCGGCCATTTCCCCTCCCGCCACAGAGACGCGGGGGCCTGAGATGCTGGTGCTACCATTTACTTTCACCATGACATCAGTGTCCCTTTGAGTGGATTGGCTAGAATAGCCATCCTCAACAACCTTCCCGTTAGGGCACTCCCAGCCTACAGAAAGAACCATCTGTATTTACTGCTGGGTGAATCTAAATGAGCACATCCCCATCTTTTCCCCAGGGTCTAGACCTGTCTGCAGCACTGACATTGGGCTGCCCGTGGCCTGGAACCTCCCTGATGGAACATTCTCCAACCGTACCCCAGTTGGGTATCCTCTAGGCTCCCAGTGACAACTTAGGGCCTCAGCTCATGTGGATTCTTAAACATACTGCAGCAAGCACTGGCAAGGCCTCACCATTCCGCTTTAATTATCCAGACCCCTCTTTGCAGCCTTCCGTACTTCGGCAATGACCTCTGCCTGACTCTTTGGTTGGCAAGACGGATCATTTTCTTTCCTAATAAATTTTACACTGGGGATGGACTGTGTATACTGAGCAGTCATTGTTTCTCTTAAAGCACTGTTGAAGTGTGTAAAATAAGAAGTGAAAGGTAATTTTGGGGGGTTCTCGGCACAACCCCCCATGTGAGAGCACTTCAGCCAGGCTCACTGGAAAAAAAAAAAAAACCCAACCTTTCCTTTGATACCTTTTTAAATTACTGCTCAAACACCAATTATCCGTGCCTGAGAATTCTTCAGACTAATGGCACAGTCCCTTGAATTAACATTTAATACAACAAAATCCCAGGACAACAAAAGAATTAAAATGACCCTGGAGTCTGTAGAAAAGATTTGTCTAGATTAATGAGCACTTTTCTGAAGTCACAGTTGAATCACAGTTTGAGAAAGTCCCGTCATTCTACCTCATTTACAAAAAATGCTACCATCAGTGTACGGACAACCATCTTGCTCCAGAAAATGGTTTGGGATTGATTCTCCAAACACTTACAGAACTCAGGCTACAAGTTCAGCAACAGGCTGCGTGTGGCAGTTCCAGAAATGACTCAGTCATTCTCTGTCCATGAGGCACTCAGTCTGGTGGGGGAGCCAGGCGCATATACAATGAAATAAGTGCTTAATACATGGCTCCATGGAAAGGAGCTCCAAAGGAAAGTACCCAACCACACGGGGTGCGGAGTGGGGGGGGGGGTGGCTAGTCGAGGGTGAGGGGAGTATGGGGTGGGGGGTTGGGACTTTTCCCAGAAGAGGTGATTCATCATTTTGTTGGGAGGAAAGCCAAGTCAGCAAGGTAGACTGCAACTCATCAAACCAAAAACCAGAGACAGGGTTAGTACCAGAGAACTACATATTGCTAGTCTGGGTTTCTGGTTCTCATTAGGGCTCTACAGTTCCCAGGACATACAGGAGCCTGGAAGAGTTGCTTTTCCATGCATCCATTCTTAATGGCCAAGGAAAAGGCTTTCTTGATTATTCTATTTAAAATCATCCTCCCCCCCCTCCTCCACTATATAGAAATCTACTAAATATCCTAAGGCTTGATTTTTCTGGTCCTTTTCAAAAAACCCATCTTCTGTATGGGCGCTTTCCAAACTTCACAACCAATCAGCACTCTGGAATGGGCCCCTGGGCCTTGGGGACTATTTGGTCTTCAGGGCCCCATCCACAACTAATGGCACAATGCGCTGGGTTCATGCAAACACAGGTCAGTTGCCTTTTCAACATTTTGCTTACAGTTTAAAGGAGGCACGCGGGGGAGGCAACAAGCGTGTCCCTGTGTGGGACTGTGTGTGTCTGTGTGATGTGCAAACAGCAGATTCTATCTGTGTGTCTAAATCCGATGAGCACAAATCCTAGCGAGCCCCGGAGACAGATGTGGCCGGGTGCGGCCAAGCTGGGGAGGAGCGCGAAGCTCGAGGCAGAGCTTAGAAAGTCTTGGCTTGCTGAGTAAAGTCCAACACACTATGCAACTTCAAAACATGTTTATTTAGACGTAAAGTTCCTCCAAGACCCCATAAATAAGATCTTGGCCTGTTTTCAGAGCATATTGTGACTGTCGTGGCCTCTTTTTAACTTTGGTGCCTATAATTTACGCTGGGGGCCTGAGTGGATCACTCCATGCCAGTAAATTAATAAATAAAGCAGCAGAAAGGAAGACGGCAGGGTCATGAGTCCCGGGCTTTCATGCCTCTTCTTTCTTCATAACTGTTTCCAGATGTGGGGATTGGCGCCGTGTCAGCTCAGTGACAAGAAGGAATGAAAGTCCCCCCCCCCCACCCCCAACTAACAGCAGGCGGCTACCAGTCCCGGCAGGATGGCCTGTTTGTGTTTGCATTTCAGAGGGACTCCCTTGGCTGGAAGCATGGCCCCTGTTGAGTGTGTCCCTGGCATGGGCCATGGGCTTGCCTGCGGCCAAACACAAGCACCGTGGTGCAAGGTGTCTCCTGAAAAAGGTGGCTGGGGAAAACCCCATACTTAGAAGAGTAGTCCTGGACCATGGAGAGAGACAGGGCCTGGATTTGGGGTCCTGCATCCCAGCAGTAAAGAAATGGCACACGCGTGCTTGGTAGCACGGGACCCCGTCTTTACCATTGATGAAATGCTTCCCCTGGAGCCGCCAAGAGGATAGTCAGGAGATGCTGCACTCCCGACTTCTGAGGGCTTACTGCCTGAGATGGGGCACACACACCCACCCATGAAGCCAAACCAAAGGAGTGACCCTGGCCAGAGGAGATTTGTCAGGAGAGATGTCCTGGAATACATGCACGTTCAAGATCTCATAAAGGACAGCCAGGGCTACTTTTGGGAGCAAGAAGAAGGGAGCTCCTAGAAGATGGCAGGCTCTAGCGTGGTTCAAGTGGCCAGTCTCCGTGCGTGGGGGAACTTCGCCCTCAACTTCAGACCTTGGTCAATGGAGCAGTCAGGCTGCCAGGGGCCCAAGGCCCAGAGGCCAGGCCAGCAGAGCCGAGGGCTCTCTCATTCTGCTTCAGTCTTCTTCTGACTTTTGGGGAAGTCTCCTTCTACTGATTTTTATTTGCCAGCCAACCTGCTCATCACAATCACCGGGAAAATAAACTCTGAATTTTTCAAACTGGAAACATATAAATTAGTTGGACATCAATGTGGCCTTCTCTAGCAGACAGCTAGGGAGTCTGTTTGCCTGTGTGGTCATATCATTGACCACCCCAGAGCCAACCGTAAGAATGAATTTCATTGTTTCTAGAATACAAGTAGCACTTTACTTGTGGATTTCCAAGAAAATCTCGCAACTGGGAATGCTCTGAAAAATCACAGAAAATCTTTGCTTTCATGCCTCAAAGGACATCTGATCTCAGTTGGTTTTGCCTTGCAGGGAGCAGAGCTTGCTTCTTGTTTCATTTGCAGGAGTTCATTTTGCAAACTGGAACAGAAAGCCGCAGAAAGTGTGAGGGCGAGGGGGTGGCCAGGGCCAGTTTGGGGAAGCAACAAGGCTGCGTCTGTCTGCTGGTGACAGGATCTGACCTTTGGTCACAGAGCGAGAGCGTAAATGGACAATCCTGCTCTCCCGCCCCTGCGGCTGACTCTGTGCCCTTCTCTGGTCTTGGAATGGAAAGGCAGGCTGAGACAAGCCACACATTTCCTCCATCCTACAGGCCCAAAGCCCCAGCCCCAGGGCTACTGGGTGTGTATGCCACTTGCAGGTGAAAAGCTCCTTACATAATCCAGATTTGGGAACAATGCATAAAATATTTTAGAGCATGGCTTCCTGGGGACTCATGTCTTAGGGGCCAGCAGATGGGGTTCTGTTAGCCCCTTTCCTGGCCCTGGCTCAACTGGGTTCCATGCAGTGCTGCCCAGACCCAGGGATGCATGAGATGAGCTCCAAGAGGCAAGAAATGAGCAAATATGGGGGTAAATACAAAAGATGTAGAAAATTCTTTGTGTTTTCTAGAAGCATACCATGATCTGGGAGGGCCAACAAAAGGCAAATCAAGCTTAGGACTGGGAAATCCTCATCTCTGTGGTCAAGTTTACTAAGTCTTTCCTATTCTCAAAGCTCAGCACACTCTTCCTTACCTCCAGGACAATGGACACACTGCTCCTGCCATCTGGCTTCTACTTGTCCATTTGATTTTAGCTTAGATGATACTTCCTCCTGGAAGCCTTCCCTTCCTTAATGCCCCTTCTCTGGGCTTGCACTGGCTCCTATTTCTTCTCCTACAATGGCATATTTCAGTGTTGCAATTGTCTGGTGATATCTAGACTGCAAGTTTGGTGAAGGCAAAGAAGTGCCTGCCTCACTCACTACCCTATTCCCAGAATTCGTTCACCGATTCACAGATCTCTTCATGGAGACCTGGTGTGAGCCAGTCAAATGATCAAAGAAAAGAGACGTCATTGTGTGGCTTCTTTACTCAGAGGAGGCATGGTGGAGGAGGTGCACTGTGATGTCTTCTTTGAGGAAGCTGGGACAGGGAAGACAACAGGAGGCACGGAACCTCACTGAATCAGGCTACCACCCCCACGGGGTGTTCTGTTCCATGGGAATAAAATCTGGGAATCATTAATAAGGCGGAAGGGCGCTTATATTCAGGGAGCTCCCACCACATGCCAAGATGGTTTTCCAGATGCCAGCCATGTTAATAATATCTGCCATTCATCCAGAACTGGCTGCAGGCCGGGCCACTTCTTGGGCTCTCTCATTTGCTCTTTCAACAACCCTGCTGAGCAGAGACGGCTGTTCCGTTTTTGCAGATGAGGGACTGAACCTCACAAAGGTGGGATGGGGCCAATGCTGCATGGCCACTGAGCCAAATTTTAAAGGTGATATTTAAAGATTTTAATTGTATATTTAAACAACTGCCAAAGATGCCAGAGTACCGTATTTTGAATATGGACATCCCATTATATTTTTGTCAAAAGATTGGAACTATAGATTTAGTTCATGCAATTTATAAAAAATGTCTGCTTCCTATCAACTCTACCCCTTACCAGCCATGTGACCTCGGGCTAGTTACTTAACCTCTTCTAAGTCAGGACTCTCTATAAATTGGGAATAAAAGTAGTACCTAATTATAGGGCTGTTGGGAGAATGAAAATAAGCTAACTCACGTAATAAGGTGTTTGGAATAAGCACTGGTCCATACTGTTAAATAAGTGTTTGCTATTGTTATTACTATTATTTAAAATTTTTATATGATCTAATTGCAAAGTCAGCCCTCATTGTCAATATTAATCAAAGCTGGCTTACTTTTGGACAGAAAAGTGTCATTTCATTTTTTTTTTTAAAGAGAGAGCATGCACCTGAGGTGGGGGAGGAGCAGAGGGAGAGGGAGAAGCGGACTCCCTGCTGAGCAGGGAGCCCGATGCTGGGCTCCATCCCAGGACCCTGAGACCATGACCTGAGCTGAAGTCAGACACTTAATGGACTAAGCCACCCAGGCTCCCCTGATTTCACTTTTTTAATTCAAATAAACACATTGCTACGGGCCCTTCTGAGAACCATCTCCCTTACAGGTTCTGAGTCTAGCAGAGACAGAGAAGGCTCTGTGTCCATGAAGCCATGCACAGTATCTTCACTACTTCTTGCTTTAATCTTGAGAACCTGCATTTTCTAGTTGCCCTTCGGTAGGTGTCCGGGGGACTTTGTATCCGGCCTCAATGCCCCATGGCAAGCCCGATGAGAGGGAAATCTTGCCTTTGCAAAGTGTGAGGGAAGAGACTGGGAGGGAGAGGGAGGAGGGCTAGGCAGGTCTGCATGGAGGAGGGTAAACTCAGGCAGATCTGTTGTGGGAGAGCACACTTGGGAAGCTGAGCAAACAGAATCTGGTAAAACCTGTGCATGCCCACACAACCCCTGGGAGGTCTTCCTCTAGCCCTGGGGGTATGTGTGCTTCATTATTTATTTATGTATTATTTATTTATGTATTATTTATTTATTTATATTTATTTTATTTTATTTTATTTATTTATTTATTTATTTATTTATTTATTTATTTATTTATTTATTTATTTATTTAGAGCATGAGCAGGGAGGGGCAAGGGAGAAGGAGAGAATCCCAAGCAGGCTCCACACTCAGTGCCGAGCTGGACACGGGGCTCGATCTCACGACCCCGAGATCATGACCTGAGCCCAATCAAGGGCTGGAAAAGTCAGGCAGGGCCTGAGAACCCTTCAGTCCTGCAGACCGTCTCCACCCCCACTGGGGACTATTTGGCATGGCAATTTGTTTCATTAAATTAAAGCTCTTTTAAAATTATTCCTCTAAGGGGTGTGGGCAAAACCCACATCAGGCAAGTTGCTTTGGTCTCTGCAACATAAAAGCTGTCTGGAAATACAAAGTTTTCTATCATTTGTAGTAATGTTAATACAGAACTTCAAATGTGGGCCCCCTCCCTTCTAAATAATAGCCTTACTCTTTGGTGGGATAAGATAGGTTCACTACCACCGCCAGCAGAAACCTGACCACCAACTTCAAAGGACGCATTCTCCAATCTCTCCTTCCAGCTCCCTCTAGCAGCCTGAGCCTGGCCTCAGTTCAAATCCATAATAAATGTTGTTTTTTAATGCAGAGACGTGCACTAGCATTTAGGCTTGGACTCCTTCTCTGTTTTCCCTTCATGCTATGAAAATCATTCAGTGATTTGCTCAGGCAATGAACCAGATACTTAATGTCTAGAAACAAAATGCAGGGAGGAGGGCTCCCCCCACCATCAGGTGCCTTTAAGCAGGGCTGACCTGTGTCTTCCTCCCCAGGGACCTGAGGCCCAAGCTCCTTTAGTGTTGGGAAGCCTTCTTCACTTTCACCTTTTGCCCTTGTCAGGCACCCACCCAGCTTTTTTTTTTTTTAATTGAGGTATAATTGACATATAACCTTGCATTAGTTTTATTTGTACAACATAATGATTTGATACATCTCCGAAAATGATTACCCTAGTAAGTCTAGTCAACATGCATCACCATACATAGTTAACAGTTATTTTTCTCTTCTGATGAGAACTTTTAAGATCTACTCTCTTAGCAACCTTCCAATTTGCAATTCAGTATTAACTGTAGTCACAATGTTGTACTTACACCCTCAGGACTTTCTAAGGGGAGGTTTGTAACTTTCTACCCCCTTTACCCATTTTGCCCACTACACCTATCTTCTACTCCCCCGCCCCCAGTCTGGCAACCACCAATCTGTTTTTTTTAGGATTCCACATATAGATGAAATCATACAGTATTTGTCTTCCTCTGTCAACTTGTTTCATTTTGCATAACACCGTCAAGGTCCATCCATGTTCTGACAAATGGCAGGATTTCCTTCTTTTTTTCTGATAATTTTTTTCTAATATTCCATTTTGTGTGTGTGTGTGTGTGTGTGTGTGTGTGTGTGTGTGTGTGTGTGTGTGTACACCTCCCCTTTTCCTTTATCCACTCATCCATCAATGGCACATTAGGCTGCTTCCATATCTTGGCTATTATAAATAATGCTGTAATGAACACGGGGGTGTCGGTATATTTTCAAGTTTGTGATTTGGTACCTACTTTCTGTAAGGCTCTGCCAGCCTATTTTTTAGACAGGGTTCTGATAAGCATCAGTGTGGATCACATTCAAAGTTCATTTCTCCTCTGAGATCAGCATTTGTACTGACAAGGTTAAGTGTCCGTATCTCCATGGATGTTTCCAGCACGCCCCACTGCAAGGCCTCACTCTCACACAGAAACTGCAGCCCAGGGTAGGAAACACTTGAGCTCTCTGCGCCAAACACCGACAGGCTTTCTTTTGCACCTGCCTGTACATTCGTCTCGTCACAGATAACAGCACCACCGTCGAAGCTCTAAATTCTAAACGGCCCCTCGCTTCCAAAAACTCTTTGAGAAAAATGCCACCTCAAAGTCAACCAAGCCCTCAGAGATTTCTATTTCGCCCTCAGAGATTTCTATTTCGACCTCAGAATTTCTGATGAGAACTGCAATTTTGCTAGTTACTGGGAAAAGCATGAATTAGACACTTGTAGTAAGAAGAGGAAACGGCTTACCAAATATCAGCATTAATTCTCCAGATTCCGTTTAATTACGCAACATGTTCTTCCTCTTCCTCAGTGAACATGAACAAGCAATTGTCTGAAATATTAAATAGACAAAACCAGAGTGAATACTAACTAGTAAATCCTAAAATTATATGTGTGTGCTCTTCACGGGCAAAGATAAGCATATCTTTGGCGGGATTCCTGCCCCCAGGTCCTTGGGAGACTCCAGGAAATCATTTTCCAAGTTCGTCTCTTGAGTTACAAAACCACAGGCCGATAACAATAAATAGTTAGCTTTTAAATTGTTGGCTGTAACCAGAGAGAGTAAATGATGCCCTTATTCACCTAGGGAGAATAATCATCAGGTGAAAGATCTTCTCTTGTTCTTCAGCCATGATTTGTTTCAAATGCATGTATTCAGCCCACATTCAATGTTCTCACATATGTGAACACTTAGACATTAGGAGACATTTCCTGTTAGCTGTCATCGTGCACTGCTTTTCACTTAAAAAAAAAAGATTTAAAAGATTATCGAATAAAAAATATTTCAAAGCTTAGAACTAATCTTCTTATTGTGTTCATAACTCCTTTCTATCTCTTATTATAAGATTAGATCAAGCAATACTTTTGGCTCTTTCCCCAAACACTCAGACCTATTTTATGTGAGGTATGAGTCACAGTGGCATGACTTTCCATGGTTCGGGACAGACTCCTGCAGTGAAGACTAAATTGGTTCTGAAGTTATTGGTGATGATGGACTGGAAATGAGACATTTATCCAAGTGAAGGAAAACAAAATAGGAAAGTGTTGCCTGCCAATTTTAAATAAAAAGAGCTAATTGTCTTATATGAATGTGTCACTAAGAAGTAGGGAATCGTGGCAGGGCCTGGGAAGAACAGACACTAGCGAGGAGTTCCGTTGCGAATGAAATAATTTAAGCTCTAGGGTAAAATGTGGACTTGTGTTTCATGTCTTTCCTCCATTCAATGTTGTTTTCTGTGTGGTAAACTTTATGATGGCAATTTCAATAGACAGTGAAGTCAGTGATTTCCTAAAATGTCTATTTGAATGCAAACATGATTTAACATATATGGAAGGAGACAGAAATGATTGACGTATTTATATCTAGAGCCTTTGCCCTCTGATATCCCCATCTGAGGAGAGCTTCGTTTCTGCCGGACCACTTACTGGAAATTTTGTGTTTTCAAATCAGGATATCAGGGCAAGGAAGAAAGAACCAGGAAGGAATGAGGAAGAAGCAGGAGGAGAAGGAGAAAATTGCGAAGTCTTTGTTGCTCTGACTCAGCACTGTGCACCAGAAATATAACATGAGTTACATATGTCCTTTTAAATTTTCTAGTAGCCATATTAAAAGAGCAAAAGTAAACAAGTAACATTAATTTTAAGTACATGTTTTATTTAACCCAATATATTTAAAACATTATTTCAACATATAATGAATATAAAAAATCAGTCAGATATTTTAAATTTCCTTATTTTTTCCTTTTTTAAGTAGGCTCCATGCCCAATGTGGAGCCCAGTGCGGGGCTTGAACTCACAACCTCGAGATCAAGACCTGAGCTGAGATCAAGAACCAGATGCTTAACCAAATGAGCCACCCAGGTGCCCCTAAATTTCCTTTTTTAATTTCATACTATGTTTTTGAAATCCAGTGTGTATTTTACACCTAGTGCCCATCTCCATTCAGCCCAGCCATACTCTAGGTGCGTAATGGCCACACGTGGACAGCGGCCACCATGCTGGACAGCGCAGATCTGGTAATGAAATACGAAGAGGCGGAGTAAAAGTAAAGAAGAAAGGCCACATGGGCTGTGGGGGGTTAGGCGCTTTGGCAAGGGTAAGGATTTTGAAGAAATCTGTGCTGGAGCAGCTGTGAACTGTCAGGTGTAAATGAACAGAACTGCCATGAAGCATGTACTTAGATCCCTTTCAGAATTTTCAAAAAGTAAAAATGAAAAAACTTGAGCAGCTTTGAGATTCATTTGGATAGATAGTCTCTTTCTTGAAACCGGACTATTGGTCCTGGCTTTATCAAGGTTTCATATCCAATCATAAATGGAAGAGAGGTAAAGGAAAATGTAGGGTAGAAAGATGCGGGAGGTTGAGGGCAGAAGCCAGAGCTGTATTTTTATCTTGATCTGCACAAAAAAGTCCTGTCCCTTGTCTGGCCTGGGTCCCAACCCACACAGGAGGCCACAAAGTCAGCACGTCGGTCAGCCGCAAGAGAGAGCTTCGGTTTGATAGCGCACTGGGGTTGTGGAGCGGTGGTCTCAAATCCCTTGCGGGAGATGGGCATGGCCATGTGGCAGAGAGCCTGACATGCAGGTGTGGTGTGGGTGGTGCAGTAGCAGGGAACAGGGTAAAGGATGCCTGCCACCAGCCTGCTGCCCTTGGGTGTCACACACTATAGGCTCACTGCAGCTAGGAGATGAACAGGACAGACTGATGCTCAGGCCTTCACAGGTGGGCACAGCCCCAGAGTCTGGGGAGCCTGGAGATCTGAACCCATCCCATGTCACAGGAGAGTCAAAGTCATCCCAAATCAGCAGGTCCGTGCCATTCTGGTGGCCATTTTGTGAGATCCTGTGAAAGAAACACCAGGCTGCTCTGGGAGAGTGGACTCCTACTCATCAGATCATCATCCTGGAATTGGACCCTGTCCATAGGGCCCCAGGATAACCCCATGGATGTGAGTCCTCGAGTTCCTCAGAGCATCTGATGGACTCCATGTAGGTGAAAGAGGCTCAGAGGCCCTAAAGGGAAGAAAAGAGGACCAGAGCTCATACAGATGGGACTGATCCCTCCAGCTCCAGTAATTTCAAGGATGTTACTCCAAAGCATGGGGCCCCCTGAGGCATGGGCCCAGGACAGAGACTCCACTTTGCAGGACTAAGGGCATTTGGGAGGAAGCTCTGCTAGAGTAAGAGAAAATAAAGTCAATACAAAGAAACAGAGTGAGGAAAGCCAAGCGACAAAGACAGTCCTGCTGACGCTGAGCCCTTCAGGTGAGTTCAACCACTGTGATTCTCAGTCTTGGCAGTCAACAAATTCCCTTTCTGACTTTAGCTACTTCGCATGGTGTCTCTGTCATTTACAACTAAAAGAGGCCTTCAGCGCTTTCAAGCCCGAAGTTGTGGTTTCCATCCTCAGGGGAGCCAGTCCATTTCCTCTACAGGTCCCAACATGCACCGGAGGGGTAAAGCAAGCAAGGTTAGAGCAAAAGTGCAGTGGAAGTCATCTCCCTCCCTTTAAAAGAAGCATGAGAGCGTGAAGGATCATCCCCATGGAAGGATGAGACCCTGGTTTTATCACGAGGTGTTCTCAAAATGCCTCCATGAACAGATTTGTGCCACCCTCCTCCTCCCAGCTCCAAGCACCTAGTGGCTTCACAATGCACGCAGACTGATCCGTGCCATCTGGCCCCAGCCCACTCGTTTCTTTAATCCCACGCCACCCACTCCCCACTTTCACACTGCACTCCTCAGCCATCTGGACTTCTTCCTGTTTCTTTAACATGCCCAGTTTAGTTTTGCCTCAGGGCCTTTGCACTAGCTGTCTCCTCCATCTGGAATGCTTCTTCCTCTGCCTTACTTCTCTTTGTCTTCAGATCTCACTTTAAAGGACACAAATCTTCCCTGACCCCTAGCACTCTCTGTCATCCTATTTTCATTCCTTTAACTACTGCTGCTATTTGATTTGTTTTGTTGATTGTTTATTATCTGTCTCCTCGTTATAGTTAAACCCCTTGTGGGCAGGAATCTTATTTGTCTTGTTCACTGCTATATCCTCAGGATCTACCTGGCACATAGTAGATGCTCAGTAAATATGAATCGGTTACAGAAACTGAATGCACACAGGCTGGTTGGGTGGACAGACACAGCTTGTCTTCCTAGGAATGTTGTCCTCTCAGCTCCTTAGCGAAGTCTGGAGCTGATTTATTTATTCGGCTTCGCCAGTCACTGCTGAGCACGCACTCTGCATAGGCTCCGTCTGAGATGAGAAGTGCATACGGTTCTCAACCTGCAGGAGCACAGACTGATG